>NC_136667.1:9659166-10958333 GCF_903797595.1 Erithacus rubecula | reverse complement strand
TATAAATGAACACAAGCAGGGAAGCAGCATTTGCTAGAATAAAGTGTGATTTCACAGTACAGAAATTACCATGTGTGGAATAGTGGGTAAGGGAGTCGGGTTCCACGTGGTCGATGTGCTTGTTTTTGCTTGCCAGTTTGTTCCACCAGTAAGTTTTTTCTCTGTAGGCTGAGACCACTGCATATCTGATCTAAAATAAAACCATGGTGTCAGTTTCCAAGGAGAGGCAACAGCTAGAGTAAAAAAACACAGCAAGAAACCCAAACATGCGAAACACTCTATTTCAGTAATCACTTATGTATCTCTTCTCCAGTGTTAAGTCTGGGGGTTCTGTTTGTGTTAAAAGTGAACTATCAGTATTGCACTGTGCATATAATAATTAACTGGAGTTTGATGCAACTTTTATAGTGTTTCAAGAAATAAAAGTACTTCAGTAAAAATACAGCAAAACTAATTAAAGTGAGCTGCTTTAAAAGTTAAGGTTGGCCATGTTATGGTGACTGACCACAAACACACTGCTCCAATGCACTTCTCAGCTATTTCAGATTGTTTCAAGAGATGAAATCCTTACCATGTTAGTACCAGATACTATTAAATAGTCATGTGAGAATATTCTAAGTACATATATGCACTTACTTTTTGGATGCAGTTCCTCCAAAGCCAAGATCTGTTGGGGAAAAGAAACAGACAAAATCCTTAAGAATTTTAATTTGGGACGCAAAAAAACAAAGCTTGCTTTTCTTTCAGTAACAAATGAGAAAGTTAATTTTAAAAGCTTCACACTTACTTCCTACTAGATTAGCAAGTGAAGAATCGAGGTCATTTGCCAAAATTTTTCTATTTTCTATATTTTGCTGGCTAGCTACAGTGGCTCTTTGAGTTTGTGGTGGTACTGTGGGTTGCAATACATCATCTAGAAAGTAAAAACCTAAACAAAGAAAATAAAAGCAACTGTTAACAAAATAGTTACACTGCATTTAATAAACAACATCCATAGGCTAGGGAGGAATTTTCTTTATAGAACACTAATTTGAGTATTTATGTGTGAAAGTTCAACATGATGGAAATATTTAAGACTTGGATAGAAGCATAGTTTAGCTTCTTATTTTTTATTGAATACTATATTGTGCCTGGTAATCTAAAAGAATCTTTAACTGCACTTGAACAATACTTTGCTATACAAAAGAGGAAGACTAACTCAGGTATTCTTCAAGAAACACACAAAACCAGTTCTGCACTTCTGCAAGTGCTGTGCTTCTGAATAGAGTCAGAGGGAAGTCTCACCACATATCAAGAAAAAGCACAGAAGACAAATGAATATGAGCTTACCCGTTATGTGACATCCAGTGGGCCATGTTCAAAGTTTGTTCCCCCAGAGAGAGAGAGGAAACAGTTACTACACAGAGAATGAAATCAGTCAAAGCAAATTTTAAAGTAAATAACAACTAACAACTGAACTGATTGCCTCTTATCAGCCCATAATCACCTTGCAAATATATTAAATTATTACATTGCCAACTGCAATAGCAATTATGCTAAACTGTTAAGCAGTTTTTGCCTGCAGGGTATCAATTAGTCAAAAGAGAGTTTTTACCACTTGCAGTCCTGTACTCTGGTGCTGTAGATTTTCTTCCAAAAACAGCATCAAAGTCCACATTAATTGTTGAAGAGGTGGTACTCGGAGAAGCTGAATGAAGAGGAAAACCTAAAAAATAAGTTGAGTAATGAAATACACCCATGAAGTAATACCACTCATTCCAGTAAAACCAGAAAGTTTTAAAAAACAAAACCAAAACCAAAAATCAAAACCAGCAACAAAAACAACAAAAAACCCAAATGAAACAAAAAACACAACAAAAAATCAAATTACCATCAACAGTCATAGGATGATACACAGAAGCAGTTGCTGGTTTATGACCACTAAAGTCATCTTTGCAAACAGAGAGATGAAAATAAGATCAGCTTTAAAGAGAAAAAGGCAGAGGGAACCCAACTAAACCCAATTAAATCTGCAGCTAAAAATTAGGCAATTTTACCATTATGAAATGGTTTTTTCTTTATTTTACAGATTTGAAAAGCCAAGTAACTCCTGCATTCCCCATTACAAAAGAGAAAGGAGGTTCCAGTTTGAAAGAAATCAGCAGATTTCTGCAGTTTGAAAGAAATCAGCTGCAAGTCTTAGGATGCCTAGACTGGGCAAGTAGAACAAAATAATAGTTTATTTCAACTATAGAAATAAACGTTTAAGGAAACATATAATTTACTACACCTGGAATTAATGCACCATTTTTACTGGTTAATAAAAAGTGAAGATTGGCCCAAACCACAAAACATGGCCCACATTATTTGCATTATTGTCTCCAGTTGCAAATAAATTACATGGGGAATGTTTTTTTTACCACTAAACAGTTCCACTCTTTGTTTGGAGGAAAAAGAAGAATTGATGAAAGGGGTGGCAGATTTTACAGCTTCTTCAACTGGCTTCATGTCAAAGATGTCCAGATGAGGTGGAGAACCAACACAACCATTTGAAGACGAGAAAGAACCTTTCAGATGCAGAAGTAAAGGAAAGAATACAGAATACAAATAATGGAAAAGAAAAACAGACAGAAATGATTGAATATGAGAGTCTCTAGACAAAGTTACATTGTAAATATTCCACCTAATGATCAGTCAAAGTTAGATACAAATTTTAGACAGATATTATCTAGATACAAATTTTTAGTTTCAGACAAAAATCCTAACAGCTCTTGATTTAGGGAAAATGCTTCTAGTATTGACATTGGGTGAGAGGGGGAAAATGACAGAACATATATCAAAGAAGTTAGATACTAAATTTTTGGCTTCAGTAATCTACCTTTTAAATAGCATATAAGAGTATCAATTCCACCTATTTAAGTACTAACATTTACCATGGTGTTAACACTGCCTTCTTTTGACATTTAAGCCATTTCTTTGACATCTAACCTGACCATCCTTTGGGAGGATGGGTGAAGAAACGGGGGTCCACAGCTTTTTTACAAGAACTCTGAAGTTACCAACACCTTTAAAGTGAGAAGTATATTAAATATTGCTTAATTAAATGGAAATACTAGTCCAGGATCTTTTCAGTTGTATCTGGTTAGGTTTTATTTTCCAGTATTTTTCAACTTTGATCTTTAGTTATATTTCCTCCCCCGTCACCTTTATTGAACAGCTCTGCTCCTTTGTTCCATCAGCACTAATGTTGTGTATTCAAGAACGTTTGTCAGAATTTTCAGACAATTTATTTCATATTTTGTTATAAATGTTTGGATGCAAAATAGTTAAGGTTTAAGATGCAGATTCAATTAAGTGTGAACCTTGTATTCTAAGAATTCCATTATCATTTAGATAGTCAAATCAGGGTATGAGCTCACCTCCCCAAGCACTGCTTGCTGATGTTGATATAGCTGGAGTACTTTGCACAGTTGGAACAAATGCAGGCTGAAGATCAAAAAGATCACTAGAAAGGTTGGGCATGCTGAATAAGAAATGAGAGAAAGAAAAATATGAAATTATGTAACAGGCATTGTATTCTTGCTTTTATCAACACTTGTACCAATCTCATTTTCTCTTATTTGCTAGCAGCCCATCAACAACAGAGAACAACAAACTGCTAATTAAACATTTACTGACAAAATTCTTGTGGGTACACCAAGAAAACATCAGAAAAAGGTACCTGAGAGGTAACTAGGATCACAGTTTTGCAGTTGATTGCGGAACTGCAGGTCAGTACAGTAATTTCTGTTTTTTTCAGAAAGCAAAATATCTCTCACCTATTTGTTGTGGGTGCTGGTCCAGCAAAGAGGTCAACAGCTACAGTGGTATTTATACTTTTTCCTGATAAAGTGCTTGGGGATGCTGATGTGGAAGTGGAATTTGATACTACAGAAATTTCTCTTAATCGCTGCTCCTGAAAGATGAGAGAGACAGTTGGCATTTTAGTCTTATTAATTTATTAGCATTTCAGTCCTGGAGACCTTTTCCAAGAAGAAAATGTTAATTATGGCCTTCATAAATAAAACACTTTTTCTTCTGTAAACTCCTAAAACCAGAAAAATAATTGAAGTTAGAGATAAGAGTATTTGTTCTAAGAAAGCATATAAAAATCAAGGTGAGACTTGATGTTTTAAATAACTTTTTAAAAATCCATAACTGCCTAGAAGTAATTCACTTCTAGTCAAGCTATACATTCCAGACTCCCTCCACAGTCACTCAGAGAAACAGCTCAATGGACCTTTGTTCAGGAAGACTCATCTCCCCACTTAATGAGTCCCTTCATGGTTCAATCCAGACCTTCAGAAATCAATGTAACAACATGCAATCCAATAATAAGGTAGCATCCCTTGTTCAAATTAATTTCAGGTTTACATTCCTCACTACTTCTAGATATGTTCACTGCATTTTGATGGCAACTGTCAAAGCACGGGCGTATGTTTTACACAGCTGTGCTGATTTTGCATGAAAGGAGGATGAGCACAGAGCACAGACACACACAGGGGCTGTTTCCTCTATGAGAACTTACTCTGTGAGCTACAGGAACCAATTGGAAAGTTGATTTAATAACTGACAGCCTGGGTAACCAAGTAAAAAGTTACTTTGCTTTCATGAATCGCATCTGTAAACTGAAATCTCTTTTCCCTTCTGTCTGTGAAGCAGGTAACAACTGGCCCGGCCCTGCCTCCCCATGCAGCCTGACTGGGCAGGGGTGGGAGAGCCACTGAGGCCTCCCCTGTTTTCAACTAGTGGCCCTGATGGCCAGGGGAAAGGGAAACCTTTGCTAAGATCCTAGTTTCCCCCCACCAGCTGCCCATGCAGCTTGGGGGAAATGCAGCTGGAACAGAGTCCAGCCAGTCTCCCCCACGCAGCCTGCACGGCTTGGCATGTCTCCAGCAGGGCCTTCCTGGCTCCCTTCACCTTCTGCAACCTTGTGCAACTTTAACCCTTCTAATGCTCAGATGAGACTGCAGATCTCATGACCTACCTTGAATGAGAGGAATAAAGCAGGAAGTATACTAAAGTCAGTCAAGTGGGTGCCAAGTTTCCAGATAGGAAGAGATTGTGGAGATGCCATTAAAAGACTGGCTGAAAAGAACCTTTTTTTGTAAACTATGGGGGACTGGACTACACTGAAAATTCCTTTAAATTGTGGAGAACTACTTGGGGGGGTTGAAGTGCTTGAGAAAAAAGATCCTTTGCCCCAAGGGAATGGGGTGTCTATTCTGGAGACTGGAAAGATGAACAGAGACTTTTGATGGAAAAAGAAATTAACTTTTTGCCTTTGACCAGCTTGGCTTTAAAAGTAATACCCCAGGAGTTTTTTTTTACATGACCCATAACATAGCTCTGGGAAGACTGTGAAGATGGGAGGAATTTTGTGATTTGCAGATTTGCCTGGGCAGATAAAAATTGTGAAAGTGAAGACAAACCCTATGGCTAAACTAAGAAGGAGCTTCTCTCTCTAGAGTGAACTGAAATGATTATTTAAGTGAATGACTGACTGAAGTGTCTCTGTAATGTTGTTAAGAAATTGGAAGGTGGGGGGGAGGAGGAAGTGATCTAGGAATCTTATTCCAAATTCCTTACTTTCTCTGTGTTATTAATAAATTTCTTCTTTATGCTCTTTTAAGTTTTAGGCCTGGCTTGTTTTTGCTCCTAAATCCTATCTCCAAGAAAAAATTGAGTACATTAAAATTGGCAACCAAATCAAACCAAGACAACAGCTCACATAAAACACTGAGTGACCTTGCAAGCTTCCTCACCATACACTATTTTATTCAGTTACAAAAAGTCTTTGAATACAAAACTTGTTAAAAACATCCTACCTTAAGTGCCTGCAGTCTAACTTGTTCCTCCTCCAATGCCTGCTGCTTTTCTTTCTCATCCATCCGGCTGAAGGACATTCCTGTATTGGCAAGTGTGGAAACAGCACTGGATAGGGCACTGGCTCTAAAAAGAGCAATAATTAAAAAAAAAAAATTATTAAAAAAACCCAGTCAGTTATACATCACTCACAGTTTAAATACCAAGTGCCCTCCTCCCCAGTCACTTCTTCCCCTATTCTCTGGTACATAAGATAAGAACAGACACCCCAAAAACAGTCTGGTGACAAAAGATGCACAAGTACACAGAGTGACTCCTTTGAGTTTCAGTGGGTAAGAACTGGAAAATATGGAACATTGCAGTTGTCTCTCCTCTTAAAGCTATCTAGATTACATTGGAATGTTATTCAAATGGCAGAGGCACAGAAAGTTCGTACACTATGCAACAGCAAAGAAAGCACAGCATTATATATATATATTCTGCATATACTGAATATTGTGGTAGTGAATCCTTAGATTCTTGAAAAAAATAATATGATGAGAAAGACAGCAAATTGGAAACATTTATCAGTATTTACCTGATACATTTATTAATATTTACCAAGTTTCTGTGGGAGAATGTCTATGCCAAGAGATCTCTCACTATTTAGTCAGAAGTATTTTCATACATACTGATACTGTACTTGACAGAAAGAATAACAGAATTACAATACATCTAAGCTAATTTAGCTATTCTGAGGAGGGGCTGAAGAACTTTTACAAGGTCAAGATAAATCATAGTCTGAGAGGTAGACCATGAATATATAAATATTAATTCAGATAAATATCATCCTGTCTTAGGTAAGAAGAGTATCAAAATCCAAACACCTTATAAACATTACAAGCCAAAGGACTTTAAAAAAGTAAAAGCTAAAAAGAGTAATATACAAGGTCTCAGTTCAGTGGTTTATTACAGCATGGTCAGAAATCTATCAGAGACACAGGCAGACATACCTACATTTCAAATGTGGCTAAGCTATTAGACTATTGCTCACTATATGTTTCATTTATATTTCTAGAATGATACATTCAGAAGTGAATAAAAAAAAAAAATCAACAACACCACATGACTGAATCCTGAAAATTGTTAGAATGACAATGACAAATCTTAAGTACAGGCATTGTTGCAATTCACTGGGTCCTCACCTGCTGGCAGCAGAGACTTCCTTTGTTTTCTTTCCCTCCACAGAAGCCAAATGCTGTTCCAGTGCCTCAAGCAAGCTGCTGGGTGCCTAAAATTAAAAGTATTTATAGAACACTGCTTCTATCAACACATCATTGTCTAGTACACAGTTTCATTTTCTCACCAACTAAAAATAAACAAAATCTCACGCATCAGTAATAGTGCTTTTGGGTTTTGTTGCCATCCTACACACCCAAATTCCATCTACTCAGTGGTGGTTCCTTAAAAGAAGTGGGACCACATAGGGAGGAAGGAAGAATTCCCCAGAGTAGCTCTGCTTCTGTGCGTGCAAGTTAAATTCTTGGTTTTGGCAAAAGTATTTGCTACATTAGAAGCAACTGAAAAACCAAAGTTGATGAAGCATTACTCCCTTAAACTCACAGAAGCCCTGAAACAAAGACCTGGCATTTTTTATCTACTTTCCCATATAACAACAAAAATCCAATCACTCTCCATTCAAATATTTTCAGTCAAAGGCTTACAATAGAAACACCTGACAACAGCAGAATGTTAGGTTGGATAAGACAGGGAATCAAATCCAATCTGATTTCAAGGACACTACTGCAGACTGAATAGCTATTCAACATGCAACTGTATAATAAACCAACTCCATTACTCTAAGTGAAATAAATCCTACTGCAGATTTATATGAAGGGAATGTACCTCTAAAATTTAAACCTATTTGCCAGCTCAGTCCTCCTCACCTGGCAGAGTTTCAGAGACATTAAGCCTCTCTTACCACTTGCCAACTTTCAGAAGGTAGAACAGATATAACAGCCATTGTTTAGAGGAAAAAAAAACTTGCCCTTGCTAGCCCTTCTGTACCAAAAGCTAGAACAAGCCATTTCCTGAAAAGAGGAAAATATTATTCACATAAGGCTTTGGCAGGCAAGCTTCCCTTTGAAATATTGAGCACAATTCTAGCTTCTCACTTTCATTGAAGACAAATTCAAGCTAGATGAATCAAGAGATTAAAAAAAAAAAAAAAAAAAAGGGCAATTAGAATAACCCTATAAAACTGTTTGTCTTAAAATGAAGACCTGAGCTTATATTTCTTAAGTAGAGCGAGGTAAGCTAAGACAGTGTAGTTACCTCAACAACAGGTCATGAATAAATTCAGCATTTGACCCAGACAGCTAAATCCCAAGGGGGACATTTTGAAATACCCTTTTGGAAAGGTACCAAGGACAAAAAACCACAAACCAAGCAAAAAGAAACCAACTAAAAACAACAAGCAAAAAACCAAAACAAAAAAAATCCCCAATCAAACCAAATCTCCCCATACTTTTACTTTTCAGAAGGAACAACAGCTTGCAAAAGGTATTGCATGCTACAGCTACTTAGATAATCTCAGCAGCAGGAGACAATGCCCTAGTTCCAGAAAGCTTTTCCTTGTCTTTTTTACCTCCCGAAGCCACTCAAACTTATTTGTATGGAAATGCATATTCTGCACTTACTTTTCTAAGACCCTCTGAACAATCCCCTTCAACCACAAGAACTAAACCAAACAATCCAGTAACCTCCTCTGAACTTGCTCACTACTGCAGATATCCTCCCACAAAACACCAGACTTGGAGTGAACAGGGTAGTTTTATGTCAGAAATTATACCTGGGCTAATCCAGCCACTGACTTGAGAAAGGCTGCATTCCACAATTCACCTCCATCCCCCACCCCCTAAAACACATGACAGACTAACATCCATACAGAAGTTAAAAACCAGCTATGTTCATGAAATACATGAACAGCTATTAGCAGAAAGCAACATCACTGTGAAACAGGGCACCTACAAAGGAAAATGTTTTCTTCACAGAAACAGGCAAAAGTGCTAGTATTAAGAAATTCCAGCAAATCTTTTTGAAGTGGCACTAAATAGATATACAATTATTCAACTCATATTAAATGTCATGAAATTTTCTGTCTAGGTGGAATGTTTAATAGTGGCACTAAAACTGCCAAAATGCACAGGATGCAGAGGTCTACCACCAGCTCAGAAGTGCATTTCTCATACAAGTGCACTTACAACAAAACAGCTGAGCTATTAGAAATAAAATGTTGTGGGCAGAGCAGATATTAAGTATTTTCTCACTGAAAGTCTCAGATTAAAAAAAGCAGCAAAATGAAGTTAAATACCCCTATTTCCAGCAAATAAAAAAACCCACTTGCTTTCAAGAGCATAATAATGACCCAATTAAGTAGACAAGTGCACACTAACCCAGTGAGGTATAAATAACTTCAGACTTAAGTGTAATGTGATTAGCATAATACAGCCCAGCTGAATACTGCAGCACTAATCAAAAGACAAAGTATGATGCTAAGATCAAACACCAACAGAAAACTTCAAACTACTGTTTCAATCATTACCTGCTTTTACCCTGATGGTTTCAGTCATATTTCTTTTATACCATGAAGACAAGTTCTTAAAGTGATTAATATTAAATGCTAGGGGCAAGCATTAGAGATCTGTGCTTTGAAGCATGAATGATTTCAAATAGAGTTCATACTGTAGGCAGTAATGAACACCACTAACAATGGAATTTTGTGGCTCAGGCTTGATTTCCATTTTAAAAAGACACTGATTAGGGTTTGGCAAATCTTCACATTAGATTTTTTTTCATGATTAACCCATGAAATTTAATTTCAAGAAGCTAGTGTAGGATTAGATGTGACTGTTCAAATGTTACACATTAGATTTTTAGTTTCTCACTGACCACACTCCAACATCTCCAGTACTTGAGCTCTAAAGCACTGCAGGTCCTGCCCAAGTCTCCTTAGGCTTTTTATTGTACCCTGCAGGTTGCCTGGTGCTACAGAAATAATGACAAACACTGCTCTGTTGGGTTGGCCCTAGGTGAGAAATAAAACATCCCTATAAACTGAAGACTCACAAAGAACAACCTTGTTGACCTCTGTGGACTATCAGTGTTTCCTGTTCACCAGGTCAACCCATTTTGTCACCACCCTTCTACCCCTCAGTTTATCCTCACTGGAAGGTGTTTCCCTGATTCCACCTTTCAGACTGAGTTTTTCAGAACACCACCTGCATTGCACATGTCCCTCATACTACTGAGTAAAATCAAAGCCAGCATCAACAGCTGATATAGAAACACCAAGTTTACTCTTCAGACTTAAGGGAACAGAAAAAAAAAATCCAATGGAATCAGCTTACTGTCATCTTTAAATGTGTTGGAAGACATTAAGTTAGAGTGAAATAGGAGGTTTTCCTCCAGGTATGGCAAGATACTTCTGGCTTACCTGCCAAGAAATGTTCTGTGATAAAAACCAGAAGTTCTTGAAAAATTGCATTTTCTGTGGGTTTTACTGCTTTGAACAATCAAAAGATCTCATTAAGAACTGCAAAGTGTAAGTAGTGAATACATTAAATCCATGTAAGAAGCTACTATAAATATTTCCCACAGATAAATACATAGAAGAGAATACAGTCTCATGAAGAATGATTGCTATGGTACATACCAACCTTTAAAAAGACAAGGAACAAAATAATTGGGTTAATCTATTTGCAATGTACACTGACCTGAGTGAGATCTGGAATGTCACCCTGATCAATTCCAACTTGCTGGGTTTACAAAAAGAGAAGAAAAAATAAAGTACATTACTACATGCAGTGGCAATGAAAATAACACAGCAATGTCTGAATGTTACCTAGAAGCTAGCATATTAAAAGGGTATATTCATAACTTTCTGAACTGGTACTAGTTTCAGTAGGAACACACCTTAAAAATCACAATTGCATTAAACAGCATCTCAAGGCAAACTCAGCTTTCCATCCAGCCTAACTTTCATGCAAAAAAGCCTGCTAGAAGCATTAGAAACAGCCACACTGTTTACTGAAACTAGTTATCAATTTTTAAGTACTTACAGTAAAGGAGAGCCCTATAAATATCTTTAAATAGATTGTAATAATCAGTTTACACATTCTGGAGCATTCATAAAATTTATAATGATACTTCAGAAAGTTTACTATGTGGTCTAGCTTATAAAAAGGATACCCAAGAATCCCACTCCATGTTAACAGGCATACACAATCTTTACAATACCTAATCTCTAGAATACTTCCTTGTATAGTGAAGTTGAGCAAACTATTTGTTTAAAGGTGTTTCTCTGAACATTGATACAATATCAATACAGACAGTTAAGTTATATCTTTTCCACATATGTAATTTATTTACCTCTGCTACTTTGAGGAACTCTGACAATTTGGTCATTCTGGCTAGAAATTTTTTGTAAATATCCAAGCCTTCTTTGCACTGGTTCTTCTTCATATCAAAATATCTTTCTGAGGATGCAAATAAAACTCTTGTAAGATAATACTCTCCCCAGCAAAAAGCTGATATGGTATTACAGAAGTTAATTTGACACAAGCTTCAGTAAGAGAACAGACAGCAGTAACTCAAAACTATTCAGATTTTACAGGAATACCTGAAATATTTTATAAGTCAGTCAATACAAAACCACTCATTTTTCTGTTTCAGTGTATTAGACTATAATGCAAAAATCTATTAAACATGGATGTGAATCCATGCAAATTGTTAAATTGGGTATTATGGTGAATATTTTCAAAATGTCAGCTTATTAGCTGGCAATGAGGCAAATTATGTTATAGTTTGAAAATATTCCTGGTATTTATTTACCTTTTTAGACCCTGTATCAATATATTTTGATACTGAAGTGGCTACATATACTGAACTGAACTACTAAAAGGAGCACCAACCACATCCTTCACTTTTTATGGTTTTGCCCTATATATTTACAAATATGGCACTGAGTAGAAACTAATGGATTAACAGAACAAAATGATGGTTTCATTCATAAATTTGCTTAAATGGTAATGAAAACACTTTTGCTAGGAGGTTATCACCCTTTTAAAAAATCTCCTACATTTCATCTCATCAGTTCAAGCTGATTCAGGTACCAGACAAAGGTGACCAGTCAAGTTTTAAAGAAAGTACAGGAAAACAGAATTCGGCCATACTGTGAGTATATTAAATACTCAAAACACCACATCTCAAAACTATTACAGTCCAATTGCAAAGGATATCCATTGCACTTTCATGGTATTTTTGTTTCAGTCTCACCAATCACCCTCTCATTTCACTTTGTTTCAAAATGTATTCTTCTAGGTAGAAGTGGATGTGTAACCCTAGGCTCCTGGTCACTAAAACTAAGATAGGCTTCATTTAACAGCAATAGAGCAGAGAGAATTTTTAAAGAAACTGCAGTCAGAAATCATCGATCTTCTTTAGTTTTCTCAATATCTTTCACAAAATTCAAAAGCTAAAAAAATTCTCACATACCTAAAAGATTAATAATCCCCTCATTGTATGCTGCAAAAAGTCTAATGGAATCTTTAAAGAGGAGCATAAAGGCAGCATTTATAACACCATTTGTTAGTTCATTTGGATTTGCCTGTGTAGAAAGCAATAAGAAAGTAAATTAGTATTTAACAAAATAATAAAACTCTCACTTTAAAATGAGAGAGCATTACTTAACACTGATCTTAAAGTACTTACATCAAAATCAAGGAGTGCATCAAGCTGGTTCTGTATGATTGGAAGGGTTTTCAAAAGCTTTTCAGGATTCATAGTTCTCATCACTCCATCTATCCTACAGAGTAGAAGACAGACATTTACACAAGACAGAGATCTCAACCCACATTGTATTGTTTCAACAATACAATATTGTTTCAAAGGGCCAAAAGAACACCATTCTATGACAAGCTCAAGAACAACTGTTCCTCCTTGTCCCACCCCCTGCAACAAGAAGGATCAAACAGAAGTAGCAGTAGTAGTCTTACCCTCTTTTCATTTTGGTGAAGTCAACTGCTACAAGTCTATATGAAAGTGCTTTTTCATTCAAGTATCTGCTGTATCTTCTAATGAAGGTAGACATATCATAGCCTAAAAGTTAAGCATTTGAAAGTTAGACATTATGAAGGGGTACAGTTTTTCAGTTCTTTTCAAGAACTGTTCTCCTTGTAGCCTGTTTAATGTCAGCTCGCATAAAAAGTCCTTCCTAGGCACTTTCCAGGATCTTAAGATGTGACATTTAGTTTCTTCCCAAGTTGCTAAGATTAGGAAAGCATTTGTTGCAATTACGGAAATAGACACCTAAACACATTAAAATATTAGACAAGAACTGAGCATAAAAGATTAGACAAGCACCAAGCAGTTTTTGTTAAGATGTTATTGAAATTAGAATAAAAATGTATTCCTAGTAAAATGATGAAGAGTTTGGTAACTTATCTGTCATCTCTCAAAACTAAAACCTAAAAACATGTTCTATCACAAGCAAGCAAAGAATGTATCAGAGATTTGAAAAAGTTCTCCCTATTCACACAGCAAATCCTAGTTACCAGTCCATGCACCTTAACAGTAAATATTTACTCCTGAGGCTTTAAAATGCAAGAATGAAAATTATTATTGTCCTGATAATTTATCAGGTTTATTCTAATGAGCATCAAGAGCTCACTTTGTAAACCTTTACAGCCGTGTGTGCAATCCTACATACATTACAGACAGATTTCTAGCACTCACCCAGGTAACTCAGAATCTCACTTGACCTGTGTCTACATTCTTGGCTGGACATTCTTTGGTGTCTCACGCAATAAAAATCAAAACACTCTTCCATTTAAATGTCACTTAGTTCCTAGTGTGCACTGACACATGCACCATCACAGAGAAAAAAAATGAGTAGAGTTCTTTCCTTCAGTGAAAGATCCTTACCCTGCATGGCACTTTTGTCCAGGTAGTTATTTAAGTTGAACAAAGTGTTCCGGGATGCAAGATACTGGATAAAGCGCTGTTGGTGAAGAAAAAGTTGAGGATGTAATTGTTGTGAGAGTCAAAACAGAAATATATGACAAGCAAACTACACTTATCTTGTAATTGTTTGTAGTAACCTCTATCTACAACAGAAATTAGTTAAAAGGGAAAAAATTTAGAGGAAAACCTGAAAATACTTACTAGCAAAGCCTCTGAAGTCCAAAACTAGATTTGGCAAAAATATAAATTTAAACTAAACAAAGACATATCACTGCTTGTGAATAAAGTACTAATACTAAAATACTAATAATCCTAAAGGAAGCTGCTTAGTTAATTTTGTACTTTAGAAAAGACAAGCGGGAAAACACAAAACAAAAATACTACTTGCATTATCCAAGCTCTTGAAGTTTGACCTAGTTCAACTGCTGTAGTGTGAAGAGGACACTATGTTTTATAGGTCATTTCAATCAAGTTCACAGAGCTTTGCAGAGAGGAGGAACACCAAGCTTTCACAGCAGTTTAATATCTGGAAAGCACTTCTAAGAATTGTCATTTCAAAGTTACCAGTGGTCAACAATAATTTCTTAGGTCAATGACCTCACACGGGTTCAGGGTTCACTTGACCAAAGTTTAGCTTTTAACATAATGCATGTTCAACAGAGGCTCCATTTCTAACTCCATGTTATTGACTAGGAAGCTGTTGATAAACTGTGATGAAATAACTTAAGTGAATTAAATGCAGTAGAATGATGTTTCAGAGGAATGTTAATAGCAACAACATATGAAGACTCAGCCCATTAGTCTTGTAAGATGAAATATTCTAGTCACCATATTCCTCTCCCCATTAGCAAGTATTCTTATCTCTTATTAGGTTGACTGCACATTTAATGAGTGCTAACAAGACTCTTCTGCTGTGCTCTTACTGATAAGCACTACCCTAATGAAACAAAGCTCATCAGAAGTTTTCAAGCCTTTATTCTATTACCTCACAGACCAACTCAGATATCTGCAGGTAAAATTGCAAACACTTTTGAAATAATGAAGGCATATTTTCTTTCCTCTGGACAGATACTTTAGAGCCATCAGCAGAGGAAAATGAAATCTTTGAAAAACTGAAGTACATATCTAATGTTTTACATATTGAGACAATTTTTAAAAGCTGTCAAGTAGGCTTTAACAGAATGAATCATGTCTTACCTCATTTCCATACATCATGAGGTGGTGTGTTGTAATTAGAGCTTTGAACACTACGACCCAGCTACTGTTTGCAGTTCTCTCAAAGAGTGTATCCGCCAACTGTGGAATATTCACATTCATTTCATTTGTGCACTGTATTAGATCTAAATAAAAGGGAAAAAAAATCAAAGAATTACAATGAGTTACATGCTCAGAGGATCAACATGTTATTTTGTGGTTTTTACATTGAGGATTCATATTGGAAGCATTAACTTCAGTTCTTTGTTTAAGAAATAATTGAGCTCCTTTACTGTCCTTGCTCGGATTTACTAAATTTTACTGAAACACTCCAAGTATGAGCTACAAAGGCATTTCAATAATGTTATGGAGTCCCAGTATCTTATTAATAAATAACCTGTTTCACTAAAATGGAGCCAAAATTAGTCTCTCTGAAAGCTAGTATGAGCAACCTTCTGGACACTCAATGCCCGAGGCCACTCAATCTAACAAAAAAAAAAGAAAATCTGAGAAGCAAGGAAATGCTGAGACATCCCAACCTCAGATGAGATCAACAGGCAGCACAACCCTGCCACTCTGACCTAGGCCTGAGTACTCACACATGATGGCAAATGAGATGCTACAAATCTGTAAAATACACCTCTTTTCTTTAAGGATTAAGAGCAAGAATTTGCACGTATCCACTCTTCCCCTTAGCTTAAAAACCTGGTCACAAGACTACTGAGTATTTTCTGATGGATCATTGGTAGATCTCAGGCTTTTATAAAAAAGCTTTTGTGTTCCAGACTGACAAAAACCTTAGTAGAACATTAACTTGGGAGGTCAGAGACAGAGAGGTTCAAGACTCCACCTGAGATTTAATACAAAACCAGAACAAGCTCCAGCAGACACATGGGCAGAGCACTTACTTGCCTGATAAGGCTAAAGAAGGTACTTGCTGAGAAAAGAGCAGAGAACTGAATCCAGGACTACTCTAAACCCCCTCAAGAGATGCACATCAGACATTTATTCTCTCTCTGCTACATTTGGCTCAAGTGTGATCAAAGTAGACCCTAAGGACTGGTCAAGGCCAATGAAACAAACATCTGGTTTGAAAAGCTTCATTTGTGTCCTCTGATTTAAGCTGAGCCTGTGAGCAGCCCATTGGTAGCAGAGCCCATTGCTGTTTGTGCAGCTTGTCTGGATAAGGACCTGTGGGTCTGGGAGGTGCCTGGGAAGCCAGGCAGCACCTGAGTTCTGAAGCACCACTGAAAGAGCCAACTGCTCTGCCTTAGCAGCAACACGGAGAGCATGGACTGTGTCATCATTAGCACTTTAAACAGCAACTTAGAGCTCATACACTGATAATTGAGGACAAAATATTTCACAGAAATGTTGCACTTAAAATTTATATCTTTCTAGTGCACAGAGTATATTACAGATGGACCTCAGCTAAAGACTAGTTTATTAAGAAAAGGTCCTTTGATTAAGGATTGCTGTTTAAAATAGTTTAAAAACCAGAGTAATTTTGAAAGGGTAAAGAATTTTAGTATCTCATAAAGGCAAAAAGCTATAAAATGCAAGTTATAATAAATTACTAATTTCATTCAGATGTCAGAGATTTCCAAATAAGTACAGAACATGGAAGCTGGGATGAAAACTTTCACTCTCATTAGCAACACAAAAAAATGCTGAAATAACTGCACAAAAAGGAGAGCACCAGAAAGAGGCTTTAAGCAAGCTATACATCAAAACCTTATTGTCAAGTAGTATTCTTGTATATTGAATATACTTCAATTACTTACAAATGTGGACTTTCTCAAAACCCAAGTAATATGCTAGCTACTGCTCCCTATTCATGGTTATATCATCATCAGATGGTCTGTCAAATTAAGAAATACTTTAATGTAGGTGTCCAAACAGTCTATAAACAATTATTGTCCCATATAATGAAACATGCCCTAATCCCAGAATTTATACATAGAAAAATATTAAATTATAATTCAACAGCCTCATCAATTGAATGAGGATTTTGTTGTGACATTTCTAAGCAGTTCTCTCAAAACACACTAGGGCAAGTAAGCCTTCCTAAATCTAATCAGTTTATAATCAAGTATTATAGAAACACATGGAAAATACTGGGCAGCATCTAAGAGCAGCAGCTGATGTGTCTATACCCCACCAGAAATGTTACAGGACTATTACAATCCTACTTTCAGTTTATAAAAACCAACCAACAAAAATCTCACAAACTCAAGAGCAATACCTATAAAACTAAGTAACAGTTAAAGAAATTCTATTATCTGCTGAGGTCAAAGACCACACAGCCTATCAAAAATATTAATACAGCACAAAGTCCTTTTGCTTCACATAACCAGTAAGTAAGTAACATTTTTTACTGAAAAATGTTCAATATTAAATGTACTTATTAAATAACAGATGAAACTCAGAAGTAAGATCCAGGTTAAAAACCAAAATCTTGTGGCTCTCCAGTCAAGCTAGACAAGCTATTTTAATTTGTATTTTGCCAGCACTCCCAACAGATTTCTGTCCTGTCACCTTCTCTCAAGCTTAGGTCTGCCAGCAGATGTTCCAGCAGACCTCAAGATGATGCTAACACTGGGAGATCCTTTGCACATCCTAATGTCTGCAGCTGCTATTGAGTGTTCTGACAGTGATGCTGGGGCACAATGTGACAGGAATCCTACTGTTAGCACCTGCATGCAGTGCTCTAACTGGTGAACTCTCCTTAAGGCCCACATCCATAAAAGTTTTGGCTTATGCCAGAATAAAGGTTTACTTTGTCATGAAGTCATGCAGATGTCTTCTATCAAGTATCAGTAACAGAGTGGAGCTGATGGAGCTCTGCTGTATTTGAGAAGCTCTTTTGTTATTGTTTTATTGTCAAGTGTGGGCACTTCTTTGTAAGATAAGTGCCTGTCCATTTCAAAAGGCAACCAAAATGAAATACTTCACATAGGCAGGGTCACCAGAAGTCTCATTCAAGATGTGGCTGAGGTTCGAGGGCCTGAGTGAGCTGCCATGGACTCCAGGCACACCCTGAAGACAACATTCACTGGCTTTCCTGAAGACAACTTTTACAGGGAATACTCAGCACAGCATGGCCTTTGATTGTTCTTCAAAACCCAAGCATATAAGTCAGAATCACCAGTACCAAACAACACATGCTTGGAAAAACAAAATATGTCCAAAATACTAAACTAAGCAAAAAATGTCAGCACATTTTATAAACCAAAACTGGACTTTCTTAAGAGTGTGTTGCAAAAGACCAAGTTTAAAAATAAGGCTACTTCAAGGCTTCAATAAAGCTGCTTGGGGTAATTAAAAAAATTATTATTTTACAGCTAGTAATAAAAATAAAGCTGGCCTTATATTTTAATTCTACAATTGAGATACATAAAAAAACAAAACTGCAAGTAACATTTCTCAAAAATGATTCTTCTAAGCCTGCAACAGGAATATCTATATAGAGACAACTGCAGGGATCTATTACAGCTGGTGGCACAAAGGAAAAGGCTATTATCCCCATACATCTGGAATTATAAAGGAACACATGCACCTGAGAGACTGACAGCTGGGCAACAGTAATGTGGATGTTGGCAGCAAAAACTGGAATGAAATGCACAGGGTGAATGATGCTCACTTTCTTATCACAGTATTTATATAAACACTTCAAACTCAAAGCATTCTGCCAATTACCCAGGGGAATAATTTCAACTGCAAGTGAAACTGAGGAGCTATTTCTAAAATGAAATTTAGAAAAATGTTAACATCATACAGGAAAAAAAAAGAAAGAAAAATTAAAATACCTAAATAAATAAATAAATAAATAAACCTAACAGCTTTAAGCCAGAAGACTACCATATAGCCTGGAAGAGCTCTGGAAATCTTATTTCCTAGTAGAATACCGAGTAATTCCTTTCCACAACTCATCTGAAACACTGGCACATCTATGAAGTTGTACAGCTCTTCAGAGAACAACATGCATAAATCCAGATATTAAAAACAAAATAAAAAATATATATATTAGATTTTTCAAAAATTCTCAGCCAGGCACCAACAAAGACTGACATATTTTTAAGTAATAGGAAAAGTCATAATTTTCTTGAGTCAGGAATCTCAAGAGAGCTGTAAATACATAAGATAAAGGCAACCATTATAACTTAATGTATTTCTTCCATTTTGTCACAGGACTGAAACTTCTCTGAGATAGATGTAAGAATTCAGACCATTTTCCTCAGTCCCAGCAGTCTTAACAAAATACATTTTCTTCTAGAAAGTTGCATCATAGATGGCACATTATAAAAATGTGTAACATCAGAGCCACTTCAGCCAACTTTCTCAGTGTAGCTGAGAAATGCAACAATTTTTGCTGGAAGACTTGAAAGATAGCACTCAACTGTTACAAACATTGTTATGCCCATGTTTGCTCATAGTGCATGTTTGAGAGAAATTTTTAAATTTCAGTTATAGAATAACAGCTAAATCTAAATTTTGAATTACTTTACCACAAACAAAACAATTCACAGTCCCACTCCCCAACTAAACAGGGATACAGGACAGACAGCCCATAATCTTTTAAAGAAAAGCTACATACAATCCCCATTTATAGATCTCAATAATATTAGCTTTTTTTTTCATTCAAGTTAAGTTTCCTCAATTACTGTATTGAAAAACTTCACAAATTGCTAAAGAACTTCAAATTAATGACAGCCAATGGTCTGTGTAAAGAGTTCAAGAAAATACTTTTGTCCTGTATCACAACTTACATCTCTGCAAGAACCACACTGCATCAGCATTCATTTAACAGTCAAAAGCTCTGGTTGCCAAAATAAAGAATGGGCAGTACCAGAATTACAGTGATGGAATTACCACTTCTTAGAAGGTTTCCAAAGCTTGTATACATATGGGAGTTTTTAGTTTTGATTAGCAGCATTAGCTACCTTCCCCTCCCCTGTGCTTCTTAAGAGGGGTGTATACAAGTTAAACAGAAACTGTTTTTTCATTACTGTGTTAATTTAAAAGTTTAAGCTGCAATTAATTTAGGGGTTTGTTTTTTTCAAGTTTTGGTCTACACAAAGTCTACTCTGCCAGTTCCCAGCTTGGCTACAGCTTTAATTTATTCTTTTTTTTTTTTCTGGTAAATCTTCAGTAGTTAGACAAGAGGAGGTTTGCCTCCAAAAGTGTAACAGCCCCCTCTGCTGCAAACTAGACTGTGAAGGCTGAGGAAGTGACAGAATGCACACTAGGAAAGAAGAGACAAGACCTTCTGGGGCTCCACTAAGAGGAACAATCTGCCTATATAACATTTTGTATTATCTGAAAATAATCACAAAATCACAATCACAAAATAATGCAGAAATAGATCTGTTTACTTATTTAGGACACCATGACCTACTTTAAAAGATAAGTCCCCAAGTATGCCCATCAACATCGCTTAGGTTTTGGGGTGAGTTTTTTGTGGGTATTTTTTCACTCTTAAAGTAAAATATGACTATACTACTCAGCATTTAGCAGTCAGACAAACCACAATACTCTTAAATACTAGTTCAGACACTGCATATGTATCACCTTTCTGTAAAAACCTATATTGTAATACTACAGATTTTCTTGCTGAGCAAACTTGGCAATAAGGGAATTTTAAGAATTAATCTGAACAGAGGGCACAAACTGATACTCCTCCACAACCCCTAATACAAATGCAGCAGCTCTCAAAAAATTGTTCCTGGTAAAGCTTTTTCCTGAGCAGCAATTACAAATAATACCAGATGGTGCAGCATTTTGAATGACACACGCATGTAGCAACTGGAGAACAACTACCAGAGTTTTACATTAAATCCAAACTATATTTTCAACTTCATAATGTACTTAAATTGGGAAGCACTTGTATCTTGGTTTTTTCCCAGAGATTACAGTATTTCATATCTACCTGCCCACGTTTAATACATACAAGTCTTGTGTACAAGTGAAAAAATAAGAAGTGCTACTCAAAGGGTTGCAGATGTTTGAAAAGCAGTACCTGGGTATGTTCAGTGAAGACAGGAGCATGTTCATAGGAAGTTTTTAACCTATTTAAGGTTCCATATTTGACATCTTTTTTTTTCCTACTCCACCAAAGCATTCCTCTCTTCCAGATATCAAGTGACAACAAGATTTTTGTCTGCCTTAGGCCAAAGTTTGAGCAAATGAATTACACCAGAATACAGAACTCATCTGGCACAGAAGGAGTTGCTCAGGAAACTGATAGCTCTAAACAGCCTGGGATCAAAAGGAACTTGCTAGTCAAAAGGCCTCAGTTTATGGTATTCTCAAGTTAAGAACTGTTCCATTTTCTTATTTTGTAAGGGTAACTCAGAGCAGATGACATTATTTCAATAAGATTTTCAAACAACATACTACCTCTTTAAGGATTCAGAAGCCTTCAAAGTATTGAGCAAACTGTCACCACTTTCTGGCTTCCTGTTATGCTGCCATTTCTGGACTCAAAGGTTACCTCATTTAACTTGTACCACAGGCAGAACACAAGACCAGAAGAAATAAGGCAACTTTAAAAAACAAATTATTAGTAACCTAGTTTTAAGACTTTAAATTTCAACACAGTAGCTGCAATAGCTTCACTACTGTAGCTGGATGCCACCCATTCAGATCAGTAACAAGTGAAATATGTATTTGGCTGATTTTAACTGTTCCACACCGAAAGCTCTCACACAAGCCAGCATGAGCAGATCAGTGTCACAGGGTCACATATCCCAACTATTGTCAAACAGTATAACCCAGAACGCTTCTGCCGAGAGCCTGAACCAGCAGCCCCTTTAGCACCATCAACTTACACGAATTCTGCAAAACCACCAGCCTGTCTTTGAAAAAACCAGCAAAAGGCTTCAAGCCTTTTTTCCTCTCTTTAATGGCAACACACACGCACTTATTTCGCTTTCACAATCTGGGGAACGTAGAAGGATTTGAGCAGTCAGACAGGAACTCCAATTGCTACTCTGTTACTAAAGCCTGAAGCAGAGCAACACCATTGATACTTCTGCAGATTTCAGGGGTAACTCTACATGTTTTGTTATAGAGAAAGAGGTTTAACCATGCCTAGTTTAAACGTATTAGTGGCAACATACTCTCAACCAGAAGAAACGCACGGATCAACCTCGCCCTTCCCTTCGCTTTTAATCTTCTACCTCGTTTCGCGAGCCGTAAGACAGAAAACTATGATATTTCAGGAAATATTAGAAATATTTAAAGGCTGTAGTCCACGGGATACAAGGGAGGACGAAAGAGTACTTAAAAAAATTAAATGCTGGCTTGCAACATAAACACACCTTTTCCCCAGGTGCCGGATTAACAAGCACCACTGTATCCAGAGCACAAGAGCTAAGCGGCTCTCACCAGGAACAGATAACGAGGTTGGAATTTTTTTGCTCCCCGGGCGCGACAGGGTGTTACAAACCTCGCACCCTCCACGTCGAAAGTAAATTCTGGAGATGCTGCCAGTGAGGTCCACCCGGATCTACACGGCAGCCCCCCGCAGGTGCAAGCAGCCGGCTCTCTCCTCTCCCCCGCCCGTGAGCGGAGGGCCCGGCTGACGGGCTGCCCCGAGCTCGGAGCTCCAACTCCGGGCCCACCCGGCCCCGCCGTCAGCTCCTACTCACAGTCCAGGTGCTTCTTCTTGGGGCCCATCACCTCGTGAGTCGTCGCCTTGCACACAGCCTTGGCGACGGCCGAGCCGGTCACACTGTGCTGCGCTGCCGTGATGCGGTCGGTGATCGACTGCCCCGACATCATCGCCGCGGCCCTGGCGGCGGCTCCGCCGCGGCCGGGAGCGAGCGCAGCCTCCCGGAGGAAGGGCGCCGGCGGCTCCCTCCGGCGGGAGAGCTCGCCGGGCTCCGCCTCAGCGGCTCCTCTAGGCCGCCGCGGGGGCTCTTCCCGCTGCTCTGCGGAGCGGCGGCGACGATCGCTCAGCTCCCAGCACCGCTCGGCGCTGCCGCCTCCACCCGCGGGTGTGCCCCGGCTTTCCCTTTCACATTACGCTCACAGACAAAATGGCGGCGGCCGCGGCGTCAGGTGACCGCGCGCCCGCCCCGCTCCCGCTCCCGCCCCGCCGCTGCCGAGGGGGCAGGGGTCCGGCGGGATCGGGGCTGCCAGAGGATCGGGAGCGGGATGGAACGGGGCCGGGAGCGGGGCCGGGAGCGGGGCAGGAGCCGAGGCCGCCAACCACACCGAGCTTCAGGTGTCCGCGGGCGGTGGGGACCCACCCCCGCAGCGCCGAGGCGCTCTGTGACTCGCCGCCCTCAGCACCACGGAATCACAGAGTCAACTTGGATGGAAAACACCTCTGCGATCATTGACCCCAACCTGTGACCGAACACCACCGTGTCAAACACGCCACGGCACTGAGTCTTTTCTTCAACATCCCTAGGGTCGGTAACTCCACCACCTCCCTGGGCAGCCCATTCCAGTGTCTAATCACCTTTTATAGGAAGAAATTCCTCCTAGGTTCAATCTAGACCTCCCCTGGTGCAGCTCGAGATTACAATCTCTTGTTCTGTCGCTATCTGCCTGGGAGAAGAGGCCACTCCCCAGCTGGCTACAGCCTCCTTCCAGGGAATCGCCCGCTGGCTCTTTGTTCGTGGGTGGGTGTGAATGAGAAACAAAACCCGGCGGCGTCACGGCGAGCTGGGGGAGCAGCACCGGCGGAGGAGCGGGGCCCGGGGTGGACGCGGGCAGTGATGGAGATGAGATCACAGATCACAAGGTTTGGCTTGAAAGGGACCTCAAGGATAGTCTAGTTCCACCTACCTGCCGTGGGCAGGGACATTTGCTAGACGCGGTTACATTAGTTTTTGTGGTGATGAGTTTTCTCTTGCGGACTTTACTTTCAGAAGCAATGTCTGGGAAAAGAAATAAGAAAAAAAAAAAGGAAAGAAAAAAGAGCTCAGCTTCCCATGCTGAGCCTGTTTCAAGGGACTGTAGAAGCGTTTAAAGTGGAAAAGACCTCCGAACTCATCAAGTCCAACCCTTAACCCGCACTGTCCAGCCCACCACTAAAACCCATCACCAAGTGGTGCCACATTTTACACGTCTCTTAAATCCCTCTAAGGCTAGTGACTCAACCACTGACCCGCAGAGCCTGTTCCTGGGCCTGACAACCCTTTTGGTGAAGAAATTATTCATAATATCCAATCCAACCCCCCACTGGCACAGCTGGGGGCTAATTGCTCTTGTCCTATCACTTGTTGCTTGGGAGAAGGGACTGAGCTGCAGCCTGGATGCTGTGGAGCACTATTCACATGTAGCCAAACCACTGGTGGGTTCTCAAAACCTTTCCACATACTGATACCCAGCACAACCCTGTGAGGGCTGCCGTGAGGGAAATCCATCCCAGCCAGACCCAGTACTGTGACAAAAAAAAAGCAGCATCACTACTGTTCAGCCAGAAAAAGCACTCTTCCCAGGCCTTTCCACAGAGGAGTATATTTTTAACTTCTGCATTTATAGTACACTAATATAAGTGTGAACACTCATAGAAACAGAAGATAGACCACAGCAATAGTTATTTTTACTTTGAAGTAAAAATACAAAAAGTAAGGAGAATAAAAAGGGGGCAGTTGAATACAAGGGTTATAAACAAAAACCTAGCAGCTTCTGACAGTCAACTCATATTTTAGGGTGCTGATTTAAACTGTACTGCTTACATTATCACTGAAGTGAAATACTCCATAAATACGTGGGTAGACTACCACACACCAACTGTTTGCTACTGCAGTAAACATATATAAGTAACAAAGCAGGAAACACATGCATAGTACTGTGTATTTCACTAGTAAATAAAACTTTTGTCTTTTAAAAATATTTGTATGATATAGAGGGCATTTCTGAAATGTTTCAGCATATTCTTTATTGACCATGAGATAACTACAGGGAACAAGGAGTACTGAAATGTCTTCTTACTGGCTTATGCTGCATACTTCAACCATCTTTATACCCAGCACACAGGTTTATATATTCTCATTAACAACTGTCCTCTGTCCTTTAACAGACACTCTCATTCTGTGCTTTTCCTCTACTCCTCCAAAGGTTCATGAGAACAAGCCATAGTTTGAGCCCATCTTTCAAGATGGATGTTCAGGACAGGAGAAGCAGTGTGTCAAGTTCTTGTGCACCAACACCAGCTTGGTTTGTGTCATCATTGCAGTCACTCAACTCCTTATGAAACTCACTCTTTTTCAGCCCAGTTCATTCCTGGTAGTTGCTCCTACTGTGGTGAGTGTGTAGTGCTTTCCTTGGCGTTTTTGGAGCTATGTCCAGAATAGTCCATTGCCAGGACTTGCCATATCAAAACCCAGCCTCCACCCTCTCTTTCAGGGGGATTAAACTTGCTTGATTGCAACATTTCACATCCATGAATGACCAGCGTGATGGCTTCCATGGTCAGGTTCCCTCCTCAGTCATGAGCCCATCTGTATGTTCAGTCTCTCCCTAAATGCTTCACGGGCCCAGTGGCCTATAAATAGCTCGTGCTTATTCTCCTACTCCAGGTCTACCTGACCTACTTTAATTTTGACTGTTTTGTCCACTTGCTCATAGTTTCCGTGTTCTTCAATGATGTGGCTTTTGGGCATGTGATAATGCACATGGTGTATCTCCAGTGATGTTTTCTGGCCATGCAGCCATGTCCTGGCACGATGCAGCAGATGGGTTTAACCCTGTGCTGCCCGTTGTCTTCTTCCACTGCTGTAGTGACTCCCACAAAGCATGACCTACCATCCAAGAGTCAGTGTGACAGAGAGTACAGCCACTTTTCTCATTCAGCAGTCTCAAGGGTTCAATAGGGTAGCTTTCAATTCTGCAAATTGACTTGACTTACTTTCTCCTTCAGTGGCTTCAAAGAATTATCATGTGGGACTCCACACAGCAGTTTTCCACTTCCAAAGGTTTCCTACAACATCCAGTAAATAAAGCATTAAGTTTCCCATCATTTGATAACTCATTAGTGTAGTAGTGTCTCTTGGGCACAATCTGCTTCCTTAGGCAACGTTTCAAATTCTCTGCCTTCTGGCCAGTCCATGATCTGTTCCAGGATACCTGTGCAGTTGGGTGGAGCTTGTTCCTAAGCTTAGCAAAATAGGGACTCAGTGACTCAACAGACTCCATGATTCACACAGAACCTTGTAATTTATTATCTGCTGTAAGTACAGCATGCTTCATACAAAACTGCTCTTGCCTTGGGCCCGTGTTTGGCACCAAAATGGCCCGTGGTGTGTTACATTGGCTGGACACCAGATGCCCACCAACCTGCTGTATCACTCCCCCTCCTCAGCTGGAGATGGGGAGAAAATTAAAATGGAATACCAGTACACAGCACAGTGAGGGCTGCTATGGGGAAGATCAACTCCATTTCAGTCAGACTCAATAAAGTGTAAAGAGAACAACAAAGGCAAGCAGGGTCAGCAGCAGAGATGTCTCTTTTGATACCATTGGAAAGCACAATAACACTGAACAAATATTACTGATCCTACGAACCGCGGTGCGTAATGTTGTGATTGAAGCATTTCTATAGACCTAAGGGCATAACTGCATTAATACATGGTCACTGATATTAAATTATTGAACATTTCCTGTGCTAGGAAAAGTCAAAAGCTCTTTAGTCTGACTGGCAGCAGGCAATTTCCAGCAGCCTTATTTTTGTTTTAAGTTTCATAGTTTCTGGAAAAAAGTGATCTTGAATGTTCAAAGCCTGAGGAAACATCAAAACAGTAAGAAAAGAAGAGATGGGAAGATTAAATACACATTACAAATGTCTACATGTCCTTGGGCCTATCTAAACAGGGAAGCTCTTTTGCAATATGGGAGGGTGTGAGCTGAAGCACAGCATCTATTCTGTACTACCTCCTCCCCCAGCAGAGACTCATGCATTTTTTTCTATTTTAGAAAGCCTAAATTCCACATAAAAGTGTCTGAGTTGGATGTTTCCCATAACCATCACTCTGTCTTTACTTGATGTGCTGGTCAAGCCCAAATCTGAGTTCAAATGTCCCTCTTCAGTCAGTGCTTTCACTTACTCTGTGTTCAGGCCATCCTGAGCACCCCTTGGATGGCTGCAGCTAGAATCATAGAATAATTTAAATTGGAAATAACCTTTAAGATCATTAAGTCCAGCCATTAACCCAGAGTATTGCTGCAGCCACCACTAAACCATGTCTCCAAGTACCACATCTACACAGCTTTTAGATATCTCCAGGAATGGTGCCTTCACCACTCCCCTGGGCAGCCTGTTCCAATGCTTGACAATGGTTTTGGTGACAAAACTTTTCATCATATTAAAACTAAACCTCCCTGGCACAACTTGAGGCTGTTTCCTCTTGTCTTGTCTGTTGTTGCTTGGAGGAGGAAACTGCCCTGAATTCAGGCCCTAATGTCTGCCTGCAAAATGCAAAAAGCCTTACTCTTGGTCACTCTCCTGTACCTATGCTTTAGTTCATTTTAGTAAAGATGAAAAGCAGAAATTGTATATACAATCTGCATCTCACTCATTTTGCTGCCCTGTGTTTACTATTGGGAAGGTAATGAAGGCTTCAGACAGGAAATGTGGTCCAGGCTTGGATGCTTATAAATAGTGCTTGGGGATAGTGGCAGTGGAGAGAATGGATGGTTCTGGGCTTCTGCCATGACTGAATGACACAGATGGTTTTCCAGGGAAATGAGTATTTTAGCAATGAGTAGTGAATGTGCTGTGGGCTGACTGTACCTACAGCCCCAGGAATGCAAACACTTTAACAGCAGGTTTGTCAATAAATACCATCTGCTCAGTAGCACTGAATCCAAAATATAGCAGAACCTATCTTACTGGAAGGTGCTGTTTTGCTGATAGAGTTGAGATAAAAATCACAATTAAATTATTTTTAATACTGTGACTATGATCTGAAATTACGAAACAAAATTTATTCACGCTTGTTCAACCCCAGTTTAAACCCAGGAGAGAGTTAAAATGTTGTCATTAGCATTTTTCCTAGTGGCCAGTAAGACTGCACTGAAGAGTGAGCTGGAAACAAGGCTTCTTCTCTCACAGTTCAGACCACTGAAGTGTCTGAGAAGCACCTTGATTTCATGTTGCCTACAAGGGAAGGAAACAAATCATGGGGGCAGCAGCAGAGTTGGGATTCCTGAGGGCTGAAGTGGTGTTTTGAGGCTGCTTTCCTTATCCAGCACTCCAGTCATGAATAATGAGTGAATCCTTGCCCCAGCCTTTCTCCATGCAGAACCAAGAGTTCTTTCTTCTTTACTCCCAGTGTTCCATGTGTTTTGCCAAAGCAGAGTGTTTTGAGGATCTTTACTGCTATCAGGTATGGTTGAAATTGTATGAGGAGGTTTCTGGGAGAGAAATAAGTCATCAGCATCATCTAAGACCTATCCTAATACCAGAAGGAGTTTCAATGTTAGTTAACTAATTCTTACATGAACAGAGACATGACAGCTAAAAACTCCACACGCAGTTGTCCAACTCAGATTTATGGGTATCATATTCTTCCAGTCTCTGTTTTAAAGATTTTTGTTTCCCTCTCTCTGGGTTATAAAATGTTGCTAAGAAATTGAGCTCCAGAACTGGGACTCTCTATAGCTGGATTCATTCAAACCTTTCATAAGTGCAAAACATGAGAAGATCAGATCATGAGCTCCTTCCTCCAGGATGTCACCTCAAGACACCCTGAGTAGTGACTAGTTTTTCCTCAGGGCTGTTTTTGGAGCCTGTAAGATACAAAAAAAGTACACAATCCCTGGGTGTTTTCCCTTTTCTGAGAGCGCTGCAGACATGAAATTTATGCTCAATGGTGTAGGAGTGCTAAAAGCCACATGCTGGTTTTCACCTCTCCTGTCACATGAGGGAAGAAAGTCACACTTCCTCTGTCCCTCCCATTCAGCCCCTGCTGAGGAGCAGTGACCTGGGTAGGACTTGGCTCTGGGAGCTCTCTCTCCTCTTCCCATCTCCAACTTCTGCCTCTCAAACTTGACTGCTGGTGAAGTTTGAACTTTTAAATTGCTGACTTTGTATAAAGAAGAGAGAAAAGAAAGAGGATAAGAAAGAAAGGGAAGGAAAAACTAATCTGGAGTTATGCCACGGTTGCAAAAACTGCTTGGGGGCAGAAAGGCAGAACTCCCATGGCTCCCATTGCAGCAGCTGGTTGCTGTTCCTTCCCTCAGGCTCCTCGTGTTCTTTGCAGGTGTATGGCTGTCAAGAACAACATATTTTAGAAGATTTCTGATTTATTTCTGAAATACTTCCCTGTGGAAGAGTTTCTTTTTGGTAAAGAAGCTCTTCTGGTTCTGTCTACTGAGCAATTGACCAAGGTTCATGTAAGTCTCCTTTGCCTGACTTCTCTGTTTAACATTGTGATTCAATGTTTTTTTTTTTTAAGGGAAAACAAAATAAATACTACAATATGATGCAATTGGTGTAATATAATTACTCCAGCCTGTTGTGGTTTGGCCTGTTACTTCCTTTGTAGATTTATGAGAAAGGTTTCCAGAAGCAGGAACTGAATATGGTATCTCATACAAATTCAGGATCAAGGCTTAGGCTTGGAAGATTAGTCTTGGCTTAAGGGGGTAGGGCTCAGTTTTGGCTTTGGGAGTGTTCCAGGACAAACCTTGCTTATTTTCCAGAACAGTATGTGTGTGTGTGTGTGTGTCTGTGTGTGTATACACTGAGCAGTTCTAATACAGACAGTCACTGCTGGCATTAGCACACACTTAAGGAAGTGTAATTGTCACCTGAGGAAATGGCATGGCTAGCCCTTCTCCAAACATTTCAGAGGGTTTGGGTTCACTGATGACCAGTGTATTCATCCACTGTTTCCATCACCTTGGGATTTATTCCAGGGGCCCGTCTGTGAGATGCAGCTTGGGGTGATAAGAAAAGGTATGATGCAGGTGCTAGAGCTGTTTTGGAAACATCAGAGATTGCAGCTTGGAGAACCCTCGGTCAGGACCAGGAGAGCCATTCCCTGCCCTTACACTCATCATTTTAACTATAGACCAAATAAAATCTGCAGAAGCAAGAAAGCTAAAATCATTGGCCTAATAAAATTATCCAAATTGTGGACCAAAGAAGATTCACAGCATTTCCATCCCTGCTGAGGAAAAGCAGCATACCTGGCTTGGGGACAAAGGATCTGGGGAGAGTGAGGGGTGGGGGGGGGTCTGATGGAGCTTTGCCATGGCAACAGAGGAAGGAGATAGCATCTCACCCTCCAAAAAAAGGTAACACTGCCAATGGAAACAGTCTTGTATTAAAATCAGTTTAAAGCACTCCTAGAAATTACAGTCCATCAGGCATTAGTTTCATACCAAATAAATAAATGGGAACAAAAATTACAATAGAAACGAGACATTTGGCTAAGCAGGAATAAATAGGGACAAAGCTGCAGATACTTCTAAAGGAAAATCTTCCATTTCACTTCCTTCAGTGTGTCAGTAAAACGGAACATAAGGGCAAGCCAGCACATACCTTTTATCTAGAGTTGCAAATAAACCCCCCCAAACAAACCAAAAAAGAGCTTGCACAAATAAACTTAGGCATTTGTGAGATACCATCAAGGCATCTCATTGTGTTACTAGGTACTTATAAGCCTCTGAAAAGATGATCCTGAAAGGGAGAAAAAGAATTAGATGCAAACTGTAGAAGTATTTTGAAACTGAAATGCTTGTTTGCAATACCTTGCTGATAGAATGAGCAGCAAGTCAATGCCATTGAAACACAGAGGTTTCAAAATTATCCAAGAGATGGATTTTTTTAATATGTGGGAGTAATTTTTTTTTAGGCAAACTAAAATAAACAAAATAAAGATACTTGAATTTTGCATTTAGCACGAACACTAAAAATGTAACTGAAATGGGGCGTTCACAGAGGTACCTGAGAGCCTCTAGAGACAGATGAGAGGCTGGTCACAGTGGAGGAAGGAGCCTGAGCTGGTGTTGCAGCACCTACTATCAGATGGGGTGGCTCTCACTGTACACAACTTGCCTTTGCCACTTGTCCTTTTGCCTGTTTTTATGGGAAATGCTGCATCTAACAAGCATCATAACAAGTGTGCCACAAAACTAATAAATAAACCAATAAATAAATTAATGGATAATTTTCTTTGGGTTTATGACTGGGGACTGGCAGACTGAGTTCACCAAGGCTGCAGCACAACTTTGTTGCTTAAAAGACATCAGAGAAACCAAACATTGAGCTGACCACAGGAAAAACTCAAATGGAAATTCATGCTTTATTAAACACCAGTGAATCCACATGACAGAGAAACCTTAAGTGAAGAGTGGACTTTCTGGTGTCTAATAGCTACTGACTCCCATTCAAATTCCTTTCCTGGGGTTTAATTAATTCTCTTGCCTCTTTTTCTTTTTTTTCTGCCTGATTACCTGGTCTCACAAAGTTTGTAAGAAAGACATTTACTTCTTTGAAAATTAGCTGGGCAGTGGGCTCAAGAATTTCTGGGGAGGGGTGGATGGAGCATGATCTTATGGGAAAACATTAAAAATCAGATTCCATCAGCCTGGCAGAGTCAGGAGAAGCTGCTGTGCTGAGCGTGCAGATGAGAGAGCTGAGCATGGTATTTTTAGAAAGTCAGCCAAGCAGACAGTGCCACGTTCCTTTCTGTGCTCTTTCCTTCTTTTTACACAAGCCATCATCAACCCAGAGGTGAGAATGGGTGTACCAAGTATCAGCTGTAAAACAGTTGGTTTCACTAAGCAGCATTGCTAGGGAGATGAAGTTTTGTTATCTATTCCATTGCCTAGGAAGCAAAAAAATGTCAAGGGCTGGACATGTTTCAGGGCACAAGAATGTTGAGCACAGGACAGTGCCCTGTGCTCCATAGGCAGCTGGCACAAGAATGCTTTGCTTGCTGCTGAAAGCCCTGTGGCCAAATTTCATGCACATTTCCAAAGCATGGAGCACAGACATGTTAACAGCACAAGCCTGTGCACATGCTTTGCTCTCAGCAAGCATGGGTTTATTTCACCTTTCTTTGTGATCAGCTAAAATAAAAATGCTTATTAGCTGCCCATTGTTATTATCTTCACAGCTATGAATTGACCTTTGCATTACAGCCAGTTGCTTTGGCTGCTGTTGTTTTTTGGTGTTAAGGTTGTGCAGGCTGGAAGAGGATGCAGGCAGTGACAGAGATGTTTGTTTGCTGAAAAGACATTTGCTGTGTTTTCCAACTATGTTGTCATGCCTATTCAAACAATATCCCTCTTCCCCTGGGTTTCATCATCCCTATGCCCTTAAACATCACAGCACAAACACAGTCCTGTTTTTTTGTTTTTTTGTTTGCAAGAATTACCCTTCTGTGAATAAAATTAATCAGCAAAAATGAAGAGGGAGTGAATCCCTCATGAATCCCCACTTCTGACAGCTTTTGTCTCTGATGAATGCAAGTGTGGGATTTAGTATGCAAGTACACACACCATCTTAGTGATGGATGAGCCTTCCATTCCTCACATAGTGGTGGGGTTGGTGTTACAGGGCAACCAGTCATAGGCACTGGGCTCTGCAGTGTCTTGAAAAGAAAGTCTTCTGCTCCCAGCAGAGATGCACCTGAGAAGGTGATGGTAGTTTCTGTGTCTTCTCTTTCATCCCTAGGAAAGCCACAGTGTTCCTGCATGGGGGAAACACAAAACCCCACTTGAGAACTGATAGTGGCAGCATGGCCACAGCAGAGCTGTGTGTGAATTGAGCTCACGAAGGAAATGGCATCACTTTCTTCTTCAGGCAGCAGCTAAGAAAGGCATGGGGCTGTGAGGGCAGCCAGACAGAGTGTTAACTGCAAACATCATCAGTTGGGCCATCCTTCACCAGGGTGCCACTCAGCCCTGGAGGTCTGGGTTGGGAGTGGGGGCAATGGGCCAGCATCAGACCAGGATTAGCTGTGATGAGCACTGTGTCCCTTGGTCAATGGATATCTCCCAGTCTGGGCCTAGGAACAACACCCGCCATGGGGTGTCTGGGGCACCATCCAACAGCCACAGAACTGCCAGTGCTAGAGGGCAAAAACAACTACATTGACATGGACAGTTTTCTGCCTGCTTCAAAGGTAAAACATGGCAGGAGACTGCAAAAACAGGGACTGCAAAGATTCTTACATGCAAAACTGTATGGAGTGGACAGCTGTGGTGCAGCTTGGGGCCCTTCCACCTTAAAGCTTCTGGGTGTTGGCAGGTCCCCACCCTGTGGCTGGTGCACCCATGCTCAGAGCAGCCCTGTGCTGATATCTGGTTATCTCCCTGGGACAAGGAACCCAAGACACTGGAGGGGAGATATTTGTACCAAGACATTTCCAGCTCAGGCAGCACTCACACCTCTGTCTTCTTGTGTGCCAGAACACTGTGACAGCAGCACTGGCACTGCTGGTGTTGAGGAGGTGCAGAGTTGGTGTCACCAGTCTTATCCAAATTCTGTGGAGTGGCCTTCTTCTTCTAAAAAACCAAAACTGATAACCAATATTCCAATGAATCCTACAGACAGCATGGGAACTGGTATGAGTGAACCTGGCTGTAGTCATTCATCACTGACCTGATCAGGGAACAGGACCAAAATTGTTACAAGTGGCTGCACCTCATTTGTCTTAACCAACCCTTAAAACCCTGATCCTAGGAGCCACAGCATGGGCTCAGACCTGCAAGATACTGAAAGCATGAGACAGCACATTTCCCACAGCAATAAAAGTAGTTGAAAACTGAAGTCACCATGGCTGGTGTTTTGCATCATCCCTGTCACAGCACAAGCTGGGGGTGGTGGTCACACATACAGCTCTGCATGGGAGGCAGTGACAGGGAAAACAGGCATTTTCCTGTCCCTTCCACAGTCAGCACAGGGAGCTGCTGGAGTGGGCACAGCCTCCAAGGTTTTGGTGTGTACAGGCATAGCAAAGCAGGCACTGGGTGGCCAGGCAGACACAGAAATGAGACATGGGGAGGTGGAGGAGGCAACTGCTGCCTGATGGTTTTCCTTGAGCTCTGTCCTGCATGTCTAACTTGGTGTCACAAAAAGCAACACATACCAGAAATTCTGGATTTGATAAATCCAAGAGTCAGGTTGCTCAGCCTTGGTAGTAGCAGACTGGACATCATGGACCTTGGCAGTGGAGCAGGCAACTGCAACAGTGATTCTACAATCAATTTAACATCACCCAAAACAGTATATTGACTGATTTTATTACCAAGCAGCTGATGAAACATGCCCTTTTATGAGAAATAATCCAGGTGAATTGCTTTAGCTTGAAGGCCTGAGTCCTGGATTTCCCCTCAGCTTTGCCCATAGCTCCTCAAGTTGTATCTGGATTTGTTTCCCTCTGCTGTGGGTACACGTGGGTGTGCAGGGAGCAAGAGGAATACAGCTGAACTTCATCCACTTCAGTACCATCATCAACAAAATGTGGTCTGTGGTAATAGCATTTTGTTTATTTTTCTAAGAAATGCTGTATTCAGCACTGAGGTGTAACATCTGTGTGGACATTTCCATAAAAATGAGTCCAAACAAGAGCTTGAGATTTACCACTTCCCTCTGAAAGGTTTCACGATTTAAGAAGGAAGATTGGCATTTAAGGTGGCAGTGGAAGCTGTTCCTCTTCTCTGCCTTGGGAGCAGCAGAGGTTGGATTTGGACTTACCTGCACCCACAGGTCTTGGCTGCAAGGACAAGAGAGACATACTGGCCTAAAGAAATCCACTGTCTCTCTCTCCTCTCTGGCTTTGCCTTGTGATGCTTCCTGAGATTTGTGTCACAGATGGAATGACACACTTCACCTGTAAGAGAAAAGTAGCAACATGGCAAGGTATGCTTGATTACTTACTGCAGAGAGGATAGGTCAGCCACAAATGTCAGGGAGACTCTCCTGTTGAGACACAAGATTCAAGAAGGACTGCTTGCATTCTAAACTCCTTTCTCAGGGGAGTCTGTGTGCAGCTGCATCCACTTGCTCAATGGTTTATGTCTGAAGGACTGTAAGGGCCCAACCAATTTTTTGAATCAGTTAACTAAGATTTCAAAGTTTCAGCACACTTACTCCTAATTCACTTCATCTGATATGACAAGGATTCTCTCAGCCTTGAGGACTAGATGTTACTCAAGGGCAGCTCTAGTCCTGCAGCCTGCTGTGATGCAGGAGAGCTCAAGAGGCATTGGGCTGCCTACTATTTATGGAGTAAAATGACTGACTTATGGTCATATTTACATACCAGCTGTATTTTGGTTGGCACATGCTCAAGCAGCCCTCAGCTGTTGAGCAAGACTAATGGCCCTTAGCTATTGACGTTATCTGTCTTCCTAGAGTCCAAAACCATCACAGCCACCACTGGTGGCTATTGCTTAAGCAGAAAGTGGGGGAGTTCATCACCATGGCTGGTTATTAAACAAAAGCAATCACAGCACATAATATATTCCACAACTACTGAAAGTCTTTGCCAGCACCAAGCACTTTCTTTCACCAAAGTAGTTTTCTTTTTTTCTTCCTTCTTTGCTGCTTGGGGTGATGGCCACGCATGATGTGAACAGCAGATAAGGATTATCTCTAGACCTTTTAAAGGACAAATATTTGCATGCTTTCCAGGCCAAAATGAAAGGTGATGTTTTGGGATGTGTAAGTTGTGTTCCCCTGAGCTCCTACCCTCTTAGCCACAGACATGTTTGGACACTTTGTGCCCACCCTAAAGTTGCTGTCAACCTCCCACCAAAGTGGGATTGAATGCACTGGAGGCTCTTGGGCTGTGATTTCTCAGGGTAAGCAGCAGGTAGGCATTGGACACAACAGGGTAGGGTTTGCATTTTGCTCACTGTCTGACCCTGTACCTTGCAGCTTTTCTCACTGGGTTTCCCCTGTCTGCCCTGCCCTTGGTCCTTGTACTGGGAGGTTGGTGGGGAGGGGAAGTGAGCAACTCCCTGGGGAAGTGGCCACATCACAATTTTACAAACAGGTTGCTCAACCCTGGGCTGGAGTTACTGATCCCATCTCACACTGACCACTGCTCTGCAGCACCAGCAAGCCTTTGAGTCAATGTTTTCCGAGCAGAGGACTCTGTTTGACTGCAGTGCAAATGTCAAAGTTATCAGAAAAATCTTGTTTTAAAGTATTAAAGTATTTAAAGTATTTTCTGACTATTCAGAATTAAAAGATTGTTGAGAAAGCACATCCCACCAGCTGCTAAGGTACAGCACTTGTTGGTAAGGCTTCTGCTGGAATATGAATTTTTCTGTCTCCTCCTGAGGCTGTAGGTTTCCCTCCCCCAGGTACAAGACCTTTCCCCAGAGTGTAAGCAGCTGGGTGTGTTCTCCTCTAGATCCACAGAGCAAAACGAGCTTGCACAGAGCTTCCACACAAGCAAAGCCAACTCCTCATGCTGGAGGCTGGTGGGCACACAGAGCTGTTCCTACAGCCTGGCATGGGCCTGCTGAGCCTTTTCCTGGCAGACAGACCTTGGAGCTTTCTTTATGCCACAGAGCTCCTTGAATCTGCTGCTTCCCTGGGAAGCAGATCAAAGGCAGCCATAGCAAAAATAATCCAGATAAATGCCAGATGCATTTCAGAACTGTTTTTTCTTTCTGAGTGTACACTTTGAATAGAGGCTGGGACACACCTGATTTTCTGTCTGTAGAGAGTATTTTCTGTATCTGTTTTAGAGCAGCCTGGGGACCTGCCCGCATGGGTCAGACTCTGCTCTCTGACCAAAAAGGCCAGAGGGTGAGCCTGGCAGTGTCTGTCTCCTCAGGGGAAGCACAAGTGAGAGAGCTAGAGTGGTGGAAGAGCCAAATTACTGATCTAGAGTAATGTAGTGCAGGTACAGTTCTAAACAGAAACATGGACAATGCTCTCAGGCACATGGTGTGACTCTTGGGGATGGTCCTGTGCAGGGACAGGAGTTTGACTCAATTATCCTTGTGGGTCCTTTTCCACTCAGATTATTCTGTGATTCTGTGATCACTTTCTAGAAAAGATACAGACCTTGTAATAGCCTGTATAAATGAGGTTTGGGATTTTTCACCTACTCAACCTTTTCTATGCCGTGTCTCATATGCAGGATGGAAATAAACCTCATGGATACAGCTGGTCTTCTCCCCCAGCTCCTGCACATCTGTTTCCTGTTTCTCACCTCCTCCCAGACACTTTATGTGCTCCTCCCTCTGTTTCATCCAGTGAACTGTGGTCAGCAGAGTTAGCAAGTGCTCTTTAGGAGATTAACGTTGTGTTGCCAATGGAAAACGATGGTGCTTTCGCTTACACATCTTTGTTTTTGCAGCCACAAATGTACAGGTAACCATAACTGGTGGAATAACTCCAAAACACCCTTTCCTTCCCACTTGATCCACAGAGACTGAAGGAAAAAAAGTAGATTCAAGCACTTTTTGAGACAGTCCTGTCCAGCTGTGGATTGCAGAAGGATTAATGGTGAGAGGAGCACAGAGATAGGCAGGTCTGCTGTAGAGAATAATATATTCATTGAACCTTGGGTATCACTTAACAGCCAGAACCATTTGGAGAAAAGTCTTAAGAGATGGATGGATGGTAAAGTGTGTGGTTTGTTTAGTTTTTTTTGTTTTATTTTTTGCCTCCCCCCTTCCCCCGCCCACCCAAATATAAACATGGAAAAAAGAATTACTGACATTTCTGGTTATTCCAAATTTTTATTTGGTGCAAAAGTCAGATTCTGGGTGTGCTGATTGTGGAAATCCATCTTTATTTTTTCTCCCTGGGAAGAGGCAGAGCCCCCCCCACCCCAGCCACTGTCCTCTGCACAAGCACATTCTTTGTGCTGACCAGGCAGAACTAGACGGATTTCCTTAGGTGCCATTTCCTGATGATTTCTGACTAACTGTGGAGGAAGTTAAACCAAAGAAATGATGAATCTTCTATTTTTTATTTAAAAAACACTTTAAAAAGACATCTCTTATTTTGAACTTTAAACAGCCTACCTTGCTGTCTTGCTGCCTGCCTATCTTCATGGATTAAATTTACACCAAAAACCAGATAAATTTTCTTCTGGGAAGTCCTTATCATTCTGGGGGGACTGTCAGTACATTGGGCTTGCTCAGTGCTTTATAATAAGTTGTTTGTAATCAGAATGTACATACCCTAAGACATGACTGGCTGAGTCACCTGCTCCTATGGCTAAGGGCAAAGCTCTCAGCCTCTGGATTTTTGGGGCTCCAAGGGGCCTGGGCACAGCCCTGTGGAAGTGAAGCTGCTTGACAGGAGAAGAAGCAGCAGCAGGAGGCAGGAGAGAGTCAGTCTGTCTCTCTAGCCCTGCTGGGGCTGCCTGCACAGCTCTGTTGGGGTGACCAGTCCCTGGCTGGGCATGTCCTAAGGCATTTCAGGTTTGAAGGGGAGCAGCTCAGCATCTCGACTGGGGTTGTTTACAGGAATCTCAGCTGAATGCCACTGTGGTGGGGCACCCAAGCCCTGCTTGAGCTCCTTCTGGAAACTTGGTCTCCCTTTGCCTGATAAGCCTGGCTACTTCCTGAAAGCTACATGGATGCTAAACTGAGACATGGAAGAGTTATGGAGACCTCAGGGGTTTTATGAATCTCTGTATTGCTCAATCCTCAATTCTTTTTGAATTCTCACTTTCAGGCTGTATAAAATGTTCCACTTAAAGCTTGCCCTGAATTTTGATCTGAAAATTTAAAGGAAAAATCTCTATTTGCCATCTGGCACTTTCTCAAGTGCTTGTAATCACCTGTCAGTGCTGCTGCTATTTGAAAATGTCCTTTACATTGTGTAACTCTACAAAACACACTGTGCCCTCCTAGAGAAAACCAAGACGCTGGCAGAGTTGATAGTCTCCTGGTGGAAGAATGGATGCTTCATGGTTTTTGCCTCCTGGGAGAAAATACAGAGCAGGTCTCCCCCATGCTGCTCATGTGGGGAAGGATGCTGAGAAATGCAGCAGCATTAGCGTTACTAATGCAGCAGTAGCAAACCCAGCCATCTGAAAATAGCAGCATAGTCAGAGGCAATTCCAAGAAGTTGAGCTCCTGGACAAATAATGAGCATTTCTGAGTGATGGAGCAAACTGAACTGTAACAAGCACCACAAACACATGCAATGTAAACTCGTCCTCAAATTGCTCAAAGCTTTAAAGCCCTCAGTGTGAGCCATCCAGAGAGCAAGGGCTTTTCAGGCTCTTAGACAGTGATGGATATGCCAATGCCAAGATCTCAAAGCTGTCAGAGCAGGATGTTGGGACTGTTTAACAATGAATTTATGCTAAAATCATATGTGAAAAGAAAATCAAAGTAGAACAAAACAGGACAGGGAATGAAAGGCTGGGTTGCTCCCTGCTCATTCCTGCATTACAACAGGGCCTGGGATCAGCTCCCTAGGTGGGATTGGGCTGAGCTTCTGCCAGTGCATCCTTTGTTTGCACTGGATGTGGTACCCCTGGCTCCCAGTGTGCTCCCATAAATATGTATAACCCAATAGCTAAGTCCCTCTGCACTCTCTGCCCTAAACAACTGGAAGAGGAGCTTTAGATGCTGTTTGATGGGGAAATGCAGATCTTAAGACCTGTCAAAACACAGTGTGAGGTCTGTATATGTTGCTGGCAAAAGCACAGGACTAAGAACCCACAAATTCAGTGCTGTTTCTGCTACTGCCACTGGCCTGGGGGGTCACTGTCCTGCAAACCCTCATGAAAAAATTGAAGCAAAGATCTCCTGGGGAGAAATGAGATGTCACCACTGTGGCCTTGAGTTGATACAGAGCCCAAGGACTACAAAGGAAAGCCTGTATCTAAGGCAGATGCTCTCCTGAGTATCTCCAGCTAAAAAAGACCAAAGCAATTGTGCTTGAATCAAAAGAGTGCAAGAGACAAAAAAGCACAGGGCTGAAAGGTTGGACATTAGAAAAAGGCTCCTCACCAGAGGGTGAGCATGGGAACAGTATTTCCTGCAAGGAAGTACTCAGCCTGCCAGAGTTCAAGATTTTGGATAATGCTCTCAGGCCCATGATGTGATCCTTGGGTTTGTGCTGTGCAGGACCTGGAGTTGGACTTCAATGTTTGTTGTGGGTCTCTTGCAGCTCAAGGTATATTCTATGATTCTATTACAGGGAATTACTGCTTTTTTGAAGAGGCATGAAGATAACCTGGTTTTGCTACCTTGCTGGCTGCTCTGTGGCTTTTTGCATCAGGGAGGTATTTGATGTGGTTTGCAATTGCAGATGCAACTAGAGGGGCCACCCTTTTATAGAGCCAAATACTTACATATCCAGACATTTTGCTGAGAGTTTTTTCACATTATTATTATTATAATTATATTTATCCCATCACTAAAGTCCTTTGCACTGAGGTGTGAGAAGTCTGAGAGCTTCCTGGCTCACTCAATGGTGGCAGGGCTAGTGGTGGATTTGACACAGTTGTTTCCCTCCAAGGTTCTGGGAGGAGGTGCAATTGAGGGAGGTCTCTCTTCTGGGAAGTGCTCTCTGATTAAAGGGCTGTTGCCATCTCTGCTGGGCAGAGACATAAAAGAGCTGTGAACCAGCAGTCACTTTATCTGACCTTTTATTTTTCTGACCTGCCATCCCTTGAAGACTAAACACAAAATGTCACAGAGTTCCTTTCTATCAAGCCTGCAGGCAAAGGCTTATCTAAGTCACATGTGACTGTTTGTCTTGAGCTGTGCAGCCAAATTTCCATCAGTGGCTCTCTATGCACTACACCTCCCTCAATCCACACAGTGGGTCTCCAGCCAGGATTACAAAGCATGCTGATCCAAAAATGGCACTTGCCTGAAGCAATAAATAAACTATTTCTGAACTACCTGGCTTATTAGCAGCAAGGCTTACTCAGCTCTGCTCCCATGGACTGCCTTGTTTCATCTTCTAAATCCTGAGATGGGCACATTGAAAGGATCCTACATCCTTAGCTTGCTGCATGTGGAAATCATATTACCAGCAACTACACTCTTTAGCACATAGCAATTAAAAGATCAGGTTAAGTAACAACTAGCTTTTGTATCCAAGCCAAGTGCATGTGCTGAATAAATTTGTGCTTGTGGTCTACAAAGTCAGTCAGGAGTTGTGGCCCCTTCCTGCTCCTGTGGCAGCAGGAGTTGGAGCTGGGACTAGGGGATTGCAGCTCACTCTGTCCCAGGAGGATACAGACATGAATCCAAGCCACAACTTCACAGTTCTTAGCTATTCTGCAAATAATCTCCCTGATACACAGGTGTGCGACATTTGTTTGCAAATTTGTTTGAATTTACACCCAAATATTTTGTATGAACAAGTCACTGCCTAGTAAGAGAATTAAAAAATGGAAAAAGCTTTAAATGAAAAATGTGGAAGCTTATCCCATGAGCATCTTCACTTATCAAAATAATTAAAGATCACAGCTACCTTTTATATTAATTTATTAGAAAAAAGATACAGTTTAATGTGCAAATATATACACCAAACATTACAATGAAACATGAGGAAGGTGAGCCCCTTCCATCTAGCAACAACTTGTCCCTTTGTAACAGAGATGACTTTAATGCCTCCCTACAGATTTACAGATACAAAAAAAATGTATAATGCTTCTTTTGCACAAGAAAAAGTTTCTTTTTATTTTAAAACAAAAAATATCCTGGCTTTGACATGGCAAATGTCTGCTATTTTGGTGGCTTTTATTCTTTTTAAACCTGAGCAAGTTTTGCGGAACAGGGGGCAAAGGGAAGGCATTGCCCTGTACTCCATTCTCATCACAGCATCTGATGGTCTTTGAATTACTAAACTTCTGAATTACTGCAAGTGAATACAACTCCAAAAGTCTACATCTAGGATGTAGTTAGTGACAATGAAGAAAGCAGGTGCTACCACTGGCAAAGTGAGCTGGCTGAAAAGAGCTTGCTCCAGTTACATGGCTGCTGGCATTTCTCAGGTTAAGTGCTCATTTCTGCCAGTAAGGAAATTAATGCTGCCTCCTGTCATAAAGGACTTATAAATGAAAAATTTAAAAACTTTAAAAAAGTTTAGTCCAAAAAACAAATGAGTTGTGGACCTGCTCTACCTTGGTCAAATGTGTGGTCATTGAAGGAGAGAGTAAGGCCATATTAAACACATCAGTGGTGAGAACCAGCTGATGGTCCCAATAATAACCACACGACTCAAACCATTGTTTTCCATGTCATCCTGCAACCAAACTTCATCCAACAACTACACAAGGTGACATTTCCAATTGAACTGAAACTGTTCTGCTCATTTAGCACTCTCCCCATTTTTAATGGGGAGCAGTGCTGGAGAAGGCACTACAATACCTGGGCTGGCAATGCCAATTCCCTCAGCAGGTTGCTAAGGGACCACTGGCCACTCTATGCTCATTTAAGTGCAGGGCATCTCTCTGCATCAGCTCTCACCACACTTTTGAAAAGCTGACTCAGTTTTCAGGTTTTCTTTTCTCCTTGGCCAAGGGATTAGGATTTAAGAACAGACTTAACTAAACAGTAACTCCTTTTTGCTCCTCCACTCCAGCCAGTTGGCTTTATGGGTACTGACCCACAGGTTTGTCAGTCATGTCTACTGCAGCTCCCTTAACATCCAAATCCTTAGTGATGAGGTGGCCACAGCAGATTTGGCCTTTGCCATCTTCCCGCCATTCTGCTCCTCTTTACCCTCTTCGAAGTAATGTGGAATTTGACCAAAACAAAATTTTTGAAAAAAGCCTTTGAGAAGGACTGCTCTGCTTTTAAATTTTTTCCCCAGTGCTTTTAAATTGCTCCTGCTTCATGTATTGTACTTGCACAAGAATGTATGTCATGGGTCCTGGAGCAGCCGGTAAAAACAGACGTTACATGAAAATCGGAATAAACCCTCAATCAAACTCAGCTCTTAGTTAAAAGTGAAAGTTAGAAATCAGTGAGCAGCATTTGATCAAGATAAGAGTGTTGTGAGGGCAAACAGGGGACACGGGAAATTGAAAGGGGCCATTCTGATCTAAGGACAGTCCTTGCCAAGCTTTAAGCTTATGCCCTTTTAGGGGAGTAAAAATCCCAATACAGCTCTTTCTTCTCTAAACTTCTGAATGATCTGTTAACCAGGTTTGTTGAAGTTTAAATATTTTTACAATAAACTAGAATACCAACTGAATCAGTTGTCTTCAGTAACTTGGTGGTTTTCCACTTCAGAGGATTTTCTGACAGCATGAAAGGAAGCACTTCAGTTAAACACGAGCTGATCTGTATGTGATTCTGATCCAAATGAGGCTGCCCTGCCATCACTCCACAACCTGGGATCTGCAGTAGCAGAAGATAACTTCACTCACCCTTTGTGGAGGTTGTTCCTCCATAATTTCAAACATCTTTTAGCTGGTCTTCTAACCCTTTCAGTACATTAGCACATGCCAAGAGCTTTCAGCAACACGTTATTTACACACTTTGAAAGAAAGGCAATTCTTTTGAGCAGAAAGGCAAAGGTCTCAGCATCCATAGCTCCTCCATGCTTCCCTCTCTCTGCCACCTCTGTGCAGGTGCAGATCTCTACTGCCTCTTCTCAAATGCCCTGCCCCTGCCACAATACACTCCCAGGGCATGGGTACTCACAGCTCTGCTAAATCAGTTGGAGGACAAAACAGCTGGGTTTTAACAAGGTAAATGTCACACCAGACAGACAAGATAGATATGGAAAAGTTTGAATAATTTTCAAAATTTTATGAACATCAATTTTCATTCAAGAGCTTTGGTGAGGAGGGGGGAGGAGCAGAGTAGGAGGGAGCAGCAGGTCAGCTGTCTGCAGGACTAACCCTGGTTTTCCAAGTGGCTCTGCTCCAGGACACTTCATGCCCACAGCCCTGGGCACCCAGTTTGCCCCAGTCAGTGAAGGTGCTGGTGAACCTTGTTCTTGCAGTGTGACCTAGTAAGATCCTGGTCACCACAAATCCCCTGGGCTGGGCTAAAGAAGCAGTGAGACTTGCAAGCCCTTCAGCACTCTTGAGGTAGGAGGAGAACTCTTTCTGTTAGCTATGCTGCCTCTCCCACAGGATGTCCCAGAGTGCCTGGATGGTCGGAGCAGTCGGTGTAGGGAGGAAGTTGAGTAGGAGCCTTGAAATGCCAGCGGTTTCTGCAATGACATTTCTGTGACCTCTGTTTGGTAGATCAGAATTTTTAGGATGTCAGGTCACAGCAATGCAATGTGGTAAACAACAGGCACATGAAAGGAGGCCAGCAAATTGGCACTATCAGAAAAGAAAACGTTTAAAGGGTCCTGCCTGTCTGTCCATGTTGACAGGATCAGACCTCTTATGGCTATTGGGACTCACATATAAGACCAAAGCCTGTGAGACCAAATCCAGTGTGGGTCACTCAGCATCACTGCCTACTTCCATAAGTCAAGTGGCTATGTGCCACTGTAAAATAAAGTCTGCAGCCAGGGGAAAAATACTTTTCAAAATTCTCTTTGCTTAAGCATTATATGTTCAAAAAGTTATTTTTATTGTTTCAGTATTTTAGCCCTTAGTTGATTAGTCACCAAAACCTGTCAGATGCCTGCTGCCATAAAAGCACTCCGAGCACCTGCAGCATCTGTAGGAATGTCAAAAAATAGCTTTAGCAACTAGGAATTAAGCAACAGAAGAAGGCAGGATGAACTAGATTAATACAACTTGTAGTGGATTTGTTAATGTTATGACTCGTGCCAGAAAATGGTACCATGTAGCATACTGGTAAGGGCAGGAAAAAAGTCTAATGCATTACTTTAGTCATCAGTCAAACACTCATTCAACATACTTTTTCCAGCTGAAATCAAAGGTTTCCAGTAAAAATGCCTCTACAGACTGAAAGCATCTTACAACTCTCTCTGCCTTTGAGCTCTACTGTGATAGCTGCTTCATTAACATTGTGGTTCCAGTGCAAAAAAAAAAAACCTTCCAGATCCAAATCTTCTTCCTTTACACTTTTGATTGTCTTTCATCTGTCCATTCCTGCTTAGTGTTCTGTAAAGCTTGAGTCTTCTGTTCATCTACCTGGACATAGTCCACTCTCTGTTCCTCAGACAGAAAAGGTTTCTATGGGACAGAGAGGAAAAAAAACGTTTTAATTTTCAGGTTGAAAAGGAGTGCTAGTGAAACTTAGCTTGATTTTCTCTTTCCCCTTTCCCTCATTCCTTGATTGCTTAACTTCACCTTGAAGCTCATAATGACATCAATTGACAAAAAACAATTGCTTTACAAGCTGCTTTAGCTATAATTCTCCAACTGTCACGTTGCCACTCAGCCCAGCACAGTAAGCAAGGGAAAGGGGCTGTTCTGGCTATTTCCATGCAGAAAACAATTCTGTCCTCATCTGAGTGATCCTGCTGCAGGAATAACCTAAATGATTTTAGATACAAGGAGGGTTTAAATAAGAAAGCTTAAGACTCTTGAGTCTTTTGCATCTGGGAGTATTGGCTGATAGGGAAAATTATACATAGGACATAAAATGATCCAAACTGACAACAGTTCATTGCTTTGCAGTGGTATCTACCTACCACCTAGACAGGTTAGAAGTTAAGTTCTTTGGAACAAGGAATATATTTTCTCAGCATTGAAAAGGGAATTGAAATAGATTTGGTGATGCAAAAAAAGATGCACATTTTGCCAGATTATAAGAGATAGTACAGTTTTACCCCATTAATTTATCATGGGCTGCAAACTTGTTACTGCAAAGAGATTTTGGGAAAAACTAGCAGGAAAGGCTTTGTGCAGACTTGATGAAAATGAAGGAGCATGCAGGGATACTGCAAGCATCAAACCACTTGCCTACCATCCCTCATGGCTGCATTTCCCAGTGCAGACTCATACCCTGTGCTGAGCTTGTGGTAAGCAGAATCCCTATGAGTCACACTAAGGACACCTTGTCAGCACCCTCATCATGCTTTTATCATATTAATCTTGGGCCTGACACAAATACAGTCAGCTGGAAACATGACTGGCTTCATCATGGCACTCAGGCACCCAGCAGAATGTGACCCTGAGTCTCAATTTCCCCCCAGCAGACAAAAAGGCAGGAGGCTGTGGGGTTTTTCAGATAACTCATACCTTCTGCACAGGGGATGGGGAAGCAGAGTTAAAATCCAGTGCTAAGTAATCAAGGTTAGATTTCCTTGTCCATGGAAAAACACCACTGTATGGAGAGGTGGCCTGTCTGTGTTCCTGTCAGGAAAGAAGAAAATCTTTTAATGCTCTAAAAACATGATCCTAGAAGGAAACAGGATCACAATGGGAGATTGGCCTGGCAGAATACAGATGAGAACAGTCAAGGTCCAAATAATTTTCTGTGCCAAGAGTGCATTTGGTTACTAACTGCAGCATAACACTGATAATTGTTGAGATGGCATAAAGAAACCATGAGATCTTTTTTCTTCTGATAATTCTGGCAAAACAAACAAAACAGGCTGATTCACAGTCAATTTTATCAAGAAGGACTTGTGTGCAGCTTCTCAATCCAAGCCCTTGGAACGCTCAGATTTGCAGCAGTGCCCACTTAGACATCATCATTTAATGAATTCAAAGAAATTGTGAAAATTCAATTCAAATCTAGAAACAGAAAATTATTCTCATGAAATGACAGATAACCACAAACATATGTCAGGTTTTCCTAGACTAAAAAAATCAAATGGGGAATGGTTAAGACTGAAACTGCCCTCTTGAGCAGATTTCAGTCTGGTAGAGATGGGTTAAAATTTGAAACTATGGTTCATGGAGACTGTGGTCATTTTTACAATATATTTTCACAGCTATTGTTATTGGGCTTTGGCTATGGAGCAGATCTGTAGACTTTGGCTCAGATGAATGGATTTGAGATCCATTTCCTCCTATAATTCAAAGTACAACAAGATTCTGGTCTTTTGCAAGATATGGCTAAAGAGTAAATGAAAAATAAAGGAAGCCACAAAGCCAGATGCTCTTCTTTCATGGGATGGGAAGTGGGGTTAGTGCCACCAGCCAAAGCAGAAGCAATGAGACTTTAATGGGAGTTCTGTTTCTGCACAATATTTGGTGTGTTTCTTTAGGAAGTGCACTAATAGCTTTCTGTTATTTCCTAGGAGATTTTGCAAGGCACACTCTTAAAAGGTGAAAAGATTTCATTTCCTTTGTCTTAATGAGTTCTCATGTAAATATGGCTGATCCCTGTGATCTCTTGGAACTGCTCAGCAACATTTGTGGGTGAACAGCTGAGTTCTGCAGAGCAGGAAAAGGGCTTTCCTTATCTCTCTGTAAATTGGTCCCAGTGTCTTTGGTTTAAAACCATTTCATCATTTGAAAAAAAAAAAACCCAAACCAGAAGGCAGAGGACAAACCTCCTCAACGTTTTTTCGTAGAAAACAAACTTCTGCATTCTCTGTCAATGTGACAGGGAAGAATAAAGCAAAGGATGGCTGTGTGAAAATGACATTACCATATGAATGTAACTTTCTTCCTCTTCTCCGGAAACTGAATTGGCAAATATTCTGGCTGAATTAATACCGTCTCTTTCTGGTGAGATAAAGCTCATTCGATTGCTATGAAGAAAAACACAGGAGAGGTTAAGGAAGCATCTTACAGATGCACTGAAATGAAGCCAAAGCCTGACACAGTCCATATGGTGAATAAACTCACATTAAGGCTGTGGCCTTTATGGAAAGGATGTCCAAAGCCACTCCTTCTAGAAATTCTAGTTCTAGAAATAGTCTGCTGTATTACTGACTGATTTTGTTGATTCCTTTCTCTGGGATTTATGAAAGTTTGCTATCTGGTACAACAGAAAGTGCAAAATATTGAAGCAATTATCTATCAAAGGACACAGAGCTATCACTCATTTGGGTAATAATTGGCTGTGCAGGTATCCACATTTTGGAGACTGATGTGAATTAATCACCTGCTGAGGTACATGCAAAGGAACTTAGTCTGGCTTTACACAGTGTCAACACCTGCCACCCATGCTGTGGAGATGGCTGTGACTCAGCCCTTGCACTCTCCCATGAACACAGCTCTCTGAAGTGGATGGTGAATAAATTACCACAGGCAAGCACAATTGGCTTGGTTAATAGGAAATTAGATGGCCTCTCTGTGCAGCATGAACAGCATAATACCTTTTGCTGTATTAGTTTCAGGCATAACTACTTCTTTATTTTTGTTAGTGTAAAACATGCAAACTCACCCTAAGCTTATTATCCTTCAGGACTCTGCACTGTGTCAGCACTGATTAACCTCAGTGCTCTGACAGGGATGCTTGGGAGGCAGGGTATTGGCTTTCCCTAACAGGCAGTGCCAAGGGGCTTAACCAGCCTTGGGCTGGATGTGAGAGAGCTCTGCAACTGAGAAACTGCTCATCTTGTGACTCTCTTGCCCTTCACATGACAACCTGAAATGGGAGAGTGGAAATTCCCTGTCTGGCACTCATATCAGCAGAACCCCACATTTTCTAGAGTGCCTGGGGTGTGCAGAGGAGGTTGATGGGAATTCCTGGGTTTTGCATACACTCCTCAGCACAGCTGCTTTTTTTTTTTTTTTTTTTTTTTTTTTTTTTTTTTTTTTTTTTTGTGCCAAGACTCCCCCAGCCTGCAGGCTGAAGTCCTCCCCTGCTGACAAGTTCCCTGAAGACGAGTCTTCTGCTGCTCTTTGGAGCCCAGCAGTGTCATTGCTTCATATTACCTGGGCTTTGGGATCAAAAGCATTTGTTTTACCAACAGCTAATTTCTAGTGACAAAAGGTTATGCCAAAAGTTCAAGTCTGGATTGCTGTGTGACAGTGCAGAATTCTACACCCATTCTACAATCCAGGCAGCTCTTTATCTGATCTGGTTCTTCTTTGCTATATTAATTTCCAGGAGCAAAAATGGCTCTATCATAGTTTAGGCATGCCGAGTTTTTAGCCATGATAGCAGCCACACCACAGTGCAGACAAGCTCCAGGCTGTTTAAAAGGAACCTTCATATCATGACACTGAATTCTCTGGAGCTGCCCATTGTTAAAGGAAGCCCTGCTTTTTAGAGACAGCAAAGCCTGGCAGATACTGAAAAGAACCTTGGGGAACTTTTGTTTGTGGACTTTGCCAGGAATCTTTCTTGTGGAATGGGATAAGTGATTTTTAACTCTATTTCATGCTAATGCTCAGAAGGTTGGAATGGGAGGTTTCTTGTTGACTTACTAAGGCACAGTCCACATCCTGGTCACAGCAGCATGCTCCCGGATTGTGGAGAGGTTCCTCAAGTCCAGAGGAGGTGGTCGTGCTGTAAGTAAATACAAAAGGAACTATGTTTTCAAGGAAAAGTACAGACTGTTCAGAAAAATGCAGTTTTGTATTAACAGAAAGAAACTAACAGAGTATTTCACAGAACATAACTAAGACAGAAATCAGTAACAAATGACCTCTCTGGTCAGTGCCCGAAAACAAAGTCCCCCAATCACCCTAAAATAACAGAATAAACATAGTGGGCATAAAGAGACCAAAAGTCACACAAGACACATAAGCTTGCCCCAAATATGCTCTGTATATGCTACCTTGGAGAGATTGGTTCAGCCTCCAGGTTCTGAATTCTGTTCTAAACAGAAAAGTCCTATACATAAGGATCAGGATCATTACTGTCACCACTCCATGTGTGTGTGTGTCCACCATTTTCAAAACCCTTTAAGAAAGGCTATAAGTTTGCTTTTCCTCATGACAATGGTCTAAATGTCTGTCCCCACTTTACAGTAGCACTGCCTGAACGAATTTCTGAGTAACCCTGTGGCTCTGCAGCCCTAAGAGCTTTATTTTAGGCTAGGTTTAGGCAATTTCTCCTCTTTAAAGTTGAATTTTGTCCCCAGTATATTCTCTAGAAGTTCAGCCCAGATTTTGGACATGCCACGAAAACCAGGAGTGGAAAACAATCATCAGCAAAAGCATCTGCAGAAAATTCCTAATTAAGCTAAGACAGCTCTGCCTACCCAACAGAGGTTTAACCAACTACCATCACATCAAGTTTGAGTACTTGAGTTTGGATGTCCTATTCCTGGCAGGTCAGAAAGCTGGTAAAGCAGGAGTACATGTGCTTCTGATAGCAAGACTTATTCTGCTGTATCTCCCAGGCTACATCCCTTTGGCTGTTTGCAGTCACAACGAAAAGCCAGGCACTGTGCTTACGGTGCCACTTGGGCTTTGACTGCAAAACAGCCGTGGAACCTCTTCCTCCACTCACCACCCACCCTGCAAGCACATCCTAGGTTACAGTGCTGTCACTCACACAGCTTTTCAACCCATCCTCCAGAGGGAGAATTGTTTTAAAACATGCCAAGGACACTATCAAAGAAGGTCACCCATGTCCCCACCATCAGGACCCCCAGGCTTTGCGCTTTAGGTCTGGGCTCACACTTCCTACGAGGTTTGAGGTCTCGGTTCACTGGGGGGGGCTCCACGTCGGAGGGAAGCTCAGGCAAGGGGCTGGTGATTTTTTCAGTGCTGACGACAGGGAAGGTGAAGGTGGCCGAGGCGGGGCTCATGGGGATGTAGCCGTCGGGGGAGCAGTCGGAGCCGGGCGCGGACGGGGAGGTGCTGGGGCGCATGGGCACGTAGCTGTCCTCCGCGCTGTCCGCAGCCGTCGAGTACAGCGGCGAGAACCGGCACGGCTGCGCCAGGAGAACAGAAAGGGAAACGGCTCGATGAATGCACAGCCAGCCACCTCCAAGCCAGGAGCTGTGTGGGGTGGGAACACACCTGGACTGAGCCTAGGCCAGGATTGTTCTGATGGGGGCCTTCCAGAGAGGCAGGAGATGGAGCGACAAGAGACAAACACGTGAGTTCAGACGAACGCTCCAGCTCTGGAGCAGTCCACTCTGAGCTTTGCAAGTCACGGGTGGAAACTAGAACCAAATTTATTGGTTAAACCCTCCAACTTCAGTGAGGCTGCACTTGCCTCTCACATCAGTAATTCTGACTTATAACATGAGGGAGGACCCTGAATACAAAAAGGTCTGAAAGGGGAACACCTGATGAGCTAGACTTTGACAAATGTGGAAGGCTAAGAGAGCTGGCACAGATCTACAATTCACTCCTGATCACTGAGAATTAGTATTAGAAAAATCACTTCATGCAGGTTAGTGATGGCTGAGTGATGAGAAGGAATGATTACAACCCTTGCAAGCTTTCAAAAAGGAGAAAAATAGAATTTGCCCACCACCAGCAAAAGCTCTCCCACAGAAGACAGCATTCAGTATCAGGCAGAAGACAGACTGTGTGGTGTGAGATGGTGCTGTGTCTGTCAAAGGTTGGGGCAGGAAGCTGTGCACTGATAGAGATTCCATCACAGACACTTTGAGAGCAGACATCTTACAATGTCCTAAAGAAGGGATATCCCTCAGCACCACGAAGTGATAGGCTTAGACCCTTTTTCCAAGGAATAAGCCATTTGCTCTGGCTGAGCTCTTGGTCAATATTTTAATTCTTAAGGCTGCAGGTAACCTTTTTCATAACAGACCCAGCTTCATGTTCTTTAAAAACAGGGTGCTTAGTATTGAGGCCTCACCCTCCCTCTCCTCTCAAAGGCTGCCAGAGGCCACAAAGCAGCCAGCACAGAAGTTGCCACAAATCCAGGCACTTTTACAATTTTTAAAATTCTGCTGAGCAGAGGAGGGGAATTATTAAATATCAGGATGTGAAATGATTCACTCTGAAGTTTATGTGCCAGTATTTTAAATTTGTGCAAACAGAGTACTTACCAAATTCAAGCTAAGCCTCTTATCTCGACTTCTTAGGGAACTGCCTTCCATGTCTGCTGCAAGGAAAAAAAAGTGATTAAAAATGGGATAAGGCAGTGCAACCTTAAAGAGATAATTCTGGAGTAAAACATATGGCCCTAAAATAATTAGAGTTTTATAATGATTCCGTAACTCCTAAATGAAGAAATACAATGACACATAAAACCAGATCAAACTCAGCAGCACTTCAAGAGTGATTACATCTATTTTAAGTATGATGAAACCAAGGAACCTGTTCATGTATAATCCAGCTGCTTCCTGTAACACAAGCAATTGGGGAAAAAAGACTGGTGTAGGAGAAAGCAAGCAAGCATTTAAATGCAGTTCCTGCTCTAGTTGTTCTCTGTTTTCCCATCTGTCAAACTGGGGAAATTATATGAAAAGGGACTATTATAGATAATATTATTTCTTGGAAATTTATTTAGGAGCCTTTTAAGGTGCTGGCAAAGCACTTGTTATTCTACAAAAGTGGTACATGGGAATGGCAGGAGACAAATTCTTTGCTTTGTCATCCAAAAGTGCTGATATGGTGCAAGAGGCTCAAGGCAATGGGGAAGGAACAGCCAGAGACACAATCACAAGTCTCCATGTCTCCTTGTGCAGGTGGGCCTTTGTCAATTTTGTTTTCCAAGCAAAAGCCAAAACCAGCTAAAATCCAGCATTTAGCACAAAGAAGATCAGCTGTGAGAGATGCTTACAACCACCATCCTTTTCTGAAAAGGGATTTTCTATGCAAAAAATGGCTTTTCTGTGGGAATGCCTGAAATCCCTGCAACCATGTTAATCCATTACCCGCTCTTATGGTGGAGATGCCAGTACTGCAACTCGGGGCATTTTTGGTGATATCAGCAAAAACAGCTAAACAAGAGCAAAGCAATTCTGTTAGTGCAGATACATATTTGCATAGACACAGTCACTGTCCTACATTTTTTTAATGGCAAAAAGACATTGAGGCACAAGGCTGTGGCAGAGGTCAGGATACAGGTGCCTTACAGTTCATCCTCCTTCACGGCACTTCCACCAGCTCATGCTGCTTTTGCCCTGGGCTAATTACATCTCTGCACCTTTTGCAGGTTAGCAAGGGCAAAACATTAAGTTTACAACTTGAGTGCAGTCACTGTGGAAGCTGCTGAGGAACTGCTGCTTTCTCCCTGTTGATTTTTCTGATCTTTCCTGTTAAACACATTTTAGTTCAGGATTTAACCCTTCAAATGGTTTCAGCCACACTCAGAGTAGGAAAAAGTAGCAGCACTTATTAATTCATTGCTGCCCCCATCAGGCAGAGACAACCCTACAGCACAGCAGCACAACATGACATTTGGCCACTTAATTATCTTAGCAACATTTTAGTGCAAATTAAGTCATGAACCAGCTGCATTTGGAGCCACACGTGCACAAGCATGAGCAGCACCTCTCAGGGAGCAACCAAATGTAGCTGATAATTAAGAACAGCAATTCCACTGATGGGTGTTTCTCCAGAAACCTTCCAAGAATTGTCTGTACACTGATAAACAGTCTGAGCAGAGAGCTCCTTGCTTTAGCTTCTGAGCTTTAAGAGCAAGATCTAACAGCCCCACATATTGTCTGGTTGTTCAAACTGTAGGAGTCTAAAGGATGCTTACCCTTAAAAATCTACACTTTTTTTCTCACCAAAAATTAAAGTTTTCACATCACTACAATATACTTGATGATTTCCAGGCAGGTATTCCAGCTGCCTACCTCTGTTCTGTGGCTCCACGTAACAAAGCTTTCTCATACTGCTTATGCTGTTTTCTGACACCACAATGTTCTGGGTTTTAACTGTTGCTCTTATTTGTGATGATGGCGTTTCAGGAGCAAGTGGAAAAGCCAGCTCAGCTCAGAGTGGAATTTGCTTTGCAGCCTTGCCTTGCTCTGTATCAGCAGGTTTTCAGACTACCCTGACAGAAGTGCAAGGACAGAGTGGAATTTGTTCAAGGACATGCAGAGCCCCTAGTTCAAACAGGATTACATCCCACCCCCAGTGTCTCCCTGACTTCCTGGTCTTTACTCTAAGCTGTAAAAAGACACACAGCTCTCGCAGAACGGACTGGGTGTAGCAAAGCAGCACAGCTCCAGAGGCATTTCCCACATGAAAGCCCACACTTTGACCTGTGTAAAGAGTTTGCCATTGCCCAATTCAATGGCTGACTCCTCATTTTGTTTTTTCTACTGCTTTCTCTTCTGAAGAGGGAGGGGGAAAATTAGCAAGGCATGAAGCACCCTGAAGGGATCAGAGCCAAATTGCTGCCCATCTGTACACATACTGAGAGGCTTCTACACAGCAGGAACTGAACCAAAGGGGCAGGCTGGAATCCTGCTTGCTAATTCATTTGAAAGCAGCATTTTGTGTTACATTGTGTAGTGTAAGGTTTCAGAGGGGAGGATAGAGAAGCACAACAGGAAGACAAATCCGTGTTCAGGCAGCTCCACCCCTCCCATTGGTGCTGCTTTGCTGGCTTTTGGAAGTACACTCACCTTTCCAGTTCCTCATGTTGTCCAAGCTAGACAATGAGATCCTTCTGGGCACCAGAGCAACCTGAGCCTGGCAGATCTCTGTGTGCCCGTTCTGGAGGGCCACCTCATCTCCCCTCCTGTCTGAAAAGTGGGTTGGCTTGGGTGGCCGTGGTGGGGGTGTGTTGGACAGCACATCCAGCTGTGTTACACCGTAGGGCAGTGCATTTTGGCTCTTGTCAATCTGAAACGTTGGTGTGAGTGGCGTCCCCAGCAGTGGAGAAGAGGAGGAAAAGTCACTGGATGGCCTACCAATGTCTATGTTCCTGGAGACAATGCTGGGATTTGTCACTGGGGCTCCAACCTGGTGCACAGTGCCAGCACTGGTTGGCTGTACAAGGTACAAGGAGGGCTGGGATTGCAAGGAGTCAACAAAAACCTCGTCTGATGATGTTTGCTCCAGAGATCTGTCTGAATTTGACCAGCTGTCACACCTGCAAGGAGACAGAGGTCAGTACCTGAGCTTTCCTTTTCTTCTGGCTGTAAGAACATAGAAAACAAAATCCCAACCACACAGTTTGGGACAAGATCTGTCCCTTCCCGCTGAGGTGGACTGGAGGTTGGGGCACTTTGGGCAACAGCAGGTGTCTGGAGGGAGGCTGTGTGTCAGATCCTCAGCCACCCACCTCGGGAAGGGACAGAACCAACATGTGATGCTCAACCACTGACCTGTGCTATGAAAATAGCACAGATCAGCGCCCTGTAAATTGGATTAGGCTGGTGGTCCCCTGTTGTGTTTGGGAGCTAGCCCTGAGTGGCAGGGCTCGCTGGGACTATGTGTGCCCAGTTTAATGCCTGGACAGGCAGAGGGGGCTCCAGCCTGACACACCTGGCACACCCTAGACTCACCTGTTGTGGCTGAGCTTGCCCGACTCACAGTTGGACAAGAAGAGGTAGTCAGGGAGGAAGACTGACTCAGACTCGCTGGGGGTCTCCTCGGCAACAGCATCAGCAGCTGCGTGATCGACTGAGAAGGAGGGGTCGGCGATGCGGGAGGTGTGGGTGGAGGCGGCCGGTGAGGGCTGTGGGGACGAGGTCGTGTGAGACAGGCTCTCCACAGAACCTGCAATGGCAACGATGGCACGGCTGAGGAACGGCTCTGACTGTCCTGCCTCTCACCACCTTGCTTTTGCACCAGGGATGTTTTACACCAGAGCACCAGTGAGTCAAGGCAATCACTGGTTTTGGGTAGAGGGGAGGCTGATTTTATTCCCTCTGCCCAGTCTATCAAAGTCCTCCAGGCTGCAAGAAGTGCAGACCCCTTGCTCTGGGGTCCCCTCTCCTGCAGGACCGAGGCATCCCTCCTGCAGCCAGCAATGAAGAACAGACTCTGCTGAAGAAAGACCTAAAGCACAGCAGCCTGTTTTATTTTTAAAGTATCTAATTCAAATAATTAATTATTCATCTCCAAAACTCTAATTAATGGTGACAAGGAAAGGGATTGATTTCTTGCCACTTTCTAGATCTCAGAAGACAAAAAAGCTTTCCAGGTCGTGGAATAGCCAGATAAGCTCTGAACTTGTCTGCAAGCTTTTTATGCCTCTGTCAGATGGACACCAAACGACAAGAGCAGTGCTGTGGCTGTTACTGCCCAGCTGCAGGCTTCTGGGCTCTGCTGAGAAAAGTGTCACTACTTTTCTGGAGGCCACAAGGCATGGGGAGCCTCAGCTCAGTGACACCTTCTCTGGGCATAACACTTCAATGTCCCCAAGCCAGAGTGGGATGGCAGTGGGATGGGAGGGCTCTGGGCTGCAGGCAGTGGGGCTGCAGCCCAGCTGGCTGCCTGCTCACACCACAAGGCCACCCTTCAGTGGCAGCGTGTGGCTGCGACACTCAGGCCATCTGGCCCGAGCACTACCAGGCAGCAGAGAAGTCTGGTTCTGTTCCTCTCCCAACCTCTGTCCCAGCTAGATAGCTGGACAGAGAAAGGAAGAAGGTGTGATGGCTGAACCACACAGTCAAGCAAAACAAAGCTTTTGGGGCATTTCAACTCAAAAAGTCACGTGCAAGCCAGACATCCCACAATGGGCAGCTGTGAAATGGGAAGGATATCTTTACAGAGTAGCTCTCCAAAAGCATCTGCTCCTGGCAGCAAGCTCAAACAGCGGCACCAAGAGCACAAGTCCTCAGTAAGGGAATATTTTTCTAATGAAGTTTCAGGTTGCTGCATGGCAGTTCCCTCACCAGAGCTATGTGGGGATGGGGCAATGATCACTGGGTCCCTGACACCTGCAGGGCTTAGAAGTAGAAGCCCATCTGTCTGGCTCAGACACTGCCTGAGTCAAAGCTGCAAAACCCTTCTCTAAAATGAAAAGCCCTACAGCAAAACAAACACAAGACACCAGCAACTGAGAATTAACATGCCTTCAAAGTGCAGCAAGACAGCAGATTTCTCTAATGCAGATATCCAGAACTTGATGGAAGTGCTGGGAACCAACCCCTAACCTGCTGCATGCATCCTGTGGCCCAGATCCTGCACTGTGTGATGAGCTCCTGAGACCCTCCAGCAGGTGCAATCTAGTCCTAACCCCAACAGAGCCACAAGGCTTGGCACTGTATCAGGTTGCTGTAGTCGCTTCTCAGTCCTGGGGTGTGCAGGTATATGCACAAGCAGACCAGGGGGGATGAAGAGGGCTGCCAAAACTTGAGTGGTTAGACAGCAACATCACTAAACACAAACTAAACCCTTTCAGGCACATGGTGCAATTCTTGGGGCCACCCTGGACAGGGCCAGGCCTTGATGATCCTTGCAGGTCCCTTCCAACTGATAGCAGCAGAAGAAGAAAATAGCTGATCCACCCACTCCCTGCTGTCCCCCCACCCCTACACTATCCTCCATCTCACCCCTTTCAGCCTGGGAGGGAGCTGCCTTTTTCCTTCCCATCTCCCAGCATGGACTCCCTGCTGCTTTCTCCAATTAGCTTCAGAGATCTCGGCAGTGGTAGGCCTCAGGTCAGAAAGCATATAAGAACATGCTTAAATTCAAATGTAAGCAAAGGATTTGGTTTAATTTTGAGCAGGTGCTTATAGCAGCAGGGTTTCATCAGTGATCATCTGGAAGGAATGGCTTTTAAAGGGTTTCGCATTTGCAAAGCAGAGCTGAGGGCTGCAGCCTTCCCATCTGAAAAATAAGTTTTGTTCATCATGCTGGCTCAGACAGTAACTCTGCTTTTAAATCTTGGACTCAGAGCTGTCTTGCAAGTTGACAATGATCAAATATACACTGGGCTAGCTCCCTAGGGATCTCAGAAAAGCACGTTCACTTCACCATCTGACTACATTAAAAAATCCCAACAAACAAAAAAATTAGAACTGCCATAATGCATAAGAAATTAATGATATTCTGGGTTATTAACACAGAGAATGAACAGGCCTGAACTCCATCTGGTACTCAGAGGGTTTAGCCACGGATTATCGCATCAGGAAAGGCTATGAGCTGCAGACCACATGGCAACAGTTGTGAGCAGGAGGGAGGGATGGGGCAGCACAGACCTGCCCTTTTCTGACCTTCAGGGCCTCAGGGACCTGCAGCCAGCTCCTCACAGACTGTTCCTGTCCCTGCCAGCTCTGCTGGTAACAAAATCATGTGCATTAGAACTATCACAACAGCAGCTGAGCAGAATAAATTATGCATGGCTACTTTCAACAGTGAGAAGGCAGAGAGTAGGTTTGGTGCCTGCCATCCTCTTTGCCAGAGAGACAGCAGGAGGTTTCAGCTGGCAAAATAACTGCTTTGGTGAGTATTAACACAAAACATTTATGCCCTGCAATTTTGGAGAAAGTCACCACAGAGGCTGCACAGCATCTTCCACAGTGACTTCTCCCATCAATGAAGGACCATTGCTTGGAGAAACAGAGGACTTTTCCCTTCTGCTACAGACCCCAACCCCCTCCCCAAGAATTGTTATGGTGCAACAGCAGTGCTGGGACATGGTGGAATAGGGGTGTTCTTCTTACATCAACCACCCACAAGGGTGCATTGACATACCAAGGAGGTAGAAATAATAACAGTAAGGCTTCCTAATGAAATGGTTAAACAACCTTCCCACTAGTTTCTCCAGTGAAAAGCTGTTACACTGGACTGTGTCAGTCACGGCTTCAGCTTGCACATGGAATAAACTGTGTCCCTGATGTCTCACAGCCACTTCATTTCATCCCCTCCTCTGCCCCAGACACTTGGGCCAAGCATCCTCTCAATCCCCTGCGTGTCCACGGGTCTCATGGGGCTGGGGAATGATGGCTCTTTGGGAGGTTGCACCAAAGATGGAAGCAGGATTTTGTTTAGATAGAGCAGGAAAACCAGGAGCAAGGCCTCTTCCTCTCTCCTCCAGCTGAGTCCCCAAAGATGCCAGCTCCCCGGTCATTTCCAGCACAGCCAGCGGCGCTTTCTTGTGGCAGCAGTGTATGAGTGCTGCTGGCAAGTCCTTCCTGACAGCCACCCTCCCAGGTGCTTCCTGACATCTGCCTGGAGCTGCCATGTCATCTCTGCCTCTCAGCTGTCCCCTTTCTTGTTGACTACAGAGCTGTGCTCACAGGAGCCATGGCTTTCATAACTTCACATCTGGCTGCTGACACCTCTGGTGTGTGGACCTGGCTGTCCATCCAGATTCTTTTCTGCTGGAAGGAGCTAAATGGGAACCACAGGACTAAGACAGTGCTTAAAGCTGAGTCACTGCATAAACCTGTGGCTACACTTGGGGCACCAAGCAGAGAAAGCAACAGATTGTGTTTTGGCCTCAGTCAAAGCAAATTTTCAGTGATGCACAGATTAAGAGTGATATGATTCATAGCAGGGACTAGTATTTTTTTAAACCAGTAGCATTCAAGTTAAAAAAGCATGTGGCATTTAACAGGGCTTTTCTCTTCTAATGTTAATTTTAAGGGTAATTAGTTGAACCCTACAGGCTCTTTGAGAATTTAGGAAATCCTGAAAAGCTGAAGTAATTAGCAAATGTTTGAAATGTGATGTGCAACTTCTGGACCTACACAGATTTAAATCAGAGGATCTGGATGTGCTTGGCAGCCTGACCTGGATACACCCCAGACCTGAGCTCACTGGCAGGAGCTGCAGGATAAATGAAAGCTCTTAGGAGCTATTGGACATTAGAGACACAGTAAGTGCATGTCTGGAGGATTAGCTCACATCAACCTTGATGAGGGCTGCAAGTTTAGGTGCCAGACTTGGTACTGAACCAAGGCAAATGATCAGCACTGCTGAACTTCTTGGGTGGTAATATCCACCTTGGAAAGCTGGAATGTCAGCTTTCCCAACTGCTGCTGCAAGAGCTGTCATTTCTCATCCATCAGTGCCCACACAGGCAATCTTTGCTGGGAGAGAAACACCAATGTGCAATACTTCAAGTATTGTCCATATTGTGCAAGTCTTACAAGCAATAGTGCCCTGCACCAGCAAAACAGACAAGGCATTTCCCAGTATAAATGCATCTGTCTGGGACAACCGCTGTCTTAGCTCCTCTGCCAGAGATCACATCCCCTGTGAACATCCTCACACAATACCAGGAGAAGGCTGCCTACACATTCGAGAGGCGAAAAGTATTTTTATCTTTTGCAAAGAAGTGTTTACCTTAATTTCAGAGTAATTGGTAAAACTATATCTAAAATAATCCTCCACCAGAAATAACAATCCAAGAGCAACAACTCAGTGTCAACAAGGACAGAACAGTAGGAAGATGGTTACTGAATATCCTTAATTCCATCCAAGCTCCTAAGAGCAGTAGACTCCAATGCCTACCAGACCTACTTTGAAATCTGTATTCATGGGCAGCTTCTACTGACACAATCTGTCAGCAAGTTTTTATGGTAGTTTCTGAAGAGAATGGGAAAATAACAGACATCACATTTGTAACAGGACCACTACAGTGTTCTTACCACTCCCATTTCCCTCAGAAGGCACTACTCAAAAGCAGCTAAGCAATGCCAGGAACAGTGATAGATTAAAATAAAACCTTTCCCATAGCCTTTTGTTTCCTATCAAGTTGCTTGGTAATGGTGTAGCCATGCAACACTTGCAGACACCAGCAGCACTCTGTGTGCAGCAGCACAAAGACAGTGGAAGGATAAACTGCCTGGCCACACTACAATGCCCCAAAACACATTACTGCTCTAGGGCTCGTGTCCCTCCATGGCCCCCCTTTTCTACTCTTGCACTGCCTTTTATCACATTGAAAGGCTTCGTTCTGACTCACTTCCTCTGAAATGCTCAAATTGCTGCTGTATCTGCCCCTTGGAATTGTCAAGGGAAAGACAGATTGCTGTTATCTGGGCCCGATTGTCTCATTTAAAAGGTAAGTTAATGATGGTACAGGTCCCCACTTTAATTACTAGCTACATCCATCTTGGAGTGGTTAATTCTTGGCAGATTTTCAAGAAATTCACTCTGAGGAGTATATACAGGTGTAGGGCCTGGCAAAAAAGCTGCCTTTATGCTTCAGTGGCAGGACCATCTCAAGTCTATACACACACTTGTAACACTCCTATCCTCTGCCTTTTCTTAATTTTCTCTTATTAACAGACTAAGGCAGCTTTTTATTTCTGTCATTGATTTATGTACACACATATACACCCAAGTCTGTACACATTCCACATCCTACAAAGCCTGAGAAAATGGGAGCTGTGCAGGATGTTTTCCTGGAGCAGGTGTCTTACATTAAGTTTAACTAAATAAATACAGGACATGTAATGAAGTAAATGGCCCCAGAAGAGAATAGTCAGCTTTTCACATAAACAGCACCTTTTATTATTAAGGACCTGCTGTTTCCTCAAGCAGGAATTGCTTCATCAAATGGAGACCAAACAGTCGAGTATATCCAACCAGGAAGAATACAGGAATGTCTTAGGTTATAATACAGGATATGATCAAAAGTATGTATTCTATCACCATCTGTTGAAACCAGGTGGGGCAGTGATCCTCATCTCCATGGCAGATGTCCTCTGCTAGTGGGCAATCTGTTAAAACCAGCTGGGGCAGCTTTTCCACAACCCATCCTTCCTCCAGGAAGATATCTTCTGTTAATGGGCCATTGAGTCTCATTGTATGACTGATAAAATTAAATCATCCCATTGGGAGATGCTCCAGCCAGGGGGAGGTAGGTTTTGTCCTACCTAAATAAAAAACCTGAGATTTGGAACACAAAAGCAGCCTTTCTCCACTGTATTCCAGAGGAAAACTGGACCTTTCCACATCATCACTGGACCTTCAGAGGAAAACTGCACCCTTCTACAGGGCCACTGCTTCAAAAGAACCACATCTGCCACTGCTGGAGCACTGCAGCCACAATTTTATTGGACTGCTACCAACATCCTGACTGATGGGGTATCAGGTTGTATTCTGGCTCTGTCAGTGTTTTGGGTTTGTTCTTTGTAATACTGTATTTCTGTTTTAATTTTACGAGTAAAGAACTGTTATTCCTATTTCCCATATCTTTGCCTAAGAGCCCCTTAATTTCAAAATTATAATAATTTAGAGGGAGGGAGTTTACATTCTCCATTTCAAAGAGAAATGCTTGCCTCCTGCCTTTCTTAGCAGACACCTGCCTTTCAAACCAGGACAAAGAACTACAGGCCTCTTCCACCTGCCCAGCCCAGCCTGACAGCAAGGTTCATGACTCCTGTCACCCCATGGCATTCTCCCAGCCTCCAAGATGAGCATGATCCTACCTGTGCCATCTTCTAGATGTCCAAAGTTACAGATCTGGCTGATATTGTGCACCCAGATCTGCATCTCCTCCTCAGTCTTGGCTACCAGGTAGAAGGTGCGGTAGGTGGTTCTCACAATGAACACGAAGTTGTTCTGAAATTCCTTCTTGATGAAGTTGGGCCCCGAGTGCTTCAGCACTTGGCATTCATTGAGGTCTATGATGCGGATGGGCTTTTTGGAGTGGTTGTTCCTGTAGTATTCCAGCACGTCCGGATTCCCACTCATGCGGCCCCTGCGCAGCACGAACCAGCGCTTCCGCCAGGCCTGCAAGGGGCACAAACACAGCCTTCAGTGCCACCCCCTACCACTGCAGCCAGCCCACACACGGGACCACCAGGGTTTGAAAAGACCCCTCATCTCATTGAATCCAGTCATCAGCCCAGCACTGCCAAGCCCATCACTAAACCATGTCCCTAAACACCACATCTGCATGTTTTTTCAAGAATTCCAGGGATGGTGAGTCCGCCAATTCCCTGGGCAGCCTGTTCCAATGCTTTTCAGTGAAGAAATTTTTCTTAATGTCCAAATTAAACCTCCTGATCTCTGTCCCACAGAGAAAAGCCAAAATAAGACAGTAGAACCTTCACCCTTGCCAAACTCCATAAAAACTGTTGGATACGTCATGGCCGAACCAGCCAGGTCAGGGAGCAGCCAAAGCTAAGGCTGCAGCTGCCTCAGCTCCAGTGGAAACCTGAGAAAGGTGCAGGAGCTCACATACTGTCCAGAGACCTCTAACAACTGCACAGACACTGGCTGCTTTACCTACCTTCATTTGAGTTAAATGAATTGAAAGAAACATCTGAACAACCATTATTGCAACCCTCCAACCTGAATCTTACCCAAGAGCCCTTTGCAAGAGGACTTTGTCACAATGATGTAAATCTGGGTGGTAGCTTTTGCTTGAGGTAAAAGGCATACTTATTTTGCAAAGAGCAGATCTGTCAGTTTGAAAACAGGCAACCATTCAATTTTAAGACAAAATGACTGAGTGCAGGCTGTTGTCAATAAGATGTAAGAGTCCTTACTGGCACAGTTTAAGATAATCTAGGTACTATAGATTTTGCTGATCCTGAGTTCCCACAGGCTAAAAATGAGCAATAAAAAAATATCAACAATCATTATGTCAGGAAAAAGGTTTTGTGTTTTTTTTTTTTTTTTTTTGCAGTGCAGTGCAGTGCAGTGCAGCCAGCTTTTCGCAGTCTGTCAAAATTCACCCAAAAATTTATCTAAGAAATAAATTTCTTCAGTCTGGTAGTACCTCAGCCCATTTTGAAAGCAAATTATTCTTCACATACAGAGAACAAAATATAATGGAAAAAGGTCTCTCAAGGCTGAGCAAGCCTGTTTACAGGAGGGGCTTACAGACTGGGGCATTACATCAGGAATAAACAGGAAGCAGAGATGAGGTGCAAAGTGTACTGCACAAAGAAAACTAAGTCTTGTTGCAGCTTGACCTATTAGATTTGTTCTCTGTTGGAAGTAGCTAGAGATAACAGATTACTGACACATCTTAGACAAGCATAATTTTGTGGAAGGCAGGGAAAAGGAGAAACATACACAGGAAACAGAAATAAAAGAAAAATGTTTAATGGAGAAGGAACTTTTAGACTTGCCAGATACAGCACTGGAACACAGACCAGCAGGTATCTCATGTGTAGTACCAAAAAGAACCCAAACCTCTGTCACCTGCAACCCAAGTCCCACTCAGGCTCAATGTACTTCCCACAGACAAATCAGGACAGAAAGGTCCCATCTCCTAACACACCCTCACCCCTAAACAACCAAAGAGAAATGTTTCAGAAGGCATGAGACAAGAGCTGCTACTTCACCTCCCAGAGAAGCAGGCTACTAAGGCAGTAAGGTGACATCCTCACCAACTTTACTACAAAACCTTTCCCTTTCCCCTCAAAGCCACCAACCTTGAAGCTTAAATACACCTGGCTCTTGCTGATGGAAATAAGATAGAAATCACTTGCATCAACAAGCTGAGGAGGGAGGGGATGGGAGAGCAATTGCCTGCCTACCCTAGCTGCCAGCTGGGGAAAAGTGGAAGCTCAGGGCTACCTGCTCATGGTTGCTACAACATCCTGAGGCAGGACAGCCCAGTCAGTACCTGATTTCATATCCAAGCATTTTGATTTTCATGATTCTAAAGGAGTGTGTAGGTTGTGTTTAACACAACCTGGGCAGCTGGTGAGAGAAAACTGCTGCTGTGCTTTGTGGAAAAGCCATGGTGTGTACATTCAGGAGGCAAAGGCTGGCTGTGTGTTGTGAGGGGCTATGGCTCTGCTGGTTTGGGTCTGTCTCTGAGAAGCTGCCTGCTAACCTGTTTCCCTGTGGATGCAGAATTTGATCAGATTTATCTTCGGGCTGGCGCTGCAAGACTGGAGAAGAAGAGGTGCCCAGCCAGAGTGGCTCATGGTGGGAGAGGAGAGCAGGGCTGAGTCTTTGAGAGTAAACATTGGCTATCATAGCTGAGCAGCCGTGAGAACAAGGCTGAGGGGAAACAATGCCAGATAGCTGCCCAAATCTGCACTACCCCTAGGAAGGGTGGGCCCCAGCTCCATCTCCTTCAGGGTGGCCTCAGCACCTCCCCCAGGCCCGTGGTGGGGCCATGCAGCCAGGCTGCCCTTGGCCAGCTGAAAAACAAGTAGATTTTTCTTGTTGGGGTTACATAGACACTACAAAAACATGCAGAAAAGGGGAGGGGGTGAAATGAGACAGAGGAACTGCCCTTTAGTGATATCATGAGCTCAAACAAGTCAACAGCCTTGGCTGCCACTGTGGAGTGCCCCAAATATTAATGTGCTCTCAGCCTCATGGAGCTGCAGGGACCAAAGTGAATACCTGCCTGTGCTGCCAATCCATTGCTGAGTCTGGATTACAGGGGAGGCAGAGGCACTGAGGGACAGCAGCCTGACCCAGCAGTGCAGGTGAATCAACATTTGCACACTCAGATCTTCCTAGATAATTAAGTACTCAAGCCCTCTTGAAATCAGGTGCCATGGCAGAGTGGCAGTGGAATGGGGTGACAGGGAGTCTGCCTGGTGAGCTCACCTGTTGCCTTGTGCCAGGGATGTTCTATGCCTAACACCAGTCATTTGAGGGGGCAAAACCAGCAGACACTGCCTCATCCAACACTGGGAAATGGGGAATCAATGGGAGCCAACCCAGTGCCCCTGCACCCAGTCTTGGCTGGACACAGGCAGACCAGCACCAGGGAGGGTGGGAGGAGATGGGACCACCTCTTCCCTGGGTGCTTGCTCTTAACATCAGCTTCATTGTACCATCAAACTGCATCTGTACACACTTCAGCTCTCTGGGCTCCTTTTTCTCTCCTCCACTTTCTAAGGAAAATGTGGCACCAGCTGCTGACATGTCACAGTTACCTGTGTGGGTGGGGTTGAAGGATCATCTTTTGCACATTTAAGATATCCAGTCCCATCACTGTCTCCCCAGACTAATTTCCAGTCTGAAACTTTCCCCTATATGTGCCTTTACCCACAAAATGTTGGCTCCAAAACCCTTTTTCTTATGCTACAGTGCTGAGTGACAGTGCACAGGATTTTTAAGATACTTGCAGTGTGCCTGCAAGTGGACTGAAACAGGTTTGCAGTTGCCAATACACAGGACTTGCTCTGTTCCATGGCATAGGCAAAGCAGGGGTTTTGGTTCTGGCACACCTTTCAGCAGGAATCTCTTATCTCTGAGTCAAATACCCTCTCCTCATTTTCCTGGTATTTGCCTGCAATCTGCTGTACACCTCCTTTCCCCAGAGGAAGGGGATGAAAGCCCAGCAGTGACAAACCCTGGTCAGATGAGTAACCAGCAGCAGCTGTTATCTCTCAGGGGCTCAGCAGCTCATACACCCTGGTGCAGAGGGTGCTTGGCCCCTCATAGTCCCCATCCACAGGGCAGGGACTAGTGCCTCTCTGCAGTGCCCACCCCAACCCCACAGCAGAGCATGGTGGGTTATACACAGCTGTTCATCCTCGGTAGGTTCCTTTTTGCCATTTACCGATCACAAGACTGCCTCCTCCTTTTCCTGATATAGGACTGTCCCTGTGTCTGCTGAAGGTGCTGGTAACAGGCTAAGAGAGCCCCTGTGAGCCCCTGCAGTGGCTTGAGGCCAGCAGGGACACTCAAGGAGACAGCAATCCAGAGTGGCTGGGCTGTGGTGAGGAGAGATTTATTTCAGCTGGTCAGAGCCAATAATATCTGCCAATATTTAGTCTACAGCAGTAGATGGTGCCAAATTTACAAGAGAATGTGGATCAATTTAAGGGTGAATGACCACTCCAATGGCTGAGATGAAGTACATACTTCCTGGCATTCAGCTTAGGCTCCTCAATCACACTATGGAAAGGTTCTATGCATCCAGGCTATTGCATCCAAACTATTGTATTTATTTTGGGGCCTTCTGAAATTATTATTTTCTTGATGAAGGAGTGATAGGATGATTAGAAGTTTACATGTCCTCCAAAGCTTTGTGGGCACTAGAGAGAAGGCTGTATCAGAGAAACACAACTACCATCAGACAAGAGCCAATATCAATCTAGAACAATTTTCATCTGCCCTTCATAAGTGAAACAGTTCGATGCCAAAAGAAAGAAAGAATTTGCACCAGCATTGGTTGGCTGACAGCACATTCCTTTGTGTAACACATGCTATCAGTGTTTTTGTCTCACTCCTGAATTTTTGACTCTGGGAATTCCAGAGTCACATCTGAAAGAAAGAGGAACAGCTCTGTTTCTATTTCAGTAGGGTTTCTAAGAAAGAGGTTGCTCCTTCCACAATCTGACGTCTCTGCTTCTGCTGAGTGAGTGGTGTGGGGTTTAGAGGGCTGCTCTTACATGTGAGCATTTGATCTACTTCAGCACTGTCAGACAAAACAAGCCTCGAGCAAACCTATTCTGAGCTGAAAAACAGCTGGCTAGTGAACAAGGCAGAGTGAAAGCTGGAAAGGTTTAGCTAAGGGCCTTAATCACTTACCTTCTGCCTGAGGACCATGTTCTCATTTGTTTGTACAATATATTCACCATTTGAGATCTAAATAATTTATTAGAGGACATACAAGCTCAGTGAGGTAAATTGGCCTGAAATATAATTTGCCCTGTGGGTTTTGATTTTTTTCCTGATTTTAACAACCAAACACAGAACCACCAACAAACCAACAAATGTGAAATTCTTGACCAGCTATATTAATGCTTACAACTCCCCCATGAGGATAATCTTCATTTTACAGAATGCAGCAAAGGAGATGGCAGGGTGAAGCAGAAGGAAGGGTGGCTGTGTGCTGGTTTGTTGCCTGCCTGGTGGCCTTGCAGCTATGCTCATGGCACAGGACATGTGCTGGTCCCCAGCCTGCTGCAGGGGCTCTAGCACTCAAAGAGAAGTTTGAGAGCTCACTGATAGGGATCACTGCAAAAAGCTTGACTATTTGGAATTGTTCTCATCCCACAAAATCCTTTGTAGAGGAGAAAGCAGCAAATCCCACCATCGAAGGCTTTGGCTTGGCTTCTCTCCCACAGCTGTTTGAGGGCTGGGAGCTTCAGTGTGCTGCACTCCTCCTGCCATTCACTGTGGGCCCACAACTTAAGTCACCACCCCTGGGGCAAGAGAACTAGCAGAGCTGCAGGATGGTAGTTCCAGAGGAGTGCCAGCACTAGAGACAAGTTTTCACAGCTTGTCTTTTTTAAAGAACAGTTTTTAAACATATTCCTGTGGAAAAAAGAAGTTAAGCAGAACTTCATAGCATTTCCTATAAAAAGCCCAAAAGAGGAAGTTGAAATTCATATGTAGTCAGGTTTTTAAGTAGCTGATTCTAAGCCCACTAAGACCATGTATGTTAACAGAGGTTCCCTGCTTGCACAGAGTAGGAGGTGTTGGGGCTGCAGAGCACAATCCCTGCAAGAGGTATCTGGGCACTGGCAAGGAACCAGGGCCAGCTCCCAGCAAACAACCTCCTCATGTTCAAAAAGGACATTGTTGGGAGCTCTTCATGCCACTCTTTCCAGAGCAAAGGGCCACTACCATGCAGCACATGCTCCTCAGACTGCCAGACCATTGCACACCTTGGCAGCCTGCAGTGCTCGGTTATAGCACTTGATTTACTCACAGAAATCAGATGAAAAAGTGGTCTTAAACCACCCAGCCTGTCCCTCAATTGAAGTTATGGTTTTGCTGTTTCAGTTGTGCCTGTTGGTCTGCAGCAGCTACCAGCTCTCCATAATTAATCTCTCCCTGATGAGGCTGCATGCTTGTCCCTTCCAGTCTGTCCCTGTGGAGCACTCTGAGAGCCGATGAGATCACTGATTACTGGTTTAATGCTTCTCTTGGATTTTGTCTCCCTTATTTTCCACTCAGCTCTTGCAAATGTCTTCAGCAGTGAGAGGCTGAAACTCATGGTTTATGACTGGGAAAGAAAAATTGATAAATCAATTTCAGAGAGGGATACTCCTCCCTTAGGCCCTTCCTCTGCCTCCACAGGCAAGTACTTCTATTTAATCTAGAGAATAGAATAAAATATTTTTGCAGTAATTTTTCTCCCTTTGCTTGGGTGCCTGGAAGTTGAGGGACATTCTTGATTGTGCTGGAAAGGTATTCAGTCCCTTTCCCTGCCTGTTCTTGCCCACTTCACCTCTGCTTTCTCAAGGCTGGGCTCAGCTCTGGTGGGAAAAAGCTCTGAGCTAACTAGTGTTTCTATATGAAACCACTTTCCACAGAGACTGGCACAAATGGTCTGGCTCATCCTGTGCAAAGGGTTATGATACCACAAGTTCAGAACAGGCTACAGCCTAACAATGGATTTCCATCTGCTACATTCTGACCATGGTAGTTTCAGAATGACTCTAAACTAACCTTGTTTCAAGAAAGTCAGCATGAGCCCTCAGAGGAGATGTGAAGGATGCATAGTGCAAGGGGAAATACCTTCTTCCTTTCAAGGTGATATAGATAAGTTAATTGATTAAAAGAACCAGTCAGAAAATTTCCTGCACTTTAAGTGCAATGAGATCTTTGTCATAAAGCACATTAGAGGACATCTTGTAGAAGCAGAGAGGTGTCCTTTTTACTCTTTCTTTACATGAAGAAATCTGTGGTTTGTGAAGAAAAGATGGCACACGTTTTTAAAAAGTAAAGTCTCCCAGTCATGTGCTGCCTGCTAACGAACACATATTCCCATTGCCTGCTGGACATCCTAATCCATAATATTTATGGTGCTTTACATAAACAAACATTTGCATCTGAGTGAGTCACTGATATCGAATAAACATGAAGATTACTTGTTACTCTAATGGATTTGTTTGGGCATGGAAGGTCAAAGACATAGAGACCCAAAAATTTGAGAATTTTAAGTTCTTTAAATACTTGCATAATATAAGAAAACAAGTTCTGATGGTAAAATCAATAATGAATTCACTTCATTTTGCAGAGGGAGAAGGAAGACCTTTGGATGAAGAAATATCATTTCACTCATGTGCCCTGTCCTTTACTAAGAGCAATAAAAATCTGTGCTCCTCATAGTCATTTTGATGAGAGGTTTTCCTTGAGGACACTGGCAAGGTGGTACAGCATCCCTTTGCTCCTCATGCAGGTAGGAATTGCTCACAGGACCCTGCTGGCTGAAGGGGAGCAGCAGTGCTGTGCCCTACTCACTTTCTCCATGGTTCCTGGTAGGTGAGTGTCATGGGGCTCTCCCACAGAGAAGAAATGTGTGTGCTGTGGTCTTGCTTCCCAGATGGGTCCCTAGAGTTTGCAGGGGAAGATGCTGATGGAGTATCTTATCCCACAAGATCTTGCTGTGGGGAAAAGCTCACTGACTGATCCCAGCTATACCAAACACTGCCACAGCAGAAAACCACCACAGCTCCACCTCACCCAGGCGGCTGCAATATGTCAAATGGCTTCACAGGGTCCTGTCCTGAGGTCTGTAGGGCAGGCAGGACCTTACTGTCACCCAATGCTTGACAGACCTCACTGCTCACCACTGTCCCCAGGCTATGGAGATGGCTTTGGCTGATAAAACCTTGCCTGTGAAACATGCAGCAGCAAAACACCCGAGATGTGGTGGCAGGGTGGCAATCCATTTTCAGTGTATTTCTTTAACAGTGACATCCTACAACAAGCATGGAGTCAATGATCTGCCCTCCCCCACTGCCAGTGCAGAGCATCCCACCTCTAATCTTCCTCCTATTTTGACAGCAGTGGTGTTGAAAGCTTGGAGCTTCCCTTGTGAGCAGCTGTCCTGCAAATATGTGCAAGCCACTTTGAGCTCATTTACAGAAAGTATAAGGATCAATCAATACTAAATGAGTGCTGCCACCCCAGGACAGAAGCCCAGCTGTTCCCCAAGGGCTGCACCTCCCAGGGAGAGGCTTGTGGCTGAGATGGATTTGTCAGAATCACCAGGGGACCAGGGCCAGCCAACAAACCTGAAAACAGCTGTGGGGCACCAGGAAAAGACACAGTTGGTATTAATAAAAAACGAAGTAACTCCCCAGCTGCACTTGGCTGTTTTTCATTGGGACTAACAAGATGGTAAAGATCTCACTCACTTTCAGGAAACAACAGGAATTTTTGTTACTCAGCATCAATGTAAAGCTGTGCCCAAAGTGATCTGGAGAATTGATGTAAAATCAGGCTAAGGAAAAGCAAGCCAGCTGTGGTGTGATTTTTCCACAGATCTGGCAACACCCTTGGCCTCAGGATGGCCACCTTCCATCTGGGCTGCCAGCACTTCTAATGCACCTCCAGCTCTCATCAAGAGGATGCTGCAACGGGTGAACACAAGCCCTGGGTGGAGGGAAGCTGATTTTGGCCAGCTGACCTTGCCTGGGCAGGCAGGTGGACCCTGTCCCACCTGTATCCCTGCATGCTGCAGCTGTGACACCAGGCAGGGGATATCAATATATTGGGGTTGGACTTGACTCACATCATGAGCACACTCTTGAGCATTCTCCTATCTTCTGTTTCATTTTGGCTTCCTTTTTCACTTTTAGTGGGGATGTAAAATAGGTCACAGCTCAGAGCAGGGTTCCCAGCACCAGAAGACAGCGCTGCAGTGATTATTGCCTTTCAAGGACCTCCTCCCACCCAGAGCCCTCCACTCCTCCAGGACAATTTTCCTTCCCATGTGCAGGCACTGTGAAAAAGTAATTCCTTTAAGCTGTCCCTCAAACACCTTCTAACTGCTGCTACAATTTTGCAAGCATTCAAGCTCCCTGACAGTGAAGACTTACAGGCAGGACTCTTTACATGAGGATGTTTACAGCCTGACCCTCTAGCCAAGAGTTTTAGTTCCATATTTCCTCACAGCATGTTTATATGTAGCATTTAAAATGACATTGTTATCATCCTGAATGCAGTTTAAGTTTCTGGAGTGCTTTTTTTCACCTTTGAATCCTAAAGCACTTGACAACTGGTGCATCATGGTTGCAGCCTCCATATGTTGTGATTTGTTCATCTGTCACAGGATACACCTGCCTCTGAAGTTATACTGTGTTCCTGATAATCAGGCTGCTTCTGCACACACCCACAGGGATGCACTCCCATCTGTGTGTTTGGCTTCAGCCAATCTGCAGTTACACTTCTGCATCTGAAGCTGTTTTTTAGCTGCATAAGGTGGCAGAGGTTGATGGACAGAGAATTGCTGGTCTGGCTTGGTGACACATCTCTGGTCAGTTAAAAACCAAAATTTGTATTTCTCAGGATGCAGGACTGGGCTTTTTACAGAAATAAGTTGAAAACAGAGAGAAAGGAGGAACTTAATACACTGACACAGGTCTTCCTGGATTTAACCATTAACTTTGTTTTCTGTAATGGAAAAAAAATGCTGCTGAAGCTTTAAGTTGCCTGATAGGAATTCCTGCTTTTACATAAAAAGTACTTGTGTAAAACTTTTAAGATCCCCCTGACTTGTTCACAATACTTTAATACTAACTTCAGTAATAAGACATAATCTTGAACAGAGGTAAATTTTGATTTCTTAGAATGGCTTTATTCAAATGGCCTTGCACAGTATTAAATAATTTTTAGAAGACTCTGCATAGATCTTTGAGATCTTAATGAAGAATAGGTTGTTCCCAGGTTGTTTAAGAAACAGCAGTTCTGAAATGCAAATTCTGGATATAAGCATCTGCTGAATAACTGAATCTAGCTAAGTCACAGGAGTCTTCAGTCATTTTTGGAAACAAGTATAGGAAAATGAATATACCAAAGGGACTGAAGTTTGGACAAATTTTGAGCAAATTTGCTAAACTAATAGCTTTTATGGAAGGACTCCAAACCTGCTTTGCTAAGGAAAGGAGTAGGGGCTAATCCCCTTTCTTGTCACTTGCAAACACAATGTGAATACAGATGTGCAAAGCAGTTAAAGACTAGAAAAAACTGCCTGGAGATTGCACCCTGCCTCAGGCTATCGGGAGTCCCTCTCCCTCTGTTTTACTTGGAACTCACAGTTTTCTCAGTATTCTTTACACAAACAGAGAAAATTTTGCTGTTTCACCTAGTTAACTAAACATGTGGTGTGAGGTCAGCAACAGTCACCAGCCTATCTACAACTGTCTGTGCTCACATGATGCTGCAGCTCCAGCATAAACAGGAAATTGGGCAAAGTGACTCTTTTAGTAGGGGACCACACCACCAACTTTTTTTTTAAAAAAAAAGGTGTTCAACAACACTCTGTCAGACCTAATGAAGAAAAGCAGAGTAGCTGGCAGGAGCAGAATAAAAACTGCAAATGTTTAGGCTGTAGCACTTTTGCCTGATCATAACAATGAGTTTCAAGAAATGCCCCCGTGTCCAGTGTCCTGCTCAGACGATCTGGGTGCACATGGAGTAAAGAGCTGTATCCTCCACATCCCCTTTGGGCCAAATCTGGGCTGTTCCTTTTTACATCCTTATTGACTTCATGGCTACATGCTGCAAAGAGTTTGACCTTTGCACTTCATTTCACTCCTGAAATTGTCTGGAGAAAGGAAGTGTGCGGGAGGCAGGCAGAAAAACAGGGAGGAGGCGCACATGTGTGGGAAGATTTGCCATAGAGAACAGGTCACTTTTGTTGAAAATAAGTATCAACCTTTCCGCACATATGGACAAAGATAGAAAGAGAAATAGGAACTGGTCCAATCTCACAACAGCAGCTATATAGTATCCAGATGAGCTCTGGTTTTAGGCATGTGGAGGGGGGCATGATTTAATTGCATGCTCCAAGGTATACAGACTCAGACATCTCCCCTGGGATCTATGCATTGGCTTGAAATCAGTCCCGTGGGAACCACCCGGCCTTTGCAGTGACATTTAAACTCCACTGATGTAAATGGCAAAGCTCCCATTTGCTCTGAGGGGGCCAGGTCCTCCTCTCAACAGGAAACTTTGAGAAATTCAGAGATTCCCAAAAATGGAAATATGATATGAAGAAATTATCTGAATAAAGGAAATCTGCCTCTGGACTCATGAGGAGCATTTCTACAAAACACATCAGAAGATTACCTCTCCTTTCATGGGTCTAGACTGGGTTTTGTGGGTGGCACACAGGCTGCCCTCAACTGATTTTTCCCAGCCAAAGAGCAAATATCTGCTAGTGACTTCAGGCATGGTAAAACCCCTCTTAGGGGGAAGGCAGGCTGCCCCCATAAGTCTTACCTGGACTGGGAAGGCACTGTGCAGCACAAGCAACCAGCTCTAGAGCAGCATGGGCAGACTGGCAAGCCAGGTACCACAGTGGGCTGCCAGGGCTCCTGTGGGAGCAGAGAGTGTCTGCTGCACTGGGAGAGCTGTCAGAATGTGACCAGAACACAAACGAATAAAGTGAAGTTTGGAAAGGTCTGTATTTGTCCCAGAAATGTGGTGTGAGCAATCAGGTCTCTGCAGCCTCCAATTGGAAGCAGTGCTGTGTGATTCAGATGCTCAATCAAAGCCAGTCATCACTGGCCAGATTCCCTTGGTGAATATTTACAGAAAACAAACCAAATTATAAACTGAGAGTTATTTGTCAGACTTACTTAGTAAATATTATAATTGTATTTAAGAGCACACCAAGTGTGTGGGCAAGGCACAAACCAAAACAGACGGTGGAATGTGCTGGGTGAAGTCCTTACATTGCATATATACAAGTACTGATGTTTTTTTAAAGGGGGTATATTTAGGTGGCCCATGCTTCCTTTAAAGCAAGTTCAGCTGACCCTCAGCAACACTGAAGGTGGCTGAAAGTGCTCAATAGCTGGTTTTACACCCATTTGTTAATTTCAAAGTACATTACTAGAAAACCAGCTATGCTGTGGAATTTATAATTCTATTTTGATTGCAGTTATGTAGTTTTCACCTGTATTCTCATCAACTAAACTGTGATGCTCAACCTTTTATTATTCTCTAGGCCATGTTACATCTCCAGACCTGGGTTTACTTCTTTAAAAGCTCTCTTAAATTAGTATCTGCTTTACACTTGACAGGAGGCAGAACTAGTTTTTAAATATTTTTAGACTTATTTTTTTGTTCTCCTTAGTTTGTTTAGAAGTGGTCATCACTCACATGGCTCATAATATGCAGCATCCACTGCCTCTCATTTTTTATTTTAAAATACATAAAAGTTAGGAAACATATAAACAATGCTTCTTGTGCCAAGTTTTCTTTTTTTTTTTTAAGAATTCTCTCTGAGTTGTCAGCACTTTCTTTTTCTGTTGCTGTTGAGTCCTGTGTGTCATCCAAGAAAAGAGGGTTTCAGGAGGAAGGGTTTGAAGAAACAGTACCCTGTGAGCTCCGCTTTCCTTTACGTTTTGAGTGTGCTTCAAAAAGTCAGCTGGTTAAAGTCAGCTCAAGTATCCAAACATTGCTTGTGTAAACTTCCCATGCTTAGGAGATAACTGCATGTTCCTCTCCTCCTCTCTGGGACAGCAATGCTGCCTGTGAAATTCTGCAGACCTGCACTTTTTTTCTCAGTGCTCTGCCTACTTCACGCTGGCCCATGGAGCATAATGCTCCAGTGGAACTGGGAATGAGCAGCTGGACACAAACCCCTGGCTTCTGGCATGGACTCAGGACTACACCTGGGCCCTGAGCTGTGCTGCTCACAAAATCACAGAGCACCCTGTGCTGGAGAGGGGTCCTGCAAGGATCATCGAGTCCAGCTCCCCGCCCTGCACAGCATCACCCCCAAAAGTTACACCCTGTGCCTGAGTTGTCCAAACACTTCCTGATCTCTGTCAGGCTTGGTGCTGTGACCACTTCCCTAGGGAGCCTGTTACAGTGCCCGGCCACCCTCTGGGTGAAGAAGTTTTTCCTCATATCCAGCCAAAACCTACCTTGACACAGTTTCATGTTGCTCTTTGGTCCTCTTACTGGTTACCAGGCAGGAGATCAGTGTAGGAGATCAGTATCTGCATCTCTTTTTCCCCCTCATGAGGAAGCATCCTCATCATCAGCCCTTTCTCTTCTCACCTCCTAAGACTAGCCCTTTCTATGGCAAATCACATATAGGTTAAGCTTTTTCAGCCCTCTGTTACTGCTGAAGCTTTTACCTGGATGTGGAGACATGAATGTGGCCAGGGCTGGCATATGCTGTATAGCACAGCTATTGAAAAACTCAGCATGGCAAATATGATCCTAAGAGCATATGTAAAGTTTATCTTCATTTCCATGACTTCTCAAACTTCCCTTGCTGAACCAAATGATGAAATCACAACATGTTCAGAAATATTAAATCATTTCCTCAACATCTGAATATAACAGGCTGCAGAAGGAAAACAATTACTTCTGGCATGCTGCACACTTTAACACTCCAAATTCTGGTATCCCAGCATATTTACAGGCTTGCACTCTGATCACAGCAGCATTAAAACACCTATGGACCATGATTTATTTCATAGAAAATGCCCCAGACATGCCAAACCCAGCTTTGCCTGGACATTGAGGATTTTAAACCACACATGCAGGCAGTAACTTCAGGATGCCTCAAATTACCTTCCCACTGCTGGCCAGTGGGCAGCAGATTGGTGCTACTCAGGAATGTGCCTAACCCAGTACTGGGTAGTGTCCTGCTGTCTCTGTGGTGTAGAGGCCCCAAATTAATTGTGGCACTAAAAGGATGAGGTGTAATACAAGGGGTGCCCTGCCTGACTGTGTACCCACCTCTGCCTCCCCACTGCTCACTATAGCCTGTGTGAGCACTGAGCTTCCCACTCTGGCCATGGGAGAGGGGAAGAGCAGGAGCAGGGATGCTCCTCACCAGCTGGCTGTGGTCCTCCCTGTGCTATGAAAGGCCAGGGCACACATGTGAAATCCTGGGAGGGCTGCTGATGCCAGGGAGAGCAACAGGGCCTCCCCAAACAGAAAGCAAAGAAAGACTGAGAAATAAAAGTGCTCATTTCTGCAGAGCCCCATGGATTTCCCACCCAGAAGGGTTCGTTGCTGCAAGATGATGAAGATGCCACAAGCAAGAGGACAGGCCTGCTTTCCTGAGAAGGTTCCTTTTCTTTGGAGTTGTGATCAGCGAGTTGTCAGGAATTTGTAATGCAGATTTTTTGTGAGTACATCAGGAATAAAACTCACTGCTAAACTCCACAAATAGTGGAACAATTTGGGAGCAAAGACAGATTTCAGAAATGAAAGTTCAGCTTGATGTACTTTGCAATTAATGTGCTCAGCGATGTCTTAAATATGAGCAGTGTGGGAGAAGGGTAATAGCTCCCTTTCTATCATTTTTCCACCTGTCAGCACACTAACCTATGAAACACCAAAATCCAGATTCTTAGTAATGTAAACTGGCAAACGTGGTTGAAAGCAGTGATATTGTGCAGCCTATCTGTGTCTATGTCTTTTTTAAACACTAAAGCTATCAGAAGAGTATGTGCTTGGGATGGTGAAATAGTATCAATGTTACTGTTACAAAAGTGAGGACAATGAGCCAGCTGGGTTTTTCCACAGGCATTTTCAAAACTACAGCGTTTATTTCTGCTTTTCTGCAACTTCTTCTCTATCTCTTCTCCTCCCTTCCCTATCCCACCCACCTTTTTTTTTTTTTTTTTTTTTTTTTGTGATTTATACACTCTGAGCTACACCCAGAAAATGAGGTCACCAGGGAGCAGTAAGGATGTGAATTCAGACTCTGACTGCATCATTTGCTCTGTGCATGCTGCTGGCTGTCTTGTCTCCCCAGGGCTCCCTGGAAGCAGCCAGAGAAAGGACAAGGAAGGAGGAGAAAGCATTAAGACTGGACTGATTCTGTGTGATGTGGATGTTGTGCCACTTCCCCTGCTGCTGCTCCTGTTTGAACAGGCACTGGGGAAAAGCAGAGACAGATGTGATGTCTTCACAGAGGTGCCTTCTTGTGCCCTCCTGATGCCTGCAGTTAAAGAATGAGGGCCCCCTCACATGTAGGCTGCTGTGTCCCATGAACATGTGGCTGTAAGGGTCTCTCATGTCTCCACCCAGCCACTCTCTCCTATGCCAAGGCTGCAAGCAAATGGGGAATATGGAGAGCTACACAAGCCCCTTGGCCATTCCCTTTCCTGCCCATTTCCCCTGCCTCACAGGGCACCTGTGCCCTCCCAGCCCCTCCCAGCTGGTCATGGCAGGTCAGTGCCACCACCTTTGTGCAAGGTCACCTACACACCTTCTTCCCTGAAGGAAATATCTGTACACTTGTTCCCCCTGCATCCTGATGTCTGGGGAACACCTGAAGCACATCTGGGGCACCTGAATCACATCTGGCTCTAGCCCGAGTGAGGCTGCAGTGAGGGCTGCCCAGGATGATGCAATCCCAATCAGCTGGTGAGGCCATGCTTGGGATGAAAGACCCCACCTGACCTTGGAAATGACCAAGATATGTTCTGCTTTCCTCTGATGGGAGGAGTTGTCAGCTTTAAAACCAGCCCAAATTCTATAAATCTTCAAAGCCAAAAGTGTACAGTCATCCACATAGTCTGCAGTGCTTGCATATGCTTCTGAAGGAAGCAAATGTAAGTGTGGCTGATGCTAATACTTGAACTGCTTGAATGCTGTCAACTTGAATTGCAAAACAGGAGTTGAAGTAAAATTCCAGCTGCTTTGGAATTCCTCTGCTGAATTCTGAAATAATTTTCAGTTTTGAAGTGGGTTTTTTTTTGCTTCTAACCCTATAGGAAAGATTAATAAGGACAGAGAAGCTAGCAGCAGAAATGTCAAGACGCTGAGATCCACTGCAACCAAAATGCAGACATATAAAAATTCAAAACTCTCCGCAGATACGACTGTTTCCTGATCGGCTGAATGTGCAAGCAGAGTTGATCCACAGGGCTCTCCCGTGCTGAGGAACTGCACTCCCTTGCCAGACACCAGTGATGGCCAGACACGGAATGGTTAAATAACTGAAGGTTTGTGCCCAGCAATGTGTTTCAGCTAATTTCAAATACAGCAAATCCTGGGCAGTCAGTGTCCTCACACTGGCCAGGAAAGCCTTGCTCAGAGCATTTATCTTAGGGAGGGTGTGGACACAGGCACATTCACAACAAAGAAATCCTGTACAACATCCTCAACTCTGCACTGAAGCTACAGTGCTCAGCCTATTACAGAAAAACAAAGCAGACTTTCCCTGTGGCTGCCTTCAGTTGAAATGTGGTGCTTGGGAGCCATGTAGATTATTCTTTTTATAACAGGTCTCGAATCCACTTGCCTGTTTAGCAGGTAATGTTTTGCTCCCTGGCTCTGCCATTTAGGCTCTGACCTGATGTTATTTTAGGAGCCACAGCACGTTGGTATCAACAGGGCTGTTGGTGCTTATAGGTAGTGTTGGGAGAAGGGATGCAGGCTTTGTTTAGAGAGGTAATTTCAAGGGTGTTTATGTTCTAGGAGCAAAGCAAGACTACAGAATATTAAGTGTTTTCAAAGGCAGAGTTAAAAAAAGAGCTAAAAAGGGACAGTAGGGGAGTTCCAAATGGGCAAGAAAATTGGAAAGACAGGAATGGAAGGAGCAGGAAAGCTGAAGGAAGATAGACAAATTAAAAAAGAACTGTGGGGACCATGCAGAGAAAGGACTGGGTGCTGCAGCTCTGCAGCAAGAATGTCACAAAGGAGCAGCTTCATGCCCAGCAGCTCACACACAAACAACCTGTAGAAGGCTGATAGCAGACCCCTGGTCCCAGCATGAGGAAGGCATAGCTCCTCCAGCAAGGGCTTCTTAAAACTAGACCTAGATTTGATTAGGGGTGTAGCCCCATCACGTTCTGAATCATCGGGCCGTGGGCCGGCCATTGTATGCATTGTTATGAGCTATCTCCTTTGCTAAAGCCAAGCAGAAAAGCCAGCGACGCAACAGGAGGGAAGAGGCCGTTACTGAAATCCTATGAGAACAGCGATGAATGATGACAGACAATGCCTCGCATCCCTGCTTCCACTGCAGGAGCTGCCAGAGCATCAGCACAGTGTCCAAAGCACGGTGCGACAGGCTGGCCAGGGCAGCTGAGAGAGCTGCCACCTCTGGCTGCTACTAAAGAATTGCAAAGAGCCCTAGAAACCTCCTGTTTCGCTAGTACCCTGCAAGCAGAGGGCAAGAGCTATTCAGGACTTGTGCTAATTAGGCTGCCTGCTGCTGGGAGAGGACGGGGATGTGGCTGGATGCCAAGGGTAATATGGTAGGCGGGACCAGAGGGCTCCGCTGACTCCAGGGCAAGTCCGCTTTGCTAACCTGGTCCTTACGCATTCCTTCTTCCCTCTCCTGGAGCTGTCTGCGGAGTGGCGCAGCCTGCGAGCCCTCTCGGAGCCCCGGGGGCGCGGGGCAGGGCCGGGTCCCCGCGGGCGGAGCGCTGCCCCGCGCCCCTCGGCTCAGCCCCGCCGCGGCCGGTCACGGCTGGGCTGCTGCTGCTGCTGCTGCTGGCAGAGGCACAGCCTCATGTTTTTTGACCTTTTACTCTTCCAGAGATAGAAATGGGATTTGTCTGAGGCTTGGAATAACTTCCTGCGATTGTGCTGGAGAGGGCTAGTCTGGCTTGCTAGATAGCTGTGTCTGTCGGGGCTGGCTCAGAAATGAAGAAAGCCTCTGCTCCATGACTAAGCTGAAGACAGATTTAAAGGAGCCCAAAGACACAGCTGTGCCTTAGAGAAAAATAAGCTGAGAGCACTATGCATTGTCCCCAGTAGGACAACTGGGCTGGGGCTGTTTCTGGGTTTGGGCATTAGCCATTACTGGAGAACCACAAATAACCCTAAAGCAAATGGTGTCTGTGTTTTGATAGTGATTCCTCAGATGGTAACTTACAAATCCTCTCTGGACCAGTGATGTGTGGTGTCTGTATGTGTGGGAAACTAGGTAATGGTCTGAAAATTAATCCTTTGGGATGATGAGAGCAAGCAATAGTTGTGCAAGCCTCCCCCTCCTCCTCCACCTTTCCTCTGCCTCTGCTGCCAGCACAGGCAGTGACACTGGGCAAGCACCGAGTCTGAGGTGAGGGCTGCTTTGAGTTTTCTGCATCTTTTGATGCCTTTCTGCATCTCTTTTGTTCTGTGTTAAATTGGCTTCTAGCAGCCTTTACAGATGACATTGACAGGTTAGATGTTTTCAGCACAACAGTCAACAGATCTGTTGAATTCCCAAAGAATTAAGAACATGCTCTTCAAATAAAGCCTTTTCTTAGCAAGCTTTTAGTTGTTTCTTGTATTTTACTCATCAGAATTCAAAATCACTATGTACAAGCTGTGTGCTAGTGTATTCCTGTGTGACTCACAGCCTGGCTGCCTCTGACTCCTCTTTCTTAAAGTTTGGAGTAAGGAATGGTCTTGGCCCTTTACTGATACTCCTTTGAAAAACTGAACATACAGCACCTGGTGGGCAGGATCCTTGACTGAAAAATGGTAATTTTGTACTCTTCTGGCCAGCAGCAATGCCAGCTGGAGATCTCCTGGCATACACTCAAGAATACTCAGGCTATATCCAGCCCAGCCCAACTCTAAGCCCCCTCTCCTCCTGGACTCAGTCTCTGCAGACACTTGCTGGAGATGTCTGCCCTACCTCCTTGACATCGCTTGGACAGGACAAAGAAACTGCTCTCCCCACCTCTGCAGCTGGTGGTTGAATCTGTGCTGTTCCTGAGCATGAGTGTTTCACAGTAAATAAAAAATAAAAATTTGCATCTTCCCGCTCAGCAAAAGCAGAGCTGTCCCAAAGTCAAGTCATATTTCTGTTGCAAACATGTCCTAGCACACAAGTTCAACATACTTAACACTTCTGTGCTAAAACATCATTCACAATTTTCAGCCTCAGGGGAATTAAGTTAGTGATATCTATCAGCAAAAGTGATTTATAATGTAATTGTATAATACAGTGAGAGGGTAACACTTGAGCCTTTGAGCACAGCAGGTCTCTTAGGCAGCAGGAGGAAGTAGTGCTGAACTGCACTCTTTATCTGTTTGCATCATATTCTGGCTCCAACATATATTTCACTTTCTGCTTTCTAACAAGTTGGAATTTTGAATAAGTTTTTATTTAAAAAATCTGCAACCCAAACAGTGGAAAATTAACAATGAAAATCCACCTAGTTTATTTGTAGGTAATTTAGTATGATTCATTAATTTTAAATCCTTTAAAAAAGTGTTTAAATGCTTATGTATATTTTCCCTATTCTATTTAAATGCAGCTTGTTTCAAATCACATAAAATAATCCTTGCTGGGGAAAGCAAGCTTTTCACAGTGATATCTCTTTAACACAAAAATTCTAATATAAAGAACATGAGTAATTGTGTATTAAGCTACACCAATACCTTGATATTTATGGATGAAGATAAAGTATGCCTGTTAGCAGAAATAAGCACTACATTTATGCTAAAAACTCCACTTAGTGGTAAATCATTGCAGATCAACTAATGAAACTGTATTTCAAGGAAATAAATAGAAAAGTACCTGTGACAAAAAATGAAACTAAGAAATTACAATTTAATTCAAAGATTTATACCTTCTCATATAAGTTATTTTAAAAACTTGTGTTAATGTCACTCTATGTGAATTAATGCTCTTTATAAGGAAGTTTCCTCAGGATGACTGGACTAGATTGGGGAAGTATCATGAGGGGGAGCTGTTGAAATTAAAAATAAAAGTACTAGTGCTCCCAGACTGAACAAAGCTTGCAGCCTGTGATACATGGTGTTGCATGCAATGCTCTTTTTCTACCCTCAATCATGTATGACAAAAAGACAGTGATGGACTGTCACAACACAGGGCATCTGTTAACCCACAGATTAAAAGGTATCTGAGGGCTAAGTAATTAATCTCTCTCACCACACCTTATTTCCAACAATTGAACTCAGTTATTTTATTTGTGGTACAGCAGGCAGCTACCACATGTTTTCACAAGGACTCTGAGAATAATACACATTCACAGTCTTTGGAGCTTCTCATGCATGTGGGTTTTCCCCCGGGGTCTCAGTGTTCACAGACTCTGAGCTGGTGGCCACAGCCACAATTCAGACACACCTAGAGTTTCAAACAAACATGCAGATGTGCCTGACACCACTTTATCATTGAAAAGACCAGGTCACACGTTGAGCACTTGTGGAGTAAGTCAGCACTGAGGGTGTCCCAGGCATGACCGAGCGGAGCGTGTAGAGGTGAGAGCAGTCCTACCATAACTAAAACAACAAGAAATCCCCCAAATAAACAACACCACAAAAAGATGTAAAACACTGTGGCTCAGCTCCCTGTAAGCTTAGGCTTTTTTCTACTATACCAGGAAAACAAAACCCAGAAGAGAATGCCTGTTACTCAGACTTGTTCTGGCTGTAGATCTTGATCTTTACAGTTTTGCAACCCATCACAAAGCAAGTGTTTTTCCATCCACTGCTCTTAGGCCACTGACAGCAATCCTGATACACACTGTGCCCTGCAACACAAACCCAGGTAGGTGTCCCACACCACGGCCCTGCAAGATTCTTCTGCACTGAGAGGCTCTCTCAAAGTAACAAACAAATTTCACATCAGCAAAGATGTTACATCATCTTGAATGTCTGTGTGCATTCTCATGAAGTTTCTGGAATTCTTTTCAAAAAGCAGGTTGGCTACAGAGCTGAGAACTTCCTGCCCCATTCTTGAAGGTAGATGTCTTCTAATACTTCACCAACCTCTTGCTGTCATTGTCTGACCCAGTTCCCAGAGCAGGAAGCTCTGTATTGTCACCTGAAAATCAAACTCCACACCATCTGCCCTGCCTGCAGAGCAGAGATGGTGGCAGGAGCTGTAAGCAGAAGTGTGAAGTTCACAGTGTTGAGTGAATCCCATTAAAAGTGATGTGAGATAAAGGTTGTTTGAGCACAGAGCAAACACTCTACCTAGATCCTGCAACTCCAGCAAGCTTAGCACATTTAGAAGAGTCTCTGTCTCTTACATCCAAAAGATAACTTCTGAAATTCAGCCTGGCAGAAATTCTTCTGTCAAAGACTGTTTTCTGGGAGTACCAAAAAAAGGCCAATCATGCATGACCAAATAATTTACCCTTCAAGTTTAGGTCCCTATTCCAGAAAGTGCTTAGCACATACCTCACAGCAAGCTCAGGAATAGTCATTGATCTCATTTAAACTAAAATTTGAGGAGTTGAGCCTGCTTATTTTTTTTGCCATTTTCCAAGTTTTCCTTGCCATTTTCACTGCCCAAAGTGTGAGCAGCACCTGGCAAGATTAAAGGAGTATCTTGACTCCAATTAAGTGAAGTGCTCCTATTTAACCATCTTCTCTTTAGAGACAATTAAGATTTGCTTTCAGAAAAATGCTATTCACAGGATGTATTTAACATATACACATTTTTTATGGTAGGAAACTGAAGGGACACTTCCTCTTCTAAAGCAAAAGCCATGCACCACGAGGAAAGCATGCATGAACATGTGCATGAGGGGGATGCAAAAGTCTTCTTAGGTATGGATTGTCTGACATCTAATAATTTTGATTTGGAAATGGGCTATACAAAACCAGCAGCACAATTAACCTCTGTCTGGGAGAAGTCTTCTGGTTCAGCAGAGAATGAGGCAGAATTTGCTTCTGCAAGGCTTGCAATGATCCTTTAAGTATTTGGAAGTGGTGGAGTCACTATTCCTGGAGTTATTTAAAATACATGTAGATGTGGTACTTGGAGACATGGTTTAGTGGTGGGCTTGGTAGTGCTGGGTTAACTGGTTGGACTCCATGATTTGGGAGGTTTTTGTCCCAAGCTAAATGGTTCTGTAGTTCTGTGATAAGGGATCTTGGCCTATGGGAGCTCAAACTGTGTAAATGGAAGAGCTGTTTGTGCTCTGAGTGAGGAAGTTTAAATATGACCTGCAATGAGTGTGTAAGGCTGCAGAGAGGAAGGGCTTTCTCTACTGCTGCACCCAGAGCAATCTTTCTTTTGTCTAAAGGCCAATGTCGCTGTGACCCACACACAGCCATCAGACTATTAACACTTTATTCCAGCTAGTTATTTCTGGCTTTTGGCAGTCAAAATACTTAAATGCCCAGAGTGCTTCCAGAGTAACTATAGTAATTACAAAAACAAACAACAGCAGTTGACCCATGGGTCAGCTGAAGCCAAACTCTGAATCACACACTTATTTTTTACCTATAGTTATGAAAAGGACTATAAGCTGGACAACAGGGCAGTTCATTTCCTAGCCACCTCAGGGATGCTCAGCCAGACAAGCTCAGATGCTGTGACTGCTCAGCCCTCCATGGGAGATGCAGAGAGGTGGGTGCTGCACTCCTTCCCTGACCAACAGGCAGCCCCCAAGCAGAACTTCATCAGACACACTTTGTAAACCCACTGGAGGCTGAGGGACTGTATGAATGATCTTTCTTCTTCTGGGTATTAACAATCTATATGTTTCAGAGAGCCCTAAAGGTCAGAGCTCTGAAGTTAGGAGAAACACTGTTCAAGCTCCAGACCTCCTTTACACTTTCAGTTCTTCCTATTCCTGCAACAATGGTCAGTTCACTCCCAGCTGTGTCAGTAATTAGCAACTTCATGTTGGAAGGTCTAGGGCCCCTTCTAGAAGAAGCCATAATGTAGTCAAATTAATTACCTTGCATCTCAAAAATGTCAGATTTTGTTTTTAACCAAAATGCATTTGCTGATGCAAGGCTGCATTGTGTTGCTGCTTTACCACAATGGGTTCTTCAACTCCTCTCCCTCTCTAAAACAAGTCAAAATTTACTATCTATTTTGATTATTTAGCATATTATAGAAGATAATATGTATTTTAAAGATATACAATGGTCATTGATCTTTCAGTTGTGCTTCTATTTATTTTTTCAAAATCAATTTTGTTAATTGGAGGGCCATGAGGCATTATTATCAACAAATTATTATCTATTATCAGCAAATAAAAAAGATCAGAATACAATGGAGCAAGACCTTTATGATTCACTGGTAAACCAGGAGGAAGAAACCACTACTCTGGAAGTATCAAATCTTCCAGCAGAACAAATGCAATAAAATGTGTAATAGGAGCATCCAAGCTAACTTGCAGACAGCACCTAGTTCTCTAAAGCTGTGTGCCTCATCTTAATCAAACATGATCTAAATTAAATTAAATCCAAAATCTCAAGGTTGGAATAAACCCTAAACCTAATACACTAAAGAGGAAAAGGAAAAATATAATGAAGTTTTTGTTTCTTCTTCTGGCTTTCATTAAAACACACCAGTGCAAAATACTGTCTACAGACATGAAGGCAGAGTTGCACAGAGGAGAGAAATTCTGCGTAGGCTGAAATAATTCTTGCACACAATATCCAAAAGTGTGGCCCTGAATGAGAAAAGAGATTTTCTTTTAAGGTGAGGCCCTTGTTGCCTGGGTGCTGTTCACAGCAACAGTGCAGGAAGCAGTTCACAGACAAGACACTGTAAAACTATGGGTGTTGTCAGGAGCATTCAGGGATGGGCACTGTGGAACCTTTAGAGCTGTGCATTAAATAACATTTTGAATAACAAATGTTTTGAATTCTATAGAGAAAGACAATGTTTATCCTTGTGCCTTTATTCCCCATGCCCTTGCTGGTTTCCAGGGAAGGAATACTGCAGGAGTTCTCTTCAAGGAGAAATCCAAGCCAGTAAAATCCCTCCCCTGATCTCTCCTACCCCAACAATGCAGAATATTGTTGAGTAAAAATGGAGTCATAGTCACAGGCAGCACATATAAAACAGGCTTATCAAAGCAGTGGTGTACACAGAAAGCAGTAACTGCTTTCCTTTTTTAGATTTCATGCTTATTTGTTTAAACCACTAAGGGACATTTGCATGTTACTCTTTTCTGGTCAGGCATGAAAAAAATAACATAGAAATAAATGCAAGAGCAAGTAACACCTCCTGCTAACTTTCAAATTTAATTTTAACTCATGAAACACTTCAGTGAAGATCCATCGCTTGATTTTGCATTCTTAAAGAAGCAAAGACTATGATCAAAAAGGTCTTTGCTAAGAGGTGGAAAGAAACAACAGAACCCCAACTATTATCTTTCCTTATTTTAAACCTCATCCCACACTTGACACAAATTTAGAACTGAATGCGGAATTACTCCTACTCTTCTCCTTCACTTATGACTCTTCCTCACCATGGTTTTCAGTGAAGGAGATTGTAAATGTTCCTTGTGAGGGTCCAGTGCAATAAGAAGAGTGTAAGGTGTGTGCTGCAGGCAGAAGCCTCACCTGGCTGCTGTGCTGCTGCTGTGCTGACTGCCAGTTGGATATAAATAAATAGATATAATTGTCAGATATAAATGAAGCCTGCTGGGAGGTAAATACCCCCCAGTCAGGATAAAGATCTATGCTACAGTAACAGTGATGCTAAACCAGCCAGAAGCAAGTGGATTCTAAACCCCAACATTATTGAGGATTTTCAGCCACAAAGTTAAAAGTGTCTGTAGTGCCAAAGTGCCCGTTCAGAGGGCACTGGCCCAGAACTGGTGGTTTTTGGAGGCTTTAAAAAGCAGGCTAAGAGAGATGGCAAAAGAAAAGCATAAATGTGAAAATATGAGCATTTCATGATTGATCTAGTCTTCTCTGACAGAAAAGCCTTTTCTCTGCAGAAAAGATATTTTTTATTACTTTACAATGCCCAGGAAGAATCATATGGTGATGCTGTTTTGATGTCTGTGTTAGAAGTCACTGCAGAATCCCAGGGAACTGTTTTCCAGGGATATGCCAAGGGAAGTGTCTCTTCCATCAGTAAAGACTCTGATTTAGAGGGAAGACCGTAAAGAGAGAAAACAGTATAGCATGGGAAAATGAATGGCATCCTGGTCTTAGAGAAACAAGGAGAAAAAATTATTTTCTGACTTCAGCAGGTTGCAAGAATAATCACATGCACACAAAAGTCATGTGTCCTGTGCAGGGTAAAAATACGGAATATAATGTGATGTCTCAAACCAGGAAAGTTTGTTGAAAAGCAATCTAACCCCTGAGAGCTCATGGGTTGACTGTAAGATATAGAAGAATACTGAAAAAGCTTCCAAAGAAGGCAAGGAAGATTTTGATGACAAGTTTGGGGAAATTTCAAGGATTGCAACAGACAGAAAAATTTCGGACAGTGGTCACTTTCTGATTTCGCACTCAACACCATCTGAAATTGGTGGTTTCTGATGAGTATGGTCTGTGCTAAGTACAACCCAAAGAATTTTGCTCTGACTTGGGCCCTCCCTGTGGTGCTGCCTTAGATATTTTTGAGTGCAGTCAGAGAAGTTGGACAGATGATGACTTGAGGAGAAACACATAGCATTAATTTTCCCAGGCAGCTCCAAAACTTACAGTATTTGCTCAGCTAGGTTCCAGGAGATTTTCAAGAAAAATCAACCATACTGGCTTTTATGGAATTCCAAAGTGCTTCTTGTTTCAGATGAAACAGTGCTACTGCCATTATTTAATGTTCACCTCATTGAACGTTAAGACTGTGTGATGCTGATTTTCTTTCACCCTGTCAGCATGGATACTCAGACTATCTTTGATACTGTTACTATCTTTTTATTGTGGATCAAATCACCATCAAAGGAACCCACACAGGAAACAAAAATAATTTAGGTGCTTAAATAACTTACACAACCTAGCCTGGGAGCAATGGGATGTTTGTGCCCATATTACACAAAGGGGCACCTCTAAACCAATAATGCAACAGAGTCATGATGCTTCACCCTGCTTTGCAAAAGTAACAATTTGCATTATCCTTTTCACTTCTGAAAAAGAGTTTGAACTGTCTTCCAATAATTTATTCATGCAGTGTAATTAAGCACAGAATCTGACCCAACTTAGCAGAGGCACAATTTCCAGCTCTGTGGTTTTTCACCTCTGAGACTTCTTACTATTTGCTTGCCAGTAATTACCACAACCATCTCCTGCTTTGAATTCTGGTACAAAAGAGGGTTTCCTATGAGTTTCCTTAAACTTAAAAACTTAAAAAGGGAACTTAATTTTAAAACTCAGCTGAATGGAGACCTTCCATGAATCAGGTAATAAAACCATTTGCAAGTTTTTTTCCTTGCTTGTTCACTAGGTTAGGCATTATTGGTTTCTTTCTAAAAGGCACTGGGCAGCATTTCTTGTCAGTCTCTGAAGTATTTTTTTTTGTTGTTTTTTTTTAATACACCCTCTGCCTAAAGGGACAAATGCTTGGAAATGTTTACATTTATCACTTGTTTCTTGGAAATCATGACCCATAGATAAAAAGAATACTTCTGCAACAATTATTTGGCACTTAAAGCACTTCTAGTCTTAACGATTGTTTGAATTAATTTTTAAACCCATTACAGATGTCCATATTTTATTCTGTGATTTCCTTATTACTTAAATAGTTTGAGAATGATAGTGTTTATTATTTTATTGCATTGCTGCTGTCATGAGATTACAATATACATATTTTAAACAATGATTTTGAAAAAAAAGTGAAAATAGAATTTAAAGTCTATCTAGGAATTTTGAGTAGTCATCTTAAATCCAAATCTATAAATCCAAAATAAATATTTTAGATATGCCATAGGACATTTCCTGTAACTTCAGTCTCCTCTCCACAATGGTTTATTTCAATTTTTACTAAAATCAGGCAGAACAATCCAATTGCCTTGAATCCAGCTGGATTAGGACTTTGTGTTTCTTTAGTCCAAGGCTCCTTCTCCATGGCTGATTTTGTGTTTCTTCCTATTTGACAGTTAAAGGAAAACTAAAGCTTTTCTTGGGTACAAAATCAGACTCATAAAGTACAACTAAAGCTGAAGATGAATGAAGCACTGAATTAACTCATGTCCCTTCCCTGTACTACTTCTTGTTCCCAGTTTGAAAAATAGGTATTTCTGTAGGCCAGATCACTCTTTATTGTTTTTCAGGGTATTTTCACTTTCACTCTTTTGCTGCAAAGAATCAATGTCTCTAGAGACAGACTGTTGCTTGCATGCTTTCTAATCCACATTTAAATCAGAACGCATGACGTATACCTATGATTAATTTCACACATTGCTTCAGCTCTGAGGTAGAAACACTGTTTTTTCACAGCATTATGTGACAGGTGTCACATGCTCTTTGTGTCAGAAAACCTCTTGAGAGAGACAGCTCAGCTCTTCTAGAGCTTCAGGACCACACTCACAGGAATATGACCATGTTCCAAAACCCCCTTAACAGCCCTGGTTAAAGAAGTTGCCATTCAAGGGACAGCAGCAGCAAGAAGAGATCTTTTTGCTTGTTTCCCATTTCCTAAGCCTGTAGCTACTTCACTTTTATGTGGACTAGCATGGGCCACTAGCATGCCACCCAAGGGGGCCAGGGAAGTATTTGCATGGATGCTGAGGGTTAGCCATGAAAACCACCAAAGGAGGAATGTGGGAGGGGTGGAGGTGGCTGGAAAGAGTCAAAAGCAGGAGAGCCAAAGGCCTCTGAAGAGACATTCAAGTCCTGGGCTGCACTGGGCATAAGACTCTTTTGGGTTTTTTTGCATGTATGTGTTTTGCAGTCCCACACCAGAAAGCTGCTGCCTCTATCCTGACAGCTCCAGAGTTCCAGACACAGCTGAGTATGGATTGTACCTGAGCATAGATTTGGTGGCTTTGCCTCACCTTTGCACAGGCAAAAAGTACCAGTTCTGCATTTACAGCCATGGGATGGTGCAACTGGAAGTCCCCCAGCTGCAGCTGAGCACTGTTTCCACAGAGATTTACTACCAGTGACTTCTGATGCCTAACAATCTTCTCCAGAGTTCTCTGCTTCTGGCTTGGTCCTTGATCAATTAAGGGCTTGACGCTGTGAAACTAAGAATTTTTTCCCAACAGTATTATATACAGGAAAGAGCAATTACAGGCTCAGGACTGAAATCACTAAATGCACTACACACACATTGTTGGACTCATTCCACTGAACTAAATTAGTAATTAATGGTATTTTCACCAAAAAAACCTGAGCAAATACAGTAATAACATTAAGTCAAATGTATTACATTATGGGACATGGTTTTCAAAAGAACAGGGACCTAAGTTGCCAAGGCCTCCTGTATCTAGATAACTACCTCAGCTCTTCTTTCCACTCAGCTGAGATCTCCCCAGCATTTACTACAGTTGTACTCTGACCTTAGAAACTGAGCATTATTATCATCATGTCAGACTTCCCTTCTGATTTAGCAGGTGTTTGGTTAGAAGTTTGTCAAGTCAACATTTATTTTTAACAACTGGATTATCAACAGGCATTGGGTATGTCCCCATTTCCCTGTTCCTTGATGTGGAGTCGCTGCCCTGGGGCTCCAGTATTTGCTGATGAAGGAAGGTTCCTGTAGCCTGTTCCCAGAACACAGCTCAGAGGTGTTACTGGGAACAGAAAAGGCAACACCCTGCACCATCAGAGTGATAACTGCTGGTTAGACAGATTTTCAATTAAGTTGCTACAGGCAGAAAGTGTATCTGCACTGGCAGAGCCCTTGCCACAAGCAGTTTGTGCTTTCTACAAGATCTTTCCACAAAAGGATAAGATTTTTTTTCCAGCCCTTCGTCATTTCCCTTTGCTGCTCTGGAGGCTCCTCCTATGTCCTTAGCAGAATCATGACTGCCAGGCCTGCTTCACCATTGCTATTTGTAGACAGCCCCTGGATGAGTCAGGCAGCTTTGTTCCTGAGAGAACAAGGAACATACAGTTTTCCAGACAGCCACTAATGGTCAAGCATGGAAGAAACACAGTTTGATTATTGAATTCTGACTACTCTATTGTACAAGCATGTAATGAACAAAAGAATTAGCAAAACTCATAGTGGATTTCACTTTTTCTTATTTAACAGTTTTATTGCAAGCATGTACAATGCCCTCAAAAATAATTTTTGTTGAAAAAAATGAGCCAGCATAGCATAGATTTTAATATCCTTCTGCTTCTTTATAATAAGAGAGATGATCATGATGTTTAAGTTTTCCCTTTACTAGTTTAAAACTTTCCACTTTATCTCATAGTTCTTATGGTGAGATACTTCAGAGAGCTCAATTGTACAAGCACTGAATAGAGACCTGGATTTTTTGTTGTTGGTTGGCTTCTGTATATACAGAATTTAATTATGGAAAATCAGAACATTCTCTTTGCTAAACACTGTCTACAGGTCCAGTAGTGAAATATCATCACCTATGCAACCTAATCTACCACCTGGCCCTAAGATTTTTCACTGGGGCTCACAAAATTACTGTCCCAATGGTGGGCCAACAGTACCCTTGGAAGAATTTGGTAAATTGGGAAGTCTAAGTGCAGGCTCCAAGGGACCATAGTAAAAATAGGAGGGAATAAAGAATCTCTTTGTTTGCAATTTGAGTAAATACAACAAGGGCAAAGGAGACACAAAACCTGAACTATGCTCTTAAGACTTGGAGATAGCAAAAGGAACCTGACAGGACAGTGTGTGGGAAATCAGGGATTACCACTGCTTGTGTTGCTGCTGCTTAAATCAAAGGGCCGTGTTTTTACTGGCATAGCTGAGCTGCCATGTATCTGCTAGCACAAGTGTGCCGTGGGAACGCTCTGCTATTGATAAAAAGAACATTGTTTCCAGTTTAGTTTACATTGCTCCAGAAACAGTTAAAGGAAAAAGAAGTCGCTCACCCCAAGAATATCCAAGAAGGTGTTTATCAGCCTAATTATAATGATTTGAATTTATGCATCATGATACATCTATGTGGGTTTCCTGCAGATTACATTGGAAATGGAGCTTCTTAGAACAAGTCAGTGATGATAATTTTAACGAACAAACTGGTTACTGAAGCAGATTTTTGCTGTATCACTAAATATGGATTATTGGAATTTCCCACAGGAATATATTGCTCTGAACTAACAGCCTGGAAAAAAAGAAGCTTCTAACACTGGTATGCTGAGTGGCATCACAATGTGACTGTGAGGTGTCAGTGGCCACTCTAAGCTATTAAGGGTAAAGATGCTTGTTTCTGGATCTAGCCATAAGTGCATAGGTAATTTACAAATGGAGGCCTAAGGACTCAAAAACAGCAAATAGCAAAACAGATCCTCTGGAGGAAGTCAGTTGGAAACTGTCCAGTTCTTAAACAAAGAGATTGAGAGATTTTTCATGATTTTCTGAAGTTTTGTCCTAAAACTCCCAAAGAATTGAAGTTGTTAGGGAAGGTGCAAGCCACATAGGATGCACATGAAATATCTCTGGCTGCTAGACCTCACTGCTGGAAGAACTGGAATTGTAGGGAAAAAACTCCAAAACCTGCTAGCAAGGCTGTTCTGTGGCCCAAAGCATGAGGTTCTCCTCCTCAAGAAGTGCCAGCTCAGCTAGAGAGCTGCTGCCTCAGGCAGGAGAAGTCAGTGATGTGATTCTGGTGTCATTGTGGCTAGCAGGACCTCCACTGCTGGAGCTGGGCTCTGCTCCATTTGGAGAGGGAAGACAAAGCATGGTGGAGGAAATGGCTGTAACACAGAACAGAAAAATGAAATACTGTTGTGGGCAGCTCGGTGTGCAAGCCAGGAAAGCACCCTGATGGGGGATGGAGGGCACAGTATGACATCTGACATCTGATGGTATCCTGCACCATGCACAGGGCAGGGCTCTGTGCCTGCCAGTGCCTCACCACCACTCTCATGTTAGGATTAGATGTTAGGAAGAATTTATTTACTCAGAGGGTGGTGAGGCACTGGAACAGGCTGCCCAGAGAGCTGTGGCTGCCTCTTCTCTGGAAATGTTCAAGGGCAAGTTGGATGGGGTCCTGAGCAACCTGATCTAGTTGGTGGCATCCTGGCAGGGGGCTGGAATGAGATGATCTTTAAGGTCCCTTCCAACCCAAGCCATTCTGTGATTCTGTGTTCTCTCACATGTCATGGTGCATAGCAACTCATCTGCTGGGCCATCTGCTGAGCTGCCTGGTACTCAAATTAGGACTGCAACTCCTCATTCCTATGTGCAGCCTTTCAAATCTTACACCCTCTTCACTGCAAACCTTCTTCTCCTGCTTGATCCATTACATCATCCATCCTCATCAGCTGGGACTGCCTGCTAGGACAGAAGGCATTTGGCAGCCTTTGCATTGTCTCTTACCCCTCAGATCAATACCCTCACCTGGGGAGAAGCATTACATGCACTTGGCTTCACTCTGTGTGCTCATTTTGGAGATGGTGCAGGAATCCCCCAGCCAGCAGCCAGCATCTGCTTTTGCATTCTGTATTTCTAGGTCCCCAGCACACTGTTGGCCATGAGTCATGCAAATCTTATGCCAGGCAAAGCAAAAATGGCTGCACCATCCGTAGATTTAATCTCTCAAATAGAAAGTGAGATGTTTCAGTGAATTTACTCTTTTCAAGAAGCTACCAATTTCTCTGCAACTCTGCTTTTATTTCTCACCATAATTCTATCTGGCTGATAAATCTTTTTGTGGAAAATTTTGTGAGTGAGATGTAACACAAAACGAACTGAAACTGTGCATTTGAACATATTCATATCCATTCATTGCCACCAGTTTCCAATCACAAGCTGGTAAATGCTACAGTTCCTGTACTACATATCATCTCTCCCAGTGTCACTGGAGCTCTAATAATACTGACAAATCTGGGGGTTTCCACTGGGATGCAAAATCCTCCTACCTGGTTTTCTCTTCCCACTCCATTGTTGCTGAGGACCCTGGCTCTGTGCTTGATCTGCATTCAGCTAATTCATAGAAAAGCTAAAGAAAAAAGCCTTGAGCTCAACCTGACATTTAAGTTCAGTGTTTAAAGGCAATGAGGCATCATCAGTCACAAGGTACTGTTGTTACTAGTAAGGAATAAAGAATATGTAGGAAAACAGATAATTTAAATATCCCCATAAATATAGTCATAATGGGTTAGAATTTGAGACTACATTTTTTAGCTTCTGGTTTCTCCTAAGCTCCTGTTTTGCCAAAGAACATGAGGTGCCATTTCTATTTCAAGGGTTTTATTTCTGATGAGTCTAAGTACTTTGTACAGGAAACCCTTTCAGAGAGGACAAAGACACATTCCAAACAGATCTGCACAAACTCATAAAGGCAAATGAAAGCTCCACATGTAACCCTCCAGTACGACTGTGCAACTGCCCAATTCCAGCAGCTTATTAAAGCCAGTGCTTACTTGGCCTTTTCTGTTCTTTATGGGTGCACTTGACTCTGGAAGGGAAAAGTTCAATGCTAGATGGTATAGACTCAGTTGTGCTACAACACCATATTTCGTTGCTGCTGCTGCTGTGCAGGTTCATGTGCCTTTTCTTGTTATCCCAGCAAGGAGCCATGAAAATTGTGCATCATGAGCTGAATCTGGAGTGATTCTGCACAACCGTGTTTCCACTCAAAACAGGTACTCTGACTGCAGCAACCTGAGCTGGAAGTCAGAAGTCACCAGCTGCCCTACAACAAACTGATCTTAGGCTTTATGCCCATTAATAGCAAAAGGTCTTATATCTGAGTGTTTTCATTTGCTCCTTATCTTTTATTCATATGCATAGATGACATATAAAATACCTGCTTTCTTTAAAAAACCCCAGTCTCTGAACTAAAATCTACAACAATATGCTCATACAGAGATCCCAGTTCCATTTCTGAATCCAGTAAACCTGAGAAACAAGTCAAAATGAAACCTGTCTGTGGGTGCATGGTGAGTTCTGAGCATATCAGAATTAGAACCACCACTGCTGATGTCTTCATATAGCTGAGGTTGCTAAACTACAGGCAAGTCGTTCCTTAGACCTGGAGTGCATCTCTATGACTACCCCTCTCCATCACTGTGTTCTGGAAAGGACTGCACAGCTACAGCTTCACACAAGCTCCCCTTGACTCTTCACCTCCCAAACTTGTGTCATCTGTTCTCAAATGGCAAATTTCATTAAGCATCTCTGACCCCACAACAAGGTAAGTGCCACAGTGAGGAGAGTTTGTAATGTCTGAGAGGAGCAATGTAAATATGCTTAATCTTCATCCAGCTAGCTGCATCTTATCTGAAAGCTGTCCATGTCTCACAGCTCCTGGGAGCTTCTGTGCCTTGGCACAATTTCATCCAGTTTAACAATCAAGCTGTTTGCCCCAACAAAGAGAACAGGCAAACATCCCTGCAGCCCATCTGGACTACTTTAATAGGTAAACTGCTTTAATCTACCAACCAGCAAAACAAGCTTACTTATGAGTTTTAGAAGATCATTTCAAGGACCTGGAAATACTATGAAACACAAATAGGTCCCTTAGGAGGACAATGTAACAGAACTGCAGAGGGCATAATTCATCCTTCATTCCAGTTAGCAATGCTGCTGTTGCTGGTTAAAACTGGGCAGTTTGCTGAGCACATGCAACACTGCCCTGGAAAGGACAGGCTGTAGATTGCTCTTCTCCCAGCTGCAGACTTCTGTGAAGAAAATGCCTGTTAAAATCTTATTCACTCCAAAGGAAGATTAATCATAGTAATTGCACTTAAGGATTTGAGATAAATGCAATCTCTGGCAAGGGTAAAGAATTTGACAGAGTCCAAATGAGAGTTTGAACTCCACAGGGGACAAGGAATTCTCTAACACCCTCTCCTTCAGTGTGAGGCTGAATGCTGGTTGTGGTAGAAAATAACCAATTGCAGCAGCAAACTTGTGATGAAAGCAAATAAACAACCCAGATGAGTTCTAAAATATTTGTTTACTTTCTGACACAGAAAGTCAGACACAACCCAAGGTCTAAGGCACTAGGGGCTGGCTTGGGGCTGAAAATTAGGAAAGTATCTTATTAAACCAGCTATTCACATCCATCATATTAGGAAATGCTCCTAGTCGTTCAAGGTCTATCCCTTCATTCAAGGAGGGTTAACAAAGAAAATTTTAAACCTTGTGTAATTTAGGATCAAGACTTGTTGCATCTTTGGCTCTCTTTGTACCTCTAATTTAATCCCCTTCTATAAATTTTATGCTAAATATGGGTTTTTCTGGAATGCTTCAAATCCAAAGGTCTCTTGTGTAGGGGGAACTTGTCTGTTTGCAGAAAAGTAACAGATTTGTGGAACTACAAAAATAACACCAAGAAATCTCTAATAGGGTTGCATGCACTGAACTGGTTGAGGTTGTTGCTGTGGGCTTCTTGCCTAACACACAAAGAAATTAAAGGCCACATATGTCATATTCATGTGTCACGTGGATAATTTGTTTATAAGCAAACATATATATTTAAAGAGAAGATCTTCCAGATTAATTACAAATCTGCTTAATTAACTCATGTCTCAGTGCCATTCCATGTCCCACCTCCTGCCAGAGGAAGGTCTGGCAGCTTCCAGCTGCTCTGCTGATGCTCCTGGGAGCTGTGGGGCCAAGGGCAAGGCAAAGCCCAGCAGGGCACAGTGCCTGCCCATGGCAGTGCTGGGAGAGGTGAGGGGTTTGGTGCTCAAGAAACACAGCCCTGGGCTTCTAGCGTCTGCCACAACATCTTGGGAACAGTCAGAGGCCTCCCTCTGCAAATAAAGAGGCTGTTGGGCTCATTCCTGGGACAAGGGTGCTTCTGGCCTGAGCTCACATGGGTGGAGGGAGGGCTGGGCTCTACTTTTCACCTAAGTGATTTGCAGTGCCCCCCATTGACTGAATCAGCCCCTGGAGCTTGAACAAGAGCTCGTGGTGCCAAGGTATAGCAGGAGCACACCGAGGCACCAGAGGAAGACAAAATGACCCTGCTCTTGTACAGGTTCACAAGACAGGCTCACAAAAGTGTTCAGGCAGTTGAAGGTCCAGGCAGGTACCTGGGGCTACTCACAAAAAGCCTCAGCTCATTTTGTATATCTGGTCTTTGGGAACCTGCCAGACTACCCCAAAGAGGACAATGGACTCAAATTTCCTGTTGTCTTTCCCTCAAAGCTTGCTCCTTCTGACAGGTTTTCCCTTCCATGCATGCCTTTGCAGAGTGAATTTTCATCAGTCCCTGTGTCCTTTGATGCCTCCAAGAACCTGCTCAGTTCACTGGAGGGTGAGGTGCCACTGCTTTACTGTGTGAATTTGATCTTGCAAAGAACAAAGCCAACAGACTTAGAACTCCCAAGGTTCTTTTTTTACATTCTGGAATGCTCAGAAATTCTGTTGTAATTTCCTTCTAAGTAGTCAAGGGTTAATGAGACTGAAGAGAATAATAGGAAAAGAATAAATAATTATATAGCCTCCTTTTTTTAATTTATTACTTTTTTTTCCCCCCCAACATGTCCCAAATGTCACCTTTGACCTGGTTTTCTATTTCTGGCATGGACTAAACTCCTTCTATTTATTTAGCAGCCCACACACCATTACAGTAACATAGCAACAGTACTTTCAGTTGTGAATTTTGAATAAAAGCAAAGCAAAAAAAGAACATATGAACATATTAAAACTATTAAATCATGGCATCTAGTAACACTTCAATTAATGCTTCCCCCCACCCTTAAATAGCAGAATTATTAAGCTTCCAGTCTGCAAATCCAAAGGAGAGGGATGCACATGGGAACCAAAGCAGAGTCACCACCACGAAGCCTGCTTTTCCTACCCCAATCTGATTGTCCCCTAACCTTTCTGTTTGTTTGTCTTAATGATGTTTCATTTTAACTATTTACCAGGCTCAGAGCAGATGAAAGCAGGAGTTTGGGGAGGATTCTGAAATAATGATGGGGTCTTGCCGGTGGTTTTCCATCACTCTTCAAAAAACAGTTCACCGTTATTTTATAATCCATAGCTCAAGGCTGGTGTGACACTCAGTTATTTGTCCAAAAGGAATATTTGAAAAAAATATAAAGTGTAATAACAGTAACAGGAGTAATGGGAGTAACAGTGCCTTTTTCAATTGACAGTCTGAATCTCACTGTTTTACTGGGAAAAGTGAAGAAAACTGGTGAAGACCTGTAAAAGTTACTCTGGATTCAGGGAAGGACCCAATGAAAATATGTTGCAAACCTTTTTTTTAGTGGGAGCAAAGCACTTGAAAATCTCAAAAAACCCAATTCCCCGAGCTACTTGAGTGCCTCTTATTTTTAAACTTAAGGCCTCAGTGAGAAGGCAATTATTTTCTTAGAATGGGCTCAAAATGTTGAATTTATCAAAAATAAAACTTCATAAGCTTTCAGAGCTTCCACTATAAATATTAGTGAACAATCCAGATGATGCAGGTGGAACAGCAGTGAGCACTTGGTGAAGGAGTGTATCACTTCTCCTGAAACTGTTTCTTCACTGCTACTGTAAACTCAGCTGGCTTCTCCTCAAATGTTTCTTCTCCTCCCATAGTGATCTGATCAGCTCGCAGGGGCTTCTCTGTGGAAGGGGCAGCAGCCCCTGGAAGTGCAGGCACACAAAGCTGGCTTTCCCAGTGCTTAGAAACCCAGCACTGTGGTAAGGTTTGTGGCTTTACTGCTCAGTTTGTCAAGTCTGCAAGTAAAACACAGTTCATGCCTGCTCTGAGCTATTGGCTTCTCCTGGAGCAGTTTGTGTCAGCTCGAAAAAATGGCTTCACAACTGTAAAGAGCTTGAACTTCTACAAACAGCTTGAAAGTGTGGTATGTAAAAATAGATTGCTCACTAACTGTGTGCTATGCTGACATTACAACAGTTGCAAAGTTAGAAAGGGTTCCCTTATGCCCGTTATTCTGTCCAACAGAAACATGAATACATAACCCAAGGTCTCAGGACTGGGGAGTCACAGCATCGATATTTATCACTAACAGGCTTTACAGAAAGTATGGTCTTTTAAAAAAAGCATTGGCAAAAATGAGCCAAAAACTTTCATATGACATTCTAAGCTCAGTTTAAATTAACTCTCACTTAAGTAATTTCAAATTCATACTAAAAACAACATTTTACTGCCTTTTTGTAAAACGCTCTATGAAAAGGGATCCTGGATAACTGAAATGTGCTGTTCAGGGTTTTGTGGAAAGCTACAATGCAGTTTTGACTGCAGGGGTCAGGTGGGGTTTTTGGCATCAGGAGGGAAGGGAATAACAAAATCTCTAAGAACAGTTGTCTCATTCTAACAATTACAAAGCTATGAATGAAGTAGCCTCAAAAAGGGAGTATTTTTCTGGCACAAAAACCAGGCAGCAGTTTGAGTTTATTTTGAACAAATACTAAGCTGCAGCATATTTTAAAACTGAGTTTTGCATGGATATGTGTTTGTTACCTTGTTTGTTTGTTTATTTTTCTGATGTAGCACAAACTGAAACAAGTCAAGGACCTTATTGTAAAGCAGAAAAAATTTTAAAAGTTTAAGTATTGCATTTTATTTAACAATTAAACAAGAGAGAAGAAAATGTATTTTATCTGGCTGAAGTAATGTTTTGTTTGACATGCAAATTTTATTTCAAAACCGGCGTTTTTTCCTTGTCTTATCACATTATTAATTAATTTCCAAATCAAATAAAAATGACAAAAACCAGATAAAATTACTGTTTTTCTAACACATAACATTTTAGGCATAAACTTGTCCCTTTCCTTAAAAACTTATCAAATTTCATAAGAAATATTCATAGCACTTTAATGCATCATTGGTAGAAGTAATGTGTTTATCCATATTTCCATAGATGTCATGCTACAACAAAGACTTCAACAATGTATGACTTGTAATGCATTTTCCTCTGAGCCAGGTTTGACTTTCTCACTTGTTTAATTACCACTTGAGTTAACATTTCCTTCTCTATTTCAAACTAGCATATTTTTAAGGCTCTATTTTTGAATGCAAAGACCTGATAACTCGTGGGTTTCTGTTTTGAATAGAAACCAATAGCTGGACATTTCTCTGCACTGAAAACATGCAGTCAAAGATTAAGCTGGGGCTTCAGGACTGTTATGGCTCCACCCAAATAAATAGTTCAAGGGAAATTATTCTGATACACAGGTTGCCAAGAACAGCAGTGTTTTTTAGAAACTATTTCTTTCTTAGAAGTCAACCTATCTCTTCAAACATTGCATTTAAACTATCAAAACATCGTTAAAATGGAAGAAAACGGTCTAGAATAAACATCACTTTTAACCTACAAAAACAAGGTCTGATTTGCACATAGCTAATTACAAATGTTTATTTCCAGTGATGGAAACTCCTCCCTTGAGATCAATTGTATCAATTTTTTACACAATTTCACAGAGAAGGGAACGTGTAGACTGCCACACAAGAGCTTCTGTTTGAAAGCCTTAATTTTCCCAAAATTCAGGGTTTTTTCAATATAAAAACCAGATAGATAGAATATATACTAAGTTTTAAAATGAAGGAACAACAGAAAAAAAATATAGGAACAAAACTTACAACTGGAATGAGCTAAAAGGCTCTGACAACTTTCTGCATCCCATGTGACTCCTACTTCCACCCAGCCTGCAAACCACAGTTACAAAACCTGTGCAAATTGGTTAAATAAACTCAGGGAATTCGGGCTATTTATCCCAGGAAAGTATAAAAGGTGGTCAGAATTCTCTGCTCAAAAGGCACAGGACTCAAGAGGTGAGGCTTTCTAAGAAGCATTTGGAAATAAAAAGACTTAAGGATAAAAATTAAATTCGGGTTTCTTCTGGATAATATTTTTCAGAAACTTCCCCCAAACCCCAAACCAGCAGAAGTACTTGACCTCACAAAGCACTTGGGTATTTCTTTCAGGGGAGGGTGGCAGTGTCCTCTGGTGACTGCAGCCCAGTGCTGGATCAGAGTGCAGATGCCATCCATCCCACACGCCCGTCGCAGTGCTCTGTGACTCTTGTTCATATTACTTGAGCAAACTCTTCCATAATTCTACTTTACTTTTTCTTCTTAGTAACTTCCTGTTTGTTCTCCTGATAAATACCAGAACTTCAGCTAAAAATGGAGAAGTTGCCTAGATTCTCTTATCTTCTAAACCCCCAGCCTTGGTGTGCTGCGGTTGGGTCCTGGCAGATCCTCCAACGGTCAGAGATGCTGGGCTGTGCTCTGCTGTACCCTTCTGGCAGCACTTACTGCCCCACACACAGACACAGCAGCAAAGAGCACTGCTCCACCAGCTTTTGTCATAGGATACATTAATTTACACCTCTGTTTGTCTTCCCAGACCAGACATTCCAAGAAGAAGTGCAGTAGGAAGTGCAAAGCTACATTTTCTCATATGGGGTCCATTTGGGACTCTTGTTCTAGAAATGCTGACAAGGAATTTTGATTTTTAACAATGTTTGAAGAAATCAGTCACTCAAGTAAAGTGGGAAACTTGCCCTTTTTAGAGCAAGTGGTCTTCCCTTATCAATTTGTATAGTACTGAAGTTTAAAAATAGCTCTTCAGCTGGGGTACAGCTGCATAGCTGATTTAAATGGAGCTGCAGTGACTCACTGCAAGCAAGCATCTCTATATGGCCCTTTACTACTGCAAACCACGTAACTTAGCACTAACAGCAAGTAAACACTAGCAGGGCATTCAGAGAAGCTACTGCTGCTGTTTCACACTTGTGTGACAAACAATCGGACAGGGATTTGAGGAGACGTTGTAATTAGCTGTGTGCTAAAAGTCCCATCTCCTCCTCCTTGTCAGCCTCTGAGCAATGTATTTTCTCAATAGCACTGGTCTCTTACTTAATTAGACATTCTCAGGGCCGTCTTCTATATTGTTTTTCCTTTCATTGTGACTTTTTGCACTAGCTGTGTTAAGTCCTTTGTTTCAAGGCCATAAAACCATTCCTTCCTTCCACCTCCCCCAATAAATAAACAAATAATAACAGTCAGCGACCAGATATATTTCCACATGAAAACTATCAAGGATCCAGCTATTCAATGCTGACATTACAGAACTGGGATGCATGTACTCAGCACCAATATAAGGAACTGTGAAACCCATCAAATTTGAAGCAGATTCCCCCATTGCATCTAATTCTCAACAGAGGCTGGCATTCACTGATCCACTAACATCAACAGCAAAAATCTTCAGTACATTTTCCTCCTGTGGGGCTGAATGTCGTTATGACTGATACTTTCATATTTTTGGTCGAGAAAAGGATGGACTTTACCTCCATCACCACCACTTCTTAGTTTTTGTTAGCAGCTTCTTCCTCTCTGTCTCCTGCCCCATACCCAGCTTCCCCCCAGCTCTGGCTGTTCCCTGGCACCCCTCAGGCCCACGCAGACCTGGTTGGTGAGAAAAGCTGGAACCAAGTGGGGAAATGAAAGTAGCACAGCTTTCGGGTCACACTTAAAGGACAAAGAACTGCAACACACACCAAATACTCTCCTGGGAGACTCCTTGCACAACTGCCTCTATAGATAGGCTGACGTGGTGGTTTCATGGTTCAAGTATCATATTGAGAGAAAAGCATTGTCCCTGCCATTAAATCACTATTATTTTCCTGCTGTAGCAAAGCTCCCTGTGCTTTCTAATGAATTCTTTGTGTTTAGCATTAAGCTCTCTGTTTTTACAGAAAGTTACACTTGGGTAATTAATCTCATGTTCGTTTCCTGCACATGCATGAGTGCAGCCTTTGTTAGGGAATGATAAGACACTTCTAAGAATAGTGTTACTAAGAGCATCAGCTTTGTAAGACATTACAGGAAAAATATAGACTCTGAACACCTGCTTTTCACTTTCAAAGTTTTGAAAATACTGTTCTGCTTACCTACAGGCAAATTCTGACTTGTTTATGCATAGAAAACCTAATTGCTTTCATCAGAGAACAAATATAAATGAAGGTATACTTTGGTCTTTAGGCTCTAGTCTTGGAAAGATTAATTTGTTTAATTTTATAAACACTGTAAATATTCCCAGTGGCTTCAGCAGGATTATTTCAGTTCCCAATCTCACAACCTGAATTCATTGCTTTGTCTGATTGTTTAACGGCATATTCCATTGAAATTTAATGGATTTTCTTAGTGATAGATTCAATAGATGAATGATTAAGAATTTATCTGTGTGAAAAACACTGGACCCTCCAGTCAAATCCTACAAAATCCAGATGCTGAACCCAGGAAAATGTAAACTGGGAGACAACTGCATGAGAGCAAATGAGGCTGGGCAGTGCCCGGGAGGTCCCGTGAGCAGCAGGCCAAGCTGGCACTTGGAGCTCCCTGGGAGCTCGGCTCAGACCATGGGCTTTTCCAGCTGAACACAAAGGGTGCTGTTGAACTTGGGCATTTATGTGTGCTGTCAGTTCAGAACCAGAGCCAACTCCATCCTCCTGTAAGCGGTTGACACTTGACACCTACTGAAGTCAGTTTGAACAGTCATTGTTTTGAAACTGTTGTTTTTAAGCAATCACTGTGGTTCAGCCTGAGTTATTGGCTACCCCAGTGCAAGATGCATGAGCTGCCATGCCGGTAAAATTCTACGAAAAATAGGGGGAAAGTAGTTTACAACAGGTGAAAGAAACTTTCCATTTGGTTTGTAGCATCCACTGTGTAACCAGTCATATGAGAAAGAACATTAAGCTTTGTTGTACGTGTACCAGATTTCTTCCTGCTTTATTATGGCCAAAGGACTACCTTATCCTCCTAAGCAGAAAACAAAGCTTAATCTGCAGAGATCTGGCTAATCTAGTGGTTGATGTTTGGAGAATAATGCAGACTACATTTCTCCTGGTTTTGTAGTGCAAAATCTGAGCAGAGTGCACTGCAAGTAGCCTTGTGAGCTGATCAGAGCCCCTGTTGTGACTACTATCTTGAGTGTATAATGGGGGCTTTCAAATCCCAGCTTTATCACATTCTGTTTTCTCTACTTTCCCCTTTTTTGAATACTGAGTCATCAAAAATAGCTTCAGTAGCAGAGTTACTAATGATACCAGGTGAATCAGTGGCTCTTACACTGTGATTGCCATACAGTGCTAATTAGTACACTCATTACAAAATATAGCAAAAATGAGATGCACAAAATTTATTTGCAGCTTCAGTGAGACATATCATAGCGGTTATTTCAGAATTGGAAAATGCTACCTAACTAGGCAAATATTCAGCCACTTCAAAGAAATACTGTGGTCTACAGTAAGAAACTCTGTCTAACAATAAGTTAAAAATAGTTCCAACATCAGTAAATTATAATTTCTTCTAGTTTTTAGCCAAAGGAAAGATACACTACCAAATGATATCCACCATATTCTTCCACAAGACAGTTATGCCTCATATTACTGGGAAAAGTTAACATCAGCACTCCAGAGAAAATGCTGATAAACAGAAGTGAATACGACAAATGATGTAAGCTGTGCATACGGCTCAGAGTGCCAGAGACACGGCCAGTGGATCCTTCGAGTACGGTGCAGAGCTCTAGGGGAAGTCAGGTTAGAAGGGCATGACTCAAAGGGTATTACCGATTACAGAAGTGTCACAGCAGAGCATAACAACATACAACATACGTACGTAATGAAGAACCATCACAAATGAATGTGCAAAAAGGCTCACGAGGGTCTTACATTTGTAATGCTGTCCCAAGCAAATTTTTAAGGGTCATTTATTTATTCCTACCCGGAGTGCTTTTTTTTTTTTCTCTTTTTTTTTTTTTTTTAGAGAAACAGGCAAGCAGATCGAGAATGAAACAAGGGGGCCCATAGTGCAGTTGCAGATCTCCATGCAGGGCTTGCTTCTCCTCCCCAGCCCCCTTCACCTTTCAGCTATCAGAAGCCTTACAGCACAGCATCTTCCAGCACCTCTTTATCACAGACCAAAAAGCTTTCTGCTAATAACTGCATCTGGCATTGGTAAATAAAACTATTGCATATGTTGTCTTTAGTAAGTGTCACGGAAATTACAGAGCATCTTAACAAAGCCAACCCTCAGATATTAAATTATTAGAATTTTGGCTATTTGGGTTTGGGTTTTTTCCTTTCTTTTTAGGATGTTCTTGTCTGTCCCTGGAAAAGACATCTGCAATTCTGTTACAACAATTCTGTTAGTTACGGCAACGTTAACTGAAACCGAAATGTGGTTTTTAACCTAAAATATGTTGCATAACAGCTGAAGTACTATAATCTTACGAGCCGGGAAAGGTTAATTCCAGAGGGCACAAGAATGTCGGTGGAAGCTAAAATACTCCATAAGCGCATGGACTTGGAAGTCTTTTTGTTTTGGTCCAAGGTTAAGTCGAAACTGGCGAGAGATTTCAAAGGAAGAGCCAGACAGCGACCACATGCCGAAATGCCTTTAGCGAGAAAAAAAAAATATCAGAAAAGCCTCTGCACTTACGTATCTCTTGAGTTTCTTCTCGGGGGGTGATTTGATGAGCCATCCAGTACAAACCACGTCCCCCGAGCTCATCTTCCCCCAGGGCGCGGAGCGGCGGAGCGGGAGCCAGGGTGCGGGCTGCCTGTGCGTGTGTGCTCGTGATGTGCGTGTGTGCGCGGATGTGTGTCCGTCCGTGCGTGTGTGCGCTTGTCTGTGCTTGTGTGTGTGTGTGTGTGTGTGCTGGATGTGTGTGTGTGCGTGTGCTGGATGTGTGTGTGTGTGTGTGTGTGTGTGCTGGGACGCGAGTGTGTGTGTGCCTGGATGTGCGTGTGTGCGTGCCGTGCCCGCCCGTGTGTGCGCCGGTGTGTGCGGGCGTGTGTCCGCCCGTGCGGGTGCGCGTCTTTGTGTATTGTTCCCAGCCAGTTCGCACCGCAGCAATCAGCTTCCTTCAGCTGCGTTCTGCTGCGGCTCCAGCCCGCGGAAGAAGTCATGACATTGATCACTGACATGGCCAGCCCTCCCTCCGCTGCCAGCACAATGCAACACACCGAGCACGTGATGGGCGGCCGGGGCTGGCCGCCGGCTGCGACACCCGCGGCAGCGGCTCCCGCGCCCGGCCCCGCATCGCCCCGCACAGCCCGACCCCGCATCGCCCGGCACAGCCCGGCCCCGCATCGCCCCGCACAGCCCGACCCCGCATCGCCCGGGACAGCCCGGCCCCGCATCGCCCCGCACAGCCCGGCCCCGCATCGCCCCGGACAGCCCGGCTCCGCATCGCCCGGCACAGCCCGGCCCCGCATCGCCCCGCACAGCCCGACCCCGCATCGCCCGGCACAGCCCGGCCCCGCATCGCCCCGCACAGCCCGGCCCCGCATCGCTCGGGACAGCCCGGCCCCGCATCGCCCCGGACAGCCCGGCTCCGCATCGCCCCGCACAGCCCGGCCCCGCATCGCCCCGCACAGCCCGGCTCCGCATCGCCCCGCACAGCCCGACCCCGCATCGCCCCGCACAGCCCGGCCCCGCATCGCCCCGCACAGCCCGGCCCCGCATCGCCCCGGACAGCCCGGCTCCGCATCGCCCGGCACAGCCCGACCCCGCATCGCCCCGGACAGCCCGGCCCCGCATCGCCCCGCACAGCCCGGCCCCGCACCTCGGGATGCCGGCTATCCCTACCCGGAGCCCCGCCGATGCTGGCAGCCCCTCACCGCCGGAGCGAGGTGGGCGAGCTCCGCGGCTTAGCCGTGGGAGCGCCGGAGGTCCCTGTGAAGTGCGGTGGGGACGAGAAGGGCTCTGGCCGGAGCGGGAGGCAAAGCCAGCGCCGGTGGGGTCAGTCCCCACTGAAACCTCCACTACAGGTTCCAACATCTAACAAACTTCGTTATTGATTTTTCAGTAGCATTTAGCTGCCTGTATGAATTTAGGAATAGGAATTAACTGGATTTTTCTGCTCACATCATCACAGATTTTTTAGAAACATACTTATTCAGAAAGTGACTTCAAGGACTCTGCCACTCCACTGTCACAACTTAAAAATATGCCCACAGGGTGCATAATATTGCTGATATCCTTGTAGTTTGTGCCTCTTTCTAGGGTGGGAAACTCTTGCCTTTTCAACGACAGCGCAATCTGCATTCACTTTTCAGAAGACTTTTAAAACTCTGACTTATTTAAAGTGGGCACAGCAGTTCTTCACTGATTTCACGACTCCTCTGAAGTAACCCCACGTGTCTCTGGCCAGGCACAGCACTCGCAGTGCAGCCTGACTCTGCAAGGTGTGATCAGCACCAGCAGGCCGTGGGACAGTTTAATGTCTTCACAGAATTTTCCAGGTCTCTGCTGGCACTCTTTGGCAGGGTAGAGATACAATTTGCAGTATCACTTCTGGAATCTCACAAACTAGAAACACGTTTTCAAAGTTTTTAAGCAAAAACGTGATTGCAATATGTATTTATTATATTTAATAAAATATGTACTGTAAAAGGCATAATGGTATAAATATAGACCCTATGCAAACTAACATAAAAATATAAATAAATCTGTATAACCTCATAGATTCCTGTTTCTAGTGATTTACATTTTCACTGGTCTCAAAAGGATCTGATGATAAAGGATAACTGGGATGAATAAACTATAAACATATTTCAAATGTGTTCTGACTTTGCTGGATACGTTTTTGTTTGAGAATGGTTTTCATGCAGTCTTGCAGTATTATTGAATTCCCAACCTTCTCTTCTACTACCACCTTCACTCAGCTCCATTTATCCACAGTGATGTTTTAACAGCTTCACATGTTTAATAGCAGGTTTGTGAACAATGCTTTGCAACACTTCTTCTTGGAGAGATATATCCAGCCATGGAACTTATTTAGGGAAGGAAAGTCACACTTTCCTTCCATATGTGACTTGCATGTGTCACCCGGGCAGATACAGTGGCTTTGAACTAAAGGCTTTAAAAAGTCCAAATGTCAAAATAAAATGAATTGGGATACACTTCATGTGTTATCCCTGCACTGTCCTAACAACATCCATTTTTTACTGGATTATGCTTCAGACAGATGGCTTCCCTTGTGCAGCTGTATAACCACTTGCAGAAAGGCAGCAGAGGGAATGGGGAGGGGACAGGACAAGGGAAAAAGGAATCTGGGCTACCAAATTAATTTAAACACTGAATAGAAGCCTTAAGGAGACTCTTGCTTGTCTTTGCCACGGTCAGTTCTATGGTCAGTGATAACACTGCTTCAATCACCTGCAGTCCCCATCCTTGTCCCTGCACTTCTGCCATCTCCTTCACTGTGCAGACATGGTCTATTTGTGTGTCTGCATGAGGAACTGAATCACAGACCTGACTGTTAGGAAAAGAATGAATCAAAAACAGAGAGACATTATTTTCCAGCTGTATCAGGACTAGTTTCCTGATCTGATAAATGCTGTGGCCTGCAATAGCACGTACCTTATCAAGGGAGGGGGCGATGCAGGGGCAATAAGAAGAAATCAGCAGTTGCTTGAACTGGCACTTCTGCCCAAAACATGCCTGCTGAGTGGTAGCCATGGTGACAGAGAGGGGTGCAGTGATTCTGTTCCCTGCTCGATGTGTCACTCCTCTGTCAGACAGCTCCTGTCCTCTGGAACTGCTGCAAGGGCTCAGCTCCCTGTGAAGCACCTGCCCAGCCACTTGCACCCAGCACACCCAGAATAAATAAAATCTGTGCCAGCTTACTTATGGTGCCATTAGCCTGAGGAGAAATACAGGAAGCTATAATTAAGCAGAGCATGTGGGGGTTAATGTGTTTGTTATGAAAGCTGCTGTGCCCTCTTGGTGTTTGTGCTCCAAACATTAAAAGCGCAAATAAAGTTATTTTCTTACACTGGCAACTTTAATTGTGCTGACAATGTATCACTAACACGTGTTTGACAATAACAGGCTTAAAAATTAATGGTATCTCATCCTGATGGAAGACGTGTGATTTCACATTTGTCCTGATCCATGCACAATTTTTTCAGCCACATTTAAATCATAAAATTATTTTCTTAAATCCAGCATCATGATGGTGAAAGACAGCATCTTTGTTTTAAAAAATCTTATATTTTTTTCAACAAAATTAGTTGAAGGCAAATGTAGAGGGTGAATGGAAAGTTCTCAGTCACTACCACTGTCATGGATCAGCTTGGCCTTGGCCAGTTGCACATCCACCTTGGAGCCAGCTGATCTTGGCTCTGTTAGACATGGAGGAAGCATCTGGCAGCTTCTCACAGATGCCACCCCTGCAGCCCTGCTGCTGTCAAAACCTTGCCACACAAACCAACACCGCCCTCACCTCATATGTGCCACAAGCAAAGATCAGAGCAACCATGATCAGTTTGACCCTGGATGTGTGTGCAATTCATATCAGCCAGAACCTAGGAGAATTCTCTGCTTGTCGCAGAAGTACTGGTGTACTCCTTTCATGTCCTAACTTAGGCTACTCATGCTTCAGAGGAAAACAACACTTGACTACTAATAAAGCAGAAGGGAACAAAATAGCTACTTGCATTGATGGGAAACTCCTTCATGACTTGAAGACCATTGATAGAAGTCAAATCTGCTGTTTAAGCTTATCCATTTCCATGTTGCACAGCAACTGGTGATGTTGTTATTAATACTGAGAGTAGGGAAAGTTCTTCTTTCCTTGTGCACAAATGGATAATCCGGGTGGAGATGATGGAAAAAATCAGAGGGATTTATTTAATTCACAAATTTATAGGTATAAAAGGAGAAAGATGGCACAGTCATTTCAACTGACATTTCCACCAGCAGACAGTTTTCTGAGAATCTAGGCTCACATTTAATTTACAACACCACACAGGCATTGTGAAGGTTGAAATGCATGCAAGAGACACCCATAGCCCTGGGAGAACAGCCTTTTTCTCTCATCTAGCAACTGATCCCTGTTTACGTATGGAACTTGCACCACACTTACTCAGCAGAATGCTAACATGCCTCTGCAGCATTCTCTCAGCATGCAGAAAAGCCCAGTTCTACAAAAAGGCATGACACAGTATATATGCTCCAGCTGTTCCTGACAGTTACCACTCTGCTCTCCCCTGCAGACAAGCATTTCACTCTCTCTCTCTCCATTCACAAGGACAAATTTAGAAAAGTCATGGGATAATTCAGCCCCTGCTCTTCCTTTCAACAGCCTGTCCTCACCATACAAATCAGGTCTAATGGAGGAACGCACTCAGATCCTCAGAGAGACATGATTTGTTGCTGTTGTTTAAACAACTAACCAGCAGAACTGGAGCCTGACCACAGGCCCAGGGTGATACTGACCCATCTGCACTGTGCTGTTTGATTGATGATTATATTCTGCCTGGTTCATGCTCTGTCACCCCCAAACCTTGGTGGCAGTGACACCCCATGGGCAGACACCTGATTTCAGAGCAGGAGCCATTGTGAAAATAAAAAAATAAAACAGATGAATGTTGCTGTGGTTTTGCTCCAGGAAGCGTTGAACTATGTAAGCTGCATGTGAGTATGGCCTTTATTGTTATGGACAGGGCAGAATCTAATTTTACCAAAAGCTCTCATGACACATAGGGAGAACCCTGTCAATCCCTTTCAGAAAACAGACCAACGCCCTCTGGCACTAACCTCCTCTGCAAAACAGCAGCAGACAGCTAGCATCTCATAGGAAAGCCTCCTGTTTAGGAAAGCAACTGGGGGAAGACTGGAATTCTGCTGAATAGTACATTTATTTGCAAATGCAAAACTATCTTTTTCTGAAGTGGGAGTGACAACAAACAGGTTCACTTTGGTTCAAACCTCTGTCCTGGCTCTTTTGCCAGATGAGAAGTTTAACTCTTCTCTTTCATCCACAAAAGCATGCACTAAAAATTGTGTATTTGCTAATTTTCAGCTTCTGTTTGCAGACTAGTAAACAATTTTATGGTGTCTACATAGGCGATGAAGTAAGTAATGGCTGTTCCTTCCTACATGTGAATCAGTAGCAAATATTTTGTGAGGATTTCCTCATGGGGTAATGATATTACAGGACCTTTAAGGTCAGCAAATAATCCTTGCAGTTTAGGGAGGAGATAAAAATGCTTTTTCATAGATCCAAAATTTATATCATAATTGTCCTAATTTCTGTTATGAGTTAAGAAAAATCTACTTCATTTTTCATACACAACAATGATCAGTACTCAGTTCACATGTGAGGTCTACTTTATACAGCACTTTGAAGGAGTTTACTTTCTTTATTAAAGGAATCCAAAATAATTTATTTGACATCTAGATTATGTTATGCCTCTTTCAGATCAGAAATAACAAATAATTATTTCAATTTTATGTACCCTGAAAGTGAGGATTTGCTGAAACCAGTTTACTCTAGACTATCTGAAGCAGCCTGAAATTTGGAAGTAAGGCTTAAAGAAGGGTCTCAGGTAGGCCTGAAGGAACAGATGGAAAAAGAAGTCTGCAGTTTTATTTTAGATGAAAAAATATCAATCTAGCTATTTTCAGACTCATAAAAGTGGAAGACTTACCATGAAGTGCAGAATGGGTCTCATCTTCCCCCAAATTGTCCTGCTGAGACCAGAGAACACTGTGGAGTGATGAGAAAATGAACCCAGGAAAATTAATGGAGGACACTGCCTGCCTCTGTTTTCTAGACTGCCCCAAAATGCCTAAGAATAAATAGGAACCCTATTTGCTACTTGGGAGAAATTTTCATGCTTATTGGCAGAACCTTTCCCTTCTAGGCAATTAACTATGCATAATTATTATTGAATAGAGCAAAATACAGCAAGTAGAGCATAAAGCAATACATAAAAATACAGCAAACAGACCAGATTTCTGAACTCTGTAAAAGGTTGCTCTGTGTGAAGAATGTAAATTCAGGGAAGGAGGGATTGTTTTGATGGCAGCTGTATGTTTGAGGCTGTTGCAAAAAAATTAGGAATCAGTACAGGATGAGGAAGAAAGAAGGCCCAGGAAGTCAGGGAAACAAAATAACAGAAAAAAAAATTATTAAAAAATAAAACATTTTAAAAAACCACAGCAAAGGGAAAAGCAGATACACATCCTATGTGGACTAGGATAAACTAAACTACTTTTGTCTAACAGACCTCTCAGCAGAAATGGATAGTACTCTGGAAAATACAATACCTTCAGTCTAGTTTTTCACAGTGTGGAGATGCTTGCAAGTAAAAAAAGATATAAATGACAAGATGATAAGTATTTTCACAGCAGGGTATAGTCTATGGTAACTGAAGTGATGGCTTTTGGTTTATGGAATGAATCTGCCATTTTTGCAAGGCTAAGGCAGGCAGTACTTTGCAGCATCCTTTTGTGCATTTCCTGTATTTAAAGGAAATCCTGGTACATGCTAAAACCTTTAAACAAGAACTGTTGTGTTTACAAATAATCTGTGATCGGTGTGAAATCCAAACCACAGGCTTTTGGTTAAGAGAGAGATAATGTGTTTTGGGCAAAGAAGGAAGATAATTCTTTGTGAAAAAAGAATCTCAACCATCATTTAAGAGAGTTAAAGGCTGTACTACACCAGCCTGTTCACTGAATTCTCACAGATATTCCAAATTTTATAATATTTGTAGTTACGAGCAGCTTGTTTACAGGTTTCAATATTGCAAAATGACTGCATAGGTCAGGGGAGAAGAAGATGCCATTGCAGGGAGTAGAAAATGATGCTTCAGCTTTATTTCAGTTGGAGGAAACTTTTGACAGCTTTTGCTTTGAACTAAAATCCCTTCTAAAGTGTTCTTCTGGTCAGGGACTATCTTCTTGAGACAATGCTCAGATTTTGGCAAAGTAGTAGCTTATTACAGCAGGAAATATTTTACGACCTCCAAAGGAATCACCAATCACTGTTATATCTGGATGACATCGTTTGTAGGTGGGCAAAATCTAGCACTCAGGACAGAATACACAGCAGTAAAACTGTCTTTATTAAAGACTTGTTGTGGTAGCTTAAACTGAGACAAATTAGTGTGGCTGCAATCCCACCCTTCATCTTGCCTTGGATCTGTTTTTCTGCTGTATCGGCCTTGGCCCTTGTGTGCATGGGCATTTGAATTGTTTTGCTGTGCTGATCACTATCTTTATCAGGATCAATTTCATTTTTTAGAATCTTGAACTAACCCATTGCCCAACTGCAGAAACCCCAGTAACAGTGCAAGGGGTCAGGAACACAAACTGTGAGAGTTCCTGGCTGTCCCAGTATGAAAATGAACTCACAGCCATAAAGAAAAAAAAAAAAAATCTGCATGGTTGGGAAATACAGGGATATTGAAACATTTTCTGGTACCACAATAAACCTCTGGCTACTAAATGGACTAAAAATGCAATATTTTGATAAAGTTGTAAAAACAAAGACTATTTGTATAGCTATCAACTCTTTAAACCAGATACAAAGGATACATTAGCTATTTTGTTACAGTTCCCAATGGTGAAAGTGGTCTTACATTTGGAAACCCTATTGGCAATGCCAGAGACTCTCTGTTGGGTGAAATGAAAACTTGATACAGAAAATTGAAAACCCCTACAAACAAGAGGGGAAAAAAAAACAAAAAAAAAAAAAAAGCAAGCAAAAAACCCCAAAACTAACAACCCTCACAAAATCCCCAAGCAACAGCAACAAAAAAAGCAAACCCTTTTCTATAAGAGTGCTCAATGTCAAGTCTATTAGGGCACATTGTTGCCTGTTACTGACGCAGAATTAGGAAGCATTTTTAGCCATGAACTGGGCTGCTCTCATCGGCTTGGCTGCTGCTAAGCCTGCAGCCATGAACATCCTTGGAAATGGCATCTTCAGCAAAACCCGGTTTACCAATGAGTGGCACAGAAGCCAAGAGGACACTTTTGAAGTATCTTCTTTACTGTAAGCTCTAGAGGAGAAGTCTTAGGCTTCTTTCTAGTCCTAGGAACGAGAAAATAATCTGGAACCCTGAAGTCTGTAAACCTGGAAGGGAATCTGTGAAATAGGGAACTGAATGAAAGAGGGCTGCATAAGAATGCATAAAACTGTGGTATTGGACATAGCCGAGGCTACTTGCAGAGAAAGAACCTGTTACTAACAGCGATATAAAAACACGAGATATAAGCATTGTAAGCAAGCTGGTAACACTGCTGCAGTCAGGGTAACGTGGTTACTGTGGTTTATCACACTTGGAAGCTGATGTAGGCATGGAGACAAAGGTGGCAACTATTCAAGTCAACTTGCAAATACCCCAGAGAAAGCTGTGTTACTTCCAATCCTGCTGGTTTCTGAATTATAAAGCTGTTTATTGCTTACAGTTAACATGTATTGCACAGCTGTGGTTTAAGTTCATTGCTGTTACTATTAAGCTAGAAATGACCGGTGTCCTAGAAATGGATTTTGGACTCTGGCATTCAATGGAAAGCCTCCTGAATGTGCATGTGGGACTGAACAGATCCCAGAATAACAGGATATTACCTTCCCAAGGCCCTTCTTAACAAAACCCTTTTGCCATTCTAAGAGAAAGTACTATATGTACGCCATACAGTTACAGAGTTAATTAAACAACAGCAAATAAAATATGGTTTACAAAGTAATTTTCATTCTTTTTTTCTATTGTTTATAAAAATTAGCTACAAGACCGAGTCAGGATTCCTGCGGACGAATGCAGGTCGGTGTTGCCACCTGGTGGCACGTGACAGCGGCACTGCCACTGGGAGATTGGATTTTCACGTCAGCAAAGACACACACCACAACAGATGTCTAAGGCACATTTTATTATTTAAGCTGTTGTTTTCTACAAAATCCAGGTTTTACTGCTGACAGCAGATCACCATCCCCACGGTGCATTCTCACGGTTCCATTTCACCAACACTGAGTTACTTGGTTGGTGTGGCAGCTGGGAGGCAGACCCCACCTACTTACAAAAGGGCTCAGAAGGTCTTTGAAGGCTCCTCTTTTTTCAGCAGGTACCTACATAATCCTCTCACTTCATTTACAGTTAGCAGCCACAGCCACGGCTCTTCAGCTGCGGTCTGAGTTACAAACCTGTTGCTACTGTGGCCTTGCATGGGTATGGCAGATTCTTGGTGTGTTGAGTTTAGTTGTTAGCAGCCTGCTTACAGGTCCAGTGCTTATCAACTCACACAAAGGGGCTTGTATAGCAACTTGGCCTAGAAAGTAATTCCACAAAATGCTAAGATTTATTTAAGAAGTTACCAAACCCAGTTACATCTGTGCTAGAGAAATGAAGACTGCTACAATTAGTCTCCTCTTTGGAAAAGCTTGAATAATCACTGTCCAAAATTTTATGGAATTACCTGGATAGTTTATAAAAATGTCACTGGATCCATATATCTTCAGGTCTTTACATATTTCAGCAGTGTTTGAAACATACAAGTGGGTAACAGTGAGCCTGCAATTTCTTTTTTTAAATCTGACAAGAAAACATAATTGTCATCATACAGTATGTTAAGTAGCATCTTTCTAAGTGGGGAAGAGGAGGCCTGCTAAATTGGTCTGTAGGAGATCACACATTCAGCCCTGGTGATTATATCTGGCAGACTGTAAAATATGGAATAATAAACCTGGGAAAACAAGGAGCTAATAGCTAAATCTGCAACGTTAACAGGACAACTAGTCCCTTGCCTCCCAACACATGAATAAAAACCCCAAACCAATTAGACACATTCAGCAGAATTTTTCAAATGCGACTACAAAATCTAGTATATAAACTAAGTACAAAAAATCACTTCCTAATTTTTAAAAATAATTAATTAGATTATCAGATGATAATACTGCTGTGTGACTGATGTTTTCAGCCACTGCTGTAAACCCATAAGAATCCATAGCATAATCTAAGAGAAGCAGCTAAGAGCATCTCTGCAAAGTGTCAAATGCAAATGCGAAGCACACAAGCAAAAAATAGCCAAAGGAGGTATTTCATCAAAGCAGCAGCTTGATTGTTTTGTACAGCATGCAATGTTCCTGTGAATTTCAAGGAAAAAACAAGCTGTGAACAAACACTTGAGAGTGTTTTGCATAAATAGAAGCTTCAAGCATTTGAAAGTGGAGAAGGAAAGTCAGATATTAAAAATGGTTAGTGTGCTATTTGCTCTAAAGGTTAAGAACAACCACGTCATGGACTGGAATTTTTCCACCTTAGAGACTTTGTCATAGCTAACGGTAAACTTCATTTTCTATAGAGTGCTGCTTGGAAAAGCTATTTGGAGTACTCTTTCAAAACCAGCCACACCACTCTTCTCGACTGCTCTATGAAAAATGTACTTCCCAAGGCTTTTAAAAATAAATCACGTGGAAGTGATCACTGCAGACACTGTGAGCCTTGCTTTTTTTTTTGTGGACAATGTAGCATATACAGAAGGTGCTAAATAATTTGGAACAGCTCTGTTACTACTTTGCAGCTGTTTCACAACATGAAAATGGGGAGTTTGGAGCTTAAATCTTCTGTGATGGACCATAGAGTAATCAGGCAGTCATGGAAACAGTTCAGACACATATTACTGGCATTTCAATGGAACCAATGTATAGATGTAAAAGTGGTCTCAGTTTTTCTAAATGTAGCATTTGGGATCTGCAATAACCCATTTGCTCAGTTTGTTTTGAGTTATACAAAAATATTTTAAAAATAGCTGCTGAGCTTTTTACTGGACTGAAGTAGCATTTTTTGCTCATTCTGCCCACTGTGCTAATGTTTCATTTCTGCCACTGAACAAAATGCTCATGATACTGCCTCTGTAAGTAATCACCAGGCAACATAGCTAATTTGGAGCTATTTTTTTTTAAGTCTACCAGCTCAAGGACTGTTTTGGGATCCTTTAGCAGTATGAGCAAAATTACAGGTCAGCAGCTGAAAATCTGAATATCTTGCATGGACAGTCTGAAATATGTGCATTGTCAGTAACTAAACTGAGTGGCTTCATTATTGCAATTTTCAAAATAAATCTATCAGGTGTCTGCTAGGCAAGGCAGAAACCTCCCCTGGATTCGAGAATATAAACCCCCTCCCTCTGAATTATTGTGATTTTGAAATGAAGGGATTTTCAGGCAAAGATATGAGGATAGGAATAACAGTTCTTTACTAAAATGTATAACAAGGCAAACAAAACAACAGCTATGGCATTAATACCAAACAGAACAGGGACTCAGTTTCACTCCTGTGGGCCGCAGGCAGTTTCCCCTTTGGTGCAGTTCCCGTCACAGCCAGCAGGGGCGCTGGGGGCTCCCGGCGGGCAGCGCAGGTGCGGTGATTCCCCCGCGGCTGCAGGGGGCGCTGTGGCGCGGGCTCGGGGAGCACGCGGTGATGGCGGCCGGGCCCAGACGGGAAGGGAGGGAAGAGAGGCTTTGCTTCAGGAACCCCGGGGCAGTGTCGGTCCCGGTGCTCCAACAGGACGCTCAGCAAGAAACAGCAAACTGAAATGGCAGGGCGTCCTGACAGGGCAGGGGTGCAGCGGCATCAGAAGAGGCAGCTCCTGGCTGGGTTATGGCGGTGATAGTGGCGATCCTCCTCCTCCGAAGGCAAGAAGGAGCAAGAGAGCAACTGCCCCCCGCTCTCCTTTTACCTGCTTCTAATCTTGCAGTGTCTCTGCTCCTCTGAGTGAAACTTCCAAAAATGAGAGGAGTTCCCCCTCCCCAATCTCAAGGAGCCAAATGTCAGTGCTTCTTAGCAACTCAATGGGAAAAATTCCACAGGTAACAAGGAAAAGAAAACCCAACCCCCAACACAGGCAAACAGTGATAAATTTAAAATCGCTGAGGAGAAAAAAAAATCCTGTCAGCTATTTTTGCTTTGAGAGCTCCATTGCAGCTCTTAGACCTGCAGGTGTTAACAGATTATTTTCTCTCTGCTATTGCCTGGGACAGTTTATGAAAACACACTCGCCATTTGCAACACGGTTTGTAGCTGCTGGGCTGAATCCAGAGCGCTGAGGGCAGCAGGTCGAGGTCCTGCCCCTCTGCCCTGCTGTGGCGAGACGCCCACGCAGCCCTGGGGTCCCCAGCGTGGACTTGGGCATGATTCCAGAGAGGTCTGGAGGCTGGAGCACCTTTGCTGTGGGGGAAGGCTGAGATGAGGCTGCTCAGCCTGAAGAGAAGGCGCTGGGGAAGATCTTGTAGCCTTTCTGTTCTTAAACAGGGCTGATGAACATGGGAGAGCAAATTTTTATGTGGGGAGACAGGACAAGGAGAAACGGTTTTAAACTAAGAGATTTGGATTAATTATTAGTAAGAAATTCTTTAATGTCAGGGTGGTGAGGAACTGGCACAGGTTTCCCAGAGAAGCTGTGGCTGCCCCTGGATCCCGAGAAGTGTTCAAGGCCAGTCTGGATAGAGCTTGGAGCAACCTGGGATAGTGCAGTGTCTCTGCCCATGGCAGAGGGGTGGCACAAGCTTATCTTTAAGGTACATTGGACACCAAACTAGTCTGTGGCGTCATGCAGTGGCCCTGGCCGCGCTCTCTCTTGAGAGTTGCGGTGTCACTCGGGAGGAGGGGCGCACCGGACCCGCCGGGCTCCGTTCACCGCCCGGTACGACCAAGCGGAGGCCGCTGGCCGAGCCCTCCCCGCCCGCCTCACGCGGCGCGAGAGGTGCGAGCCCGGCCCGCGGAGATATCGCGAGAGCCGCACGGCGCGGGCCGGGCGGAGGGGCGGGGCCGCCCGGCGCGAGGGGCGGTGGGACCGCCCCCGCCCCCCCGTCACTCCGGCACCCGCCGATCTCAACATGGACCTGGGCCCCGGCCCCGGAGAGGAGCCCCGCGCCTCCACATCCTCCGCCACGGCCGCCCCGCAGGAGCCCGACGCTGAGGAGGTACCGCTCCGCTCCGGGGGGCCGCAGCGGGTGGTGGTGCCTGGCCTAGTCGCCCCTTCCTGCAGCCGCTGCTCGGCCCGCGCCGCCTCGGCCCTGAGGCCGCCCAGGCCCGTCCGCCGCCCCCCGCGAGGGCCCTGCGGTCCGGCCTCGCCCGGTCACACCCCGGCCCCGTGCCAGCCCTTCGGCATCGCCCTGGCAGCGGCCGCCGTCCGCGCGGCTCTGCGGTGCCCCGGCCCGGCCCTGCGCTGGGGCCGGTGAGCCCGTGCGGACCCTGCCAGCCCCGCGACCTGCGCGCTCCCGCAGGGCCCGTCTTCCGGAGCCCCCCCCGCTCTTTCCTTTCCCGTGCCCCGGGGAAAGGTGTCCCGGAGTCGGGAGCTCCGACGGCTCGGGGTGGGAGTGTCGGGGTGGCGGCCCGGAGAGTTCGCGCCTGGCAGGGGTCAGGGCCGCCCTCTGCCCGGCTCGAATTGTGCGCTGATGCAGAATACACCCCCGAGAGAGGGCGTATGGCTGCCAGTCGTCTCTCCTTAGTTTTTTGGAAAAAGACACAAGGCAGTAGAAGGTGACGTATTCAGGTATCCTTGGAAACAGAACAAGATTTAACCCGAAGAACTAATCTTAAAAAAAGTAAGAATGAGGAGCGTGCATTGTATATTTATGATACTGGAGAAAATTGCAGAACTGCTGATAACAATGCATTCAGATTTTTTATCCCTATTACTAACAGTCTATTTTGCCTATAAAGAATGCTTGAAGCTTTATTATGTATACAGTTATGGCACACAGTGCAGTATAATCTTGAACTTCACTTGGTTGCTCAAGGGAAAATGTTCAAAGGCTCTTTCTCTATTGTATACAACTTACTCTGCAAAATTTTATGCATGTCATCTGTACAGTTACAGCATCTGCATAACAGTGGCAGTCATGCAGCCTTGTGCTCTGCACAGTGTTTTACTTTAAAAATAGTCTTTGTTTTACTACCAAAACTGTGTTAGTGGCTATTTGGAAATGTATTTCTACCTTGTATATGTGACTTAAACACAGAAGGAATCCTAATTATTCTGAGTGCATCTGTTCAGAGTTTTCAGTAGAACAAGTTGCAAGATTAAAGTCAACTAAAGCAGCTGCAGTTCTTGTTCTCAGTTGTTTATTTAGGTCTTTGTGGGACCTTCTCACTTTGGGACTGTTTAAAGCTTTCTGCATAGAAATCTCTCAGCCTGAATTTAGGAACTCTGTATAGGGTAGTTATTAGAGATCTTGAAGAGACTATTTTGTATCCTTTGAAATACTCAGGATCTTATGAAAGTGCTGCCTGGATGTTGTAAGGTGTTTAAATGACACAAGTTTTCAGGGGACTGTTTAATCTATAATGAAAATAGTTTCTAGAGTAGGGAAAAATTGTTACTGGCGAGTTTCCCGAGTTAAAAATGAAAGTACTTTTGTGGTGGTGCATTGCACTGAGACTTCTAAGGTCCTTGACAAGCCAGCCCTCTAAGTGATGGAGATACATTGTGCAAAGTTTCTAGGGAAAAACTCTCAGACTTCTGAAGTATTTTATATTTCTGTGTTGTATAAAGTTACATGGTCCAGTTGTTAGGGGGAAGTATTCTACTCATCTCAAAATCTAGTAGTTGTCAGGGTGTAGATTTTTGTAATTCAGAGCGTTATGCAGAAGCAAGTTTGGTATGATGCCTGTCCCTGCCTCCTGTACCACTGGGACAAAGTAATACTTTACTGAGCTTGCAGCATCTTCTCCCCGTTGCAAATTGTGAGGAAGAGAAGGGGCATAGGAATGCATGTGTCTTGTTTGTCTCATTCACTGGCTTTTGATAATTCCCTGTTTGTTATTTCTGATACTATTGAGCCATGAATAGTCAACAGAAACATTGCAATGAGAAATGGGGGGGGAGGGAGGGGCAGGGACTGTGTCTTTTGAAGGGTAAGTTGTATGGTGTGATTTTATTGTGCTGTGGCTGCAGTAATATGTCAGCTCATTTACTGTTTTAACTCAGAGTGTGTTATTCAGAAATACTTATTTCAGAATAAATTTGATTTGTATGCCACCATAAGTTTTATCCTTCTGGGAAAGTCTGAGTGACAACAGAACTTGGAAAACTTTCAGTTTTTAAGGGATTCTCATAATGTTAAGTTGCTCTGCTTGAAGAAACATACTTACCTGAGACAGACAGACAGCTTTTTCCAGTAACATATATCTATCTAATTTCTTTCTAGGGCAAGTGAGGGAGATGTCTGAAATGACCTACTGTCAATTTGTTTTCATTTAATAATTTGATACTTCAGTTGAAGGACTGGACCTGATATTTGCAATGTCAGTCTCTCTTTTTGGAGTGTATGTTGTATAGCAATATAATGGAGGTGTGAATATACACATCTGTGTTACCTGCTCTTTGGCATGTTGGAGTAACTTTGCTTTCTGAGATGGGCTGATTTCCTGTATGATTGAAGAACATTTAAGTGAATAGAATATTTCTAATGCTACCTATTTGCAACATTTGGCCTTACAAAGGAGAGCTGGAGCATTTATAAAATTGTGAAGCTGTCAAGCAATTTCATTATACACTTAGTACTGTTCATCTCTGCAGAGAATTATGGTTTTGGGCCAGACTTGAAACAGTAATCTCTGACTTCAGAAAATATTCCTCCCATTTGTATGACTGTGCTTAAAGAAGAAGCTGGCATGTGTATTTATCAGTAACAGGTCTGAAATTTAAATGTAATGTTGCTGGACAGATTTTTAAGTGGTACCCTTTTGGCCTGGTTTTGCTACTGGACCCTGAATAGTTTAGGGTAATTATTATTTTAATTTAATGTATTTGATAGTAGTCTGAAACTCAAAGTACTTAAAGCAGATTAATACTCTGCACTGTTACATTTTATGCAGACATGCACTCTGGCAGCTTTCAGTTTATTCAGAGCTTTTCAAAAGCAGTTTTATAATTTATTGCATTTCAAAATAGATTTATTTTTTTATTGGCATATTGCAAAGACCAATTAGGAAAATTTTCCTAAATTTGGGGGAAGGAGAATCTGCCATTTAATCATTTTAGCAGTATAGTTGTGGAAAACCTGCTTTGAGCTTCACAATTGAAGACAGATAACAATCTCATAAAACTACAAAAAGTCAGCGATTTTAGTTACAATTCCTTAGATTTCTTTCATATATAGTAAATAAGTAAATAAGGTAAATCAGCTGTCTGAGAGTTGTTGCTGCATGGATTGAATTGGATGGTTGTGTACATTCCTAGGTTTATGGTTAAGTGTAGTTAAACAATGTTTCCAATTGAACTTGTGACTATTCATCTAGAAGCGAAAACAGACAAAACCCAACCAAAATGCAAGTACCAGGAGCTTATAGTTTGCTATTTGATATTTATAAACCAAAAATTTTAAATTTTTAAAACTATATTTTCAAGATATTAAACTTAATTATGCATTTACAGTGAGATCTCTGAAAAATTGAACTTTCTGCTCTTTTAGTAATTTCTTTCAATTTGGGTGATGTTTCTGGACATAAATATGAGGATCTTTAATTTCATTGTGGACATGAGGTTTTGCTTTGGGTGAAATAATATGATTAATGGACTAATTTCATTTTGAAATAATTATTTTTTTAAAGTAGCATGCTGGTCTTGTTGTTTGTAGGTTTGTTCAGTTTCATATATTTAGCTAAAAAAGTGAATAAGCTGGTATTCATAAAATGTTTAACTTTTGAATTCCAGAAAAATGATCCCCCATTTCAACTCAAACTTCCTCCAAAGGCAGCTAGACCTGAAAAAGAAGTTGACCCAGAATATGAAGAGAAGATGGTAAGTGTTTCATGACAAAACATACTCCAGCTTTTTATGACACTTGGTTGTTGGAACAGGATCAGCACAGTTGCAAGGAGTTACTGCAGCCTGGATGTGTCAGAAAAGAAAAACAAATGTAGATTCATTTAGATGTCTAGGCCCTTCTTGTGTTTCTCACAGTGACTAACAGGTTGGGTAGTGGTAGTTGTGTTAAATAGTCCCATTCTTCCAAGTATTTTCATTTGCATGGTTTTTGGAGTTGTAGCCTGTGTTTTTTATATTCAGTAGTTGTCAGTGGATTTTTTGTTTTGTGGTTTCTTTTTTACTTATCCACACCCATCTGTGGTGAGGAGTTACTATTCAATGATATTTTATATTTAGAATTCCCCATTTTGTTTTGAATCTGTCTCTGCCAGTTTTATTTGATGACTCCCTGAGTCATCAGAGGCACCCTTAAGCAACTTCTTACTTAACTGAAATACTGAAGCTGCCAGTTTCTGTCATATAAAAACATAAAGGTTTTAAATATTTAAATGCTGTGTAATATGTGTGCCATAACAATACAGAAGAGGATCATGACACCAGTGTTGGGAGCTTGTAGTGCTGGAGAGGAGATGTAACTTATGTGTTACAGAAACAAAAACCAGGAGGGCATTACAAGACTCCTTGAATGACATTTGTAATAAGTTCTTGGTTTAAGGTGGTACCTCTATCTTGTATTGTTTTTAAAAGCTTTAAAGTTAACTGTACACCTGATAATTGCAATAGAATCTGAAAGGTGTGGATATCACAGAAGTCAGGGAAGAATATAACTGTTAGACATAGAAAAATTGGTACCTACATGCATGAATACCTAATTTTTAGCCAAAGAGAAGAGCCACAGTGAATGTGTTTTTCAAGAATGAATTGAGTAAACAGCTAAACTTGTTTTACAGCTTTTCTAAATTACAGTGTTATTTCAATTGTCCTAAGAGACAAAGGGATTAGATATCAAAAAATCCACATTTTATCAATTGTGCAGTTGTGAGCTAGACCTTTATGGTTTTATCAAAACATACTGCTTATACTAAGCCAATAATATTGCAGGCAGAAAATTATATTGTGTCATTCAATATAGGTCCTTACCAAGAATGATAATTTTGCCAAAATGATCACGTGTTACGTGTTAACTATGAATCCTCAGAATGGATTTTATAGTGATGATCATAAACATCAATTTCTACTTCCCCATTTCTGTTTCATAAAGGTTTTACTTGGTATTTACATTTTATTCGGTTGTCAGGTTATTTACAGAAATGGTCCAGTAATAATTCACGGGTGGAAAAAATGGTAATACTTTTTTCGCAGGATATCTTAGTAAAGATATTCCTTTGCTGGTAAGTGGGATGCTGTTAAAGAAACGCAGTGCCCTCGTGTGGCGAGATCGTGCATTGCACGTCAGGCTCGTTCTGGCTGCCCTTTCTTTGGTTGGCTCTTCTTCTGTTGTGGGAGACTTGCTTGTTGTAAGTGACCTGCAGAAAGGCTTTCTGAGGGTCGAGTATTTCTTGAAAAGGTTGCAATGCAGAACTACAATTTCAATTCTGTCGTTTATATGATGGTGTGTAAATGAGATCACATGGAAATTGCCATATGTGATGCAGTTTTACATGATGCTTAGATTTCTCCTAGAGAAACTGATAACAATTGTATTCTCTCAGAATTTGGATTTTATCATAAAAATATTTTAGCATGTTATTTTCTAAATATAAGGAAGGCCATGTTTTGCTGGGTGACATAGTGAAGTCCTCATGCCCGATTGAGATGGCAAAGCTGAAATGCTTGGAATTTTAAATCTGGCAGGAAAATTAACAAACTTGAGTGGAAGCAGAAATACTACAGAACTATTACTTCAGAAATAATTCTAAAAGCAGAGTTTCTACATTGTTGTCTTTGATCAAATCCTGATAGCTTTGAAGCTGATAAAAGTTCTGCCACTAATGAGCAAGGTTACAATTTCATACCTTACTGTAAGTCATAACTTTAGGTTTATCTTTATCTTTTGTAGACAAAGATTAAAGCATCCCTTCACCAGTGCCAGTGTGCCATGAAGCAGCTCCAGCTCTGTTTCACAATGCTTGTAGCCCTCTGAGCTGTCTAGCAGATAGTCTTGTCAGTCTTTCCTCATTTCAGTTGCTCTCATGAGTGTCTGAATTTTGTTTCTTAACAAAACTGTTTTTATAAAGAAAAGTTATCTTCTTTTTTTTTTTTTTTTTTTTTTTTTTTTAATTCTCTTCTCCACTTTGGAAACTAGAAAGCAGATCGAGCAAAAAGGTTTGAATTCCTCCTGAAGCAGACAGAACTTTTTGCGCATTTTATTCAACCTGCAGCACAAAAATCACCAACATCTCCACTGAAAGTCAAGCTGGGACGGCCACGGATGAAGAAAGATGAAAAGCAGAGTTTGATTTCAGCTGGGGAGTATGTTTTATTTTTATTTCTGACTTCTTACACATTCAAACAACTCAGACTTTTTAACATAATCTGTTTAGAGATTGTACATAGAAATTGTACTTTCAGTAAATCCAGATAATTTCCTATTAGTAGTGTATCAATTTCTTTAAAAGCTGGTTGGTTTGAAAACATCTGCTCCATCAACATAAGTGTGACCTTGGATCAGAAATACACTTCTAAAGCAAGTTGTCTGATTCTTGCTATGTAAAAAAGGCTTTGGTCTGTATTGTGTGGTGACTTTGGAGCACACAAATTGAATTTCTTTTACATGATGCTGAAGGGACCCACCAGAAGTCCACTTGATGTGACCCAGCTGGTAGTGGACCAGTCAGTGGGACCAGGGTTGGGCAAGACCAGATTATGGCAAGGCAGTGTCCATGTAGTGGGGATGTTGGATCCTCAGCACCAACTGACTCTCTCCACCAGTTTGTCTGTGTTGGTATTGCAGCAGAGCCTGCCTGTGATGCTTCTGAGGGGTGTTGAAATAAAAAACAAATATTAAAAAAAGCAAACTATTCTTTTTAATGTTTGCAAAATGACATTCTATTTTAGAAATTTAAATTTTTTAGAACTTTGAATATGTGATTTCTCTGAACTTTGTAATTACCAAGTAATTGAGTCTAAGTCCACCAGTGATGTATCTTGCATTTATGTGTTGCTCATTAAAAAATGCCTCAGAGATATTATCAGATTGCAGTTGTGGCTCTGAAAGAGGGGGCTTCATATCAGCCTTTGTAATTAAAGCTGGAATAATGTATTAACAGGATGAGAGTTTGGTCAGGATACCAGAACATTCGCACTGTGGCTCAGTGATTGCTTGTGTTGTAATTTGCCTTTGGAGTTTGTAGCAGTGTTTTGATTTTGTTCACACATCAGTGTTGGGCCCTTTCTTTAGGTACCGCCACCGGCGCACAGAGCAGGAGGAGGATGAAGAGCTCTTGTCTGAGAGTCGGAAAACATCCAATGTGTGTATTCGGTTTGAGGAGTCTCCTTCATGTAAGTATGGTGTTAACAGTTCTCTGATTGGTTTGATGTAATTAAGATCTGGGCAGATCACAATTAAAATTTCTACTTAGAGGAATCTTACATTTACAGATGTGAAAGGAGGAACACTAAGAGATTATCAGGTTAGAGGTTTGAACTGGATGATCTCATTGTATGAAAATGGAGTTAATGGCATTCTGGCAGATGAAATGGTAAGCAGTAATCTTTTGGATTTTTTTTGTGATAGTTATTGAGTAAAATACAACATTGAAGTGCATTGAAGTATTTAATGTATGTGCAGTAGTATGCTTCTTTCTGCAGTGGTCTGATTTTCAAATCAGAAATTGTAATGAAAGAAATTCTCTTGGAGACATTTTTTATGTAATTTGCTTTAAACAAATGGCAGAATTGTATAGTCAGAAAATGGTTTGAAAGTATTTCTTTATGGTATTTCACTTCAGCAAGTTTCTTTCCTCCCCCCCCCTCCTTTGTCAATGCAGGGGCTTGGTAAGACTCTGCAAACAATAGCTTTATTAGGCTATCTGAAGCATTACCGAAACATTCCTGGGCCACACATGGTACTGGTTCCAAAATCAACTTTGCATAACTGGATGAATGAATTTAAGCGCTGGGTTCCATCTTTACGTGCTGTTTGCCTTATTGGAGATAAAGATGCCAGAGTAAGTGTTTTACATTTCTGAAATGTATGCATTATTTGGCAAAAAATATCAGTTGGGTGCATGGATTTCTCCCTAAGCTATTTCCTTAATTGCAGTGTATTTTAGTAATCTTTAACTATACTGGTGTTGAAAATTTAAAATGTTGTGCTTGTGACTGTGAGGAAAAATTGAAAATCAGTAGATAAAATAATAGACTGAAATCAAAATACAGCTCTTTGAGTTGTCTGTTTTTCTGTTGTCTTTCTCTTTGATTTTTGCACTTATTTTTTATCTCCCATATTTGTAATGTGACAGTGTGTACTCATTTTTCTTTATTGCACTTAATTTTTTACCTTTTTCTTCACCTTTTTTCAGGTGACTTTTCCCACTCTTGTGTTTTACAACCCTGCCTGGCCTTGTAACTAGGATTCTATTGTAGATATTTTCGTCTTTCATTGTGAAGGCCTTAAAATAGATATGGAATGTTTTTCTAACCAAAGGGGATGAACGAGCTGGATGTTTCTGCGAATTCTGTGATTACTCATATGGATTGTGTGGCTGCCTGTTATTGCTTAAGGGTAGAAAGGCAGTAGGAGCTGGCAGTGTGGCCAGGATGGCCAGTGGCATCCTTGCCCAGCAGGAGCTGGCAGTGTGGCCAGGATGGCCAGTGGCATCCTTGCCCAGTAGGAGCTGGCAGTGTGGCCAGGATAGCCAGTGGCATCCTTGCCCAGCAGGACCAGGGCGGTGACTGTCCCCCTGTACTGGGCACTGGTGACATTGCGGTGCTGGAGTGTGTTCAGAGAAGGGAGCAGAGCTTAGGAGAAGCAGCTGAGGGAACTTGTTTCTGTAAGTGGTAGAACAAGAGGAAATGGCATCAGGTTAACCAGGGGAGACCTGTCTGCATGACTTTCCTATGGAATGATGTTATTTCATGTGAAATATTTATATGCCTTGATGTGTGCCTTGCAAAACAGAGATGGGACAGAGGAAAGAGGTATTTGGGGAAAAGAGAAGTTAGTTGGGAGTGGGCTATGTGAGTTGTTTGGTACACTTTTGTGGATTGTATCTTTGGACGAGTTAATTTAGAAAGTTTTTCCCCTTTTGGTTGTGTGTACTCTATTTGAATCACAGAGAAATGATGCTGAAGAGTAAATAATTTTGAGTAGAAACTAATTTGTGTTTTGCTTAACTCTAGCCGTCTCTGTGCTGAAAGTACAAAAGATGGAAAGCTTTTGTTACAGTAACTTTCAGTTACTGAGAAGATGTTTCAGTCTTTTGTGTACTAGTTTAGTGGTGGTTATGATGGTAGAGATAGCTTTCCCTGAATGCCATAAAAATTGTTCATATTTATGACTATTTATTAATCCAGTTCTTCTGCTTTAGGCTGCATTTATCCGTGATGTTATGATGCCTGGTGAATGGGATGTTTGTGTTACATCATATGAAATGGTAATTAAAGAGAAATCAGTGTTCAAGAAATTTAACTGGAGATACCTGGTAATCGATGAAGCCCACAGAATAAAGAATGAGAAGTCTAAGGTAAATTCGAAATTGTTTGATACTTTGAAGTTAGTTTGATACAAAAAGAGGCATCACATTGAGCAGGTTTTAAGTGTTAAATGTGGTGTTTTTTTAAATAGAAGCAATAAGCTATTGGGTGGTTAATATGAACTTCATAGGTAGCTCACTGTCTCCAAGTTTAATTGACATTGTTTTAGGTTTCAAAAACTGATTCACTGTGCTTTAGTGTAGAAAGTATTGATAACTCTGTTGTGTTTCCAGCTGTCAGAGATTGTACGTGAGTTCAAGACAACAAATCGATTGCTGCTTACAGGAACTCCTTTACAGAATAATCTCCATGAGCTGTGGGCATTACTCAATTTCCTTTTACCTGATGTCTTCAATTCTGCAGATGTAAGTTGATGATTGGAAGTACAGTGTTGTTATTCCCAGGCTGCTGTCAGTAGAGGAGAAGAATGACCAGCCTAGTAGGAGATGGACGCTGTGCATGACCAGGTTCAGGGAAAGCTCTGTGGCTTACTGTTGACTACTAGTTTTGCTCTACCTAGTTAAAACTGTGCATTCTGGTGGTGTGGATGAGGCCTCAGACCATTAATAGCAAATGTAATACTTTAAATAGTTCAGGAATTATGCAAAATTTGAAAAAGCAATAAAATATCAAGAATATGAAGCATCCAAATAGGCATAAACCTTTTTTTTTTTTTTTAATTTAGTACTTGAGTGATCTTTCTTCACTTTGACTGTTAATGTTTCTTTGTGCTTGTGTTATGTGCTTAGGTTATTTTCCTCTGCTGTCCATTTAATTTTCTCAAGGATTCAAGCTGGTTTTTTTACCTTCTTGCCCCATCATCACATAAACACTGAAGGGAAGCTCTTGGACACTGCAGTGATGAGCATGGAAAGTTGTTTTATATTAAGCAGAGCATAATAGTATTTTGTCTTCAGAGTGATGCAGTTGACTCGAATGTTACAACATACCAGGGGTGATGGCATAGAATTGCAGACTGATTTTTCTTTCACAGAAGTAATTTGTCTCAAGATTTATGCCATTCTCAGCTGAAATGAAAGAGCTAATATATGTCTGTTAAAAGTACAGGTGATAAGCTATTCTTACCGATTGTGCTGTTTCTCACCACAGGATTTTGACTCATGGTTTGACACTAAAAATTGTCTTGGTGATCAGAAACTTGTAGAAAGACTTCATGCTGTAAGTAATTAAAGCTGTAATCACATGTCATCATTAGCATGCATACTGTAAAGAAAACCAGATTATTTTCCCTTTCATCTCAAAAAAAGATGAAAGAAAAGATGAACTTGAAGGTATTTAGTTACAGGAATGCCTAGCAGAGTTTTCATGAGTTAAGCTTCCTATCATTGGTACTACTTTTTGTGTGTCACTGTTTGAAGCAGACAAAATCTGAACATAAAATATAAAAATGAATAATTTTGAGATCTTTTTGAAACTGTTCACTATTGTGGATAGTACACTGATGCACATTATGCTAGTGTGAATACAGGCATGCTTTTACCTTTGTTTTGCTGTGCATGAGATAAGACACTTTTTCGCAGTAGTGAAGGAGGTCAGAGAAAGTATAACATGCATTGCTTATACTTGAAATGTTGGTGTGTTTTGTCCCTACTAGTGGAAATGAAACAGGGCTTATGCTAAAGAGGATCAGATTTTATTAACTTATGGGTTTGGCCCCTTCTTCAGATAACAACTGAGATGATGATAAGGCAATCCCTATATAGAGATACACATATTTATGTGTGAGTATAGTCACTGCTGAACAACATTATTTTGCAGAATTTATCAGAATTATTCTCATGGAATCACCATGACAGCAATAGTTTGGTTCTGAATAAATATCAGATAATTGAATCTGTTGATTTTATATTTGTGGCAGACAATTTTATAAATTTATCTGTGTGAAACATCTTAATTTGTGTAGGTTTTGAAGCCATTTCTCTTACGTCGCATAAAAGGTGAAGTAGAAAAGAGTTTGCCTCCAAAGAAGGAAGTAAAAATTTATCTTGGGCTCAGCAAAATGCAGAGAGAATGGTGAGTTATTTTCAAAGTAAGATTCTTTTTTTGATAAACACTATATCTCTTCACTCTGATGCTTTTTTCCCTTATAGTTGCATGTTGAGACAGTCAGATATAGGAACTTAATTATAGCTGTCTTACGGCTTTTGTAAAAAATACACAACTTTCAGGGGGCTCAGGAAGGGTAATGAAAGGAGCTGGGAGGAAGAAAGCTTTTTTCCTTCCTTAAATTTATTTGAAAGAATAAATGCCTCCTAAGCTTCCTTCTTTGATCCAAATATGTATGCAAGAAGCCTTACCTGAAATTAGAATAAAACCTTGAGGAACTACATACCCAAAAGAGATGTGAGACAAGGGGCCAGGTCAGTGTAGCAGTTTCTGTCAAATAAGTGTATTTTTAATCCACTTGTACTACTAAAATGAAAGTGTAAAATAATCCAGTGAATGACAAATGGTTGTCACTTGCAGAAAGATTCCCTTTCTTTCTTATTTAGGTATGAATTTAGAAATCCTTGTTATCAGTCAGATGTTTTTGCCAAGTGTCATAATAATATAGCTCATTGTTATATAAACAAAGCCAACTCCCACATCTGGAAATTGGGATACTGTAGGGTTTCATTCATTCATTCATTCATTCATTCATTCATTCATTCATTCATTCATTCATTCATTCATTCATTCATTCATTCATTCATTCAAATAAAACCCAGAAAGTTGTTCAAAACTGCCCTTAAAACCTCAGGTATACCAGAATCCTGATGAAAGATATTGATATCCTGAATTCAGCTGGCAAAATGGATAAGATGCGTCTGCTGAATATTCTGATGCAGCTGCGGAAGTGCTGTAACCATCCTTACCTGTTTGATGGTGCTGAGCCAGGCCCTCCTTACACCACTGATACTCATCTCATCACCAACAGTGGTAAAATGTTAGTATTGGATAAACTGCTGGCAAAACTCAGAGAGCAGGGTGAGTACTGTTTATGGACAGCAGTCATGTGAACGCTTTTTGTAAGTTAAAGCTTTCAGAAATAACACAGGTTTAGTTTAGCCTTTCCTGCAGCAAATGTATTCATCACTTTCTGTAAATTTTCTGTTGAAAATTAATTTTCTGCAGATACTAACACACGAAGGGCAAGAAATCTTATAGGAATGATAAGTAAAACTAAAAATATGGAAAAGCAGAAGGAAAGGAAGGGTAGAGCCTCCCTTCTCCTATCTGTAAGAAAATTTCTGATGTTAGGGTTACTTCATCTATGCACATTCAGTCAGCACCAGATTTCCTTACAATGGCTTGAAGTGTTCTGTTTCTTTGGTTGTCTATTTCTCCTCTATAATTTATCAAATAATATTATTGAGTGGCTAAATCACTACCAGAAAAGTAGCTTCAGAAGAAAGACTTAAGTTAGACATAGTACAGAGTATTTCACATAAATTTTCTGTAGTAGCTTTGTGATAAGATCAATGTGAAAACATAAAATGAATGTCAAAATCTTCTGTGTTCTGTCAGGTTCCAGAGTTCTGCTTTTCAGTCAGATGACTCGCTTGCTGGATATTTTGGAGGACTATTGCATGTGGCGTGGTTATGAGTACTGCAGACTTGATGGGCAGACACCACATGAGGAAAGAGAGGTGGGAAAGATGTATGCAAATGGGAAAAGCCTTTGATTTAAGTTAGTACATTATTATTTACATATATGTATGTAGCCAGATCATTGTTTAAAGTAAAGCAGAAATGCTACAGTTTTTAAAAGGCTGCTAAGGATATGTTTTTCCCAACCAAAGTCCACAGCATGTTTTATTTGATCCTCAGCTAAATGAAAAATATAGTGTATTATGGAGTCGATACAGATTTTCTCACCTGTCCAAACATACAGTTTCTTACTTCGATAAAATTAGTTTTGTAGGAAAATTGTGTAAATTTAACAGAAATGTAAAAAAAAATTAATTGGAAAGCCACCAACATCCTGGAAACTTGTTTGAAAGATACGATACTTTAGTGACACTTTTTTTTTTTTTTTTTTTTTTTTTTTTTTGTTTCCTTTCAGGAAGCAATTGACACATTTAATGCTCCCAACAGCAGTAAATTCATTTTCATGCTGAGTACCAGAGCTGGTGGTCTTGGAATTAATTTGGCAACTGCTGATGTGGTTATTCTCTATGATTCAGATTGGAACCCTCAAGTAGATCTGCAAGCCATGGTGAGTTAACTCCCTAAAGCACATTTGTTTGTTTAAGTTGTCAGTGCTCTATTTTGTGTAGCTGTTTTCAAAACTTGGATTTTTGTTATTTTTCTTCATTTTTTTGTATACACGAGACAATACCAAGAAACAAAGGAATTGAATAAAAGGGCATGAATTTGTGGAGAAAATTGTAGATTTTTGTCTGTAAATATTTGTCTTAATTATTTTCATAATGAGAAATTGCTTCTATCAAAGTACTGTAGCAATACTGTTAATAGAAGTATGTTCTTAATTCTGTCTTTTCAGAAGAGAACAGTAAATGAAAAACAGAGGACTGTTTCCAAAATACTAACAGATAGTTAAAACCAAGCAGCCTTAGATTCCTCTTGTTTGGGAAGTTTATGCTTTTACTTCTTGTTTCTACATAAGAATAAAGGCATTTGATGGTGATGCTAGGGGTGGGGGAAAGTTACCTTTGGGTTAAAGTTAATAAAATCTTTTGTTTCTGAGTTCTGAATGTAAGAAAAATATGCAGATTACAAATCTGTAATTTGTTTCATGTGGAATAAAACTTATGTGATCCTTCTTGCATGATTAGGAGGATGGGTATTTTTTCAGTGGTTTGTAATTCTTAATTTTCTTTTAATGCACTTCAACACATCAAATATTTAATATGAATAGCTCATCCTTTAGATATGCATGTTGACTGCCAGTAGTTGACGAACTTCCTGGATACTGTAAGTATGATTTGTGAACTTCAGTAGGGTTTTCAGGAAGAAATTAATATTTTGCAGGCGAGTAAAAGATTTAACAACTTGTGTTTAAAGACAGTCAAAAAATTCTGGCGTCAACAGCTGTTAAGCTTTTTTTTTTTTTTTTTTCTTTATTTAGAAGGACATGTTTTCCAGAGAGGATAAGCACAAGTTTTGTTACAATGAGTATAGTGTGTCAGTCATAAACCTTGTTTGCTTGTGCTTGGGACAGTCACAGTATTGGAGCTGTGGCTGCAGAAACTCTGCACATGGAATTAATGTGCTTAAGCCAGGGATGCAGAATATTAATACCTGTGTAAAGCAAGAGAATTGATTTGAAAGCAATGCAAGTGTATGTATGCATGTACTATTGTATGTCCACTTCCCAGCTGCAGTCTGGACAGATGTTCAGTTATCTTCATTTACAACGAGGGAGATGCATTTATTGCTATAGAATGACTCAAAAGTGTAACAGCCAGGTGTAAATCAATATAGAATACTGGTTTTATAGTGATCTGTGCTCTTGAATAGGCAAGGGACTAAGAAGTACAATGCTAGTTTGAGGCTGCTATATGTGCAAGCTAACTGTCTATTGCTTGTGAGTTCTTGTTGCTGAACACTCATTGATTTATGTTTGTTAGGATCGTGCGCATCGTATTGGTCAAAAGAAACCAGTACGGGTGTTTCGACTTATCACTGATAATACTGTTGAAGAGAGGATTGTAGAAAGAGCTGAAATAAAACTGAGACTGGACTCTATAGTTATACAACAAGGTATCAACTGCTATATATGTTTGTCTGCAACAGAATTGTTCAGTCCCTTAAAGTATGGTTAAATAACTGTACAAATGTACAGTGTTAAGAGAAAGCAGGCCTTGTGTATAATAGCAGTGTACTAAATAAACCTGACGTTCAAGGTATTCAATTGTTCAGCTGAGTTATTTTTGAATTTTTTTCCTGGTTAATGTAGGCATAGACTTACAGTGAGTCTTAATGAGGAAAGTAAACTACAACTGAATAGATGTTACTTAGTTTTGCGATATGTTAAAAAGGAAAAAAACCAAAATCAGATATGTTCCATGGCAGTTGAAATAATTATATATATATATGCTTCTTACCACATAAGAGTTAACTGAACAATAAAACACCTTTGTCTATTTTTGTTTAGAAGCACTTAGGGGAATAGTTTGTCAAAACTAAGGTACTCAAGCTAAGTTTTAGGGTTGGTTGTATTTACTAAAGGGTGGGCTACTGAAAGGATGATGGTCAAAATTTTGATAGCATGAGAAGAGATAGGGTAAGTGAAATTTTGTGACAAATTCAGGTTTTGGGAAAAGTAATTAGAAAATTAGGCTGAAATCAGTGATAGATATATAGTGGTTATAGAATACTTTGTAACTTTTTGTCTTGAGATAAGATTGTGATCTTGAAAGTTCAGCTAACTTTTTAAGAATAAGATCTTGAATGTATAATTCAGATTTTCTGAATGTGAAACGTTTTTGTTATGGCTTGAGTCAAAGTTGTTTTTTTAATTTTTCCCAAAGTTCCCGACATCCATTTATTCTCATCTCAAGTGAAATGTGTTTTTCTGTATAGTTGTTCTGTTTTTCCTTTCTTGTTCAGTCAGTGAAGTAAAAAAATCCACTGCTTGCATTGTCCTACTATAACCTCCCATTTTATAACTTTCAACACATTCCTTGTTGATTGTAGGAAGGCTTATAGACCAACAGTCCAACAAACTGGCAAAAGATGAAATGCTGCAGATGATCCGGCATGGAGCCACACATGTATTTGCTTCCAAAGACAGTGAGCTGACAGAGGAAGATATAACCACTATTTTAGAAAGAGGTGAAAAGAAGGTAAGAGAACTGTTTAATATGGAATTCAAAATACTTGTGTACAAAATGGAATGAGATCTGATTATGTAAATCTTTTATTACTATTTGTGCAGATTTTAAATATTATGAAAGTTTTGAAGAAGTAGAATTAGTGATTGTAATTATTTTAAAGGTTCATGCTATGTGCATCATATCTTAAGCACTGCTTATTTTGTGGTCTTTTAGAAAAATGTGAGTTGAATGCCAACAATTCTGATAGAGACAAAGCCTTTATGGAACTTCATTAGGTAATAGATAGCTCTATGAAAGAATGAACTGCCATTTCAGCTCCAAGGAGATGGGCATAAATTTAATTTAAATTTTAAAGTTAAATTCTTCAGTTGTAGAACTACATCCCAGCATAATAAATTTAGTTTAATGGAGAATCTTGAAGTCAAATTGCTCTAAACTGGAAAGGACAGTGGGTATCTCTCTTTAGAAGAAAATGTAAGTAAAAGTTAAAATCAGAAAAAGATGTTGAAAATGTTGTAGTAATAATGAAAGCTGTTTTTTCAGACAAGATAAAATAGCTTGAGTGAGTCAAAAAATATCTTCCTCTCTTTTTAGACAGCTGAAATGAATGAACGTTTGCAGAAGATGGGAGAGAGCTCCCTGCGAAATTTCACTATGGACACAGAGATGAGCTTATATAATTTCGAAGGTGAAGATTACAGAGAAAAACAAAAGGTAATTTTTCATAGCATTTAGGACTTCAGTTTAGAGGTGCAAGCATAAAAGCCACACTAGAAATGTTATGACTGAAGGTTTCTAGGTTCTAGAGTAGTAAGGAACTACTGAAAAATTCATTTGGCTCTGCTTGAGCATTAATATTCTGAATTTTTGTTAAACTACTTTCAGCCCCACTGTTTTTATCTTGGTAAAATCCCACAATGTTGCTCAGATGATATCCCTTCTGCAGCAAAATCTGCAGCACTGTCTTGCATGCTACTGCTGCAGTCAGTATTATTTTGCTGTTGCATAACTGAGGGGAAAAAGCAGGCCTGATAATGATGTTTTTATATGGATTTTGGACTTGAGTCTGTTTTTGCAGTGAAGGTTTGTCATAGTTTGAAAGACAGGTGTTTACTAAGGAATGACTGAGAGAGCTAGGTTTGTTTAGCCTAGAGAAAAGGAGACTCAGAGGTGACCTTATCATTCTCTACAACTTCCTGAAAGGTGGCTTTATTCGGCTGGGAGTTGGTCTCTTTCACCAGGCAGCAACTGACAGAATGAGAGGACAATTAGTCTGCACCAAGGGTTGCATATAGGTTGAATATTAGGAAAAAGCTTTTTATGGAGAGAGTGATCAAGTACTGGAATTGTCTGTCTGGGGAGGTGGTGGGGTCACCATCCCTAGATGTGTTTAAAAAAAGACTGGATAAAGCACTCATTGCCATGGTTTAGTTGAGGTGTTAGGACATGGATTGGACTCGATGTTGAAGGTCTCTTCCAACCTAATGATTCTGTGTGAATGCAGGAGCCTCCCTTGGAATGGAAAATGTAAACCCCTTCTTTCTGAATTATTATAATTTGAAATTAAGGGACTCTCAGGAAAAGATACGAGAATAGGAATAACAGTTCTTTACTAGTATGTATAATAAAGCAAACAAACAAACAACAACTGCAGCATTAACAACAAACTGAGCCACAAACCCAATTTCACTCCTGTGGGCCGCAGGCAGTTTCCCCTTTGGTGCAGTTCCCGTCACAGCCAGCAGGGGCGCTGGGGGCTCCCGGCGGGCAGCGCAGGTGCGGTGATTCCCCCGCGGCTGCAGGGGGCGCTGTGGCGCGGGCTCGGGGAGCACGCGGTGATGGCGGCTGCATCTGAGACTGGAAGGGATGGAAAAGAGGTTTCACTTCCCAAAACTTGGGATAGTCGATTCCGGTGTCCCAGCAGGACTCTCAGAAGCAGCAATCTGGGCCAGCAAGATGTATTGGCAGGCACGGGTGCAGGGCTACAGTGCAGAGAAAACTCAGAGGAGTGCTGAAGAAGCAGCGAGGGCAGGACAATGGCAGCCTGGCTCACAGCAGGGCAGGAAGAGGCAAGCTCAGGATTCTGGGCACCTGAGCAGATGGTGATAGGTTCCTCCTTTAGTGAGGTAGGTGTCCATAAGGTCCCAGTTCAGTGGCTGCTCTCATAAGCAGAGGCTCACCCCAAGGCAGAAGAAGCAGCTCTGGGCTGGGCTCTGGCAGCAGTGAATTCCCTTTCCCCAAGCAGCATCTCTGACTGTCCTCCTTCAAAGCTGAGAGAGAGCACCAGCAGCTGCCACAGCCTCCTTTTTTTTTATCTGCCCAGTTCTTGAGGTATCTTGCTCCTCTGCGAAACTCGCAGATAAGAGAAGTGCATCCAGATGCCCTTCTCCCCTGAGCTTCCCAGTTCTTTGTTTTTCTTAAGTATCCAGTCTTTAATGTTTCCTAGCAACTTAGGGGGAATAAAATCCCCTAAGTGAAAAGGAAGAAAAGGAAAGAAACCTAACTTCTAACAAGATTTTAGTTTGCGCGTTGATTTTACCTAATAATAGAAGGGTCATCCATACGAGGAGGTATTACTCAGTCTCACAACCCTCTAGATCTCTGTTTTGTATGAGATGTATAGTGAAGATATCCTTAAGGTCATACCTGGAATCAGATATGTAAATTGTTTCTTGTTAACTACAAAATGCCCTTCTAACTCAGTTTTTTTAATTGATTTTGAAGAAACATTTAGGAAAATAATTTGTTTTATGAGAATATAGTACAGTGTGTGGGTATACACATAAAATTCTTTGCATTGGTAATTTCATTGCAAGAAGTGAGTTAAGTAGTGTATAGTATGAAATAACTTTAAGGATTTAGTTAAGATTAATTGATAGCTAATGGACTTTGTGTTGTAGCCTTTATGAAGGTTATTCATTGGGATTTAGAGGAGAAGCAATTTATTAATATCACAAGAAATTAGAGAATTCAGAGCCCAAGTCCTTAGCCCTTCCATTGTGTTTTGGTAGATGGAATCATAACCCTACTCAGGTGTCTGAAATACTTAGAATACTGTAAAAGAATCTGTTCTTGCCACTGAACTGCCTTACTTGTGTATTATCTTTTAAGTACTTAAATACCTGTTGTAATCAGCTATAATTTCTAGCTTATTTTTGAGCTCTATTGTAGTATACAAATTATTGAGCACAATCATTAGATTTGCTATGCAAAAATACATTCCTGTTTTGCAGTGCCATATTAGTCACTATTCTTGTGACTTTAAGGAAGCAAACAGTTACTTTAAGTAGCTTTTTATTCTGTTCTCTGTATAGCTGAGCATGATGGAATGGATTGAGCCTCCAAAAAGAGAACGCAAAGCCAATTATGCGGTGGATGCTTATTTCAGAGAAGCCCTACGTGTCAGTGAGCCAAAAGTCCCAAAGGTAAGAAGTTGGCAAGTATGGAAGGGTTTTATGTTGTTCTTTTGCTCCTCTACTCCCATGCTGCATCTCCTGCTCTACCCCTGTATATTTACAAAGTCAAAGATTGCCACTGTTGCTGAATTATGGTAGCTATTTGCAGAAAAGTTAAGCTTCTATAATGTTGATTTATCTGTATAATTTTGAAGGCTCCACGACCTCCAAAACAACCGAATATTCAGGATTTTCAGTTTTTCCCACCACGGTTATTTGAACTTCTGGAAAAAGAAATATTGTATTACCGTAAAACTATAGGATATAAGGTAATGCTTTTTTTTTGTTTTCAAATCAGTGTAATGTATTGTATTCCTGTTTGTAAATTTGTTGCAACCTGCAACCTTGACTTGTTAAGTTTTAGCGAAAGAAATGGCTTAAAGCCTCTATTCTTCTGTTTCTGTTCCACTGAGGAACAGAAAAAATAATCTGTCATTCTTTTCTTCTCTAGAAGTTCTGTATCTCTGTAGCTTTGTGTTTTGCAGTGGATTCATAACAATAAAATAGAGTAGAAAAAAGAAAGACAGTTCTGATGCTTCTTATACTCAAAATCAAAGGCATGACATGTGGTCTAAGGTGAGGAAAATTTGGCTAATATAAAGTCACCTTCCAGAATATGATTTTTTTCATAAAAACTTTGGTGTGTCTTGTTTAGGAAATAACTTAAGATATTTTTTGTGTTCATATGAAGCTAAGTGAAATGACATCAACTTTCCTCGGATTTGTGTGGGATTTAAAAAGGGTTAAAGGTGTAGAGAAGTCTGAATGAATTACGACTACAAAAAGGAAACCAGACAACAGACTTTTCTCTTTTCCTTTTGTTTTTTCTTCCTACTGTGCCTTAGCTGAATTTCTCCCTTTTTGATGCTGACATTACTGGACAAGCAGTGAACAGATTCTGTTTTAATGTTGATTATCCTTACTTGGATCAGTATTGATTGAGTAAACCAAATGGATTCTCTTACTTTCAGCCAGACATGTCTGTAACTTGCTTTAAAAAGCACTGGGTTTCATGACAGGTTGCAGCAAGAAAAAAAAAATCACCTATAAAATGTGTTGCAGAACATAAAATTGTCATACAAAGCTACAGATAGAAAATTGGTGCTGCCAGATAGTAGAGCTAATGTTAGCAAAACGTATTTTTAAGAAAAAGCAGAAGGTTTTTTAGAATCTTGTTTGCAGCCAAAAGAATTTCATGGGGATATCAGGATAGAATTAAGATAAGTATGCAGTTAGTTAGGCAAATAACTTATTTAATTAATACTCCCAACAAAAAAGGATGAGAGAATTGCTAATGTTGACAATATGCATGTAAAAAGAGGTGTTTCAGACCTGTTATGGAAGCCTGTCAGCTTGGAAAGGTTGAACATGAATAGTTGTTATCTTAAAAGATTAATATGACTGTTTACTGGTGGTGAAGGTGATAAATATAATTAAATTTGTTTAGCTTTGAAATGGAAGTATAACTTCAATCTGAAGAGAATTTATTATTGAAACTGAAAACTGCCATAAACAATATCAGAAGGTAACGAATAGGCAGAAATTAAGCTTTATGCATTAGTCTTAATTTAAACCAGTAGTCAAGAAGATTTCTTACATATTAAAACCAGCTTAACAGTTCATATCTTCCACTGTGTCCTGGTTTGAAGGACAGGTTTCTGCCAAGAAAGGCAGGAGCTTCTCTTTGAAATGGAGAATGTAAACTCCTCCCCTCTAAATTATTATAATTTTGAAATTAAGGGGCTCTCAAGCAAAGATATGGGAAATAGGAATAACAGTTCTTTACTAGGAAAATTAAAATAGAAATACAGTATTACAATGAACAAAACCCAAAACACTAAGAGTCAGAATACAACATGACACCTGTCAGTAAAGATGTTGGTAGCAGTCCAGTTATATGATGGCTACAGTCCTCCTGCAGTGGCAGATGTGGTTCAGCTGAAGCAGTGTTCCTGTGGAAGGGTGCCTCTGAAGTTTTCTTCTGAAGATCCAATGATGTGGGGAGGTCAGCTTTCCTCTGGAATCCAGTGGAAAGAAGGCTGTTGTGGTGTTCAAAATCTTGGTTTTATCTAAATAGGAAAGGCTTGGCTCCTCCCCCTGACTGGAGCATCTCCCAATGGATTGATACAATTTTATCAGTCATACAGTGGGACTGAATGGTCCATTAGCAGATGATATCCTCCTGGAGGGAGGAAAGGTTGTGGAAAATATAAGGATGATTGCCCCACCTGGTTTTAAAGATGACCCATTAGGAGATAATATGCCCCATAGAGATAAGGATCACTGCCCCACCTGGCTTCAACAGATGGTGATAGAATACACATTTCTGGTTACATCCTGTATTGCAACCCAAGACACACTGCTTTTTGCTGCAGGAATAAGTAAAGTCTATTAAACCTTCACTAGATTTCTGGCTTTTTTGCTATTGTGTGCAGTGGAATTGGAGTACCATTTAAAGGTCACAAATACGAAATTCATCAGTGTGGAGAGGGACAGATAAAATGTTGCTTACTCTTGTTTACATCATGTGGTGTGTCTGGTACTTACTTGGGTAGCATGCGTGGCTTTACAGTAAACCTGGCAGGACTTAGTGTTTCACTGTAATTATAAAACATTCTAAACCAATGGATGTAGGAAAGCAGGTTCTTTGTTAGTGAGAAGTACCGCTGAAATCGGTGATCTATGACAGCTCTGCCTCTCACAATATCCAAAAGTCATTGTGTGCAGGAGAGGTGGATTCAGGGCATAATGAATTTACAAGATAAATCCAATCCTATTTTTGGGAGGAGGGGTTTAGGCAATAAGATCTGAATCTAGGTAGAACACATTTGGTAACTTGTACAGATTAGTGCTTTTAAAATGCCGTCTTTGCAATAACACTGCTGTGCTACTCCTTTTTGATGCCCCTGATTTTAGGTCCCCAGGAATCCTGACCTTCCAAATGCAGCTCAGGTACAAAAGGAGGAACAGAAGAAGATAGATGACTCTATGCCTCTGAATACTGAGGAAAGTGAAGAGAAAGAAAAACTTCTAACACAGGTAAAATAAAATCCCCTTAAGTATTTCATCATTAGTTAGTTTATTTCATCATGTTAGTTCCATACATTGCTGGTATGGAATATAAGTAATAGTAAATACAAACAGGAAAGCTATGCTGATGCTATTGAAAGAAGAAAGCACAAAACATTTAATGATTTTGTTGGGTTTTGCTTTGAGGGACCTTTGCTGTCCTTGAACAAGTTTACGTCTTAGTCATCTTCTGTTTCCTTCAAAGTCCTTGAAATATCTGAAGCAACAGCTTGTATAGTAGATGTACTACCCAGCAATACATGCAGAAATCCAATGAGTGGGTTTCTGGTACATGCATAACGTTTGTGTGGTTTGAATCAGGACAAGCCTGTGTCAACATACATGGTGTTTATGCACGTGTCTAAGGCATGTCACATCCATTTATTTTGTCCCAGTTGAGTTTTTCCGCATATTCTTTCTATACTGGGACTGAATTTCTGTCACTGACTAGTTTCTTGACCTTTTGGCTGATTATCTTGCCGAGTGGGCTTATTAAAAGCTGATTGTTAAGGAGAAAGGTGTAAAGTAACAGGATTTTTTGATTCAGAAAATTTTCAGTAAAAGAATTGGGGACAAAAAGGTCACAATTGTTGTGTATGTTAGACTCACTCTGAACATGCAAATTGTGTGAGTGAGCTTATTCAGCTGGAAAAAGTTCCTTGAAAGTATATTTCTGTGATGAAAGAAACTCAGTGCAATATAGATTATTGCCCAGGCATGTGATTGTCTTGTTTGTTCTTGGCATTTTCTGCTTTCCCTGTCTTTAAATTGTAATGTCTCTTTCATGGATAATTTTTTGTGCATTGCATCTCGCTTGTTCAGTTTTTGATTGATTTCTTTGGTACATAACAAGTTCCCTGTTTGACAGTGCTTTGGAGTTTCCATTTGATTGCATCTTTTTGGACTAGAGATCTTTTCTTGACATACTTAGGCTTTCATCCAGCTGTTTGTCTGGTTCCAAGTTTGTAAATGTCTGAATTAGGAGCTCTTGCTTTAAATACTTGCACTGCTCCAAGAACTTGTGATGACATTTGCATTGCTGCACCTTGTAGTCCTTTGAAGTGTGGTGCTTGTACCTGCAGAAGTATGACTGTCACTGAGTTTGTTTCTTTGGAGAAGTATCACAAAAACTTTTAAAAGAAAGGATAAAAAGTTCTTACTAATGCACATGGAGTCATGCCCAAAAATAACTCTTTAGACTGTTAATGATCCAGTAATAAGCCCTGGATAATGCTAGTTTATGGCAATCCTGAAAGACCATTAGCCACTGTAATTATGTGGTGTTGCAGAGGGGCAGATGGTACATACATAAATCAGAATTTTGGAAAATTCTTCCCTTCGACCTGATAATGCCTTTTTGATCTCTTGCTGTTTACAGGGTTTTACAAACTGGAATAAAAGAGACTTTAACCAATTTATTAAAGCTAATGAGAAATATGGTCGTGATGATATAGACAATATTGCCCGTGAGGTGGAAGGAAAGTCACCTGAGGAGGTCATTGAGTACTCAGGTTTGTGATATTTTGAAATGTACTTATTTTCTAATACCAGAGTATTACCATGATTTTTGCTTTTACAATTACAATGTAGAGAATTTGGATGCATTAATGAATTTTTTTTGATTAAAGTATGCAGTTTTCTTTTTTTTTCAGCAGACTTAATTCTATAAAAAAGGTTGATTTTGCAGCATATAACTAATGCTATAACTCCAGCTGCCTTTAGCCCTCCTTAGTCAAGATTTAGAGTTTGACATAGTTAATTCTCACTGAAAACATGGACTTGTGAAATTGTGAATCTGCTTTATAGTGCCAACTACAGATTGCGTTACAGCAATTCTTTATGCTGTATCTCTGCTATCTTACCTAGTACACTGTATCTTTGTCTTTTGTATTTACACAGTGCTCTTGAGATTTCTTCCTCTTTCACCCTTGGATGTAATTTTACTAAACACCTTCATAAAATCAACTTTGCAATGTTCTTCCTGTGGTTAAAAATGAGAGCTGCACAAGAGTTCCCTTCCAAGTGTTGAATTTATTTTGCAATTAATTATGTTGCATTTAAGTTTTTTTAGAATTTTTACTAAGCCTTTCCTTACAGTTAACTTTTAAAGATACCAAATTAAAGAGTCAGTGCAAGCTTATATTTTGGCTAGCATACTAAGCTGGAGAGCATTAGCTCACTGTTTAAGTTTTAATAAGACCACAAGCTAAATTTTTTATTTTTTTGCCAGAGTATCTTAAGAGTAAAGTTGTAAGAGCAAAGGAAAAGATTGTATTCAACAAATATGTTTTGTATTTTTAGCTGTTTTTTGGGAACGTTGTAATGAACTACAGGACATTGAGAGGATTATGGCTCAGATTGAACGAGGAGAGGCAAGAATTCAGCGGAGGATCAGTATCAAGAAAGCCCTTGATGCCAAAGTAATTATTCCAGTGTTTTTTTGTTTTGTTTTCTGCGGCTGACTTCTTCAAAAAATTCCTTCAGAAAAGGAATATTTGGAGCTGAAAGGTCTGTCTTTTCATGCAGAATAGGTAGTATACCTTCTGGCAGTGATCTACAGTATCACGTAGTAATTCCTCGATGTAGCATTGTATGTTTATTAGTCCATATTTTTGTTTTGCGTTCAGATTGCAAGGTACAAAGCACCTTTTCATCAGCTGCGTATTCAGTATGGAACGAACAAAGGGAAAAATTACACGGAAGAAGAAGACAGATTTTTGATCTGTATGTTACACAAAATGGGCTTTGACAAGGAGAACGTGTACGAGGAGCTGAGGCAGTGCGTGCGCAACGCGCCTCAGTTCAGGTTCGACTGGTTTATCAAATCCAGAACTGCCATGGTAGGTACCACCTACAGGGACTGGGGCGTGACATAAGGTATCACGTTCCTGTTTTTTTAAGCACCACCACATAAAATTTAAAATTATTTAGGAAACAAATGCTGTGAGAATAACTTTGGGGTTTATTTTCATTTCTATGTTTTTAAAATAACCTTTTTCCTTCGTACAGAAAAAAACACAATACAGCTGAAACAAACAGATTAGAAAACCTGCTAAACTGAAGTCCCGTGTTACCCAAAGGGAATTAATGCAGAGGTAGACTAGATTTACAAATATCCTTGTTACTTTTATTACAACCTGAGTGTTTTACCAAATAATGTCTCTTAAAATACGACTTTTTTAGAGTTGTTGGATAGTATTAAAGACTGAAAACATGTGAATAATATACTTGAAGAAGGGAGCAACTTTTCTAATACAGTATTTAATTTATAACAGCATGAAGAAAGTTAGTGATTCACATAGAAATTTATTATTGAAGCAATAGGTTTAAAATGCACTTTGTAGTTGTGAATATAGATTATCCCATACAAGTGCTTAAATTTCTTTAGGTATACATTACTGAAAATTGTGTTGGCATGTAGAGAATATAATACAAGGTTAATAGCAAGTAGACTAGTACTCAGAATTTTAGAGCAGAGCCATTAATTTTTAATTTAGTCATTAACCAGGAATTGATAACACTAAAAGAAGCTTAGGTGGTTGCAAATATTAATGTTTGTGGATACTAACATCACAATACAGGACTCTTTCAATGATAAAAAATTGTTGGATCTGCCCCAAAATTTTTGTTCAGTTCTTTCTACTTGTTGTTTGTCTTCATTTCCTGACTCTTGGATTTGTTTATCTGAGAGAATGTTCTTTTCAGAGTTCTCAGTACTGTACTAAGAATAAATAAAGCATAAGATAAAATATTTAAAATGTGTATTTGAACAGGTAGGTATATTTGCTTTTCCCAATACTACTTATAATTATGCAATACACTTTTTACTTGATATTTCAGCAATTGAAGTGTTTCTGGATAGGGCAGTACTTAGCCCTTAATTTAAAAGAATTACAAGTGTTTCTTACTAAAATGTCTGTTTGAAGAAATACTGGATTTTAAAATTATGTCCTTAAAGAGAGAAGCCTGCAATATTTAGTACATTAACAAGTTTCTTATCAATTGTCTATGCAGGAATCCATTTAAATAAATCATAGAAATGGGTACTAGAAATTAAAAATGTAGCTCAGCGTTTAATATTAGTTGATACATAGTTGTCAGGGGTAGAGTTAAATACTCAGTTTAAGTCTTGCAGATCCTTATGTTCAGTATGCTTTTTTTAAAGGGGATAGAAATCATTTGCTCAAGTGTAGAAAAATGTTCTGTGGTGTCTTAATGATGAAACTGAGACACTGGGAATATAGTGAATCTTTTAGCTTAGATTTTTTTAAAAGATTCTATCCATTAATAATTTTAGTTTTCCTACTAAATTCTTTTTCATGATTGAAAAAGAATATTATGGAAATACTCACTTAATCTTTCACTTTCAATGTGCATTTAATTTTCTGAAATGTTCTAAATTATCACGCTCTGTATGGTTTAGTAATATAGCTGATACATTCTAATATCCTGACATTTGTGGAGGTATTAATTTCTATGGGTCCATTTTGCACTAGTTCTGTGATTTTTTTTTTTTTTTTTTTTTTTTTTTGGTAAAGAAATGTGCTGGAAAATCACATAATAATAATGAATGAAATGTAAATACAAATATTTGTAGAGAAATAAATCAGTGAAAGTGGAGAAGGCTTCCTGAAATGCTGAAATTCACATGTGGTCATTTAAACTAATATGAAACAAGATAAAAAGGGCAGCATAATTCTGAAAAGGGCTTAGCAGTCTCTTTGAGAAAGTTTTTTGTTCTAACCACTAGATGTCTCTTGAATTCCATATAAATAGCTAATTTATCTTCCATTATTTCCATTTGTTTCCTGAAGATTTCTTGTTGAAAAACAAATTCTTCTGCTTCATTTAATTGTTTCAAAATCAAATGTTTTACCCAAAATGTAAGTTCTTAAAGATTTGTGCCTAAGATTGTAATTTTTCTTTTTTGCTTTTTAGATTGAGCACAGGTTTGTTTTTTTTGGTTCAATTTCTGTCCACGTGGGAAGAATCTAAAATATCATGCCAATAGTGAAGCATGTATCTGTTCTCTGAAGTAATAAATTATGCATATTCTCTTTTAGCTTTCTGCAAACACTCCCCAACATAGACAAATTACTCTTTAGTGAATGCAGGAGTACCCAGGCCTATGGACAGAACTGAGGGCTGCCTTTGCTCCCAAGTCAGCATCTCTGCCTCCAGCCATGCGGAAGGCAATGGTTCAGTGCTCCCATCTTATTTATTGCAATCCAGGTCTTTATAGCTGTGAGAGGGTGAACAAAGTACATCTTCTCTCTTTCCATTCAAAGAGAAAAGTATCAGGGCACACAGAATAAAAACTCATCTGTGAAAGTGCAAGGTGTTTTAAGTAAGTGCATTTTTGTAGTACTAAGATGAAATGCAGTAGTTCATATTGAAATTTCAGTAGCTTAGTCCGTCCAGGATTTATCACTCAGATTCTTTTTCATGATAGGTGTATAATAAATCTGTGTGCATGTCACATCTTACTGTCAACTGATTCTGTGGTTCTCCAGAGAAAATTTTTCTTTAGTCTATCCTCTGTCCACAGCAGATGCTTTGGAGCAGTAGTCCATCTGGAAAGTCTAACCATGAACATGAACACTTTATAAATGTATGTACTTGTGCAAGAATTTGTCCCCAGAAAAGAGGAGAATATTTCTGAGTGCCTTAGGCAAGTGGTTCAAGGTTATTTCTTAGTATTTTCTGATTAGTTCCTTGTTTTGAGTTTAACACAATCCCATTTCTCATATGCTAGAAATAATCCACATTATGTTTATGATGAAGCAACTTGTCTTTACCTCAGCTCTGAAGTCTTGAGTGCAATAGACAAAAATTTAAATGTTGTAAAATACTTCTGTCACATTGACAATTGTCATTCTATTTTTGTCTTTTCTTCATCTCTGTTCATCTGTAGAGTGTAGGTTTTTGGGACAGAAGCTCTTTTTTGTTTTGTGTTTGGGGTTGCAATATATATTGGGATGACTTGAACTCAAATTTGTTCAGAGTTGTTGCTTTTTTATCTAAAAGTTGTTGTTTGGGTGAAAATTTAGGGAGTTTATTGATTGAAGTGAGAGTATTTTAGCTCCAGAAGGACTGTCACATACCAGGGCACAAGCATGGCACCCTAATTCATGACTTAACCTTTATTGGAGGTTGGTATTGCTACAGGGATGTCATAAAAGTGACTTACTACAGTACTCTGTTGGTGAAGCTACAAGCATGACACGGGAACATTTCTGGAAGAGGGTTGTAAAGAAAAATGTCCTGAAGATTTTTTTGTGTGTGTGCCTGATAAAAGGAATTCAGGTGGTAGTAGGATTCTCTCTGTCCATTCCTGTTACACAGTTTTTGCCCAAGGCCATGGAACATCCTTTGTAGAGTGATCTGTGGAAACTGTAGAATTTAAAGAATGTGGTTAAGCTAGAGGGTTTGATGTCTCAAAAAATGAGTCATGTCTGCCTGTTTGAGAAGGTACAGGATCAGGAAAGCACAGAGGCCAGCTTATCCATTGCCATGAGGGACCATGATAGCTGAGGCAATATCCAATTTACAGATACTGAGAAAATAGAGACTAATTTCTGGGCAAAAGGTCACCTGTTCACTTCATTGCAAATGGGTCCATTGTTGGTTAAGATACATGGTACCATGCTACTAGGTAATTCTAGGATAGCCTGTGTTTCAAAAATGGCTTCACTGAGTTTAGCAGAGATGAGACATGTTTTTTGGGCTTTTTTTTCCCTCAGAAGAGAGCTTCTTTTTTTGAGTTGGAAAGAAAAGCCAATGGAATCATGTTCTCAACAGTACGTAGAATATACTGAATAATTATAATGAAAATAGGCACTGTTAGGTATTTTGTAAGAGATCTTTTTCATTTATATGGGGTACAAAAAACTGTCCAAATCAAGTGAGTTCTATTAAGCAAGCCAGCTATTAGTAAGTGCAGTGCAGATACTTTGAGTTGTATTGGAAGTACTTTTTACTGTGTGAACAACCTTATGGCATCTAGTCCTGATGGCTTTCAGATGGCTTGCAAGTCTTGATGCCAAGAGCATTTAGGGCCTACTGTCTCTTGGGTCCTGTTTGAATAAAAATACAGTAATGAGTTCATAATTTAGGACTGAATAGGTTTTTGGCCAATTTTGCAGCTCTGTGTCTTTCAGAAAAATAAACCACCCTAGTCTGCTTGCCACAGGAAAGTACTGCTTAAGGTAGCATTGCTTACTTTTCTCTCTGCTTTAAACATCTACTTAAGGCCTCTTTCTTAAAATCTGGCATACTATGCTGGCAGGCTGTAATTTCCTTCATTAACCAAGATGAAAGATCACATCAGTCTTTGGGATATCAGTTTAAAAGACAATCCTGAAAACTCCTTGTCAGGAGAACTGTAAATCCTTCAAAAGGTTACATTGAGGGAAATACAGATAATGGTAACTTAGCTAATGATTAGTATTATTGAATATTTTAGGAAAATGTAAGTGCTTTGAAATTAAAGAATTTTGGGCATACTTATGTAAGCAAGAGAAGTTGTATATATTACTTAAGAATGGATGTGTTCTCTTTCCTTAGGAGTTTCAGAGACGCTGCAATACTCTCATATCATTAATAGAAAAAGAAAATATGGAAATTGAAGAAAAGGAAAGAGCTGAAAAGAAGAAAAGAGGAGCAAAAGTTACAGCAGTATGTTTAGCAGCACTTACTTTACTTCCGGTGGGGTAGAATTCAATTATATAATTTTTTAGAGAATGTAAAAGATAATTGTAGGCACTGATTGCATTAGTAGAAACCATGAGGTGATAGATTAAACTGAAATATTTGTCTATTCACAACTCTCTTAGATTTGCTCAGGTAATGCATAGTGTTTTGGGTCTTCTCTTTTTTTTTTTTTATTTGAGAAGCCTTTTCTTCAAGTAGAAGAGGAAGACTCTTTTTAGAAAGTTGCACTGCCTACTTTCTGCCTACTTATTTACATCACATGTTGCTTCAGTTTCTTCTCTGAGATTTTTTTTCCTCCCCTACATAGTAGTTCTTGGAAGAAGAAATGAAAGCGCTTCTTTTATTTTGAAGGGTTGTCGTCTTTAGAACAGAATTGTGTGTAAGTCAAGGTCCTGGTCTTTTCACCCAATTTATGGTATGTGTGGTGCCTGCACCACTGAGACTATGTAATGATTTTAAGGATATAAAAAGGGTAGGAGAATTAAGTATGTACATTAGGGAATAATGTTTGCCTTTCCATTATGTCCTGCGAAGGTGAACTGAAATCCAGAATGCACTGGTGTCATACATTCCTTTTGAGTAGTAAGTTATGTTTTTTTTTTTTTTTTTTTTAATAATGCCACCATCTTGTTAAATTTATACTTTTTTTTCACTTTAGTCACAGAAGAGAAAAGCAGATTTGGCTGCTGAGAGCTCTGGAAAAAAAGATGCTAAGAAAGTGAAGTCGTGAACCTGAAAACTGAATGCTAAACTGCCACTTTCTTCACTCCATCTATGTGTATTAATTGCCAACTTCTTCGTATTCATGGTACTCTTCCCCAAGTCCCATGCTTTAATTTTGCAAATTTTGTATCCTTTAAAATGCCTTTACCTAAAATGTGTAGCTTTATGTCTTATGCATTCCAGTATTTTGGGTACTGTATTTTGTGAGTCTCATGTCTTTGACAAAATTCACTCAGTCCTTGGTTTTATATGCTGCTGCTTTGAAAGAACCTAGATTCTATAGCTGTATTATTGTTGTTTCATATTTTAAATTTATATGGCTGTTGGAAAATAAAGTGACTTAATTATTTGAAAAGAAATATACTTCACCTGTGTTTTGCCTACCCTCTCCCCATTTTTTGCATAGCTACATTTAGAGAGAATGTTAAGGTTTGTCTAATTGTGCCTTCATCATCAGTCACATTATTTTTTTTTTTTGAGGAGTACTTAGATAGGATCAGGAGCATGACAGAACAAAATCTAATTAGACTGACATCCTTGTTTGCTGTCTGCATTAAATGGACATATTCTGTGAAATGTTCAGAAGGAAAGCCAGCAAGTACACACTTTCTGTTTTTCTTTGTCAGTGATTTCTGTTGGGCTTCACACTTAAATACAGGGTGAGGTGTTTTTCAGAATGGCCTCTAGGTGAAAACTTTTCTATGCTTCATAAAAGGAAGTAGTCAGCTCACAGCTTCTGATTGTTTAAGTAGCAAACAAAATAATTCTCTTTCTCGTTGGTAGCCTCCTCAACTCTGCTGCCTTATGCTGAAAGATCTTTGTTGCTCTAATTATCTCTGCTAAAGTTCTTCTTTTACCTTTTTATTTGTGTCAGTCAGAAGCAATGGGGATATGTTATGGAGTGCTCCTTTTTAGTATTTCTGTTTTAACGAAGGGATGAAAGTGTTGGATGTATGATTTTTTTGACTTTGCAAGAATGGCCTTTATTAAGCAGGTTCACAGTTCCTGCTCACTTTGGAGTCTCTGCCTTTCTCAGATCAGTAGAACAGTGACTGTGACGTGATTTTTTGCTTTAATATTCTGTCTCTGATCTGGTGTTTAGTACAGACCTTGCTACAGTGAGACATGCCCTCATAATGTCTAGATTAATGCAGTGTGCTTTACATGGTACTTCCCTTGAAGACTACTTGTAAACTTCTTCTAGTGCAGTTTGCTTCCTTCAGTGGTTTGAGGTGTTTTGAGATAAAGAAACCTCTTTGTATTTTGTGCTTTGCATTGGCTACCTTCTTCTGTGTTTGTAAAATATAGGACTTTATAAAATAAAGTTCTTGAGCTCTGCGCATATTCTTCTATATAATTTAAAATATATTGGTATGTCTTTGAAGTTTTCTGGGATTAGTATCTCTAAGTTTGATGAGGAGTTTCCAGTTTTTTTCATTGTTAAAGGTTTGTGGCAAAACAGATGTCGTGATTGAGCATTTCTAAAGATAATTCAAAAGATTAGATTCTGTATTTTGGAATGCAGCTTTTGTCCAGGGACCACGTTAATTATTTAACTGAGCTTATATTCGTAAGGCTTGTTATTCGTCTGTCGAACTTCATCTGATGAGTTGAGGGGTACATCTGATAATGATGGGGCACAGCTTCCAGGCAGAAGATTGGTCATAGGAGTCAGTGCATGATTTTAAATGAATGTGCAGCCCACATGGGACAGGTGTGCTCAGGAAAGAAGCATGTCTCCTCAGAATGTAGTTCTGATATTGGAGCAGTTAACATCCTGAGTTATCCTTGGGAGGACATCCCATGCAATTATGGAAAAAGGCTGTGCAACTACATGCATATATAAGCACAAATCCTGGAGCATTGCCATTAATACAGAGAAGAAGATGCCTTATTTACATTTGCATTTTAGTTCATGTGCCACTCACTAAGTTTATGGCCTGAAATGATAAGAACAAGTTAAAAGAGATGAGAAATAAAGGCTGAAAGAGCCAGATGAAATGTTTATGGAATTACATGGCTAGGTTTAGAGCTTTTTCTATTGGTCCTATTTAGCATTGGATGAATATTTTAATGTTTTAAGTCTTGAAATAAGTGTATTCTGGTTTTGTTTATTGTAGATTGGCTTTGTTTAACTTGCATGTTTTTGTGTATCCAGTTTCTCTGTCTTGCAAAGTGTATGGAAAATCTTAAAATGGTAGTATCTCAACATGTTGTTTTATGCAGATTTCTTGAGTTAACCACTTGAGTTAATGTTCATTCTTCTCATTGACATGATCCACAAACTATATAGCAAAAGATTATGCAATTGTTCTTTCAGATATTATCCTTTGATCAGACAATTTCTCTGAAGAATGATAGATTTTCCCAGGAATTTTCTGTTACTTCTTGCAGGTAGTTACCTGTAGTTCCTAGTTAAACAGTCCTTGAGAGCATTTGGACACTATAAACCAGTTCCTAGTGAATTGAGCCTTCCCATCCATCATGTCCTACAGTGATAACTAAAGAAAATTGCTAACAGCTGCTGGTCAGGATTAAAAGAAAATGGATCTTTCTTTTCTCTTTTTCATTCTTCCAGTTGCATATATCCACACAGTGTGTGCCTAGCAGTATCTTACATTATATGCTGCTGTGACTCAGAATTAGGTGACAGAAATGAAGGAATCTTCCTAATTTTAACTGCTGTTTTCTTAGGTGAGGAATAATATTTGTAAGAATTTAGTAAGTGCTGAATGTTATGTGATAGAAAGCTTCTGAAAAGTTTGGGCCTTTAGGCAATTTTAAAGTTGTCAAAAATGCTTCAAGATAAAACATTTTGAAAATTAATTTAGTTCCTTTTCAATGGACAAGTAAAATTTGATTGTGCGAACGTGAGGCTTGAAGAAAATCACCCAGCACCTTTGACTAACCAGGCAGTGCACATAACATCCTGGCAAAGGTCACAGTAATTGTGGTGGTTTCCTTTTCACATATTCATAATTTCCAGCTATTAGTCCTTTTGTTTTTGAGTTATGTTAGTGATGACACCAAAAAAGTAATGCTGCTAGCCTCCTTCACTGTTTTTAATTTCACTTTATTACAATGACACAGAGAAGAAATGAACTTTGTTCTTGCTGGTAATACTAGATCATCTTTAGATGCTGGTTTGCATAAGTGGTGTTACTGTACTAACATTAAGAATTTTTTTTCCTTGTAGATTAGCACTGTTTGTTTGATTTAGTGCTAATGTCAGTTAGGGTTTAAAAAAAAAAGCTATCACTCTTTGAGATGATGAACAAGGAGTACAGTATACAGAAATTAATCAGATTCTTTCTAAGTGCCTGATGGTGATGCTGAACTGATTTTTGCTTTTATATATTCTTCATATATATTTGTAGCTATATGAAGGATTTATAAAAGCAAAAATTAGTTTGGCATCAATGGAAGTAACTTTGTTGTGCAGTGCCTACAGTTCCTGCTGTGTGCTGCTGTGTTACAGGCACTCTCTGTACATGCCTCTTGCCCATGTTCAGTAGGGGGATTAAGTATTTTCAGTGATGAAAAATAAATGCCAAAGCATTACAAGTTGAAAAAAAATGCAGTTTTGCAGTCAATACCGGTTTATGTAAATGCAAAATGATGAGGTTGGTGCACACATTGACACTTGTGATGCTGGAAGGGATTGATCACCAACTGTAGTTCTGATCTGACTAAAGAGAGGTTGGCAGTTGTTGCATTTTACTTAATTTTATCTGGTCCACACATTTAGCTTCAAGCATGTATGTAAATGTGTTCATGGCTCATAGTTAGAATGTTTGATATGTTGTTTTTCTGAAAGATTTGCAAATTGAAATTGGTTTGCATATTTTGCAATGTAATGTAATCTTTAATTGCATTTGCATGGTATCCATCCTTTCATAAGAAAAGGAGTAATATTTGCTGCCTCAAAAGGTATATCAGTGTTGTGTTGTTCAAGATAACTTCTGAACTTTTTCAGTCTGGGATTTGTTTCTTAAGTTATACATACAGGAAAATAAAAGTTAATATGAACCTGATGTTTTCTGATCATTCTGGTATACACAGGGGTCTGTTACATGGATGCTTTCAAGATAGTTTGATTTGGTTTTGTTGCTCTTGTACCTCCCATAATCTTCAGGCCATGGTGCTGAATGTAAGGGGGGTATGTAACTCTTCCACATCTGTTTTCAAATTATAGTTTCTTGTAATCTAAAGCTATACTAGTACTGTTCATGTTTTTGTGACAGCCTTGCCTGTGTTGTCTCATAGTACAACGTTACACAATATATGTTGATTCTATATTAAAGTGTAGTGCTGTTTCCCTTTTATTTCATACCTCTGGTGTGTTCCTAAAATGAAATACTTTGAATCTTAAGTCCAGCTGACACAATGGTAGGAGCCGTGAATTTTGTTGTTGTAGTTGATCACTAGTAGCCTTGCTAGATAATGTGCTTGGAGAGGTGCATGCCCTAAATGAATGCTTAGTTTCCTATCTTTTTTTTTCCTCAGGATAACCTGAAAAAAAAAAGAGGAGGACCGGTTTCTCTGGTGTTGGTTGGTAGCAATTCTGTCTGCTCCACAGTGAACTTTTGATAGACCTCACTCTTTTTCAGGTGAAGCACCTAGACCACGATGGAGAAACTGAGAAAAGACGTGGTACTACCTTACCTGGTCCTCAATAGCAGCCAAAATAATTTTTGGGTTCAGTACAAGAGCTGTAGTTCTTCCAGATAACTTTGCTTCCTGTCAGGCTGAGCAGGATTCCATAACTAGTTTCTACTTCTTGCATATTCTCATGGATGGCTTACGAGAGCAAAGTCTACTGCTTCCAGGATTTTCTTAGAAGCAGTACCTGCCAACCCTCCTGGAGGAGATGCTCTGTTCATACAACAGAACTTTTGGATGGGTGTTGCTTTTAGATGTTGCTTGGGGTAAATGAGCAGAAAAGGCCTCTGCAGGGTTTTATAGAGATGTTTATTTCGGTCACGCATGGATCCAGGGTTCGGGGAACAAAGGCGAAGGGGCTTGTGGGGCTCCAGGTTTTGTCATGGGATCAGCAGGCAGGGAAATCCTTATGGAACAATTGCCAAGGGACATGGGGGTGCCACAAGGGAAGGGCCAGGGCAGAGGCCCAACAGGGAATTAGGGTGGGAGTGACCGAAAGGCTGACTGACAGGGAGAGGGCACAGGGCTTGTTTTAACTGAGAATGCCTTTCTGAGTCCACAGATGGGAGCAGTGATCCTGCCTGCAGAGCTATGCAGTGGCTGTGAGGTTTGGTATTGACACAGGATGATTGTTCTCATGCAGTCTGTTTTGGGGAAGGTCAGGCTGTAGACAGATTCCTGGCAGTTTCTTGCTGTAAGAAGACAGACTAAAAAGTCATCTTCATTTATATTCTCATTCGTTAATTACATAGACAGTGCTGAAAGCCACAAAATATTAAATACCACCCATCAGTTTGGTAAATGGCATTTATTATGTGTTTTCTTTTTTTAGCTTAACAGGTGGATATTATTTGAGAGATGACTTTACATGGAGGGTTTAGAGTCCAGTAAGGCTTTTGTCACTTCTGTTTCCTTAGAACTATAGTGCTTGCATTTTCTGAAAGTGACCTGATTTTCTACATGCCTTGATTTTCATGTCTTTGTTCATGGAGGACTGTTGGTCAGGATTTTTTTGTTGTTGTTGTTTTAATCAACTTAGAAGGGTGTTGTAGCTGGGAGTGTAACCTAGGTGAAGGTGTGGGATGATGTCCACTTCAGGAGCCCTGATGCTACAGAGCACTTTCAGCCTAGGTGTTGATGCAAGCACTTGTATTCCCTGCCTAGTCTGCCACACCTCCCCTTGCTTCAGTCAGTTCCTCTCAAAAAACCTCAACCTGATGAGGCTTTGTCCTTGCCTAATTTCTGCTCTGGGTGGCAGGGATGTTCATCTGTCCCTCTCTGTTGGGAGGTGACACTTGTGCCTGGTCCTTAAGCTGAACAAGACCATTTATTAGCTTGCAAGCCTTGAGTGCCCTGTAGTATTACACAAACATGGATTGTTATTTTCACTCAGTGTCCTGTACCATGGCATGAAGGGAGCAGTGGCTTGTCTGATGTTCCCTTCTGCTCTGTGCTCTGTATGAGACTGCCTTTGATTACCATGTTCTGGCTGGAGGCTGCAAACCCAGGCACTTGTTGCTGTGCTGTGGAGAGTCTGCCTGTCCTCTGGACACACTAATTGGACCATCCTGGAGCCTGGCGCTAAGCTGTGCTGCTAAGCAGTGCTCTTGAGGCTGGAAAACAGAGGAGAGGCAAGAAGTTGCCAGTTATTATGACCTGCTTTAAATTCTGACTGGTGTTGGGATGGAAGGGCTGTGAAGTAAGGAGCAGGAAGATGCACAGGTATGTGATGCACTCTTTGTTGGGACTAAGCCTTTGCCTGTATTAGGCAGGAGTGAGAGCTGGGCTAGGAAAATCTGTGTGTAATTAACTGGAGATTGATGGCTAAATGTATCTATTTTTATTGCCATTAAATGGAAATTGAAAGTAAAGCCACTAACTTGTTGCTGAGTGAGTGGACTTAAAAAGGCACTGAAGCTTGTCCATGTGCCTTGTGTGGAGTGCAGCTTGAGAAGGCACTGTTGGTTGGGCTTTGCTCCTCTCTGGCTTTCCTGCCTGCACTGCTCCCATGTGGTTACCCATTCAGACCCCAGGTGATGGTGTTGGATCTGAAAGAAGAAAATGTGAAGATGGAGAAGCTCCATTCACTGTGAACAAGGCAATGGCTTTGTTTCTGTGTTGACAGGGCTGTCTCCTCAAGAGTTGCCATTCCTTTCCAAACACACATGCAAACTGCCTGGCTGGCTGGTTAGTTGCCATGTAGGAGGTAATTTGAGGAGGTCTTCCCTCAAGAAGTTCCATTATGTTAAACTTGAAAGGCCTCTACCTAAGTTTAAGCTGAGCTATAGTTAATGTGGCACTCGATGCGATGCTCAGAGCCAGCCAGCAAGGTCTGTGTTGGCTTTGCATTACAGCACATTCAATGACTGCTTGAAGGCAGGCATGTCTGCACCACAAAAAGCAGGACTTCTCTTCACAGACTTACTATTAAAATTATGTTGCTGTAATTAAAAAAAAAAAAAAAGCCAAAATTCCCTACCCCTTCAAAATGTGCCAGCATTAATTTATGGCTTCTATACACACATATCTCTGAAATAATTTTACCTATTTATGTAACAAAGGATTGATTAATGTTATGTGACTGAACATGTGGAAGAGGTACAAGAAATTTCTTAAGTGTCAGCCTTGGAGACTCAGCATTTTCTTTCAGTATTCAAAAAGAAATTTAATTTTAGCTTTTTGTGATACTCACTGGTAATTAACTGCTCCATGTACTGCATCTTATTATGCTACGGACCTGAAGATTTTCTATTGGAAACAAAAATCGATTTCAACAAATTCAGTTGTTGCCGTCTTATTAGGTTATGGTACTCAATGTAAATTAAAGTTTTGAATTTGTCATTGATCAATAGATGTAATTATTGATTTGGGATGTATGAGGCAAAAAGTGAATAAATAAGTTTTTCTCTTTGTTTTTATAGTATGAAAACATGTCAAAGTTTATTGAGCTGGAAGTTACTTTGTAGTGAACCTGAGGCAGAATCAGAAACACAAGAGTAATGTTAGTCTATGTATTTCTTGGGTGGTGCAGGATTTTCTTAAACTGCTGGCTGTCGGGCATCCTGGTTTAAAAGTTTGTTTAGAAACCTAGGGTGCAAGGATTGGTTGGCTGTCTGATCCCAGGTCCCAGTGCCCATCTATAATATGGTACACAGGCAAACCCACCACCTTTCAGATATTGATGTCTCTGCACAGAAGGCTCCTTGCAGTGTTCAGCGTATCTGGAGGCAGGCAGAAAGTTTTCCTCAGTGGAGGAAACTAAAAGTAATAACAGAGCTAATAATAGCTTGTCTTGGTTTGATTTGGGTTTGCCAATTCTAATATATTCAATTTCTTTTAGAGATAGGATTTAGGAGGAAAGACAAGGCAGGCCTAAAACTTAAAATGGTATATAGAAATTTATTAATAACACAGAAAAAAAAAAGAAATTCGGAATAAGATTTCCAGATCATTCCCTCTCTTCCCCCCCCTCCACCCCCAGTGTCCATATTTCTTAACAACAACATACAGAGAACACTTCAGTCAGTTTTCTACTTAAATAATAATTTCAGTTCACTAGAGTGAAAAGTTCCTTTTTTTTTTATCCTTTTTTTTTTAGGTATAGGGGGTGTCTTCACTTTCACAATTTGCATCTGCCCAGGGAATATCTGCAAATCGTGAACTTCCTCCCATCTTCACAGCCTTTCCAGAGCTATGTTATGGGTTATGTCACACACATGGGGGTATTACTTTTAAGGGTGAGCTGTTCAAAGACAAAAAATTCTCTTAATTTTTTTTTTTCCCCATCAAATGTCTTTGTTCATCTTTCCAGTCTCCAGAACAGAGAGCCCCATTCCCTCGAGACAAAGGATCTTTTTCCTCCAGCTCTTCAACGCCCCCCACTAAGTAGTTTCCCACAATTTAAAGAAATTTCGGTGTAGTCCAGTCCCCTCATAGCCCACAAAAAAGGTTTTTCAGCTAACTTAATCAGTAGCATCTTTTCAGTCTCTTCCCATTTAGAAACTTAGCTTTCACTTCACTGACTTCAGTAGATTCCCTGCTTTATTCTTCTCATTCAGGGGAGCTCAGGATATCTGCAGTCTTATCCAGACATTAGAAGGGTTAAAATTTCACCCAGAAGATGAAGGAGCTGGGTCAGGCCATGCTGGAAAACATGCCAGCATGTTTTTCGGGCTGCACGGGCTGTGTGGAGGAGCAGATGAAACTGCAAGGCCCAGCTGTACTTCCCATGCTGAGTGGGCAGCTGGGGGGCTTCTCCTCCCGCTAGCTGCTTCCAAAACGGCGGCAGAGCCCCGGCTGGGCTGTGGCCACACTGGAGAGGGTCCAGGAGCCCAGCAAAGGTTTCCCTTTCCTCCTGGCCACCAGCTGAAAACGGGGAGGGGGCTCGGTGGCTCCTCCACCCCCGCCCGGCCAGGCCGCATGGCGGGGGGGGTTGTGGTTGTTACCGGCTTCTTCGAGGGAAGTAAAAAGAGACAGATTAACTTTACCAATGTTATTTATGAAAGCGAAATAACTTTTTAATTGGTTACCTGGGCTGTCAACCACCAAATCAGGTCTCTGATTGATCCCTGCGGCCCAGACAGGAAGCTCCCACAGAGGAAACAGCCCTGCTGTGATTCGGTGCCCTGAGCTCCTCCTCTCAGGCGATCCCCTCCATGCAAAGCCAGCAAAACCTCTGATTCACCCCATGCAAATCAATCAGCGCTATCTTCTGGATTGAAATGAAAGCATCGATTGCACTGTTTGGAGTGGATGTGCCATTCCTGTCTCAGAGTTGGATGAAGCTGTGTGGGAAGGCTGTCACTCCAAGCCTGCCCGTGTGCCGGGAGCTGAGAGGAGGCTCCTTGGTAATTAGTGCAGCAGCATGAGAGTGTTGCTCAGACTCTGGTAATGGATTATACACCTTGGTTTTCCGAATTGCTCTTGGTTAAACAAAGGTGCCTAACTCCTGAGATCAGCAACCTTGCCAATTTCTCTGCATTAATAAATTATTTTTAATTTAATGGACTTTGAGGGCTTTGTTTAAGGGTTGCTATAGAAATGTTTTTCTCATCAGAGATTATAAATAAAAGTTAGTAATCAGTAAAAAAGGTTGAGAAACAGCAATATTTTTGACTGCTTTCATGGTTTTGGGCTGTTGCTTTTAAAAATAGGAAAAAAAATCAAGAAGAATTGATTGAGGACATAGTTCACTTGATCAAGTGGATACAGACCCCAGCTGGCAGAAAACTGATTAAAAGAAAAGACAAAATAGATAATTTTGTCAGATGGAGACCACATTCTTGTGGGACATGAGCTGATTTATATCAATCACAGCAGCAGAAACTGCAGGTGGTATGTAGTAGGGCTTGTAGAAACATTATAGTTTGTGTCTATCTTATATGGGTGGAAATAGATACAGATATCTTGACAGAGTAAGTCGTGTCAGAAGGAAAAGCACATATGAACTGATGTATTAGAGCTTGGAGGATGCTCTAATGTTTTAGATGTTTTAGCTGTTGAGACAGATTTGAGGAGGTATATCCTGGTTTTGCTGTATTTTCCAAATAGAAAAATGAAGACAACACTCTCTTCCAGTTTCCTAGTCACCTAGTAGCTATAAATTTCATTAGAATGAAATAAAAATCAGTGTTTTGGAATTGAAGTGACTTTTATAACCTAAGACCCCCTGGGAAAGTCCTTGGCTGCTCTGTCAGGTCTTTATTATCCTGCTGCTGTCAGAGGTGGTTGTGTGCAATTTCCTGATACTGGAGAGACTCTTTACTGGTGTGTGTGTTAAGTAAAACTTCACAGTGAACCCATGATTTTACTGTTAAATGTGGTGATGCAGTCCAGTCCACTTTGCTGGTGCTCACTGCTGGTGGTCTAGTGCCTAGGTTCCCTGAAACTGTGGATACAGACAGATACCAAGACTGGCTTGCATTTCTGTTCTTTCCAATAGTTTCATTGGTCAAATTCAGCAGGATTTCTCTGGTGTGGCTGTGGAGAAATGAGCTTATGATGTCTAGATATTATATCAAGATTGACAGTTCTTTTTCCAAATGTGAGGTCTCATGTTCACCTGAGTTGGGTAAAACCGCCGAGAAGCAGCAGAGTACATCTGTGCTCATACACTATGGACTTGGGCAACCATGGCAGTGGCAAGGAACTGGGTAAGAATTAAATGGTGTAACTGCAGCTTGTTGGAGTCCCTGGTTGTGTCTGCAGGATTTGTGTCAGCAGTGAAGGAGAGCAGCAGCCTGGGACTGAGCTGTTCTGTGTCTCCCCTGGGACTGCAGCAAGCTCCTTTCTCTGCAGACTCTCTGTTGTATCCTCTGCTAAAGTCTGTTTATGCTGTGTATTTACTTTAGGGTGGATATTTATCCCTGGGTTATGGTAGCACTAAGTGATTTGGGTCTGAAGGTGCTGCTGAAATATTAATAAGAGCCTTGTAATAAGATTCAATGTCTACAGTTCTTTCCAATTTGTGTCTGTTCTGAGTAGTTCACAATATCAGGGTCTTAGCTATATAAAAATAATTAATTTATTTGCTTTCTACTGAATAAATGACATGCCAGTGAAATGATTAATGAATAAGAAATCATGAGTGTCACTGGCACACAAATGGAAATCATCATTCCCTTAACAAATTTTTTTCTAGTTGGTTTTAAGTTTCCGTTGGGAATAACAGTTTCACTAATTCAACAAAACCACCTGATAAATAACTCATCATTTTTTATAGATGTCCATTAAATAAATCTATATTGAAGTACCAAGAAATGACACTTGTAGAAGAAACATTGCTGCAAATAATGAGAAAATTGCAGACGTATTTTATAACTCTTCCAAAAATCAAAAGGTCTCATAAATACAGTCTGTAAAAATGTCTGTGGAAGAGTTAACATAACTGTACAAGCAATAAGCCTGACCTTTCAGTGTAATTTATTTTAGATTTGCTCAATCCTTTTTTATTAAAACTAGCACATCTGAAGCAGAATTAAATCCTATTATACCAGCTCTGTGATTGTATCAATTTTTCTCTGCCATGGCACACTTTATTAAAAATTACTTTGTTTCATATTGGTTAACACAATCAGGGGAGTAAATGAAGTTTTGTGGTCTTTGGGAAAGAAAGAAGCGTGTGGTTTCTATCCTTGAGAGCAGTGTAAATTGCTGTGAGGATCAGCTGAGTTCCAGCCCTGCAAAAATCAGTTCAGGTGTTTCCTCTGTGGTGGTAAGACACAGGCCCCCATCCTGTCCAGTGTCTGCACTGATTCAGGGACCAGGTTACACAGGACCAGCTGCATTAGATGTTTTTGTTTTAGCAAAAATATTCCTGTAAACTAAATACCACATCTTGTTTCTGCTTCCTTCACAGTTCTGTGTTCTGACTCAAAATCAGCAATTGCCACCAGTGCATCCTGTTCTTGTTTCTGTTGCCTGCAATGGCTCAGATGCACCTTTGATCTGAACAAGGATGTGTGCTCATAGGCATCCCCTGCCTCTGTTTCATCCCTCTCTTTCAGAGAAGTGTTTGTCATGCTGGTGTTGGTGTTCTAGCAGCCAGCAGCTATGAAGTGCTCTTGTATTTTTTGTCCTTGTGTGGGTTTTACCTGCTTGCTTTCTTTCTCCTCAATTTTCTGCAGTGGAGCATTGGGTTGGATTGCAAGAAAGGGATTTAGATGGAGTCAAGTATTTTTTTTTTTCTGGTTTAAAGTCTGTCTAGTGCTTTTTAACTGACCAAGATCTACAGCACTTTACTGCTCCTATTTAATGGGCTGTTTACAATTTCAGGACCAACCCCAGTAGCCTTGTGGAGCATATTTCCATGCTGATGACATGTTTACAGTGAATAATAAGAACTGACACGTTTTGTGTGCACAGGTTATTGCCCCCAAATCATGTGCTATAAATTGTTGTGGGTGACTAGCTGGTGCAAGAACCTGTTTTTATTTTATAGAGCATCATAGCGAGATCTGGAAAACACATTAGTTGAATTCTTGCTTCCCCTACTCATTGCAGGCAAAGCACAAGGTTGCCTTTTTCTTTCCCTATCCTATCTCATGTGCATGGACTGGGGGAAGAGGTGTGGCTAGAACTATTCTCAAAGGATGCACTTTGTGGGGGAAGGTGACCAGAACAGCATCAGAACAGCTCTTTATTCTTTCAGGATCACATTAGTGTCTGCAGCGTGGGTTTAGGAGGCCCTGAGGCTGGGGGGATGCAGCAGCCTTTCTGCATTCCTTCTCCAGGGTCTCCCCTTCCCCCAGAGCACCGTGCTCAGTGCAGCTGCTCTCAGTGACAGTCTGCAGTGCTTTTTTTGCTGCTGTGGCTCAGCTGAGCCCAGCAGAGCAGCCTTCCTGGGCAGTCCTCTTCTCCCTGAAGAAAAGTGTCTCAAGTTCTGGCCTTTAAAACAGTGTTTCAATTTGGGAAATCTCAAGTAGCCTTAAGATACATTAAGTGTGTTATGTCACAGGAGTGAAAGTAACTCATTATGCATATCAGGTAGGGAATGAGGCCTCTGGGCAGTATTATGGTGGTGTGGGATTACATAAAGGAAAAATAGTTTATGGCTTATTTCCATTTGTCCACAGCAAGACCTTTCCAGGTGCAATGTGTTTCATCTGGTGCTTCTGGAAATGCTCCAAAACTGCATTGTCCTAGGCTTTGGGACTGTATATATTTCTTTTAGAGAAAGCAACATATCTGCAAATAGGAAGAAAAGGAGAAACTTTCAGAGGAGAGCAGCCTATTCATCTGTGAATCGATCTGAGTTTTAACTGGTTCTTTTGGGTTATGAATGCTGCCTTCAGCATTCACTTGGAACAATTTTAATTCTGGTGGCAAGAAGTGAGCTATTAAGCCCCAGTGTCAAGAAATCCTCTGTTTTGTTGCTGAACAACTGCATTACAGCCAGCTCAAGGACAGACTTTCCTTTATGGAAACTCAGGAGGGTTCACTGCTCACTGCGTTTGCCCAGTCCTTGGCCTCACCACTATGACAGTCAGTAGTGTCAACTTGAAGTGAAGGCACAACAACAAAACTCATTTCACATAGACCATTGAACATCATACATTAAAAAAATCTTCTGTCCCTACCTCTAGATGGAACCTGAACCAGAGACTTTGAGGTGGAATGCTCTCCTGCAATCTTCTGGAGCCTGCAGTGTTTGTGTTCATCCCGCAGAGTGCTGGTTCTGTATCAAAAAAGCAAATTAATCTGTCACTGAGACTAATCCTACTTGTCTCAGAAGTAAGCACAATTTTCAGTAGATGGGCTATTTGAGATGATTTTTACATTCTGAGTCAGAATGTCAGAAAAAAATGTCAATTAATCTGGTCTTGTACTGATAAGACTCCACAAATGACCTGCTTGGACACCTTGTCTGGTACGGGGTCAACGACTGAGGAAGATTTTGTGAACACAGCTGTTTCAGTGCAGTTTCTGAGCAGACTATTAGACAATGTCTCACTGCTGAGGGAGCCCATCTTCTGATGTCTCTGGACAGCACAGGAAGGGGAAGCTGTTTATATTCCTGTAGTTTATATCAAATGCCAGTGATGTGCATAAAAAATAATTAGTGAAATAAATACTCAGGTGTCGATGCTCTGGCAGGAGGTAGCCAAGGGAATTATCTGTATGCAAAAGGATGATTTAAGTTGAGAGCATCTACAGGGGTAATTGATGCCAAATCTATCATTAGCATTGATTTGGGCATAATTAGTTTGAATGAAAACAAAATACTGTCATCAAAAATAATAAATTGAAGCATAGCAGGTAATTCAAGAGTCAGAAGCCTTCATCAAAGATGTCTGAGGAAGGTGTTTTTATCTTTCTGTGCTGATTATGTGACTTGATGCAGTCTCTGACTGGTTTGCACTATGGTTGCACACAGACTCTGTACTAAAAGAAAATTATCTTGACTCTCTCAGCATTAGCAAGCTTGTTTGTTGTGTTGTGTTTAGAGAGCTCTACAGTGAAACAACCTTTCTGACCTGTTACTATGTTGGGGATTTCATATAACTCCTTTACAACTCACTTTAATTTCTTTTATTTCTGGATCTGCTACTAGCTTTTAAAGTCTCATGTAGACACTCTTTGTTCAGAGCTTTTGTAACTGGCTCTGAACTAACCTCAATTTCTTGGTATTTCCCATTCATTGGTATGTATTTCGAACCTCTTTCCCTTTACCCAATGGATCAGGCATTTCCTTGAATCTGTTCCCTGCTTGCCCTGCAGGTTTTTTGTCTTCTATAAGGAGAATCCCAGTGCAGTCATGTGGTCCCCTAATCCCCTGAAGAAGATGTGGTTCACAGAGGGTGTGTGTTATAGACTCACCTACATTGAAACTATAGACTTTATTCTTTTTCATGTGTTTTGTAACAGAGATCTCCAGTTTGTAGCTCCTGCATCAAACAGAGTGCTGGTTACCCCACCAATATTTTGGTTCTCTGGTGAGCATTCAGTGAAGGTACCCCATGTCAGCTGGCTCTGTAGGATGTAAAGCAACCTTACAGCTGCTAAATTAATACCTACTCTCTTATTTTGCAAGGTGGAGGGGGATAAAGTGATTGTGGTTAAAGTGTAGGAGAGTTGACACTGGACTGATGTGGCAAGGAGGGTGCAGCCTTCCCATCTCACTGCAGAAATGGCTGAGGTGAATTGATGCCAGCAGCATGGCATCCTCATCCATCTACTGATGGACATGGACACAAACTGAGCAGTCCAAGGAAGCAATGGAAAGGAGTTGCACCTATATAAAATTGTGTGCAAGATGCATGTTCACAGGGGAGTAAGAAACAAAAATATACTGGAAAACTGAATGGGACAAAAAAGAATTTGAGAATTGGAAGGAAGAAGCCACTGAAAATAAATCTGTTCCAAGGTGTGATCTTCACTCTAACCATCTTCACTCTGAGGCTGTGTTTTCACCTCAGTTTACCAGTATTTCCTGTGTTTTTCTGCAATGAGTTACTGACCTTTCACTTGATAGCGAACACATTGAGCAAATGGCCCAATGCCTTCTGCTGAGCTGTGCCAGCTTGTCCTGGTCCAAGACCTGCCTGTGTGCTGGGTTCAGGGGACTGGCTGACTCCCTGCCAGCTGGCTGACTTGAGAGGTTCAAAAGCACTGTTCTAGGGCCAGATCCAGCATTTCAGCAACGATACAGGAATGAGATGCACTTTGTGGGTGGTTGTCACTTTCACCATCAGCCTATAAATATGTCAGGTGAGTAACAGTGTCTTGCAAAAGTGTCCTTGAATACACTAGCAGGGTGACTTTATGCCACAGTCCTCCAGGAACAAGCTGAAAACACCACAGGCACTGTGGAAAATGGCAGATAGGGATAGAAAGTGGCTGAAGGAGTGAGAGTACCATCCAACTGGACAGCTTCAGCTCTCCAAACATTCCAGCTTTGTGCATGAATGGAAGCAAGTTGTTTCCATCCCTTCTACTGAGGTTTCTTCTCATATTAGAAGGTCACCAATTATTTTTGACTGATCAGCAGAATTTCTTCCAGGCTGCATGAATTTGGTGTGGCCTTTTGTTCTGTGGCTATCTCTTCCAAGGGGCATCTTTTTATTGTTGGCGCAGATCATGGAAACTGCACTGCTCCAAGGAAAGGGCAGGAGGAGGAGGTCTTGCACAGATAGTCTGCCTGGGGTTTAGATAGCAAGAGGCCAAAAAAGATTGTTTACAGTTGGGCCTAGTAAATGAATTTAATCTATATAAATTCTTGATAAGGAGCTGGTTCCTTAGATACTAAGTGTCAGAGTAATTCACTGGTACCAGGTTCAATTTATGTTGATAGAGGAGCTGGTTCATATATATTTCCTTTTTAATTTACATTTTGCTCTTTTCTGTTTCTGGGAAATGAGCTAAGCAGAACTAATGCCACTTAGGGAAAGTGTCTGTGTGAGGTTGGAGGAAAATCTGGCTGGACAAATCTGCTAGTTCAAATTTGTAGCTTTACTGAATTTGAATTAGGACTTACAAATATCTTGGTTTAAACAAGCTGAAATATGGTAGTCTGGAGGAGCAGGACAGGAGAAACTGGCTTTATCCTCTGCTGACATCACCTTTTGTACTGTGCACATGGTCAGGTGTTGGTGAAGGAATAGCAAAGACTTATGAATGCCTAGCAAGTAGTTCTGAAACAATAGATGAAATAGAGATGTTAGCAGTATTTGACATAGATGCTGAAAATAGTTATGTTAAGGTTTGAGGCCTCTTCTTTTGTTTAGATAATACCAAATACCATACATTCCAAAGAACTAGCAGATATCCTGTCCCAAGCCTGGCAGGAAAGATCTGAAGATAAGGGTAAAGCTATAAAACATGGTAATTTAGTTGTTCCTATAGGTTGCATGAAAATATTAGGAAATAAGTATATTGTATTAGATTGGTTATTGGAACTTAGAATATTCATTATGGAATAATACTTATTGTACTGCAAATGGAAAATCCCTCTCTTCTCCTCCTCTCTTCTCCCCCCGCTCCTCCTCTCCTCCTTTTCTCTCTTGCCTCTCTCTTCTTACCTCTAATCTCTAACCTCTCTCTAAGCTCTCTCTTATACCCATGCCTAATAATAAAATATAACCCTGAAGAATAGAAAATAATAAGCTCCTGAGTCTGTCCAGCGACCGTGCAGAAACCCCCCGTTCCCACAGTCAGGCACTGACAGACTTGGATTTACTGGGAAGTCATTGATCCCAAGAGAAAAGAAAATTAGGAGTTAATGCTGTCCTCACTCACATGTGGGTCAAGGCTTTTTAGACCAGTATTAAAAGAAGACCAATAGTGGGGCTGTGAGGGGAAGAGACAACACATGAGTATTCACTCATCATATTCATTGCTTCCCTAGGCTTGGAAGGTAATTTTCTTCATTTTAAGAAAGAACTTTGAGGAGGGCTATGCATAGTGCTGCTGCCTGATCCTTACATACTGCAGCAGGGCCCATAGTCCCACAAAGCCATTACTTCAGAGGGGGACTAGGAGGTCAAGATTTAAAATGAAAAGATTCTCTGAAATACAAACAATGTGGTTTATAATAAGAAAGTATAAATTATCTAAGGAGAAGAAAATAGCATCTGTTGAAAACGGATTAGTAAGGAGTGTGCCTGTGGATGCCTGGGTAGCTTTACCAAGTAGTCAATTAGAGTCAATTATCATCCTCAAACTCCTCACCCTGTGTTTAGTATGCTTGCAGTGTGTCCAATTTAGCTTGTGCTCTTTCATAGGTTCACAATTTTCTCTCTGTGTCTGAAATGATCTAGCTGGAGACACCAGGAAAGTGCGAAGCTTTATTAAATATATGACAATTGTAATCCTTTTGACTGAAACCTGATTTGATTCGCTTGAAAATGACTTTAGTGTATTGGATTTACGGTTCATTTAACAAGTGCTGTAGATGTCAATACATTAGTGTAAACCTGATGCAGGTAGTAATTTGGTTTCTAGTGAGGTTCCCCAGCAGTATCCAGCTATGAAAAATGGGACATTCTTCCTTGAAGTACAAAGTGCACCTGCCTGATGGCAGATGTTTTATAGGGCCCTGCTACTTCACTTTCTGGGAAGAGAGTGGTGTTAAATCTTGCTGTGGGCTTTAAAAGTGCCTTAAACTGATAAAATGTTAAAAGAACAGATTGAAAAGAATAAAAGATTATTCTTTAGAAGTTTTGTTTTAATTATTGGTTTAAATTACGACTTTATCTCTTGCAGTCTTAATTGTGCAGTTGCTGCTAATGCAAAATTTCAGCCAGATTTAATTGAACTTTAAAGAGAAACCTTTCATTTTTATGTGACTGTGTGATCAGGTGTTCTCCTTACCTCTCTATTGCCTTCAAACCATTTCACTGAATGATCCTGCTGGTGTAGTATGGAAATAGGTGTAGTACAGAGAGGCCAGGACAGAGAAGGCAGTGATGTCTCCCTGTTTCCCGACCCTCCTCTTCCCTCTCTGGACATGAGATGAGTTTCAGAAAAGCAGCTGTAAAAAATATTGTCCCCTTTCAAGGCAAAGTGTGTGTCCAAAAGCCTGTCAGGTCTTAGAGTAGCTCTAAGTAGCCTTTTCCCTTTGGGAGAGACCCTTCTACACTGGGCAGCCCACAGGCACACCTTCATTCAGCACTTGTGCTCAAAAACTGCTCTTAAATTTTTTATGTGCTGCCAGGTAGCTTTTGTTTCAGCATTAAGCTGATTTCCACAGGTTGAGACATTGCTGATCAATATGAGAGTATTTGAGAGCCTGACCCCAGCAGATTGTGCTGGAGTGAGTAAGGGCACAGAAGGTATGTTCAGTCTTACACAAAGCAGCCTCTCACCATCTCTCAATTCTTTCCACGTCTCAGCTGGAAATACAACTCCTTTTGCTCCTCTATACTTCTTAATTTCCTTCCTATGCTGTTATTTAGCTGTTAAGTGCTGTGCTGCACTAGATAATGGAAGAAGCTGTTCAGAATGAAATGGCATGGCATTTTCTGCCCTTTTGTAAACTATATAAAATAAAGATGAACTTTTCTGCCCGTTTCAGCCAAGGCACAGCTTGCTGTAGGGTGTTGGCTCTTTATTTTCCCCTGGATCATGGCTGACTCCAGCCAGCTGTGTGTTAGGAGCACTGTTCACAGCCTCTGTGTAAAGACCAATATCTGGGGGACTGCTTGCCATTGGGCACAATTAAAAGTGTCTCTTTGGGGTATGTCATCTGCAGAAGAAGGAAAAACAGTAAACTGAATTCACTCACTGCAGAGAGGTGGCTCAGGGGTTATGTGACTGCTCAGTGCTGCCGTGTCTGTAAAGTGTCTGAAAAGACACTGCAGACTGCAAATGCTGCTCTAGATGGGAGCCCTTAGGAAAATTATTCCAAAGTACCTTTTAAACCAAATAATCAAATTCTCAGTATACTTGTTACTTCAGCATTAAAGTGTCAAAAAATCATAATAAGCTTTGTTTTCCCTTGGGAATTAATAAGCCTCACTTGAATCAGGGGTACTTTTAAATTCTGAGTGATAGTGTCCATAAACTTAATGCAGTTTAACTGAGCTTTTCAATCTGTGGTTTTTAGATCTGCTTAGTTTCCTTAACAGTGCACTGGTCTAGGCAAATCTCAAGTTATGTACTCCTCTGCTTCAGAGAGAATTTCTTTTCTGAAGTACTGGCTTGGAGGGTGGCAGATAACAGCTGCCAAGAAGAATTTACAGACAGGTTGTGTGTTAGTTTTATTGTCCCATTTTGTATATTCATGTTGAATGAATCCAGATGTAATTAATAGTATGGGCGTACCTAACTGCTAATCTAAAATCAGAAAAACCTGTTGGAGTCTCAAAAGGTAGAGTTCATACCTCAGAATCTTTCTCAGCTCCCCTTTCCTGCCTGAGATGAGGGAGCAACAACCCTGTGGCAGAAGAAGATGCTGCCTGACTGGGTCATATTTCCTGCAGGATTTGCAGCTAACAGCATCTTTCTACCACCACTGTGAGATACTTGTGTGGCCACCAGATAGCACTAACACCTGCACAATGTTTTGCAGCAGCCAGGACTTCAGCCTTTGGTGATTTTGTGTCCTCATGTTTGTTCCTAGTTGTGATCTTGTAGCACTGTGAAGGTAGGAGAGGGCAGAAGTACCAGCACCACCATCTCCTAACAGTCCAAAATCAAAATCAAGGTCAAAACAGTCATAGAATTACAATACATAAATTCATGTGAAGTTATTTTTCTTGTCATCCTATTTCTGCTTTCATAATTCCTGTTTTCTAGGCTTTTAGGAAGCTACAAATGAGTTGGTGGGCTTTCACTAAGGCTGCTTTAATAATGGTGTGTCTGAGACAACCTCAGGTTTCCAAGCTCTGGAAATTAAGAATAAAGAGTCTTGTTGTTCATGTCTGAGATCTGAAAATGCTGCTTATTCCCTTCTGGTCCCTTTTATCATGCAGCTTGACAGAAATATTTTGTTCGTTATTTAAAAAAATGTGTATGCTAAAAGTTAATATTTTTTTCTTGTAAAGGCTCATCCATCCTGGTATTATATTAGCAATTCTACTTTGTTCTTCTGTGAAGCAAGTTTCAGTTTCCAGGTACATCTACTTTCCATTCCACAGCTTAAAGAAAGTCGTCAAAAAAAAATATCTTGAAACCTACTTAATGAAGCCTTTAAAATGCTCATCCTGCACTTTTGAGTGAAGAGCAATTTATATTTCATAAAAGTAGAAGCAGTGCTGCAAGCTGTAAGTAATTATCATATAATTAAATGTCTACTATGAAAGAAATGAAAACTCAGGCTTCTTGGGAGGCTTCCGTGACTGGTTTATGCAATCACAAATTAAATTACATTTCTTTACCTTATGAATGTTCTGGAGGTACATTAATCTAGTTTGGAGGTGCACCTTGGAGACTGCTAAGCTGTGTTAAAAGGAGGAGGGAGTTTATCAAACTGGTAAATTCCATGGGCCAAGAAGAAGAACACATAAATATCTGTGATGGGTTCTGGAAATGTGATTGTGCTTTTCTTGTCTGGAAACATTTGCAGCTAATAATGAAGAAAACCCCTATGTGAGTAGCAATTTACGTGAACTGTTGTGGTGTTAGATTGCTGAGTTCCAGTGGCCATGCCTTTCTCTGCAGAAGAGAAAAATACTGTCCATTTGTTAAAAGTGTTGTGGGGGTGTTGGGTGTCAGGCAACTTGGACAGAGGATTAACTCTTCATGTGTTTAAACTTCCTGTGTGCTTAGCCAGAAATCCCCTTCTACCACCCAAAGGGCAGTGAATTTGTGGGTGTCATGTGTTGGGATGTTGAAGAAAGGAGCCTCAGTTCCCTATGTGAACACCTCCTGTCATTTCTACCTCTGTCAGTATTTATTGGAATGATGGCATTCACTGAAGAAAATGTCATGGTAAGAAAAGTGATGAAGTAGTAGCACATCAACAGGTGCACTTTGTTTCCTTGTATGTTGTTGGCATTTTATATTGTACATGGTTGACTTTCACCTGAATGTGGGAAAAGCTGAATTATTTAAAGACAGGAAGCCCTGAGCTGGAGCTGTTCTAATCTAAGGAGCTGCTGCCAAAGCAGTCTGTCATGTATTTTATGCAAAAATGAGGGAAGTATTTTCCTGAACTGATGGCAGTTTCTGTACAACTTGGCTTAAAGAACTGGAAGAGTGAATTTTGCATCATATTTTTGCAATGTATTTGGCTTGCATGAAACTCTTTACAACAAAATGACTGTTTTAGTCATAGCTCTTTGGGAAGCTCTGGTACCGTGCTGCTGAAGGGGCTTCTCTTAGACCAAGTGTCTCTAGAACACAAGAATATAATTTTTATCTCCTCAAATGAAGATTAATTTCATGGTGCCTTCATTGTACAGCAGTGATGGTTGATAATCTCAATTCAAAACTGTATGCAGTAGGGCGATGACAATGTAATGGTATTCTTTATGGTGTCTCAAGGGAACATATAATTGGTGTTGGCTTTTGTTTCCCCTCTTTTTCTTAAGGTTAACTACTTTAACCTTGATTTCAGGCTGTATTCTTTTCTCACTGCATTTCTCCATTATACATTATTTGGTTTGGTTACAGTCACTAGACTTTAACTGCTCTGACATATTAATTTTTAAGGGCACAAATGACTTCATTAAAATAATGTCCTTCAGATAAGTGCACTTGGCATTGTGATTGGAAGTGGACTAAAGGAAATACGAAGCATCAACTCTTCTACATTAAGAATTTATTATGGGGATCAAATCCAATAGAATATGTATTTGAAATGTTTCTTTGTTAACTTTTAGAAGCTCAGTGTGTAGCCTACATCCATTAATTGGTTAGGAGTTTCTAATATGCATTAGTAAAAAATTTGTTTTATGTTTACAGTCTCAATTATATGGAACACTGCTTTCTTAATATCACAGAATCATAGAATGGTTTGAGTGGAAGGGACTTTGAAGATCCCCTAGTCCCACCCCTCTGCCATGGGAATAGACACCTTCCACTAGACCAGGTTGCTCAGGGCCCCGTCCAGCCTGGCCTTGAACACTTGGATAGGATGGGCCACAATTTCTCTGGGCAGCCTGAGCCAGGGTCTCACCTCCCCCACAGTCCAGAATATCTTCCTAGTTTCTAACTTACAACCACTCTCTTTCTGGTTTCCCTTCTGACTTTCTCTTCTGTCTGTGCTGTCTGTGAGTGCTCCCAGAGCCCCAGTGTGACTGTTCCTGTGGCTGGAGAGGGACCATGCAAAGGTTCCTCAGGGACTGCAGGCTCACCTGGGGCCTCCAGGCATCCTCACAGCTTGTTTTGAGGTGTCCTGAACTGAAAAGCTATACCAGATGTGTACTAATGCAACTGAAAGCTTTTAGCTGAGTGATAATTTCTGCTTACTGTTCTCCAGGACTGTCCTTAGCTCTTGGAAGGGCTTTTAGATTTTTTCATTAATCAGCAAGTTTGTAGAAGTGAAATGCTTTGAGATAGTAATGGTCTAATGGTCTCATGAATATGTGCGTGCCACAGAGCACGTCCTGACATCCAGCAGTGATTTTACCTCGTGCTGGAGGCCGAGGAGGGCTGAGCCAGAATTACAGCCTATTTTTCCTGTCTCCCCCAGAGCCTCACAGCACATTTGATGAACACAGTGCACTGCTTTGGGGTGATGAGGCCACTTCCAGAGCAGCTCTGTAAAATGAGGTATATAAATGCTGAGCTGCTGCAGATTAAAAAACATTTCCTAAAAAATAAAGTTAAAATTGAAGCTGACCCAAGTTAAAAAGCAATTTTCTGAGAATGCAAAGGCATAAAGGAAAGTGCCTTAGCATGATTTTAAGTGGGCCTCTGAATGTGGGAGATAGACAGCAGGAATAAAAGGACACATGCCGTGGTGGGGTGCCACAGATGGAGAGACCCTAGAATAACATGCTAGAAGCAAATTTCAATTAAATAAGCATACTTCTTGCAACTATTAAATTCTGCCTAGATAAATGGATTTTAGAAGAATATATGTATTTTTTGAAACCATGAAGTCACGTGATAACAGAGTAATAAATCCGTCAGAATTTCTGCTTTGACCAAAGCTTATCTGTAATACAGGATTCATTTCAATACCTAAAGCAATTTTGGGGTGGGAAACTACTTTCCCAGCTTTGGAATTAGATTTCTCTGCAATGGATATTATGTTCTTGACCCCATATCATTGCTGTTGAGGAGCAGCAGTATTTAAAATCCACTGTAATGCAATAAGCTGAGCAGCTCAGTGTGTGCTGTGGTGTTACAAGGCAGCACTGGTGATGGCCCTTGTTAAGGCACTGAATGTGTGTGAGGTAAACACAAGGCTTTCTCCAGGATAATTAATAATTTAATCTCTGAGAAGAAGAGGTTTCTCTTCATTTATCCCAAATACTCTTTCATTTTTCTCTTCAGGCCATTTTAGCTGGCTTTCTCCTCTCCTCACTCACACAGGTTGCCTATTTTAATAAGCTCTTTCAGCAAAGACCAGATTTCATTTCTTCCAGATTGCAGTAAGCTTTTATTTCTTGTAAAAAATAATTGAAACTTACTGTAAAAGACATCCTCTGTTTGAAGAGATCCCCTTTTAAGAAAATAGCATGACAAAAGGCTGCCTGTGGCTGGCATGAAGTGGCACCTGCTTTGCCATAACCATCGTGGCCAGGCCAGGCTCTGGAGACCAGGACTAACACGTGAATGTGCAAAGCTGCAGGAAATCCTGTGGCAGAAATTCAGCATAACCTGGGGAGTCAGGGTAGGGACATATTTCCCTACTTTATGGTTATCCTGTAACATGCAAGTGATTTAACAGTTCTTGCAGGTGCTGATTGCAGAATGACTGATAAATATTTTGAATATATATTTTCAAAGTATTTCCCTTGACAAATTTAAATTGAGCTAACAATTCTTTTAGCACACCAAACTAAATTGTCTATGGCACTGTTAGCTGGCTTTAAGTATTGCCTTTACCACTCCTGGTAGCTGAACAGTTGTGCTTTTGTTTTACAATTAATATTTCAATGAAAACTTGTAAGGTACTGTAGGCATAAATATTTAATATCTTCCCTCCATGTTTCTTTATTGCTGAGCTTGATGATAAGTTAGTAATTCAGACTGAAATGCAGATAAAATAGTAATGTGAACAGTTTAAATCTGCATTTTTCCAAAGCTCCTGAGGTCAAGATGACTGCATTCTAGCAAGAATATTGCTATTTAAAATTGTTTACCTCCACACTTCAACTGAATGCTGCTGTATATGATAAATGAGGTAAATAAAGGTGCCTTTCGGGTCCCAATAACTGCACAAGAAACCTGATCATTCTAGCTAACATAAAAATAATTTAACAAATGGAACAGTGGCATAGCAACCTGGAAAGAAATTTCTGAATATGGAAGCACATATGGCCAAGGTCTCTTCAGGCATAATTCAAACTTTTTTTTAACTTCTCAGTTTTTAGTAGAATTAATGTAGAATAAAACTTTGTTTTCAGGGTTTACTGTCGCTTTTTCAGAGTTACCTAATTTTTGGTCTGGACATGAAACATGATTTATTTTTCCCCCATGATAACTGGTACCACTTCACCTTGGGGGTAAAAGATGTTGAAATTTGTGGTGTTGTTCCTCAGGAAAAGGCAGACAGTTGATATTAGGCTCAGATTTTAATCTCTTTAGAAACATAGCTATGTCACTTTTACCAAATAGAACAATGTCTTTAAGGCAGAGGTTAACACCTCTGTTCCTCTGTTATTTCCTCTTCCTCCTCCTTTCCTTCCTTCTCTGTCTCTCCCAGACAATGGTAATTTCTGAGCAGATGGAGATATCACTATTTAATAAGAGTAATCTTTGCACAAAACTCATGGGCTTTTTCTAGGCAGGACAGTGTCTTTTAACAGCATTACCATCTGAGAGAGAAAAAGTTAATCTGTTGCTTTGTTAGCATAATCTGAGTTATCTGCTGTGGAAATGTGCTTTGGTCTGAGAGAATTTGTATGGAATTGCTTGCTTAAGCAGGATAAAAGTCTTGGGTGTCTGTCTTGAGTACACATTCAGAGAGCACCAAACAGATTTAACAGAATTCAAAATTCCTCTTCAAAGGACAGTTTAGTTGTAAGTTTTGTATATTTATCTGAAGAGTCAACTTGTGCCCTAATCCACACTTTGATCCTCTTTGTAAACCTTTCTGTTTCGTCTTGCAGATGCCAAGGTGCCTCCTGTAGCAATGCAAATAAAAATAGAGCTGATGGGAAATGAAACTTTATTAGAGCTTTGGGATCCTGAAGACAGTTATCCCAACATCTACTGGCTAAACCACAACAAAAGCAAACATAACAACCATCTGTGAGAGTCTGTCTCAATTCCAGCTGTTTGAATCCGATCATTACTTGAAATTTATGGCTGCTAGAATCTCTTTGGCCTCATTGCATCTGAATTGTGAGAAGCTGGATGTTTCTGGTGGGTTTTTCACAACCTTCTTCAGACAGCTCCTGGCAGTTGTGGGGATGAGCTTTTCCAGGTGGAAAGGTGGATGTGCCATTACCACACTCTACTCACAGTCACAGCTGCAACTTCTGGGTTCAGGTTCCCACCAACTACATTTAAAATCGCTGCCCCAAAAAAGCCAAGAGCCAGGTTTCATTAACACACCGTGGTAGAAGCACAGATGGTGCATTTCAAAAACAAACCAGGAAACACTTTAAAATAAATGAGGAGCTGTTAATGTCTCCTTTGGTGGCTCTTTTAACCAAATGTTAATGGGGTTGGGCAGAGACTGTGTATGTGCCAGATATTTCTGTCTTTGCTATGATGGGAGCAAATGAAGATGAAGTGGAGGTTAATCTAACCATATCTATCCATATCAATGCCCATCTTTGCAGGGAAGGACTCTGAGCTTTCCTGATGAACACCTCTGCTAGGAGGCAGAGTGAGGCAGCAGCTAAAAATCCTGATGAAGCAGCACCAGGTCTGACCATGCTGTAGAAAAAAGCTATATGGGAATGCGCGGGTGGTAGGGCACTGACAGATGTTTTCAGATGGCCAGATGAGGAGTATCCTCTCATTAGGGGCCACACAGTTCAGAATGGAGTTGTGGGTATATTTTATGCTGATGTTCTGTCAAAGCCATGCCGGTTTATGGGAAAATGGTTAGCATTAGTAAATGTCCCATTTTGAAAAGGTTTTTTAAAAAATGTATTTTCAGTTCAAAGGGCATTTATAACTTGACATTTAAGTTAAAATACAAAACAAACCTCCAGATTTACTGAAAGTAACAAGGCCAAAGCCACTCTTAAGTAGTTTTAAAACTACTGAAGAATTTTTTATCGATAAGACCATTTTGTTATCAACTTTATTGGTTCTGTCTTTTTATTAACTCACTAACATTTTCTAGGGTTTGGTCTTCTTGTCTAATTGATGTGTATTTATATTCATTTACTTCTTCATTCTCAAAATTTCTTTTAGGATGGCAGAGCAGTTTCTTTGAGTGCAGCTGCTCTCAACCTGTCACGGTCTGAAGGATGTCACACCAGCTTACTGGCACTGGGTGGATCAAGGACACTGCTGAATTCTATACACTGAATTCTGGAGTGGTGACACTGTGCAGGAAGGGAACAGCACTGAAATATGACCTGGTCACTCTGCTCTTAAAATGAGCTTCAGATGGGCACACTTCCTCTGCAGAAGGAACATAGTAAAGCTTTTCTGCACTGAGAAAACCCATCTGAATGTTGAGATCCTATCAATACTACCTCACAGGAAACATGTTGTGGTTTAACTGGGCAATTCATAGCAAAAATAACAAGTGTGCCTATGGGAAGTTTTTGATTTGTATTTTTTGCAATTAGCAGATAAAATTCTGCTTGGAAGCAGCATAAGCCTGAGTCTGGCTCTGTATGCAGTTGAGAAGATAAGCTGTCTGTGTGAACATGGAACGAGGGTGGGTCCAGGAGAGTTTCTGATGAGGAAGTTTCTCACTTGGCAAAAGCAGGTGAGATTTGACATCCAGGATGAACTTGTGCCATTCAAAGGGCTTGGGGGACAAGTATAAGTTCAGGTGTCAGTGGAAGAGAGAAGGTGGGGAGCTTGGTTTGGATGGTGGTCCATGAGCACTGACTGTATGAAAACATTCCTTCCTGATCACAGTCAGTGTGTGAATGTCCTAACAAATGTAGCAGCATGTCTGTTAATGAGACATTTTCTCATTGCTACTTTTGCTGCTGTACTATTTTTTCTGTCACTCTAAACAGCACCTTGACTTAGTGGTATTTGATTTACATGTAGATTTTTTGCTGTTTGTCAGTGCATTGGCATCATGCCTTCTGTGTGCTTTCCTCTAGTAGACCCATATGACCAGCTTGTGTTAAATTGGTGGGATTTCCCCTGGACTGTAAACAGTTTCTTTTGCTCCTATTAGTTTGTTTGGGAAGTTGGAAAGCTGGAGTAATAATCATTGGTGTCAAGCTATTATGAATTATTAAAAGGAGCACAGCAATGTGAGCTACAGATAATTCCTCATTCTGAAAATGAGCACGACTTATGTTATTGCTGCAGTAATTACCTAAAAATTCTTAATACTTAATTACTTCCAAGGTGTCAATCTTCATAACAGTTTATTAAAAGATTCTAATGGGTGTAGCAGCTGCTTCCACAAGCAAATCTATTTGTGGCTGAACCTGACATTCAACTCTAAATATTATTTCACCTTGATCAACACTATTTCTCCACGCATATCTTGTTGCAGCTGTAACAGATTGGGAAGGGTGGGTTTTTCCAACTGGAGTGGGAATTGTTCTGCTCACTCGTGACTTCCAACCTCACAATGCTAGAGCCAGTAGAAATGTTTGCAAGCAATATATCATAAAAAAGAACTTGCAACAGTTGTTTATGATGCTGATGTTGACTTATTGCTATTTCAACTGTGCAAATGGCTGGTGGATTATTCAAATGCTCCTTTTTTGGGAATTGTCAGCTGGGTGAGAGAGTTGGTGTGAGGGAACAATATTCACCTGTGTGACGCAGATAGGGAGCCTTAGGGAAAGGGCTATGGAGAGGGGTCTGTGTTGTAGTGCCAGTGATGGCAGAGCTGTTTCCTTGGGCTCCCAGACAGCAGGATGCAAGTTAGAAGCACATAATATCTATTAGTTACCAAGGCAAATTCCTGCTTGTGCATTTTTATTGGTCTTCATTGCCAAAATGCCTACTTAGCAGACTCACTTGAGCAGACTCACTCTGGTACTCCATGGAAATAGTGAAGTAGAACAGAATATTGTTCAGAAATCGAAAATCAATTTATATATTTTATTTTTTCTGCACAGAAAATGTGTAAAAATATCCAAATTAATAAATATACGAACGGAAGCAACTTAAAGAGCAATAGTCTCTGATAGCAGGCTCTACCTTAATTTGATTAATACTGAAATCTATTAATCTGTGCCTTCAAACTCTGCTGTGTTCCTGCACTGCTATTTTCTTTGCTTTTCTGTATTTTTGAAGAATTTGCTACATTAGGTATTACTAAAAACTGCAGGACTGTCCTTTCTCCATTTCAGCAGCAGGAGTTTCATGCTTTTCAAACACAAGGATGTGAGTTCAATTATCCTAGCTTTGCAGTGATTTTAGAGACCAACACTTCATTACAATTTACTTCTCTAGACCTTACACTATCCTTAGTGCCACATCAGTGACTCAGACACATAATGTCCTTTATCATCTTCTGAGCTATCCTTCAAACATCCTTGACCAAGTTAAGATTGGTTCCAGGTTTTGCTGTCTGCTTGGCTTTCTCCCACTAACTGAATTTGGGACAGCAATAGTTTTGGCCCAACCAGAGAGGTCGGGTTGGCTGACAGTGCAGAATAGAGGAGTAAATTATGAGCAGCCTAATGAGAACACCTATTCTAATTTCTGGTAGTTTACCATTCATTCTCTGAGCAAGTAACAGGTGTCTTGAGACATAAAGTTTGTTATTTTGAAAACCTGTATTTTTTATTTATCACTATGGATGCTTCTCTGTACAGCCTTACTAAATCTTCAGAGCTGCCACACTGCATTATGCATGTGTGGCACTGTAGTTTACAGATACTAATTTAACCAAGTGTTCTATTTAAAAATGCACTGCAAATCTTGTTAGAGGAGGCGCCTGGTATGAGCAACACTTGAGTGGTGTCAGCAAACTGATCTGACTTTGCACAGGTTTTTCTGTATTAGTTGGCCCATGTCCTTGAAGGATATGGCTAACATAGCACAGTGGTATCTCATAGGAGGGGAGCTGGGTTTTTGTTAAATATGGGTATTGAGCTCAATCTGGTTCACCTGAGGAGAGAAGCTGATATCAACAAGTGGTAGGCAGTGAGCTTTAATTCAGCAGTAGTGGGCGAACATTAGGAGTTCTGCTGACTTCCATGAGATGTATCAGTTATATATGCAAGAATTCAGGCTGTGAATAGATGTGTAAGGAAAATGAGAATAGTCGTCAGCATTGATGGTAACACAGGGGTGGGCTGAAGTTCTCTTTACATATTGACCCCTAAGTGTTTTCCTTCTCTTAAATGACTTTGCCTGAACTATGCTGAATTAAAATTGGTGTCAGAATTACAATTTTTGACCTTCTCATGGATTTTTCCACACCTCAGATGTTACACAGACTGTGGCTTCTCCTCAGAGCAGTCCAGACAAGAAGAAAAATATCTCACAAAAAATGCTCCCTCTTAAATTGTAAAAATGATTAAAAATGGAGATATGACTTTTTAAATGTGTTCCAGTTTGTCACTGCCCACCCAGGGACGCCAGGTATTCCAGTCTGAGGTTTTTCCTTTGCCCCAAGATCACCCCAGAGGGACATGAAGTGGTTCAAACCCTGGTTTTCTCTGCAGCAGCTGAAGAGAGATTGCCGGAGACAGTTTTCTCTTGTTCCAAGGATTGTTTATTATATTTTATCTCAGGGACTTTTTGCCTGGCCAGCAGCGGTCTGCTCAGCCTGGCATCCATGGTGGAATCTGCCTGGTGAAGGCAGGGCTTATCTTAGATAGTCTAAATTACGTGCTACATGTTTACAACAATTTTCCAATACAATACAATCTTGTTAAATGGTCCAGCCCTGACCCCATCCAATCTAAAAGGGCAAACATGTCACCCAACATGGATGACAGGGAGAAGAAGAAGGAAAAGGTGTCCACCCCCCAAATTCTCCATCTTGGCCACATTTCCCTTATTATAAACATTCCAAAAAAACTTTTTATATACGTTCTGAAGGTCTAATTTACACTTTACTAATTTTGGTAACTTGTTTCCATTCCCTCTGGGTTTGTAATTTTCCCCAGGGGTTAGAATTCAGCACCTGTGACACCAGGGTCTCAGTCAGGGGTCTTTGAGACCCTCACCAGGGGGGTTTTGAGACCCCCAAGGAGGCCAGGGGTATGCCATGGGCTCCCACACTGTTCTCAGAGATAAATCTGCTACAGAATTATTTCCTCATCTGCATGAATCATCTTAATCTGCATGAGAAAGGTTTGACTTTGGTGGGATTTTTTTAAATTTAGAAAATATTAAAATAAGGGAGAAAATTAATTCAAATCCAATGAATAGAAACAGAGAAGCTTACAGCTTAGTTACAGCTTCCTAAAAGTTAAATAAAGAAAGTGTGTTGTGATGGTTCACTGGCTTGTATCTTATCATGCAATGGGTAGCTACCATGAGCAGGGTAGTATATTCTGCAGAAAATCCAGTTTATTCTCTCTGTTACCCTAAATAATGAATATTCTTCAGAAGAGAATGCAAATGTTTTTTCTGATTCCTGTCTCTAAAATTGGGACAGAGAATTTGTTTAAAAGCTAACAAAAAGATCAAAATGGGATGGAAAGTCTGCAATTATCTGTGATAAACAATGCATTATGTTTTGATTTGTGGACTGCAAGGCTGCCATTGTAATGTTCCTCATCTCATGTAATATTTTGTCCTACTGCACTGTTTTTCAATTATGCAGTCCAAAAGAAGTTTCCACTGACAAAAACAGTGGAAAAACATTGCTTTTAGTAATGGGTTTTGGGTTTTTTCCCTTCTTTTATAGGTCCCAAGTGTCTCTTAAATATAAGTCCAAATGACAGGAGTACAGGAGTTTGAAAGTTATTAGAGAGATATGGATATACACAACTAATGAAATATGCTTGCTTACAATATATCAAGACATGCAGAACATTGAGAAAAACTCGGTGATCTCAATATTTAATATAAGCTGGAGTTAAAGTATTATTTTTTTTTTTTGCAAATGCAGCATATGTTAATCTATTGCTGAGCATTTGTCTAGCAGATTCAATTTCCACTCATAATTTTTCATTTATTAGTTTCTCTTTCACATAAACACAGCTGTATACTCTAATCTATGCTGTTGAGATCTGATGTGCTCCAGTATATGGGGAGCCCAAGTGATTTATTGTGGTGAGCTGGGGACTAGATGGAATGGACAGAGGAACAATCTTGGAATAAATATTGGTTCAGACTTAAATTCATATTTGCAGAGTTTTTACCCCAAACTTTTCACCAGTGGTTCATATTGGAGATGGATCAATAAATATAGGGATGGTTAATGGACTGGGGTAAATGGATTGAGGGATGGTTTTGACCCATGTTACAGCTCAGGAATAATAGGCAGTTTTGCTATATTTGGCCCCAAATATCTCTGGTATGCAAATTCATTTGCAATTGTGGCTATATTGCTGAGGATCATACAAAGCTGGTAACAATCCTGGCTGCCTTCACCATACCTCTTAATCTGAGGTTTTCTGAGAAAGATGTTTGCAATAAAGAAGCTTATAATTTTGAAGGCACGATGAGAAACAAATGAGTGTTTTATTTAAAATGTAGTATTGACTCTGCCACTTCATATATAGCAGCTTGTTTTGAAGTGGTGTTATTGCAAAATTGTTTCAGAACAAAACCAAAAGCCAAAAAATCATGCAAGGTTCTCCATTATCTCCAGTGGTTTCCTTACTGTAACATGTCTGAAAACCATTATGTATTTTATTTAAAATTTCACACAAGGCTACTTTCTTCAGGTGCAACAGCTGACTTGCACACAGCTACTGCCCAGTTGAGTTGGAAGGGCTTTTGGAGCTTACACCAAAACTTTTCTGAAGTTATTTGATAACTTTTCTATGACTTGAGTGCCCTGCAGTTCAACCTCCTGTGGGGCAGCTGTGTCTGTGCTATCAGGAATGTGAAGTACAGAATAAAAGTGTCTGTGTAGGTTTGAGAGAAATGAGTCCAGCCATATCCCCTTGGTTTTTCTACCCGTCTTCCTGGGGCTTGATTCTCATCTTGCTGGTGATTCCACCTAATGTCATCACTCTGCTGTTTCCATTCTATTTTCTGAAGAGTGGTGAGAAACAGACTCATTTATTAGATCCCACTGTAACTTGACCCCTCATTTTCTTACCAAGGGAATATTTGATAAATATTTGGTAAATGAACTTTAATTCCCAGGTCTTGCTTGGCATATGAGTCCCATCCTTTCTGTGGCTGCTGCAGGGTGGGGAGCAGGGGCAATGGCACTAAACTGACCTGATCCCTGTTCCTGCACCGAGCACTGCTCTGTCAAGGCAGGTCTCTGGGGAGAGATGATACAGTTTAATAGGAGAGCTGTTAGATCTGAGGACTTGTATCTTGATAAGCTTGTCTTGTTTTCATTTTTAGTGTCTGCTGGTTGGTTTTAATGAAATCTAATGCTTATCTACAAATCATCTGATTGCTTCCTGTGGTTATCACAGCCAAATGCTGCAGTGACTGTGTTTTTTAAAGCTATGGGAAATCATTAGACTGTAGTAGATGCATTACCTGCTGTTGTCTCACTTGTGAGCCCTTTTCTCAGCAAAGCAACAGTCAGCACTTGGATAAAGGAGTGCTCTAGTCCTAGTATACCTTGAGCTCATGCAGTGATGCTAAGAGAATAGTGTCTCAAGCAAGCAAAGAAATAGCACTACATGCAGAACTTGCCTGTAGCCTCTGGGGCTTGGCCTGTGAGGCAGAGATGTTCTGCAGAGCAGAAGGAGTTTATGGGTGCTCTTGGGTGCCAGCTGCTCAGATGCACAGCCCTGGCAGGAGTCTGACTCAGGAAATTTCTCAGCTATGAGCCATTGGAGATTGGTAGAATGTTCAGGGAAAGCTTTGATACCTACCTTGCCCTTTCAAATGCATTTGCAGACATTTGCCACCGACAGTGGTTGGAAATGGGACAGTGGGTTGGTTTAACCTTTGGGCTGATCCATGTCATTTCAGTATTCATAAATAATTGACATGCTAACCACTGCTGTTAATTGCAATGGAACTTACAAAGATTAGTACAAATTACTATTCATTATTTCTCTAGTGTGTCAAATTTACTAGAAGCAAAATCTGGTAGGTGCTGAGCATTACAATCTGGCTGCATTAAGAGATAACTCCTGATTTTTGTCTGTTCTCTGCTGCTCTGGGCATCTTGGCCTAGGTGTGCTGGGATGTTTGCCTGTGCAACGTGGTGCAAATATTGCTGGGTACAAAGGTTGGGTCCCCAACTGCTTGTGAATCACTGTATCTTCTGACTGGTGGAGTTTTGCTGGTTTAATATCAGTTTAAATCTGACCTCTGAGTTTTGGGTGGCTGCTCACAGCACTGTTATTACCAGGCTTGATGACAAGTTACCTTTGTTTTGTAGCAGCAGGTAAGGCAGGGATCTGAGAGAGGTGGTTGTTACCCAGGAGAAGTTCTCCAATTATCTCTGTAGCTCAGAGGTGTGTGTTTGGCTAAATGGACAGACTCTTCATTCTTTTTAAATTCTTCTGCAATCATTTGCTGGGCAAACACAGGTATCAGTCTCAAAATGGGAGTTCTACATTGAGATACTTGGTAACTTTTACCTATTACAGGAACACTTAGCTCACTTTTTTTACAGCTGAGAGAGCTGGAAGGATGAGATGTGCGGTTTTGAAAAGGCATAGCAGGGAATGCAGGGCTATATCAGCTGCTTACAATAAACATGGGGTAAATTACTGTTTCATTGCTTGGAATAACTTGCAGTTTACTCCAGGATTAGCATATGCATGACAACTCCTGCAGAGAAGCTGATGTGCTGGAATCATGTGTTTTTTTTTGTAGTAGTGAACACTTACTTGTGTACCCATTCTTGATTGTTTTCTTCTGTAAAAGTGATTTTTAATGTCTGTGACGACCCACGTAGGGGGTCATGAATTGCTCCCAAGGTGCAAGAGTTTTCCTGGGACATTGCAAGTGATTTCTGGGACAGCACCTGTATTTAGCCACAGCCACAGGCTGAGTGTGTGTTGTTGCAGCAGAATAAACAAGAAAGCAGTTGATTAGGCAGAAACAAATTTCAGGCAGCTTATTTCAGCTGATAATTTTAAGGCATTTAACAGGCAACCCATAAGCAAAACTTTAGTCCTCACAGAGATGCATTATTTCTCTTTTTGCTTCTTCTGGCAATCTTGTATGAATTAATATATAGCTGAATGGATACTGACTGTGGCCACATAGACATTTCTTACAATATAGTACTTGGCCTTTGGTTAGACCTGAAGCAATTTTTAAACATTTATTTGGTGTTGGAATAGTAATAAACATAGCTACAACTCTTCACTTACAGGAAACATCTGATCTAAGCAGAATTAAAAGAGTGGAAGGGGTAAGGAATGTTTTCCAATCCAGTCTTGCTGAACAGACAATTAGCAAGATCATTAAACTGCCTCATTATAACCATGATAATTACAGGATTAACACACTTCAATATTTCTAATTTGTTTTGTAATATAAGCAAGATGGGAAGATGATTCCTCTCTCTGTGAGACTTTGGACAGCTAGTATCAGAAACTGTGGATTCTTGGTAGTTAAAGAGCAAGCAAGGGTGAGACAGCTGGAGGGGGAGGGTGTGGGAAGCAGCAAGGGCTGCCAGCCCCCAAGTTATGCCATAGGAAGTTCTTGAATTTTGAATTAAATCTAGCTATGGTGCTAGGTGGTTTTGGGTCTGGGAGAAAATTTCAGATGAGTTCCCTGTGAACAATTAGTTTCATCAAGGGGAAACACTGTGCAGCAGGTTTTGATAGCTCCAGTGACAAAGCTGAGGAAATGCACATCCTGAAGTAACTTAGTGAAACTTTGTGTAGGTCAGGTCACTGAAAACACCAGAAAAGCAGTAGTTACAGCTCTTCCAGTGTCTGTGGGAGCAGACACCTTCTTCAGTGCCCCACTTGCCTGGGCTGTTTCAGAGGGACAGGGGCTGCAGGGCTGGATGTGCTCATTTAATAAACCAGGCCACCTTTCCTTACATCTTCAGCAAAAATAATGGGAGATTGACAACAAAACTTCTCTTATGCTCAGCATGACAGATAGAAAGTCTGTTTATAGTGTGCAGTGGGATGCAGAGCAGCTTGTCAGGGTGAGCACAGGCATCCTAGAGAGGGAAAGAAGATTGTTACACCTAGGGTACCTGTGGCACCTGCTAGAATTGCTAGCACCCATGAGGCAGGGTTTGCTGTCTGTTTTTGTTGAAGAGCTTCCTTCATGTGCTCCATCAGAAACCTGCTGCAGGCTGGTGCAGACAGATTCCCAGCCAGGTGTTTGCAGCTGGAGCAGTGCATGCTTCAGTCACCACATTGCTGCATTCAGTGAGATTGTGGGGTCAGTCAGGTGTAATTTCAAACTGCAGGGAAGTTAATGTGGCTCACAGGGAGTCTGGGGTAAAAATAGCAAGGGTAGGAGCCTTCTGGGATCTTTCAGGAGCTTGCTGCTTCTCATACTGGACTGGAGATGTGAACTGGGGATAAAACACAGGGAACTATGTTTGGGGGGAGATTATACACCACCATAACGATGTTGGTATCCACTGGGAAATGATTTTTAAGAGAGAGAAGCCAGCCTGAGGTTTACGAGAGAAAGATATCCAAATATAACAGCTTGTTGTAGTGTGTGGATGAACTGTTAATTAATTTGAAGGAAAATTTTCATGTTATATGTTCTTAAATTTATCTGTCAGAAGGGGAAATGGAAAATAGTCAGTCTGTGTGGCTGGCTAGCAGGAGTCACATAGTTCTTTGATTGATGGGCTGTTCAGACTGCTGTGACCCCATGCAGTTCAAAAAACATATGATCCTTGAGGCCAGCCTAATGGGAATTTGCCTGAGAATCCCTTTGGATATCAGAATAGGCCAAGGAATAGGTAGCTGTATATCCATATGCAGCTAAACAGAATAATACATATCAAATAGATACAAAAAAAAGTTACATATGCTAGTACGTGACATGTACACGAGCCCCAAAGTTCATTTACTCCTGTCATAAAGTAGTAGGTACCAAGCTTGATCAGGGTGTCAAAGGTACTCTAGGACCTGTCAAGTGTGGCTCCTCCATGTTCTTCTGAAAATTTTAACATGAAAAGACAAGGCAGAAAAGGGTCTGACATTATTAACAATGACAAGATCCTCCCCCAGCACTCCTTGCTTGTTTCCCCCTAATGAGCTTTGGTAGGACAGATGCTCTGATGAAGAATTGTTGCTGCAGCAGCAGCTCAATGTGATGTTGAGATATGAGGCTGGTCCCTGCCTGTTCCACCCCTACTGGCTCATGGGTGGTGAGACAGAACCTGTACAGCTGTTTGCTAGGGGCACAGAAACCCCATGGCAAGCTCCAGTTTGTCAGCAAACAAACAATGTGAGTGCATTGCCTGGTAGTGGGGAGACAAATTGAAGCCCATTAACAGGAGTTCAGACAGTCTGGCAGAATTGGAAATGCTGGGAGAAATTTCAAGTGTTGGGAAGCAGGTGAATGTGGGGATGTTTTTAGAGGAAAACAGACATGTAGTGAACGAGCCTGGAAAAGGCTACAAATGCTTTTATGAACCTGAGCTAGGCCTGTAGCTTTGCCCTTGAAGCCATCCTGAAAGAGTGTCAAAGTTGAGATGGACACAACTGACACCATCATCAATCCATTATTATCTTAAAAACTTCTCACAGGCAGCTCCACACAGCACTGACTCCTTTTCCTATTCTCTCTGCAAGTTTCCATCTTCCTTCTGCATGACAGGCTAATTCCATCCTATCCCTTACCCAGCCACCTAACCCTGTCTGTCCCTTGCACTACCATATATCCCTTCCTCCTCACAACACAGCCAGCAGACTCCAACTCTCTGATGAGCAGCTAGCCCCCTCTTTTATAACACCCATTCTCATTGGACAGGCAGGGCTGTTTCCACTCCTCAGTAATCAGTACAGCTGTAATTCATTGAGGAAAATTGCCTTCAGCACTATCCTTACAAACCATCCTCCCACAAAAGAGAGATAAGAACAGCTGCAGCTTAGTGAGAAAACAAGGGGTGAGATGAGCTGAAGGTGATAGGTGAATACCAAGAAACTCTGAAGCCAATGAAAAGTAGAAAAGTCCTCATGTTTTCCTCGTGCAAGAAGGCTTCTACCAATGATAAGTTGCATGATGGAGTGTAGGGGTAGAGAATTTGTATATTAGGGTTAGAAGAGAGTAATAAAGTGGCCTTTGCTTGATTCATATTGAAACATGAAGTGTCCAGTTCTTTATCTTCTCAGGTGAAAATTTAAAGTGATCTCTCTTTAAATGAAACTATTCACAAGGATAGATGCATGGCAGGCCAATAATCCTTTTGGACATAGCCTTGCTTTTGTTTGGTTGAAAGGTCACTGTTTTGTGCCATGTGCTCATTTTTACATTGCAGCTCTCATGAATTTTAGCCATATAATCGGAGCTGGATTGCAGCATGAGGACATCAGAAGCCTTGCACAAAACCTGTGTCCAAATACAGCACCAGGAGGATGGTCTGCTAGGGACTGAGTATGATAGAAAGAGCCTCAACTTGATGAGGAAAAATACTGTTATCAGCTGTGGATGTGAAGGTTGAATTATTGTATCTATAGAATGAAAAGGAGCCTGGTCAGAAAGGCATGAGTGCTTCTCAGAGTAGATTGCAAGGATCACTGCTCTTTGGGAAATATCTGTTACAAAAAATATTATTCCTCTCACTAGGCAGATGAGGTGGTGACTGCAGCCTTGCTGTCTGATGCTGTTTGGTTTGCCTGCAGGCTGTATGAGCAGTAATGCTATCACTATAACTCAGGCTTGACAGCAGCGACAGCAACTAATGTGTCATCTGACTGGGAGAAGAGGCATCTCACTTTTTTTAGACCAGGCAGGACTCGAAGTTCAGCTGCTTGATAGCACAGTGAAAAGCTTTTGTCTTGAGTGCCATGTCAGTATGAAGCTGCAGTGCATTTATTGAGCAATGAATAAAATATTTTCCCCCCTCTCCTTCTGTGTGTTGCCTGCTAAGGAGCACAAAGCTATCAAAATCAGCAATTAGTAGTGAGAGAGACTGGTAGCAAACCCATGGTTTTCCCATTCTTGCTTATTCTGACATAATTTTAAATATGTATTCTTTATTTTCTGAGTCATTATGCCACTTTGACAGTACTGCCAAAGGAAGGAGGAAGGCAAAGCCCTGCTGCATCAACTTCCATCTTCCATTGTATGTTGTTATGTTGGAGTTTTGCTGTTTTATTGTTCTCTTTGTGCTTACAGCTAAGGATTCCTGTATGGTTATGAACTGGAGCTGCAATTGTAGAGTTGAAATGCAAACAGAACAACCAGTCAATCATACCCATTTGTTTTAGTTGCAGGTGCTAGATCTTTTACCTCTATAGTATATAAATCTAGAGCTTGACTTTAATCCCCATTTTCTTCTCTTGATATAGTTTTCTAGAGTGATTTATTGTCTGGTATCCATTCATATCTAGCTTCATACAAGACCTCTGTTATTTTTAGCCTAGTCAGAGGAGGATTGTTTGCCATGTAGGTCCAGTTTTGTGGTGATGTGCTCACAGATTTCAGTGTAAGTTGGATCAGGTCAGTGAAGAAAGAGGCTGTGACTAAATTTTTATTGACTTTCATGCAGAAGAAGCATACGTGTCCAAAAATTCCTACTAAAATTCATGTGCTCAAAAGTGCTAAAATTCATCTGTGTTCCGGGACCATGTTAAACAAAAAAGTGGTACATGCACAGAGCTGCTTCTTTCCATAAATACCAAAGCAATGTCTCTAAGATTTTCTTATGAAAAATAGTTTGCTTGCACAAACAATGTTGAACCAAATGTCCAGTGATCAGTGGGTACTGTGGTTGTATTCTGGAAAGGAAAAGGCAAATCTCTTCTGTCTTGTTTCACTCCTATTTCATTTCTGGAATCAATGAAGAAAATAAATATATCCAAAGCAGAGGAAAAAATATTCCCATAAATGTAAATCTATAACAGGTAGTGTAGCTAGAATTAAAGAATTTCTTCAAAATAGGGAGGTGGTAAAAGGAAATTTTATTTTTGGGGATTTTTTTTTCTATTTCTTTTTTCCTTTTTCTTTTCTTTGTCCAAATGTAAGGAAGCTAAATTTCCAGTACCTGAAATCCCCTGCAATACATCTTGCTTTTATTGCAAATTGATACTCAAGTGAATTGCAGTAGCATCATAACCTAAACAGCATTTCTGCTGTAGTCTGGGGTCTCTGCCTTCTTTCACATTTAATGTTTGAGCAGCAGATGGAGCAAAGAACCAGACAAATACTTTCTGGATCTATATGCTTAGAGGAAGTGACAGGAGAGGAGGGAGAGAGAAGAGCAGAACAGCTGCAGCGTGGCCCCTGGGAGCCAAGGGGATGATGATAACAAGGGCTGGGGGCCATGGGGGCACAAGATGAGGGGCACAGGGCGCCCAGAGGCACCTTCCCTTGGCCTCAGCAAAGCCCAGATGACTGCTGTGCAAAGAGCAGCATTTCTGGGAGTTTTTGAGCCCTTGGATGTTAAAGGCCAATGGACTATTATTCTCTACACCCTGGTCAAAAAAAATTAAATTAATACTGTCAGCACTTGGAAGAAGTATATATTTTTGCTTCCCAAGTTTCAGCATCTAGACTCGAATGATTATGAAAAGCTATCAGTTTCTGGAAAAAAAAAAAAATTTCAGAGAGGCTAATGCAAACTTTGAAGGTTCAAAAACCAAGTTGAAAAGTATAAGAACTCAAGGAAAGTCGTCTTAAAGCTTGACATAAGACTTCCAAGTATTTGAATTGGGCAACCTGGGGTAAACTTGTTGGCACATAATTGGAACAGGTTGCCTAGATAAGAAATCTACATGGTGAAAGATTTCTTGGGATAAAATTTTGGCAAAGTTGAGTCAGGAATGATTATGTTCTAGCTGGTTCTGTGATAAGGATGAGGGGTTAGACGTGACTAATTTCAGGTGTGTTCTAGCTTTATTGCTTGTTGTGTCCCTCCTGATTTGAAGAAATTTCTCTGTGCCAAGATCTTCTGCAGAGGGGAAAAATTGTTTCATTTTCAGGTATGTTGTTAATGATTTAATATAATCATGTTATGATTTGACATAATTCAGAAGAAAGCTTTCACTCAAACTAAGAGAGAGAAAACAATTGCTGATTTGTTGAAGTACAATTTGGTCTTTTATTTTATATGCACACTCTTCCTCATTAGATACATAAACAGCATGAGATTTTTCATTTATTTAGGATAATGAGTCAGAAGCAAACGTCAAATTCCTCTGAGTTTACACAAAGTACGGGCTGTCGTGTATTAAAAAAAATCCATGATATACTTCCAAACAACTGCAAAGCTTGGTATTTTTAAATTATCTCTTAAGCAGTGACAATTTTAGTGACTTATTCATTCATATAACACTTATTTTGTTATTACAATAGGTAATTTTTTCTAAGCACCTCAACATTTCAATTGTAGATCTGACTGCAATTCTTTTCCAACCCATCTATATCCCCATTAGGTTTGGTTGAAAGGTGTCACATTTTCTGCTTTGCTTGGGTTCAGTGCTGACACTTACACCAATGAATTGGAGAACCTTTTTCATCTGCCATCAGACACCCATGAGATCATTCCCTGCTAGTCAATAAATTAAAACTGCTAAAATCTCTGCTTTTATTTTGCCCATTGCTCATATTTTGGAGATGTTTGCTGCCATCTCCTACCTGAGGGTTGTGCGGTTGTTTGCATTTGGTAATTTGGTAATAATGCATTGGAAAGGTAGATAAGTAATTGTCTCCTTAACATTTCAGATATAGAACCAGATGAAAAAGATAAATGTTAATAGAAAGAGGGTTATGGAGGGCCCTTATGGATCTCATCTTCTCAGAAAGCTTCTGTGTCTCATTCATGTCTGCACCTAGTCTTTGTCTTTGGGGCCTGATTCATTGATTAAAAACTCAGCTTAACTATAGAAACAATTTCTATCTTTCATATGTGACATTTTTCTTTTAAATCTTGAGCTGAATTGTAAAATAATTAAGCAGCCCTTAATCTTTTCATGGCTGTTTTAATGGAGTCAGGACTCCCATTTATAGGTTTGATCTGGACATCAAAAGATCAAGTTAATAATGGAAAATGGAAGTGTTTTCAACGTGAATTCTCTTGCCACATCATCTGCTTTGACAGTTGCTGTTGGGTGAAAAACCATCTGGATGTTCAATTCCAGAGAGTGATAATGAACAGAATTAAATCCAGTTGGCAGTTGGTCACAAGTGATCTTCTCCAGGACTTTGTACTGGGGTCCTGGAATTTAATATCTTGACTGGTGATCTGGATGAGGACATTGAGTCCACCCTCAGTGTGTAAGTGTTGATCTGCTTGGGGTAGGAAGGCTCTGCAGAGGACCTGGACAGGCTGGGTCCATGGCTGAGGTGGAGCAGGTTCAACAAGGGCCAGTGCTGGGTGCTGCCCCTGGGTCACAACAGCCCCTGCAGTGCTGCAGGTGGGGCAGAGGGGCTGGGAAGCACCTGGGTGTGCTGGTTGGCAGTGGCTGAACATGAGCCAGGTGTGCCCAGGTGGCCAAGGGGTCACTGGCACCCGGCCTGCTCCAGCCATGGTGTGGAGCAGAACCAGGGCAGTGATCATCCCCCGTGCTGGGCCCTGCTCAGGCCACACCTCAAAGCCTGTGCCCAGCTCTGGGCCCCTCATGTCAGGAAGGACATTGTGGGGCTGGAGCATGTCCAGAGAAGAGAATGGGGCTGGGGAAGGGTCTGGAGCACAAGGCTGATGAGGAGGAGCTGAGGCAGCTGGGGGTGCTCAGCCTGGAGAAAAGGAGGCTCAAGGAGCCTCATCACTCTCTATAACTGCCTGACGGGAGGTTGTAACCAGGTGGGTTTCCCCAAATAGCAGGGAAACGTGTCAGGAGAGGTTCAGATTGGATATCACAACAATTTCTTCACGGAAAGGGTTGTCTAGCATTGATCAGGCTCTCCAGGGCAGTGGTGGAGTCACCAGCCCTGAAGGGTTTAAAAGATGTGTAGATGCAGCACTTCAGGACATGGTTTAGTGACAGGCTTGGCAGTGCTGATGTAACGGTTGGACACAACAATCTTAGAGGTTTTTTTCAACCTAAACGATTCTATAATTCTTTGACAGTGACTTCATCTTTTTTTTATGTGGTCAATTTGCTTGTTTAGTATCCTCAAGTGCTATCAGACCAATTCATAACATTCTGTGACTTTAGTCCTTTTAATTTTCATTAGTTATAACCTCTTTAAAAATGATTTATTAGTATATCTAATAGCTTATTTGCAGAAACCTGTTTAAGACTTTAAGTTGATGAATAAAGGATTTCCTTAGACTTTTAATAACACCACTAGCAGGCCACTAGACTGCTCTGATTGCGAGATCTTCAGCATGACTGGCATTAAAAGAGAAAGTGTTTTTTAAGAAAAGGTGAATTTTTAATGAAGCTGTGCTGTGATGTTTATTAAAAAGCTGTTCTGTGACAGCTGTTCTATCAGAACAGATATAGTGGTTGCATTTATGTTGTACCCCTCCCCAACCTGCTCCAACCACTCCTTGTGTCCCACCACGTGATGCAGAGCACAAAATACCCATTGTGGGCACTCTGTCCATCCTGGTGGTGCAGCTCTGGCCCTGCAGCACCATCATCGTGATGGAGCAGCTGCATCTGTGTGTGTCTGTCTGCAGTTTCCTACATAGTGATAATAGGAACTCAGACTCTGATCTGTGCATAATATTGCCTTGTTTTCATCCAAATTCATCTGAAGAACAACTACTTCACAGACGTCTGTGAGCATACGAATCTGCTCGTGGAAAGGTTTGCAAGCTGCAGATAAAACAGGGAGAAAAGACAATGGATCAGAGAGTCTGACTTCAAATGCACATGAGGAGTTACTGTATTTTAAGATCCTGCTTTCTGACTGATCTTTTTACTGCTCTCTGTGAGTAAAGATGGACCTCTAAAGAAGCTGCCCATGCAATGTTAAGCTCTAGTAAAATGTTAAGGCTTAAGTAGCAAATTTCTATTATTGTTTTCCCCTGCAGAGACAGTTGCATCCAATCCAGGCTGAGTCCCCAGGGGCAGATCATGAGAAGATTTAGAGACCTGAAGGAGCAGCCAGGAACTTAATGGATTTGAAGGCAGTAAGAGTTAATCTTCAGTTTCTATCTTTTGGCACCAAACCCCTGCTATAAATTTGCCCATAGATCATAAGTTTTTACCTGCACCTGCCACAAGAAGGAAAACTATTTCTGCCCATATACTGTTTTGAAAAGGAAATAGCCCTGGAAAGTAAATAAGATGCAGCTGAAGGACAACAATTTTCAGCCTTTCCAGTGGGCAGATTTCATTAACTTTCCAAAGTACATCATGGATGCTCCTATCTGAGGCTACTGATTGCATAAACAGAATTCTTTCACAGGCCAAAAAATACTGTGTGTAGCCATTGTGGTGCGGGGGGTGTGGACAAATACTGGGGAAAGGATGAATGAGGGTTGGCATCTTGTTCCTATTTTGGGACAGTTGCACCTTTCATACACCTCCAGGCTGATAGATATTTCTGGGGTGAGTGTTCCCTGAGAAGTGTTTCTGTTCCTAAGTCCCTCATGCAAGTCATGCTGGGACTGGTCTTCTATCAGCATGGGCTGATTCTTGGATTTCCCTGAACAACCAAATTTAGACAAGACACTGGCGAGAGCAAAAATCTGCCTACAGATGCCCTCATAGGCATTTATATGAGCATTATTTCCACAATGTCATTGCATGCACTGGTTTGATTATTTCAGATGCCTGAATGCTGTAATTCACATGTGCTGCATTTAAGTCTGTTTCTTGGCACATATGCTTTAAGGAAGACTGAGAGTTAATTTCTCAGTGTCACTGAAGGCCATAAATAATATGGAGTATGTCAGAAATAATTAAGAGAGACAATGGTGAACACCACAACCTGTGAAACAGACATTATAAAAGAAGTTAAATTCATGAGTATCTCCATTAACAGTGAGAATTTGTTATAGGTGCATGAGTGTCCTTTAGTTTTCTTAGCAGCACTTGCTATTTCTTTGTCTTTAGATCTGAGTGGAATCAAGCAATTTCACATGATGTTTTCAAAAGAACAGGAGGAATCTCTAGAAACCTTATCTTTCAAAGCATTTTACTACACTTTCCCAAATATTAATTGCCAAAACCCAGCTTGTATCCAGACAATACTAAGTTTTGTTTGTATTCAGGCAAAGACACTTCTCTACTTGCCTAAATTGTAAGATTTTCTTGTCTTTGTGCTGAGTTGAATCTGAAGCCCTAGAGTTGGTGGGATTGCTGCAGGCTCACCTGGGAAGCAGGTGCTCAGCCTCAGAACAGACCATTGCCATGGCTGGGGTGACATTGCAGGTGACTGTCCTTCCCCTTGGTTTGGCAAAATGGGCCTTGCAACTTCACCAGCTCAGACTGCTCGTGGTGATTTGGATTTAAGGTTTCTTTTATCTTACAGGTGAAATACATGTTTTGTAACACAGGTGTTAAGGATGAAATTGTAAAGCAAACCCAGTTTCCCAGTGTTGTGTGCTGGTAAATCCATCCTCTCCATGTGCACCCCTGGCACTCTGTACCCACCACTGCACTGGTGAGGACTCTAGTGAGAAGGGTCCCAGGGGCTGGGGCAGGATGTGGTGGCTGTAGCAGGACAGAGCTGCCTCCTCTGACAACCCTGCATGTCTTCATCTTCTCCCAGAGCAGGAGGCTGTAGTGGTTTGAAACAATCCATTCCAGCATCTTCTGGCAAATACAGAGCAAACAGGTTGCTTTTCCTGCCGGCAGCATCCTGGCAGCTCCTCCTTTCCCTGTGCCCTGGCACACTGTGTTCAGCTGCTCTGCTATATCATCCTAATGGAGACACAGTGGGGTTGCTCTTTGTTGGGAGAGGCCAGTGCTGTGTCCACCTCCCTGAAGTTTTCCTCATGATAAAATGGCAGGTCTGGTCTCCACAGAAATGGAGTTGTAGCCTAGAAGCAGCTCTGGGGTTTGGCAGTGAAAATGAATCCCCAAGTGGTGCAGAGACCTGCAGCTCCTGGTGACCTTGCAGAGAGCACATAGTGCAAGACAGAGCCTCTGCTGCTGCCTAGGGAATAGCTCTGTGTGATGGAAAACCTTTAATCAACAGGGGGAAAAAATGTAGAAAGAACAGATTATACTAAAGAAACTTGAGGGGGTAAGGCAGGGCAAACTAAAATGCTGCTGTTACAATTAGAGTCTGGCTGTTTAGGTATTTGCATTTCAAAATCATATGCTGCATTTTCTTTCTGCTTTGACTTACACCAGTAATTAATATACAAACGGATAAAACTATGTGATTTACTTATTGCAGAGGCTGGACAGCACATAGTGCATAAGAGGAGCATCACAGAAATAATCATGGTCAATGATGATACGCTTTTTCCACTTGTTTGAACACAAGATTGTTTCAGAAATTTTGTCTGTACTGGTGTATTTAGAGGCTCACTGAAGTAGTTGGGCTATCTGAATGTTTTCAGCTGGACATTTCTACATCTCAGAGCTGCACCCAGCAGTTTTATGGCTTTTTAATGGTGTTTTTTGGCATAGGACTTACTTCCTGAGGATTTGAAAAGCAGCTTTTATTTTTAGTATTAATTGCTGAATAATAGGACAGATGTGCAGAACAGTAAAGCTAAACAAGAAAAGCAGAGTTTATTGAATAGTTAAGAAAATTATTTTAAATTGTTTAACTTTTTCCTCTAGTCTCTTTAGTGAGAGTCATTGTTTCTCATTGAAGTACAAAGATTCTGGAAATACTAACTAGCAAATAGCAAAATGAACTTGCAGAGGAAGAACTCGCTAAGTTTTTTCTCAGAGACTTGGCACAAGGTAGTTCTGGGCTAGGCAGAAGATAAAAGAGAGGTTATCAACATGATAGATTCCTTTTTAAAATTTGTTTACTGAAAATCATTGAGAAAGACCTGTAAACTGTTCCCTGTGGAAATAAAGATTTCTCTCAGTAGAAGGAATGGTTAGAAACTTTTTGTTTTCCTTCCAAATCCCATCTGTTTTTTTTGTGCAGCCCTCTTGTCAGTTACAGGCTCTTATTCACCTGTTAGCAGAAAAACATCTTATCTGTCCATTCTCTTTTGGGCCATGGCCAACAGGATGGTGCAACTCAGGTGTGTATGGGAGACTCTCTAATGGGAGTCTGCCATGGCTGGACATCAGTGGGATTCAGATTTAGTTCAGTGTTCCCCAAAAAACAGAGAGTCTAGCCTCTGGGTTTAAATAGGTACCAAGAAATCATGTCCAGTTTTTATTCCAGTATTGAAGACCTTTGGGGACTGATCCAAAGCCTCTGTTATAGGTTTCCACTGTGTATTTGGTATGAAGGGGCTGAGCTGGAAAATACGAGTAAGGAATTAGGATTGAGAAGTTCCATTTCATTTAACAGTTCAGGATATTTCTGTTGAGTAGCTGAAATGTGTTAAACCTAGGACATTTATGAAATAGGCATTTAAATTAGATGTTAAGGTGTTAAGAGATATTGAAACTTCTAGTATTCACCACTTTTTGGTAGAGTGGCTGTGAATCATTTAAACATTGAAGTTCTTTATTTGCTGTATTTTTTGATAGATCACACAGGGCTTTTAAACAAGGGCATAGTAATGCTAGGAACAAACTAATTTTCCATGGTCCTTTGTTGAAGTTTCTCAGAGCTGCCAAAAGGTGCTGTATTTACACTGGACCAAAAACACTTCAGCAAGGAGAGGAAAATGAAAAGGATTTGCTGTATAGTAGTTTATCAAAGGTCAAATATATAAAACAAATTCCTTTTCATTTCAAGTAGACAGAAATAATACAGGTTTTAGGCTGAACTTTCTTGTAGCAAAAGACAAGAAAGGCTTTTTCTTCACATAAAAGAAATAAAAATGTCAGTTGGAGGTGGGAGAGGATTTTTTTTTCTGAAAAACCTCCAAACCCTATAAAAATCAACCTGTTATCTAAATAAATTTGATTATTAACTATGTAGAAATTTTCTTTAGTGTAGCCTTATTTACTTCTCTCTTGTTCTGTAGACCATGGAAAAGAATAAATTGTGCTACTCACTGGTTCACTTCAATGTTCATTGACATAGAGCTGTGGCACTACCTTTCTATTCCCTCTTGAAAATTCAGAGCAGGAATGAATACCTCCTTTGGAATTAAAAATCTAACATTAAACATCAGGAGAGCCACTGGCCAATGGTAAAACCAATCTCCCAGGCTTGTTTTGGCCATGTTAGGCTGAGTGTCCTGGGAGCAGTTAATGAATTGCCTATGCCTTGAACTCTACCATGTGCAGTCTGCTGTGTGAGCTTATCAAACAGACCCAACATGTGTGAGAGTGCAAACTCTTCCTTGGCACTGGCACACAAATTTTGCCAGCCTGGAATAACAATATACTTTTTTAAATTGGCTGGATAATCTTATGATATTCCTATGGCAATCTTATGTTAGTATCAATGTCAGTTATCTTACATTGGTAACAGTGATCAAGCCATGAGGATTCAAATTTAATGTTCCAAAGAGTAAACTAGTCAGATATAAACAAGTAAGATTATTCAGACCAAAGTGTACCTTTGTATTATTGTATTAGTATTTGGATATAGATAAAGACAATAGAACTTCAAATTCTCCTAAAAATCCACTAGAAATGCATTATGGTGATGAAAGATTTACTTGACATTCCACATACATGTTAATGATGTACACAGTCCCTGAGTGGGTTACCCTGTACCTTCATGTGGAAGATTGTTTATTCCACATGCTTTAATGTGAGAGTGAGCTGCTACAGGAAGCTGAAGACTGTATCCACCAGTTCTGCCACCCTGATTGTGCATGAAGATCACCCAAATGTACACTCATGCTCCTTTATTTTCCTTCAGCCCTTAGATTGTGCAGATAAGTAAAAATATTAGCAGCACAAAAATATCCAAACTCTCAGCCTGACATTCCCTCACTTATGGTAGGAGACATCTTGGGATTTTAAGGATGTGTCAGAGCTCCCACGGCCAAAAGTCTCTAAAAAAAGTCAAATGCATGTGGTCTGGATGCAAGGAGCCTCCTTCCCATAAGAGACTGTTGTTTAGTTTAGGGCTTGGTGGTTTAAATTTTTTTTCTTTTGCTTCCACCTACTTTGCTGGTGTAGTCTTATTTTCTCATTATATGTATGATGTTCAGTGCCATCAGAGTGAAAACCCCAAAGGACAGAATTTGGGCAAGGAACGTGGAACTTAAATGAAATATCAATCCCTAGGACTTTTCACAGGTAATAGTTTGAGGGGAAGAAGTGCACACTGGTTATTGAAGGCAACCCAACTTTCTGCTCCCTGATTATTTTTCTTCTTGGAGTACATGTGTTAGAGCTGCATAGGGTCAGCATTCTCAGTGTGACTCAGTTCAGTCTTTAAACTCAGAAAGTAATTACTCCTTTCATTTTGTTTGGGATGTTGCTGCTGCTGGCAAGGAATGAAGTTCAGACTGGCTGTATTGAATGACTTGAAGGTTCAGACTTCAGCTGAAATCTCCTGACTGGTCCTGGGCAAGGGAATTAGCAGTAGGGATGGCATTTTGTGGCTGGTATTGAGACAAAGTGTCCCACTTGCCTGGGATGTCTACTCTGAAATGCAGGTGGGTAAGGCAGATGCTTGCAGGGACACACAAGTGTGCATTTTCACAGAAACAGCTTTTAAAGTGACATCTGAGAGGGGAAAGAGTGTTTTGAAGCTCAGTGTTAGCTACAAGAAGAGTGGGTGAATTGCTTTCCATGCATGAAGTTTTAATGCTGACTTGATCCACTGCAGGGGAATATGCAAAAGCCCAGCATGGGTGGATTGACAGCTATTTATTTTAGGAGCTAAAATATGAATCTTGAATGTTTGTCAGATGTTTTGCCTCATTCTTGGTGAAGAGATACTGTTTAATCAATAAAAATGAATAATTTAAATTCAATATCTTCCTGTCGCTATCAATAATACTTTTGTGAGTGATATATTACTATTGTAATTGAATTTGTCAGACACCACCAGTTTTACATGACAGTTTGTTAAAATTTTAAACTTAATTTACTATAGGCAGTTGACTCGGGCTGTTTGAATTACAATGATGTTTCATCTTTAAAACATTGATTTTCCTAGAAGTATCTTTTCTGCCTTTGTGTCTATTGCATTATCAACCAGGGAGAGGAAAACTAGTAGGAAGGCATGGTCAGAAGTGGAGTTTCATCCCCCACCATCCCAGCTGGTTTTGTCAAAGCAAGGAGAGTTTTTTGAATTACTTTCCACAGAGATGTGTGGACCCGTGGCTTTCTGCCATTTCTTCTCTCTGCATTTGCAGTATTTTACCTTTTTCTGGTGGTTAGGTTTCAGCTGCTGCTCTTTTCTACCCTGCACCTCTGTGTTCATCTCTTACTGGATTTGAGGAGACTGCACTTGCTCTATAAATTGGGTTCATTGTGTATGGATCTCTTCTATTTTGCAGAGGTGATTGGATGAATACAGCCCACCATGCATTTAAAAAATAAAATCAGTGATCACCAGAAGATGACAGAGCTCTCAACTAGTGTTCAGGCACTTAGGGAAAACAGATTCTGTTTAAAGGCTTTATGAATAATAAGTATGCAGATAGCCATAGCCACCTTTTGAAAGTGAAACTTAACTTCCTAAAATATTTGGTTAAAAGATTAATGTTTTTGTCCACTGCATAGAAAGGAATAATCAAATGATTATAGTAATCCTGATAAGAAGGTGGGAGGGACAGAAAAGTTACCAGTCAGCAGCTGACTCCTCCTGAGAAAGGAAAAGGCACAGTGTGACTGATGAAGGCATCTTTTGAGGATTTACAGCATGTGGTAGCTCTTGTTGACTTCTTTCCCCCCTCATTTTCTTCTAGAGCCATAATGTAATCTGAGTAATTTCATCCTGGAAAAGGAAAGTAGAGAGTAGCAATTTGACGGCTGCAGTGAAAGCCCCCTCTGGGGCAGCCCTTTGATAGCAACCTGATTTGTATTTTTGCGTGGGAATGGGCATGCAGGGAAAAATTCAGGCCCTGTGGAGGGCCAGCACAATGTCTGTGTACCACTTACATTGCTCTGGCCTCATTTTTTCCCACATGTAGGTGGTTCTTGCTCCCTCTCTGCTGGGGCTAATTTTCTTGCAGAAATATTCTCTCTGAGAATGAATGTTCCAGATCTAAACTAGAAAGCATTTTTGTGTTTTAGTTTTGCACCAGGAAAAATGACTGGACAGAGTCCAATAGATCTTATTTTACCATAAACATGATTTCATTGTTTGGCTTGATGTTTAGGAAGCAAACCCGTGCAAAATGGGTGAAATGAGAGTATGCCTGTGCTTTTCATACATCCTTGCTTATTATGTACGTGCACTGTTTTTTGTGCCAGAGCAAACTGGAGCATTATCCCTGCACCAGAACCCCAGTGGACAAAATGATTGGATCTCCTGGGAGAAGACACAGGCTGGAGCATGAACCAACTGATGGATGCAGTTCTCACAGCAGAAGGGAAGCCCAGGATGAGATGAGCCAGGAGAAGGGACTTGCTTGTGGTGAGGTTCTTTGCTGCCACTGAGGACTTCACAAAAATGGATAGCAAGAGCAAGGCAGGCTCTGGGATGGTTTTCCAGAGAGTCCCTTCAGAGTGCAAGGGGAGGCAGGTCTTTGGTAGCACATGTCTTTGTGACACAGAGAGGAAAGGGGTGAGAGCTGAGTGTCAGTAACCTCTGCAGACTGAAAGCAGTGGGGTAGGAAAATGCTTGCTTCTGTAGTCTGCTGAGTGGATTTAAGCAAAAATGCAAAAAAAAAAAAGGTGTTTCAAGGATTATCTCGCACATCTGTGGTGGTTCCTGCTTGTGTATGATTTCAGAGGGGCATCTCCAGAGACTTTGGTTGTCTGTGCTGCTCCTGGGAGGGAAGTAGAGGGAAGAGGCAGAGGTTTTCTGGCTCCAGGTGGTGTGCAACACCATGGAGATGGATGTGCTGCATGCCTGCAGAAATTCCAGCGCCTCTTACACCTGTGAGGGCTGACAGTCAGAGAACTGCTACTGAAGGTGGCAAAATTTTACATGTTGGCATCTGCCCGTTTGGTTTCTGTGCAGAGTACTGAGGGCAACATCAGCACTCTGCCTTCCTTCTGAGAACTCATCAGGAGCTACATTTTAGTCTTTTTGCTGATACCACAGTAATTTTCACGACATTCCACTGTAGCTACACCAAGAACAGATTATGAGTTCAAGTGCAGGGGAAAAAATAGCAGCAGCAGGAACAACTGAACTTTTTGAAAAAGAAAGATGTTATTTTTCATGCAAATGTTCTTAGTAATGATGAGCAAGGGAAAGGAAAAACAGAACATACATCACGCAGAGGCAAAATTGTTTCAGAATAGAACATTTTTCATAGGTTGCCAGGAGGTGTTGGCTGCTGTTTATAGTGGCTTTATGATGTACTGGCAGTCACTGCATGGAGTGCAAGCCCAGGACTGAGCAATATCAGTGTTTATTACAAGATGTCTAGTTGCCACATCCTGAGGAGGACATGTAAATACTGCCAGGTGACCAAAATGAAAAAAAAAAAAGTAATAATAAAATCCACCACATGGATAATGAAAGCTTGAGTTTAATTTCAGAGTATGATCTGCAGTATGCTTTATTTTGAAAAAGGATGAAAACTGTTAGTAATCTGTAGCAGTATATTAAGACCAGGATGACTAAGGGCTTGACTTGCCCTGTAAGTCAGGGGTAATAATGAGTGTTACACTGTTGTCAGATTTTATATGAGTGAATTCATTTGTTTTGCCTCTTGTTTCAGCACTATTGAAAGATTCTGGCCGGGAGGCCTTTGAGGGTTGAGATCCTCTATTTGCAAGACATGTGGAAACAAGAGGTCAGGCTCCACTCAGGCCCTTCAACAATACTTGTACTGGAGCACAAAGGGCTGCATCTGTTTTTCTTTTTGTTGTTGTTTGTTGAATTGACCTGGGTGGAGGTGAGAATGGGACATAGAAACTCAAGCTGTCATTAAGCAGTTTAAATAGTACTAGTCAGTATTCTACAAAATCTTAATTAGCTGAAGTTGCCCATTTTGGTGTGTTCTTGTAGAATTCACTTTTAGAATAAGATTATTTCAGTGGTATTAGGGATTTAACCTAGAAAAGAAGCCTTAGGAAGAGTCTGTGGCACACTTACATATCTAAAAACTTTCATATGTCTGTCGTGCTGGAAAAAGCAGGGCTTCATGTTAGTAGTTGAAGAAATACTACAGAGGTTACTTTGGATGCACTTGTAATAAAAATTTTTTTCTGATCTTATTAGTGAATTTGTAATGTAAATATCATACCAGTTTTAATTACTTTGCAACTTTATATGGGTAGGATTTATTGCTGTGTTTTGTGACCTGTGATTTATTTGGTTTACTGTAGCATGCCTAATAGATCTTATGGGGACGTGCAACAACGAGCACATGTTGCTATAGTAATTATAGGCCCAAATCTCTAAATCTCCCTATCTTATTCATTAACTTCTAAGGTCTCTACTGCATGTCTTACTGGTACATACATAAAAAACACCAATTCAGATTCATTGCAAAATTAAAGCTGTTGAAGCCCCAAGGCATCCTCATTTCTGCAGAGTCCTGATAGAGTGCCAGAAATGCTGTGTCTGAGAGATTTCTTGCTAGGGGCTCAAACTAGTATTTGGAATAGGCCTTTTAAGCACCTCTTTAGATCAACAAACTTCTCTGGCAAATGTTGCATCTCAATAGAGTCTCAACAGCACTTTAGCTTTTGCCCAAGGAGAACAAGATTTGGTCTTTATACATTACTGCAGCCAAGCCTCCCCCACACAAGTGTTGATCCCAAAGCTGCTCCACTGCAAGCTCTATAACAGGCATTTGGCTTCTCCATTGCTCTTCTGTGCCCCATGATAAAGTTCTGGAGCACCATGAATGTAGTGAAGGATGCTGCAATTTACAGCAGCAATGGCAGGGGTTGCCTGTGGGGTGTATCCTTCCAGGAGCTGACAGCCATGTGGTCTGGGGAGGGCAGGGTCCCAGACACTGCATGGCCAGTCAGGCCTGTTGAGAAAGCCAAGATATGTCAAATGAACTCAGTTTCATAATCTGTTGAATTACCAAACCAAGGACCTGTATTCAGTTTTTTCTATGACTTCTCTCATTGTTCATAAGACGTGTAGCAGAGATTCCTTCTCTATTAGAAAGGTCTTCTGTGCTGAAATGAATGCTTTTCAAGTGCATCATCTTTGCTTTAGAAACTGTGGATTGGGGATAAATACACTGATCTACTTGTCTCCCCAGCTTCAGCAGGTGTATGAACAGAGGAGATAAAACACAAAGCCTGTAAGAGCCAAATAAACTTAAAACTGGCCTCTGCTTTATTGTGCTGCTTGTACTTTTATGTGGCCAATTCTAAAATTTTTCTGACTTCTGTGTATGCAGTTATACAGTTAAAGCATGTTATGATAGGGAACAGCTGGGTTGTGAGCCTTATAATCTCCTGACTTTAACCTGATAAGCCTAAGAGGGCACTGAGGGGAGGAGGGATTTGGCTACAGGGAGCCAGCCAAGCAGGTAGCTATTGGCCAGTGAGCTGGGTGGTGACCATAAAACCAAATCATAGCAAACAGGTTCGGACGTGGAGTCTTTTGAACAGCAGATATGAGAGCTGTGCACGCCATTAAAGCTCTTTCTGCTGCATGTTGTGCTGCCTCCCTGTCCCATGACTGTGACAGTGTGTTTTGGGGAATCCAGATGGAAGTCGATGTGTCAAGCTGCAAAGGCCAAAGAGAATTAGGAATTAAGTGCATCATAATTTTCCCCCCTCATTGGTACGTTTGCAGGAGGTAAAAGGTGCATTCTGTGTGTGAGACAGTGATGTGAGGGAAAGCTTTCTCTGACAACCTTCTTTAACTCCTACAGTGCCCCTCTTTTATTTGGAAGGAACAGCACCAACTGATAATGAACTATTTTCTATTCAAGGCTTCAAGTCAAATTTTCGTTCCTCATTAATAATTCAATGTGACAAATTTATTACCTTGAAGGTGCTGTGAGGCAATTAGACAATGGGAAACTGTGTCTTCCTTTCAGCCCACTTAATTGGCTTTCGAGTGTGACATTCATCAAAACCTTTACTTTTCATGTAAACTTTCTGTTATGCAAGGCCTGGTTCTAACACTGCAATGACAAGCATTTGGAAAAATTCACCTGAGGTTGTTTTTAATAGCAAAAAGAGTGGGAAGGACAATGTGTGAGAGAGTCCAAGAAGCTTTATTTTAAATCAGCAGAGAAATTATCATCCCTTGGTAATTTTCACATGGCAAAACGACCTATAGTTGCAATGTAATTTTAGGAGTTAGGGCTGTATTCTCTCTCTTTCTCTCTCAAGTGCTGTTACAAAATTACCAGTAATTAACATCTTTATAATTTTTCCCCATTTTTATGTATTGTTTGGGATGTAATAGAATGAATTTGTTTTAAATATAATCTTTTGTACTCCAGGTAATTTAAAACACTTCACATAGTAATAATATGTTGTTAAACAGTGATAGAAAATAGATTACCTTTCTAATAAGGACCCTGGGCAAAGAAATAATTTGAACACTGGATTTCATATTCTTCAACTTCATTTCTAATGTAACTGCCTTCACTGTTGACCTTTAAAAGACTGCCATATGAGCTCTTGAGTGTAAGGAGCAGCTTTGACTATAGTAATTTATTTTGCAGCACTTGCATGTATGCTTTCCATTTCTGACATTCAACCTGGGTTTTTGTTATTTACTGGGCTCTGGTTTTTTTTTTGGTATCTTGTAACTTATAGGTGGCTGCAGTCTTTCAAGGACGCCCTTAAAAATGAAATTGTTGATTTCAAGGGTCTGATTTGTCCTTGTAAACTTAAACACAGTTGAAAACAGAAAAAGTTTTTTTAGAGATGTGCAAAATTAATCAATTTTTTTATTATTTCACTTAATGATAACCAATTTTGTTTATTGAAAATACATGTTGCTAGCATATTTCATCTACAGTGCGCTTTTAAAAATTAATGTGCTTTTAAAAAGTCAAGGTTGTGAATTGTCAAAAGTCAAAAGATTGTAGATTTCTCTGTTAGCATGTATTCATCCTTTCATGTTCTGTACTTTCTCTCCTTGAAACACTGAAGGACTACAATGGACTTTTCCTGCTGTGAGTTGAATGTTGTTCATGCATGGAAGGATTGTGGCTCAATCCTTCCTTACACTCAGAAAGGGAGAAGAATGGAGTAGGAGAGAGAACAGGAGTCTCAAGCAGAGGCTGTGCCTTGTTCCTACTGCACTGGCCTTTTCCCTGTTGAAGTTGCTGGTCCTTCTCACCCTCCACATTCCCACCAACAAATGTTTGGGGTTTTTTAAAATATAGTTTCTTACCAAGTTAATGCAGAGAAGCAGTTGTGTCTGTGTTTGAATGCTCTCAGTTAGCTCACTGGTCTGCAGGGCACTAACAGCCTGGATGGAGAGCTGGTCCATTTTTATCTTAGGACAGTGGTGAACTCTAACTTTCAGACAAAACAGAGGAGGAAAGGAACTGAAAACATTGTGATGTTTGATCCAACACTCAATAGCATAAATGAGATTCTACTCCAGCTAAAGAGGCATGTAAAAGAAAGTAGACACAGTCAATTGTAAGGATATCTTTCTATATATTCTGGAGAAGTTAAGTCCACTGGGATGTCCTGTCTGCAACTATTCACTATGAAGAGAGTTTCAATAAAATGTGGTCTATTTCTTTTCATGACATACAGTTCATGTTTTTCAGGCTTCTTTCTGCATGTAAACTGTCCAAATTTAGTCTAACCTATTATGTAGCCTTCCTGACCTTTGCAGAGACCTCGCCAGTTGTACAAGTTTTTTGTGAGCATCAAACATCATGGAGACAAGTAGTCCTAGAATATATTTGTGCTTACCACGTACACATATTATTCATATGGGGAAAATTTCTAGTCTCAGTAACATCTGGATAAAATGGAGATAATAGGAGTTCATGATTGAAAGGCACAAGGCTTACTCATTTTTAGGGCTTTTATTTTTGATTGTAAGTTGTTAATGACTAGAAGAGAGATTGTATTGTGTTAAATGATGATTTAATTTAAAAAATGCAAAGTCTGAAGCAAAGTGGTCCATAAAGATAGTGTTGACTTCAGGGGGAACTTAACACTCAAGGTTTATGTTATTCTATTAGGAAATCTAAGTTAGGCTCTAGTCCAGAACAGTTAGGCATGTCTTCAGCTTTTGCTATTTCTGTGGTGATATTTGCTACCAGAATAGTCATATTTATGGATCAGAACTTTACTGAGATAATGGCCTAATTTAATTTGTATTCCAATAGAAGACCATTATCCTCTTTAGCACATGGAGTTCATACACCTGCATATCTGGCAGATGTAACAATGCATTTCCCAGGCCTCTGAGTACTTACTGATATTATATTCTATTGGAATGAAAATGAGGCAGTACATTTACAAGAGAAAAGGTAAATATTTATTACTTTCACATAGTATTTTATTTATATGGATCCAAGTTTCTTAGTGAAAATCTGAGGCCAGTGAAAATCTGGAGGGTTTTAATGAACTGCATGGTTTTTAATGAAGGTAATGCATATCCAGAGACATTAAACAATCACCAGAATAGAAAATATACTAGAAATATTGACAGGTTCACTGGTAAGTGCCCAGCCCAGCATGGCTGGTAGGATACTGTGCAGCATTTTGCAATTTGGAAGGTGGATGGCATCAGAGCTGGTAACATATCTTGAGAGCAACTTTCTGATTTGGCAAAGCTGAAGTTGTAGAAATTGCTTTTTCAGGCTGAATGAGAACTTCTAAAATATTCAGGTACTTTGGCAGGTAGATTGAGAGCAGTTGTTTGAAGTGCCTGTTCATGTGTTTTGCAGAAATGTTGCGAGTTTTAGTGACTCTGATATCCATGTCTCTTTGTGAACCTTGATAATCTACCTCATGTCTCTGACAGCTGAAGTGGGTACAATGTTCCACATAAATACCTGTTGGCTTAATGCCTGTCTGCATCTAAACCTATGTGATTTCTTACCAGCTATTTGTGCTCTATATTCTAGGTAGTGTTGCTAAGTATCTAAAAAGTTCTCAAAACTTTGTGTTTGCATCAAGAGACCTAAAAACTTCCTTGATTAGGCAGATGTTATTTACCTTACCTCTTCTAATGCTCAGCCCCAGAGAGATAGGGACAGCATCTATTATTGACTACACATGTCTGAACTTGCACATTAGTTCATATGTATAGCCTGAATGAGGTCTCACTTCCCTTTGGAAGCAGGCTCAAGGCATCCCTGGTTTCGATTGGACTGGAGCTGGTGCTTTGCCCTGGTTGTGTTTCCCTGGGAGCCCAAGTCATTTGCCCATATTGATATAAAAATCTCTCTTCAAGACATAGGATCTTTGTGTCCCAGTCTGTTTCAGACCATCCTTTCCTACATTTGTAAGAGCTTTTCTACTTGTTTTAATTGCTTAGCAAACCTTTTATGGAGTGGATGGAGAGGTATTCAGGCTGTCAGAACATTTGTTATTAAACAAAACAACAAACCAGTTTTTAAATAGGAACATGAAATATAGCCTGATAGAGAATGAAAATGACGAGGAAAATATTTATAATAATTCTCACACAACAGCTTATTTTTCTTTTGTTAAAAACATCTTACTAAACACTCATTTTCTAAAGCTTTAGTCGAATTAAACCATGATTAACATGTCAAAATCAATTTTCTTCCTTTCTTTACTTTCAAGTCAATCAAAAATGTTCTATTGTCAGCAAGAGAAGGGGCAAAAATGAAGGTCAACATTGCCTCAGTCTTTTCAAAAAGCTCTGCATTGTAAATTATTTAGGGGCTCAAATAATTCAATTTTTTCTTTTCAGTGGTTGGACAATAAAAGCAAGATTTACTGCAGCAAGTGAATAATAAAAAAAGAATCAACAGAAAACAAACAAAAAGCCGTTCACTTGGCAACCTTCTGCGTTAATCAGAACCTGAAGACTAAACTGAAAGATCAATATTTGGCTTCAAGATGAAACATAACAAAGCTTTCATTAAAAAAAAAATTGGAATAAAAAGAAACATAGGCTGTGTTAATCGAAAAGAGGCAAATATAAAAATCCATATAGTCTTTTGGTTATCTGTGATAAAATGGCCCCATTGGAGCTTGACAAATTATAGTATTTTTATGCACATATCAAAGTTCAACTTGATTGTCTCATATGGGGGAAAACACCATCTGTCTGTATTCTAGAAATAATCTGCATAATTGACTTCCAAACAAGTCTCAAAGAAACAAGCATTTATCACCTTAATTGTGACAGGCAGAATGTGTGTCCCTGCTATTTTATCAAGATAGTAGTAATAGCACCTGGATACCTGGTATCTTGTCTTGCCCTACTTTTTTTTTCAATTTGTGTGGGTGGGAACTGGATCCTTTGACTTACAACTACTCTCAATTACAGAGGAGTCAGAATTACCTAGGACCAAAATAGCAGGGTGAGACACTGCCAAAGGTGGGGATTAGTGTGTGGGACTTAAGGTATTTAAGGGCTTGCTGGAATCTGGAGAGGGCAGCAAAGGCCACTGCTGGAAATGTGTGAGAAGACAGCTTGAACCATAGGGACATCCACAACGTGCATACAAAATCCAGTTATGAGGGAATCTATTTGGGTTTTAAACCCAGAGGTGCAAACTCAAATTCAGTGCTGTGGCATACCAATAGCAAGCTTTGGCCCCCAGGCTGAAACACCCTGGAGAGTCTTACTCAGCTCACTCTGTGGCTGAAGAATTTTGCTCTTATGAATCAGCAGCAGAGGCAGTGAAACCAGTGAGTTCAGAGCAATGGAAAATATTTAAAACTGACCAGTAGGTAGAAATCTCGACACCAGTATCTGAAAACAGGAGGGTGCAATGGATGTTATAACCTCTGCTGCAGGAGTACCTAAGCGCCTCAGTCCATAAAATTTTGTAATAACAACCCCTTTATGACTTACACCTGGTTATAACATAAAGGATTGATTAGGTCTTGAATCTTACAAGGAGGGTAGACAGCATTTAAAATATATAGCCTAACAATATATTTTCACAAGATGAGCCAAGACATTCTCCTGTAAAGTCAAGCTGGCAAACAAGGCTGAGGCTCAGGGCAATAAATAAGGAGATCTGGCCACGGCTGGGCTCGCTCATGTCCTCCAGGCCATGTGTCTCCTCTTCGTAGCCTGGGATTAATTACAAGAATGAATAGTAACTCTTACCACCATGCTTAATTTTATTTATTCTTTTGGTCTCCTGCAGAAGGATTGCAATGAAAATAGCCCATTCTCCCCCCACTCTCCATTTGACAGTTTATGTTAATGTGGCCCAGTATTTACAAGTGGGGTATAAACAACTGACAATTTTATGTTACTAATAAACAAAGTTTTTTGTAAGCAAAATGTTCTTGCATTGTATTCAGAAACCAAATTTGGAGAAATGCACTTGCATGTAGGAAAGAGCATAGTTGTTGTGTAAATCTGAGCTGAAATATTGGGTATTGTATGCATACACAACATTAAAGAAATTACTGAGAGAAATAAAATCAGCATCCTTGAGCATGGCTGGAGGTGATGTTTCCAGTGGTGTGGACTATTTAATACAGGCTGCTGGGGAGAGGATAACAATGAGGTGGACAAAAGTATGATGGTACCATAAAAAGCAGTTAGAAGACTTGGAAGCTGGTCTTCTCCATATCAGTAAAGTTTTTTTTTTCCTTTCACTAAATGCTGAGTTTCATTTATTACATCACATCTATTTGGAAAAATCTAATGTTTTAATTATTTTTTATGTATGGCACTTCTGTAAATGAATTCTTTTTCCTTGTGCAATGTGTTTTAACATGAAGGAGGAAGGAGAAAATAGAAGAGGAATGCTTTAGTATGTAATTTTTGGTTTTATGTATTTATACATGTGTGTGCCCCTTTGTGATCTAAAAAGGAATGCTGTGTCTGTAGTTCCTCCCAAGTCTCTCTCTAGCAGTCTATGTGCCCTACTTCTTATAGTAAAATTGTAACACTTCCATACATTCTGGATTTCCTTTATATCTTGCTATGCCCTGAGGCATCAGAAATTAGTTCTTATGTATTTTGGAAGAGTTTATGGTTCATCTGCATGCAAGAGAACCTGCTTGCTACACAGACAAGAGGACTGGCTTTATTGTGCCCGGCTCACTCAGCAAAGTCAGACTTGATGCTTGAGCAGTTAAGTGTCCTTGCATATACTTATCTAGTTTGAACACTTGTCCAAACTCCAGCCCCCCCAGATATGCTGTGGTTGTTTGGTCTCTCTGTGTTGAAGAAGCTCTGTGCCCTTCATCTATCATCCTCTTCAGGCTGAGTGTCCTTAGGGGGTGCCCCGGGGACAACTGGGGTTGGTCCCTCTGGGCTTGTGATGAGGAGTAGCCTCAAGATTTGTTTACAAACTCCCTGGAAGCAGGAGTGTGGCTGCTCTGTCACCAGCCCAGGGACAAAGACCGGGGACATAGGTCTCCTCCACAAGGTGGGCCAGCCAACACCCTGACAACAACCCAGACAGGTTAATAAAATACTCGCTGTTAGTTGAACAACAGGGGATCACCTCAGCCTTGCCTTGCCTTGTCTTGTCTGCCCCATTCTGTGTGAGCTCCTCTGAAATATATCTAGTGCACTGCTGGCACCCAACAAATGAGATCTGAGCTTTCTCTAGTTTAATGGGGCTCCTTGTTGTTTTATGTTTGCTTGGTAGTATTAGAGATAGTCCTGTTTATGGCTTCAACTGTGTTAGTGGAGGAACCCATCTGAATGCAGACTGCTATTTTTTCTGTAATAAAAAGAAAAAAAACCTTAAATTAGCCTTTCACTTCATAGCCAAAAACTTTGAAACCTGTTTTTGTTGTGACATTTTTCCTCACTGCAAACCGTTAGAAGTTATTATGCTTTGATTTGCCTATTGCATGTTGTATGATTTTCAGGGAAGGCCTCTGTCAGATTCTTGTTTGTTTTTAGAGCACGCTGTACACCTTAAGTATAGTTTAAATTATGCTAATAATAAATAGAAATATGCCATATGACCCAGATGACTTTTCTTTATTAAAATTGCTACCTAAAGGGCTGTATATCCATTTCACACATTGAGCATATGGGAAATGATGTTATTTTTTTCTCTATGTTTAGTGGTTTAATGTTGTTTTTGTTTTGCAATAAATCTGTAGAACCCCTGTAGGCTGTTTTCTCAGATTGCTCTAAAATAATTTCCAAGTGTGTAGTCATTTGTTACAGATAATGTTTGCTTAATTTGTAAATGTGGGTGCTGGAGGATTCCCATTTCTGCATATTGGTGGGGGAGTGAGACTGTGAGGCACAAATATCTACTTCAGTGCCACTTGAGTGTTCAACTAAGGACAGAATATCATAATTTCTGTACTAGCATTTGGAAGACAACTTGCATGGGGATAAATCTGTCCTAGCTCTTGTCTGGCAACACCACTGTAATGGATAGCATGGTGAGGAATGTAAGTCAAATGATGTTTTATTTCCTTTGTATGATATAACTCTTATATAAAAGCCTGGATCCATAGCTCCACACTGTGCTTTCAGATGTCCATTTATTTTTCTAACCCATTTCAATCTGTTCACTGGATGTCATTGCCTTAGTGATGCAGTACTTTGCTTCTGTCTCTCTTGGTTTGGCTTTACCTTTCCAAACTAGCTGGAGTTATCTCCCTTGCTTCTTCAGAAAATATAAATCTTCAGCTGGCTTCAAAATTCTGATGTATACCAGTAAGGTGCATACTCATTCTCCTCTGTAGGGGATCATAAAAGTTTGTGGTTAAAATTCATCAAGGCATGCAAATAACACTGAACATACCACTGCAGTGCTAAATACTAAAGGTATTTTTTTTGAAACTCTATTTCAATGCTGCTTTTGTCAAGTTATCCTGATCCTGCCAAATGCTGAGTGGCTTTTGAAGCTTACACATATCTCATTGATATTAATGAGAGATTGGCACACTGTGTAGTAGAAAAAAAAAGATTCATAATGCACCAGAACACTGAATCAATTACAATAAAATTAGAACAAAAATATATGAGGTAAGTAAGAACAAACATTTCTATTAAGCACCATATTCAGAGATCTTCCCAAAGTATCTGAAACACAAAAGATGTAATTTCCTACAACCCAAGTAAGATTTCAGGGTAACGAAGGAATTCTTTACTTTGAATCAAGTTGGTCCTAGTGAATAAATGCTGAAGAGTCTAATGACAAGCAGTTTATTCCACTTTATTTGCTATAGATTCTTCACCTGGTCTCTACAGTTCACCCACTGACATTGCAATAATTTACTATTGAGTGTGAAATATGCCATTGAGACCTGTAGGATGTAAGTTAGAGAGAATGTGTTTATATGGTACTACATGTCAAATTGCACAATAGGATCATATAATTAGAAGTATTAGACTTGTATGAATTCAGTGTGCCATTTTTTCCAGGCCAAAAAACTTAGAGAGCATAAGATTAAAACAATCCTGTGGCCCCAGTAGTGTTTCTTACATGTTTGTTCATGGGTGTTGCTTCTTCCACTGGTGGAAGTCCTCTTGTTGCCATCTAGCCAGAGTTTCTTTTCCCAGATGTTTGCTTGCCAGGTCAGTCTTACAAGTTCTGTTACCACCACAGTTCAATGCTAGCAACACACTAAAACATATTATCTGCTACATCTTTATTACAAGAATTACTGCTCTTTCCCTTTTTCATTGACATTGCTAATGTGTCACTCTGTTCTAGTTAAGACTGAGCATTTTTGGTCTCTAAAGCCTTTCAATTCTGTAATAATTCTGCAATTTCAATAGTAGGCAGTGAGAAGTTCAAAGCTCTGTTATTTCAAGTCTATATCACAGTGTAACTAGCTTGGAAGAGACCTCCAAGATCATCAAGTCCAACCCACACCCTAACACCTCAAATAACCATGGCACCAAGTGCCACATCCAGTCTTCTTCTAAATACAGCCAGGGATGGTGACTCCACCACCTCCCTAGGCAAAGCATTCCAACGCTTTATTATTCTTTCTGTAAAAATATTCTTCCTAATATGCAACCTGCATCTCCCTAGGCACAGCTTGAGACTGTGTCCTCTGGTTCTGTTGGTTGCCTGGTGAAAGAGACCAACCCCCATCTGACTACAACATCCTTTCAGAGAGTTGTAGAGAGTGATAAGGTCACCTCTGAGTCTCCTTTTCTCGAAGCTAAACAACCCCAGCTCCCTCAGTCTGTCACAGGGCTTGTGTCTAAGCCCCTCACCAGCCTTGTTGCCCTCCTCTGAATGCACTCAAGCATCTCAATGGCCTTCCTAAACTGGACCAGAACTGGACACAGCACTCAAAGCATGGATATTTAAATCAATGGAGCCAAATTTTAGGCTAGTTCTGTTTTTTTTAACAATATTAATTTAATAATTAAACATACAATAAAACCAGAATGCATGTCTCAGTGTAAACCAGTAGAGTAATGGCTACTTTTCAGCTGTCTTCATAAGAAGCACTTAGAGACTGGTATCAGACTTCCAAATGCAGTAAGACTTCTCTGTTGATTAAATACCATGTGGCAATAATAAGAAGATCTTAAAAGGTCACCTGTTGAAGCAAGGGAGTGCTACAGGGCAAATTTTTGGATGGTTTTACTCAGATTGTAAGGGCAGATGGGGCTGGTCCTGATTTTGGTCAAATTTCCAGTGCAGTTCTTTTCCCAGGCTCCGAGTCTCCAGGCTGCAGCTGGATTTCTCAGTGGTTCAGTTTTACACAGTGACCCTGCCTAACACTAGGTAGAGCCAAGAGACTAATTATGACAATTTGTGTCTTTAGTCACGATATTCACTCAAACTGCTGTTACTCTTGCTGGGAGATTTTTCTGTAGGCCACAGACATGGCTCTGGGAAGGTAGCAAGGAGAAAGCTGACACTCAGGAATTTCTGCTGTAAGTCACTGGGGGGTTCTCCCTCATGTGTATGTGATAGTTCATTTAATGGACTGCTATCAGCTGCATTACCTTGAACTTCATGATAGGACAAATTGTGGCTGAATTTACACAATGGTTGGAGAGAATTTTCCCTGCCTCTGTTCCTTGCTTAATACCCAGACAAGGAAAGTGGAGCCCTGAGCTGCACATGTGTTGTTTCACTTATATAGGAAATTTGTGCCATGCCAACCCAACTCTAGGTCAAGTAGGGGACAGCTGAAATTGTTCTGAAATGGTGAAGGTCGTCCTCATTATTAACTTATGCTCCTCTGGCAAAAACTAAGCCTAATTTGGAGGCAAAGCTGGTGGGTCTTCAGATAAATACCTTCCAGGTGCAGGTGAAGATATATGGTGACCTTTTGACAAAAAGTTACATGAGTGGTGTCCCGCAGTTCACTTTATGCCATCAAGTCCAGTATGATCCACTTGGTCATTATTGCTGTTGTCTATGTTCTTGCAAATAAAGTGTGATCTGTGATCTGGCAACAGAACATTTTTTTCCCCTTGGGTTCTCTGCAGCACTTAATGACAAAGGTAAAGCCAAATAACATTTTTTCAATTAAAAATATATTTAACCTGGTTCCATATACTTCTTGTACCCATTGATATGAAGATTATATAGACCCTTTTCAGAATGGAGATAATTGAAGAACGTGTCTTTTTGGTCCAGCTGACAAGCAATTTGTGAAAATGATAAATTGTTGCATGATTGCTTAGAAGGTACAAGCACAGATCAAGCATTTCAAAGACTTCTCTTATCTAAACAGCTTATTAAATTGTTAATGACTCTGGAAGTTTTGCATATTTTTATTTAAAAAGATAAACCTGTATGTGTACAGTGTATTTAATGATTAATTAAAACTTTAAATCACTTACTGCAGGCAACTGCTACAATATTGCTTGGGATTATGTGAACATATTTGTTTTGTCCTAGATTGAAATTTGGATAAAATTTTCAACACATTATGTTAGCTACAAACCATAAATTTTGCACACATCGAGAAATTGGTATATTTTTCTTTGTTCACATCAGTTAAGTAAATAAGATCCTGGTTAGCTGAGGAGAATTACTCAATTCGTGACCCTATTTGCATGACACTTGGGATGCGAGAGCTGTATTTTGTAGAATACCACACATTTGATCTTGAAAAAGTCTTGTCTATGGGTTTTGAATATAGATGTATTTAAAAATTGAATCCAAGACTGGATTTATTCCAGGAGTTTGAGTATCTGAATCTGCAGGAGAAACCAAAAAGATGAGAGCAAGGGTGTGTGCTCTGATTTCAGGTGAGTACATGGGTATGTGCAGAGTTCCTATTGCTGCCACGCCTGTGTCAGCATGGGCTCCAATCCAAGCATGTGCTGCAATGTCTGCTGGAAAGTGGTGATGGAAGTCAAGGGAATACTCAAGCACAGGCTTAGCACGGGCCATGCTGTGTGTGTCCGGCTCCACATGGGTCAGGAATTCTCTGCCTCATTAGCACAGACACAGGGATGGCCAAAGATCAGTCTTGACATTTGTGTCCACTTTGAGAAATACTCAGTGTGGAGGAAAGGACCTAAGGTAGTGAATAATTACTTGGTGAAAGGTAGTTTTGCCAACTAGAGTAAAAATAATGTCTTTCACCTCACAACGGAATGTATCTTACTTTCATTTATGTCATCAGTAAATGGATTTCCTAATTTTCAGTAGATTATTTTGCTGTCATTAGGATAGGCTACTTGTCACCCTGCTGCTGTCATTCCACCCAAAAGTAGGAAGTATGTGCACCCAAATGTAGGCTGAATAGCAATGAAGGGTATTTTAGAGCCTTGGTATTAATATTTCAAATGTTTTTGTTTCGTTGTCTTACTTAATATTTTATTATCAGATTTCTACTCATTATGCATATGGCCTTATTCCCTGTGTGGATTGATGAAGTTATGTTGCAGTAAATTGAAAAAGAGAACTATACATACAGGATGATTTATTGTTAATATGAAATTCAGCATAAACCTGCAAATGCACTAGCAGAAATCCCTAGCTATTTCAAAATTCATATTATGAGACAGACAATCAGATGCCCAACAAACAGAACATCTTGTACTCTATTAATCCTGCGGTGACAGATCCCTTGCATGCATTTAGCTTTCCAAATAATGCAAACATATGTCACCATTTTGCCTTTATTGATTTTGGACTTTCAAAGTACAGCTACAGCACAAGGCATTATGAAGACATTTATTGCAGAGTTTGCTTTGATTTGTTGTAGTCAATTGAAATTGTGTCAAAGTAAATTCTTTAATATTAAATATGATGAATTCCCTTAGGCCTTAATCCTGCAGAATCATCCAGCTCAAGGTGACTCCTGCCAAGTGGAGCACAAGAGCACTGGGCTGGGCAGTGCTTTCAAGAGCACTGTCCAGTAGCCTGCCAATGCAAGGAATTCACATCAACAAACTCCAGCCACATCATACAAAATATTACCATTCAAAAACATATTAAACTCAAGCTACTTACTTTACTGCTGTTTCCATTATCTGAAGACTGTTGCTGAATGTTTTTCTTAGATAATCTTTCCCCCCCCTAATTTTTGTCTTCAGTTAGTTTTTGGTCAATACATGCCCATTCATTTGGCAGCAAAAATAACATTTATCTTTAAGAGATTTTCTTTAATTACAATGTAATGACAATAACCATCACTGTTCTCAGCCTTGAATTTCCTTCAGTGCTTGGAGAGTTAGCACCTGTGTGTCCCTGTGTTTGCCATGTCTGTAGCCACACACCCAAGTCTTTCTTTTTCTCAATTCTCCCACAGTTTCCACTTTACAGCAAAACCTTTGTAGTTCTTAAATACTTGGTTGTTCAGCTTTCATCTTGTAGTTCTTGTGTGATACTCAGTTCCTCCTTTGAATATTGACCAGGTCTTGCAACCTGATATCATCAGCTAATTTGTTTCTACACATTGTCTGTGCGAAAAAAAAGAGGATGTGGGGGAGAAGTGTTCTGAAGGTTTTATTCTTATTATTTTTTCTTTTAGTTTCTGTTAATAAAGTTTTCTTTATACCCTTCAAAGCTTGAGCCTGTTTTGCCTTCCCTCCTCACCTTATCTCACAGCAAGAAATTAATAAATAATTCTAGTAGATACATTAGTGATTTAGCCACTTAAATCAGTGAATTAGCCAAGAAATCTCAAATGAGCAAATCAAAACTACTACAATAATCTTCTTTTTTTTTTGAGATTTTTGCAAGGGGAGTGGTTTTATCTGCATTGTATCTGCCAAGATGGAGGGGTACTGTGCTGATCTTTCTCAATTCTATTCTACATCATGGACTGAGGAACTATTTTAGAAAGGCAACTATTTGAGGCGATTATTTTCAAAATATAATTGGTTTCTTCAGTTTTCAACTTGTCATTCAGCTTGGTGAGAGAAACCAGATAAATCAGTTTTGGGTTGATTCACAGTGATCTCATGTAGTGGTCCAACTGTTCGGTCAGAAATGCTAAAACATTTGTAATTATTGTAATTGTTAAGATGTTATTTTTTTGTCTTAGAAGAAAGTTTCTAGTCCCAATAATACACATTTACATGAATGTCTGGTGGTGTGGGTTATCCCACTGCTTGGAAACTGGAATAGATGCAAGTTAGATCCTGTTGTGCATCATGGTAGCCTATCAACAGCAACTTCTGGGACTGTTGTATGGGACTGGCTGTATGGAGCAATCCCTGCAGACTGCCAGGTTGTCAACAGGCAATAAAGGAAATATTCCACTGCCTAGCTTTGGTTTTATGCAGCTTGAAGTGCAGATAGGAGTACTAAGGGAAAAAAGAAATTGGAGGTCTTGGCAAGGGAAAAGTAGACAATAGAATGAGTTGAAACAATATTTTATCATCAGAAAATTAATGGAGTTTATCCCTTTAACTCAAAAAGCCCAGCCAATGCCAAGCTAAATGTCACTATAACTTTTGTTCATAAACAGGAGGTATGGGTTTCTCCTTTTAGAAATCACTCTAAGAGTTATGTTAAATGCTAATCATTTATCTATTGAACTGAGTTGTGATAATATTCATTAAAATTTATTTGTGTCCTCTCAGTGACTACAGCAATAACAACCTCTGTAAACATGTATTTAAATGAAGTGAGAAAGACAATAGATTTTGATGCTGATCTCATTCTCCTTGCCCTGGCAGCCTGGTGGCAGATTTCAGTGGGAATGGGCTTGGAGTCAGGAATGCACCACTGAACCCGTCATTACTGGAAAGAAAAGCCAGTTTGATCCACATGGTGCCAACACAGTTTATATATAACATTAAATTGCTCATTATCACTGGGCTATGCTGGACCCAGAGATGGAGAAAGAGGGGAAAGGGCCTTCACTGAGGGAAAGGACAGCAGGGCATCCTCTGCCTCAGGCTTAGGATGCTATTGCAGATGTCCCCTTGCTGCCAACCCCTTGCAGAGCTGCCAGCGGAGCAGGAGGGGAGCAGGCTGCCTTCCTGTCTCAGGCAGTGGGGCATTCCTGTCATTTCCCTGTGCTTCTCTGCAGCTCAGATTACCTTTCCCAGTGTCACACTGCAGACCTCTCCACTAGGAAGAGACCTTGTGGGCACTCAGCAGGTCAACTCATCCCTTTCTCTCAGCAGCATTGGGCAGAAGTGTGCCCCTGCTCTTCCACGCTGTGACAGACAGTGATGGATTTTGAAGTATGGAGTGCCAGGAGATATTGTCTGTCCTGGTGCCTTCAGCTTTGCTTTCATGGAGGGCAACAGTGGGAAGCAGACACCTGGTCTAGCAGCTGGTCTGCTTACATGTCTGTGTCTGTGGGTGTGAGCCTGTGCAAAGTGCAGGCACAGGGTTTTGGGTTTTGTTGTTTTATTTGTCTTGGTTTTTTTTTTTTCCCACAAGTTGTCCCTGATTCCTGACATTTGTGAATTTCAGCATGTTTGCAGGTGGATTCTTATATGTGTTGGCAGAGGTTAAGGTCATCTGAGCCGTCCTGAGGAGTAAATGTGTGTTAATCAAGATAAAAAAAATTACTTTTTTGTTGGCTTTTAGTTTTGGTTTGCTGTGGTTTTTTTTGAGATTAGGTCTAGTGGCACTTCCAAGCAATAAGCAAAAGTGATATTTTGATAACTGCATGGTGATTTGGCAAATTTCCTGGTATCTTAAAGGGAGATTTTTCCTGGTGGAGAACCTTCCTTCCTCTTCCATAAACACGCACACACACACACACACTCACACCTTTTATAGTTAGGGAATCACACCTTGATCAGATAAAATAACCATCTGTTGCAGGCTACACCAATTCTGGTTTCATCCATCTGAAAATGAGGGGCCTTTTTGAGCAGCAGATAGTGGCTTTTCCAAGAGGTCTCCATACTTCTATTGAATCACTCTCTGAAACACTAAAATTGGAAAAATAGCATTATTGATTGTTACATAAAAAGTGTATTTCCAGGTCAGTTGGAAAAAATATTCTCCAAAATATGATTTTTGTAATTACTAATCTCTTTTTCCATCCTTTTCTGAAGTACATTATGAGGATTGCTGAGAAGATTGGACCCCATTGCTACCCCAGGTGTTTAGGTTGTGTGAGTTTTTTTTTTATGACAGATTCCAGGGTGCAGTAAGTGACTGCAGAAGCATCATTATTCATCTAGGACAACTGGTTACTTTTAGCTCAGTGTTTGTTGATTTGCCATTTAATCTAGCCAGACCCAATTTTTCCACAGCTCCAAAGAAAAAACATAATTAACCCCTGCATAATACTTATAGTATGGGGGATAGTTAGAAAATACTGATATCAGTTATCATTCACTTTGGCAGAAGAATAAGGATGATGATACATTTCAAATACAATAACCTTCCTGACTTCAGCAATAGTTGTAAGTTAATTTTTTTTTTTTTTTTGACTGAGATCCTACTCTCTAAATATTAATGGAAGGTCTTTCTGAATTGTCCTGTTGGGCTGCTGAAAGTGTCATAATTTGATGATAATTTTGAAAGATGTGAGCAAAAAGCTGGATTTATTCTTTTGATTATTGAAAACAACATCAAAACAGAAATCAAAGGCACACCAATGGAAAGTGAACTGGAAATAGAAATGAAAATTTCTCATGGATCACTGGAAAAGGCTGACATTATTCTCACCTTCCCAGCTGGGGAGACAAGACTCTAAGATTCTCAGCAGGTGTAAAACATCCAGGTTGGTTTAGTGCGAGTATCAGAAATATATCTGCTGTCTGAAAGTGTCAGCAATCACAGAGAAAATCAGATGGCAATTCAAGACTGGCTGATGTGGTTAGAGGAGAGTAGTGGGGCTTTTTAAAATCTTTTTTCTAATTTATTAACAGCAGTGAGAGCAGTAAGGGGAGCAAGTATTATTCAGGGTAAAATCAACTAAATTAAGTAACCAGACAGGCAAAGGCTTTTGTGGAGTGTCAGCAGGAGGGGCAGCACAGATCAGTGATCACTGAGTTTTGCCATGTGTGTTATGGAGAATTGGGTGACCTTGTGTGTCTGCTAGACACCCCCCTCAGTCGCTTGCTCGTGGAGAGTAATTTTTTGAAAGTTATGCGTTGTTTTTGTTTGTTTAGGAATGTTTTTGTGGGGGTGAAGGTGGATGGCAGATATCAACACTACTGAATTTATTCTTTTGGGAAAAAGTATAGTTTTCAACATTTATTAAAAGAGGTACATTTCCTTTCTGAACACCAGATTATAACAAAGCAAAAGTTCACTACAGATTTTAGTGATGCTTTGAAGAAAATACGGAGGAAAACGAAAAGGGGAAAACCTCACAGAGTTTCTCATTTTAAATATTCTGAAATAGAAATAACTTTGAAAAGTCACTTTTTATGAAGCCTCACTTTTAGTTGCAAGAATCACGACATAAGTACCTTTCTGGATCACACACTTGTAAGATGGTTTGATGGGTAAGGTGGAGTGTAGCAGTGAACTGCTGGAAGATTTTGGGGAAACTGCAGCAGAGCAGGCTCTCCTGACTTTGAAGCTTTCCTCCTGCTCATGATTTTTTTTCCTCTTTCCTCATTATCCTCATGCTATTTTTTTAAGAATAGAACTCTTACACCACCAGTTTGTTCCATCTGAACCAGTGAGGGACAAGAAGTGCAGATGAGCCTCAGCTGGTGTGTTATGTTTATCGTCTTCAAAGTGGTGCTTGATTGTGATAGAACTAGAACAAAAGCAAGGTAGGAATTAAAAACTAAAACAACTTCTTTGATTGTCTTCAAATGAACAATGCAACACATCAAGAGTGTGTTTCAGTGATGGAGCCCCATAGCTCATTGCTTGAATCAGCCAGCTGAAGCCTGAGGAAGCTCTCACTGTGTAAAAATTAGCACAGGAACAGAATCATGGAACCATAGCATGTCCTTGGTTAGAAGGGACCCATAAAAATCACCAAGTCCAGCTTGCAAAGGACAGCCCCAAAAATATCTGCATGGAATATCCATATGGGATTGCTATCCTCTAGAATTTCTTGTAAAAATGTTGCATGAGCCAGACTTTTTTTTGAGATGTTAATAATTTAAAGCTGCTTAGTTTATTCATTCCAATGTCATGAGAACAGATACAAACCTGCATGTTTACTAGATCTGCACAGAAGTCTAAGTGTTTGCACAAACACAACTCAGAGGGGTGAGTTTACCTCTGCTCATGCACAGCTCTCAATATTAAAGTGTTTTCATTGCTTTCAATGGGAGAAGAATAATTCATTTGTACCATTTGAAATTTGGGTACTTCCTTTATTATTCTTTCAATCTGAATTGCCTCTCCTTGAAAGATGTGAGTGCTTTCCCACTGACACATGTAGAAGGGCAGTGGATGATAGCCTGTTGTGACATTTCTATTTCTTCTTTGACATGCAAGCTTTCAGAGTGTATCTGCCTGGGGCTCTAATGCCCTGGAGAAGCATGCAGATTTACAATTCTAAACCTCCACTCATCCAAATTTTGGCATTCAGTCAAACAGAAATTTGTCATAGTTTATAATCCTTGTTAACAAGGAACATCAAAAATTAATGCTCATTAGGGTGCTCATTAATATGCATGGTAGTCTTAGTTTTGACTTAATTAAGTGAAGCACCACTTCATAGTGGTATTGTGCTACTGAGTAAAGGAAAATTCAAACCTGTGCTGCAGGAACAGGATGGAGCACTGCACTGCTGCCTTTCAACAGCATTACCCCAGGTTTGGTTGTGGGGTGTTGCTCCTCTGCTGCTCTCCCACTTCCTGGCAGTCACTGAGAGCAGCTGCTGTGGAGCTCCTGTTGATAGTTGTTATTCCACATTGTTGCTACTCAAAGTCCTCAGAATTTTCCAGATACAGTGCGCGATGCAGAAGTAGTTACTAAATAGATTTGTTGATGTATGTCCTGCCCTTACATTACTTTGATAAAGATTGTTTCTGGGGAGGCCACGGGTGTTTGGTTCTTTACAGGTCTCTGAAGTCCATAGCACAATTTTAAAGCAGCATTGTCAAATGTGTAGCTGTGAAAATTGATCTGACTGACACGTGGAAAGAAATGTGTTCTAAGCAGAGTCTGTGTCCCTCATGATTGCTGTGTTCTGAGCTCAGCTGTGTACATCAGCTTGAAACAACCTCAGTGATGTCCACTGGACTCTCCTGAGATCTGCTGCCTCACTGGAGTGGGGTCAACACAGGTAAATGCAATTCAGAGCAGGCAGGGCTTCTGATTCATTGGAGTATTGTATAATTAAACAACTGCCATTAATGCTTTGCCCCTCAAGCCATGGGAAATTCAGGAGTAATTGAAAGGAAAAAAAAAGAAAACATCCACATAGGGATGTGAATTTGTGAGGAAGAATTCAGCACACAGGCAGCACACCAGCTGGAGTTTCCTGTCTCCGTGTCCCCTTTTCTGCCCCCTGCCCTCCACCCTGTGTCTCTGTCCTGCCAACGACACACTGGGCCACGTACTGGCCACAGCTCTTGCCATGCTCTCCTGGGGCAGGCATTGCATTGCTGTTACTTCAGGAGAGGGAGGGCTGAGAGCAGGTGGAACAAGCTGGCAAGATTTGAGGAACAGATAAAATTGGTACTGAGGCAGAAATGAGGCTGCCACTCATGGGGAAATTATTCTGATGAAGAGATCCACAGCTCAAGGGGAGATCAAGGGTAGGACAGAGCTCTGAGGTGGTAGAAAACACCCCACCAGACCAAGGTACAGACCAGGTTCCCCTTTCCTCTAAGAAACCTCTGCTCTGGTGATCATGCTGGGTAGACAACAGGCTCAGATTTTTCTTCTTCCCTGTTAGAAGTTAGGATTTTTTTTATTTTCCCTTTCTTTCTCTAAGGAAATTTTCTCCCATTTGTTGCTGAGGAGATGATAACAATGATACTTAAGAGAGACAAAAGAAGCAGCCAAGGTGGGGGGAAGAGGTGCAGCTGGCTGCAGTCTCTTAGCTGGTGGGGCTTTCTCTTGGGAAGAGCAGAGATACTGTGATATTTTGGCTGGGGAGTGAGGGGCTTGGCTCAGCTGCTATGGGGAGAATTCGCTGCCACTGTGGCATTCTGTCCTGCACTGCTTTTTCCTTAATGTGGATGAGCTTTTGCTTGCAAGAGAAACTGTTGAACTGGGACCTTTTTGACACCCAGCCTCACTGACGATGGGACCAAACCCCTGATCCCTTCCTGGAGGGCACATCTCCTCGCTGCTTGCTCCTCTTGCTGCTCTCCTTGCTGCTGCTCTGGGCTTTTTTGCTGCACTTTATCCTGATACCCAGTGTTCACTGATACCCAGTGTTCACTGGGACTCCCTCACTGCTTCACCTTCGGCCACTTCCTGGGGCTTAGGGCTACTCTTTGATTCACCGCCCCCAGGAGTCTGCTTTCCTCTACCATTCCAGCTCCGCTCGACGTTCCCGCTGCAGCCGCTTTCATGGCGGGCCCGGCCGCCATTGCCGCGTGAGGGAGAGCGGCCGCGCCACAGCGCCCCCTGCAGGCGCGGGGGAATCCTGGCCCTGCCCGGCCGGGAGCCCCCAGCGCCCCTGCTGGCCGTGCCCGGAACTGCAGCGCCCAGAGAGGCTGTGCCTGGGTTTATGTTCTGTTCCTGCCGCTGCTGCTGCTGCTGCTGCTGCTGGCCTTGCTCTGCATACACACACCAGCAAAGAACTGATGTTCCTTTTCTCATACCTTTGCCTGAAAGCCTCATAATTTCAAAGCTGTAATAATCTAGAGGGAAGGGTGTCATATTTTCCATTCCAAGGGAGGTTCCCACCTTCCTTGTCAGACACCTGTCTTTTAAACCAGGACATCCCCCTGTTAAGCTTTGTTGTCTCACAGTCTTTAATATAAATTTGAGTGGTCTGGTGGCTGAAGTGCCACACACAGACAAGTTACCTACTTGAGCATCAGACATTAAAGCTACAGAATGCAATTAAATTCTACCATATGGTAGAAAAGCCCCAAACACACCCAGCATGCCTCAAACTTGAATGTCAGTGGTCAGTGTAGGAGCACAGGTGACCACAGACCTAATTTCTTTCCTGTGTCACCCTGGCTCTTTCTTGGACCTTGCTTCATTGCCTTTTTAATTAGATGTACTTTTTATACCACACCACTTTAGGTGATAAACAGGCTAACCAAGGAGCAGAGACTGTCTCTGCATTGACAGAGAACATCAGTACAGTTATTTAGCACAAGCGATTGTGTGATTTTGACTTCACTGAGAGATCATGAGGTTCTCAAACACTTATTCCAATATGGCCATCAACTGCCCATTTTTAATAGTCAGGACTGTAATAAAACAACATGCACGCAGGCACACTAATTAATTCAGGTTTTGACAGTGGTATATACTCTTTCTTTATTCATCCAGGTACTTTCACTTGCTTCTAAATTCCTTTCCCCTGCATTTCAGGAGGGAATTAGACAGTGCTGGCATTAAAGGTGCTGGTGGAAACTACTGGCTTTTGCAGAAGTTATGGAAAGGCTGGCTAGAAAATAGAGCTTAAAATGTCCCTGTGACCACAGAGAACAAAAGGTAGAATCTTTCAAACAGGTGATCAAATACCAGCTACTTCATGGTCAGGTTAAAATGTTATAGAGGATAGATTGCAATTTCAACACAGAGCACATATCCTATGAAGTTTTGGGTATATGAAATCTGTAGAAGTTAGTGCTTTTTATTTGTACGCTCCTTTAAAATAAAATCAATTGATTTCAAAGGAAGAGCATGGTAGTGGGAGGAATCAATGTCAGGTGTTCCTGCAAATAAAGAAGGTAGCTATGAGGCAGATAAAAAGTCAGTTGATCTTCTGCACATATTGACCTTGATGAACATGGCAGGATCCTTTCAGGGTGACATGGCTCACCTTCTGACTAATCACAAGTGATAAAGTGAATCTACATGGAAAATGCTGGCAAATGAATATTTGGTCACTTTATTAGAACAAACATAGAACAAATGTCCCTTGACCTTTAGGCAACTTTTTTTTCCTGTTTCTCCATTTCAAGGTGACTAATGGGAAAGATGAATGCAAAGGACTCAGTGGAGAGCTGCAAACAGATCTTGCTCATGTCTTACTGCATCACTGGTGAGGAATGTATGGCTGCTCCCCTCTCTTGGGATTCCATTTTCCTAGTTCAGCAGGTCTGTGCCCCATCACAGCTCTCTGCTGCAGGAGCCAAAAGAAGAGAGGCCACAGAACTGTGTAGCAGCTTTGCAATATATGTTTTCAGTTAATCATCAGGATGCTGCTTTGAAACTTTTTTTAGCACATGGGATCTAGTCAATTGCAGGGGATGTGGTACACATGTACCCCTGCAGTTGTGCCACAGGGCACAGTGCATGAGACAGGCATGTTAACAGGAAAAGTTTGAAAAGAAACTGGAAACTTCAATATTTTTCCAGATTTCAGAAAAGACTGCTACCCTCAAACCAACATCACCTCAGTGGCATATGGATGAGTAAAATAAATTCCTGATCCATTTTTCTAAATTCATGCACTCTAGAACTCAGAGAAGAAGTAAAAATTTCATGTCTTTGTTTCAGTTTTCTAAGGTTTTGGCAGAAAAGGGCATCCCCTTCCAGGAGCAACTTACATTGGGCAGCACATTAGGAGCTGTTTCACCTTTCACAAGATGTAGCCATTACCATCTCCCAATCCAGTCGGGCATAGAAGTGCTAAGAGCAGACATCCAAGTTCTTTGTTTTTCTGCCAATCTAAGGAAACTCTTATTAGTTTTTCACCCAGTGAAGTTGTATGCAGCAGCTTTGCATGCAAACAGCAATTACTGACAGGATAAAGAACTTTAGTTGGGTATTGATTTTTAGTCAGGGAATTTTCTCTGGCTGAGAACTTGTAGGATTCTCTGAATACAATAATATATAAGAAATGGCATCAACTCTTGACATCTGATGTTGTCAGAATTCCTTTTCAGCTCCTTTTCATTAAATGTGATCCCTTTAACAGGGTTGTGTTTTGTTTTTTTCCCACTAAGAAAGCAAAGACATGCAAAGACATAGAGTGTAGAGGTGGTAAAGGAAGGGAAACTTGCCTTTGCTTGAAAACATACCACCTGCTTGTAGTATTGAATTGAAGACATTTGCCTTTTTATATTCCTGAACCATGAAAATAATTTTCAAAATGCTATTGAATATTGGCCTATCAATGCCTATATCTGTGTGTTTCCCTGTTTGTTTTTAGGTATTTTAAAACACTGGTTTATGTTAGTTCTTTGTCTGCCTTCAGGGATCTTTACTCAGCTGAGCTTGTCAAAATGTCTCCTACAGATTTTCCAATTTCTGTCTCCATTTCCATTAGCACTTTTGGATGAGTGTCACTTGGAGTTGGTGCCTTGTCAATTGGAATGATCTCTGACCTTTTAATAACCACATTGAACTGTTAGCTGCACTGGAGATGTGCCAGACAGGGGAGTCAGTTGCTACTCACTTTACATCCACCTGCCACTTTCATTTAAGGACAGAGGTATTGATACAGCCCCTGGGAAATTTGGGGAAGAGAAATACTTCTGATAAAGTTAACAGACAATTTGATGTCAGTACTGATGTATACAGATGTAGCCGAAAGAGGAGATGTGTGGATGAATTAATTAGAAAATGGTTCTCCTTGTGACTACCCAAGGGTATCTCTATGTGCTCACCATACAGAAATATCAATTCAGAGGAGCCATGTTTCCTTATTAGTAAACCAACATTTTTGGCATTAAAATTCTGTCATTGGAGAAACCTGTCTGAAGAGATCAGAAAGTTGAATGACACAATGCAGCATCTCTCCTGAGACTGAGCAGCAGGGACAGATAAGCAATTTATGTCCACTCAGCACCTGCAGGCGGATGGGTTTCTGCCAAATTTCTAAAGCCATTGCTGTTAAAAAGCCAACATTTGCCAAGAATTATTATATAATGCCCCCTAAACTACTTCATGTCTTTCCCTTTCCATGTGTCTGCCTACATTAGCACATGGATATGTTCCCTCTCTTTCTGATGTGCTGCCTAAATGTAAAGTGCAGCCTCATTTTGTCGGTTTTCTAAGTGTTGATGGAGTATGCCAGGTGGTGATTACCATTTTTAAGATACAGACTTAGTAATGGAGAAATGTTTTGTAATGCCTAGCAAAAGCTGACTTTAAAAACTCTCCATATAAAGCATTGCAGTTGATCTCTCACCCCTGATATTTCATACTCATTTCCTAGTGAGGGCAAGTTAATTTCTAAAATTAGCAAATTAAGATAAATGCTACAGAGTTTCAGATCTGCCTCAATAACATATATTTCTTTTTTACAAAACAGGAGAAAAATAAAAAGTATTTTATAGAAGTTCCATTTCACTAATGTTCTACCCTGAGGCAATTAGCTTAAGTTAGCAAACCTGTGTTCCCATATTTGTCTAACACAGATGCATCAAGAAAAGCTAAAAAGCTGTCAGATGGCATCTGATAATCCAAAATTGCAGATTACCTATGGCATTAGGGTCTTTCAGCTGCATTCCTCACACAGAGAATCAGGTGAAAGGCCTTAGTCAAATTCCACCCTAAATTCAGGTAGGTCCTTTTGCACTTCAGCAGCCTTTTCTGCTGTGAAACCTTGGGGAAACTACTGAGCAACACACAAGTAAGAGCATGGACTGGGTTATCTACAAATTCATTTCAGTGTTTTTTGTGGATCTGTGTGGGCTTTGTGACAATATGAAATATGGAGAACTGCTTGATTCTCTTTCTTACATTGCAGGGAAGTTCATCCTCTGTGTTTTCTTTTACCTCCCCTTTCCCTAGAGAGGGTTAAAATGTACATTTTAGCCTTACACTTTCCTCTGACGTTTCCTTGGTTTCTTCTGACCTCTCTGTTTAGGGAAGAGATGTGCTACAACACAATATCGATCAGAGCCATTAACACTTGCCATACTTTGAGGTGCACTAAAAGGTTTAGGAAAGCATGGATTTCTCATGGCTGGAGATGGTCTCCAGGCTGTCACCTTGAAGAAGGGCTGTTCATTTGCATAAATGGTTTGAAACACAGGGTGTTAAAAAATGTTTGAGGCTCTTGAGGCAAAGATCATTTGTGAGTACCTTTGTGCGGATTTCTTGTTGGATTTCTCAGTTGAAAAGGGGTTGGAGGAAGCATTTAAGAATAGAAAATTCCAGCAAAAAGCTTATTTTTCATTAGAAACTGTTAGAAAAAATATTTGTGTCCTTGTTTTTAAGAAGTCTTATCTGATGTTAATATGGCCTCCAGTTTATAGAGATGTTCCTGCCATCCAGAACAATAAGGAATAGTGACTGACTGGTGCAGTGTTGCTCTGCTTTCCATTTGGGCAATTGAGCTGATGTTTGTAGGAATTGTGTGAATGGGAGACGATCATGGGTTATTTCTGTGCTCCTTTCCAGTGGACTAGCATCCTTGCTTTGGCAGATTCTGCCCCTAAAGAGGCTCTTCTAACCTAACCTTGTTGAGAGGAGAAAAGAGATATTAAGGCAGATTTTTGACTTCAGTGGAATAGTGGGTTTGGGTGTCTGAGAAATCACAGATCAGACATTCCCTCCTAGTCTTTTTTGAAGTGTTTATCTTTGCACTTGAAGTGGATTTATTCCACATAGTTCCCTTGACTTCTGAAAGGTTATTCCTGGCTGATGGCAGAGTGCTTGAGCAAAGTGCCTGGTTCTCATTACATATGTGGGGCAGGAGTCAGTTGGCTGTACAGTCAGTTGGTAGTACAGAATTATTTATAGTTGAAATTTGACATTGCTATGGTTGTATTTCATAAAGCAAATAGACATAGCCACAGAGTACACTATGGTGTGGCAGCTCTGCATAAAGGAATAGGTAAAATATTACTGAGCCCCTGAACAGAGAGAACTTGTATAGCTGAATTTAGTTTAGAGGAGCAAATGAGATTTTTCAAGGTATACAGAAGCTTTACTTTTAATTCTTTTTTGTTATAGATGAGTAATGCAATGGTCGGCTCTCACAATTAAAGGATGAATATTGTGCATATGTTAAGATAAATCTTGTAGACGTATAATTATGTTATTGCAATATATCTTCTCATAGTCCTCTTCCCCTTTCCCCTTGCATGAGATGGTGTGGAGAGTTGGGGTGTTTGGGGAGGGGCAGGTTGTCACTACACCTGACCTCCACTCAGGATGTAACAAAGTAGAGTCCACCCATGGGTGGCAGAGAAGGAGTTGACTGACAAGACTTTAGGGGCATAAAGGGCAGAACATCCATTCTGTAAGAGAGCATGTTGCTGCCAGCAATGGGGACTCACAGCTCTGCTTTTTCTATTCAGTCTTTTGTTGTATTTTTGTTAAGGTTTAATAAACCTTTAAAATTCTAAAAGTGAGCATTGTTTCTCACAATTTTGATGCAATGTGTATCTAGATCCCTCTGAGTAGCTCAACCTCATTTCTACAATCTGTGTCCTCCCACTGACTTGAAAGAAATATCTGTGCAAGAAGATGGGGTTGGCTCTAGGTTGGTCTCAAAGAAACTGGGAAACTGTACCATACAGCACAGAAAGTAAACTACAGTAAATAATAGATGATTTATATGATGGATGGACATCTAGACATAGATAAAAGGAGGCTGATTGTATTTTTACGGACAAAAAGAAACTGTGTGCTGCTTCCTTTTCTTTCCCTCCTCCCAATTTTACAGTGCTCAGTTTCTAAAGAGGAGAAGAAATTTTTTAAAAGCAAGCCTCTTACTGTCCTAGATTGGTCATTTATTCTGAGTCTTCCATGGGATTCAGTATTGCTCATATTATTTTAACTAGATATTTTAAAATACCTTTATTGAGGTAATAATTTTATGTCAATTGCGGTCTCAGGGAGAACATTTTGATTTTTGATATTTTTTCCAACATAGATAATTAATAGATATCTCAAAAGGGTTTCATGCTATTGGGCCTGGACAACCTGTAGTTTTAGAGAACTAGTTGTAATATTCATAAGTGAAAGCAAACATCATGAATATTAAACCCCAGCTGAAGCATATGAGTGTAATTAAATAGTGAGGGGAGCTTTAGCGTGTGTCTGCAGCTGAAGCTGTTTCTTAGAAAGACTTACACTTTGCATCTATCTTTATTAAGGCCTTGTCCAAATGATAAATATATGCTGCCTGCTTGGTATCTGCCACTTGGAAATAAATTACTTTAGGATTGATTTGCTAACGGCTTTCTTCACTCCGTGTCCTGCTGCCCAGGAGGACATGCTGGAGCTCTTCACAGGAGCACACAAATAAGCAGAGCTGCTGCGAGAAGAAAGCCAACAACAGCATGACAAAGCACTGCATGTTCACTGGCACAGATGTCATCTGACTGTCATGATTTAAATCTTGTGGAAGTGCACACATTACAGGAATTCTGCGTAGGGTCTTCTGATAGTCTCATTTTGAGCTTGTTCTGCTTCACTGCAGAGATGGAATATGGATGTGTATAGCTCCACTTCCCTTGTTCCTGCTTCCTAAGTTATAAAATAGCATGTGTGGAACAGCCCAGTTTTGCAGTCTTAGTCACTGGGCTATAAACCAGGTGAAACTGAAACCTGGATTGCTTGCTGATTTTGGGGGCAGCTCAAACAAAAGGTTTTGCACTATGAGGTTATTCAAGACAGGGACTGTTTTGTGCAGGGATGAAGTAAAATCCAAAATATTAAAGCTTCTAAATGTTAGAAGCTATATTATTTGCTCCTAAATTCTGATTAATTTCTATTGCTGTGGCTCACCTAATCTCTCTGCAGAGAGATGCAACTAAGTGTGAGAGCCTTGGTGGGGAAATGACTCGTGCAGCAGCTGAGGCTCTGACAGTGCTGGGCCATTTCTTCTCCAGCCTGCTACAAAGCCACCCTCTCTGGCAATTCTAGCCAGTGCCTGGACTGGGACCTACAGCAGCCTCTGTGTCAGTGTCTTCCACCCTGCTCCTTATGACAATTTAAATTTTCTTTTGAGAGAGATCAGTAGAACTGCATGGCTCAGTCAGCATAGATATAGTCAGAGTGCTTTAAAAGGAAAGTAAGACCCATTGCTAAAACCCCATGGTTCTTTCTGGCATCAACCTAAATGAGACTTAAATGTGTTTAAATTATCACAGGCTGAAGTACTCTATGGAACTGGGGTGATACAAGTCATATGTTTAAACCTGGTGCTTGAGAAAGCTTTTGTCTGACTCTGGACCTAAAAATGGTTTTATGGAAGTGATTCTGAGAACTGGTAGAATTGAATAGGTTGTGGTATCTCTGTAACTTTTAAACAGTACAGTACTAGTTGATAGAAACATATTCTTTCTCTAAAATATTGTTTTTAAAAAGCCTTGCGGTTTAAAATTCCCTTGAGGTTTGCCATAATACTACTTAAAATGGAGTATAATGTAGTGCTTGATAGGTCTGTGCTATAGCCTGATTTTCATGATAGTACCAGCTCTGTGTTTGTGACATTGTATTTTGGAGAATAAAAATTACACTAAAGTGCAGCAATTTTACATTACATACAAACAGAACTTCAGAAATCACCTCTTAACCTGAAAAACCCCAAGAGCCTGATTTCAGAGTAAATCAAATAAAATGGTTTTGCATTTTCATCTTCTACCAGGTACACAGAGCTAATCTGAAAAAGCTCACTGGTGTTTCTCTGGGAAGCTATGCTGTGTGACTCTGTAATAGTTGAAGTCAAAAATCTTATTTTGGACAAAGTGTGCAGGAACATGGAGAATTGTAGCTGAGAGCCTTTGTGAGGGAGTTCAGGTTGTACACTTTACCTTCTTTCTGAGTTGAGGTTGTGGCAGGTGACTTCCAGATTTAAGAGTCCAGTAATGACCTCCACTGATAGAACCTGGAAAGAAAGAACTTGTGCCCATGTTTCACATTAATTTGAAAACAAAAATTCACGTTTTCAATATAATTTTTGCAGACACTTTTTAAATATGAGGAACATAATTTTAATTTCTAGGGGAAAAAAAAAGGCCCTGTTTACTCAATTGTAGTATTTGCATCACTTTTTTAACATACATGGAGAAACTTCTAGCTACAAGATATTGACTAGTAGATCCATGATTTTAAAACTGAGAAGCATTTCACTTTTAAGTGCTTTATCAAATTAACAGTTTATGAGCCGGGCCATGACAAGTGAACATGAAGACTGAAATAATCTTTTATACATTGGGGAGGGGGCTCCTGTTTATCCACTGGGGTATTATTGACTGGGGCATATAAGTAACTGTGCAAGCAATGCTTCTTGTTGGAAAGAGAATGTTTCTATTCAGTGCTCCTGGTGAGAACTGATCTGTTTTGAACAGGAATGGAATAATGGCCATTCTTTCTTTCTCTCTCTTTTTTTTCTTTTTTTTTCCCTACATGTTTGCTTAAGAGCAGCATGAATATTGAAATGTTATTTCCAGGTTGTGGTTGAATCCAGGAAGTTGTAACAAATGAGTGATGATGGGCAATTGTCTCCGGCGTGTTTATGGGAAAGCATATGTGTTTCTTTCTAATTTCATTAAGTATTGGTTCCTGTAATAGATGCCTCCCTTAAAGGCGGCAGCAAAATCAATAATAATGATTGTTACAATGGATTGTGGGTGTGCATGTATTTTCCAAACTTTTACAGCTTCCTGTTTTCCTTGCTGATTTGCATATCCTGAAGGCTGTCTCGAAACCGGGCCATTCTCTCTGCGGGGAGACCTCATATGTTCTCAGTTTGGCAGCATTTTCCATCAGATTGTCCCTCCAGTCTTGAGTGCTGCCAGGAGCTCTGCACCATCTCGGAGCTGCCTCTTCTGAAAGGCCATTTACAAAGAACAGCTGACGTTTCACGCCAAGATCTGGAAGTGATTCTGCCCAGTGGCTGTTTTACCCAAGAATCTGATGGCTTTTTCCTGGCTAATTCTCCTCTAACTGCTCTTAATTACACAAAAGACGCTGAGGAAAAAGGAGAATGGGGAGCAGAAAAATTTGTTCATTAAAAAAAAAACCCACTGCTTCAGTCTGTTAGCTCAGGGTTTTTAATCTCCCGAGGCAGGAGCAGCTGATCCTCCCCAGAGCAGCAGCTGCAGTCCTGGGGCTGGGCTGGGCTGTGCCAGGGCTGTGGAGCTTTTTTATTTTTTTTTTTTTTTTTTAATTTTTATTTTATTTTATTTTTTTCTGAGAGCCTAGAAACTTATGACATAAACAATCTGAGGTTTTCTAACAGTGTGGTTGTGTGAGCTGCTCAGGTTCATCTCAAACTGGCCCCAGCCCTCCTCTGGCTGCCAGCTGCTTTCAGCACTGCTCAGCCAACCTTTCTCAAACTGGTTCAATCTTCAGCTGGATCAATGACCTAAATGGGCCACATGTGATGTGTATGAAGGGATAAATGGAAGGAAGAGGGAGTCCATTCCTTCTTGAGAACCCACATGGCCCCCATGGACACCCCAAAGCAGCTACTATCACCATGGGATTCTCTGCTCATTCCGTGGCCAGACCCAACACATCTTTCATATTGAGACAGTTTTCTGGCTTTCTCTATTTTTCTGGCATCAATTTCTGCCTAAATTGATTATAATTAGGTGCCAGCATATATATTGTGCCCTCCTGTATCGTTTGAGTAATTCCTGTATGGATTTAATTAATTAAGCCAAGTGCAAATGTGTAAATTCTGTATTTGTAAAAGTAAAGTGCTGGATTTCATTTTCAGAAAAGTTTTTATTCTCTGAAACTGTTAATGTATTTTCTCTGCTATCGCACTTTAAATGAACTCATGAGTTAAGAAGAGTGGCAGAGAATAAATTATCATACAGCTGGTAGGAGTGAGATAAATAAAAGAATATACATAAAAAATAAATGGATTATGTCCCTGTGTGTGTGTGCAGAAGAACCAATCCTTGATGATGAAAGGCTATTAACTAGCTTAATGTAATTAACTGTTTTTGTGCTGCTTCAGGAAGAGAGGTTTTTAGTTCTTTTTTTGAAGTCAAGTGTCACAAACCATACAGTGTGGAATGACAGCTCTTTTGCCCTTGGGAGATACACAAAAGAAGAAGGTGGGGACAGAAGGTTATTTCAGAAAGGAAACAGAAGGTTTCATCTGGGAGAGAAAGGTTATTTCAGTCCCTTAATTTTTTTTTCCCCTCCAAAATAGAGATCTCTCAACTGAAAAAAATTGCCAGTGAAACAGAGAACTTTTAACTGAATTTGGTCTGAACATCATATTGCAATAATCTCCAGGCCAGTGGGAAGGTCCCTGTGTGTGTGTCATCCTAGGGTCAGTCAATAAACATCCAATATAAAGACCACATTTCATCCTGAGATGAAGGCAGGAGAAAAGCTATGGCCAGCTCATGATTCTCATCCCAGTGATTCATGGCACATATTGAGTTTGTGGAATCTGCTGCTTGAAGTCAAGGGAGGGTTGTTAGAAACCCTGTGATTTGGTGTCATGGTGTCATTTGCTGTCTCCCCTGTCCTGCAGAGTGTGAGTGAGGACTGCAGGAGACACATGATGGGAGGTGCTATGGTGGCTTTAAACCCTGTACAGTGCCCTTGCTCAGGCAGGCACCTCTCTTTGTGAAAGAATGGCCCATCTTGTTTCAGTGACTGGGTGTGTCTGCACCTAGTGATACCAAAATTTGCAATTCAAGAAAATATTTGTTTTACTGATGAGTCAGCCCTGATTTTTGCTCTAAGAAAATGAAGTGTATGGAATGATAGTGAGTGTTTGCCTGCATGCCTATGTCTTATCTGTGACAAAAGCTATCTCACACACACAGGCTCCATGGTGACACAGAGAGTATTCCTGAGATAAGTAAGATCCTATAAGCTGCCTGAGCAGAAGAGAAGCAAACAAACAGGCATTTCAGCATGAGAAACTTCTTCAGCTGGACCACTCCTCTGACTCCATCTGTACCCAGGCAGGTGGGGAGCAGCCAGGCCACTTGAATCCTTGCTGGAGCCATTCCTGCCACCTCTCTAATTTATTTTTCCTGTAAAATTGCCCCCCATAAAACACATTGATCTAGTGGCTAAGATGATGCATTGAGGCAATGATATTTTGTTCCTTGTGCTTTTTCTGAGGATCCCTGTATGTTCTGTGATGAAGATGTAGGAGGCTCTCTTCCTCTGCTGGTCACTGGCTGCTGTCTCTGGGCTGCTCTTTGATGATTCCCTCATCAGGTGAAGGGATTATAGCTGGGTCTGCAATGACTCCAGCTAAAATGAACATCTAGATAATATAGGGTGGGGTTTTTTTCTCTTAATCTTTTAAGTTCAGTGCTTCAGTTCCAGCAAAGCCTCCCACGACCAAGAGGGAGATTTGCAGGGATCTGGGACCCTGCAGGGCAAATCCTGCTCATTCCCTCTACTCTTCCTTCCCCCATGAATCATTGCCTGTCTCTGACTGAACAATGGTAGCAACTGGGTCTCTTGAGTCATGGGGCTTTCTGTTTCTTTTAGAAATCTGTATCACCATGGAATGCATCCAGTGATTTTTTTGGGGTTCCCAGGCTGTGCAAGGGGGCAGAAGATGTGATTTTGGCCTACCTGAGGAATGGTGAAACCAAATCTGCCCCTCACCAAAGAAATAAGTGTGTGAATACAGACTGCTTAAGTCATGATACAATGCAGGTGGAGAGCTAAGATTCTGGTTGCAGAAAAAGGGAATAGGAGGAAGAGCATTCTTGGCAGAAAAACATTAAGTTACTATGCTCCTTTGCCTTTCACACATCCACCCACAGGAATCTAGCCCTAGATCCTTATATGCCTTTTCTTTTAATCCAAAAAATGTGCATATACATATAATTTCAATAGTGGACTTTAATAAATGGATGCTTGAAAGTAGTTCCAGATTCTCTGCTGAAAAGCACTACAGAAATGAAAAGCATTATTGTTATTTAGTCAGCATCATTCTTGGTGAGAGCTCTAAGCCCTGTATTGAGCTGAGATTTTCTACTGAACAAATCACTGATCTTATCTTTTCTCCTACCAGCTTCCTTGCACTGGAAATCTTTGTGTAAGGAAAGGATGGACTCAGGATTTAACAAGATTTAAATTTAAATGGTATTTAAATTTAGCTTGAGACTTATTTCCTAACCAGCTCCTTGTGGTTAATTTCCACGTTAACATGTTTCTGTAAATATATTTCTTGTATCATTTAAATTTCCTCTCATTCTTTATCTTAAATTCCTTAAGAGCGAATGATTTCACCGATATTTTCTCATGTCACTTTTCTTTTCAATGCTCTTTAAAAAAAGTTGTGCAGAAGGGCACAAAATCCATACATAGAGGAAAAGAGCACTGGTCTTTGCCTACAAGATGATGCTATTGTCAGTGAATGTGAATAATTCTTTTCTTTTATGTAAAGGTCTGATCTTTCTTCCCCTATCTAAGATAAAACAGTCTGTCTGTCCTATAACTGCACAGTGAAGTGTAATTTCACATCAAATCTTTGTCCTGTGGTCCAGTAATGTGGTGTTCACCTAAAGGATAAGAGAGCTTGACAAGTTTCAGCTCACCAGAATGGTAATGTTCATCACTGCCTGAATCTGAGCTTCCTTTCTAGTTTGCTTTCTGGGGAAGCAGGCCTGAGAGACTGAATATGTAGAGGACAGGCTGTTAAGAGATGTTATTACAAAGAACTAGAGAAAGAGAGCTATCCTCTGAGGGATGGGGCATTTTCAGTCTCTTTCCCCTGTTTGTGATTAGAAAATCAGTTGAGTCCTAGGACTCTATAAAAAGCACTAAAGTAATCTGATCTTTGGGCTATTAGGTTGAGAGTTTTTTATTTGTTAGAGGGTCTATTTCTGGATCAAAAAGACCTTTGCCAATGTATGCAATTTGTATTTTCTGTTGAGCTGTGGAGAACTGTAGTGGTGGTGTTAATCAGTTTGTTCTATTCTAGCAGGTTTTTTACCACGCCTGCTGCAGTTTTTATACTTGCTTTTTCTAATGTATAGATCAAACACTTCTAAAAAAATTTTCACTCTGAAAATTTGTGTGAATTGCTCTTATTGACCTTCTTACAGTTAGACAAAGTTTAATTAGGTCTCCTACACAAAATCTCTTACAAAAGGATAAAAGGTCAATATCATGGGTATTTTTTTTTATATCACTCTGGGTCAAGGACACTCAAATGTTTCCAAGACTTTATTGATAATTTATGAGTCATTTGTTCTAAAGTCTGTCACAGATTGTGGGTATCTTTTCCTGGGGGTCTGCAAGGACAGTAATTATCCATTTTCTGATTAGATCAAGGTGCAACATGTTCTGACAATGGTAGTCCTAGAACGATGTGCTGCTCATTAAAGATGGAACTGGCTTATAGAAGTCAGCAGGGTTCTACTTAAGATGGCTTCCAAAGGTAATGGGCTGAATCTTCTGTACACTGGCAAAAGTTTATTAGATTCAGTGAAGCTGTTTGTATTGAATGGGGATGTGATATTTACCCTATGCCTCATTTATTGCATAAGATTTACGTATTGTAAAAAAAACCAAAAACACCACCAAACCACAAAAAAAAAAAAAAAAGAAAAAAGAAAAAAAGAAAAAAAGTAGGCAGCGCAAGCTGTTTCATTGGACATCTGTGCAGTGCAGGTGTAAAACCTATGGTTTTTCAGAGAGCTTTGCATTCAAATAAACTAATGTCCCACACAGGGATGTTCACTCACTAATTCTCCTTAGAGAGGGAAAAGCAGAACTTGACTTACTGCTTACAATTCCTTAAAATGCATGAAGGCTTGTGAGCAAAGCCCTGTCTATAAATTAAACAATGATACTAACTCATGTGGAGCCCTGTAGGCAGGATGTGACTGAGGGATCTGTCTGATGTGCTCACAACACATGAACCTTTGGTCCTTGCCAGTCATTAGGAGCAGCATTTAAAACAATCACATAGCAGGATTGCCACAAAGGTTTATAGTAATGATTAGGAAGCACATAATTAAAGCCACTCCCAAACTGGAAAAGCATTCTCAGCAGACTTCAGAAACTCTAAAATGCTTGTTTATTCAATAATTATGGAGCATAATTATGGTAATGAGGTTAGCTCAGATTTTCATGTTAGCAATGCATTTTAATGATCTGATTATACAAAAGTGAGATACAATAGATTAAATTTTATATGGAAATTTTTTTGCCAGACCAGAATCATAAGACAACTCCCCTCCTATCCCCAAATAGATTTATAAGAGCTCAGGGAATTGCCATGTAATAAATCCTGTGGTTGTAATGAAATAACTAGAGCAGAAAAAACTTTAAACCATTGTATGAACAGAAATCCCCAGCTGCAGTACTACTGCTGAGTGACATTAAAGAATGTAGTTTTCTTTTTCTTCAAACTATTTTTAAAAATATCACCAAATGGGCTGCAGAGTCCTTGGAGACAATTTTGCGAAGAGCAGTCGCTGCCTTTGTCTCTGAACACTGAAGTTAGCAAGTCTAGATAGAAATGACCTTCCTGTTTTCTCACCCAGCTCTCATCTTTTCTTTCATCTGTCTCATCCTTTCTTCCTTTCATCCAGTTTTTGCTTCTCTTGCTTTCATTCAGTGGTGTTCTTTCAAAAAGCTCTGTTATGTTTTCTACCAATAACATTTGTATTTCTATGGTTAGAATTATTGTATTTCCTTCATGTATGGCTTTTTTGTTTTCTTGGGCTCTGTAAAGCTTTCAAATCTTATTTTAAATTAAAATTTAGTTCCTTTAATCTTCTTTTTGGTAATGCAATATTGTCTTTGACTCATTACATGTTGTCCTTTTTTTGCCCTATGAAGTTAGTGATTTATTTTGTGTAGCATTGCAGCAAATTGGAAGATCCTTAAGGCAGGGAAATCAAAGCAAGGCTGCATGTGATGCACTAACTGGAAAAGGGGAATAACTGAAACATTCTGGTTTTATTTGAGGAGGTTTTTTTTGGTTTTGGTTTTTTTTTTTTTGTGGTAAATATTTACAAGATTAGGTGGGATAATGTGAATAATAGTGAAATTGTGAGAATTAAGCAATACTGAGGATGCTTAGACTGAGACAGTGGTGCCGTTTGTCCACAAGGCAGTGATTCATGCTGATTTTGTCATTGGGATTCAGTTTAGGCACCAGTTTAGCTCTGCTGGAGATACCCTCTGCTCCAGCCCATCACTCTGGGTCCAAGGACTACCAAAGCACAGGGGTTCCTGCAGGGAACAGAAACTGCTGAGATGATGGGGTGGGAAAGTCTGGCACAGCAAGAAATGACACCTTTGGGAAAAGTAACACTGGTTTGCTGTCAGCTCTGAGCAGCATCCTGGGACACCCAGCTCTGCCCAGAGATTGTCCCAAAGCTGTTGCAAACTCCAGCTTGCATTCTCCAGCATCAAATTCGAGCTTGAATCAGTGCATCCAAGACTGCTGGCCCTGAATTTAAGTGCCAACTCTGAAAACTTCAGTCCATAAGTAAAATTTTGTATTTTACTCAAGGAAAACAACATTTTTCTGAAATTCAGGGGACCTTCAGTTAACATAGGCAACTGCTGGGGTGAAGAATCAGCAAACACCTTGGATTTGGGGGAAGATAAGGAATTTTGCCTGGGTTTGGGTTAAACTTAAGTATCTACATGGCCAGTGCTCATTCTTTCAAGTAACAAATGGGTACAAAGAAAGTGTTTATTACTCTTGCTTGAATCCACAGTTCTAAGCACACTACCTAAACTACTATTTAATGCACATCTTTAAAATTTCATGAAAAAGCAGATCCCCAAGAGGTTGCATTTCCAAGCTAACCTTAGCCAAACCCTTTTTGCATTATTTTTCAGACAGTCTTTGAGGTTAGATTGAGAAGATTGTTATTTGTTCTTTTAGACACCAGCCTTTGAAAATCTAGTCTGAAATCTCTAATCAAGAAAACTTAGGCTGTAGTTTTAAATGTAATATTTTTGTCATCTCTTTTTGCTTGTTTACATTTTCTTGTAGCGTGGGTTATTTCATTGTTGTGTATCAGGACACAAGGGATGGACTTTGCCAGATCTTGTGTTGTCTTTTTCCTGGGGAGAGAAATAGAAGGTTGCACTGTCTTTGTCTTTATTTACATGCAGGTGTTTCATAGCAAACCCAATCATGCTGCTTGCTGGGATTGTTTGCCCTTGTTTTAGGGTTTGCTTGCTGTTTACTGTGAGCCAAGGAAGAAGACTGATTTGTGCTGTTTACATTGTTCTCTGACAGTGCTAGACAAGGGCATCTCTCAATGCAAGGCACAGTATTTGACTGACATATTTTTGCAGGGGACTCTATTAAATAAAGAAGTATCTGCTTCAACTCTTAGGAGCAGCACTTGTGAGAACTAAATCAGCCCTGTCCCAAAGACCTGTTATCTTTCATGTGTTATAATATTTTACTTCTGTGATAATAGTCTCATAAGTTTCCACATAAGCATCTCTTCCTTTCCTCGATATCTAAAGTGTTTAAAAACTGACTAACTATGGATTTAACATTGGATGTTGTCTTTGACAAAACTGGATAAGAAATACAATTCGCATTTAAAATTTTCTGTTTACTACTAAAATCAGTAGGAGATGAGTCACAAAAGTGCAAAGGTGACAATGGTTGTGAAGAGGGAGCTCTGTATCATCCTTCTCCACAACTCCTTGCAGGAACATCTCTGGTGGTTGTCCAAGCAGGTTCATTGTCACACATTCAATACAGCCTGTCTTTTTAACAAAAGAAGATATGCTTCTGTAGCTCTCTAATTAAGGCTGAGACTTCAAAACATTATATATCATGTGGCTTCAGCCATCTTCTAAAAGAAGAAGAATAATCCTTTACTTAGAGGAAAAAGGTCTCAGTGCCATCTATACTCATGGATTTTGATGTCAGCACATGAGCATTGTGAGTGGCCTCAATCTGATGGATGTTCAGTGCTTCCACACAGACACACGTCACCCAGGACATTATTGCCTGAGGCTTGGAATAGAGAAGCTGCAAGTGCCTGCCAGCCACACTATAGACATACTGATACATCTCTGAAATATATTCTTACTGTCCAAATACTAGCTTTAAAGGTTCATGTAAAAGTCAAGCAATAAAAATATCTCCACACCAGGCTGAGGATAATCATATCCTCTCTTTTTTGAAGTCAAATAAAAATGATCCTGCTCATTTAAAAATTTCCCTGCTGTGTTGCCCTAGCCAGTCTTTCTCATCCTATGACTCTAACTGTGCTCATTCTTCTGGTCCATTGTCGCCATATTGAGAGGAGAGCTTTCTTTATTTTTTCCATTTTTTTTTTCCCCTGCCTGCATGATATGCCTGGGAATGCTCCATTACATGTATTTGCAAAGCCAGCCTGCCTCAGATATTTCCTTTCAAGCCATCTTTGTTGATCTTTTCAGCTTTCACAACCTTCTTCTCGAGAAGGATATGGTTAGAAGGAAGATGTTTAGGATTCTGTCCATGAAAAGTAATTGAGCTTGGAGGTATTTAATCTGTCCATGAACTTCGGAGTTTGTGTGAGTTCAGTGTCAGCATGCTGCTTTTGAGTGAGGCTAGTTAACTGTAATTGGCAGTGAAACATTTTTGTAATCTTTTTGCTGCAAAAGATGCCAGACAAGCAATAAATTACGCCATGTTCTGCTTTATGAAACATGGAAAAAACATGGTGAAAATAAAGCAACTCTATAAATCCACCTTCTCTATATCCAAAGCAAGGTGACTGGTGAAACTCCTGTGTGGTAGAGTTATTTTTAGGGGGAATAGTCTCACCACAGCTCAAATATGTATGACAAATCTATCCATATACATATATGCATGCATATCTAATGTGTCTAACTATAATTTATTACTTCTCTACATTTCCCAGAAGCTGTTAGACTTCTCTCTGAGGTTTTAGGTACTGCTCAAAGGGTGTGTCAGAGGAGAGGACAATTTCTTGAGTTGAAAATGCACTCAAGGACTCTGCAGCCATGAGAGGAACAAGCATCAGGCCACTTCTCAGGCTGCAGTTTTGGTCCCCAGGGGAACTGTGGGCTCCCTACAGAGCACTGGCTCCAGCTGAGCTGCTCTCATGGGGGCTGCTCAGCTTCCTGAGCAGTTTCTCTTCTTGTAAATCCATACTGGAGAATTTTTCTTTTACTCTGTATAACCAACCTGAATTTACTCAAAATTATAGTCAATACAGTCTATGGTGAGTTCCCATGCAGCTGTGGGGCTGCAGTGTCAGGGAATACTGGGATGTGCTCTGATCTGCTTGGTCAGAGGTAAGGCCAGAAGATCAGATCACATTCCAGTCATGCCTTGCCTGGTGGTACCCCTTGTGGCAGGCTGACACTAGAATGACACCTGATTCAGAAATTAAGATTTACATGAAATTTCAGATTTACATGAATTCATTTTAAAAAAGAAACAATGAAGTCATGCCTAAGTGCTCAAGAAGGGACTTGGGGGCTCTCTAGAAACAGGGGTACCAAGCACCCACTGCCTCAGGGCTGCTGTGCTGATCCCAGTCTCAACAGACTGAGAATGGACTTGGACTGAGAATGGCCAAAGGTGGGTGACAGGGAGGCCTCATGGACACACAGTGTTGAAAATCAGGGCCACCTGTTTTGCTGCATTTAAATGAATGAAAATAAATTCACCAACTCCAGCTCTTAAATATAAATACAATTTTTTACCAGTGGGTTTCTGCTACTTCCAATTCAGGCGTGTGATTTTTCTGTCCCCTGTGCCTAGGGACAGAGACTCTTTCAGCATATTCCCCTTCCAGGATTGCATCCAGTGACAGTCTTGGAGCCAATGATTGACCTCGCTGAGCCACCTGGTTTTATGTTGTTTTTATATTTTTTCTTCTCGTGGCCAGATTTCCTTATCTCGGGATAGGTGACTGTTGGTGGCAGGTGGGAGAGCCTTGCAGTGAGTTAAGAGGCAGGACCTGGCCAAGGAACACTGGTGCTTTTAGTCTGGCTCATATCATGCCATAACCCTGACATTAGGTGTGTGCTCCCAGCTCTGGTGACTTCAATAGTGCTGAGGACTGGCTCCAGTAGATTGGTTGGGCCAGGAAGGAAGATGACGGGAAAGTTCCTTGGTGAAAAGCAATGAAATTTATAAAGTTGGACAATGATTGTCAGTAGTTCTTCCCACTCTGAAGTCTCAGACAGATGAGATTAAATTAACCCTAGCATTAGCAGATTATCACTGCTACTGCACACTGGTATCTCGGCTGAGTGCAGAGGTGCAGGAGAGAAACAAAGATTCTTGAAGTATATCTGGGGAGTGAATCCAGACCCCAGTACTCTTTCTCACTGTAACATTTAAGCCATTTCCACATTCAAATTCTGTCTTTTTTCTCACTTGCTGCAGGAAAGATACAGAGTAGCAAACAATTGCTGGGGATACATGAGTTTGTCATTTTAAGTGTATTCCTAGAGGAGTGCTGTGCTGCCTCTTTATTCTTAATGAAAAAAAGCTGGCCCACATTGGTTGTAGTATCTAATCCTATGATAAAAGCAAGATTCAAGTCCCTCAGTCCTAGTAGAGCATCTCATGCTACCTCATGTCCTGCTGTCGATGGAGAGCACCTGTGGCTCTGCTGTGCACAAGCTGCTCACTGAGATCTTTTCCAGCAGCAGCTTTTGCTCCATAGGAAGGAGATTTCTCTTCCATCAGTGCCTCAGAGCCCACTTTGCTTTCCCTTCTGTTGACTTGGGTATGGCATAGGCAGAATAATTCTAGGAAGCCACGGTAGGGCAAGTTGATTTGGGTAGTAACAGAGTCCTCCTTAAGGTAGAAACCCAGAGGAAGAAATTTTTATCCTGATTAGCTCTTTGTTCAGGGCTTTTTTCCCATCCTTCAGAAGATACCTGTGAAGAATGAGGCAGTGGCAGTAAGTGATTTCATGAAGGGCAAAATAATGAAAGCCACTGTCCAGTGAGAAAATAATGTTTGTTTGCTAAGTGGTTTGTGGCTTTTGAATGCTGGATTTTTGAATACTGTTACACTAATAATGGGTAATTAGAGTAATAATAGCTGTATTACATCTGGAAGCAAGCATTCATTAAATATAATTAGTCTTAAAATTCATATGCTGCTGCACAGAGAGATTTTAACACTTTAAAACAGAAATAATTGTAACCAGCAGGGTACTTTATATCTAAGCCAACACAACCTTTTCCAGCACTAATGTTAAATTTGTTGAACAATTGTTGTTCAGGATTTCACAGGTATTTATAACTGATTTCAATATTTTGCCCCCTTCCTGTCGTGACGGGGTCTTGCACCCGCAGGATCAGGTCAGCTGGGAGCTACATGGCACAAAGAAGGGACAATTGGATGGATTGTCTGAAAACAACTTTAATGGGTAAAATAACAAACAGCAAAAGACAAACGTGCAATATTGTGTCAGTTCTGAAAGACCTGGAATGGGTGTGTTCAACAATATACATATGGTAGAACTGAGGGCAGATCTGAGGGCATGATTTGAATCACAAAATGGGATTAGGAATATGCAAAATAAACCTGCAAACAACAACCAATCAGGGGAGAGAATTTGGAAACATTCTGGCAGCACAACCTTATATGGGCAGGTCTGTTAGCATGTCCACTCCCATGGGTCCTTGCTCCTCTAACTCTGCTCACCCTAACTTCAACATCAGTCTCTCTGACTACAGGCCCGATTCCCATGGATTTAAATTGATGGCTATCTCAGGTTGAGCAACTCCCATGCAATCCCCACAGCAAATTGTGTTCACTCTTTTTAGCAGACAGAGAATTGAGACCAGAGTCCTAGTTGAGAATAGGTGTTAGTGAAGGGTTGGGTGACCCATCCAAGTTTATGATCCTGAAAGTCTGGTTAGATGCCACTTAACTCTGAAGATGGTTGAAGTTCTATGGTTGATTAACTCATGTCTTTATTTTTTTTTCCACCATAAAGACTTCTGCTGAGGCTCAGCACAGAACTGAGACAATATATCCAGTTTGCTTCTGTGTGAAATGTGTCACCACGTTAGGCATCATTCTATTTGTAACTTCTTAGGATTTCTTGAAACAAGAAAAGTCCACAGTGAATGAAAACTTTCTGTGGCAAAATCCATGTTGGCCTGGTCTTTCTTTCTGAGTATTGCACAAGCAGTGTGGAAAAAAGTGAAGGATCTTAAGTCTGGCACCAAGACCTCAGGCATGTGCTTCCAGTACCTGATTTTATCTACAAGTTCATGTGTTGCTATATTTGTAAGGCACCTTCTTAGAGCCAAAAGAAATGCCTTCATAATTGTAATGAACTTCCTAGGTCACTAACAAGGTGAGATAAACAGCAGATCCATTTGTTTTCTACTTCTCCATTGTGGTGCTTTGCTGCTTGTGAATTCTGGCTCCAGAAGTTTTGCCAGAACCCTGAATGTAGGAGTGTCTGTGGAAAAAGTGTTTCAAGAGGGACTTGATTTTTTTAAGCCCCACCTTTAAAAAGGGTAGTGGTTTCTTATCTATCATAGTCTCTTCCACAATATGTCATAAAGGAAAACTTTATTCTTGTGGTATTTGCAGGCCTTCAGCTGCACTGTGTTGCCAGGTAAAACTGAGGAATTGTTCATAGGAGAGTGAAAAAATGGTGCCCCAGCAGGACTTGTGGTGTGTGTGTCTTGCCCAGCAGCCTGGGGGCCCATGGACCTGGGGTCCCATTGCTGCAGAACCAGATCTCTGCCTGATGCCCAAATGCTGTCACTGTTACAAAACCTGCAATGCCTCTTCCATCAGGTGAGACATTGTGGATACCCCTGACTGCACCTCACTGCATCTCTGTGATGGATGAGTTTTAGAGCATTTTCCATCTGACTGAAGTAAAAGTTTAGTTAGACATTTAATCAGCTGTTGCATATACAATTTAAGAATTTGGAAAATGCATATTTCTGCCAGTAGAATAAAGTATTCTGCAAGATAGATTGTGATATTACTTGCTTTGACATGTTTTGCTTCCTCAAATACCTGACAATATGCAAAATTCTGGTATGTCTCAACAGAAAAGTTGGTGATACAGATTACAAGAACAGTGTCGCAAGCAGAGTTGCATGCCTGTGCTTCCTGGGAAAGGGTCTGGAGGAGGTGACATCCCACCACTGTAATCTCAGCTCTTTCCCAGCCAGGCTTGCCCAGGAGGGCTGATTGCTCCTTTCTGTGAGCAAGGCAGAACAAAGCAGTTTCCCTCTGATTCTGTTCCTGTGGCTTTTCCTGCAATTAGTTAGAAATGGGTGGTTTGACATTTCCAAATGAAAAAGCAATTGCAAATTGTGCAGAACAAGACACTTAAAAGATTTTCAGCCTTCATGCTCTTCCTTCTCACAAATATTTGAGTGAGGTGAGGGGTGTGCATGCCCAGTAAGTTATGAGGAGAAAGAAATTTGAGACTTGAACATGTTTCATTCCTTGGTTTGTTTAGACCCAATCTAACTCCAAGTTTAATTATCTGTGAAATTCTTTCCATGTATCTGACTTTTGCCCAGACACAACCTCCATGCCATTTGAAGTGTTGGAATTTGGATAGCAATGGTTCCATCATTTCTGGTGGACCTCAGTGAGGAGGCTTAATGCCTTTGCTCTTTGTTGAGAAATGTGCCCTGGGAGGAATAGTGAGCCACAGGTGCACATGTGCTGCTTCTGTTTGTTGTAGGCATTAGGATGCCCAGTGACATTTCCAACATAAATTCAGAAGCTACATTTTGGGGTAGAAAAATGTATTGCTTGAGATAATTGGTAATGTGAGCAATAAGATGACTTGTGCAGACATAGACTCAAGTGCACACCATGCTGAAAATCTGAGTGTTTTGTTCACTCTTCACCAGGGAAATTTATTATGTCATTACTTTTTTGCTGATGTTTAATTTAGCTGCACAACTTACATTGTGTTGCTTTGTTCTAACTCTGTTGCAATAAAGGTCCATTATTGCATGAAATTGTACCCTTACCCAGTTAAAAAGTTCATTTCTGTTCTTCCTGCATGTGTTTGTAGACTTTTTCTTCTTCCCCACTCCCTTGGGGCCAATATTGTTTCCTCCATTTGTATGCCTCTGAAATACTTCAGTTTTTTCCTCTGATCTGAAAATGCAGAAGAAGCAGTGAAGGAGATTTCCTGCAAAAGCTGTGCAAATATTCAAATAAATCAGTCAGCTTCCTTGGCAAATATACTCTTGGTATTATGCATTTCTTTTTGCAAAAAGATAACGGCCGAAATGTTAAAATATACTCCTTTCTGTGACATTCTAAAAGACTTCAGAGAATGAGCTAGTGGTGTTGACATGCAGTAGAGTAGTTATTTGAGAACACAGCCTTAAGAATGGGCACATCCTGGTGCTGCAACATGTTTTTGAGATAAGAAGGAAGCCCCATGTCTTTAGCAAACAGAGCCTGTGCTTAGTTTGAAGAAATGCCATGTGCATCTCCTTTAAGAAACCGTTAATTACCATTAGAAAATAAAGACGGGACTGCTAATCAGCTGCAGCTCCACATTCTACAGCGTGTCTTGTTTGCAGCTCTTGGCATTATTCTTTCAGCTATTTTCACTGTGTTTCATTAACAAGATTGTCTACTCTTCCAGTTTGTTTACTTGAATAAAAAATAGTTTTGACTTCCATTTTCTTTCATGAAGCCCTTGGGAAAACAGTTTATTTTGCAGTGATTTAAATAGTCACAATTAAATTGGGACTTGCGTCTCTCTGTGTTTTTGCTGTCAATAGAGATTGGTGTGCCTCTTCTCCAGGACAGAACTTGGCTCAAGTCTCATGAACAGAAAAGGGAAACGGTCTCAATGAATGGCTTATCTTTTGTTACCTCCACAGACTGAATTAAACCTGTAAACCTGTATAGCCCCTGGAAATACATAGTTTGGGTGCAAAAGACCTGAGAGAATGGCACAGTACCCGTGGTTACAGACTGTTGAACAGCAAGGGTGGTTTGCTTCTAATTTGTAAAAGACTGTGTTTCTGTCTTTTTCCTTTTTTCCCCTCCTTGCTTTAATGTTCTCCTCTTCTCAATACTTCTGTTCTTATAAATATTTAGTTACTAAGTCTCAAAGAGCAATGCAAGGTGAAGAATAAACTGGTGGAGCAGAGGGGTGAGATAGCAGGCCACAGGCTGATTTGTGGCTGTGGGTGGCAGCCACAAAGTAGTCTTCATTTTTTTTTTAACTTCAGCTAACCAGTTGCTAAAATGAAGAGGATTAATTTCTTCACACAGCATCTATTAGTTTTCATTAAAAATGGCAGATATATGGCAGGTCTGGTTCGTCCTGCTTGGTTTGTGGGTTTTAGAAGAGATTTACCAGAAAAATTGCAGTATTTTTTTTTTTTGTTGTTGTGACTCTTAAGTCACTTGTGCTCAAGGATGGCAGTGCTTAAGCTGCACAGCCCAGTGCAGAACAGGATTCTAAGCAGTAGTGACCTTTTGTTGAACTATTTGCTGGACCACTCAGCTATACCTGTGCAATGCAGGTATGTTTCTCTTTCCTACCAATTACATGGCTCTGCAGTTATGAATGATAGACATAGCTGACAAAAGGGTATCTTGCAAAGCAGCAACAAAGTTGTTGCTGTTTTCGCCATTTCTTTCCTTTGTCACACAGTCTTGGAGACTTAAGTCACTGAAATTTAAATAGATATTTCTGCTATTGTACTTTTTTATCCCTGTTTATCAAAATGCATTATGGAGAATCCATGCTTTTGCCAGAAATCCTGCCTCTTACTGGCTTCCATAGAGAAGTGCTCTCTGATTGCTACAGCTTTTTATTTGCTTCAGTGATGATCAGTATTTGTGAAACTGAAACAAGCAAGGGAGATGCAGGGTTAACCCAAACAGGTGTTTATTCATCAGCAGCACCAATGTTACAAGGGCTAAATTAATGTCACTAGATGCTGCAACATATTTAGGAAAGGCATCACCTTAAGTTGTTATAGACTGAGAATGGAAACCGAATCAAGTCAGTCCTAATCAATTAGAGTTTATTCAGCAAGCGGCAGTGAGCAAACAGCGCTGGGCAGCCGGGAGCATTTGCTCCACAAACGGCGTGCGATTTCCCTCTCCCCCATGGTCTTTTCATGCTAATTGAATGCTTCTAATTCAGCTGATGTGTCCTTCCTTGGAGTACTCTGCATCCGAGGCCGCTGCTCGGGGAGGGTCGTAATCTTGTCTTCTGGTGGTCAAAGCAGGGGAGAGGCGCTGGTTATTTTCTTGTTTATTCCTCCTAGCCTAGAGGAAAATCCTTAAAAACTGGTTAAACAGCCGCTGGTTTCAGCATAAGTTATGCATACCATGCTCAGTGATTTGAAACTGTGTGGTCAAAGTCTACACCCATCTCACCTCCTGCTGAAATTCATTATTCCTTACTAGGAGTTTTAATGAGCAAAGTGCTTATACTGTATCACATTAAGCATGTTGATCTTTGCAATCCTTATGTTATTTTACACAAACATTGTTTGGAGTAGGCATAACTTCTTGGAAATATGGAAAGGGAATGGAGAAATGTAACAGTGATTTTATAGTCTTTGCACATACAACTGAGAATTGCATTGCCAGTTACCATCCGATTTTTTTAAGCTTTTGGTCTGTCCAATTCTTTCTGAGCAGATCAAGAGAATGAATTTACTTCTTCAGCTGTGCTTTTCATTGCTGTAGACCTATGGAAGGGTTGTTTATATACCCACCAGCCTTGTTAATCCAGCTGTCCCTCTCCCCCACTGCTGCCTCACACTCTGGATTTGGAGGCAGTTTGTGCACCACTGTGCTGGACTCACTTCTCTGTGACATTCTCTCTGCAACTTGCCTGACCACCTTAAGGATTAGCTGACCTGAGCAGAAAGTAAAGGGCAGCTAATTCCCTCTTTTCGGCTTGTTAGAGAACACAATTACACTAACTCTCCATGCTCTTTGGAGGGGCAGGATGGCAAACAGAAACGCCATGCAGAGACTCTTATGCAGGACTAGGTGGCAGAGGGCCAAGCAAACTTGCCACAATTCTTCTCTTTAGAGAAGATGCCAGCCTGAATGCTCATGTACTATCTTTGCTGATTCATGGCTGGAATAACTATCAGCAATTTTCTTCCCACCCTCGCCCCCTTCCCCCCCACCCCCAGCTGAAGGTAATAATGAAGACGACACTGGCACAGTTAAGAAAAAAAATAAAATAACAGTATAGGGCCCTGCATGGGTTAGCCCTGATGCTTGCAAGATAAACTATTTGGCTCCAATTTCCAGTTGTTGCTTCCTATGCTTGGAATATGTATAACTAGATAAAGATTGTCTGTAATTTATTTTCAGAGACTGACTGCACATCTGTGTCTGTGCATTAGGATGTAAAAGTTCATGCTTGAGGAGAGGACAGCTTGCTTCACTGAAACTATGGACAGTCAGAACCATTGACTGCAGTGGAAGAGCAGAGATTTTGTAGGCTCTTGTTTCAGGGGGAGGAGATGGATACCAAGAAGCTCTAGCCAAGTCGTTAAAACAATTTTTCACCTTTATTCTATTTCTCTAAGGCGTAAATAAAGAATTAAGACCTAATTGCTCTCTTCAAAAGGTGGATAAATAAGGTAAAGTGTCTTTGCTTCCCATGATCTGCAGAGGGGCCAGACCCTGCCCTGTCCTGTCACCTCTGCTCCCTGCCCCCCAATGGGCAGGATGAAGCAGGAGTTGATTTCCAGGCACTGCACCACCCCAAGGTACTTCACACCTGCTCAAGTACCTTTTTGATTTTACTAGCACATACTGAGAAATGGTTAAAGCAAAGGAAAAGAAGCTCCATTTGACATATGCTCTTAAGGATTCAGAAGAATGTTTAGTAAAATTATTACTAATACATTGCCAATCACTTCTGAGACAGCTGGATAAAGACAGCTGCAATGGTTTCAGTCAATGTAACAGATTAAGATGATAAATCCAACAAGGCCTTCCTAGCAAATCTTGCCGTGAACTAACATATTCTTTTCTCTCCCTCAAGAATTGCCTCCATTGATGGATAATCTTTTCATAACAGGAAGCTTTTAAATTTCCAGACAGTGTATAATAGATGCAAATTTGTGACTGTCATATGCAGTGAACTAATAAGTTTGGCTGATCAGGGAACACAATAAGTGTGACAGTTTATCAGGCAGCAGTAAAAGCTGATTAGTTTGTGCATGTTTAGCAGTCCATATGCCTCATTATAAGGAAAAGTTTTAGATAGTACAAATAATTGGAATGGATGTGGCTTCATTTCCTTCAATATAGAAAAGGAAAAAGGAAGTGAATGCAAAGCATTCTTCTTCACACCTGGAGTGAAACAGATTGAGCAAAGTAATTGTGGAGGTTTTCAGAGTAACTGGATCTTTGGCTGCACCTGTAAGTTGAGTGACAGAGCTGTTTTCCCATGCTGCAGTCTGGTGCAGTCTCGGAGGAAAAGGCAGTGAAGTTGGGGTCATTGCAGAAGTTCTGGCACAGGCCAGCTGGAGTAGGTGAATGGGTCAAGTGAGTGTGATAGCACCACAAACCAAGAGAAAATACAACCCCATGAGTGGCATTGATACTATTTATAGATAAATACTTACAGAGACAGAAATTAGTCATTTTATGGCAAGCGGCTCAGCCAATTTATGAAGCTTATCATTATGATTGAAATGGACCCTTTTCCATTTTCTGTCCTGTGTAATAAAGTATAACCTGAGCACAATCAAGGCTGCACTGTCCTTGTCCATCCTGGGGTGACAGAGGTTGTTGCTTTTTGTGTGTTTTTTATCCTGTCCTGTGGTGAAAGATTGTCGGAGCACAAGACAATAAATGAGATCGTGTTCACCCACTGAACAATGTGTGTGGTCTCAAAAGGTTTTAATAGTATGAAAGACTCAAAGTTCTGAAAATCTAGTTGAGGCATTGGGAAGGGATGCTCAGGTGCAGCAGGTCCAGTGTATCTGGTGGTACATAGGACAGTCCTGGTTAATCTTTCAGCAACAGCTATAGTTATCAGCAGAGTGAAAAGCAGTCCTGTTGATCATACAATAATTTGGGTTAGGAAATATTGGGTGAGGCTCTAAGGTCAGTCAAAGCTCACAACCAGTTCCCCATAAGAATTTAGAGCAATGATCTTGTCTGGCTTCTTTGCTGTATTTCCAATTTTTGCCTGATCTGTTTTTTATCAGTATGACTCTTATGACAGTGTGAGCTAAAATGCAAAGGAATTAAGAACTCTTACAGAAGTTTCAGCCAGCAGCCTTTGAATGAAGCTGGAGTGTGAGGCTTTCTTTTAACTGAGCCAATACAAGATGCTGAAGAATGGTGATTTGCTGTAATTCAGGAAGTAATTTGTGGAAATGGATCTCGGGGCATAGGATAGGAAACTGGTTTGATCTGCATAGGCAAAGAACTTCAACCTCACACCCTGAAAGGCACTTTGCTGGGAGAGAAGACATCCTTACGTCGTGGCAAGAGAATAGAAAGATGACTTGTCTCATGGGAGCTAATATGTTAATCGGTCTGTTACAAATAAGGTGATAGTTTGCATATATGGTTGGCTGGCTGCCTGTTGCATATATGGTTCTCTTTCTCATCCTCAGTCTGGGATTCTCCAGATCCTTGCACTGTGCATAGTTTCTTTGTTTTTTGTTTTAACCATTATTAAATTCCTTTGTTGGGAATTCTGGGTCTCGTTTCCATCCCTTCATTTTTGCCACTAACCTCCCTGGCTGGATCAGTCCCAGTATTGCTGCTCGTCAGCAGTGATAGGAACTCTTGCATTTCACCTGTGGAGAATTTTAAATTTTTGTGTCCCTTTTTATGGACTTTCTCTTGGAACTACCTGCTCTAGATGTAGAATGGAAGTTACTGCATAGTTTAGAGAAAGGAGCTGGTGTCATTGCGTGAGCCTTAAGCAACTTGCCACAGGGTGTGGGAAGAACCTGGATTCCAACACAGGTTAGTCTAATCTGCCTCCATAAAATAGAGCTGAAAGCAATTTTATGCTTGGTGAATTTTGCCATCAGAATTTGCTTACTGTACTGATAGGATCTGGTTTGCTCATGAAAATTCACAAAAAGTCCTCGCTTAAGGCCCATCCTGAGTAAAACTGGTGGTGCCTTAAAACCTGCTCTGTAGTCACAAAACATTTTTAAGTGTTTACCTTTCTGAAATCAGCTTTGTTTGCTTTGGTGGGCTCTTTGTCTGAGATACTGAAGCCAATAAAGCATTCTGCCCAGAGTGTTTCTGCACCTGTAAGCTCTTTAGGCATCTTGTGCTAGTAACACTAGGCATGACTCGAACATGAGAATATCCTTTTTCCTTCTGAAGCAAACTGAGAAGTGATGCATCATGGATGATGAGGCTGGCTCATCAGTGGCATAGATAGTAAATGCACTCCACCTCCCCATGGCCCTACAGTGAATTGGAACAAATTACTCATCCAGTAATGCTTTTACTTTTGTTCAAAGCAGTGGAGTACCCAGGAAGTGTCCAAGTTTAGGACAAATTTGGGGAAAAAAGAGCTCCAAAGGGCCCCCCCCCCCCCCTTTTCTTTTTTACAATTCCTTCCTTCAATGAGCTCAGAAAGAATTGTTCTTGTGGTGAAAATGGAAAAAACTTTTTATTAACAAAAATACACAAGAAACACTCCCCCAACCCAAACCCAGATGAGACGAACCCAGCCGGTCCTCGCCGGGGAGAGTGGCAGAGCCTCCCAAGCCGACCTCCAGCAGCGGCCCCCGAAGTCCAGATCCTTGTCCTCCGGAGTCGGTGCAAATCCCTGGAGCAGGGAGAAGGGAGAGAGGGGGAGGGGCAGCCGGGAGCAGGCCCAAAGCAAGCCCAAGACAAGCTAAAGCGAGCCCAAGACAAGCAAAAACAAACCCAAGACAAGCCAACACGGGGGCACAGACAAAACAGCTGGGGAAAAGGGAAAAAAAAAACGGCCAAAGCAGCCAGGGGAGGGGGTCACAGCTGAGCAGACGGCAGAGAGCAAGACACAGCCCACAACCGAAGCGCAGCAAGAGAGAGAGAGAGCCGGAAAACACCAGCCTAGATAAAACCATCCGAGGGAGGGACCGGCAGCTGCACGGGGGAAGCAAGGAGAGGAGCCAGTCCAAACATCAGCCCATAACAGGAAGATATATCAAGGGCTTGGGGTTATGCCCTGATCATCTCTTTCATACCTTGCACATATTCCTGATTCTGTTGGATCTTCTGAAGCTTAGACTCCATGGCTGTGGCAGTGCAGGAGAGCTGGCCAGCATCCAGTACAGAGGAATAAATTGACTGGATGTTTCTCAGAAAACAACTACTTTTTAATTCAGTGATGGAAATGTGATGAGTTCACAGCTCTGGCTAGTTAATGTTTCCTGTATGTTCAGTAGGAAGGGAGAAGGGGCAGCTATTGCCTTCCAAACATATCTTTTGTCTTCATGTCTCATTGTCTTCTTCTTCATCACTTCTCATAATTCTTATGAAACACTGTCAACAAGGACATTATAAAGAGCCACTTGGTTTGCTGGAGAGGCTATGTAGTCTTTTTGGATCTTATTACTTGTTCAATATACACCACTGTAAAGCATATCAATTGATAGTACAAGTATCAGATGAAAAAGCTTGCACGTTCTACCAGCAAATATGAGATTTGACCAGAATTCAAATTTGTGTTTGGTTTAGAAATATGCTGCTGTAGTTTGCAAACTCTGCTACATCTTTTATATCAGCATTGTATTTCAGTGGAAAGCATCTTTCTGGTTATTTCCATTTTATCTCCATAAAGTTAGGGCTGTTTTGTTGAAATGAATTAATTTTTATTAGTTAAGCCTTTTTTTCATTAGTGCTGAAGTCTTCAGGAGAAAAGTATATATACATATGAAAAAAAAGCCAAGTGACTCAATGGTGAAAAAATGTTGCATTCTTGCCTGGGTCTGGTATCATGCTCATGCATAGTAGGGGATTTGATGGATGGCATCCATGTGAAAATTATTCAGGCTGAAACCTCACGGTTGTACTCTAATTTTGCCTTTATTTTTACCTTTGATCAGATGCAGATTTTGTGTACGCCTGTGAACTGCCATTACCTAGTTGGTGGGTTTTGTTCTACCTGTGGCATGTAGTCATTTGTCTGGGATAATTCAAACCTTATAGCATGTAGCTTTGTGAAATCACACAGGTCCTCAATTTCTCAAAACCCCTTGGATTGTTTAAAATGGGTTTCTTTGCAATTTTGTGCTTACCTCAAAATTAATGGATAGGTTTTCTTCTGTGTTTTGTTCACAGAATTTTCCCCTTGTTGCTAGGCATCACCTCAGTTTTGGGTGACTAGTTGTGACAATGTGTGTCTTTTTCCTTAGGTCTCTGGATTGCCATGCTGGGAAGGAAATTATGCTTTTCTGCCTCGCCACCTGTGACCTGTGAGTTGGTGGTGACAGGGGTGTAAGTGTGATCTAGAATTCTAGGTGGGCTTGTAGAACTCAGCTGTGTTGTGCAAGACAAATGTTTCTGCAGCCAGAACAGCAAGAAATGGTATATGATGAGACTGGTGTTTCTTGGCATTGTTTTCCTTTAGGTCTCCTTGGCTTTGAGCTATTCATACTCATAGACCAACTAAGACTGTACACCCTGCTGTGACTTTGTGCTTCCCAGTGCATTTATTTATTCAAAGAGCTTTGAGCACAACATAAAATACTCTAGAGACAAAGCAAAATGAGAAGCCATGTTCTGAGTAAGAAAAAACCATAGGTAGTTATGAATATGTGAGGTTAATTATGAAAAAGGGCTGGTCACAGATTGACGTCTTATAAAGCAAGGCCTGAAAATAGGACATACCAGGATAATGAAACTAAGTATTTTAAAAGAAGCAAGGTAGCTTAGGACATATAGGTTTTTATTTTCGATGGCTGTGGTGAACTTAAATCAGGAATGGATAGTGACTGAGAATTGTGCAGCAGCTTAAGTGAATCGTGCTGGGGATTTTCTCTTTTCGGCAGTGTCTCGTTGGATTTCTTTATGTGGCAGAGTTTTGGCATCATAAAAAGAATGAAAGTGAAGAGTGAATAAATACTTGGGAGTGAACACAGTCCTGACTTCATGTAGATTTACTAAGAGAGAGTTTGCAAAGGTTCACTAGAGGAGCTTTTAATGCTACCTAGTATTTTTGCTTTCTGTGAAATGAAATGAAAGGAAGTCTTGGGGTTATTCTATGGCAATCCTCCTTTCAAACTAGAACTTAAGCTACCAAGTACCTAAAATCTATTGTATTGTTAAAAAACTCTGGTGATAACATACACAGGAGACCCTGGCAGTCCCTCACTCCTGCAAAAGTGCATAGGCTAGGTGCTAATCTAGCTGTTGCTTATAATGTGTCTTTCTTTTCCTGAGAGATCCTTCAGTTCAGGGATGTGCTAGGGAATGAAGGACTGTAGTCACCCTGCCTGCAGAGTCTCTGAAATCCATGAAATGCAGAAAATATCACAATATTGCAGGTCTCCAGTGCAAGTGTGAGAATGTTGTTTTACAGAAAAAAGTGAGTCCCAAAGCCCACTCAGGGCTTGCAGACTGCAATGAGTGCCAAGTGGTGGCTTTCATGTGTATGTTTCTCATTTGAACCTGATTTTCTGAAATGTCTCTTGTTTCAGCTGAAAAATTTTTAGTCTCTAAATTGTCCTTGACTCAATAGTGACATTTTCAAATCAGATAAAATCTGAATCTAAAGGAGGACATTTACAGCTTTCCGAATATTTAACCTCCCCTTTCAGATTTCATGTTCTCGATTTAGGCCATTTATCGCTGATCATTTGTTTTATCCTTATTTCTGTATCGTAAAGTTCAAGGCATGTATGGGGAAAAAAGGGAGTCCCAGAATGGCACTGAATGGTGTGTTTATTACAGACCATCAGTGCAGTTGTTTAAGTCATTGTATTTTAGGGAGCAATGATCAGGCACTTTTATCACCTTCTTTCCTTATACATAAATGTACCCTGTGAGGATAACATCTGTCAGAGGCTATTGGATTGCCCATAAACATTCCCTCTGCCTGCCTTCCCTGGGGAGCAGCAGTGGCTGCCCTTGGCTCTCAATGGAGCAGGGCTCTGCCTGTGTGGTTGTGCTGCTGCTGTTGGTCAGTGGAGGGTGCTTGAGCCAAAAGCCAGCTGCCATCAGATGAAAAAGCTGGTTGCTATGACTGACTCCATGATTTGGGAATGTGTGCTCCCTCCTCTGGGCCCAATCTTTGATAAAAGGTCATTGTCTGAAGGGGGAAAAGAAAACAGATGGATAGCCTCAGCCACTCAGTTCCCTGATGATGGCAGTGCTGTGCAGAGGGAAACCTAGATTTCTAGATGAGAACACTGTGGGATTGCTAACCAGCCTATTTGTCTCCATGTAAGCTGAAAAGGAAAGTTTACTGATGCTCAGCAGCTTTCCTCTGAAGATTTGAAAGCATTTAACAAGAGTGGGTACTGCAAATATTGTCCCACTCTTCCCCTTGGGGGAAATGCAAACCCTGTGAGCGCTACAATTGCCTGCTCAAGGTCAGTATGGAATAAAAATCTGAAATTCCAATTCCTTTATCATTGTTTGGGAATTTGCTACATGCACAAAGAGCTCACTTTTAGAAGTCCATCATGGAAATGCAATGGATGCTCAAAGGCAAGAAAATAATTATAATTTGCAGACAATCATGTCACTCCAATTTAAACATGAGAACCTGACTGCAAAAATGTGTAGAAAGAAAGCCCTAACCTTTTGTCAAATGACACAGTGTGATTTATAATTAGATAATAGCTGTTGTCTCCTAGGCTTACTGACAAAATGGAATGATTTTCACCAGATTATTGTGGGATCAATACCAGCTGAATAATTAAAATTCAATACTGCTATGTCGCTATCAGTAACATTGTAGGAATGATGTATGACATATTTAATTGGATTTGTCAGACACTACACTACATGCGTAGATCAGGGGGATATTTTTAGAGTTCTGTATTTCATTTCCTCGTTATACTTGCCTTGTACCTTTTAACATTCATGGTTACTTCCAAGCAATAAGACTGCTTGCTCAGAGAGCACTGTAAACAGTGACCCTGAGTTTATGCTGACCTTTCACTCTAAATGTTAAGAGTCTTAATGGAGACTTCCAGTAATTAATTAATGGCAAATGTTAAATTGCAAAACAGTGACAAAGAGGAGGAAAAGAAAAGGTTTTTGTTTCTTTTTCTTGGTGGCTGGTTGTTAACTCCTTCATTACTAGTGCTGGGAGTTTGTATTTCATTCATCAACACCAGAAATGTCAGGTGTGAAATGATAAAGTCTGGTGGAATGTTCTGTGGATTCATTGGGCATTCAGAGTTCATGCTTTTAGAGCAGTGGGTTGTATTTTGTGTTGAGAACTGTACAAAGTGTGAATTGGCAGTATTTTGGTCCTGACTATCAAATATAGATGTTGTGCTCCTCATGAGTATTTGAATATTAGCATCCAGTTATTCCTCTCTGGATGCCTGTCTTATCAGAATGAAATGGCAAGGCACCTTTTCACACTGCCAAAGTACCCCAGGGAATGAGAGAAGTAACATTTCCCTGATTGTTCATCATGTCCTAGGACCAAGACGTGTCTCTTGTTTCTTACCTTGGATTGATAAACTGTGCTGTGCTCTGAATTCTAAACATTGGGTTTTAACTAATGAGCTAGTGTGATGACCCAGAGCAGCTATTATAAAGAAGCTGCCTGCCTCTTCTTAAGGCTCACACACTGCTCAGTTTGTGACATTGTGATTAAAATCAATTTAAAGATTTTCCACCACAGAAAAGAAGGAAAGAAAATTAAGCTTAGGTACACCTGAATATTATTTTTTTTTCACACTGATTATTATCAGTTGCAGTTTTAGATTTTACCATTGATCTTGTTAATATTAATGCTGTTAACTAACCAATTTCTATTCACCTGCTCTGTGTGGTTTCATACATGTGAGTGTGATTTGTTTCTTGCTGTATGCCCCCCCTGCCCCCCTATGCTCCACTCCACTCTGTCACAGTGCTACCTAAGCCAAGATTTGAGTCTGCTCTGCATAACATATGTTTTCCAATTTCTTTTCAAGTGAGTTTATTCACACTTATTTTCTACATTGAGGTCCTTTTAGTTACAGTTGTCTCAATCTTTTTCTTGCGAACTCAAGCACTGAATATTTAATTTATTAATTCAAGTTGATGATTTCATGAAATACTAAATGTTGAGACACTAGGGAAAGTCTCTGCTACGGCTTTCAGGTACTGAACTCCCTTAAAGATGACAGGCAGTGGCAAATGATTCTGTGAAACAGTTTTGTTGGTCCACAAGGAGATGGGTTGAAGGTACAAGATTCAGGATTGAATGCTGCTTCTTTCACACCTATTGTGGTCAGGGTTTTTCTCCTCTGAACTTCTAATGGTAAAAAAACCCCAACCCAAACACACAAAGAGAGATGAAGATAGATGCAATGCAGTTAGTTATTTACAGACTTCCCAAAGTTCTGTATAGGACAATGATACCATGTTAGGGCTTTAGGACCTGTTTCAGCTTTTTTGCTTCTGCCATGCCCATCTTTTGCTGTTTCTCCTTCACTGCCTCTTGCAGGTGATTCCTGGGTTGAGTCTTGTTCCCTGGAAGTTAATGGGAGTTTGATTATTTGAGTTCAGTGAGATCAAGATTATTTGCTCTTAGCATTTGGTCATTTTTCAGGATACTTTGTTAAGCAGTGCAGCTGAGAGTTTGTGTTTTTCTGGCTTTTCTTTTGAATACAGATAGACTAAGAATTCACTTTATCCAGAGCTTTCCTACGAGAGTTGTACTGAGGCAAGGACTTTTGAGCCACATTTCTCACTTTTTTGCTTGTCCTAAGTTTTAGCTGCATTGATGAAACAGCAGTGCTGAAGGCATGAAACCTGTCACAGCTGAGTCAGAACCTCTGGGAGATAGTTTGTATTTTCAGAAGTGGCACATTCTTGTTGGGGATCCCTCTCAAATGTAGCCTTATTTATGGTAGAGCAAACCATGTCCTATTCCTGCCCCTCAGAATTGTCTGCCACCACCTGTGTCAGAGCTGCTCAGAAACTCATTCAGCACACAGGGAATGCTTTCTCTTGTGTTCTTCTGAAAGTAGTTAGCATTTATTTCCCCCTGACCAGAATTCTTTCATCCTTAAAATATATGGCTTTTATCTTTCTTGAACTGTTTTTTTGTGCAAATGCTCCACACCAAACAGGATAATCTTGTTTGGCTATACAAGTCCCATGTTTACACTCAATATCTTTCCCTCATATTAACACTGGGTAAGGATCTTCTTGATCACCACATCCATGTCAAATCCCCTGCCATTACAAGGAATGCATGATGTATTTTCTTCTTTAAGATAGTCAAGCCTCAGTTTTAAAAGGAAGTAATTAGGAAAGATTTTTTTGCATCCTTACTGCTACCATGTTTCTCTGGTGATGCAGAATCTTCTAATAACTTTTAACAAGAATGGTTTTACTTCTCTGTTCCTGTCTTTAGTGTATATGATGTTGTTTCTGTTCTGATGTGTGTCCCAATGATATGCTGATATGGGATTTTGTATCCTTAATCAGGTAAACAAGTCAAATTCTTTACTTTTTTTTTTTTTAAATAATGAACTTTTGCTGTTAAATCCCCCTGTTTCCTTGTTAAACATAACCCCCCAAACTGCAGGCAGGTGTCTAAATCCTCTCCCTCAGAGATGGAAATAGCATTTCTGATATGTGAAAGGTTAAGGTTTTTGTGGTGTTGATGGTTTATGGTCAGATCTTTATTTTCATATTATATTTTCAGTTGATGAGCATATTAGTTCAAGTAATCACTCTAAAGAGGAGAGTTCTTGTTTTAATGAAGCAATCAAGAAGTGATTGACAGGAGAGGCAAGGTTAGATCAGAAAAGGGAAGAGTAATTTTAAATAGCTGTAAGGCTATTTTGAGAGGTAAATAGATGCTTCTATAACCTGGGCAAAGAAATGCATTTTAAAACACAGCAGTAAATACAGATAAAGAGAGACAAAATGTTAATGTACCTCATACAATAATATAAGAATTATTTGTTTGAGGAGAAACACCTTAAGTGACATTTAGTGGACAGAAAAAAACCCAATCCCAACATGCAAATTTATGTAGAGAAACTCAAATATCTCTTTAATTATAAGGAATGTAGATAAACTGTGCTAATGAGAATGTAAATAAGCCATTTGAACCTCTTCAAATAAAACAAAGTTTTTTCGTTGAGTGTTCATTTTTGTTTTCTACTGTTACTCATTCTTATGTGTGATACAGTCTTACCAAGACCTCACCAACCCCATGGTGTGCTACATGCTACCCGTGCATGGCAAATCTTTTCCTTTTTATAAAATAATATACAGTAAATTAGCTGTAAGGAATAGAACAGGACTGATTTCTGCCAAGATTCAGATTTTAGTTTGGTCACTTAGCTCATTGAACTGGTAAATAATGTGCTGCTCACTCTGGTATAATAGGAGCAAGAGCACAAAAATAACCTGGTCATCCCTTTTGGTGAAGGTTAGCCAACATATAAAGTATTCAAGTGCCCACTTCAGAGGTTCTTATCACATAAATAACTCTTCATCTTAATACTTCAGAGCAATTGCTGGGGAACAGTCACTACATTCTTGGCATTGTGTGAAATATAAGTGAAAATATTGCCATGATGTGCATGAACAAAGCTGCTGTTGTGCAATCTCTCAGATGCCAAAGGTGCTCTCTTCAATGTTATATAAAAAGTCAAAAGCAAGTGGAACAAGTAGAAACAAATACATTATGTGAGATTGTAACTAGCTCAGAACCTGAGCTCAAGCATCAGCCTTGAAGACATTCAGATACAGACTTGTCACAATTGTTTTTCTTTATGGATGTGCTTGAAATGTAAGATGTGACATTTACTTTTGGATATGTAGGGGTAAAGCTGATTCCCCATTACAGTTATGATTGGGAACTTTTCTCATTTGTGGAGACAGAGCATGGGCCCATATCCCATCACACAAGGCTGGAACATGCAGCTTGGGGAAGCAAACCCTGCTAACAACCAACCTCACATTGATCCGTAACAGAAATATCAGGCAGAAAAGGATTGTTCACCAGTTTGAAGCAGATTGCAAAGATGAAATTAATTTTTGAAATTTCAGACAGAGTAGCAGTATCTGCATTGGTTCCTTGGGGTGCTGTGGCAAAAGCTTTAAAAATGTTAGACAGCCTTGGGTGTTGGCTAAGTAGGCAAACCAAGGCTACATCTAAAGCACTGAGTGAGCTACTGACAGACGTTGCCAGCATCAGTCACACCATCCTACAGAACAGAGCTACTATAGACTTTCTTTTGCTAGATCAAGGGCATGGCTGTGAGGACTTTGAGGGCATGTGCTGCGTGAACCTCTCTGACCACAGCAAGTCAATCCATCATAGTATTCAAGTTCTTAGAGAAGGGGTGAAACAACTCCAAAACAAGGTGAGAAGGATTGGACTTTTTGACTCTTTGGGAACTGGGATCTACCAGGATGGGTGGTTTTGCTAGCCAAGATGGGTTTATTGATTGTAATAATCGTTGTTGTAGTGTTAATATCATTTCTGTGTTTGATAGGATGTATGTTTAAGGTTTTTAAGGGATATTTACAGAGGATGTTTTTGGTACAAATGGAAGGGAGAGATGTGGAAATTGGAGTGGACAGGGGCAGATGCGGAGAGCTTCAACTTCAAACCCTGGGAGACAGCTAGCTAGGACAAAGGACATCCTTTACATCACGGTGAAAGAATAGAGAGAAGAGTTGCTCGAGGGAACTAATATATTAACCAGTTTATTTCCAATAAGGTGTTGTTCTTGGTTTCAACATATGGTTGGCTGGCTGTCAGCTACATATATGGTTCTGTTTCTTATCCCCATTATTGACTGCATCCTGTGCTCTCCACCCTATCTGTATAGGTCTGTGCTTTCTGGGTTTCGAGGTCTTTGGAGGTTGCCCTTGTACTCTTCAGTTTGTTATTTTTGTTACATTAGAAGCCTTTATGTTTTGAGGCAACTCCATCGTTCCCATCTCTCTATATATAATCAGATTTAAATAAGAAAAAAATGGATTAAAAGAGTGGGAATATGCTTGATTTGCGTTTGCAAGGCTTATAAATACAGATTTTGATGGGCCATATGGTCTCTTGTCTCTGATATGTCTCTTTATGCTAATATCCCTAATCTTTATTTTAATTGTTTTTAAATGTTCTTGTTTATAGAAGAGAGAAAATATCCCATACACACAGGACTGGAAAAGGCCTTTGTGCCATGCACAGAACTTTGTGTGCAGATGGGAGCTTTATGGCAGGCAGCCTGGCATGCCCATAGAGTTGCTTGTATGCCAAAAGTCTCTTGTATAGACAGGTTGCTGGCATCTCTTTCCTTTTACCATATATATATATAGTCAATACTTTTAATTTTGAAGTTCAATGTGGCTTAATTTTCTTCATTCTTATATCCAATCCTTTGCTATGTGTTTCAGTATAAAGTAGATTTTCAATTCTGTGACCAATTCTCTCTTTTTAGCCTTATTGCTGTAGACTGTCATTTAAATACAGTCTTGTTCCATAAAGGATACAATACAGGAGGGGAATGATTTAAAAATTTTGCCATGAGTCCTTGAGGATGCAAAGTTGAATACTGTTTGCTGAAGTCAATAGGAATTTTGTACACAGGTTTTGAGTGTGTGAGCACAGAAGGCTGAAACAAATCAATTTCCATTGACTTGTCTAGCAAAGGAGCCATTATTTAGAACTGAATAGCTATTGCTCCTGTAATATAATGTGAAAACTTATTTTAGTTTTACTAAGAAGTAGGTTATGATGAAATTATTTGTTTAAAAGTGAAGTGAAGATGTCTTCCGAATATAAATTTTGGATGTATTGATTGAAATTTTTTGATGAATAAATCGTGTTTGTTTTTTAAAGCTGTTATCGAGAGTAATATCAATTTCACATTGGCAATGGAGTTTATTGGTATAGAAAATTTTCTGGCAGTTTTTCAAATAGAATAAGCAATTACACTCCTAGTAAAAGCATCACTATTTAAAGAAATACAATAGTAATGCTCGAAGCACCAGTCCCCTTGTAAGAGTCTCTCTTTGCATTTGTTTTCTTGCTCAGTATTTTGCCAGCTGAAATTCCCTGTACTAGTAACATTTAAATTCTGAATTGCTGAAGAAGTTTTTATGCCTCCCTTTGTGCACCATTTATGGTAACAGAGTGAGATATTTGAGGTCTGAAAGGGATTTATGCAGTAAAACTGGCTGATCACATGTTTTTAGTATTCTCTGTGTGTCTTTGTGCATCTTTTTTCAACCCAGGCCACAGGTCAGGGGGATAAGCAGTAACTCACTGGAGTCCACTTATGGGAACTCCTGTGAAAAGAGTAACTGTCAGCAAAACCACTTTCAGCACAGCAAATCATTCCAATGGGAAAAAAAAAATTAGCAAAAATTCCATGAAGTCCATAGAAATGAACACATACAATAGAAGAACTTGATTAAAAGCAGCAAATGCCACTCTAAGAGGTACGCAGTAAATTTAATGTACATGAATGTGAAAGGGCAGTGATCTGCCTTCTATGTTACTGCTCATTATTCACCTTTTGGGGGGAAAGTCCCACAAACAAGCCCAAACAACCCCCCCTCCCCAATTTAGCCCTCACCCCACCGAAATGTATTAGCTTTGCAGTGAATTTATAAATTTAAATGACTTCTGCTCTTAGATGGCAGAGAACATGCCTAACTCCAGCAGAATACGATTTCCCCATAGTATTTGTATAAAAATGTTGTTCCATCCATTTTCATTTACTCCCAGAATGAATGTGCAGTAGAGGGAATTGCCTCTGACAGGTGTCTGTCTGTGGCTGGAGCACTAGATGTGCCACCACATCTGTGACTTCGTGCTGTAAACTGCTATCAATGGGAATCACATTTTTGACATACATCTCTGCTGCTGCACAGTAATGGCATCTACAAATTCTCATTTGGGTCTAAACCTCTATTAATCTGAGATTTCTTTGTTGAGTGAAAAATGTGAACAAATGAAAAACCAGCCCTAGACCCAACAAATGAATGATTGTAAACTGAAACTAGAGGTGGCTATGAATATTATTTATAGCCAAGTCAGCTGTAGGAGTTTTTCTAAGAGTAAAGCATCTGAAACCTAGGAAAAGGGTTCTTGTGTTTTCACTTTATAAAACCAAATTTTTATTCAGTGATCAAACACTTTTAACTGCAGGTAAGTGATGACCTGAATATTAGAAATGTAGCAAAGGAAATGTAAACCTAGGACCTGCTTCTTACTTGAATGAGAGAAACTGAATTCAAATTGGAAACAGGACTCTACATTTTCAGTTGCTGTAGGTAAAATGAGCTCTTTCAAATTATTTCAAGTAAGAATCCAGTCCTTAGAAACCAATATGTGTTTTAGTTCCTATTGTTTCCTGCCAAAGCAACAGAGGACAGGGGTAAGATATGAGCTATCATTAATGAAGGATATTTTTAAGACCTGAACTCTGTTTTGTTAAGCTTTGCATGGAGCCATAGCTCACGATCAGTTTGTTTCCTCCTTGTTCTCTCATAGCTTGGTGTTACAGTTTGAATGCCCTAGTTCTGGAAATGCCCTATAGTGAAACAAAATGGAAAAGTTTTACATTGTTTTCTGAATTATCAGCATGAATCTGCCAGAATATAAAAAGAGAGATTGAAGAGTAGGTGTGTATGTGTTCTTTAATGTGTTTGGTTAAATCCTCTGCGGTTACAAGGAGCCAGAGTAACTCTTCTATTGGCAACTTCCCCAGCTTTGCACCATCGCAGAGAAGAGCTGATCAAGCTGGCTTGCTTGTACTTGATTAACATATTCTTTTGACATTCTGTGTGTGCAGCATGTGTTTTAAATTTTAATAATACATAGACCTTATGTTGCTTGTTTGTCAGCATTCTTCTTAAGAATTTTCTGCACAGAATAAAAATTGAGTGAAATGTATTGCAAATAAAGCAATGCCATTTGTAAGCCTCTACTTTCAGAAGTTAATTATTATTTATACACTGGAGCCTCTGCAACAGCCTCAAAAGTTATACCAGGAAAGCAGGTGAACTTCATGCTGGGAAGAGGCTATAGAAACATGCAGTCAAAGCAGTGTTGGTGGAAATGAGCTGCAGGTGTTCTTGTATCTCAGGATGCTGTTAGTACAGTGGATCTATGTTTGAAAGCCTGATTTTGTTCTAATTTAAAGTAGTTTTTTAAAGTGATTTTTTGTCATTCACTTTGGCAATGAACTTAAATTACTGTAGTGATCAGTTATCTTTCTCTTTGCTGTGTATTTCCTTGCTCTTCCAGGGATCAGTCTGATACCTCAAACTAAGTTGTGGAAAAAAAATGAGTCTTGGAGGGGAAGGAGAAAATACAGTGAATTGTCTCCTGTTAATTCAGCTTCACAAACACGAGCTCTGTGGGATCAGAGTGAACAGGGAAGGAGACAGAATGGGGACAAAACTAAGTCTTCTTGAAGCCAGCTATTAAATATGTCTAACTTTAGGCTAGAAGTCATCTTTTTAAGAATTAAAGTTTGGATTCATAGTAGATCTTTAGAGGCAGTTAAAATTAGGCTTCAAACTATTTTGCCACTTTATGTACACAAATCGGATTGCAATTGAACATTTAATTGCCTAATACATATATACCCTGTGACAGACCACACATATGAAGGAGCATAAAAACTGCCCAGGTGAAACTGTACTGTAGTTCTAAAAGCCAGATCTGAAAATGTTTATGGATGAGATATGGAAGTGAAAGGCACTGTTTAGTGCAGAAAATCTACAGGAATGGGGAGGACAGGAACTTATCTGTGTGATTTACATTAATGAAAGCACATGCTATTAAGTTGGCTGTGCTATTTTTAATTACTAATAGATTAATGAGACAACTTTCGGTGTGCTCACTGAGTCAGAGTTTGAAAGGACTGTGGTAGACTGTTTGCAGCTCTGGGTTCAGTCTTGGCTCAAACTCTGCTCTCTCCCAATGTCTGAGGAGAACATGATCTCCCCCAATAAAGAAAGGCATTATTTCCAGCCCTCCCGTTCCTAGCTCTCTGTCTCTGTAATGCAGGAATGCAGGATGCAGCCCACCAGCACAGGTTGCCTCATCAGTGCCTGGACTCTTCATAAGAGGGATGAAAACAAAGGGAGTGCCTGGGGCTCTGCAGGGCCTGGGAGCTGAGCTCTCCTTGCTTCTGTGCATGACCTGGTATAACACGGAAGGGTGAGATGGGGCCATGCACTACTCACCACTCACCATCAAAATCTAAACACCAAAATTGAAAAATCCTGCTTTTACTTCTGCCAAAGATAAATATGACATGATGACCAGTTACAGAGAACTGAAGAAGAAAGGATTTTATATCTCACTTTTTGTGACTTTTTCCATATGTTAACTCATGTGGTAACTTATCCTGTGAACAAAGAAAGGTTTTCTTTTCTTATGTGTCGTGTCATCTTAACTACACAAAGAGGGAGATAAAACAGGGGCTTAAGTGCTTAAAGGATGGCAATAAGTTCCTGCAATGCAATGGAAAATAGGTGGCCTCTGTAGAAGATGATAAATGACTCTCCATGTGTACAGTCAATGGAGACACATGGACACAACTCTAAACATAGACCTAAATTCATATGCATCTATCCACCTTAAGGCAAATTGCAATATGAAAATAGTTTTCACTGGCTGGTAGGGTTGCCAAGTTACCTACCACGTAGGTTCTGTGAAATTGCTATCCTGGTGGTAGTAAGCAGACAAGAGTACAAAGCACACAACAGCAAAGGCAAGCAGAGCATAGAGCCATGGCACAGAGGAAGCATAAAAGCATTTTTTTTTCCTGGATCATATAAACAGATCTGTGTTAGTGCATCATTGAAGCAGTATCACAGTGACTTTCTATGGTTATTTAATACAAAACCTAGGACAACACAGAATATGCCAAACCCATTAAAAGCAGCATTTGGAAAAATGAGTGTGGCACTGTACAGTCTTTGAAATTGTTTTTTATAAGGTATCTCTCACTAATCAAATGGAACCTGTGAAGGAATGAAAAGAACCAAGCAGGATGTGAGAGGTACTTCCCTTAAGAAAAAAGTGGACTTCTGTGTTATTGTTTTCTATGGCTATAAAAATCAGAGTAATTGTAAAAGATATTTTCCTGTACCTTGCATTCAAATAGGCAATCTTTAGTTAACATATCATGCCCTTCCGCACCCTGTCCTCTCTCCAAGTTACCATCAGCAGCATCTGCCTCCGTTACCTTTTATCTAATGGCTCTTTCATGTTGGTATATTTATGGATTTTTATTTTATAGGGATGATGCATTGCTTTATGCCCAATGAGAGATTTGAGGCTGCATTATAGAGGGATACATGAAAGGGTGTCAGTAGCTTTTGTAACAGTTTCTTTGGGTGCAGACACAGCATTCAATCAATATTCCTGGCAGTTTTCTGCTTTCTCAGAGCATTGCAGAATCTTCCTGAGAGGTTTGCAGGGGGCTGGTGGAATGGGGAAAGGTGCATCTGCAGTGCCGAGCAGCCAGGAGGTCAGATTGCATCTTTCTCCAGTGATGCCTTCTGCTATGAAGGCACAGAGCCTGGAGTCACCCAGTTTTAAACTAAATCCTGCCTATAAAGAAGGCACAGCTGCAATGCTGAAGCTGCTGAGCACTTCAGCTGTCATCTGTTCTGTAGGAACAAATAATCTGGCCAGTGAAATCTTTGCCCAGTCTCTGTGTGTCTGTGCTGGGAGATGGAGCACTCAGGTGGGCAGGTGGCTATGTGCCCTGTGATCAGTGTCCCCTGGGAGCCACACAGACCCTGAGATTTGCTGGCCCAGAGAGAACTGTGCAGAGCTCAGCTGCAGTCGACTCTGTTGTACGAATTAAAATCCAGTTTAGTGATCTTGTGGTCACTCTTTGTCTTCAGATGGAAGATGTTATATCTCAAATATGAGCAGAGTGATGCTTAGAGCATGCCTCATATGACTAAGATGCAAACCTCTTCAACAGAGTGGCAACATTAGCTCCTATATTAGGTCCCCCATACATATACATATATATAATATCTATAGTATATATACATATAATACAATATAATATAATATAATATAATATAATATAATATAATATAATATAATATAATATAATATAATATAATATAATATAATATAATATAATATAATATAATATAATATAATATAATATAATATAATATGTATAATAAATTATATATATATATATATGTATGTATATAGTCTAGACATAACTTTATAGATGACATAATAGCAAAACACTGCCAGAATAACTTTTTATGTGGATATAAAAATATGTTCAATGAGTGTAAATTCTATATGCATTTCAAAATCTAAATTTGACAAATTGATGGGTTTTCAGGGTGTGTCCATTTTTTTTTTTAATGATAAAATATTCAAGAGGTGTAGACTCAGATAAAAATAAATGTGATCACATAATATATTTTATTTAATTTATGGAGCACTACCTGTCCTCCTTTAACAGGCTACTGTCCTCCTTTAACAGGCTACTCAAGACATGTTAAAATGCTCTAATTCTATGTGCATACACGCTTATTGCCTGAGGATGTTAATGCATTTGTTAACCTTAAGTGCTGTCCTTGGTTATAAGTGTAGATGGCACTTTTGTACCACTATTTACCTGTGCTTTCTCTTATTCTCTGTTCTTTTGCTTCCTCCTCAGCTTTGATGCTGTTCACTTACAGTTCCTTTTAGCACTTGCTGTTGTATACCTGTGGTGAGACTGTAATGAGAGCACCTTCTTGCACCCTTCACCTGATCTTTCCACCCCCTTTTGCATAGCACATTTTTTAAATTAAAAATTTTGAATCTATAAAAAAAGTATGTTGGACTACTTATCATCATTAATTCCTAATGAACTTTCTACACTTTATGCTTCTCTGCCTGGGGTAAAACATCTCTAAGACCTGTATTTTGTCTAGGACAGGTTTCACTGAGAGCCAAAAGCTCCCAAATCTTTCTCAAATTCACAAACTTTCAGATGTCAAAAGTACAAGAAATCTGCATTCCCCATATGGTGGGCTCTGAATCAGGTGTATTAGCAGGCTCACCAGGTACTATATCAGACCATTTTCTCCCCTGGCACAGCAGAGCAGCAATGCAGGAGAAGCAGAACCAAGATTTCTTTTTTGTTTTGTCACCAGATGAAGCATTAGTACTGCATTAAGTAACCCTCTCATTAAGCAAAATGCTCTTAGATTCTGGTAAGGTCTTTCAACCACTGTTAGCATCTATTGTATGGTCTATGAAGTGTCCTGAAAATTGGTATAAAGTGCTTCCTTTGGCTGTAAACACCTCTTTTCTTATCTGACACTAAAAATCAGAAGAGGAGACTGTATTAATGGGAGCATGTACTACACCAGCAGAACTGCAGACTCTTTTTACCTCTTAGGCTTTGACTTCTTGCTGCTTTACAGATCTAAGCCTTCCACATCAGAAATATCAGTGAACATGTAGCTGTTACACTGTCCTTGTTTCAGGAAATTATTATGATTTCTTGGATGGAAATTGACTGATGGCCTCACAAAATTAAGACTGGTAGCTGCACACCTTCAGGCTGACAAGGCTTATCTCTGACCTTGGGAGGCCACAAAAACATGCCTTGAATTGTGGGAGCCAGAGAACTGGCCAAGGAAGAGTGCCATGCTCGCCCCTGGAGGTCCAACTCTTAAGTCATAACCCCGGAGTTATGGAGAGCAGAAACATTGGCCCCAGAATCCTTTGCTGCTTTATGTTGATTCCTTGCACCCCATTGATCCTTCCCCTTTGCTCCACCCCATGGCCCATCCCATTGGTCCCAGTGTTCTGCCCCGCCCCTCACTATTCCTATATAAACCCTTGTTTACGCTGCTGCTTTGGTGTTTTATCCCTGGATCTTTGCAGGCTGAAGCAATAAAGTCTTTCCTTGGAACTTCACATGGACCCTGTCTCCCTCTTCTGTGTTGCCCAGACTCACAGAAGAGCTGACTCTCCTTAGGGAAGGTCGCTGCATTCCTACCAACGTCCACCTCAACATTGAATAGCACATGGACTTTGGAAGATGCAATTGTGTTTGCACAAAGCCCCCAGAATGCACAGCCTGCATGGCTGCAAGCAAGTCCCTCTGTTGGAAAGACTGCTGGTGAGAAATTGCAAATAGGATAAACACATAGTTTATCCCCTCCAGCCAGTACATATCTTAGGACAGATGCTGGATGGAAAAAGTTTGCTTTTCCATTTTCCCCCCACTTTTTTTCATTTACATTATTCGGAAGGTAATAATGAGAATCATGAAGTTGTTGGAGGAGGCAAGAGTCGGCAAAAGTTAATTTGAAAATTGTATCTTTGCCAAAATGAAACTATTAGAATGTCTGGAGAAAGGATGGCTATGTTAGAACAAGAAAATATTCCTGGCAGATACATGATCATGTTCTGTGCACTTCTATTTATGACCAGAATCTTGTTCTTGACCTAGTGTGATGCTGAATTATTGAATCATCTTAATTAATTTGCTTCAAAACAATCTATGGAGTCTAAAAAAAGTGACTGGATAGAGTTTAATTTTGCATGGAGTCTGTTTTAAGCTGTTTAGTTCTTTATGTCTAAAGAATGACTTTTTAAAAATACATTTGCTGGATGATCACCATCTTGAGCTATTGATGTCAGTAGGAATCATGTAACTGATTTAAGGAAATTAAATCCAGTTTTATATATTTCTTTTCAAGTCATATCTATAGACTTTGATAATAAATTACTTTGCACTTGGGTAATCTTAACACTGCAAACTCAATATAGTTTTGGGAGAGAGAGGTGAACTCTGTTCTGCTTCATGTACAAATGGAACCAAGATTTAACTACTAATTCTTTATTATTGACTAAATACTTGTTGATAATGATTTTTGTGAAATAGGGTAGAAGTACCACTCTATTTTCAGTTCCCAGGTTGCATTTCTAATTTATAGTTAAAGCAAGAGTAAAATGGCTACGAACAAACAGACTCACAAACTGAACACTCTTATGTAGAAATCACCAAAATGCACCAGTATTTTAAGAAAGAGATTTAGTTAGTTTGAAGAACCCAGATTTGGTACAAGAAAGTTATCATACTTTTTCTTAAATGAATCATCAAACACCTAATTCTTTTATATACATTGGCACAGTGTCTAAACAGATCTCTGAAGATTGGCACCTGCTGGTTTTTGTGTGTGTGAAAAACAAAGGTGTCTTAACTGGCTTACTGGAGCAGTTGGATGGTTTAGTGTTATCCTTTGCAATCATGAGCTACATATATTAATAGCTGTTGTTTTAACATTTGGTCTGTGCATTCTGGACTGTGAGCTGATCTGGAGAATGCCTTAGGATATGAAGATCTAAAAGTAATAGCAAAGCTTATTACAGGATAGAAAGACAAAAGAAAATGTCCCACTATTTCCCTTAATTTTGATCTGGGTTCCCCTTTATATTTTTTGAGAGAGAGGGAGAAAAGGATTTGGTTACGCTAAAATATCAAGGTCAATAAGTCATCAATGACAGGTTAGATCAATACATGCTAAATTTGGAGTTTTAGTGGAAGCGGAAAAGAATCAGCAGAAAGATTTCTACTTTGTCTGTGTCTGCAAAAGGAAAGAAGTGTTGAAACCTATAGGTTAAACCCTGCTTGTAGGCATCTGCTGAGAGGTGTATCGAATTTTTGAATGCTGGAGTATTTAATGGGAATACGAATAACATGACCAGTCTGTTCCTTGGATTTATGATATATATTGTAGGCTGTTAAAAAAGGAGGAGGAAACACATATAAAGAGTGGAGGAAATGAGTGCTGCTTTCAAGACTTCACAATAAGTTATTTTTGACATCAGACTGTAGAAAATGAAATTTTCTGAAACGTAGAACTTTGAGCTTGGCTGAGAAAACTAATGAAAGGATATGGACACATATTTGAAACTGGGACATGGAAATTAGTAGTCAGAAGGGCAGGAATGTGTTTTCCCTTCTTTTGATCCTTTATCACAGAAGAAAGCTACCAGTAATATACAGTGGTGGCTTGTCTACTATGACTCCAAGAGAGCAGGATTTTAAAAGACTCCTTGCTTGGTCTTAAAGTACATTTTTGCTTTGTGCATTGAGTTCAAAGCAAGCCTGAAATTGCAAGTAGAACTCAAAACCATTGTGGTTTCACCTCATTTTTTACACTGAACCTATTGAGGTTTGAGTGATTTAATCCTAAAGCTGTAAATCTGGATATGTTCACACAGAACCTAGTAAAGGTTATTTGAAAGAATTGCAAACTCCAGGAGACATCAGAGAACTTCGGCTGAGCTTGTTAATTGAAAGTAATGGAGCACAAGGTCAGGGACTATTCCAGGGTTTTCAAAGTTGCTGGGAAAATTTTTCAGAGCTCTGTTGATATTAAGTCTGTGTCCAGCTGCATTATAGGTGCTGTCTGGGGTCAAAAGACTTGTGCTGAATTTACAGTAGGGAACATTCATGAATCTCGTTATCTAAAATGCCCTTGATTTCAAAGAGGAGATGAAAACAAGGCAAAAATGTTAAATGTAGAGTTGTGCTTATAAGGCTGTTTGCAAACTGAAAAAAGGCAGATAGAGCAAGGGGAGTGAAGTGAGTATTTGCACACCAGGTGGAGTAGAAGTTTTCAAAGATTCATGATTCTTGGTTTCTGGCTGAGGCTGCAGTGTCACTACTTTGACACATTTCCTTGAGCTCTTTCTCTGCTATTACTTCCCATGTAATGGCAGCTGCTTGTTTCCCATTTTCAATTGATCAGGAAATATTTTTAAATGGCTGTCTTGCAATGCTTGTGTTTACCTTGTATTATGATTAAATAAAACTTTTTCTCATGCTCTGTGGTAGCCATGACATTTCTGCATATTCCTCTAGCACAAATTAAACGTTTAGATTATTAAATCCCTCCTGGAGTTCAAAAATTTTCCATTTAAAAAGCTCCCATTCTCTTTCCCCTCCCTCCTAGTCCTTCTTAGTCTTCACATCATCAGCAAGTCCTGAACTGTGCTGGTGTTTTTTTGGGAAACTGCTGTTCCAAGTCTCCTGTTGATAAATGTTGAGATCATCAGCCCAAGGAAGTGTGGACAGTGTCATTCTCTGCTTCCATGCCACAGGACTCAGTGTTGTCTCTATTAACTACTTGCACATTTAGGGCTATGGAGTATGTTAAATCTGAAATAAAGGTTTCCTACCTGATTAGGTGTATGGCTGTAATGGGATCACGTGGAGAAATGTTTACTTTGATCAGTGACTGAATTTTCCTTCTTCCTCCATAAAAAAATAAGCAGAAAATAATGTCAAAAAGTGTTATTTTGTCCTAGAATTACTTTTTTCTTCTTTTGAATAAGAGCAGTAGTGTTACATACAGGTTTAATATTTTGTGTCTTGGTGGAAGTAATTAATATAGATTAGTCAATTTTAATAAATATATTTACCTATTACACTAATAACACTATTGTGGCTTTAAGTAAGTTGTATAAAGCGCCTTTAAATGGGTGCATCTGTTGAAAAAGGTTAAATCTTGAGGAAATAGGCACAAAGTTGAATTGTCAGAATCACTTGTATTTTAAAATCTTGGTCAAACCTGTCCCTGAATATAGAACTGAAACAGAGGCACAAAGTATATGTTTCCTGGGGATAAATTTTGCCTTTAATAAGTAAAGTAGTTGTTCCAGAAACAGACATAAATTTGGATCACTCTTTTTCCCAAGCTTGTATGCTACATCTCTAGAAAATTACCACCTACAGAAGCAGAACTATGGAAACATCTGAGTGTCTTACTAAGTTCTTTCAGCGTTTAAAAACAAAAGCTTTTAAAAAATTGAGATCTTGTTCCCAGTCATGCTGGTATCAATCTTGGATAACAATACTGGTGTCAATATAGGTACAGTAGCTTGATTCTTGTGTCAAAATCTGGCTTAATATCCAAGACTTTCTACCTCAAAAGCCAAATAGGTTCTTTCAAAATCTCAGTTATAACTCTGCCAAATTTTACTTCAGAAAATCTTTCATTGCTTCTTAAAATCTATGTGACCTAGCTATAGTAATAGCAAGAGCCTTTTCTTTACACTCATAATCATATTGGTTATAATATGAGATGAAGTGTCCTCTGATAAAATAACATTGCTATCTGATTTAATAAGATAATTGCTATCTTTATTCATAAATATTGTGTTTTATTGCTTTCTGTTAGTGTAGCACACGTGGGATTCATAATTTATTTCAATTAAACCAGCCATCTGAGAAGGTAGTGAAATGTGATATTAGTAATGCTGCTTTTACTGTACCACCATAGATTTTCTGGAAATGGACAGGGCAATTCTCTGTGGGACAAGAGCTCTTTTCCTGCCTTTCAAAAGCATCTGGTGTACCTGCTGATCAGGTCTAAATAGGAAAGGAAAATTAATTTTGATAGCTTGAGATACTTTCAATCCAAGTACCAGGAATTTAAGCTAAAAGGAAGAAGTGGGGGATGAAGGAGGGAGAGGGAAATGATGAATTGAAAGAGAACAGGCAGGAGAGAAGAAACATGAGAGAAGTTTCTGAGGTCAGAGAGAGAAAAAAGGCTAAGAAAGAGAGATGGTGTAAAGTGCTGCAAAAGCAGTAGAAAAAGTACAAATGCATTTTCTATGCACAAAATACTTTTGGCCAGACAAAATGGGCAATAAGGCAATAATAAACAGAGGAGAATAAAAAGCTGTTTTTCCTCTGATTCTTACTTCTGTGGGCTAACAGCAAACTTCCCCTAATTTACACTTCTGAAGAAATGTAACACTCCAAGCTTTCTGCAGCTTTACTTCACACCCTGGTGTTGCAGTGCATAGTCTCTGAGTCATGCTCTCCCTTTTAGCAGATCTTGGAGCACAGGCAGCTCAGGCTGAATGTGAAATCTACTTGCTGGTTCCTGTCAGGTCATTTCTGGGGCCCTCTGGATTCTGTACCTGAATTCTGCTGGGACACAGACTGAAGTCTCTTCTTCTGGCATGGTTTGGTGGCAGGGTTAAAGGAGGCAGTCATGGGCTGCGGGCAGCCGACTCCTTTAGCACCTACTTGGAAGAACAATGGAGAAAAATTGGGGGGATTTCGAGACAAGAAAGAGGAATGCTGCTAGAAGTGTTGGTCCCAATATGTGTTTAGGGTGTTGTGGAAAAGCAGCTGCTCCAGTGCTCTCCTTCCCATCTTCTTCCCAGGGGCAAAGCCTCTTCAGACTGTGTCTGAGTTTTGGGGGAATATCTGATGAGATTCTTCCTTCTGTCTTTTCCTGCATTCAGCTTGGCAATTTAGTCTTGGCATGCAGTTTTTTTAATGGCAATTATAGCACTAATAGCAATTTGCATGGAAATTAACATTGGAAACAAGTGCTTCTGTCCTGTGCTTACGTGGAAGCTCTCGGGTGGCCAGCCAGCTCTTCAGGGCTCCTAATGGATGGCACCTCCGAACACCAACAGGGGGAACTTGTAGAAATGGTAATAAATTTTTGTGATGCTATAACAGATCATACTGACGAAAACCATGTTTTTCAGGTTGAGTATGATGCACTCTTCGCATTATACAGCTTTCACACAGCCTCATTTAATGCCCACTATCTCTTACTATTGTGCTGGTTCCACATGGAAGGGCGGGGGGCAGAGCTGTCGGGTGGAGTGGAGGGGCTGTTCCCCCTCTGGGAGCTTCCCTGTGGGATGTGGGGACAGTCAGAGGCTGGTTTGGTGGTTGGCATCCCAGGTGGCAAATGAGAGAGTTGTTTTGTTTTCATAAATCACATTGGTGGGGGGTGGGCCGCTCTCTTTTGGTTCCAGCCTCTCTGGGGGTGAGGTGGCTCTGGCTGGGGCCAGCCCTGGCTGCATGGCCCCGGCCCCTGCCCTGGCCCTGGTGTCCCCCGGCTCGGCTCGGCCCGGTGCCCCGGCCCAGGCCCGGCTCTGTGGGGAGCCCCTGGCCCGGCCATGGCTCGGCTCCCCAGCTCTGGGCTCGGCCCTGTTGGCCTCCAGCCCCGCGTGGCTCCCGGCTCTGCTCGCCTCAGCTCAGCTCAGTTCCCCTCTCCACGTGGCATGGAGGATCGGGGAGCCACCAAAGGTTCTCCCTTCCCCCTGCCCCTCGTTCTGAGAGAAGAGGCCTTCAGCTGACCATGTGGCTTCACATTCTGGATGCAATTTTAACTCTTTTAATGCCTGGATAAGATTCTTTATCTCCTGAGCTCCCCTGAATGAGAAGAAATAAAGCATGGAGTCTACAGAAGTCAGCGGAATGAAGATAAAGTTCCTGATGGGAAGAGATTAAAAAGATGCAACTGGTGAGTAGCTGAAAACCTTTTTTTTTGTGGGCTATAAGAGAACTGTAACTACACTAAATTTCTTTTAAACTGTGAAATATACTTGGGGAGGTTTGGTTGCTTGAAAGGAAGACTTTTTGCCTTGGGGAAATGGAGCTCTCTGTTTTGGGACTGGAATATGGACAGAGACATTTAATAGACAAGGAGATGAAAAGAATTTTATTTTTCAGCATCCTGCCTTTAAAAGTGGTACCCCATGTGTGCATCATAACCCTTAACACAGCTCTGGAAGGACTGTGGGAATGGGAGGAAATCATAGTTTGTAGGTCTGGGCTGATGCAAATTGTGAGAGTGGGAACATTCCCTAAGCCTAAACCAGAAAAAGGGACTTTTCTCTCTAGATTAAACTGAAGTAATTATTTAAGTAGATAACTGACTGAAGTGTTTCTGTATGTTATGAAGAAATTGGAATGAAGGGAGGGGGAGGAGGGAATAATCTAGAAATCTTATTCTGGATTCTTTTTGTGTTATTAATATATTTCTTCTTATACCCTTTTAAGTTTTAAGCCTGCCTTGCCTCTCCTCCTGAATCCTATCTCTAAAGGAAACTAAATATTAAAATTGGCAAACCCAAGTCACACCGTGACAACTATTTACAAAGGAGATTTGTTGTTTTTCTTCTTAATCATGCTAGAACTCTGAAGTTCAGGGAGGTCAGGAGAGAATATTGGAAATTGAACTTTTCAACCTGGTGGCCCCTGCAGTCTTGGCAGGCAGCAGTCTGACAGGAACACAAGTTCAGCAACAGAGACAAGTAATGAAAAATGTGGGTTTGCAAGATTTCTCTGTCAATAACAAAGCTCATCTTTTTGTGTCAGCAAGACATTGCATGCAGCACACATTTCAAATTCAGTTAATCTCAAAATAATTCAAAAATCAAAAAGCTTATTCAACCAACAAGACATACCAGATTGACTCACTGTGTATTCATGGAGGGGATAGCAGAGTGAAAGAGAATTCAATATCAGAATCAGAAAAGCAGCCCTAGTTTTCGCTCAGTCTAAATTGTTTTTAGGCCACACAAGCACACAGTGAATGCTAAAAGAGTTGCCACAAGAATATTTTATGATTGCATTGTTTGCATTACTCATCTTGGAATAAAATTGACAAAGGTGGCAGTTGTACATGTGAACACATGCTCTTTCTGCCTCACTGCAAGATCTTGCATATTTTTAATGCTATTTCAGGACTGCATCTGCTGTCACTACACACCTGACATTCAGATTTGGGGCCAAAGAGCATGTATGAACACAGTGATAGGGTAGAGGAGTTTGTTGTGATACTAGTGTTTGTTTACTGTGGTTCAGTGCTTCCTGTTTGGGATGTTGCATGGAGAACAATTCAGACACTGCTAGAAATAGAATTGCTGGTGCCAAATTAATATGTTTTTATGACAGGACACCTGCTAGACAGTGTCTATAAAGGGTGAAGGCAAACAAATGGCAGTTTCCTGTTAATTAGAATAATGTATTTACCTGCGAATGTAAAGGTCAAGATGCAGGACTGCCCCTCAGACAAACAGGTCCCATGGACCTTTGTGCCACTCAGCAGGGAGTTAGTGTCAGCATGTGGTTTGGAGTCATTTGGGTGAGGGCCAGGAGCTGTGGGAATTGGCACTGCAGAGTTTGTCCTTGCAGCTGAGCATGCAGAACACTGGGAGGCTCATGGGCACCATTGGCTGTTCCTCAATGCTCAGCTTGGACTGAGCTGCTGTGGGATGTATAAAACAAAGGCTCCCCTCACTGCTCCGACTGACAGTTATTCTGAGCAAAAATAGATTATTTGGCAATAAATTGCTTTCGTCTCTTAGGCTCTGAATTTATGTAATTCATATTTTATCCTTTATATGTATCTTAGAAGTTTTCCAGACACTGAGCACTGAATTGCTGCAGACACTGTTCTCCTGCATGAGGTGCGAAGAGCTTTTATTCTTGAAGCTTGTAGACAGCTGAATAAACTATTTCTTTTTGCCTGTCATCAAGGCTTTGTTTGTCTTTGCAGAGTGTCATCCAATATAAGTCAATTACAGACCCATCTTTTAATTGTCAGTCAACAGTGAAGACAGGAACAGCCATGAAACACTTGCTTTATTCAGCAGGGAAGGGAAAAGGCAGGATGTGCCATGAGATGACTTCAATTTCCATGGAGATTTCAACAGTGGGATGCTGGCAGCCTTGGGGTCACATGATAAGCACTTAAGCAGCTAACAACACAAGTAATGAAAAAACCCACAAACCCCTTATGATTTCTAGATAACCTGGAAAGATAAGTGTTTTTTTCTTTCACATATTTCATTATTAATTGGTAGGACTACTGCAGGACAGAGATTCTAACCTTCTGCTTGGAGCAGTAGGTCTTGGGTCATGCAAGCTAAAACAAGTATTTCACTAGCTTCTAGCCTATTCAGTAGGGGAAGGAAAAAAATTGGAGTTACCTCTGAGCTGCACTTTTAAAGATGAGTAGTATTTTCAGAACAGGTGGTTTGGATCATATGTGAGGCAATCTGCTTCTCTGTTCTATTGAGGCAGTGACCAAACATCAAGATTTACAGGGAAAATATGATTGTCTCCCTTGGTCTCCAAAAGCCAGACATTTTCTCTAGTCTGCAGAGATCTGCAAACTGCTTTAGGAATATGGTATTCTTTGCATGGTTCTGTATTATTTACAGTTCTTAGTTCTTTAGTTGTTTGCTGAATTGAGGTCAGCAATGATGTGTCATGGCAGAGAGAGCCTGGTAAGGCAAGTATGCCAGTTTGCTGGGATAACAGTCCCATAAACCTGGCTTTGGTGCATTTTGATAAGATTTATTCAATTTCCCCTGATGAAAGTTTTTTTCTTACCTTACACTACACAAAGGTACCTAAAACTTCATCAGACTTGTGCATCAGACTCTGTGGCAGACCTCTCAACTCACTCATCCATGGAATCCTTATAAAACTGGGTCATGCCCATGAGGGAGAGCAAAATATAAGAGGAGATTACAAAAGCCTATTTGCTGTTGAACTCTTGCTTTAGTTGTTCCCTGTTGACATGAGTGCTGCTATATGTTCTTTATGTAAACATCAATTATTAATCTTCCTTTGGCAGCACTCGGCTCTTCCTCCCGCTTTCAGGTGGTTGAATGGAGTGGTGAAGGAGGGAGGGCACAGTGTGCTCCAGCAGTCCCCAGCCTAGCTAGGGCAGTAGGAGTGAAGAGTGGATGCCCAGCTTTCACACATACCTTTTAGGTTTTAACAATGTAGATGGGGTCCCACAGTGCTGGTTGGTCCACAGGTGTACCCTGTGCAGGTTGCATGTGACATGGAGAAAATGAACCACACAGAAGCTGATGTCTCCAGTTGCTCCATTTTCTGTCTTTTCACTTTTTGAAAAGGGGTCCTCAGGAAAGCAGGACTAGACTGGTTTCTAGACTTTTGCTCACCCAGTACCAAGAGCTGCTGGAAGTATGGCAAGGTCCCTGTCCCCTGCTTGCCAATAAAACGAAAGCCAGTGAAGTTCTTTGTGCTCTATGTGGGCATTGATCCTGGAGGGTTACAGTTGTTGCTATTGACAAACTGAATCAAATTAAAACCTGCTGCTGACTGTTCCAGCTTTTTGGTGAGTGAGGGAGACAAAGTTTCCAAAGATAATGTAGAGGAATAATCCCCAAAATTAGGACAAAACATTAATGGGACAGAAAATATATCAAGGTTCATTCACTAATGATCATCCTTGCAAAATTGCATCTTTCTTTTCTGCTTCAACCTCAAAGTTTTAGACCTTTTGATACTGTCAACTACAAGGGAAATAAAACCTTTTAGCTGTCCTGCTTACATTTAGTGTAAAAGACATAGGCAATTTATAGCAAATAATAATGCAAATGTACTTTAAATGTTAGAGATTCTAAACAGGCAACATGTTATAAAACTTTATGCATTTTATGCCTATTACACATGCACAGCTCTCTTCAGATGAAATGACAAGGCCTAGTTAACATTATTTCTTAAGTTTTTTTTGTCACAAATGCTTTTTTCACATCCCAGCACACTGTAGTTCATCCAATGCCACATGAAAAATCTGTACACTTTTTCATAACATAAGGAGATTTCTATAGGCTCTGTAAAGCTTTCTTAGTACAAAAGGTTACTGATTACCTTGCAGAAGAGCAGTTTGGTTTGTCAGCTTACAAAAGTGTTGGGGAAGAGATGATTCCTAACAAAGCTTTGAGCATTTATCCAAGTGTTTTGAGTTGTGCCACAAAGAAAGGCTGGAACTTCTAACTCTATTAGTAAAATTACATTAAAACAATATAGATTTTAAAGCTGTTAATATATTTTTGGAGATGATGGCTATTGCTTTTTCTGAAACATTAGGTCAAATATATGGATATTTAAAATTTCATGTCTTTGTGCCAAATTCCTAACTAGAACAAGGACTAAAGAAGGTCTGTGAAAAGTCATTCATGCCTGCAACATGCACACAACATGCTGTCTCTTGGAAGAAGGTTCAGCTCAGATTTGTTGCTCTAGCTTCTGGTAAAAGTTCAAAGTTTGTAACAAAATCCATCATCTAGTCCTTGCTGCTGAGTGTGATGGAAATCCCTTCCCTCTGCTAATGACGTGTGAAATTTGGAGTGCACAGGTTCATCTGATGCTCTTTATTGGCTGCATGGAAAGAGCAGACTGGAAAGATCCACTAATGTTGCTCTTCAAACACCCTGTCCTTTGAGATAGGTGATTGGCATGTTAGATATTGGACTAGAATTACATGGAGATCTGAAGAATATGATTTTATTTATATTGTTTACTGTGTTTTGATATTTTTGTTTCTCATGTTTTCAGGTAAAATCTGGCATTACTTGTGCCAGGCAGGCCCAGCTGAGTGTCCTGGACAGCTCTGGTTCTGTTGTGCCAGCTGTGCTGAGCTACACTTGGCCTTTGTGAACCCAGGCATGGGTTGAACAGAAGCACAATGAACTGAGTGTATGGAAAAACTGATAAAGGAGAATATCCAAAGAAAACTCATTTCTCCAATTCCCTCCGCTGACTCCCCAACAGACATCAGGAGCTGGTTGTTGCAGTAGAAAGGTGTTTTCTAAAAAGAAAACTTTATGGGCTATTTAAACAACTCATTTCTATCCTATTCAGGTATCTAAATGTATTTACCCTCTTTCTTGAAGGGCTTTGTTCTTGTTTATGAAGACAAACAATTACATGACTACCTCCAAATCCTTTTGCATTCTAATGTACATAAATTTCCCTGTAAGTCATTTACTAATTGAAACAAAGTTTGTAATTGATAATTTATTTGGTCAAACCCTTTTTTTTACTAATTCACCATAAATAAATCCTTTGTTTTTCAAACTTGCTCACCAGATGAGCAAGGTAAATAATTCTCCACATGTTCTTTGGTCATAAGAAGTTAAAAGCAAAAACCATTGAAAATTAGAAGATTTAATGATTTTGATTTAATGAAAAAAATCCCATAATATTTTGTTGCTGATCTTAGACTTTATCTAGTTGTGGGGTTACGTTTTCATATGTCATTTTTGTTTCAATTTTACAAGAATTTTCAAGGGTATTGAGGAGAAGGAAATAACATTCATGTGAGTCTGCTGAATCTTTGAGCAACTAAGCAGTTAAGCATGAAATGTCTGCAATAAGACAGACAGATAAATTATAAAATACCTTTCTAGTAACAACTGAAGATAGGAAATATTATGTGAAAGGGGCAGGAACTGTTTCAAAGGGCACTAGATAATAAAGGGTCTGCAAGTGTTACTGGTAAGTGATTTATTGATTTGTTCAGTGTAGCATGCTAGACTGTACTGATTTATACAGAGTATATACAAGAACCATGTCATTACAAACTGCAAACCAATCTTTAAAATTAGTTACTGTCCAATAGGTTTTGGAAAGATATACCTGTCCTGCTGCCACCCAGTCCAGAGCACAGCTGAAGATGGAAGTTGATGTGAGTAGATCAAAGCTCGTTATATTAGGTCAAGTGATTTTAACATAGATTTATGAACCAAAATTCTGGTTCATTTTGTTTTCTCTTTGGAAAGAAAAATCGAAGTACTTAAAGGATTTTCCTTTTCAATATCTGTAACTTTCTTGCACTTTTCTAATGGTATTTCCCTTTCTCTCACGTTCTGTTTTTCCTAGGTTATCCAAACTCCTCTGTTATAAATGAGAAACATAAGTCTTGATATTTAGCAAAATTTAGATTGTTTTATTTTATATAGACAGAGCAAGCAGTGCTGGGCAGGCAGAAGGGTCACTGCCCACTCCATGCTCCACTGAACTTTGGTTTGCAGCTCCCTTTTATAGAATGGTTTCCTTGTAGTCATCAATAATTGTTATTTTTTTGTTGTCATAATTTTGCCAGATAAACAGTGGTAGTCCATGGGACTGCTGGACGATGTGAGTCTCTGGAAAATTTGTCTAGTCCCACAGATAATCATCTGGTCTTGGTAGATGAGGGCATGGCAGAAGTCAGGAAGTCTGATCCTAGGGATAGTCTGCAATTGATTACACAAAGGCAGGAAACCTGATTTTGTAGAATCTGTTGGGCTGTGTGAAAGCCTTGTTTTGCAAGCTGTCAGTAGATACAACTTATTTGGAAACATAATATTCGTAACAGCAGGATTTTAAACAAAATGATTTAATCATATATTTTCCTTTCTTTAGTGTCATGCTTCATTTCAGACCTAAGTATTCTGGTTTATACAAACCTCAATACTTTTATGATTTACACGGATCTTTTATCAATTATCATACATCTTTTCTTTTTGCCTCTACTCTTGGGGTGCCAGTATGCTCAAAGTCTGTATCTTAGTGATGTCTTTAATGGTCTCCAGCCATGTGTATTAGTCTTCATTTCAAGATGCAAGACCTACTTTTTAATTCTTGATGTTTTATTTTCGGTCTGAATTGCTAACCCAGGTTACAATTACTATAGTTTTATCTAGTTTTTTAATAAAATTCTATCTTATTTGTATTGAGTGCATATAATAAGTTACCTGAGTATCTATCACTTGCCAAGGATGGGAAATTGGAACGTCTGCAGAATTGATTCTGCGAGACATAAAGACCTTCAACTTTAGAAAAAAGTCTATTGCCCTGGAAATTATTGCTGGGGCAAAAAAGTGCCTTTTCACAGATTTCTGATCTTTAGAAGCAAAAGTGTCATGACTCAAAATGAAAGCTTGTGGCATATGTGTTTCTTAAAAGAAGACTAAGACGTGTGGTGTTTCATATTTCTCCAATATAAAAGTCAATATTTGATGATCTGAAAATCTTTTGAGCCCTTAGCACACACCAGGAGCCTGGTGCACTGGAAAGCACATGGCACTCTCAGGTGTCCACACTGTGCTCCAAGGAGCAGCAGAGCTGGAGCGTGGCTTCACATAAAGCTCTTCCATAAGCAGCAGCACAGCCAAGGGCAGGGAAAAGGCAGCAGTTTTGTTTATTGCTGTTTGCTTTAGCAGAGTGCCCAGCAGCCCAGCCGTGGGCTGTGCAGGAAAGAAGTGTGCTCTGCTCTGCACTAAGGCAGAACAGACAGAAGAGACAAAGGTGTGTGCTAAAAGGCACGGGGACACGAAGCACAGTGGTGGCAATAGATGGCATGCTAGTTCTGGTATACAGCTCTCCAAGGCTGGCCACTCCCTAGCTGTATCAGAAAGGAAATCTTCGTGCATAGAATGGAGGGACTGTAACATTGGAGGTGTTCAAAGTATGTAATTTCCTACAACAAAGGACACGGTGGCAGAGAGGATGAAGCTGCTTTTGTATTTTTGTAGGGAGTGGATGCTGAAGGTGGAAGTCACTGCCTGAGGATAAGTGATAGCCTGTTTCTCAGTGTGGAATGAGATGACAAGGCTGGGACAGGCAAGGGAAAGCTTTTAAAATGAAGATGCTTTTTGTTTGATGGAACATAAAAGGAGGACAAAATGATGCGAAAGATGACAGAGAGGACAGCTGATGTGGTCAAAGTGACAGAGTAGTAAAATAATATTTTCAAAAATATTGCAAATGGATGTGAGCAGGGACAGAATTGCATTTGTCAAACCCCAGGAAAAATACTCCATGTTGCTTTAATAAAGCGAAAAGGTGTTTGGAGCCCAGAGAGAGTTTTGCCAGTGTGATCTGACAAGAAAAGCCATATCTGGATTTTGTTATGTAGAGAGGACCTGTAGGATTTACACATAAACTGGATGTGGGGACAGAGAAAAGGACGGAAGATGAAGGTTAGCCCAGATTATGGATTGCAACAAGTAGCACTGTACTATTGGCAGTAACTGAGGAAAGAGAAAAAAAATTTTGAGCAGTCTTGCTATATTAAGCTAAAACTAATAAGTAGATATCTCTGAAAAGATTTTAATTCAGTCAGGATATGTTGGAGCAGAGAGATACTTTTTTGTGTTGCTAGGATAAAAATATAAATTGAATTTATGTTTTTAAATCAGGCCTTGGCATAAAGTTGACAGTTCCTCTCTCATAGGAAAAGGAGGGGAGGGCATTTGGGTTTCACTGGTGGAAAAATTGAACTGGAAAATACGCTACAGTCTAGATCATTTGTGGAAGGTCACCAGGTTTGCTGTGGTTTCAGGTGGTTTACATGATTTAGAGAATTATGACTATGGAGCAGCCATGGATTCCTTTGTGCTTTACAGTTGCAAAAGGTAGTTAGCTGGTCTGTTGCTGCCTTAGTGAATATAGATGCTGGCTGCAGAAGCAATTTGAAGTGCTGTTTTATTCTTGGGGAGAGGAGGTGGTTCACGTGGCAGTATATTTTTTTCTCACTGTATCAAGTTTTCATCTGGCTGTCGAATATAATTTCTGAGCCCAGTGTGTATGTTATTTCCTCTTTGGCTTTGTATATATAATTTTAATTTGTGTCATAGATTCAGACTGTTATCCTTTGTTTTACAGCATATTAATGAGAAACAGGAGGGCAGAGGAAACTAGAATATTTTTGGTCTAGTGCTTTCAATTTAGTATTTTGTGTATTTTGTGTGCACTTCATTAGCTGGAGCTGTTAACAAAGTGGGGTCTTTTTTTTGTTTGTTTTTAATAGAGTGTGAATTCTGAAAAGTGCATAATACGCCCACTAGGTAAAATGTACGCTGTTCCTCTGTGGCTTCTGGGCTGAAAAATTCCAATTACCTCCACTGGAAGCACTCTCCTAGGCTGTATGAGACAGATCCAAGTGCACACTGGTGCAGGAGCTGATCCCAGCCATGGCATTCAGCAGGGAGTGCTAGTTAGATTTCCAGAGCAGGTGCCAGGCTGGATTGCAGCAGGCACAGTCTCCTGGTGAATAGAGGGAAGGGGCTGCTCTGCAGGGCGTCAACAGCAGCAACCCAGCTGTGGCTGCTTGTGGTAATGTGGGGGAGATAGGGCGAGATCTATGTTAATGTTAATGTTAATGTTATGTTAATGAATGTTAATGAACTTTGTTACGACATAAGTTCATACTTTATCACAGCTGACCTCAGGAAACCAATTTCTGGCTTGATGGATGGCCTAAATGCCACTGAGCCTGTTTTGAACTTTCAAAACACCAGGTATTAGAAAACCAAATTCTGATCATTGATGCACTGCACTGTGGCCCTATTTTGTTTGTCCTTTGCTTTCCTTTTTGCTAGGAGTGGTATAAAGCCTGCTATTAAACTACCTAAGGCTGGAGTCACCATTGATCCTGAACAATCATTTGATTACCATTTTAGTTGCCTCACAAACCCCATATTCCTTGTTTTCTGGAATACTGGGAAGATAAGACCAGTGCTGCTGCAGGAGGATGAAGTGCTGTGCATTTCCCCTGCTGGGCCACTGAAATGTGGGGCTTTTAACTTTTCATATTAGAGCTCACCTGCAATCATGCTCCTGGCATTTAAACTGTAACATATTATTGCACTGCTTGGAAGCTGTTCATGTTGCCTAGAGCATGTTTGGATAGTTCTAGGATGCCATTAGGTACACTGAAGTTCCTAGGCTAGCTTATGCCACAGTGAAATCATTTTCATGTGTCGCAGAAATGTATTTGCCTTAAAGGTGTAGTTCAGACTGGGAGCTGGCTTCTGAAGTGAGTCTCCCAACAATCCACAGTTCCTTTCATTTGCTTCACAGAACAGCCTTGGACAGCAAAGCAGCTGCGTTATTCTGTGATACAAGTGGACTGGGACAAGGTACTGCATGTACCCTGTGCATTGGGTCTGGGTGGACAGTCCAAGCTGCCTACCCCCTCATCCCTGAATGCACACAGCAGGATATTGTCCATCAGAACCACTGTTTACTTTAAAGCAATCCCATCTGCTGTGCTGCATTATATATTACCTTGGACTATGTGTGTATTAGACAGGATTCTGTGACACTTTGTTTTAGTGGGATTCACTGCCAAAAGAATTACTCTTGTGGGCTGTTTTTTGGGTTGTCTTTTTCTCCCCAGTGAATGAAGATCTCATTGTATTGTTCACTGGCAGTTGTTTGTCCCATCTCACACAGGCAGCTGCACATAATTTGGCTGAGGTTTATTAATAGTTTTCTAGTTTATGTTTAAGACTGTGTGCTAGATTTATGGCAGAAAAAGTATCACCTTTGAAAGAATTAGAAGGTGAAAGCAGATAATGAGCAAAGGCTGCCTGCCATGGTAAGTCCTGCTGGGTGCAACAGTTCTGGTCCATACTCGTTCATACTTGAACATCTGACACCTTTGAGAGGGAAATGGGAAGAATCAATTTTAGGGCATGGAGAACAAGGAGCAGTGTGAATGTATGACTTGCTCAGGCAAGAGGAGGTCTCTATCAACATAGAGAATTAAGTCTGAGCCTAAGATCAGCTCAGGCTAAATGTCTGAATCACTAGATTGTATAGATTGTACTTTCATTTTTAATGGTTTCTCAGTGGGAATGAATGAATGAGAAAAACAATGGGGTTGAAAAATAGAAATCAGTGTTAGTGTCCTTATGTCCCTGTGTTTCAAGTATCTGCTATAGTCTGTGTTATCTTTCTTTGCCTTAGCAATTTGCATAGTATTTTATTATGTAATTTAAGGTTCTTCACCCTGCATTAGGCAGAATTAATATCCCATGACACTCCAACTGTCTGCTTGCTGCACCTCCTTATGAGACACTTTTCTCTAGGGAGAAAGTTCTGTGTTGCACTAAACATTTCTTGAAGCACATTCACAGCTGTTTCTCAAATGTGAGTGATAGCAAACAGCATTACCTTAATGTATGGCAAAACAACAGCAGCAGGATTTTGGGAAGAAACCATCCATACTGAAGTTACTAGAACTTGATTGTGTCTGGATACAATAGATGTAAAACTACTGACCACCTCCAAAGTTCTTGACACTTGCTTTAATGTTTTGTTATTCATGGACTGAGATATCTCTTATGTAACCAGTCAGTGCATTTGCTCTTGATGTGCATAGCATTCAGATTAATAATAATAAAAATAGTTCTTTACACAATTTTGCAGAAAAATAGTTGTTTTTACCTTCAGTTTCTAGTGTCAAGACCTATCTATTTGGCATTAATATTTGCTTACTGATCAGTTAAAATGTTAAAATTAACAGAAATTCCTATGCTCCCAGTTATGTGCTCCCTATGAAAAAAAGACAAATACAGTCTCACAATGTATTATTGGGATCACAAAGAATGAAACTTTGCTATGAAAGAAAAGTCCCCTCATCAGCATTTTTCCTGACCAGCTCCCCTTTGCAGATAGGCTAATGCTTTCAGATTTCTTATTAAGCTTATTTATGTACTTCCATTTTCTCTGCATGAATTAGAAAAACAGATAAGAAAAAATATCCTAATTTAAAGTATAATTTATGATAAATTTTTTGGCACTGCAAAGATTGATCATAGAAAAAAATTTAAATATTGAAACTTCATACTTACAATATCTGCTGTGAAAATGGAGTTTAACTGCAGGACTTCTTTTCCTTCTGAAAATACTGATTGGATTTTCAACACGATGTTCATGAGTAAAAGATGGTGCTACACAATGAGACTTTTTTTTTTTCTTTAAGTAGTTCTGTTTAATGAAATGTATAAAAATCTTATATTGTTCTGTCAAAACAGAAGTAATGTGCTTACTCTGTTTCCTGCTGTGATCAACCAATCTGGTAATTTAAATCTAAATGTGCCATAATCTTAAACACCGGGAGGATTAGAAAAAATGATAAAGAAAACACCCACGTTTCCATTTAATAGATGGCCTTTTGAGCTCATTTCCAATTTAGTGCTGTCTTTCCTTGCTGAAAACAAAAACAAATTTCCTGAAAATAATATCAAAACAGCAAAAGTGCATCAATTAAGCCACAAGATTCAACAGGGCATCTTTTAATGGGCCATTAAGCCTGGGGTGTATTGTGAAATACCAAAGTAAAGGGCAGATTACTTAAAGTGCCCACAGAATATATTAATGATTCATTAAAACATGCCATGTAAACAAATGGTCATATCATAACCAAGTGGCCTGATTATGCAATCACTTTTAGTGGTGTATTAAAGGAGGAGATCTACAAAGAGCAAGTTTGAATTTGATCCAGCCTGTTGAAATGAAGACTAAAGTTGTTTTTAAAACCTGAAATACATATTATCTACAATTTTCCAAGTAATATCCTACCATGATTGAGGGAAACAAATGTGTTAGGCAAATAATTTTCCAAAGCAGTAATTTGATTTAGTGCCTGGCAGTGTTGCTGTAGTTAAATTTAGATTTCTCATTAGCAATCCTGAGGCTGGAGTCAGCAGTGATCCTGAACTGTCTTTTGATTACCATTTTAGTTGTCTCATAAAAATGTGTGTTTGTTGTTCTCTGGGATACTGGATATATAGGAAAACCAGTGCTGTTAACACAATAGTAATTCATCTCTGTTATATAATTCTACAAAAAGCATTAAATGAATCCTCCATAGATGAAGGAGATATCTGGAAAAATAGAGTTCCAACGAAGGTGTTTCTATCTTTTCAGTTCACATCAAGTGCAAGAGCAGCAGCCTATGAGAAGTAAATAATCTCTGCTTTGTAGAGGAGTCTAGCTTTGTTTTTAATGGGATAGGTTTTGTTTATCTTTCACAGACATTATTTAAATGGTATAAAAACTGACTCCAAGACTGGAGATGGGAAGGAAAATTTCTGCCTCCAGTTGGTGAATTACCTCAGATGCAAGTGTCTAAGACTGAACCTAAATTCCACCATGTGTAATTGGGTGAATGGTAGCTCTAATTAGTAGTTCTTACGAAAGGACTTGTAATAAACTCTTCTATTTTATTTGACTACATCAATTCACAGCAAATGGATTGCAGTGAAATTCAACATTGCAGCAATTTCCTGCATAATATCATCCCTTACCCACTTGGAATCAACAAGATATAATGGTTGTGATACCCATGTCTCCCAAAAAATAATTTTCACTCTGTAGTCGGTCCACCATTTATATGAACCAAGACAGTAAAAAAAGAGAAGACAGAAAAATCACATTGAAAACAATGGTCTGCATGTAATTTCTTGATGGCTTTTAATGCATTACTGATCTGAACATGTGGTAAATAGTGCAGGCTCTTTCTTTTTGATAGTGCTGCCTCTAGTGAGGCCTTTATTCTTGCCTTTAACTACTGGATGTTTTTAAGCCTACACTGAGCATCTATCAAAGACCAGGCTGGAAGGGGCTCTGAGCAACATGGGGCATCAGAGCCCATGGCAAGGGCTTGTAACGAGATGGTTCTTCAGGTTCCTCCCAACACAAACCATTCTGAGAGTCTGATGAATTTAGATAAAGCTATTTAATGTGTGGAGCTTTCTGAGCTTGATTCAGCTCTTCTAGAGAAGAAAGAGATTTGTGAAACTGTTATGTGTAAAAACAATGTGTAATTGAGGGTGTTGGTACCTGAATTTTAGAACTACGTTGGTGGTAAATATTGGTGCTAGTAAATGAGATGGCCTTTTACCTGTTCATCTCTGAAATGTAAGAACCCAAGGAAAAAGAGTGGTCTGTGTTCAGTTCCAGTTTCGTTTCACAGAACTAGAAATTGACCAGCACATTTTAATATAATGTAATTCCTTTCTCAGTTGGTATTTGCTTTTCTACAGGTGGCTTTTCTCCATATTTTTTTCTATTAGGGATGAGAAGTAATTGCTCAGATGTTAATCCTGTTTTTTTTCCAGACAGTTCTTCCATTTCCCTTTGACCCTTCCATTTCCACTGAAAACCTGCATTTGCAGTCTTTCTCCTAACTACTTTGCACCTCCAGAGTTCTCTACTAGTCCTTTTTTTTTTTTTTTTTTTGTCCCGTATTTCTGCAGCTTTTAGAGAACTGTGTTCATTATGCTTTGGCCTTCCCCTTCTCACTGAATTCAGTAGCAAAACTGCCAATAATTCCTCTTAGAGCCACTCTGACCCTGCCCTGCTCCCTGGGACACAGCTCTCTCTCCAATTTTAAGGGCTGTGAGCTACTTGCTGACTTCTCTGCTATGAGCAGTCTCTTCTTTGACCTTGTACAATGTGTTAAAGGTTGTGTATAGTGTATAAAATAAAATCTCACCTGCAAAGTAAGCCTAGTCATTATTATCTAACCCTGGTGCTCTGCAGGGTCAGCAAGAGGCAGCTGCTACTGTCAGAGTGAGGATGATAGTGGAGTGCTCTGTTACCTCTAGAAACCAGTGGAAAATAAGCCCTTCAGGCAGCAGCAGTGTCTCCTTTTTAGCACAGAGCAATATTTGCATACTGGAGAAAAGTGCAGCACAATAACAGTGTTATCCAGCTTTTCCAAACAACTTGTTTTGACGTGATCACCAAATGTAGGGAGGCTGCTGAATTGCTGTGTGGCTTTTCTGGGATGGAAAAATGCTCTGTTGGCTCAGGCTTGAGCAACTGAATGTTCTTCAATGACATTAACTCCTATAATGTTCATTGCAAATTTAAATGATTGAAGTTTTGTAATCACCTTGTTTATATGACTTACTGATCTTTTAGAAAGCTGTTTCCATCACTTCATCATGAAATACTTGTGGAGGTGAAACATAAGGTTTTCTTCAGGAGAAATTAGAAGTCAGAGAGTAGCTCTAGGATCAGTCCAGTTTTGTGTTTTTGATAAGGTGGTAATAACTTTCAGATCCAAGTGTCTGCAAAGTTTTCTTATGGGTCTGAACTAGAAATGTCACCCAGCCTCTGTCTCTAATTCAGCATCTGCCTGCATTTCTCTCTTCTGAAACTGGTAAAATCCTGCTTCAACCAGGTAATGGGCCAAAATAGACCAGCTGTGCCTTTTTCTTAACTCCTTTAAGAAGAATTAACTCATTCCAGTTGATCATCATTCTCCTTTCTCAGTGCATGTGGCCCTCCTCTCCTCTGAGTCCATGGCTGGATATAGTTCACTGCTACCAGTGCTCCAGCCCCTGTATTTCACCAGGCATGTGAAATGAGACATCTGAGACTCTCAGGCACATGGCAACTGCAGCAGGCCCTGATAAATCTCAGTTTATACCTCCCACCCCCACAAATGAGTCCAACCCAATTTCTCCTTCTAGCATTCATAAAAATTCTTCTTCAGAAATGGTTTTTAAACAAACCTTTCAGCTCAAACTGAACTCAATATTTGGGGTTTTTTTTGTTTGGTTTTTTTTTTTTTTTTTTGTTTGTTTTTTATGATTGCTGATGGTAGGTACATAGGAAAAATAGGTGGGTACCATTTTGTCATCTCAAGTATGAAGCTTTCTTACCTCCATTGTTAGAAGTCTTGGGAAACTATGAAAGTTTTAACAGTTTGGGTTTTTTTCCCGCTCCTCTAGTTTCCTAAGCCAGATAAGCCAGAGAGGCTCTTTGAATCTCAGGCAGCTGCTGGTGTTAAAAGTACTTCTTAATTGCATATTTTTAGAGGTTGTAATGGCCCAGTGATTTCCTAGATTTGCAGGCCAGAAGGCATTACTGTGATCATCTACTCTGACCTCCTTCAGAGACGTAAGAATCACAGGATGAAATCCCATTAAATGGATTCAATAGTAAACGTAAAATTAAAAAGATAATAAAATTTAATATTTCTTCTTGGTGCTGGTCCAGCACTTAAGGTAGTGAGGTAGTGCAGTGCAAATGTACCTGATTTCCATGTTCCTGTGCTGCAGAAAAGAAACTTTTTCTCTCACTTTAGCAAGGGCTGCATTTTTTTCTCCCCTGAGAATCTTATGCTTTAATAAGGAAATGAAATCTTGTTGGATGTTAGGCTATCCATACATCTGTAACAACTCTGCTGTCTCATCCTGTCATGCCTACAGCCTTGTGTATATGTGACACATAGCAAAGATGATGCAGAGGACATGTTTGACATGCTCAGGACAGGGGTAGATGTGGTACCTATGTATCATCTGCCAGCTTGTACAGATCTGAACACACCCCAGAATCCTCCACTGGAAACTTGGGCATCATGTGTGTTACCAAAAATGAGAGCAGCCCTGGAGGCACCTTGTAACATGCCACAGGAGAGATTCTTGAGCTGACTCTTTTCAGATTTTGCTTACTGTGCAAAGGATCCAGTATGGTTGCTTTCCCCATTATCTTTGTTTTCTAGCAGTGCAGTGGGTTTTGCACAGCACCTGCTGGGCAGCTATTAAGATGGTTGTTTGAAAGAAAATTGCACCAATCCTGTATTGCAAAATTCAAACTAACAAGGCAAAAGTAACTCCTGACATAGTCTGGGTTCCAATAAAGCTGAAGTCAATACCAAGCCAACTTAAAGTGTAGTATTTGCTTTTCCTGCCATTGACTATGCATTTTCCCCTGACTTAACATGAGTGATTTGTAGTCAATAGTGTGAGGGTGTGTGTGATGATCTACTGTAATTCAGCAAGGAGCTTCTTCAGGAAAGACCTGACATACTGGGGTTTGTGTATTCCTCTGAAATGAACTTGGAGAAATATGTCTCCTGGTGTTATTCTGTGAATTCAAACCAAGTCTAGAAACACTTCCCCAGCTGTTCCCAGTAGCATAGTCATTGGAGGCCATAATCAGAAATGTAAATATTCCATTCTGTGCACATTCTGGTGCATCCTGTGTGAAATTTCCCCCAGCACTGGCATGTACAAATAGCCCTGCCCACTGCTGGTAGTGGAGTGAGAGTTCTTGTCAAATCCTTCTTGTCAGTCAGAAAGACAGTAGTCTTGTTCAGATTCTCTGCAGGGGAGAGAAAGTCTTTAGAGTACTGGAAATTTTCCTGGTGTGTAAATGGCATGCTGTGTGTCATTCATTACGCAAATGAAGGCCAGTTTGTGCTTAAAGGACTGGTGAAACCAAAGCAAAATATTTATCAATTTATTTATTCCCACACCTATTCTAATGAAGACCAGAAATGTCTTGCTGAGAAACAAACTGTGGGTATTTCTAGTCTGGAAAACTTGATGTCTGTAGAGTAGGGGGGGAATCAACAAAGAACAGTGAATGTGGACAATTGGTTTGTCAGCACAGTGGCTTGGCAGGTGGATAAAGAAGAATTTGGTTTTGCCCTTGCTGGTGGAATTGGTGACCTGGTCTAGTAAATATTTATGTTGCACTGATTTATTTTCAGTGCTCACATCTCAAGTTTTTGTGGACTTCAGGAGTTGCTTGTAGTTGTCTGATGTATTAAATTCCATTCAGCATCACAATATTGTGGAAATATCCACCCAAAGATGCAAAAAGTGCTGGAAGTGCAAGAGGTGGTCATTTGAATAAATGTTTTTGGTAATGCGAAAGAGGTCATGAATTAACAGACTGGAAAAATAAACAAGATTAGAGCTCAGTGCTTTCAGGGACTGTGTAAAAAAATAGTCAAAGGCTAATTGCAAAGTAGTGGGTGAGGTAAGCCCATAAATTAGAAGGGATGAGAATGGAAAATTTAGAGGTCAGGAGTAAGATGGCCAGGTAAAACAAGCAGTGAAGGAAATGAGAGGGGGAAAGAAGATTGTGGGTGCTTCTTCAGGTAGAAATTTCACAAAAAATACAGAGTAATCTTTAAATTGTGGGTACAATGAAAAGCATCCCAGAAAGAATATAGAAATATAAAATGGCATATAGAATAAAAGACTTAAAAGATTAGATGGATTAGGAAAGAAAAACGAAGGGTGAGAAATCGAAAACACTGTCTGAAGTAGAAAATTTATATATGTTGTAATATTTAAGAAGGAATAGAGGAGAAAGTCAAAGTGGAAGATACTGGAGAATGAGTAAAAATGCGAGAGAAAATAGGGGAAAAAATTCTGTATTTTCTTGTAAAAATGAAGGGAAAGAAAATGATCATGTGTTTTACAGGGGTTTAAGAGTCCAGCAATCAGGAACGACAGTAAATTTCCTTTCATAGTCCTTGAAGAGTTTGAAAAGCTTTGTGGAAATCATTGTTCCTAAGATACAAACCGTAAGACAAAAGATGCTCCTCATAACCAACCAGAACATAATTTCTTATTCATCTGTTTTCTAACCTTGAACATAAATCACTACTACTGTCATTTTTGTAGCCTCCATCACACTAGAAAAGTGCAAGTCTTAAGACAGCAGCTGCAAAACAGTAGGGACTTTATTTAAACACATATATTACATTGTACACTGCATTTTGTCTTGTAGCTAACTACCTTTCTGATAATAATTAGTTCAGCAACACCGTGTCTACTGCAGAAAGGAGATGAAAGCAAAGGAACAGGAAGACTCAAGATACTGAAGCCATAGGCTTTGGTGTAGATGCTTATATGGAAAGTTTTGATTTTAGAATGCTCTGTAAGGTTTATAGGATTCAGTTTTCGTAATTTTAAAACCAAAGTGGCTCTTCCAAGTGATAAACCATGGTCACCTATAGTTTCTCAATATATTTGCTATATCCCAGATTTTAAGAAGATAAAAATTCAAATCAAGCATAGAATATAATTAGAAGAACTTAGTCACAATGTTTCCTGAAGAAACCCACTCAGTGACTTGTTACTGAGATGAGTGAAGATTGGCAAAGGAATGAAACGTGTCCTGAAAACTAGAGGAGGAAAAATTAGGTCTTATGAACCTGCAGTAGCTAAAACAAAGATGTGTCCAAGGCTCTTGGGAAACTTGTTTTTCTCTCCTTATGCCTTTGGGTCGCATATCCAAGTCTTACATGTGACCTTGTCTATATGAGAGAAGTAGGATTATTTTCTGGATTGTTTCTTTTGAGGTAGTATGGAATAGCTCTTCAGAGCTAACTCAGAAAAAAATGGTTCAGAAGTAGTAGAATTGTGATTCTCATCTCCAAATATCCAGTAATCCTACCTCTTATTCACCCTGCCTTTAGTTTTCTTGTACTTGTCTTCTGCCATTCTTCTCTGTGCTCTGGAGCATTCAGCCTGAATCTGAACAAATGTGAAGAGTGATGTATGGACTGTAAATATAGTTTTCTCTGCTGACTTTGGGCCATTGGTAGTAAATGCATTATCTGGAGCAGCAGGTTTTATAGAGAACATTATGCAAGCACACAGGAACTGTTGTTGACTGTGCAAGTATCAAAGCCTATTGATTAGCTGCTACATGGGCCATAACAAAACTATCATTATTAATTATGATAGAACAGTATATGTGTGTACAGGTAGCAAGACACCTCTTTTATTTTTTTTCTCAATTTATTGCTGAGGCACAGTAGATTGTAAGTCACCTTTGCATTTTGAGAGAGAAAAAAAGAGAACCTAACATTCCAGCATAATTTAGGTGAAAGGGGATGATGCCTTATTGTCTTCCCAGTTTCTACTGCAAGAAATTGGTATTTGTGAGCTGTTCCACAAATAAATAAATGGTTTTATAACCTCTGCTTTATAGGAGAGCAGTAATCTGTTTTTCAATATTAGGTCAAGTTGTGCTCATCTAATCTTGTCTGTTCCTTTCTTGCAGTTTCTATGCTAGAAATTGTAAAAGGAAGCACTCTTATAAAAGATACATTCATTGAGTGAAGATTAGTTGTTTGTTGCTATTGACAGCACTAGGGATATAAAACATGTTTTTTAGAGCCATTGGTTACAGCTACCTTTTTCTTTATGGCTACAGGTATAAAATGCAAAATACATACCAAAATGCTCTATTTTATACAATATGAAAGAGGTAATGTGTCTTTAATCTTGACCTTGAAGCAGTTATTCTCTTTGGGGTGAACTATATATGATTTCTCTTGTAGTAAACCTTTGAACTTCAGCTGATTTTTCTCTATATTGTTTAATTTAGCTAAACACTGTATTGTGAATAAAGCAACTATCAGTAAAAATTAAAATATTGGGGAGGTGAAAGGATTATTTCAAAGTGGATAAACTCTATTACTTCTGTATAAGCCTTTTTTGCTCATGTATCACATACAAGAGAGGTTCCAAATTAATTCTCCTGTCCTGTACGTCCCCAAAGAGTGCCAAAGGAGCTATTATTTTAGAAGGAGATTAAGCTATCTTTTAGACTTGGAGGTCTAGATTTAAGATCTTCTTACTTTAATCTTCTGCTTGTTTTTCTCTTCCCTTCCCCTCTTCTGTTGTAAAAAGTGGTAATGCTGGAAGTAGTCAGTATTTCAAATGAACAAAATTTATTAAGATGTGTGAGAGTACCAAGGAAGGGAGAAGCTGCAAGGGCTGTCTCCTTAATAAGGACATGGTGCAGAAGCACTGATTTTGATACATATTCTTTAAGATTATTAATTTTATTTTGCATTTGGGAAAGGCCTTTAGCTGTTATAAACCTGCAAAATTGATTTGCAGTGAAGGTATAATTATTTTAATTTGGAACAAGAAATCTTCTATCTGTTGCATTGGTGTGATCTGCAGATCTTGCTGCACTACTTCCCATCTTTCAAAGGTGCTCTATTGCATTTTTTATTTAGATCATTCCATCTACTTTGGTTTGGAAAGGTAGATATTTCTATTTTTCAATATAATTTTTATTAAATTCATTAATAAATAGCAACATCAGATGATTAGAGAATGGAGGTGGCTGAATGGTAGGTGCTTGAAGTTTAATTTTGTTTTATTCCTTCATTGTACTTCAGTCAAAGCAATAATTTTACAAATAAATGCTTGATTGTATAATCTAATTCCACCTTATCACTTTTGATTGAGCAGTACTGTTTCTTTGGATTTATTGGAAGCTTCTTGTTTCAACTGTGCATTTAAATGTCTTTTAAAAGTGAACTCAGTTGATAAGGTTAGGTAGCCAAAGCCTTGCAAACCGAGGCTTGGTGGTGTCTGGCACAGAGAGCAGTGACTGTGGTTTGGGTCACTCCTGCTGAGCCCTGGCCACACTGGCACTTTGGGCAGGTTATTCTCAATGCAGTGAGCCACACTGAGCCTTCCATCCTCATAGTTTCCTTCATCCTATTTCTGATTCAGATGTGGCTTTCTTTATATTGCACACCCAGATGAGAGTGATGAAGACCAAGAGCTCATGGAATAAGGGAAAAGAAGGTGGATGCATACTGTAATAATCTATTGTGTTTTGGGGAGGAAGCTGTGTATCCTATTATTATTTCATATATTAGTGCTAGAATAGAAAATCCCAGTACTGATATTGTTCCTTGTGCACATGTAGTGGAGAATGTGCTGCTTGTGATGCTGAGGGTGTCTCTGAGAATTAGAATTTTTTTTAGGGGAGAAGAAAGCCTTTTCCCCCCTCATCTTAGGTAGATTGCAAGCCCCTAGTTCAGTATCTCTTTTAGGTTCCTTTCATCAGGTCCTACTTTAGTAATTTTTCCTTAATGTAAACAATCTTAATCTTTTCCATCTCCGTTTTAAGAGAAGCTCTGCTCTCCTTCTCTCTCCAGGGTCTCCTTTGGGAGGTGCACATGAGAACCATGAGGGGTAATCTGCAGGGTGTGAAGGAAAGATGTTGCTCAGGGGAGTAACTGATGCTTCATTAGGGATGTTCTGTTCAAAGGTGCACAGGGTATAAATGGGCAAAGGATTTTCAAAATTATTCCCTAACAGAAACATTTTCAGCAGAGAAAATGGATTTGTCTGTGTATTTGAGATATGTATATAATACCATTATTGTGTACGCAGATGTATTCAGTACAGTTATGCATTAAAAATTTGGCTCTCTATTGCAAGGTCAAGAATTGGAGAACTGAGAAAATCTAAATTTGTAATTCTTTGTACAACCTTAATTCTATGCATGCTGGATTTCTTCCCGCACTTATCATCCAACACTGAGCTCTTATCTTTCTCAAAGCCCAAAGTGTTTGGAAGAGAAAGTCGGATCATGGAATTTGTGAAACATGTCATAATCCTGAAAGGGCAGAATAAAGACTGTGTGGCAGCATAAAGCTGCCATTTCCTAAGCTGAAGAGTGTGATTTGCAATCTAAACATTTTAATGCGGTTTATTGGATGTCATTTCCAATTTATTTTGTTAAAGGCAAAGAGAAAACCAAGTCTGTTTTGAGTAATTGCAGAAGCTGTTATATGGCACATCATCAGGGTCTGAGAGCCTTCCCTCCAGCTCTGCCCCCTCCTCTGCCACCTCTGTCACCTCTGGCAGCAGGAATGGCTGCAGCTGCCCAGCTCCAAAATTGGGCAAGAAAAGTAGTTTGTGCAAGTTGATGTTTCTTGGTTTTGTAAGAAGGGATGTTTCCTCCCTGTGGGGTGCTGGAAACGGGGGAGGCAGTAGTGAGGACCTGCAGGGTGTCTGGGTGTTGGCACTGGCTGCTGTCATTGAGGTTGGGAAGGATTTTCAACTTGTCCCAAGAAAAACAAATGCAAAATGGTGACCTCTGGAATTTTCACATCTGTGGAAGAAGGGAACAAACTGGCTGTCCTAACATTTTTCATTACTGCATTTGCTTTTTATTCACATACATTGAGAAAATATAAGATAACTTGTGGAGAGGATATCGATTTTATTTTAGATGTTGAATTTTTCTTCCTCCTATAAAAAAGGTACATTGTCTCTGTTTCTTACATACAGCAACACTTCTTTGATGAAATTGAGAAAATACTTTCCCAGAATTCAAGGTATTTATATTTATCTCTGTCCGCAAACAAAATACCACTTTTTGAATAATATATCATTCAGGTTCCTATCATGTCACTGATAATTGTTATTAATGGAATAGGTGTTATTATTCCTAGTAGACATGCCAAATCAAAGAATAAAAGTGTAAGGAAGTAGAATTAATAGTTCTGTTGCAATGCATCATATAGATAAGGCAGTAATTGCAAGGTCAGATGGGTGTACATAGATAGATGGTTAACTGGTTGTGCTGTAATGAAAGCACAGGCCTTTTACATATGTTTATGAATAATGTTGCTCATAAAGACACTAGATTGATTGTCTACAAAACCATCTTCTAAGCCAGAAATGATCAACACTCATGGTAATGAAATATTAAAGAAAAATTTGTGAATCCATATTAGAAGTAAATTTCAAGCCCTTATAACTTGCTGCTCAGACATTTCTTATTCTAGAAATGAAAAATTCTGATGAAAGAATATTACATCTCTTTTTCTGTTAACATATTTACCAATCTCTTTTTAAATGATGTGTCTTCTCTTAGGCCTAAATGGAAGAAAATAAAGCTTCAAATCACTGACAAAAGGTGAAGTTGAAAAATACATAGCATGAGTTTTTTCTGAGAGAATCAGTATGTAGTTATATTTTTGTGTTATAAGAGATAGAGGAATTAGATTTGTTGGTTTCCTAGCAACTAAGAGTCTCAGAATTTTAAAGCTGCACATCAAACTTCTGTCACCTGCTTAGAAGTACAGATGGATGTTTATTAATAAAAACAATTTCTGAAATAATTTGAACACAAGCCACTGAAATATTTTGTAGTAATCTAGAAAAAAAGTGTGGCTTTCTAGGTCAATATCAACCCTAATCACAGGTTGGCAGTAAATAACATCTTTCTCATGATATTCAAGATATTTATCAAATTCTATAAAATATGTGCTTTGAGCCTCTTCAGAGGAAAAATAAGACCAGCTGTTTGGAGAAAGGAAGATAGAACTCCAGAAAAAAGATAATACCTTTTTTTTTAAAAAAAATACATCTAATTGAGTATTTTAAACTTCAGTTTGTTTTTAGTCCTTTCTCCTGCTAGTAGTTTTTCACACTTTGAAATTCAGACTGTAGTTTGGCATTTTTTGCTGAAATACTTTGTAGCATTGGTACATACAAATTCTTTGTAGGAGCTTCCTAATCAAGTGTGTTTCACTGCTCAAATGGAGAATATTCTTCAGAATGAAAAGATGGCCTTTGGCCACATCTCCTGTCAGTGACAAGTCTGAAAACCTGGGTATTTATGCTCAGTTTCCCCTGCAGGCACTGGAGCTTGGCACAGTACACGTCCTTCCAGCTCCTGCAGCTCCTGGGCAAGGAACAGTGACGTTTCCTTGCTGCATGAATTGCTTCACACAGCATTCCCTTATTCACACAAGACAGAACAGCAGTTCAGAGGAAACTCTTGATTCCAAGATTGTAAATATAAACTTTATGGTGGATAATACATTATTGAATTGAATTCTGGGTTGAATAAGCGTGGATGCTTCTGCTCGGTGCCTTATTCTAGCAGTTTGAAATACAAAATGCAAAATGGGAAGTAGCAAACAAAAGGCTGAAAAAAATTTCAGGAAATGATAATGAAATAAAAATAGAACAGAATCACAGAATGGTTTGGGTTGAAAGAGACCTTCAAGATCATCTTGTTACAAGCCCCTGCCATGGGCAGGGACATTTTCCATTCTCCCAGGTTGCTCCAAGCCCCACCCAATCTGGCCTTGGACAATTCCAGGGATGGGGCAGCCACAGCTTCTCTGCGCATCCTGGCCAGTGCCTCTCCACCCTCACAGGGAAGATGAAAAATAACTGAAAGTTGTGACATTTACAAATGAAGGACAAACTAAATTCGATGAATATTGTTTTGGACATAAATAAAAAGTTTTGAAATGTGTGGTGAAAAAAGAGTTACTTAAGATACATTCTGTTACTTACAGTTTCCCTGGACCCTTTGCTGGCCTTTAGCAGGAATCAAAGGGCCTGGATAATTATGTGTGAACAATAGTAATATCTAAGGTAAATGACTAGTGCTAACATTGTTTTAGGATCAGTGTTGAGGCATATTAGTAGTTGGCATAAGCTTGCAATGTACTATGGTCTGGGGCAAAATGCTCCATAGTTATTGCAGATTTATTGTCTTCTTTCTGGAACAAGCTGTACTATGTGGAACATGGGACATAAAGTCTAATCTGTCTGAAATAGCTTTCTCTTCTTGATGGTGTAGCTCATACTCCTTTTAATGGGTGTTGCTTTTATATTTTGTTTTTTCATCTAAATCTGAACTTTTTTTCCCAGCTTGATCAGCCACTTTCCCTGCCTTGAGAATACATATATTTTTTTCTTTTGTCACAGTTGTGTATGACTCTTGGGCTGTGAGGAAGGAGTTAGAAAACTGAGATAATGCAGGCAGGACGCTCCGTGCCTTCTAAGTTAAAATTACAATTTAATGTATTTGGACTGTATGTGGACAATACATTTCCTACTATGTAAAGTGACTTCTGGTGTCCCACAGCGTTTTTTATACATGGCAACTTGATTTATTTTTGCAGATTATCTGTGTGATTTGAATCTAAGCAATCTCCAAATGTGGTAGGATCCAAGGAAGCACAAACATCCATTGTCCTCAGTTCAATTTTTGGCATTACTGGTGTTCTATCCACTGCAGTGGAGTCCTGGAAATGGGGGAAATTCTGCACTATTTCAACATACTGTGCTTAAATACACACTCTGCTACACATTCTGTTGCTTGGGCTCTCCTGGCCCTTCCTCCAGGAGGGCACTCAGGGCTGTGCCATCAGCCTTGGCCCTTAGTGCAGCTTCCCTTCTCCCTGCAGCTCTTTCCAGCTAGGGAGCACGAAGGGCCAGGCTCACCTGCTGCAGTCAGCTCCCTCTGGTTTGGATCACACTCCAGTAACCTGGTAGTTTCTCTCACTTTTCACCACAATATTGATCCACTCAACTCCTGGATTCAGTAATTTCCTTCTGTTCCTTCTCCCCCCCCCCCCCCCCCCCCCCGCCTTTTTTTTATTTTTTAATTTTTGGTAATGAGTGTAATTGAAAGATGTCACAGAAAACAACAAAAGAATGGCAAACTCCATCTCTTAAATTTCTGTACTAATGTAGAATGAATACAGTGTTAAATAGAGTTTTTTTTCATTAAGAAAACATGGACATTTTGTGGCAAGAGTATAGCATGTATTTATTAATTTATTTCTGCCATGCATAAATACAGCTGAGATTTTTCTTGACTTCTTGTCTGTCTGAGAAACCATAATTTTGCCCAGACAGTAAGGTTTTTCCATGCAGAAGCTATTGTTGTGTTGCCCTTGAAACTTTTAACACACTGATTGCCAGGAAGCTGGCCTAAGAATGCAACGCTCCCTACACAGTAATGTGAACTATTAAGCAAATGGCACAGAGTAATGTTCTTTCACTAAACAAAAATGCTCTCATTTAGGTAAAATTTCAGCCTGCTGTTGGCTGTTACAAGCCAGAATGGCAAAGACAAATAAAATGTAAAAGCAATATGAGTTTGTATCAAATTATGATAAGAGTCAGATGGTGCCATTACACAGACATCCCCATAGGCAGGCATTAGGAAAATTTGCCATAATGATATGCTGAAATATCATTCCCTGGTGGGAAGGCCACTGAGATTATAAAATCAACATTTAACTCTTTCACAAACCTCAGACAAAAGCTGGACACTTGAGCAGAGAGGAACCCCACTGAGTGTTTGTGCTACACTGGATTGGAACTATGAACCAAACTGGACAATTTTCTGCAGTGAAATATTTGCTGTGGAACTGACGGTGTCATGCCTGGACATGACATCTGCAGTGTGACGGTGCAAGTGACCAAGAGAAACCTGGGTGACAGAATTTAGTCCTTTGCAAAGGGAAGTGAACCATTTCTGCTGATGAGCTCCTACTGATGCCAACAACCCCACCCACAGCAGATTTCCTTCATGAGCATCTTGAGAAGTGAGAAGTTTGCAGTCTGAACCGTAAAGATAAGCACTGCTTTGTACTGCAGGGAAATGTGGAGTTAAATGAATGTGACTAATTAAAATGTTTTGAAGTAGAGTATGTCTTCTTTGCGCTTTTTGCTTGAGTTTGATGTCAGGTTTAAGTGAAAGAATTTAGGCACACAAGCATTCTACATCTGTGTGTTCTACTTAAAGAAAGAATGTTTGGTTGAATTAAATTAATTTTTGGAGCACATGAAATTCTACAGATTTCTGCAAAGGAAAATATACCCTGTGCTGTCCTACAGGCATTTTCATGTCACTTAGCAGGCAGAACAAGGACTTGAGGAAGCAATTAATTATGAAGCACTGGTCATCAGGCAAATATTTGAGAGGTTTGACTTCTGAGCTGCAGAGCTGCTCGGTGAGCCATCGGCTGCCTTTGTGTCTCTGTATCTGCATTTGCCATCTGCCTTCTCCAAATATAGCCAAACCTCCTGGGGGCAAATACCACTGTTTGCTTCTGTCTTGCACAATGAGACACTATCCCTGGATACATTAGTAATGTGAACAATATTTGAAAAGAGGCATAAGTTTGTGAGTAACTGTTCAGAATTTATTAGAGACCAGAGTGTTTTATGCCTCACTCTGTTTCTTGCCTTCAGGCCAGGATGGTTCACAGACTAACTGTGAGTGGCATACCCGAACTCTGTGACCTTGGGAGGACTTAGTTTCCCTATCTTTATTTGGTTGGGTTTATTTTTTGGTTTGCTTTTTTTCTTTTTTCATAACAGGCTACTTGAAGAGCCACATCACCTGGTAAAGGAGCAAAAGAGTCCATTAAGTTCTTATTTATTAATGAGATATGTCCAAGAATTTTAGAATAATTGGGATGAGAAGTGTTACAGGTGGCCCTAATACTGTTAGTTCTTCTCAGCCTCTCTCAGGCTCCTTGGGTCATCCCCCTCCCTGCATGATATGAATATCCTGAACTTTCAGACATGACAAAATATTCCTAATTGTAATTATGAAATGCCAGGAAGGGCTGAATTACTCATTACAAATGACTAGGCTAGAAAGGATATGAAAAAGTTGCACAGGAACGGCGTTTGGGTTTCTCTCCATAAACAGAACATCTCTCTGTATCTCCCTGCTCCACTGCACACCCTTCATGTGTGTGATTCCCATGGGTTTAATGCCTATATTTTGGTTTGAAGCATCCCATCAAGCATGCCAGGCTCCCTATGCTTCTGCCAGATGAGAGAGAGGATTTCCACTAATCTCCAGTATCTGATGTGGTAAAAGGACTCAGAGGATTTGCCTGTTTCCCATGCTCCAAGCAGGTCCTTTTGGAGCTGCTTCTTTTCTGTTGACCTTCAGAAGTATGGCTTTTAAGAGCCCTATGAGGGAATTTGAAAGTGCCTAGTGGGGTAAGATTCCCACAAACAGCATGAAGTACAGATGCCCTTATCTGTGTAGGTGACTTAGAAAACCCTGTATTAGGAGCCAAAGTCATCTTGAAAGCTGAGAATCAAATTCTATCTTTACTCTCTGTATGTTTTGACATTCTGTTTAAGCTGTGTAACTGTTACACCTATGTCACTTCTGCATGTGTTCTCAAGAATTTGTGAGAAGTAGCTAAGGAAAAAAACATGTATTTCAGGGTGAAAGTTGTAGAAAAGCATCTGACTGAGACAGACTGTTCTATGGCAATTCTAGGAGTACTAGAGGAAAGTAGCTAAGGAAAAGTTTTTTTGTGACTTTGGACACTTTAATTCACATCTTGCTCTGCCTTGAAGATACAGATAGATGTGCAAGCAATCCTCTATCTGACCAAGTCCGTGTTCCCTCCTGGCTAGAATAATTCATGCTTACTGTGCAAAAATATGCTTGTTACGTGGGCTAATAGCAACAGAATGATGGAGAACTACTTTGAAATACACCCTCCATTAATAAAGGTCTGGGCAATCAGTGGTGCCAGCTAGATGCTCTTTTTTTTATGGAATGTTCATTCTGAAACACAAGGAAAGTAATTTCTTATTGTATTTTTTCCCAGAGTATCCATCAAATTACGTTGAGTATTTGCAGAGCAATAATTCAGGATTGACTGGTGGAAATCTTATAATCCAGGAACGTGACCCAGCACAATATCATCTTAATTTCCTCTGTGAGAATTAATTCTGCTGTTTTCTTCGTCCATGACAGTGAATTGAGCATGTAGCAGACTGTGCATAGTGAATGCATCCTAATCCTCTGTAATCTTTGCAAACACTTCAAGTGACCTTTTTGTTGAATGTCCTTTAAAAGCTTCTAGGATATTATAAAAAATAGCCATAGAAATTACTGACAGAGCAAGCAGGCCTCCATTCCTTCTCTAGCTTTGCTGTACAGCCCACATCTTTGCTATGGAAAGGTTTGTCTTCTTCACTGACTGAGCTTGGTTTTGCTTTCTCTGGATTAATCAATTTTAAACTGAACTCGAGTAGAATGAATGTTAAACTAAAGGAAAAAATCCTGGATGTGTAGTGAAGCAGCATTTCTTGTCTCTTGCATGCTGGAGTGCCTGTACACCAGTACAGCTGAGTGGGAGCCACTGTGGAATAGTGTTTCACCTTCACACCTCGTGCTGTAGCCAGAGGCTGCCCAGGTACACCCAGAGAAGGCTGTGTGTGACAGATGCCAGTGGCACACCGGATCACTGACTAATGTTGTGCTACAAACATGAGCCACACGAGCCACTACTGCTTCTCCTGCCTGCCTTGCTACTCCTCCAAGAGGCACTGTTTCCAGCATGGGCACTTCACTGGTTTTTCCACTTGTGTAATGGACTTTATTTTTATCTGACTAGGCAAAATTTTCATTTTTGGCAATGCAGGCCATTTTCCAGAGTTCCCCAGATGCTTCCTGCATGTCAAACACGTTGGGTCACTGGCATACATGTGAGACCCCCCCAGCACCTGTGTGTGCAACAAGAACACTTCTGTCAAGAAAATACTTCATCAAGTTCTTAAACACCTGTGATTCTGCCTAATAAAGTCTATGTAGCACATAGCTTTTATACTAAAGTTAATGATGCTTTAAGGCAGTGTGTTAGGTCTGTTCTTTGGCTGGAACAGCTGCCATCAATTTCCCATGTGCTGTTGGTCTGTGTGTTTGACAATCCACCCATTTGTTTCTTGTCTCATCTATCATTTGCTCACAGTAGTTTCCAACAGTCGTTGTCTTGCTACCAGCCTCTAATTTCACATCTTTAAATTCGTCAACAGGTTGTATTTATCTTGATTGACAATTCATCACAATTACTCCTGCAATGGAGATCAAGTTTTTAAAAAAGCAAGTCCTTTTCATGTGCTGTAGTTTATGTAGAATTTATAATCCCTGTTGGAAAGGAAACCTAGAGAAAATGGGACTTTGTCACAGGTTCTACGCCTCAGTTCTCCCCAAAGTCTTTAACAAAACACAGTTTAATATTTGTACCCCTGCAAGGAATTCCATTTACCATTTTCTCACCTGCTGGCTTCTGCTTTACTTGTGCTTGCACGAATCAAGAGCTCATTTAGACAATCTCTCAAATTCTAACACCATGACAGCTGAATACCACTGTCCTTGATCTTGACCAAACCTCTTCCTTCAATACATAGAGTTTGAGATGTTATTTGGCAAAATTACAGAATGTAACTGTGTTGTCTGCAGATTACAGATGGGACAGGGGCTGGGCGAGCTGCTGCTTAGCAGCAGCACATTTTGTCCATCAGTTCTGTCCTGTTTAGCACACTGATCTGCAAGAAATTTGTCTGTCTGGGTGTTTTTACACTTCATTATTCATGTAGCTTTCCCAAAGGGTTTTAAAGCAGGACTGAGCCTTTTGGTGGCTGTCACAGTTTGGACATCTCTATGTTGGTCACCGCTGGCATTTGCTGAAGACATTTCTCAGTAAGCAAATCAGTGTCGTCCTGTAGCAGCAAAGAGCAAGATCTGAAAGAAAGGATACGGAAGGGTTTGTAGATCTGGCCCGTTTTACCCTGGCAGATCTGAAAGACCTGCTGAGCTCAGTGTGGTTGCCCCACTCCTCCTTGGCCTGCGAATGCTCTTTCCCTGTCCCCTCTGCCTGGATGGTGGCTCTGGTTGTAGCTTCTACTACCAATGGCTCTGGACCCTGATCCACACACCCAACCTCACTCAGGGTTCTGGAGCCTAGAAGCAGTTTTACTTCCCTTCCCAAATATTTCTCCTCATTCATTTTCAATGGCTGGATTGACTGTAATACAACTGTGAACAAACCCCACCCCAACAAATTACTGTCACTTGTTGGAAAGTAATTTACTTCTACTGAGAGCACCAAGAATTAAAATTTCTTTGCATTAAAGTGATGTTGAGAAGCATAGATTCATTGCAGTAGAGGCCATGGTTACCAGAAAATCACAGCTCCAAAGTACACCAAAGCAAAAACCTCAAAGCTTTGATAACCTTCTCTTAGATGGGTAAGGAACTTGAAGTATAAGGGGCCAAAAGAACTTACCAAAATCTTTGAGTATCTTGTGCCAGAAGAAATTCTTCTCTGAGATTGCCCTGATTTATTTCATATCTCACAAGAGCAGTTTCCTCCCATTTGCTTTTCATAAACTGTTTTTATAGTACATATTTTGTTTTGGTTTTCTTGATGAGATTATTGCAGTGTTTGAGATACCTGCTGTTCTGGTTCTTGTCTGGGCAAGCAGGATAACCAGCTGGTGATTTTTCAAAGAGTTTCAAATGAGTTTTGTCTCTGTCAATAGTAAAAAGTGATTCTATATAAATAAAATACACAGAAGGGTGAAATACACTGAAAGCCCTGTCATTATACAGTGACTTGTATTACGTAAATATGCAGAGTACTTTTCTGAAATTGTGGTTTAAAAAGGTGATTTTAGTGTCCGTTTAAAAATCTTGTCCTTTGTCCAAAGCAAATCCCAGGAACTTGCAAGGAGGTTTCTCTGACTTTGACTTTTCTTTCTTTTCTGTCTTTTTTTTTTTTTTTTTCCCTTCAGTTCACTTTGTGAGAGAAAGGAAGACACATCTTTCACATTTTTCTTGGTCACTTCAAATCCCATCAATACCCTTCTGCCGAGCAGGGGTTTGAGGTGGTCCAGAACAATTTTCTATTCATCTTCCTTTCCTGTCCAAGCTGTTATCGACCTTCTTTCAATTCTTCCCTTTGATGATAGTTAACCTTGTCCCTTGCATGTTTCTCTGTCTGATTTCTGGCTTTTTAATAGGCACTTAGTTCTACGGTTTCTCAAATGTGAGTTTGGCGCTTCAGTTCATTGGTGCAGCTTTCATCTCCTTTCTGATTACAGACTGTAATAACTTCCCATTTTGAAAGCAGAAACATTCTCTGATTTGACTGTGCCAAGCTTCTGGGCTCTACAGTTCTTACAGACAGCCCCAGTTCTTCATTGATAGAAGTATTTTTCTTTTCCCTCAGGTCTCCTTCTTTCCCAGTATTCTCTCTTGTAGAGGGGCTCTTTCTCACATCCATAAATAGAGATGAAATTTTATTAGATTACTTCAAGTTGTTACTAAAGCTGACTTTGTCTAGAGATTTCTCTGCCTCATTTCTACTTGAGTACTGATTTCTGAAATTTGTTTTTTTTTTCTAAGTCTCCTTGCTTGATGCAGTGGCAAGTGCTTCCCATAAAGCTCAAGAGTGCAAAGAAAAAGCTTCAGGCTAAGGCAGAATTGCTACCATTTTGTTTTGCTTAATCTATCGATTTGGATCCTTTAATGAAGACTAACACAGTGGGCCTCCTGCAGAGGTACTTTGTTAGTGACTTTCAAAATACAAAAGGCTCGTTCTCATGCAAAGTGAAATTCACTCTTTTACGCAGGGTAGAGTGTATTGCTCTTTGTGTGCCACAGAGACCCAACAGTCCTACAGGTGTAGTAATATGCACTCATCAGGGAAAAATCTTGTGTCTGCTGTGATGATACACTCAGAAGTTAAAAGTTTATTGGCAGGTCACTTTTAACTACCTCGCCTATTTATCTGGAAGGAGGATAATAGCAGATTGATGTCTTATATTCAGGAGTTAGGGTGAAAAGAGCAGTCCAAACACCCAGTTATGCATATTTTTGCACATTTCATTTATCTTTTTATTTCGAGATGCTACATTTTGATGGTTATAAAAGAAGTCGACACTTGCAAAGACAGTCCTTGAAGCACTTTATTCTTGTTTTCTGAAAAGACTTTTGTAAGCAAGATATTCCAGAAAGGCTGGGTGGGCTCCTAGTGTGACTAAGCCTCTTTTCTACTTATAGGTAAGTGGTTGTTTTTCTCTCTTCTGTTTGTAAGGGTGGGCTTCATCCTGAAAAAACAGGCCACCTGCTCCATTGCTAAGTGTTTTTTTTAAAAATAGCATCCATATCAAAAGTTTCTTTGAATGGGTACCATAGAATCACCTGAGATTCCTATACTTCCAGTCCTCAGGAGAGAACAGATCTTTTATGAAAACTTAATGAGGCTGTCTGTCAAGAGTAAGGAAGTACATTTGTTTACTCACTGAAACAAGTTTCACAAATCAACTCACAAAGGTGCTTTTCTGTCCGTTTATATCATTTTATCTTCCAAGAATGTATCCCAGATAGGCAGAATGGAGGGATCTGTGCAGGGAAGCTTCTTCCAAGTTCCTATAAAATGCGCCATGCTTAAAGTGTTGTAAGATTAAAGTAAGAGCAGAAGCAGATGCACTTTTAAAAACTGCATAACTAAAGAAAATCATCTTCATAACTGAAATTCTGCTTTCCCCATACTCTTACACTAAACTTCTTCCTTTGCTAAAAGCTTGAACCCCTGTGACCTGATTTATAAATAGATCCCTCCCTCAGCCACATTTCAAGCCACATTTTCTAGAGTTCCCAGGTTTCTGGCACACAGGTATCAGGACATTCAGAGGAACCTGTTGATACGGCAGTTTTAAAGCAATTAAAATGTGCCATCCTATGCCAGAAGAGAATGTAAACTCTTTGGGTCAAGCATTTAGGAATAAGTCTATTTGATTTACTCAAAACATTGTCAATGGGCTTCAATGTGGAAAGTGTCTGAAGCAGAAAGTGTCTCATCAAACCATGGGTCTTGTCACTTTTCATAACCACCTTTCTGGAGAGAAAATTGTTTGTAGTGTTTCAGCAGCTGAGTTTTGCCATTTGAAATATTTTTTTTAATGCTTAAAGTGAAATCCTTCACTTTTCCAGTGGACAAAGATCTGACTCAGCTAGCCCAAATGCTAGATACGAGATTGCTGGCTGTGGAATGTGGCTCTGTGCTGACTAAAAGGATTAGAGCAAGTAATCATTTGAAAATCCAGCCCCAAGTAATGAGGAAATCCTCCCAGGTTACAGGACGTACTTATTCTTCATTAGTTTTGAAGATTTTCCAGCATCCCCAGAGAACAGATGTCACTCTGACCTAATTTACATTGTCAGCATAGCTCTTTGCCCAGGAGTATGATTGCCAAGGAATACAGATGGCAAAGCCATGACAGAAGTCTAAATATTTTTCCAAATATACAGAAATTCCACATGGCTTGTCTGTGGAGGGAGCATTTCCTGTGCAAATCTCTCAACAAGTGTAACTAATTACTGTCACATTGTCTTCTTTGGGGATACGAAAATGACTCTAAAAAGCAGGGAGCTTTCTTTTGTTCATTCATTCAAGATAGATTGTTGAGATTTGAAACATTTGGACTCTGTGGCTGGTAACAGATCTTAGTTGGGAAGTGCTGAGCGAGTTTGTGTTGGTTTCACGTGCTCGGGGGAAGGGTGGATTCCCCTCAGGGAAAGCACCATGAGGCTGGGGAGTGGGAGAGACTCTCCCGCCTCTGGGAGCTTCCCCTGTGAGCTGCTGGCACCAATCAGAGAGCTGATTTGGTGATGGACAGCTCGGGAAACCAATGAAAAGTTATTTCACGTTCACAAATCACAGCAGACCAAGTGCTGAGGGGTCTTTTGGCTTCCGGCCTCCAGAGGAGTGGGGACTCTGACCAGGGCCCGGCTCTGTGGGGAGCCCTTAGTCCTGGCCCCGGCTTGGCTCGGTGGGGCCGCATGGCTCAGGCACCGGCCGCATGTTTTCTTCTTAATGATTGGGATACAATTTTAACTTCTTAATGCCTGGATCAGATTCTCGATCTCCTGAACCCCCCTTAATGAGAAGGAATAAAGCATGGAGTCCACAGAAGTCAGCAAAATGAAGATAAAGTACCTGATAGGAAGAGATTGAAAAGATGCAACTGATAAGTAGCTGAAAACTTTTTTTCTGGGTCTATGAGGGGATTGTGACTTCACTAAAATTCCTTTAAACTGTGAAATACACTTGGGGAGGATGGGTGCTTGAGATGAAGACGTTTTTTGCCTCAGGAAATTGAGCTCTCTGTATTGGGATTGGAATATGAACAGAGACATTTGATAGAGGAGGAGATGAAGAGAATTTTGTTTTTCAGCAGCCTGCCTTTAAAAGTAGTACCCCATGTGTGCATCATAACCCATAACACGGCTCTGTAAAGACTGTGGCAATGAGAGGAAAATTCATTGTTCTGTAAGTTCCTGGTGGATGCAGACTGTGAAGGTGAAGACACCCCCTGAGTCTAAAGCAGAAAAAGGAACTTTTCTCTCTTAAGTGAACTGAAATGATTATTTGAGTGGATAACTGACTGAAGAGTTCTCTGTATGTGGTTGGTAAAAAATGTGGAATGAAGGGAGGAGGGAACAATCTAGGAATCTTATTCTGAATAATTTTTTCTTGTGTTATTAATAAATTTCTTATTGTACCTTTTTTTTTTCTTTTAAAGTTTTGAGCCTGCATTGTCTTTACTCCTAAATCCTATCTCTAAAGAAAATTAAATATTTAAAATAGGCAAACCCTCTAGTCACACCGTGACAGAGTTAGAGGGTGGCATCTGCCCAGGGACTCAGCACGCAGTGTAAACACAGTGTGAACACCTCCCTGCAGAGAGATGCTGAGCCTCTCCTTTGCAGGAGACTTGCAGGACTCTTCTCTAACTTAGTTTAGTAACAATTCAGGGAACAGGTATTCCACAAGGATGGTGAGACACTGAGTAATGTTTGCAGTCTCACACAGCTGTCATCTTAGTTATTTGTTGGGCACAGGAGCATAATCCCATCAAATACAACTGGAATAGCTCAGGTCTATCAAAGTAAAACAGCTTCTTCCTTCAAGAGTTCAGATTTAGCTCCAGTCACTTCTGTGGTGTGTTTCTCTAAAATGAAGTTGGCCTCAAGCCTCTAAAAGAAAACCCAAAAGCACTAATGATGCTGATACTTTTTTTCTCCAGAAAATCTATACAAGAAAGAGTTTGCCTAAAATGTTTGACTTTCACAGGAGATACCTACAGATTTTTTTTTAATCTCAGCAAATTGAACCATGCACATTTGGAATGCAGAAAATTTAACAACTCTCTTATCATCTTGCCATTTAAGAATTAATAAATATTGCCATTCAGTACTTTCTATTCTGTACCATCAATGTTTAACATTCAGCAGATTGAATTTCACAGCAGGTTTGGTGTAAGCTTTTAATCTTAATAATGATCCCTTAATCTACCACGGTCCATCCAACTTGGAGGTTGTTAGAGGTCCCTTCTGGGAACTTTCCAGCTGTTTCTGTTTAGTTCATGTATATTTATTTACATGACATTTTAACCCCATTTGATAACAGAAAAATAGGGTATGATTTAGCTGCAACTAATGTTGATAATTTTCCAGAGAACTAAGTACAGCAAGGGAAAAGCAACATATGGCACCATTTTCTTTACTGATCGCTTATTATGTACTGTTGTGACCTCATCAGTGCCTTTGGCTGTACTGCTACAGGTTAAAGAAAAAGGCTGGAGTATCTTTCCCCTTAAGCTTTCAGACAAAAGCAAGTGTGACCTGGAGGTAATTTGTGCATATATCACACCACACTGAAAAGAACATAGTTTCTCTCTGGGAAAATGAAATAGACTTTTTAGTATTGTGTTTATAATTAGATTTTAAAATCTTATTTTTGTTAAGTTGGAACTCATCTTCCTGCATTGCCATTACATTTGTGCTGAGAACTCACATTTTCATCATGACACCTTCCCTGAATTCAGCTAACAGCTTTTTAGTTTAATATTAATATTTTGCCTCTAACTGTATATCAGGATGCTGTAATATTATAATATTTCTAAATATTATAAAACTTGTTCTGCTAGTCCTGTATCAGAATAGTTCTGCTATTCTTGCAGAATTACTTGCAAAAAAAAAAACCCTTGCAAAATTGATTTGTCAAATTGCCATCAAAGTAGTCATGTTGTTCAGCAGAGGATGGCTCAATGTGAGCTTGAATGAATAATTCTAAAAAATGCATGAATTAAAAATAATAAATTCCAGTAATTTGCACCAAAAAAAAAAAAAAAAAAAAAAAAGAAAGAAAGAAAGAAAAAATGAAATATGGGGAAATTCAAGGAAGAAGTTGCAGAGAATGCAAGATAAATGCTAGGCACTCAGTTATGCCAGAGTGGCTTTGTTGTCTCCCCAGTCCATCAGTGCCACTCTGTTGAGCTGCTGGTGGTAATTTGTCCCATGAAGATTAATGACCTGGGGAGAACAGAAGAAATTAGTTGGGTTTGACTTTTCAGACTGCCTAATTCAACTTATTCCTGTGCTGAATTTTGAAAGCAATGAACCAACACTTTAAAATGCTGTATCATAGGCATTGGAGGTAATTAGTGACTGTATGTATGAAATTTTTAATATGCACTGATATGATAAACACATTAATTTCTGTGCTATTGATCACAAAAGCATTATGTAGTCAAGAGGTCATGGCCCTGCTATGTGATCACATCCTGAGTTGTTCCAGGAAAAAACTGTTAGTTGTAAAGCAACATTAATTTTTGTGGCATTGAAAGAATAAAATATGGAATTTAAGCTCCTTGTGTTTGATGGCCTGGAGAGGGCATGGCCTGCACAGCCATGAGCTCTGGCTGTCACTTTCCCACCTGGAGTTAAAATGCAGTTTCTAATTGAATTATTAGAAATTAGCTACTTTTCGTGCAAAGAGCATGTTACATACCTGATCCCTACACAATCTTTATGTACTGACATATGAGAGGTGATTTATGTACTGACACTCTTACTCTCACTTGATAAGAACCCTTCCTTCCTTCCTTCCTTCCTTCCTTCCTTCCTTCCTTCCTTCCTTCCTTCCTTCCTTCCTTCCTTCCTTCCTTCCTTCCTTCCTTCCTTCCTTCCTTCCTTCCTTCCTTCCTTCCTTCCTTCCTTCCTTCCTTCCTTCCTTCCTTCCTTCCTTCCTTCCTTCCTTCCTTCCTTCCTTCCTTCCTTCCTTCCTTCCTTCCTTCCTTCCTTCCTTCCTTCCTTCCTTCCTTCCTTCCTTCCTTCCTTCCTTCCTTCCTTCCTTCCTTCCTTCCTTCCTTCCTTCCTTCCTTCCTTCCTTCCTTCCTTCCTTCCTTCCTTCCTCCCTTCCTCCCTTCCTCCCTTCCTCCCTTCCTCCCTCCCTTCCTCCCTTCCTCCCTCCCTCCCTCCCTTCCTCCCTTCCTCCCTTCCTTCCTCCCTTCCCTCCTTCCCTCCTTCCCTCCTTCCTCCCTTCCCTCCTTCCTTCCTCCCTCCCTCCCACTGAAAATCAAACAAGTCCTCTGCTGTTGGCATAAAATGAATCAGAAAAAAGCCCTAAAGAATACCAATGAAATCCGCATTGAGAAAAAGATTCATAATTCTTCAATATGTAGCTTGATATTCTGTGAGCTGCTGACCTTTCTTGCATTATTAAAGATGCCTTGACTAATATTGCACAGTGTCTCTGGCAGATTTTCATGGTAATGTGCTCTGGAGAATTTTCCATAGGCAAAAATTGCTAGCAGGACTAGGACAGGAGAGATTCAAAAGCCTGAATTTGAAATATGTCACTTGAACTGTATATTCTGTGTACTCAGGTGTAAGCATGGGAAATAATTTAATTGAGGAGTAAGAAAAAAAATCTCGTAAAAAGACTGCCAGAGTGTACAGAGGGCTAAAACTGAGAAAAATAATGATACTTTGTTAATTACCTCTACCACAGTGATGCTAGCCACACATTCAATACCCTTACAAAAATAATCAGAACTGCATAAAATGAAAAAATTTCTTTTCTTATTCTTGTGCCTGAGGGTATGATATTGCATCCTAGAATATAAAATTACATGGGTACATAGAAAAAAGATATTCAAGTCCAAACTGAAAATGAGACCTTGAGATTTTATATTTAATTGCATTCAAATCTTTAAAGATGCTTTCCTGATATTTTTGAATGAAATACATTATTTTCAATATTTTTTTCCCAATAAATGAAATAGAAGGTGACTTCCTGCAAAAATCCATGTGGAAGGTGCAATCTAGAACCTAGATCTGGGGACCAGATCTAGGGATGTGGTATTAAATGCCATGAAAGCTCTGAGATTTGAACTTGATGTTCTTTGTCCTAAAAAGCCTTTTTTCAGAGAGAGTCATTGTATGGGCAGTTGCAGAGCTGCTGTTGTGCTATTTCCAATCTGGCAGAAGAGGCTGATGCCAAAACAAATGTGGTGAAACACAGCAGAATAAACGTGGGGAATAACTCTCTCAGATGTGTGAAACAGTTGCTTTAAAAGCCTGACTACAGCTGTGGTCTGGAGAGTCTGGTGTACAGGTAGGGCCTAGGGGATCTGATAAGGAATAACCTCTTTAAGTGCTGGAAAATCGTCAGGAGAGGCCGTTCAGTACTCGCGTTGAACTTGAAAATACATCAAGAACCACGGCAGCCCTGCAGGAAGGGCTGTGTAGCAAAGGGATTAAAGCTCTGCTCAGAGGCCTGGGAATAAAATGCTCTGCAGGTGAGCAATTTTACAGGGCATTAACTGGGCAGTGGGGAACATCCCTGGGAGATGCAGAGGGGACAAATCAGGGAGGCTGGTGCTGGAGGAACGTGTAAATGCTACTGCCCAGCTCTGTGACAAAGACTGGTTGAACTTTATGGCTCCCTCACACAAATGTGGTTGCCAATTTCTTGAGCAATTTATGTAAGTGACTATGGGTAGATAAGTGGCTTGCTCATATTCCACTCTAAATCATGCAAATGAGCACCAAATCCTGAAAATACACTTTATCAATTTGAATCTTGCATAATTAATAATAATTTTGCTTAACTGTGGGAGAGTGATGAATCTATTTTGTATCATGTTTACAAAACATTTTAGGCTGTTTACCTGAGGTTATTGCATTGCCACAGTGCTGTTTGGGGAATGTAAAGCACTGCAGAATGAGGGACATTTTAATCCCTTATTTATACCCTTGCAGATCCTGCCATAAGTGTCCATGTTGTTTGAGGCAATAGCCCTGCCTAACTTAGCAGGTGCACTCACCATATGTCAGAGGCCTATAACTGATCACAGACATATGTGCAAAAATTAGCAATAAAGCAATGTGAAGGCTGCAGTGGCTATAGTGTAGATTTAATCCTCTGCTGTGCTGATCTTATTGTCTCTTGCTGTGCTAAAGCATCTAAATGTGTGTTTAGCTTCAAGCCTGTCATCAGTCCTAAAAACGTCAATGCAAAACTCAAGCCTTAAATACTCTGGACAGTAAACCTTAAACACTGAGAAGGAAAAAATATATTGACAACAGGATTTTTCTCCCAATGCATTCGGCCACTTTGCCTTACGTGCAGTTCTTTAGGTACTGCCTCTGCTCTTTACAGAGGCATCGAGGCATTTGCCCTCATTGTGCTGAACAAAGAATAAAAAAGAATCACTGCTCTGAAGTGTTTAAGTTTAAAAAAATATGAAACTAGTAGCTTACTTCACTTTTAATTCTACTGTCTGAAAAAGCACACGTGGGTCTTGCATCCTCATTCTCCCTTCTTATTCTGGGGACATTTTAAAATTTTCCATCAAGTTTTCGGCCATGGGAGGAGGGGCCACAACCTCCATTAGCTCTTCTTTTCTCATTTCCATAACGCAGGTCTCAGCATTCTGCATGCTGACATTTCATTTCTTCTTCAACTCCTCCCAGGGTGACAAAGATGAGCTGGGACTCTTGTGCCAAACAGTCCTATGATGTGTAGGGCACCAATAACTTCCTTTTGTTATGGTTCCACATGTAAAAGTATCTGCAGGGACATAGATGGCTTTGGGTTTTCTATTCCATTTGTTTGTTTCCCTCCATTTTCTGTAAAATCAAATTGATTCTTCTTTGTCCTCTTTCTGCAATCCCAGAAATATGGATCTTCATCAAGTGCCAGGTATAAAGTTTCTACATTACACTTAAGCAGAAAAACGCAATAGAAGAGAGCATGAGACCTCACAAGTTTTGCAGTGCTAGTGGACCAGTTATGTGATGTGACAAGGACATGGATAACTTGTTTTGTTTCTTTACTTAATCTACTTCAGACCCCTCCTGAAACCAATGAAAGCAAAAGAAGAAAATCAAAGTGAAGGCAATTTTCATTGTTCTTTAGCAAAGACTGTAAATCTTGCTGAATTTCTAGGTAAGACTGCTGTGATAAATACCTGTGTAGAAGTTTAAACTGAATTTGATGAGAAAAGCCCTGATTTCACTCCCTTGCTAGCAGAAGACAATCTATGCAAGGCAAGGCAAACCTATTAACTTAAATGAGTTTGTGTTGAAAACCAATTAAGAGTTTTTTAAACAAACCAACCAAAAAAGACCTTGCAGATAGAGTCTGATATTAGCAATATTAATCTGAATTTCATCCAATGAAAATGACAAGCCCAAAGAAGTGGGAACAGAAGCCACATTTCTTACTATCATAGCATATCATAGCACATCTCTTACTATCATTGCTATGATATTTTGCAGGAGTGTGTAACTGAGCTGGAGAGACTCCTTGTGAAAGGACTGCAACAGGTGCTGAGTGTTCCTGTCTATGGGAAAGATGGTGTTTGCTGAAGGCAGCTTTTACTTGATAGTTTTTCAGACCATATGACAAGCACTGCACAGTGCATTGTTAAAAGCCTACACAATTAGAGATGCTAAAATGCTTTGGTCAGATCTTTGTCCTCATAATTAAACATGCATGATGGTAATCGATGTGTAATGATAATGAAAAAAAAGCCAATAGAAAGACTGCTATTAGGGCTTTTTAATTTGCTATTTGTTTGTTTGTGTGTCTGTTATGAGACTTCCTTTTAAGGAGAAAAGTATCTTATTACTTAAGGCATTTTACTAGATTGCGCTTGCTGTAAATGATAAAATTATAAATTATAAAAAACAGTATTGTGCATTTAGAGAATTGGTTTATTTATTAGTTCAAATATAAATTTGTACTTCTGTTTTCAATTTATTGGAAATCTAGAGATGTTTTCTCAGCAGGTTACCGATTCTTAATTACCAGCTTCTTCATCTCTGATGATATGAAAATCTTGAAATCAAAATATTTTTCAAAGTATTCTCAGTGCTTCTACCTCTGGTCTGCACCGGCCTGAGTTGAAATGCTTATTTGAAACTCAGTTTTGTGAAGTTTCATTGGAACTTTCAGGTGTATAGAGAAAGTAACTAAAACAGATCAGATTATAAATTGTGTGTTTTGATGAAGAGAAATGGGTACAAAGAATTTAGCATCACTGACTTTTGCTGTAAGATTTTGCTAATGAAATTTTACCTGAGGAATGAACATTATTGAACTGAGAATGTATGTGTTATTCCAGCTGTGGACTGCAGTTGACTGGGTTATACTCTTTCATATCTTCTATTACATAAAAGACCTGCTTAATAGGAGGTTTTTAAATATTCAAAGACTACAATTTAAAAAAAAAAGACCAAATGGAACAGAACTTGAAAACTTCTATTGATAATACATTTTTGTGAATGAGATGAGACTAGTCTGTGCATTCAGTAGCTCATAATTTCAAAACTATTTCTTATGGGTTACTGATTTTGTAAATCAGGAAAATGGTAACATAATTTTGTAAAATGGCCATCAGTCAGATATTGAAAGGGTAAAACTGCAGCTCCTTCTCCTCTATAATTTGCAAGCGGGTACATATGAAACATCAGAATATAGCTCTTCTGTCTTGTGACACTGATTTTGAGTGTGAATGATATATCAATCAGCTCTCTCAAGAACAGTAAAACACCTTTCAAGGATAGAATTTTCCTTTTTCTGGGGTCAGCTGTTCTAGAAGCTGCATTTTGAGCCCAGAACTAGAAATGGTGAATTCTGGAGTTCTCATTTGCTGTTCATTTTGTATGATCCGGCACCAGCATTTATTAGACAAGCACACTGAGTTAGGTAAGTTCCAGGAAACTACCCCTTCTCTTGCATTGGAGTTTTGAAGAGATTAATTATTTAGGGCACTGTCTACAATCAGCTATGTTGATTTCCATGGCCCTTTCCTAACTTTACTTCCTGGAAATGTGACCTGATGTAATTATAGTGAAAAAAAAAAATTACTTGCACTCCCATTAAATTATATCTTTTCAAAATGCTATAATCTCCAGATAGTGTTCTGCTACTGAAATTCTCTTTGAACAGAGTATTTGAAGGAAGACAGATTTATTTGGGCAGGGGTGAGGAGGATGGGAACATGTGGGCTACAGGTAGGAGGATTCAAAAGTAAAACAAAGTGAAAGCCAAAAGAGATGTCTGGTTCCCTGTGATTAGCTGTGAACTCCTGGGGCTGTGAGCTGCTGTTGGCTGGTATCAGCGACTTGAAATGCCTGTTCTTCAAAGTGAGCCCATTTCAGGTAGTCCAGGAGTCCCAAAGTATCTTGAAGGCAGATAGTTTAATCACTTCTAAAAAACTGGTGTTCAGAAACCCAGAATAGCAGAACAGAAAAAGTTGGGACTCTCCTTGTTTCTGTGTCTGGTACGCAGGAAAAATGTTTGTAAGAACTCTGAGAATGAAAAACAACACAAATTTCAGTCAGATGCTCCTGGTATCATGATAAATTTTGGAAACATAGTGTTTCTGAAGCAATAAAATTTATATTAAAGGTTCCTTGTAGAAGCAAAAATGCCAATTAACCCTGAGTATGAGCTATGCAAATTCTTCAATCTCATTATTTCAGGTCAGTTGAAAGTCTAAGTTTTGATCAGATTGACTTTGCTTTGATCTTTTGCCCACAATAAAAGCTGCTTTTTAGGGCAACATGAGACCGTGCCAAATATTGTGTTATGTGAAGGAGCAACACGTTTTGGATGTGTGCCACTTTCATGCATGTGTCATCTAGAAATGGCCCGTCTGGAAAACACCAGATGCAATAAGGAATAGGATGACTTGGATAAAATAAATCAAGAGCAGAGTAGGTAACCACTCTGAATTCTATGGCATACTTTTCCACATGATGAGTATATGGAAATCCAAGAAGAGGCAGAAAGTTTGGGAGAGTGGAAGAAGTGTGGAAAGAGGGAGAGAGAAAATCATCCTGGGCTTTAATAGAGAGAAGTAGAAGGAAAGAAAAAAACAAAGGGAAAAAGGAACAGAAGATCTGTGGGATAAGAAAGGCAATACAGTGTACAAATTGCACAAGGCAGGGACTTTTCTGGGATTTTGGAGAGTGCTTAAAGCCATAGGTGATGTTGTGAATGCCCCAAACATAGCAGAGTTCAAAATCAGATTGGAAAAAGCCTTGAGGAGCTGGTCTAGTGGGAAGTGTCCTTGCCCATGTCAGGGGGGCTGGGACTAGATGATCTTTATGGTCTGTTCCAACCCCTTTCTACTAATCATGTAAATCTCCTGCAATGAGGAAGTAACTTTGTGCTGTTAAAATACTTGGTGATGACAAGCATGGAAGGCAGAATAGCAAGAACACATGCCAAAAGCAACATAGTGTAAGTTTTAGTTCTGCACTATAAACTGATTGGACTGCATTGGCTCAAGGTGAGCAAAATTGAGTCAGAGACAGCATGTGCTCACCCTGGGAATTCATGAGCCACCTTATGGAGACAGGCAAATTAGACCAGGCAAGACTGGGGAGCCTTCTTGTGCTCATTCTTGGCAACACCCCCAAATGGGGGACAGCACAGCAGAGCAATGATGCAAAAGAGGTGTCCTGGGCTGCACCTGCTCAAGGGCTGTTTGAACAGCACAGGAGGGGGGTCAGCACTGCCCTCACCTGCCAGACGTCAGAGGAGTTCTGTCCTGAGCTAGGGACATGTTGTGGCATGTGAAAAGCCAAAGTTCTATAAGTCAGTTAAAAACCAGAGCCAGCTTTGTTCCTGCACAGACACACCAGCTCTTGTCTGCATGGCTGGTTTCTGCCTTCCCATGGGCATGGAGATCTTTTAAAGTGAGAAATGCAAAAATAAGATACATGACAAATACTAGAGGCTACTGACTGCTACGAACTTTGCCTGAGGGAGATTTCCACTTGGCTTGCCAGCAGAGATCTGCCTCCAGCTGCTCAATTTTCAACGTTTAAGCCTTGCCTGCAATGAGCTACAAAGCATCTGAGGTAAATGAAGCAGCAGGACAGCACTCCCAGGGATGAATAATATCGATGTGGGTGCATCTGGGCTGTCATTCTATAATGGTTTTTGCTTCAACATGAGGTCTTGTTTGTGTGCACCTTTGGAGTGCTGCTTTTGTGCTTTGCATGCAGCTTCAGCAGCAAACTGCCTGCCCTTCAGGAGAGACTGTGGCCCAGGTCAGTGACAGTCGTGGAAGGACATCAGAATGCTTGGGGTAACTCATGTCCCTCTACCTCTTCCATTACCACTGCTTCCAGGAATCCTGTGTCCTTGTAGCCCTCCTACCTAATGAGAAATAGATAGCATAGTAGAAAGTCACAAATCTTGGACATTATGTGTTTCAATACCGGAACTTTACTGGAGCCATTTTGGTGTTACACTTTTCTCTTTTCCATGGTGCAAATCCTTTTCAAGAAAAGAGACAAAAAGAAGGTTTGACTGTGCTTGATTAAGAGAGGCGCTTTGGAGAATTGTGTGTGAAGTGAACTAAAACTATGGGTGTTCTGAATTTTTAATTATTGTTTTAAGCATATCTCTTTATGCTTCCAACCATCTTGGCACTTTGAGAAATATCTTTGCCTCTTGCTGTGCAATAATTTATAGGCAGCTCTACCAAAAGAAAGATCTTGGAATGCCCATAAACAACTCTCTGTTCCCAGAGGCCAGTGCTGATGAGTTAGAGCTGGTCTCTGTGTGTCATGGCAAAACATGACTCAGGACACTGAGATAGTCCGAGAGTTCACCTGATTAATTTTTGCCCCCAAACTACAGAGGGTTTTCTTTCTTAATTAGGCCCAGACTATTACGTCAGTGGACTGAAAAGGGAAAGAAGCAGGGGTAAAATGCTGTACTCCTTTTACACTGCTAACTGAAAGTGAGGAAGTGCTGGAAATTTGTCCTTAAGAGTTTGGTGCAAATACTCATTTATATGAAATCGTGTTGGTGTAATATTAAACTTACAGAATGGATCCTTCTGAAAAACCACATTTCTTATATTTCTGTTCTAATTTCTAGCTAGAAGAGGTTCTATTTAGCAATTGTGATAATGAATGAAAAGATTAGTTCTCCCAAACTGTGAGTAGAACAACTGTATACTCACTCTCTGAGAAGTGTAGTCAGAGTTTTATCTGCTAACTGATTTGAATTAATGTCACATTCAACCCTGTAGTCAGCAAACTATGATCCCATCCCTTTATTTTTATGTACAGCCAGGAGCAGAGGAGTAGAGAATGGTCTTCATACAAACAAGTAGATAAAGAGATTGCCATGGTGAGAAAATGCTGCAGGAGCTGGAATGGCTGTGTCATTGAAGCCAGCATTGATCTAACCCTTTTTATTTTTTTTCTAAAGGACTAACTGAAAGTGAGTTGCAAAAGAAAATCAATTCCGAGAATCATTAGGGTTGGAAGGAACCTCTCCTGGGTCGCACAGTCCATCACTCCTATGATTGTTCCTAAACCAACTCTAACAACTGGGTATCTACTTGTATTTTTTATGGTGGCTCTACATTTTTCTTTGACTGGTTGTAACAATAATGTTAAAACAAACATTCTTTAAAAAGGAAACATTGCAAAGCAATCCCTTGGGTGCATATCAGCTGCCAGATAATCTTCAAGGCTCATTTACTTAAAAAAAGTTACAATACTCATGTCAAATGTGCATTCATGTTTGTGGGTGCCAGGAAGATTAGAAATATTGCTCCCTCTTTTCATGCTTGTGAGTGGGTCTTTCTTTGGCTCTTTGAACAAACTCTAAGTTTTAAATGAATGTCTAAATCTCCAGTGCTCTTGAAAGAATTCAAAAGCAGTTTGTGCTTTGAGTCCGAACTGCAGGCTCATAGAACAAAATTTCACTAACATGAATGGGATGGTTCCAGGAAGGTGATACTAGTCTTGTTTTGTGTGAGATCCGGGTGAAATCTTGTAGAAGATGCAGGTTAATTCTTGTAGCATAACATCACTGTGATCTCCTGGGCTGCTTGGTGTTTTCTGCTGTGTATTCCAGCAGCTTCTCTCTTGAACTGTATTTTGTTTTGTGTTGGGAAAGGTAATTGACTAATCATGCTAAAATGCCTCTGTAGTGTGGAATGGGAAGATGCTTTATTTGAAAGTTTGGATAAGGGAAGCCCGCCTGATGAGCTTTTGTCTTACTTGTTTTGTGTTTTCCTGCAAATGTCATGCAGGCATCTCTCCATGGTTTGTGAGTTTAGTGCATGACAGGTAAGAATCACAGACTCCTAGAATGGTTTGGGTTGAAAGGGACCATCCAGTTCTACTCCTGCTATGGGCAGGGATGCTGCCCACAAGATGAGGTTGCTCAGGGCTCTGTCACAATGGCTGGAGCTGCACTTACTTTAGCTAGAGTGAGTCACATCCTGGGAGCAGATGACCTGAGATTTGGCTAGAGTAATTTCTCTGTGGCCCTTTTGCTGCCAGTTTTGTACTCTGAGGAGGTAAGGAGGACGGGGAGGTCTTTTCCATAGGATTTATTACTCTGGGGAATTCGGGGGTAAAAGACAAAAGTGGAAGGGTGCCACAGTTGAAATTTGGGGGAGGCTCATGGGGAGGGTACAAATCCTCAGCAAACTGGAGAAAATCTGAAGAAGAGTAAAGGCAGGGTTCACAAAATCATCATCCAATGAGGGAGGTAGGGGGGCGACCTGGGTCACATGGGCTAATGAGATGTTTAGTTTTTAGGGGATTTCCAATGGGAAATTCCAAGTAGGGGGTTGGCACAAGATAGGATTGACAGGTAATTTAGGATAGATTGACAAGCTGGATGGGAGGGTATGATTTGGACCAAATCATTAACTCGGGCAGAACATACCATTAACCAGAAAGACGCTGCAACAGGGACCCATCCAACGTGACCCTGAACACTTCCAGGGATTGGCATCCACAGCTTCTCTGATCAACTTGTTTCTCACTACCTAACAGAAAGAATAACAACCACCACCACCTATTCAGTTCTCTAATAAGAGCTTATTTGGCTATCTCTGTCCATTGGCATAGGAATGACATTCTTTGTTGGGATAGCAAGTCAGGGAGAGTGGGCAATTTTCACATCCCATTTTTGGAGCAGTGAAAGAACAAACCCAGAGAGGACTTTGGGGGTTATCGTGTGGGCAGTCTCATAGCACTGTAGATTCATCTCTTTATTTCTTACTCCATACTTCCAGAGATAGAACATAAAATAATTCAATAATAACCTAATACTTTGCCCTAATCTGGCATCTCACACTTTCATGATTTACAAAAGAGGCAGTTAAATCATAATATCAAGAAAACTCCTGCATAACACTTTACTTTAGCTGCATAATTTTGCAACAGCAATTACCTCAGCTTCAAATTTAATTTAAAAACTCTTTGAAAGAACATTCTCTGTTATCACAAAATATACTTGAAATCAATGAAGGATGATTTCATTCCAAGTCTGAAGATACTATTTAATAGCCAGGAAAGAAACCCGCACACAGACACACGCTCTTGTTAATAAATTCTGCTGTGGCAATTGCAAATTTTGACTTCCACAAATTCATTTGGTCGTGGCAAAACATGAATTATAAACAATATCTGCTGACTTAGTGCAGTTGCATTCTTGCACCTATCTAGAAAATAGACAGAAACTCTTGAAAATGATCCTAATCATGATGCTATTAAGTAAGATGCAGAGAACATACTCTGATAAACATCACAGTGACTGCCTACCATTATCTTATATTTTCCTTCAAGATTCATGGTATCTTAGCAACCATATAGGCCTGATAACCTCTAATGACTCTAAAAATGATGCACTTGGAATCTATCACTTAAGGCCTGGTGCTCAAGTAATGACATTCTTTTCTTTGATGGCAGATTTCAAGTCAAATAAATACACAGGAATTGGAGTTGCTTTCTTTGTCTGGATATTCATAATTTCCATGGTTACTGAGAATGAGCAAGGAAAGGACTCTGTAATCCAGGCTTAATCAGTATAGATTTTTGGATAGACATTCATACCTTAATTAACTATATGGATTCAAAAGAATGTCAAAAGAGCAGTGGGTTATTGACTGTCAAAGAGTGGTGTTTGTGCATTACCTGGGGGCACGGAAAGGGCATTCTCTTATTGGACTGAGGGAAAACGTACAGATTTGGCAACAGAGCCTGAATATGTGGGTGCTGCTGAGCTGGCTGTGGAGCAGCTGTCTGCCTGGTCATTACTAATGAGTTCTGGGACACTCTGAAGCTGTGGAACAGTGGGAGATAATGTATGGCTGTATTAGTGTCACTGTGTCATCAAGAGAATAGGCTAGAAATGAACAGTGGGAGGCAAGGTGGCTCTGTTAATGTCATTCAAATTTCTGCCAGTAGCCACCTGTTCTTAAAATTGGAGAATTTGGAGTCAGGTAGGATTTGTTCCTGTTCCTTTCTGGATTTTTTGTATTTGTAGAGTTAAGTACTAATGCATCAATTAAGTTAGAGCTAAAGCAGTAAGTCTTTCTGCTTTGGACTTCAGACAAGGGATCACTGTTTCAGGGTCTGTGACAAGGGCTCAGGTGGGGAAGAGGCATGTGGCTGCCCAAGTGTGTGAAGGCCACTGCAACCAGGTTCTGTGTGCATGTCACAGGACAGAAGTTAGCAGAAGAGGACTCCAGAAGCCAGGTAGCATGAAACTATGCCTGTCTGGAAAAAAACCTGGATATATGTTTGCAGAGTGGGATTCCACAACTATGGTATATCTAAGACCAAGGGTTCACTAAAGTATTTTCTCTAGACATGTTGTGGCCTACTACACTTGGAGGAGAGGAGGTTTCACTGATGATGGGAGTGCTGCTGAGCTGAATCTGAGTTGCCACTTTGAGGAGAAAATGGAGCTGGAGACATGCACTAAGTCAGTCACAGGCTACCAGTGCTGTGCCAGCACTGCCAGGGAACCCCAGAACCCTCTGTCAAGGACTAACACCTTAGGAAATTACATCTGAAATCCCCAACTTGGAGAAACAGAAACTACTGTGTTTTGAAATAGTTTTCTGTTACCATGATGAATATTATCCAAATAAAAACTGCAGAATCAGAGGTATTGTCAAGCTTCAGAACATATAGCTGGATGTCAATGACACTTACTGACTGTACTGGTATAATTCCATCAGATGCTGAGCAGACAACATTTACATTTAAAAATACAAGTAATCAATGTATGTTAATGCATGCCCTTCATGCATTCTGCACTGAAGCATTTTACCAGACACTTTAAAGAGCCTTGCTCTTGCAGGCAAAAAACCTTTCAGAAACGTACCAACAACAAAAGCTTTCTCAGCTTTGGGAAAGAGAAAAAAACCAAAACAAATCACAGATGTTTCAAAATATTTTCTGTGCCAGGTACTGTCCTCTGTATAATACTAATGCCATATCTGTATGGGAAACACCACTTTAACTTGTGCACTTAAAAACTCTGTAGCCTCCTTTTATAAGGTGTATGTCAACAGTGGATGTGTGGAAAAAGGCATAGGGGAGGCACACAGTGCAGCAGCTACCAACTCACGGAGAGTCCCTAAGGAAGGTGTGCCTGTACCTGCCTTTAAGCCCTGCAAATGTTACCACTTTGCAAATATGATTACCCAACTGCTGATGAAGTATTCACTACCATGATTCCAAATTAAAGAGACACCTGCCACAATCCTGTTAGCAAAATCTGACATATGTCTGTGTTACTTTCAGGTACGTGGGCAAACAATTACATTAGAGCAGGAGGAGGCAGGGTGTGAATTTGTGGGAACTCAGAGCAGCTGTTTGTGTGCAGGTTTCTACCTCCTGGTGAGTGCAAAGCAAAGGGAGAGCAATAAAAGCATTGCTGTAGGAAAGATATATCACTGACATCACCCCAGGGTGAGTTGGGGTAACAGCTTGCACCTGGAGATGGTGTGGAGGTGCTCTCATCTGTTCATGTCATAACTTAACATCTCTGTGAGCCATAATCTGTAAGAATTATTTAGCTCAAAATTCTGTCAATGTATGATATGAAGCAAATTGCTGCAGGCTTTTTTTGAGTTCATTGTTGTCTTCAAATGATTACCTGGGTTTCATCCCTTCCAGAGCTTATCAGCACATAATTGATAGTCCCCCATTCTGCCTTGGGTAGATACACACAGGCCCTCTCAGCAAAAATGTCACTGGGAACTTGAACCTAAGGCCAAAACTTTCTTTGTTACAAATCGTAGGGAGTAGGATCTGTGGCTGCTGATACCAGTTAACAGTGTTTGGTTGTTCCCTGGCCAGTGTCAGGAACTCTTGTTTACATCCCAGTCCTTCTGGAAAATAATTGAATGATCTTAGGTTTTAATTAAAAAAAAAAAAAAATTCCAAAAGATAGTGTGAACACTAGGTGTGAAAAATTTCCCCCACAATTTGATCAGCTTCAATAGTCTTAAAATCCTTGTAAATGGATACTGAGACTTATTTAAAAATTCCTACAAAAATGCTTTAAGTGGGCCCATGACAGAATGACTTCACCCTTCATGATGGGAATTTCAGAGTTTATACAATTTGGTGAGACATCCTACTGTTTTATTCTCAGCAGCTCTGCTGACAAAAACACCTTTGCTGAGCAGTTATGTGTTCACAGCCAGAGAATGTTTCAGATTGTACATGAAAGAACCCTAATTTCTCACATGAGTCCTCACATGAGGAATATTTGAGCTATCATGCAATTATGATATAAAGTTTGAAGATTGTTACAGGATGCCTTAAAAAAAACAACCCAGAAACCAGACGTGCTGTCAAAAATTCATCAGCAGTCCCTTCTGTGTAAAGTACTTTTCAAGAGACAAGTGAAAAAATGTCAAAACCAAATGAAGACTCCTTAGTTACGATATTCAAGCTATTCAAGATCCAATTTAGTGTTTCTTTTACATTTCCCTTCCTGTAAACCACTCTTCTCATGGTTTCTTCCAGTAAATGAGATGTACATATCAGTCTAATTAGAGAATTGATCCCTTTCAGGAAAAAAAAAATCTTTTGAATGTTAGGAGAGGAAAAACCCAATTGTACTAATTTCATAATACTCACATTCCCAGCTTTCCCTCTGCCTGAAAGATGTGCTGAGATAAACTGATAGGAACACAGATCACATCAGATTTCTAACAAGTTTCTTAATGAAATGCATCCACATGTACATTTTTCTGTTCTCCAGGTGTAAATGCGTTATTTAAAAGCTCCAAGTCCCCCATTTTTAATTTCTAACTAACTAATTTTGCGTATTTTCCCCTCTTTCTTGCACTGGTATGTATTTGGAATAGTTTCTTTCAAGCAAATAGTAATATGTTGGAAAATTAGTACGTTGACAAGAGCAGAAATAGTGCATACAATTGAGTTTTATGATGCTATATTTTGTAAATGACACATTTATCCACTATGGGGTGACTGAAATGCAGATTGGGAACTCAACAGAAATATTTTTTAATAAATACTGAAGTATTTCTGCCACAAATCTTCTGATGGAATAATTAGATGAAGCATTCCTGATTTCAACATGCTGACCTGAGATTTTTGCTTCTGATCAATTGTGGGCTTTGTGACTCTGGGTGACTTCCTGTTGCATGTATTCCTTGCAGACTGAAGATTTTACAGGAGGTGTAATCCAGCAGGGTTTAATATTGGGCATGATACTATTTATTGTCATCATAAATAATCTTGAATATGGGATAAAGTGTATTGTGAATTTGCTGAAGCCAAACCAAGTGGGGAAGCTGATATTTGGAAGGGAGAGTCACCTGCAGGATGACCTGGACAGGGTGGGAAAGTGACTTACAAGAAGCCCAAGAGGTTCAATAAGCACAAGCGTGAGCTGTAGACAGGGATAAAGAATTCTCTCAGCCTCCTCCTGGTTTCTGCTGCTCCTTGCATTCTGCTGGAGCTCTGTCAGGAAGGGCACTTTTCTGATTACAGCAGGTGCTGCAAGCTCAGAATCAGTCATGTAAGCTTCTCCTGAGGGGGATCAGTGGTGGTGGAGCGTCTAATGAAAAAAATAACAGAAATGGTAACAACAGAACTGAAGAAAATTAAGTTTTTCATGAAACACATCTTTTATTTGAGCTATATATTTGCTCTTATTCTGACTTTTTTTAGTTGAAGTCACAGCAATAGGTACAAGAGATTGCTGGGAAACCATACTAATTAAAACTGGCTCTTTTTTTTTTTTTTTTTTTTTTTTTAAAACGGAATTCAGAGAGCAAGCTGTCCTTGATGATTAAAATATTGAATAATGGAACAAATTAGTTGAGACCCACTAGTGAGTCTCTTCAAGGATATTGTATTGTCCAAGGTTTTGGGGATTTTTTGCAGCTGGCTGTTTGTTTGTTTTGCTTTTTTCTTCAACTTTGAAAATTACATTGCCTGAATATTTCATCCTTAGCAAAAAAAATGAGATTGACCACTGCAGGTGATTCAATAAGTTACCTGGCAATTGCAAACAATTTGTCTTTTTCCTTCTTTTACCAGAAAGAATTTATTATCATCCAGGAACTTTCTGCCTGGTTGTGTGCATTTCTGTAACAATTAATTTCTTTATGAGCAGAAAGAAGAATGATAATAATTTTTTTTAGAATTGGTTTATTTTTTTTCTGCTTAGAAATATTTTACTCTATCACATGCACAGTTTGAGTTTTCCTTTAACTCCAGCCCACTGCTGCAGATTGCAAGCCCACTTGTTTTTTCATTACAAGATTTCAGCATGACTGCTGAAATGATCAGGCAAAAAAGGAAAAGTTAAATCAAAATCTAACCCATCAAAAAATCCAAGAATTTTAATTTTAATTTTGTGTTATTCTTATGCCATTTGCTGATGTGGGATTCTCATAAAACTTTGGGATGATAACTTTTATTTTATCTTTGCCATTAGTATACACTTGACCAAATATATGGTTAGCCTCTAATTTTTTTCTGGCTTGTCTTTAATTTCTCTCCTCCCTGGGAAAGATTGCAGTAACAACAAACTCACCAAAGTTCATGTTTAGCTTTGATATTTTATTGCAGACGAAATTTGCTGAAATATCACCTGAATTCTTCAGCAAAGCAGCAGAGAGATGGCCAGAACTGATGGGGAGAAGTGTGTTTGCAGCCATCTGAAATAAATATCTAATTGTCTGGACTGAGTCCATGCCAGTTAGGGATCTGGAAAAACAGCTGAATTCAAATTTCACAGCTGAGTTGCTTCTTTGATTGGTATACCATAGGTAGAGTCAGTTATATGTCCCTTGCTTTACCATTGGCTTAGGAATTCCTACTGCAAATATGTGGCAGTGTTTTTATTTTGCATAGCATTTGGATGAAATTCATAGGGGAGCCCAGAAACTCCTAGAAAGATTGTTTTTTTTTATTATTTGGAAGGCTTTCCATTAGGTTTTCTAGCCTAGCACAAGCAATGCATGCATCAGATATGCTACAGTAACAATGCTGGGGAAATCTTTCTTACTCATGAGGTTTTGTTTCTGATAGTTCCTCTTTGCATCTTTATTCACACCCATCTCTCTCATTAAAATAAATGGGGGAAAATTTGGGAGCATCTTAAAAAAGTTTCCTCTTGATATAGAGATACATACTGCCCTGAGATGAGATTCAGTGAGAATATGAAACCAGAAGTTACTGTAAATAAGAACAGAAAATAAATGGCCTAATTTAATCTGTTTCCTCATGGTGGTGGGTCTCTTCCCAGAAAACTTCCTTTTGCTTGCCTTAGTGGAACGAGTTGGCTGGAGATAGCAATTAACAGAAGCTGATAAATTAAATGGTGTCTACCACATGGGGGAGAATGTTTCCTGAATAATGATCCTTTCCTCTAGGGAGGTTTGCAAAATGGTGTCTCATGGTGGATATGAAATATACCTGGTGATTATCTTCACTTGGCTCAGGGCCACAGGGAATGTCCTGGTTGGGTGAAGCTGCCATTGGTGCTCTTGGCTCTCCTGCTTAAAGGGGGCACCTGCTAATTAACTCTGTTTAATTTGCATGGATTTCTTGAGTACAGGGAGAATACTTAACTGGCTTAAATGTGACCTTAGTTTTGGCAGTGCTTAGTTTTAGTTACTGCTGCAACACTGATGTCTTATTGATCTATTATGGGCTGCTGGGGCCACCAAGGTGCTAGGAAGTGTGCGTGGGAATGGCTGACTCAAGGGGCACTGGCAAGCATGGGGGCATATACATTTTTTTGCTCTTATTTGCAGGAATTTCCTCCTTTCTATTTATTCTCATTGGAAATATATTTTAAAAAATTATGCAATGTAAAAGACACAGCATTTAATTTCCCAGCCTCTTTGTCCTCAAACACATTTTTTAGTGCTGTTACTAGGTAAATGGTTACCAAGTGAATAACTACCCTCATAAATAGTCTCAGGCAGAAATCGCTTTCACTGCATATGCTAATAGTAGGGTCTTATTAGTAGGGCTAATTAATTGGTTTGGTGTCTTAATTAAATTGGTGTGCCAGTGAGTGGAAAAATAAATCCTTGTTAGGCCAGTGGATTCCATATGATATGTCCTAGTAATTTTTTATATCCAGAAAACTTCAGAAACAGTGACTAAGGGTCCAATACTGCTGACATATTTCTCAGAGATGCTTTCCAGAGGGAAATAAAGAAAAAAAAACAGGTTTCATTTCAAATTTGGTTGATCATTCTTTTGCAGTCTTACACATAAATAACATATTTCAGTCATCCTTGGCAACAGGGCCCAACCTTCAAAATGCTTGTGTTTCCTGGGCTATTTTAGATGTAGGGGAAACACAGGGAGCACATTTGAGTCACGTGTCACTGGAAGAAAATGGTGGATTACCAGTGTTAGCTGTAAGTGTGCTGTGATGGCTCTTCTCAAACAACATTACATTCCTGTGGGAGATATTAAAATAGTTTGATGCCAATGGTGACTTCTCATGGGAAAAAACATGCTATTTTTTGTGTCTAATATTACATATCCTTCTCATGAGTTAAGATATTGCTTGTGTCTGAATTTATCTGCATCTCTGATAAGTTGGTTTTGACTTATAATTCTCTATTTTTTTCTTTCTCCCTTCCCCTCCTTTGAAAATATGCAAAATGTGCAGTTTTACTGCAGTGTAAGCCAAAAGCATAATTCATGTTGCACACATATAATTTGATTTCAAAAGATTATCTCTAGTACTGGCAAAACATCAGCAAGCCAGGCTGCACTGAAATACAAAAATCATACACTAAAATCATCTGAGGTGTTTGGGTGAAGTCAGTACCCACTTTTTAATGCCAGGTCTTGTTTGTTTCTCTTATTTAAAATTATTATTTAGTTTTTGCTTTTTTTAATGTAAAAATCCCAGTATTTTCTTTAGCATTGAATTTTCTGGTTTTTTCTACTCCTGATGCTTAGCTCTCATTGGTATCAATGGGAGATGTGCAGATGGAAGGGATCCTCTCCAAGGCCACCCTCTCCTTAACTGTAACTCTGGGGCTGCTCTTGTCACTCTTACTTTTTAAGGGTCTTACAGCCTGAGTATCATTCTGGGAATCTCTGACTGGACTGGTGAGGAATATATCATGGGTTTAGATGGGAGGCTATAGAGAGGGAGCTTCAGTGAGGGAGCCTGGGATGAGTTCTCAATCTTGTGTCCTGTGGGTTGGCAGCAGAAGATCAAGAATCTGCTGGACAGGGTCGAGAGGAGGGCTGTGAAGATGGTGAGGGGCTGGAGCACCTCTCATACGAGGAGAGGCTGGAGCTGAGAAGACTGAGAGGGGCCCTCATCAGGGCACACAAATGTGTTAAGGGTGGATGTCAAAAGGATGGGACCAGATTCATCAATAGTGCCCAGCACAGGGACACCTGTGGGTACAAGAGACAGTGGGAACAAACTGAAACACAAACTTCCACTGCCTGAAGAGGAGGAAAAACTTGTTTAGTTGTGAGGGTGACTAAGCACTGGAACAGGCTGCCCAGAAAGGTTGTGGAGGCTCCTTCTCTGGATATGTCCAAAACCCACCTGGACAATGTGATTCTGTGCAGCCAGCTCTGGGTGAACCTGCTGTAGCAGGGGGTTGGATCCCTTCCAATCCCAAACATTCTATGATTCTGTAATCTCCTGTTTGTTTTTAACCACTATTTTATTGCAAGAGGCAATGAAATAGATGGCAATAGACAGAAAGTGAAGTAAAACAAGTGTGTGATCTTGTGGTGAAAACCTCCCTTAACCTTGGTGTTATAAATGGCTATTGGATATGTTTGATTTTGTCCAATTAATCAAACAACAAAGTTAAATTTACCAGTAATTTATTAATAATAGCAATTGTATATAAATGAATACAATCAAAATATATGAGCTCCATAAATTTGAGTAAATACAAAATTTAGCAGCAATTGACCAGGGGAAACCCCGACCGGGGGTACGGGCAGGGCCATTCCTCACACTGTACCAAATCAGCCAGGCTAAAATGTCACTTATATACTGGTTACTAATGAATATTAATATAGAATCTTCTAGAAATCTCCTCCTAGTTTCTATTCCTAGAAACTATGTCACTGTGTTGTGTTGCCATGTTCCACCAGTGGTCGGGGTCTCTCCTCTTTTCGGGGTCTTGTTTCCGATGAAGGCTCTGGGTCTTCCTCAGTGTTCACTGTGTCACCTCGCAGGGAGCGCAGGTGCACTGAGCTAAAAGTTACATAGTTAAATATATGTTCCCACAACAGGCCTTAGTCCAGTGTCCAGGGGTTTGGAATCATCCCAATTTGGCTCAATTCAAGGTCAAATACCTATTTCTAGATGCTGTTCTTAGACCTATACCCTTCCTATCCTGCCTCCCACCTAACATCTGGAGGTTGATTTTTTTATGCTTTGTTTAGCCATTTCCTTTATCTCTTTTTGCTTTATAGCAATTAAATACAAGTTTTGATTAATTATAATGCCATAATTTTGCCAATATTGTTACAATTTAATTAGCACGACTCACATATATAACAGTGGTAATAGGGTATATGGAATAAATTAACTTGTGTACTTCTTCCCCAAGAACATTTTGTACCCACAGGAAAGAACAGTGAAGACAGAATATGACAGACTGACTCTTTATTATTGTGATTATATAATGGTGGGACTATCTCTTTGATGAAAGGTTTTCAGTCTCACTAAGGTCTTTGTTAACTGCTTATTCTCTGTGAGGATGAAACTCCAAACACATAAAGTAGTTGAATTTCTTGCAAAAGACTCAGTGAGATGTACAGACTGGGCAATTTCTTACAGTCTGCAACTGATTCCTGGTTAGATTAGAGTACTGGGATCCTAATGGATATGAAATTCTGTCTCTTTCACTCTCTGCCATTCACTTCATGTTGCAGTTTGAAAGAAATCCTATTTGTCAGTTTTTGAATTTGAGACTTGCAGCTGTAGCAAAACATTTGTATAGAAAACCTATCTTCTAAAATTTACTTAGGGTAAAATGGCCTTTTTTATTGTTTACTTCCTCATTTCAAATAACTTCTGTTAAATCCCATCTTGTGCACCTGTGTTCCTCCAGAAAACTGTCTCTTCAAATTCTCTAGAGTGATTTGTCGTTTTCTTACGTGCCAGAACCAGTTGTATCTCTCATTGCATTAAATACTGACATAACATAATGCCTCATGACAGATGCAGCTGCATCACCAAGACTGAGAAACGGGAGGGAAGCACAGGCCCAGGTCTAGGGAAGACTTGATATCTCCTGTGCACAAGTTGTACTTAGAAGGTTTTAAGTCTGGCTGGCAGATTTATTTTTTTTTTCCCAAATATGAGACAAGGTCACAGTCAAGGAAAGGCAGAGTGAGAAGAATTTTTCTACTTCCCCCTGCCTCTCCCCCAATCTGTACATATATCTGCCTCATACCTCAGCTTCCTAGTGTGCAGGCTTGGACAGAAGAACTCATTGAAATCAGCTTTGCATGTTGACCAGAAGCAGTTTTAAAAATGTATTCAAAATCTCTCTTGGCCCTCACTATCCTGATTTAATAAAATCAAAGAGGACCTAGTAGTCCTGTCAGATGAGAAGTTTATACAGAAATGTTGCTCTGGATAAAAGGATTTGCATGTCATAAAAAAAATTCTGTCACTTTACATTTTTGGGACTTGTGCTTTAAAAACTAAGAGTGAAGTGGTAGTTACTCTTCATGATCTAGTTTCATCTAGGGTTGTCTTACTAAATATGGGGTTCTTGAAGGCACACTAAAATAAGCCTGGTTCAATGGAAGAAATATTCTTTGCAAAAGCATTGCTATTCCTTTAAATACTGCATGTGTTTACAATATCACTGTCTCTTTATAAATTGGTCCTCGGGTTACTTCCCCCTCAGTTAACAGCTCTTTTGTTCTGCTGTGGCCTTAAGAATTTCAATTTTCAACCTTTGGACCTAGTGCCTGTAGAAATCACCTAGCAAAAAATTGCCTTTTTAAACATTATGAGCCAAACACTGAAAAACCTGGACTGTGTTACTGTTTACATTTCTCCATCTTCTGCATTAAGAATAAAACAAGAGGCAAAAGATGCATATCATCTAAGTTTGGAAATGCATGTCTGTGACACCTTTTGTGGTGTGTTTGCTAAATCCTAAGGTTGCTGTCATTGGCAGGTGGATTCCTCTCCTTTTGAGCTTGTTTGGCATCTGTGCCTCAGACACCTCTGAGCCCCTGCCAGGCCAAGGCGAGCAGGACTTTGCTGTGTGATGCTGGGCGTGACTTGGGGGAGGCTTTCCAAGCTGAATGATGCATTGCAAACACCCGGCTTGCTGTTGTGCTTGGCTGAAGCCCTTGGCCCTTCAGTCTCAGCTCCTGAAGGGCTCTGTGCAGATTAGCCACATCGAGGATGTGGGGGCTCACTCTATGGCTGCTAAGGGAGTGAGACCTTGCAGTCAAGATTGGTTCAATTTTTCAACCTGTATGAAAATGGTGCTATTTTAACGCTGCATGGGATGGGCCTGCCATTTCCTGGTAGAAAATGGCATGAAAGAAGGCTATGGGTAGTAATGATAAGTGATGGTGTGGGAGGGAAATACAAAACTCAGTGTTAAAACCACCAGTTGGCAGCCTTAGGACTGTGGCTTTGGCTGGCTGTTTAATAACTTCTTTGCTGTAGGGGATAACATAGAAAACATCTGTTGTTGAATTGAATAAGCTGTTGTATTTTAGGAGAAAATCTTGCCAAAATTCTCTGAAGGATGTCTGTGGCTGTCACTGCCTGCCTGAGAGTACCTCACCTGGCTGGTGAGCTGGCTGGTGCCACACAGCTCCTTGTTCTGCAGTTCAGTGCTCCCGCTGCCCCTGGCTGAGCAGTGAAAACCACAGCAAAGCAATCTGGGGAGAGCAGAGTCATTTGTAGTCCTGAAATAGCCATGGTGCTCATTTTGTGGCTTGACAAAAAAATGGAGCTCATAATTGTGTAGCCTTTCCCCTGTTTATTGACAGTAAATTATCCCTCTAAAAATCGACGTGTTCAGACAGAGTTGGAAGAAGATCCTGAGTAAGTTCAAGGGTGACTATTTGTCCTGCTCTCCAATTACTTTTTATTAAAGCATTTCATCCTTCAGTAGCTGTACCCATGGATGGTACAGCGATGTCCAGACAGCTCAGAGCTCATCCTCATCTTTCCTGATCCTACAATTACCCTTGTGTTTCAGCTTCTTTTCCCTCCAACCTATGCCAGTCTCTTCTTCATTCCATATAAAGCTTGACATGCTAATGCTGACTTAGATTTTGCCATTTCTCATCCTTGTTTGAATATATAATGTTCCACAAGGATAATTGTTTTAATATTTTGATTTCTTACAGTGTTGTCTTTTCCTAATTTATGTCCCTCCTACTGCTGCACAGTATTCCTCATTGGCTCCTAGTTTAGAAAATTGGCTATAACTGCTTTGATTTCACAGCACATAAAGGACACCAGTGTGCCCAGATACCTCCCCTCCTCCCCACCTGACTCACTCCAGACATATAAACCTATTTACTTTTCTAGGAAGTTGCAAAAGCTTGGAGGGGGACTTACAGAACTCAGCTTGGCCTGGCTAACAGGAAGCTCAGACAGAAGGGTAGTTTAAACTGAGCAACATATACTTGGGTTTGATTATGTTGTATTTCAAAATACACAGTTCTTTTATAGCTGGAAATTGTTTTGAGATTTGATTAGAGCTTTCAAAAGCCTCAAGTTTTTATTAAAGAGAGAAAAAATCATATGTATAACTTACTTGGTGGATGTGTCTGAGTGACATCTGCAACAGTATCATAAATAGGTGTTTGCTTTGACTTACTTTCTTTCATGTCTCAGATGCATTTCTTCTTCTGGATTTGATTTTCCTGCATTGTTAAGCGGCACTGACTGTGTGACAGAGAGAAGAATGTTTTTGCAAACTTCTTAAGCACTGCTCATCAGAGAGGTGGTCAGTCTCACACCTTTCTCTTCTCTCCCAGCAGGGTCTAATTGCTGTAAAAAATAAATTAGTATCCTGAGTTCAGGAGCACTAACTCAATAAATGCATTGATGTCAGCAAATGGCAGTCTTGCCTACCCTGCTGATATAAGTGATTATTCTCTTAATGCTAAAATATACTGTGCTGTGATTGCTTCCAGAGAACCCATTATGGCCTAGCCCTCACTTCTGCAAATACTGTAAACATCTCTAATTGCCAGCATGCTCTTTCTCTTGTAGCTTTCCTAAACGTGCAAGTGACAAATTATGTGCTGTAGTAACCAATAGACTGTCCAAGCTAAAATCTGAGCCTTAGGATGGAGCCAAAAAAGACTGCCCAAATGTTTCAAGACTTGATTAGCATGTGTGCATCACCAGGACAAAATGACACCCTGTAGCTTTCAACATCCGTATTTTTAATTGCAATCTTATTTTTGAGTTTCACTGCTGCTGGGTTATAAATTAACCTATATCTACCTGTGCTCTGGATAGCTGGATTGCAAGAGTGTGCAGAGGCTAAGTAATAGGCTGTCACTTCTGATGTGGGAAACAAGTGAAGCTAAGCTACAGTTTTGGGCTGAATTTTTAGGAAACTGTTTAAAGGGACTTCTAGTTTTAGTTATGTAAAACAAAAGAGGTCTGTCTTAAAACACCAGAAAGAACACACATTGCAACTAGTTTTAAATAAGCCTACTTTTATTTACATATGTACTTATTTATCTCCAAAAATAGGCACAAATTAGTGGTTTGCATGCACAGTTTTTGTGCCTTATCCTTAGGATGGAATAAAGCAACCTTTCTCACCCTCTCACATTGAAGCCAACAGACAAAATACTTGTTCCATTACACCTGCAAGGGCAGGAACAGGCATCCTATTTCCTGAAGACAGCAGAACAAATGAATATTTTGGAAAATAGATTCATTTAGCAACCTCCTGTGCCTTGCTGTGGATGTAGCTGGATGAGCAGAGTGCTTCAGTACCTGCCTTGTGGATGCAGAGAAGGGCTCTGGAGATCTGGGCTGCTATGAAGACAGGGAAGCTCTTGAACAGAGGAGTGTTCACAGAACAGTGTCACTGTTCCCTGGCTCCCTGGGAGCAGTGTTTAGTGGGGTGTTAAGCAAGACTGGTGCTGAAGGTAAGAGTGTGCCAGTTTCTCAGCTGGGCTTTTACAATCAGCAATAAAGCTTCTTGTTTTATTTACCAGCACAGCATGTGTGTCTGCTTTAGCAAGCAGCCTTGGCAGTGATGGGCAACAGCTGCATGGTGAATATCCAGTGCAATTAGCTCCACAGGGAGCATATCTGGGAAGTTCTGGAGCTTCCCAGCAAACAGGAAATATCTGCTGACATTTTTCAAGATCTTGGACCATAGGAGTAAAGACAGGAGTTGATGAGATCATGGGGAGCTGGTGAGCACCAGAAGGGGTTAATGGGAAGTACAGGTCCCAGGGCTGTGCTGCACCTTCACCTTCCTCAGAGCAGAGATGAATAACCAATGCTTGGCTCTGACTAGTTGTGTCAAAAATGGATAGGGGAGGAAAGAGAGTAGCAGAAAGCATCTTGTCAGTATGTACTAGTGGTCTGTAATGTGTTTATGCTTAACAGGACACTTATGTAAACCCCTCTGGTCCTCATTGAGGGGTGTGGCATCTCCACCACTAGGAAACGTGGGAATAAAAAAATACTTCATGCTTGTGTCTGAGCTCAGGTTTTTTAAACAGTGGCTGTTTAATTTTGTTCAGGCTCATATATTTCACTCTTTAGACTGTTGAACTTTCTAAAAGTTTACCTTGCAGGAATACTTTGAAACACCTGCTTTGTACAGCTGTGTATGAAACAAAATTTAATTTAAATTTTCAAGTCTAATTGTAAAGGTTGTTGATGTGCCTTTAGGGCTGAGTGTAGTTGTTCAGCAAGATTAGTAGTTCACAAGGTCATGTGCAAAGTAGGACTAACAAGATGCTGAGAAATAATAGTCTCATATGGGATTGGTTTCAGATTGTAGAGCAATAGTTCAGAGATTTAATGCAGCTTAGATGTACTTGAAAACCATCCCTGTTTTTTAAAACTTTTTTTTTTTTCCTGACCTTGAAAATACCTTATGGGTGGCTTACAAATAAAAATCTAAACATCACTATAATCAGAAAAACTGCACAGATTTCTATATTTCATGATTTTCTACTTATCTTTACTCTTATTTGAAGTCTCATATGATTTCAGCGATAGGCACACAGGATAGCATTAGCACAGCAGATTTTTTAAAAAGAGATTAGATGAGAACTGCGTTGCCTTCTACAGAGCATTTTGCTTTACTTCCCCCATCTTCTTTTCTGAAGGTATCTTCTTATCGGGTGTGAATACTAACAATGCTGATATGGGGTGACAGACTGACCAAACAACCATAGCAACAGTAACTATTTTCCTTGTGATAAGAGCTAAGATAAAGGTTATGTGTATTACTGCATCTCTCAATCTGTTTGCTCCACAGCACAGTGCCAGACAAAGGTAAGAATATAGAAAGCTACAGGCAGAATATGCTTTTATTTAGAGGAAGCATGAGTGACTAAACTCTGGTTAAAGCATAAATGTGCAAAATATTTATTTTCTAATACATTTATATCAAAAGAAATATTATTAAATATAAGTTAAATAATTAGCTGCATTTTTCATTTGAAAATTTATTGGATTAATATCTGCTTAATCATTCTCCCTTAGGAAAGGGAATAACAATTTAAAAAAAGCAGTCACTTCTTTAAGAAAACCATTTCTTATTTTCTCTTTTCAGGAACAATATTGGATTCATACAATTGACCTAGACAATATTTAGTATTGAGCTCAGGTTTTCTGTATCTATCCCCAAAGCTCAGATGGCTTTAAGGACTCAAAGAAATGTCTCTGGATCATGAGAGCTCCTCATTTTTCCTAGCATGGACTAGAATGAAGTGTGTTACTTCCAGAAGTAATATTCATACTGAGTTGAAGCTATAATAACCTTCACATTAGTGCCTTGCACCTGATAATCTAGAGTATTTTCCTATTTTTTAGTCTCTGTTTATTAGGATAATTATATTGATTTTTTCTTTTACATTTTCATAATAGGAAGATAATCTTATCTCCCAGTCAGAAGGTCTGTCTATGTGAGTGGTCCCTGCTCTAACAGTTCCCACAGCAGCAGCTCTGGGCCATTTAATAACTGAGGTTTCTTAATGCAACAGATAATGTCTGGTGATGGTAATTCACTGAAGTAGGTTGGATTTTAGGCTAGAGAGATATTTAATGGGGTTTCTTCAGTGCTGAACCAAACTCAATGTCTTGTGTTAGAATAAGCTTCCTGTTGGAGGAATTAATATTTTAGAGTGACTTAGTCATTGTTCTGGAAAACTTCAATTTTCTTATTAGGCTTACTTAGTTTTTTAGGTCACCAGATTGAATCTCTGCAGTTCTGATGAAAGAGGAGAAACAGTCTCTGACTTCTGTGGGTACAGGGAAGAAAGAAAATGGCATAACTCTGCCTGGTGACACACTGATTTTGAGAGTGAATGACTGGTATAGAATATTGTGGTAAGTAGTTAAAATATTTAAAGTTCCATTAGCTAGAAACAAATCAAAGTTAATGAAGTAATGACCCAGGATGTTTTGACTCCCTTGTGGCTATAAGGGTGATTTTCAGTTTCTATGAATAGACAGACATAAGGCTTCAAAATTTTTATTTTTTTCCCAGAAGAAAAGCAGACTATGTGAACCCTTCAAATGACCTCCATTATTTAACTTAGGACTGTTATTCTATTTAATAGCACAACAATTATGTTAAAATCTAAAGAACTGTGCCATTTTCATACTGCCAGAATGACTAGCTATTTTTTTTGCCTTATAGTTTAAAATTCCCTGTGCAGTTTAAAGGGCTCATTGTGCCCTTCTGCAAAGTATTCTCTCTCTGTGTGATAGTAGGAGGGCAGGCTATATTCATTGATATCTATTATTTAAAGCCTTTGATAAAAATACTCATTTTATACTTCTGTGTAAAGCTGCTGGTATGGTTTGCTTCCAGAGGATGGATTTAGGTCAAGTAAAGGATGTGTCTACATAAATGCTGGACATGTACAGCAAATGTGGCTGTACACTGCAAACTGAGGCTCATTTTTCATCCAATCCATCATGTGCAAGATGAGATGAGCTGCATATCCCTATCAAAAGGTTTGTTTTCTGTTTATTATTAAATCCAATCTAAATGAGTCATTTTAGCAGAGAGCACAAAATCAAATGTGCACCTTCACTTCTCTTTTGAATTTAGCAGTGTTTAACGAATTTGATTGTGGTCAGAGTTATCTTCTATCTTTTTCCATACACTCTTCATGTAACCATGAGTATTTTAGTGATGGAAAGTAACTGCAGTTTGTACCTGCAGGAAAATCGTGGGGGTGTCTGTTTTGGGGGAAAAGTTCACTGTGTAGGATTAATTCTTGCAATAGCAAAATGCCAGCCCAAGTCCTGATTTGTACAGATGCAACTTGGTCACAGCTGAGTTTGTCAGAACTTCTCATGATCTAAAAGAGCAAGTGGTGCCTGTCAGTACAAGAGCTTGAGGTTTCTAAAAAATTTCTGTCTTTTTTTTTCCCTTTAACTTCAAATAACAAAGAACCACTTTCAGCATCTCATAACTCCCTGTTATTACAGTAGTGATTATGAGAATGATAGATATCTAATTAAAATCTATGAAAAGTGCAGGTGAGAAGTGCGAATGTTTCCCAAATTGCAAATTTGTCCCGAGTTTCAGAATGACTTTTTGAAAATGTAGAATTTTCTCTTGTTTGTCACAATGACTCATAGATCATGATTTAGTTTAACAGGAATCTGAAAGAACGTGAGAGATTTTTTTGTTGGAGATGGAGAGGAAAGAGTTATTTTTTTACTAGTCTTTTGTTGGTGGAGTGATTGCGATGTTCATCATCCCTTCTGCAGCAGGGGAGCCCTGGTAGCCGGCACTGGTCAGCACAATGCATCATTTCCAGCACGGATGCACACCCTGCTGATTCATTCTGCTGGAGATGACGACTGCTCTGAACTCCCAGTGCCCCAGAAGGCTGAACATCTGCTGAGCCTCCTGCCCGCTGCTGCTCCAGACAGCTGTGTGCTGAGGCCATGAGCTGGGCAGGCGACAAGTGTTGCTGGCACTCCACCCCCTGCAAAGAAAAGGATGAAAATGTTGTGTCTTGTTCTGCAATATTTTATTCCTAGCAAACTAATGGATCATTTCCTGAACTCATCAGCTCCTCTTAGCATGGAGCATTTTCTATTCTCATTTATTTAGGGTTGGGGGAAGCTCCTGTTTAAAGGAACAGACATGCAGTAATCTAATCACCAGAAGTGACATAAGCAATAACACCATCAATATGTAGTTTTGGCAGATGTCTGATACTGGTGCTTCAGAGGCTATTATACAGCATTCTTTGGGGGATTCCCTCTTTTAGTTCCTGTGGCAATCACCTGTCACCCAGAACTGCCAGTGAGTACCTGTTCCTCCTGCATCAGTGTTGCTGTGGGGAGCATTGATGTCCCCTGATGCCTTTCCCAGGAGTGACTGTGCCCTGCTCTTCAAGTGCCACGTTCATTCTGCACTCTGTGAATGAATACTTACACTATTTATTTTTCAGCTGTAACCATAATCTCTGTATAGAATGATGAGAGAAGAGTCTCCCTTAACTACTGTCACCGAAGACCACCTCACTTTTGTTCTTTTAAGGCCAGGTTAACCAGACTTTAGTAGCTTTTTCTTAAATGGAAACTTCTCAGATGATATAACTCATTTTAGTTCCTTCTTCAATTATTCTGTTAGTTGTCTTTGAAACACTGTAAGTAGCCATAATGTACAAGTCAAACAAAAAAAGGGATATTTGTAATGTATGAGCACTGGAATCAGATCATGAGCCTTTGAACAATCCTTAAGACCCCTGTTTACAGTCCAAATATATTTGCCTTTCCAAGATGTGTTTATTTTTTCTTCCTGTAATGAAACTGCTTTCTTCCTGGGAAACACTTCACTTGTTTGTGGTGTTTATGGAAAGAATATTTTCATGTCTTCTCATTGTTTGAAAGTTATTTCACAACATGGTAGAGCCATTACATTTTAGCCAGTTATTTAATTTAAAGTGTGAAAAAACCCACGCTGATTTAATTTTTTCTCCTCTCCTCCATAATTTTTATTTCTTAAAATTATGGGGAGTGAAAGTATGATCACAAGTTTAAGCTTTCCAGTCGTTGTATTAAGAATGATGTAGAGCTGTTTGATTACTCACAAAAATGGCACTGAAGCCCTGTACTTATTCACCACCTAATCATGGCAATAACCAGAACTCTGCAAGTAGGAGTGAAACACAGGTTATATCATAGCTATCAGCCTAAGCAGGGAGGACAATTACTGACATTATATGAGCAAGCTCAGATGTACAAAAAATGTGCAGGTGACCAATATTTGTTTGGGTAGATGTCATGATTTCTCTTTGGATAAACAGGTAGAAATAAAGCTTCTTGCCAGGTTTCTTGGGTCTTCGAAGTGAAGTTGGCAGTAACATAGGGCAGGGGACAGCTATGGTTGGATCCTGAATTTTCTTTTGCCCTGAATGTTTATTGCAGAGAGCTAAATTTCTCCAAGTTTCAGAGTATTTTGTTACATTTAGGCCAAATGTTCAAGATCAGCTCCTAGTATAGCTTATATTGCCAGGTTCCACTCTCTGGCTTGCAGTTCAGAAAATATCTAACTGAGCACTGTGGTAGGCTTTGTCAACAGTTTCTTATTTTCTTTCTCTTATTTATTTTAAGATTATTTATTTTATTTATTTTTTAGCTTAATTGAGAATATAAATCCAAATTTACTTTTTTTTTTTTTTTTGTTGAAGAAGTGGAATATGGCTATTGTGTCAATTTATCTCTACTTATTTAAAGGGATTTTCGTTTACAGATACTACACATCATGTTTTATCATAACAAAAGCTCCTTAGTTATAAATAAGGGTAAAAAGAAAGCTATGGCCATGATAATCACTACACCAAGCTTACTCAAGGCTTTGGTATCATCACTCTTTCAATGACCTTGTTAATGATTTGCACATCTGTAAGTAGGATCAGCTGGGATGCAGAGAGAGGACTCTATCACTGTGCAAATATTTAAAGATATTTCCTATCCCTACCAACATCAACATTTTGCAATTTTACCAAATAATAGAATTTTAACGTAGGAAAATTGCTGTTACTTGCAACTGCACCTTTATTCTAAAATTATAGCAACAGCCAGGAAATATAGTAACATTGCAAAAACCCATCCAGAGTATAACTATGTTATCGTGATGAAAAGTCCATAATAAGTGGAGGACAGGATATAAGTTTTTAATATGTTATATTACCTTTATCAGTCTCACACTGTAATCAGAATTTCAATAGATCCATCACCAATGGCAAGGACGTAAAATTTAAACACTGAAAGAACCCCAGATTTTTCTTCTAATTTTTCTAACTGGGAGATTACATAGTTTGGACTCTTCTGCTCCTCTCTGAGCTCAGCAATATTTCAGCCTATATTGGTGGGCTACAGTAATCAAAGTAATCAAAAGTTTTCATAATTTTTCTATTCAAACTGGATTTGGGGTGTGGAGAGCCTCTGGGAATTAAGCAACTGCCCTCCACAGACGCCCAGAGCTTGGGCAGTGCCCAGCACCAGTGCTGTGGTCCTCCTGGGGCACATTTCCAGGGCTGTTATGGCTGATAGAAATCCCTAACCTAGTAAAATGCTGAAATTCTTCTGCTACTATAGCCCTAATTATGAATAATATGGGAAAGTTCATCCTGATGTGTCAAATAAGACACAGCTATGGAATAGTTAACTTTTTGTAGAGCTCAGCATCAATTTCTGGGAGCTTTTAACAGAGACTTGACATTTCTAATTAGGAAATTTTACATACAGGCAAGTGAATTTACCCCCAGCTGGGAAAACATGGCTTAGCAAGAGTTTTACATCCATCCTCATTGATCTACAGATTATCTCACATTTGAGACTGTGGAGCCACTGGGATTTGCAAAGATGAGAAACAAATGTGGGAAAGTGCATAGAATTCCTTTCACTTCAGGGTTAGATAACAAAAACCTGGTAAGTTAAAAATAAAGAAGGAAGTTTATTTTTTTTTTCTTCTTCATGCACAGTTGTTGCAGAGGTCAAAAAAATCCACAAAAGCTGATAACATTGTTGGTTAAACAGTTGAGAAACAAAATGCCTGCATGTGAGCTCCCTTAAACAGAGATGCATTATGTGCCTGATGCTGCAGTGTCTGACTCCAGAGAATCCCTCAGGCTTTTTGCATTTTTAGCTACACTGTTTATATTTTTGACCTTGTTTTGTCCTAGCAGGAAATAACTATAAAAATACAATATATAAATGAATTGGTTGTTGTATTGAAAATGCTTTATCAATGTAAGGTGGCAGTGAAAATAAGACTGAAAGTCAGATTGGCAGAGCTCTTTAAGTAGAGCTTGTACTGATTTATCTTTATATAGAACATCTGTACAGCTCATTTCACTCCTGTTTAGATGGATTTTGAAGACATACAACTAGGTATATGCTGCTGCCTTCAAAGAATATGGTTTAAGTGTAATAAAAATGAAATATTTTTTTCATGTATATATTTTCCTATATTTGAAATTATTCTCATGAAGCAGAAGTTACTTCTTTGTCAACAGAAAAACAGATAAGGAAACAAACCATGGAATGTAGCCTATGAAGTGTTATAAAAATACATATATATGATGTGCATGCTTCTTGTAGTTGTGTTATTGGTATTCAAGCTTAGGAAGGTAGATATGTATCATTGTCAAGTGAGAAAGAATGGAAAATGGGTGATCAAAATAAACATAGGAGTCCAAACAATATACAGCTAAAAGTCAGGACAAGGTAATGGGCTAAAGAGGCTCTAGGTGACCCATAGCAAGGCCACTCATTTTAATGCCTTGGTTATTAATAAGAGGTGATGGAAAAGTCTCAACATCATTGAGTTCCTTCTCTCTTAGTGCAGAGCAAATCCTCTTGGGAGAAGGTGTCTCAGGTACTGAATTGATTTTGCCCTTGATCTCAGCTGAAGGGCCAGGTGTTAGCAAAGACAATGAAAGAGCAGTTTAGGCTTCTGTTACAACTGTGTGTGTCTCCAATAATATGGCCAGAACTTTTAATCTTAGCCATAGAAAGTAGTGTAGAACAAAATTCTGGATAGTAGATTAGATGTGCTGCTTGGGAAGAATATGACTGGATCAGAGGATCTGAATAAAAATGCAGCTCACCATGTGATATACTCTTTCCTGCTACTTGGCTTACAAGCAAATTGCAGAAGCAGACTATATATTTGGTCGTACACATTTCAGAGCTATTTGCTATATAGTTACCACAGACACCTGGGTGTCATTGTGTGCCTGAAGCCTGTATAGTTTATTTAAGGAATACCTGCAAAACTGGGGGAAAAAACCCAACCAAACAAAACCCCAAACACCTCTATTTAAAATTTGTTTTATCTCTGCTTTATTCAGGGTGTAAATACTCACAACTTGTAAATTCATTGTGTTCAGATTAAATGAAGACCTTAACCTATTGTTCAAACTGGGATTAATTCAATTTGAAAGTTATAATTCAAAATATAGAAAGTTAGAGAAGTCTTTAAAAAAGGAAAATCACTTTCATTGTTTTAACCAGCTCTGATATTATGTGCCCCCTTCCCTTTTTTTATTTCTAACTTTATTTTTGTAGGAGTGGAGTTCTAGCTAGACAAGGAGGCCCTACAATGTCTTTCACTTTTAGTGTTAAGTATTCTCAGTTTCACTGAAGTCCTGTTTATAGCTTAACACTTTGGCAACTTACTTTTATAGTGACTTTGACAGAGTCACTGAAGCAGAGTGTATCCATTTCAAAGAAATGCATTTTGTTGACTTTAAGACAAATACTAGTAAAATATGACAGGCTGACCTTTTTCCTCTTGGTCACTTTTGAGAATAGCTATTTTTCTTGCACTGAGCAGATTATGTATTCTATATATACTTATACTGAACTTGGAAGGTTGTAATTATGAATTATTTCTGAGATGAGTGGTCCTATAACTTACCTTACTTTCAAAAATTTGAGAATATTTAAATGCTGATCGTGTTGTTTCCATTCTCAGTGAAGACATAAAAAAGGTCATTATTCCTTTGTCATTTCACTGTGTTGTTGCTGGCTAGTGTTAATCATTTAATTAAAAGGTCCAATCAGTCAGCCTTCTCTTCTTATACCTATGACTTTAATTATTTTTTTGCAAATGAACACATTTAATATTATTTAATAATACTTGATTTAAAAAATAATCCTCAGGAGAAGTGGAAATTCTCTTTGAAGGCAAGCAAGCTTTGAAAATTAGAATAAACTGAAAATAGCTGGATTTTTAAAAATTATTTTTTCCATTAAATAATGTTAAAATCATAGGAAGGTTTTAATGAGGGCATCTGGGGGCTTTCCTATCATGTATTTTTTCCTACCATCTATGTCTAGTTAGCAGGACTACTGAAAAGCAGAAGTTAAAGTGCTACTAATTTGTAAAGCCAGCAAACTCCTCTCTCATTTCATGAAATGTATGGGGATTTGCACTGCAAAGGGGAAATGGGGGCAGCTGGTGCTGGAAGCAGCTGTTAGCCCTGAGCACACAGGCCAGCCTGGCCACCCTGGTGTCTGCTGAACTGGGGGTGGCATTTACACTGCCCTTGGAGCTGCAAAGCACCCCAGTGCCTTGGAGAGACTCCTGCTGAGGGGCTGCAGAGTTTTCATTTGCTTTCCTTCAAAAGTGGCCCCATGCCTTGTAAATAAAGGAGTGCTGTGGCATGATATTGCTTTTCCCTCTCCACAGGGCATGGCATTCCTGTGAGGAGATTTCTCTCATCTACTTCAGTACTTTCTGAGCAACCTTACTTTCATCTCACAGTCATGACATTCTGCCTGGTTTAAATTTTTAATGGAAAATGTCTCCCACTCATTTGTTACTCTGAAAAGCAGGGGAAAGGAGCAATAATTTGCACTGCATATATAATATAGCATTAGGGCCAAGATGACTTTGAATGAAGTGGTCCAATGGAAGCTTGGATAGATCAATATTTGTAGAAGAAAGTGTGATATTAGACTAAGCTTTGCTTAGCTTGGTGTTCAGTCTGCCTTCTGTTCTGAAAACAGCTGCAACAATAGGCAACACTTAACTCTTAGATCTCGTCCAAAAAAAAATAATAATTAGGTACATAATTTTAGCTATCTCATCAAGAAGCTTCACAAATTGAGAACTTTCTCAAGAGCAGAGATGCATTTATTGATCTTATGTATAGATGTGCAACAGTTAAAGAGTTGAGGAATGCTATTTTAAAATTATATGTGTTAAAATTAGCATCAGAAACCCACAGGCATTTCCAACAACCCCAGGACATTGATGTCTATCCAGGGAACTTGCAGAATGTAAGCAAGTTCTCAGAAACTTTGTATATCAAGTTATGACACCATTCTTAATGAACAGTGACGTATTTGTAGAAAGCAGCATCGAGCTGATGAACAAGCTGTGATCTGGGTTATTTGAATACTGGGCTATATTGAGCTTTTCAAGAATCCTCAGGCGTAATGCTGTCTGGAGTTACTTGAAAAAGCTGAAGTGATTAAGTGCAGGGTTGTGATTAGCTGGACTTTGACAAGATGAGTTTGATTGTGTCAGACTGGGCTTTCTGGAGGAATTGCCTCTCTCTCTGAACTGAACCACAGCCTGAGATGTCAGGGAACATGAGATTCCTGGGCTGTAAGTCTTAAACAAGTAATTTTATTTGGTAAAAATAAGGACTGGGAAATGATCACAAAGAACTAGAATTGTACATCTGTTTGTTTTTCAGCAGCATACATCAGTGCAGAGCAACTGAGAAATGTCAGGCAACCTGAGCTGTCAAGGAGTGAACACAGAGCTGAACTGGTTATTAGTCAAGCATCCATAAATGGCTGCTAAGCAGGCAAATAGTGGCAAGGAAAGTCAAGGGTAAGCTTGCTATTTACTGAGCATTCAGCTAATTATCCATTTCACTAAATACAGGAATATTCTATCCTTTATGCATAGCAAAAAATTTGGTTTTGAAATTAGAGTTCAGTAAGTACTTAATAACTGCAAAATTACCTTGTATTAGGTGCTCCTGTATTTTAAATTAGCATAGCTTTACACATGGCCTGTGTTGCAAATATAATTTCTTTTTTTTTTTTTTTTTGTTCCAACAGGAAGAACACCAGATATATGGAGAGCTAGATGCAAGACCTGTGGTTTTGCATCCTTTTTGCTTTTTTTTTTTTTTTCCAAACTCCATTTTCATAGCTGGAGGAGCTGTATTATGCCTATAGTCTACAATGGCTGCCTTGAAGTGTGCCTGCCAGTGATGAAATGGGAATGTTGTTTGGAGAAATGGAAACTTATTCCTGATTGGCCTCCTTGTATTTGGAGGTTTACAGCAGTACCTTGCTTCTACGGTTCTCATCCTGTTAGTATTATTCAAAGAGCAAGTAGCATTCAGTAACAAACAGTACATTATTCAATAAAATAGACAGACTTTATTCTCTCTCTTCCATAGTAAAGAGGAAGATTTGGAAGATTTTTGCTTTGATTTGTGATACTGAAACTTTGAATGCATTCACAGAAACAGGATGACTCCAGAATCAGCTAGGGCAAGGTAAGTTAAATTATCCTTTCCACCACAGAACAGCTGAATTGTGACAGAAGTCTAAGCATTCAAGCCTGATGTAGAAGAATATTCCTTTTTTGAGTATTGAACTTGTGGAAACTTGTCCATAAAGAACAATCATCATGCACTCTTACTGGCAGTACATTTGAATAACAGCTTGGGAATGCTCTATTCAGTAACTTCAACATTTCATCCATTTATAAAAAAAATATTTCTGCCCCCTTCATTTCTCAAGTTTACATTCACATTCATTCTGTTTCAAAGGGAATGTTTGTCAGTGTTAAAGTGAAGAGAGAATGATATTTGCTATTTTTCTGTGCTTATAGTAAGTCCACAGCAAGTCCTCTGATTCACCTCTGAGAACTGCTTGGTATTTTATCTACTTTTCACTTATCTCAAAGAAAATCCCTGCTGGAAATGTGCCATTTTAATAAAGAAACTTGCCTCTCCTGTCATTTGGAGTGAAGCCCCTCTCATTGCTTTGGCCTCTCCAGCAGCACACACAGCAGGGCAGGGGCTGCAGGGTTTATCCAGGTGTTGTAGGGCATTTCCCATGGCCTTTCTGCAATGCTGCTTCTTGCTGTTCCTCTCCTGAGTTCCAGCCCCTGTTATGTATGTCTGCTGGTCACTTGGCTTGTGATTGCTCATCATTAGCTCCACTCTTCTGAGGGGCTGCCTTCTCATTTTTCTCCCTTTGGTGAAGCTGTCACTTCTTGCCAGCCACTGGGACCTGTTTTCATACTTATTACTGCTTATTACAAGTCAGGTTCCAGAGAAAAGTTCTGCATTAAAATGAAGGGAAATTTTAAAAATGAGCTTGTAATGAGAGCAATTAATCAGAGCAGTCTACAGCATCAGCATTACAACTGGGTTGGCTGGTATGAGGACTGACTGAGAGGGCTGATGAGAAATAAGAAACATGAATTATTTGGGGCAACCTTTTGCATGAGGTACAGAGATATGTCTTTGAAGACACTCTCACTCCTTTCCATCACATTAAAGGTGCTTTCCTGCAGGAATCCTGCTTTTTTATCAATATAGCAGCTCTTTCCTGCTGGCAGCAGGGTGGCTTTAGTGACCCTGGAAGACTGAATTTGGCATGTTTTTTCTTTTGTTTTCGTGTTTTTTTGGTGGGGTTTTTTTGACATCCTTTGAAAGTTGCTTAGTTCTGGTGTTGGGTTTTTTTTTGTGGTTTTATTTGTTTGTTTGGATTTTTTTCTCCTGAATACTCTCAGTGATTTTTCTGAATTCCCTCATAATAATCTAGGTTCCCAGATATCTCAGATGTAGTCTGTTTATGTTTTCAAATAAGAGAAAAAATTATTTTAGTACTTTAGTCAAGCATCTACAACACAGGCTGTCTTTTGAGAACACTGCTGGTCTCATCTCCTCAGTGAAATGCTATGTCAGGCATTCCCAAAGCAATTTTTAAAAATGCTGTCTCTCTGAGCTCTCCTCCAAACTGTAAGGCAGAGCCAAATCTGCCAGGCCAGGCTCTCCTCTCCCTGAATTACCAGCAGCCAAGATTAATTAGCACCCAGAGCATTTCCAGTTTGTGCGATGCTGCTGCTGGGATGCGTCACCACTCACCAGGTCTGTGATTCATTGCTCTGTCAGTGCTTTGAGATACAGTGTATGAGAATGCCATATAAATGCAAATATAAGTACAAACACTGAATTCCCCCTGTTGACTAGTGATAAGGTGCTCATCCAGATGGCACACAGTGATTTAAAAGTAGAAAACAATATTTGGAAGGAGGGGGAAACAATGATTATTCTTAAACTCTGTTTTATTTTTCTTATATAGGCTTTAATAGGGAAAAAAAAAAAAGTAAAACTTTGGTTTCTTCCTTGGCTACCTTTGTGGTGCACCAAGGTGATATTTTTCTGATTATTTAGATAAGAACAACAATCAATTTTGAGATGTGTTTGAGAAATTGTAATTTGTTGCATGTGGGAGTGTGTGTTCTCAGGGACCGAAGAAAACAAGGTCTGGTTGTCATCTGAATTCATTTGGGTTCCAGTGTAATGAGGATGGCAGACATTGCTCTTGCTTCCTTCCCTTATCACCTGCACTGTCTCAAAATGCATGAGATGTTCCTGCCAAGGGACCTGGGAAGCTCAGGCTCCTCTTGTCCTGCCAACCAAAATGGAAAGGAGGTATTTGCAAAGTCAAGGCTTCTCTCATGATGGTATGGGAGTTATTTTAATTCTAGTTGCTTGCTCTTATCATTAAGTACGTGTTCTTAATGGAAAAGTAATTCCTTTTGTCTGCAAAGAATTTTGTCGTGAAGGTACCTATGTAAGTGTCTCGATCCTATTTATGTCCCTAATGTTATAAGAGTTGGGTGCACAGACTTTTTAATTTTCTGTATTGCTGTACTGGTGCTGCTGTGTGTATAAAGTTCTCATGCAGATACCAAGACTAGCCTTTTGTGAGGGTAATGCAAAAGGGAAGTTTGCAGTCTAACACTGTTTTTTTTTTAATCCTGGTGTTTTGCCACTGCATCCACACAAGTGGAAATGTGTTTGTTACACTCCCTTGATCCAGAATTTTTTGGACTAAGTTTTGTGTGGATTTGGAAACGGGAAATCTGAAGGGGGTCAGTATATATTGCAGTAGTTTCAGAGGTAGCAGGACTCTGATGGATCACCTCTACTTTAAGCTCTGGGTCTCCTCAGTGCTTTAATAATCATTAGAGGCCTCTCCTAGTAGGATCATACAATAACTTTTCCTCGAGTGTTCTTGCCGGCATAAAGCACATGGCTGCCATATTTCATTCATGACTGCAAGAACCAATTATCCAAATGTGTATAACTGCTATCATTTAAAACACTAATTCACTTTCACATATCTTGCACTAACCATACACTACTTGCATTAATAAGACTGTGTCATTTTCTTGACATGTATCCAGTCTGTGTAATTGTGCTGGTTTTGCACTGGGATGGGTCGCCTGAGAGGACGGGCGGGCGTGGGGGAGCCACCGAGGCTTCCTTCCCCTGTTTTTGGCTGGGGGGCCCTGGTGGCGTTGGGGGGAGGCCTTTGCTGAAGCCCTGGTCCCCCTCGCCCCCTTCCTGGTGTGGCCACAGCTCGGCCAGTGCTTCTGCCACCATTTTAGAAGCAGCCAAGAGGAAGAGAGGCCCCCATCTGATCGCGCGGTGTGGAGAGTGCAGCTGAGCTCTGCAGTTTTGTCCTGCCTCTTCCACATGGCACATTTCCATCATGGCATGGACTGGATCCCTTCACCTTTTGGGTGCAATTTCAACCCTTTTAATGCCTGGATGAGGCTACAGATCTCCTGAGCTTCCCTGAACAAGAAGAATAAAGCAAGGAGTCTACTGAAGTCAGTGAAATGAATGCTAAGTTTCCAGATTATAAGAGATTGAATAGATGCCACTGATAAGTAGTTGAAAACCTTTTTTTTTGTAGGCTATGGAGGGACTGGAGTACACTGAAATTCCTTTAAACTGTGGAAACCTACTTGTGGGAGGTTAAAGTGCTTGAGAAAAGGATCTTTTGCCCCAAGGGAATGGGGCTCTCTGTTTTGGGACTGGAAATCTGGACAGAGACATTTAATAGGAAAAGAGATGAAGAGTAGCTTGCTTTTAAAAGTAATACCCCCATATGTGTGGTATAACCCATAACACAGCTCTGGAAAGACGGTGAAGATGAGAGGAAGTTCACGATTTGCAATTTTCCCCCCAGGAAGACACGAATTGTGAAAGTGAAGACACCCCCTATGCCTAAACCAAAAAAAGGAACTTTTCTCTCTAGAGTGAACTGAAATGACTATTTAAGTAGCTATCTGACTGAAGTGTATTTTGCTGTTAAGAAATGTGGAAGATGAGGGAAGGGGAAGGAGGGAATGACCTGGAAATGTTATTCTGAATTCCTTTTTTTCCTGTGTTATTAATAAATTTCTTCTTATACCCTTTTAAAGTTTTAGGCCTGCCTTGGTTTTGCTCCTAAATCCTATCTGAAAAAAACCCCCTGAATATATTAAAATTGGCAAACCCAAGTCAAACCATGACAGTAATCCAAAGATGTTGGAAAAACAACAAACACAGTGAAGGGAACTAGATTTCTTGCTTATTTCCCTGTTTAGCAGTAAGGTTTTGTTTTCAAGATTTTTAAGAAGAGAAATTGGAAATTTTGGGATGCTTTTCTAGTTAAGCTAGATCCACAAAGGATTAAAGGGCTTTGCTCATTATTCCAATTATTTTCTGAAAACAAAATTAGACTTGCTGTACCTGTTGTAAGTAGGTGTTGTGGAAGGGAGGCTGAAAAAAAAGCGGTGATGGGTGATGATTGGTATTGTGGAGATAGAGGGAGAAGGTGAGGAGAGAAGGCAGCAAGGAGAGAAGGGAACAACAGATCAGAGACAAGAGATTGGGAGTGAACAGAAAGATGCAGAAATACTTGGCATGTGGATAGTGGACTAGGTACGATTCAGGAGACAGCAGGAACAAGGAGTTAAAGTCTGCCAAGCATTGTCAAAGCAGCAGGGGATGCTTTATCCATAACATTTTGAATAGATTATTGTAAAATATAGATCATTAGTTGATGGAAACAGTAATAGGAGCTTTAGCATAAGTTTTGGCATCAGCAATGTGGACAGAATACCTTAGTAATAGGAGCTTTAGCATAAGTTTTGGCATCAGCAATGTGGACAGAATACCTTATAAGTGTGGTAGAAATGTATCCAGATAATGTAGAAATTTCAGTATTTCTTTGTTGTTATCTGGTGCATGACCTACATATGATCGACATATGTCTTGACATCTCTGGAGTGATTCCCTTTGTTCCTGGTTTTATTGAGCTGTTCCCTCATTCTAAATGCTGGACATTGTCAAATTCAATGTGGAACAAAACCAATGCTTCATCATCACTACCTGCTCTGTTTCTCATATTAGATATACTTAAATTCTCTAGTTGGATAGCCCTTTTATTTTGGTCCCCCAGCAATCTCATGACGGATTTGCCATGACTATAACTTTGACTTCCACTTAATATATGTGTCAAATATTGCCTCTTTATTTGCTGTTTCTCCTGTGCTTCCTCTCTTTCCTTTCTTCTTATTTTTTAATTAATACTTAGTCTGTGACTAGGCTTACACGAACCCTGAAGCTCAAGGGTGTTTGTCTCCTCAACAACCCAATAGGGAGGAAGATTTAAAATTTGGTTATCTTCAGGTGTATTGTAGTATAATATTCGTATGCTCTCTTTATAAACAGGTTTTTCATTTTCATTAACTTCCTTTTTTCTCTGTCTCTATTTTCTCTACAGATTATTTATATTGATGCTTTCTTTTCTTAGTTTCTTTTTCATTCCATGGCCTGTTTCTAACAGTAAAATGTCACACTGTAAGATAACATATAGAGACAGAAGAGAAGGGGGATACATGGTGATTGCAGCAATTGAGTTCATAATAAACAGGATATTTGTTGACTGTGTCATCTGAGGACAAAAAGTCACTTGGAGAACTGAAAGTTGCAAAATTTCAGTGCTGAATCCATTCACAACTGAGATTATCAGCATAGAAATTTAACATCCAGATTTAAGTTTGCTAGTTTAGGACTGGTGATAGTTTGTGTAGATTATTCACTACTTTTAAATGAATGGGGGTTTACCCTCGAGCATACCAGCAAAAGGTCATGCCTGCAGTGTGTATGGGAATGGGAGAGATGTTCAGGAAAGGAAATAGGACTCCCTTAGCCAGGTAAACACAGATTGTGTTCAGTTTTAGAACAAAGATAAGTAACAGTGTAGCTGGCATAGCTTGCACCCTGAAAAATGACATTTGCATTAGAAATTCTGACTTGTTTGGTGACACCAAAGTATATTCAGAACTGAAAAAGACTAAAATTTAGGAGTTTTGGAAGAACTGACTGGAATCAAGACTATGTTATGCTGGATGTGCCCTTTAATCACTCATGATCATCAGCAGAGTATTGTCATTGAGATCTCCTCTCTGGAGCAAGTGAGCTACACTATGCTGTAACTAGTTGACCTCACACTAAGTTAATATTCAGATGTGTACATAAAAAATGGGGGTTTTGGCAGTGTTTAATTCTGTTTCAGCCTTGCTCCCACTACGGCAGTCTCCTTTAGAGAGTATATAGGTGCTTTGTCTGCTTCTGTAATCCTTACAACTCATTAACAGCACTGGGATGCCAGACTGAGGGGAGGATTCCCTTCCCTTTATCTTTGTTAGACTCTGTGTGAGAGCAATTTATTGTGCCCTTGGACAGGATAGCAGGGCTTTGAGGGCATATTTCACCATCAATCCTTGCTTATTCAAAATTCCCATTCAAACTTGAGAAATTTCCTTGAATGACAAAAAACCCCGCAGGACCAGGTCTGTTATCTTTAATGGCAGAAAAACAGAAAGCTGACAGCTTGAACTTTGTTTTTGACAGGTTAAATGCCTCTGTTTCATCTTTAAAACAAACTTTATAATTGTATTGCAGAAAAAAATGTCCAAGTTTAGTGAGGCTGCAAATCAAGAGTGTAGTATATGGTGTTAATGAGGAAAGAAATCTAGCAATTCAGTGGGAGGGAGAAAAAAGAAGTTTATTTTTTACCTTTGTCTTTACTGTAACGTTATGGAAGAATTAGGTGGAAAAGCTATACACTTTATAAAAAGATTTTGCTGTAGACTATTTGCCTATTAATTAGATATTCTGCGAATCATACAGACCTTGAGAAAACAAATGAGAAGCTACAGGAGAGAAATCTGAAATTCCTCAAGACTTTAGCCACTTTCATCTGACAGATCATGAAAATCAGACAGCTCATCACCTGCTTATGCTCAGCCACTGGAGATCCTGCCATGCAGCGGGGCCAATACTGTTTTAAATTCCCATGGCCTGAAGCTGGGAAGAGGCTCTCTGGGGAACTGGGCAAGTCTTACCTCACACCTCATTACAAACCTGAACCAAATGCACAAACTGACTTATTTTGGCTCTATGTGATCTGAACTGCAACACATCAATACATTTGTGAGAAGATGAATCAGGCCAGCCAGACTTCAGCAGGACTAAAATTACTCCTAGAAAAGAGCTTCAGGAGTACCTACCTGTAGAGTGAACTTTTCTTCCTTGCAGAAAAGGAACATGGAGATTTTGGCAAAATTTCATCAGTGCTCACCTTTCAAGTGAACTTAGCAGCTGCCTCTCTCCCTGTTGGACCTTCCATAGGTTTCTGAAGGGAAAACTTCCTTGAACCTTTCTCTAGCTCTCTTCTACCCATTAGGAGCCTTTGAGTCCCTTCTATTTTGGGAAATGCTGTATCAGCACTCATGAGTATCACAATATAGCAAGTCACGGGCTCAGGTGCAGACAGGAGTCTAGTGCAGATCCACTTGTTATCCTGCTCTGACCAGCCTTGTAATGCCTCTGAAGGTGAGGCAAGAACCAGTGTGTGGCAGTCTGAGAAATAAGGACAAACCTTTCAAGGCTGGGAGACTTCCATCATTTTCAAAGTGCAACTGCTAAAGAGCACAGCAACTATTTATCAGTCCATGTAGTAGAATCCAAGCTGCTTATTCTTTAGTAATTTGTATCAGACGGGAAAATAAATTGATTTTTGCAAAATTAATACAAATTAAGAGGAAAATGCTGATTAGTTCAAGCAAGCTGCACATGAAGAATGGATTTTCTCTTCCTTTAATATGCTCTGCTAGTCTCCTCTTTTGTCTCAGTACCTTTCTGTCCCCTGCTTGTTATAATATGTAATCTGATACTGTTATAAAGGTCCCACGATTTTATGCGTGCATCTTCCAGCTCCTATTTTCTCTCTGCTGTATGCAAGGGTGGCTTCAGGCTCTCTGCATGCTTAACTGAAATAACTCCCATTCAGCAGGTGAGGAGCATGCAGGGATCTTGTGTGTAGGTTATGGAGTAGTCTCTTGCCAAGCTGGTGCATGAGCATCCACCAGGAGCACCTGGACTGAGCCAAGGAGGAGCCTGGAAGCTGTGCCTGTGCTCCATGTCCACCAGTGCACAGTTAATGGGTGATTTCTGAGGATGTGAGCTCAAAACAAGAGTCATATGAAGAAATGGGGTGTCTGGCTGCAGCACAGAGCCCAGAGGGCTGTAGTAAAGAAGCTGGCTGCTGAAACAAGCTGGACTGAGTAAGGGCTGCCTCCTTCCTCACCAGCCAGATCAGGGAGCCACATGTGGGAGAGAGAGAAGCAGCTCTCTCAAGCAGTGGGTGTATTGCACAGTGAGAGTTCAGTGAGAGGATGGACTGCCCTGGGTCAAATGTCTGTTTTGAGGGAAAAGTGCTTTTGTCTTGATTCTTTAATGAAGTTTTATCAGCATTTTTTAAGGTATATTTTAGGCTGGTTTTTGACTACAGATTTTAGGAACCCAGGATTCCATTCTGGAGCAGCAAAACACTCTATTCTTGTCTTAGATGAAGGGAACTGTAGAAAACAAAACTACTAAAATCTGTGAAGCAACGACTATCAACTGAGAATTAGACTAAAAGATGCGAGGAAAGAATATGATTTGAAGTCTCTGGACAATCAGGATGTGATCCACAAATAGGAAAGAAGTGTTATGAAACAGAAATGCATCATTCCAGAACATGCAGAGAAAAAATATTTAGAGGTAAACTACTGCTATCACCAAGGCTACCAACACCGTGGTGGGGGTAATACTGCTACACACAAAGATTCTTCAGTGGCAAAAGTTCATCAGGAGTGACTGACTGTTAAAGAAATAATATTTTAAAAGGAAATAATATGGTTTGAGATTACAGTTTTCATCTTCACCAAAGTCCATTCAGAGCATTTTGAGGTTACAAACCATCACAGGAAAATTCAAATGGAGTGGCCTCAAAGGGCAAATATGACACAGAACTGTGTTGGAAGACAGGGAAAGATGTGCTGTTTGGAACCTCCTTGTCCTTCTCTGTCAATAAGTATGGGAAAAGATGGAGAATGTCCAGGCAGTGACTGCAGCCTAAATCAACAAATCGAGAAAAGCTGAGACTGGTGCACAGTGGTTCTTCTAGAACTGACAGTATAGAGAGAAAAGGACTTATTTGAAAAACTCACCCCCTGCTCTGCACTGCTGTTTTTTGGTTCCTTCCTCATCCCCTCTTGTGGAGGGGGGAATGACATGAGGTGAGTGATTTCTTCTTCCCATTCCATAGATTTTGCTCTAAAACCTCCTGACACAGAGGTGATTTTCCCTCCAAATTTGTGTAATATTTCTGAAGAGCACCAGTGGATGTTGCCAGGAAATACTGCAAAAATCTGCAGAAATTTAAGCCCCCCTCTTTGTCCTGAGCATTTTCCTTTGTGATCTTCAGTGTGTCAGCTCAGCTCAGCTCAGTGGGAATACCCTGGAGATTGTGCTTTGCATGTGGCTTTGCTTTCTACACGCAGGCAAAACCCTGTTGTTCCTGTCAAATGTCTTAGGATTTCTGTGATGGAGATTACAAGTGGCTGTGGTGGAGGTTTTGCTAGAAGTGGATGGGCAATTTATTCTATCTTAATCCAAGAGGCAATAGATCCCCTGAAACCAGCCAGGCTGGGCTGCTTTTGCAAGTCCTATTAAAGGATCATGTGAAAATGCTGCTGCCTGGTAGACAGTCAGAATCACTGTATTTTGTGCTATAAATGTGAAAGCTTTTTGAAAGAAAAAGTCTAAAGATGACCTCAGGACATGAGGATCTGATACTCAGCCAGGCTAAATTTGCATAAAGAAGAGAGGCAGGAAGAGAGCGGCAAAATTAAATGAGTGCAAGGTTGCTTGTCATGGTAAATTAATGCCCTCAGTTGTTAGACAGATATGGAAGGTAAGCAGCACACCTCAGAACACCATCCCTGAAACAGAAAGGGAGTGTTTTCCACACAAAATCGTTGTAGTGTATGTCCTCAGCTAGTTGAAAACTGAACTGAAATAGTCATGGATGCCAATAACCAAGTCATGTCAGAGACATAAATTGAGTCAACTCTGGTTCTTGGTCTCATTCACTTCTATATTTTTATCTCTGGCTGCTGGAATTGAGTTTATTTTATAGATTTTGCAGGTTGTAAGATCCAAAAGGGACTGCAGCGGCTTTGCAGAAAACGATCAGAAATCCTGATAATTTTGGGAACTCTGGCACTCAATAAGGTCAGGTCTTACAATTATGGAATTATTCATGCAAATGTACACTTTGGATGAATAAAATTGCAAAGTGAAGTATTTAAATGAGGAATAATTAGCTACTCATTATTAGTTGAGCCTGCAGGTTTTCAATCATAAACTAAACACGAGTTAACATTACCTTACCATGCCAAAAGTAACTCTGAGACATTCCAAGAACTGTGTTTAAGACACAGTTTGTTAATTCCATCTTCTATGCTACCATTGTCATTTTTCTAAGACAAGTAATAGACCTCAATCAGGGAGAATGACAAGGAGTTTCATTGCTGAGGTGGTTTTCTAGCTTACAAGATGTTAAATACTGGAAGAACTAGTGTAGTCTACTTTAGGGGAAAGGAAACTGAGAGTTTTCAACATCTTTGAATATATAGAAAGATTCTATAAAGAGAAAAATACTCCTTTATGCTCACTGGACTGTGTAATGGAATTAGGTAATATTGTGCTCTTTGGTAAATAAATGTTGCTGAATGGGGCCCTTTCACCTAGCAAATGACAGGATATCCCTTCTGTAATATCACATTTCTATTTTAATTTTCCTAATAAAGAATTGTTATTCTAACTCCCATATCTTGCCTGAGAGCCCCTTAATTTCAAAATTATAATAATAATTTGGAGGAAGGGGGTTTACATTCTTGATTTCAAAGAGAAGCTTCTGCCTTTATTGGCAGACACCTGTCCTTCAAATCAGGACAGACAACCTCTTTCATTTCCTTAAAAGCATATATAGAGCTTACTGAGCATCAGTTGGATGTGTGAAATTAGCTGGATGAAGCTGATCCTGAGGTTATGCAAAAAGAAGATGAGGCAGAGAAAAAGGGAGAAGTTGTAAAAATTAGTGGCAAAAACTTGACTCTGTTGAAACCAGTGGAAAATTTCATTTCCATTTATGGGGTCATAAATTCACAATAATCCTTATTTTTTGGAACAAATTGTTAAAGATATAATAACTTCTCTGGAGCCTTGTCAAGTGAACAGGAGAACACAGTTCAGTAAGTCTGGGGATGCATGAAATTATGTGTTTCAATATGTGGGTTGCTAAGCTGTTAACTCAAATGCACTGTAAGTACTACCTAAAAAGCTAATCTAAAGTAATAAAGCTAATGTGCTCCTGGAGCATCCTGAGCATTTGAAGTCAATGCAGTTCTTGAATGACGAACATAATTTCAAAATATATAAAATAGTTTATAAAAGCACATTGCAGTCCATTGTAGAGGAGCATCTTACTGCTTTGTTTCAGTGGAAATGAAATCTTTGCTGTGACATGAACTTTGGGTTTATCAATCTTCACTGTAGTCACAAGTACAATTCACTGTTATTACAAAAACTTGTTTTTAAAGCACTAGCAGTGTTAGCAATTTGCAGGTAGGTGTTAAAACAAAAGCCATTTCCCAAATGAAGTAAAATACACACCTTTTGTAGATAAAAGAACAACATATATGTTTTCCATATACCTCCTTTATAACATGGTAGAGGAAACTTGGATTAATTATGTCTGAATTGAAGCAGAGTAGATGTTCTGGAAAGATGTCATATCCTGCTTTAAAAATGAACATGGTGGAGGTCCCAGCACAAAATGTGGCAAAGGACTCCAGTAATTCTTTGTCCTCTTTATATGATTTGTGTCTTTTTTTCTCTAACCTGATTTTTTCTCTCTTTGGTGTATGTAATGTATGTATGTATGTAATTATTTGTAACATTGAATAACCTATTATTTATAGGTTTCTTTCTTTTTGTTCTAATTATTTCACTCAGTGTTTGGCTGTCCCTTTATTTTGCAAATGGAGCAGATGCCAGCATGACTCATATGCTGATAAATTGTTTCTATATTCAATGGGAAAATTATTTTATGAGGGAAGAATCTTTGTAATAATTTCAACTGCTTAATATAACATAGTGTTTTAATTTATAAATGAAGAAATAAAACTTTATAATTCACAAACAGAGGTTCAATGACAAGATGAAAAGACAGCATAAAGGCACAAATTGAGTCTGATGTATAGTGAATATTTATGATGAAAACACAAAGGTAATCAGCTGAACAGTGTTGAACTGAAGTGAGAAGGTAGGACGAGGTGCTTGCTGTAGCAAACATAAAGCTGGAATAAGACACCAGCTTTCAGAAATCAGTCTTTGCTTTATTTCCCAAAAACAAAAAGCCTTTCCCAAGTATGTTTTCTCTCTCCACTCTTCATGAATGCAGTGGCCTCAGCAGGACCATTCAAGGAGGAGGAGTGTTTTGTCTGTGGCACTGGCCCAGGCAGGGCTCCCCAGTGCCCTGGCACCTCCAGCACCATCCAGCCTGGCCCAGTCAGAAGCTGGAGGACCCAGACTGTTAAGTACAAGAATCCTGTCTCAGGTATTGAGCTTGAGATCTAAAGATCAACAGTGATTACCTCACTGGGTGGCAAATGGTAATTTCTACACCTATAGCCAATTGCTGAGTTTTTTTCAAGTTGATTTATTAGACGACTCTGTCACACCAAATTGCCATGACTGTGAATCCAAGACGTTAGTTTTTATTTTGGATAGGTGTTATCAGCTTCCACTTCCTGCCTCCCCACAAAGTGCATGTTAGTTTCTTTTTGAAAAAAATATTGCAATCTTTTCTCTCACAAATTAATTATTTTGTTCTGTGGGACATCACATCCAACACTGCTTCCATTAATATGGAATTTTAGTGGAGGGAAAAACCCTCACTGTTTCTTGTTTCTGCATAAATATTAGCCTCAATTTGAAAATCACAAGTTACATTCTAATATTCTGATTTTTTTTCACTGATAAGTTTAAGCAGTATTTTTGTAAGTCATTTGAGAACTAAAATATGATTTTTGTCTCTCTTGAGTCAAAAAATTCGGACAGATTTTTCACCATAGTGAAAAGATTTCACCATTGTTTACAAATTCTGTCCAGCCTTAGGTGATTTCCATTTTCTTCCCTTAGATGGTGCTAATAAGGTACAAAAAGCAGACCCAGACTCTGCAGTGTTTTTGAAAGAAAAAAAGTACAATGAAGGCTTGTTTGGATTCTATGAGCAATTTCTTTCCTTCTCTCTGTGCTACATTTCTGCCTTATTTGTGCTTATTCAGGCTCAGAATGACACTATAGAAAAGTAACAAATTTGGTAAACAATTATATCTGATGACTATATGTTCATTTTGGAAAACTAGAGGAACAAATGTTGTCTGTATCTGAACTGCAAAATGAGCAGTCTTTTCATTGGCTTTGTACTCTCCCAGGGAAAGAGTATCTGCCAGTATCTGAACCCTGGGAAAATGGACTTGCTTGATTGGTAGTCAGTTATTCACCATTAATTAGGGACCCAAAAACCAACTTTTCCTTTAGTGTATAACAGTTGTCCCTGTGCACAGAAGCATAGAAAAATTTGCTCAGTGTAAAATGAAGAAGGAGAGAATCTCTAGCAATTTTTCCTCTGGGTGCAAGTGTCAAGGCTGTGTGGACCACCTTGAGTCCATAATATGGTTATATTTGTACTTTTTTCCCTCACTGTAATCCTGAGTATCAAGCTGTAGAGGAGTAGTCATTTTATGAAATTTCAGTATAGCATAGGGTGAAGCTCTGGAAAGAAATTTTGCCATATGAGGATTTTACCCTTTCTCAGGGTAATTTAAAATACAAGCCACACATCTCACAATTTTGCATGTCCATTGTAGAGGTAAATGCTTTCAGAAGTGCATCCATGACCTAAAGACCAGGATCACCAGCATCTGCAAGAAAATTGACAGTTCACCAGAGGTACCTCAGCATGCCATGCATTTGGCAGCAGAATTATCCTTTCATTCTTTCCCTCCTTCCCACCACCTTCACCTCTCCTGGCTCACCATTTCTCTGCTCTCACAGACAGTTTTCAGCCTGCCTGGTTGGTTGGGGTTCAGCACACAACTGATCATGACTGCCCATCACTGCAGAGGAAGAGACACAGGGCTTGGGAGGGCAGGAGTGTCATGGGTCTGGATCCCAGGACCCTGCAAAGCTGAGAGCACAGAGGAACCACGGGGTGTCAGCTGTGTCCAGCCTGGGGATGCTGCCAGGATGTAATTAGCACTTCACTCTCAGGAGCAATATCACTAAGGTCACCTACAATACATGGATGAGAGAGACTTCACTGTTTATCAAATCTAGTTAGTTTGTTTAGACCCTCTAGGTTAGCTCAGTAGTGGAACTGTTTCTTTTCTGACCCTTCACTCATATTCATTATTGATTTTTCCTGAAAGACTTCAAGGCACTTACCACATGCCACATTATTTTATCCCGTCCAGAAGAACCTTGAATGAAGTTTCAGCACATTGTGAAATCAAGGAACATTCACTCCAATCAAACACAGCCAACACTTTTTGTTGCCTTTGAAGTCTAAAATGCTGTCCTGATTAGAATGCCTCTGTGATTGCTAATGTATGGTGAGCCCCACATTTCTGCAGCCCATCACATGGCTCACTTTGACAGGCCCAAGTACACTTACATGGCTTCTTGAATTTAACCATCTTGTTCAGGGATTCATCCATTGTCTGTCTTTACCTTTTTCTATTGAGGAGCCTTGTACCAACCAGACCTAAAATCTAACCATTGAAGTTCTTCTTTACCCTTTCATTACATAATCTTACATTTTAGATTAAACCAGTGACATGGGAATGGTTTCCCAGAAAGATGTAAAGTTCAGCTTTCCTCTGGTGAAGTCTGTGACATTCAAGCTTTGTGAAGGTTCATTTTTTGCTGCTTTGCAGCTCAGGCCTCCTACAACATCACAAGACTTTGTGTGAAATTATTACACACAGCACTATAACAAAAAAATTTTATTAGTTTCCAAAGATGAGGCCATGAATTTTTAAATTTATCAGGGGGACTTGTGTAGTGTTGTGCCTCTGATGATGAGAGTTTAGTTAAATAAGCAATTCTATTTTGACATTGAGCCCCAGCTCCATTCAGTACACAATATGGACAGAGTTCAATTAATGAACAGATGTTCAGTTTTGGTTTTTCTCAGCATGTGGCATTGGGCCCTATATGTCGAGTTTCCCACTCTGATGACTGCTCAAAATTTCTAAGTTTCTCTTGAGTTTTGTGACACTTGTCATAGCATTTGGGCAAATCCCAGTTACATGTCAGCAAGTGAAGTCCTCTGGTCCTTGTTTGGCTTGTTGGACTGTAGCAACGTTTAATTTGGAAATACTTGGAATTGTCCCTAATTTCTAACGTTGCTCTTTATTAATCAACAGTTCCCTCAAAAGTTTTATTCATAAATTGCATTAAATGCTTAAATTTCTGTTCTATGATGAGTTGATGTTCTTTTTATGATAAACCACACAATAGCATTTTCTTAAGTTCCCATTTAGCAGAACAGCCCATCTACTGCAGAGTCATCTGGGGTTAAATCTTGCCTTTAGGCCAAAATTTGGGTAACAAAGACGATGTTACTGAACTTAAATTGCTTGTTGTTGTCCGCTGTAGATGTTCTTAACATGCTGTTTTCATATTCATTTGGGCATTCAGAGAAACTGGGTTTTGCTGGAGCATTGAATTTCATGGTTCTGTTTTGGTTGAAAGGCTCAGAGGAAAAATTTGCTGCGTCCTGGCCAAGGGAACACCAAGGTTGACACTCCCTTTACAATGCAGATTTTCTATTGTTGTACATACTGGCTGGCATTTGATTTTTTGATACAAAATAGTTGATGGTGCCAGGGATCAGAATTGCCACTGTGATGTTACCAGATGCATCGTATTCCAAGTTTAAATTTTTTGGTTGGTAAAACTGAGTGACTATTGCAGACAGATTGGACAGGAGGGTTTTAGCGAAAAATCAATAGGGAGATCAGGGTTTCAGCTTTTGAGTGTTTGATTTGCAGTCCTGGTACTTAATATGGAGTTCCTCATGGAACTTGTGCTTTCACATAGTTCATTTTTAAGGGACCAACAGGGTAGAGTGGTTACGTAAAAAGGGATTAGTTAAAAAAAATTGTCGTAGTTTTGAGATCTGTACCACAGCCTGTGCAAGTGAAATTGCAACCCAGATACTCCTAAAACATAGTTTTCTTGTAATGGTTTAATTCCTAGCAGTGTTAAGATAGAGAATATGTATAAAAAACGTTAAACTTTTCACTTGCTTGCTTACTTCACAAGCTTTAAGAGCATTGTTGTTAAATTATGCAGGATGGCAATTCTCTCTTGTGAAGCTGTTGTAATAACCAGTCAAGAAGAGCTACTTCTGCAAATGCTCATTACTGTATTTCTGAGTGCTCAGAACTATTACCAAATTCTGCTTTCTACATAAATATTTTTAGCATTTGAAACAATAGCTGCTACATTTAAAAGAATGCTGGATGATGTCTGGCACTGTAGCTTTTTAAACAGTAGTTAAAGGCACTGGCTTGAGAATACTTGAATGGACAAAAAAGATTTTGTTTGTTGTGATTTGTGAGGCTATACTAATTATGACTTGTTAATTCTTGGACTCCTACCACCTCTGAGCCTAGAATTTTGACAGAAATGTTTTTTTCACTTGATAATTGTCACTTGGATTCTTTATTCTTTACATCATTTGTATCAGGATTCATTAATCTCCTCTTTAAAACAGTTGTCCAAAGCAAACACAGAAAAAAATAACATGGACTCCTGGTGACCTGTCTTACTGCATTCATAATGAATAGCAAATATTCATAACTATCAATTGGCTGCAAATAACATATTGACAATAATTCATGGAAACTAATTGGGGAATATTTATGGACAAGAAATAAATACATAGTAATCAAGATTGGTTCATGAATGACTTGCCAACCCAAAAAGGGGTGATCGTTTTCAAAAATATGGTTCTGTGCAATTTGCTGTGCTGTCATTACCTGCAGATATCCCTTGGAAGGTATCAATGTCTGTATAAAATCTGCTTTGAACACAATCATTTGCACCTCTGCTGGGCTGCTAAGGCACGAAATTCAGGGTAGGTGTAATGCAGAGTGCACTGTCCAGGGCTAGAGATTGGAATTTGACCCTCCTTAATGTAACAAGCTACAATGGGTCAGAATTTATCAGGATTTTGAATGCTAAAAAATAAAAATCAAGGTCAATCTCTAATTAAGTGGGACCTGGAGTGAATATAAATTATTCCATTCACTCATGCAGCAATGTGACCTGATAAGGGGAAAGAAGCTCACAAAGGTGTTTTTGTGACTTTGCTGCATCCCCAGCTTCAGCTCCTCCCAAGATTCCAAGTTCAGCTCCTTTAATGGCAGAGCAGTTTCAGACTGATTTGAATTCTGCCTGGGTAGGGTCATTAGGAGAACAGCAACAAATCTCCTACCTTAGGCATATCTGTCGATCCTTTCCATGCTGGGTTTATCCTTCTTGAGAATGACAACTGTCTTCAGCCAGTTAGTTTTGTTGATGTCATCAATATTTGGCTCTGTCAGAAAAATGCAAGTAGTACAGTGCCAAAAATGGATGTTTGCCAACTGATTTACTGTCTCAGGCAGATTGTCTCTGAGCTCCTGTAAAAGTATCAGACCAAAATGTATAAAGTAACACACTTATTCTATGTTCTCTGCCCCCAAAAATGTAGATTAAAAAAAAAAAAAAAAAGCAGTTATACACCATCATCTTTTTCAGTTGATTCATTAAATGTCAGGAGTCTAACAAGCCTGTCCTATACCAAGGAATAGAATTACAAGAATAAACTTGGAAAAGGTAAACTATGTTCAAAATCATGGCTCTGGAAACTCTGATTGCATTCTCCAATGGGAATAGGCTAGCAGGAAGGGCAAGTCCTGAAAGGATATGTTTTGGCTCTGCACCCTCAAATTCTTGACTATCCTCTTTAAACAGTTTGAGATATCATGTTTTTTGACATGAATTAGGTGAAGCTCCTTCAAATCTTTTCAAAACCAGGGCAACAAATCTCACAGTTTCAAAAGGTTAAAGCACCTGGATGAGTGATCAGTGCTCCAGGGAGAAGCATTGCCTGGTGAGCCAGAGCCCACGGCACCACACAGCTCTTGTTTCTGGTGCACCAGAAAGGAAAGAGAAATTGCCCCATGTCAGCATGTGCTGATGGCAAAGGACACTGCATGTGGCTGATTTGCCATAATCTCTCTCTCTTGCAGAGCTGCTGCTGATGTAACTGTGGGTCTGGCCACTGAGAGGAAAACGTGCCACAAGCTTTCTGAATGTCTCAATGGCCACAGAATCTACCAGCTTCCAGTGGCAGCTTCCAGTGGCAGCTGAAACATCAGTCCAACTCTCTACTATTACACCTCAATTTTAAAGGCTTTGGGACCCTAACATTTCTGACCATAAAGATTTTGTAGGTGGCAATGATGATTTTCCTTTATATATGAAACCAGAAGGAAATACAAGGACACTAGGTGAAAAATAAATCTGCCACAATGTAAGCTTTTCAGTAGAAAATATAAAAAAAATGGAGATAATACAGCATCTTTAGCAGAGATGGGCAAAGCACTAAGATGAGCAACAGACATTGTTCAGCACTTCTGAAAAGCAATTGTCATTGAAAGGGCTGATCTGTGGGTGGTGAGCAATCAGTGAGATGTTCTTAGATACAAATGGCTAAAAGTCTCATTCAAGAGCAACCTTTCTTCAATTTGGGTGAGGAAGAGCAGTGCGTTTATGGTTTTCCTGTAGCTGGCAGACTTCAATTTGTTACTCAAGAAAAAATTTTACAAATGCCTTTTTGTTGGCTAATGTGTAAATGTGAATTGCCAAAGACAATGTAATAATGTAAAAGCACCATCAGGCAGTCAGAGCAGCTACACTTTTGGATGAAAATGCAGGATAGGGTCAAACAGCCAGATTTTTAATTTGACGCTTTCCCAGTAAGAGAATATCTCCCCTGCTAATGTAAGGAGAGAGGGGGTGGGGGGAATGCACGGCAAGTGGAAGCAACCACAGGGGTTCCTGAAAGCAGTTGTATAATGATTATTTGACAAGGCTTCCTGGATGCTAACAATCCTATTAAAAATAAGTTGGCAAAAAACATTAGGATCCTGAACTGACTGAAAATGAAAGAAGAGAAATGAGGAGGGATTAAAGTAAAGCTCAGTAATAAAGAACAACCACTGAGTATGTCCACGGTGGGAGCCTGGGAGCCTGATGGGAAGCTCTGGGTAATTAGCTGTATTTGACTTCTTTCTTATATTCAAAAATACTTTTCTCTCTCCTCTTCCTCTCCCCCCCGCCCCATATTTTCTTGTAGACCATGAATTCTTGGAGGTCACGGTCTATACTGGGACACCCAGCTTTAGGCATTGTACATGCACATCATTAGAGATAATTCTTGCCTGAAGAATTTTTAATCTACATTTACCAGGCAAAGAAGGAAAATAGTTGTATCATACAGGTTTGCAAATGAGAAGCTGAGGCACAGAGAGGTGAGGGGGTGGTTTCAGAGGTATTCAATTTTCACTTGAACTCCTATGAAAATTGGGTTTTTCCAGAAATTCTAACACTTCTAAAGTGTTAGGCATAAAGGCCTAGAATTGTTTAGGTTGGAAAGACTTTTCAGATCAAGTCTGACCACTAACCCAGCACTGCCAAGGAAACTAAATCACATCCCCAAGGGCCACCTCTACAGATATTTTTAAATACTTAAGGGGATGTGACTCCACCACTTGACATGCGCAGCCTGTTCCAGTGCTTGATAACCCTTTGGGTGAATAAATTTTTCCTAGAATCCAATCTAGTGTCATTTGGAGGAAGGAGGGATCATGCAGAGACACGAGGCTCTGATGCTGCCTCCTGTGCCTCACCCTTACCACTGGCATGGCTCACTCCATGTAAACTAGTACTGCTCCCAAGGAGCTCTCACATGTGCAGCACTGGCTCAAGGCAGCAATGTCTGCCCTCATTATGTGGTATTTTATAATTACCCTTCTGTGGTTCTCTTTTAAATGTATGGAAGGGCCTGCACACAGCTCCATCTTGGTCTAATTGGCAGATAAAAGCAAGAACAGCTTTTGTGGTGACTGCAACAACAATAATTGGAGATGGAGATTGTTATATAATAGAAATGTCTTTTAAAAAACCCACTTTTATACATGTAACAACCATTTCTGAGAGCCCTGGGAGCAGTTTTAGGTTTGAGATGTCTCCCAGATGGTGGCTGCCAGGGGGAGAAGAGGGAAGGGCTGTTCCCTGGGAGGGCACCTGGCTGCTGTGGTCATTGTCCATGCTGAGCACTGAGCCCAGTGGCCAGGGTGAGCCTGGCAGCTGGATTCCAGAGCCAAGAACAGCTCCCCTGGAGCTTCCTTTCCCATAATGGACCAGTCTGCACATGTGAATGTGCTGGTAGAGCTTTGTGATTGTGTTGTCACTCAGAGGGGTGTTTTTTTTCCTCTTCAGAATGGTGACAAAAATATTTTTATATGAAAAATATTTGCTTTATCAAGGAAGAACCTTTTGATGCACTGAAGGCCAAGTTGGTAAGTCAATACTAACATAGATCTGTTTTCTCTAGTAAGAAAAATTTATATCTTGAATGCACTATTACAGATGATTCCCGATACAACTTCAGCATCATGGAAAAAAGAATGAAAATTTGTTCTCCTGTTGCTGCTTATTTTCTCTGTAATTCAGAATCTTTTCAGATATATTGAATACTGAAGCTTATGGAAGATTTGCCTGTTTTATTTGGTTTGATTAAAAAAACCCCACAAACTTGTAATGTTGACAATTTTAAATTAGACATTGTGTTAGTCTTGAGCCTTCTAAGTAACTTTATATGTCATCTTTTCAACTTGTTATTGTACATGTTCTATAGAAAAAGTAATTTGAAAGTGAAAAATACAGAAAACACACCAGCTACTTGGCAAAGCTGAGTGACAAGGCTCTGAGTAAGGTTTGACAAGGTCCAGGTAAAATTTGGCTTGCTTAGAGACAGAGGTTACATGAGACAACCTCCATGGGTTTTTCTTCCAACATAAATTATTCTGATTTTATGATTAACTGCAATTTTGTTCCCAAAATCCACAGTCCTGAAATATTGCAGTTTTTAATTCAAAATTTATGACTCATGGAAAAAAAGGCTCTTCATCTTAACCATCAACACGTTTCTCACATGACTGACTGTAAAAGAAAAATTGTCACTTGCATGTGATTTGTTACTTCTTCATACCATACTGAAGGGTTGTTTTGCAGAAAACCAGAAAGGTTTTAATGAAAGAGCAGCAGAGTGGTGTAGGGACTATGAATATAATCTGAGAGAGAATTCAAGTGGCCACATGTGGGGAGCAGAGCTGCTGCTGCTGTGGTACTCAGGGATTGCATGAGGTGGTACAGATGGTGTGCCCCAGGCAGGGTGCTGCAATCCCCAAATCATAAATGATGCCTTTCTCAGCAGCTGGGCTCTGCTGGCCACTCTCACCTGCTGAGATTCAGGGTGTCCAGGGCAGGTTTCATCAGTGCACCTTAGCTAGACTTATCAGTTCAGCTAAAGTGCTGAGAAGGAGCAGAGATTCACATCAATTTCTTCATGAAGTTTTAAATTAGTGAATGACAGCAGAAAAAGCAGGTCCATACAGGGCCTAAGTCAGCTCTGAGCTTTTGCTGTGTACCCCAGCAAAGTGCACTACACTCAGAACAAATGGTTAACTTTGGTATTTGCTCACTAGATGTCCGTTGTCTCACAGAAAATCTTCTCCATATACATTTTTTCATTACAGAAGTAAAATAAAAACAGTAATGAAGAGGAGCAATCTGACTTATTAGAAAGATAATTGTGTTAACTATCAGAATAGCAAATTCTAGTTCTTGTTTTGTCTTTATTTTCCTGAACCACCTTAGGACCTCCTGTTCCATTTCTCCATACCTAATTTCTAAACTGGAAGATGGATAGTTATCCAGCAATGCCAGGGTGCTATGGGGGAGCGGCAGGGGGAGTTAATGAGTGAACTCCTTTATAGACCAACTATGCCTCATTTTTAAGGCCTTTCCTATGTGTATATAAAAAAGCCCTGTTTTTATAAATCTTATGCATTAATAAAAGTAGGTATTTCTTCTAATTGAAGTCATGCTAGATGTAGTGATTAATTTCCCTGCAACGTTTGCATTGTCACATATGGTCGGGATGCTGATGCTGCTTATAGATCTCTCATTGTATTTACCAAGGCAGGTGAGTGGGAAACTGTCCCAGTGTGACTTGGGTTTTGCCAATTTTAATATATTTCACTTCTTTTAGAGATAGGATTTAGGAGCAGAGACAGCGCAGGCTTAAAACTTCAAAGGATGTAAGAAGACATTTATTAATAACACAAAAATAATTCAGAATAAGATTTCTAGATTATTCTCTCCTCCCCCTTCCTTCATTCCATATTTCTTAACAACAACATACCAAAAATATTTCAGTCAGCTATCTGCTTAAATAATCATTTCAGTTCACTCTAGAGAGAAAAGTCCCTTTTTTGGTTTAGGCTTAGGGGGTGTATTCACCTTCACAATTTACATCCGCCCGGGGAAATATTGCAGATTGTGACTCTCCTCCCATCTCCACAGTCCTTCCAGAGCTGTGTTATGGGTTATGTTACACACTTAGGGTACCACTTTTAAAGGCAAGTTGCTGAAAGACAAAATTCTCTTAATCTCTTTTTCTATTAAATGTCTCTGTCCATATTTCCAGTGCCAAAATAGAGAGCCCCATTTTCTCAAAGCAAAAATGTCTTCCTTTCAAGCACTTAAACCTCCCCAAGTATATTTCACAGTTTAAAGGAATTTTAGTGTAGTCACAGTCCCCTTATAGCCCATAAAAAAAGGTTTTCAGCTACTCATCAGTTGCATCTTTTCAATCTCTTCCCATCAGGAACTTTATCTTCATTCCACTGACTTCTGTAGACGCCATGCTTTATTACTTCTCATTCAGGGGAGCTCAGGAGATCGAGAATCTTATCCAGGCATTAAAAGGGTTAGAGTTGCATCCAGGATGTGAAGAAGCTGGGCCAGGTCATTGCTGGAAAAACTCTGTGCCATGTGGATCATCTGGGGCCTCTCTTCTCTGAACGAGGGGGGGAAGGGAGAGCCTTTGGTGGTTCCCTCATCCCTCTGCATGGCTGCACCACACGGAGACAGGAGCCGAGCTGAGCCGAGCCGAGCTGAGCCGAGCCGAGCTGAGCCGAGCTGGGGGACACCAGGGCCAGGGCAGGGGCCGGGGCCATGCAGCCAGGGCTGGGCCCAGCCAGAGCCACCTCACCCCCAGAGAGGCTGGAACCAAAAGAGAGCAGCCCACCCCCCACCAATGTGATTTATGAAAATGAAACAACTCTCTCATTTGCCATCTGGGATGCCAACCACCAAACCAGCCTCCGACTGTCCCCACATCCCACAGGGAAGCTCCCAGAGGGGGAACAGCCCCTCCACTCCCCCCGGCAGCTCTGCCCCCCACCCTTCCATGTGGAACCAGCACGGAAACAGTGACTCCCCCAGCCAAAGAAAAGAGCTTCTCTAGGATCTGGAGAAAGCAACATACTTATTTGTGTCTCGAGTTACCTAAATATTATCTCTTTTCTCATCTCTCTCACCCTACTCCCTCCAGAAATCTGTTATTGAAAGGAAGGAAAAGGGAAAATGTTTTTAAATGGGCAAATAGAGAAATTCACACTGTTGCAAATAGTCTGTGAGAGTCTGTGAGCAGGATAGAGTTGCCTAGGGCTCTTTTATGAGTCTCACATGGGGCTGTAAATCAATTTAGAATCGTAGAATTAAGGCATAAACCAGAAAACTCTGTGTATGTGTCAGCTGTGTTCTGTACAAATGGCTGATATTGTGTATAGTGTTTACTGCAAATCCTGTTGTGACCCATTTTCTAATGTAACTTGTTTAATTTTTCTTGTGACACACAAAAAAAAATAACGTCCAGTGTTCACTGCTATATAGAAAGTGTCAATTCTTTATTGGTTTGAATACTGAATACATTATTGAGTCCCTCCAAACAGAGCCATTTTTAATCAAAACCAACTTAAATCCAGGACCAGATCTTTTTTTTGCTAAATAAAGCTTAAGTAATTAAAAGAATTTCTGCCATTTCTCCTGTAAAAGCAATTACAAAGTACTGAGGCTTTGTTTTTCCAACGTACAAGACTATACATTAGTAAATATTTCCCAAGACATTTTTAGGTAAACACAGAATTTTTGTCTACATCCATTTTGGGCATAATTTGGGCTGCTATCTTTTGGAGAGCTTCAGTGTCCAAATAGACCTGTGCCTTCTGAAGGGTCTTAGTTTCTTTTTGCCATTTTCTGTTTCAGCCAGGAAACTTGGGGGAATATTTATGTTGAATCTAAAAGAATAAATTTAGACCAGACTATTATTGAAGTATTGTTACTGATATTTGGGACTGTAAAGTTTGAAGTGGTTGTTGCATTTTGAAGAGTTTTAAGATATTTGGTATACTAGGTAGATGTTTCATCTACAGAGCCCAAAGTCAGGAAACTCAGAATGAAGATTTTTTGCATTGATGATGCATTGATGATACAAGGTAGGTTTTTGGGGTTTTTTCCCCTCAGTGTAGATATTGACAAAATCGGATATTCTGACATACAATCAAATTGAAATTGTCTACAATGACACACCCTAATCAGGGCTTTTCTCTTGGCAGGACTGGAGAGAACAGAATTGCAGTCTGCTCCTCATGGAACCATCTTGGTGGCCTCTCCAAGTGGAGCAGGCAGAAGCTCTCCCCATCAAGGTGGAAGCCACGATGTACCAGGGTTTGAGGGAGATTGAGGCTCCTGTCACAGGCAGGAAATGGTCTGTTACAGCAATGGAGGCTCACGAGAGAAGGGAATTTGTAATGTGCCCATCACCATGACCAGCTTCTGCTGCTGTTGAACACAGATTTGTGAGTGCTGACATAGTTGCCTACATGAGTCATACTTTGCACTGAAAGTTTTATTTAATGAGCTTTGAGGAAAAATATTTCAAACAGTTTTATGTGTTTCTCTGTGCAGGCAAAAAGTTTGAGCACACATCTTCCCCTTGTGGAGACTGCTTTCTCTTTTCCAGCTGTCAGAACACAAGGGTCGTTTGAGTATTCTTGTCAAGTTTTCCAGATGCTTGTTTTGGATTGATGGGTTTGAACAGGAGCAATTTGTTATGCTGGCACTTCCCCCCCTCCAACTGCACAAAGAGTCAGCCTTTGCAGATACATTATCATCTCCTTCCCTGAAGAAACTGCTCTTCTTAAGATAGAACAAATGGGTTGGGAGATTTAGGTCTGAACCAAAGGTCAAACTTGTCTGACAGCTGTGAAAGGGAATGGGGATGTGTAGACTGTTGCCTGGGTGGTAGATATTTCTTGCATGCATATGTGTGCAGATAAGGATAGATAGATAATTTGGCACTTTGACTGAAGTATATTTCTTTTTATGTTTTGGAAAATATTTTTCTGTGATTGGAAGGAGGCTTTAATATCAAAGTGCAAGTAAGTATAGTGAAATATAAAAGTGTTTGTTAAAGTTTTATATGATGGATTTGTTACAATTTCAAAAATCCTTGTCGTAAAATTCAACCTGTAAATCTGTTTTCCACATATTCTTTCATTAGACATCTTATGGAAGTGCTGCCCAGTATGCACATACTCACTGGGTTTAAATAGGCAGGAGAGGAGATGCAAAGGATGTGCCAGGCATTGCTGGCCAGACATGCCCAGAGTGCAGGAGTGGCCATGGTGGATGAGCAGGAGGAAAGAGGAAGTGAGCATATGCCACCTACTGAAATGCTTCTTTCTTGTTGATCTTGTCTGTTTGAGGGGATTTCCACATGGAAAGAAAAATGAGCTCCATTAGTATAGACACTTGTGTAGAGGTCACAGCAGAGCTACTATTTATGTTCAAAGGAAAAAGAACTATAAAAAGAAATGAGATCTAATTTGAAAGTGTCACACCAGGTTTGTGTTCTGTGTCCAGATCAAACTTTAAGACTCATTAACTAGCTTAGAAGGAATCTGCAAACTCCTGCTGAGAAACCTGGTGCCAAATTTGTTGGGTGATTATACAGACAATTAAAGCAATACATGAATGTTTCAAGTGGTGATCAGGTCACATACTGAAAGAAGATTCTTGGCAGCTGAAGATAAGAATGAATGTTTTATACAGCATTTGCATCCTTCTTCACCTTTGTTTGACCAGATATTTATGACTAATGTCAAGTATGTTCAAGTGGAAACAATTTTGCAGGCATAACAGTAGGATAAAAACTTGGAAATTAATCTTATGCTTGTATTCCAAAAATCATTCCAGGTCACATCACTTAAGGAGGAGTGAGAGCCTCTGCCACGGAAAGGAGTAACAAATTCAGTTGAATCCATATCTCCATAGTAAGTCTCATGGTGGTGACTACCAGGGTTAAATGTAATTTTGATGTGTTCCTAGTGTTTCCTTAGGTTGCAATATTTTCCATAAGGAGCAGTGTATTTATGTGTTTAATAATAAGTTATTGTAGGTAGAATGGTCACAGTGTATTGTCCAGAAGTTTTGGATTCATTAATTGCATTTGCTTTGCAGTCTGATCTTTGGGTAACTGACTTTAAAGTAGTATTGGAAACAAGAGGGAAGTGACCTCTCAGGCTTGGAAATACCTGTAAGCATGGAAAAGATTGCTTTCCCAGACAGTCCTGACTGAAGGGACCTAACCTAGCTACGAGGAATGTGCCAGCCCTCTAATTCCCATGCTTGTAATGAGCTGCCTCTGTGACATCCACTCAATTGGATAGATTAGTAAAAAAGTGAAAGTAACTTTCCTTAGGCCACGATGACTCAGTTTAAAATACTCCTACTCAGAAGGTTGTAAAAGCAGTCTGGAAAGTGATAACATTAGCTCTTCTGGGCCATTGCACAACCTCATTTATCCTTTAATGATTCTTGTATTTTCCTAACCTGTGTGCAATTAATATTATTTAACGGATACAGGAATGTTCATCAGGCATTTGTTCAGCAAATAAAATATTTTTAATAATCGTGATCTAAAACTTTAAGCAAATGAGTTTCTCTGATAATCTCTTAATCAAAGTAGATATTCTACATTAGTAGATATGCCTACATTAAATTTTGGACTGCAGATATCACCTTTAATGTATGCTTCAGTGGCTGCTGGGGCTGGAAAAAAATCATTACTAATTGATATGCCTTAATGGCCTGAGAGCTTTCTGAGTTGGATGAACCCAGGAGAAACACTGAGAGGTAGATATTTGATTCTAATGATGCCTGAGTAGGTACAAGCAAAAAGAAGACCTATCATGACAGCTATATCATTGTCAAACTGCTACATCTGAAGTTTTCTACTAATTTGACACTATTACAAAATGCTGTTTTAATGAAGCCATGAAAGGCAAAGTTAGATAATGGATAGAAACATAGAAAATGAACTATGCTGGTATCTGTATTTGCCAAGACAGTCGCTGGAGAGAGTTCGAGTCTGGGATTTGTAAACTGTCTGTTAATCAGTGCATGGTATAATTTTCTTCTATGTCCTGAGTATCTAAGTTTTTAGAAATACAGATACTATGAAATTTTCACTTAACTGTGATGATGTAGGAAGTGAGTGACAGGAGTTCTAATTCCCCATCATGGCTGCATTGATCCCTCCTGCAGCTGCCACCTTACACTGCACTGGACACACCTCACGCACAATGGGAGAGAACATGAACAGTTAGGAAACAGGATAGTTCTAGTGGGGTTTTTATGTTTGTTTGCTTTTTGTTTTGTTTTGTTTTGTTTTCAAATATGAGCTGCATTAAATGCTTAATTTATCTTTAAAAACTTCTTATTTTTGGCCTCAGTCCAATCCCTAATTTTCACTGTGATCTACTGTGTTTCTAATACAGTTATCAAAGGCATGTTCTTCTTACTGAGAGAGATGTGGCATTTTCAATGGAAACATGTTTGTTTTGGAGTTCTGCTTTAGCATCAGGGTTTTGGGCCTATGGCTTTCATCTTATTTTTCATGTTTAATAGCATCTTTGGTGAGGCTTAAGGGAAAAATGTACCATTGCTAATAAATGCATGTCATCATATGTGTGAGTGAAGAAGAAAAACCCATACATAACCCTTTTTGAACCTATTTTTAGGATTTACAAAATATATTTGTGTCTTTGGATGCTGCTGGGAAGCAGGGAAAAAGCAGCTTTGAAGCCTTACCTTTCTCCAGTCTTTACAAGGTCAAGAAGTTCTAACAATGATTATGCACCTCCAGGTTGTGATGTTTTGCAGAAGTATGTTTTGAGAGAGGTGTTGTCTTCTTTGACCAATGAGTCTTTTCTATTTTGTTTTGCATGAACTACCCTTTATACATGTGTAGTGTTTCTCTAAATAAAGCTCTCTTTTGTCTTGCTTCTCCATTACACGTGGAACTATGTTGCATTATCCTTTTCACTGCTCATATAGCCTTAAAATGCAACATATTTGTGTTTTATTCAGTAGGAAATGTGCTTTTCTTTATGAGTTTCTTTTGATGACTTGGAAACTCTAATTATATGGGGCTGATAATTCCTGTTTATTCCATGAAACTGGGAAGTCATTTGCAGGCAGCATAAAAGCTTGGTGTTAAGTAACACCTGCTTGTAGTGGAACAGTTTTGATGATTAAGAAAACTTGGAGAGGAGTATACAAAAATTCAGAGAGAATAAAAAAGTTCAAAAGTTCAAAGTTTCTTTACTAGTTCTTTTAACTTTACACAGTTCTTTTAACTGTGAGACAGGCCAAGGCTAAAGCAAGTGGCCTCAGGTCAAGAGAGAGGGAGAAATGAATGCTCAGGATGGGATCCTTAGCACTCAGGAGGATTATATGATCTCAGGGCAAAAAAGTACAGATTATATTTGTCTGGATCTGGTAATGTTCATGCTGCCTAAATCCAGAGGTTTATGTAACTATCTAAACCCAGATTAATTGTGTTTAGAAATCCTCAGAAAAAACAATGTCTGTGTTGCTCCCACTGATAAGAACAGAGATTTCTATCTTATGAAATGTGTAGTGGAGGGACACAATCAATAGGTTGCTTTTGTAAGTGTAAATTTAATTTGTGTACATGCATGAGAAAGCTGAGAGGGCCAAACTTCTTGTAGATTTAGGAATTCACACGATAAGAAACTGTGAACCTGCTTGAAATTTGCCTCAAAACTGAGTACATTACAGTTCATGCAAGAGACAAAATTTTCCCAAACCACTGAGGTTGCCCTCATGGCCTTGGATGTTTATGAATTTCAAGAGCATAAGGCTGCCACTAAAAGTGACTTTATGGTTTGTTGCAGTGGAGTTGTGCACCTTCAAAAAGGAAAGGACTCAGAGAATGTTAGTGGAGTTTGTACCTGCATGCTTGGAGAGCAAGAAAGAATTGCATGTTTGAGTGGACTGATGCTCTCCTGGTGCCTGGCCATGAGGGGAAAGGTGCACTTAAAAAGGAGGCATCACACAATGAGCATGTATAGTTGTTTGCCTTAAAATGCATGTGCAAGGTACATTTCTGCATCCAAACTATTGTACACGATAGTTTAATACAGTCTTAGCTGTGAATTTTTAGAGTACTTTGTGGGTTTTTTTTCCAACAAATTTTATACTTCCCTCTCAAGTTCCATATGATGGGTAGCCAAAAATGCACTTCTGTTAAATCAGTGATAGAGGAGAGATCTAATTCATGTCTTTGGTTCTTTGTGGAGAAAAGGAAAAAAAATGATCAGGCAACATTTTCCACAGAGAATGTTTATAAACAGATCTCTTGGTCAGGATGAACTGAAATAAATATAGAGGCAGTGATGGAGCTACCAGCTGTGCAGGTGTGTAGATGTGTACACATCTACAAGATGTGTAGATGCACCCTTGGAGACAGACTTCAGTGCTGAGTTTGTCAGTGCTGGGTTGATGAGTTGATGAGTTTAGAAGTCTTTTCAACCTGAATGGTTCTGTGATTTTCTTCTGAGGAGAGAAATGAGTGGGGACAGGCTTCTCAGCTGGTTTAGACCTACTTAACTGCTTGAAAATCTGGTTTTAAGTGGAACTCATTGATTTATGCTCTTTACATCTAAGCAGGTATAAATATTGAAAAAAACTTGCATGAGTGGAATTTTTGGTTAAGATATTTTGCAGAGATTTTGGTGTGGATTTACTGGATCTTGTCTGCTTTCTGGCATTTGTTGACTTGCTCATGTTCACTAAATCCAATTTACAGCTCCTCACATGGCCAGAACAGAGCAGTAAATTAGCACATTAAATCAGTGAACTGGATTCACTTCTTTATTAAACCAACAAATCTGGATTAATTCCGGTCTTTGAAAGTGTTTCTATTAAACAAAAGACCAGTTAGACCAGTGTCTAGAAAATGTCTTTTGAAAGTTTTAAGTGTTTCTCTCCTGAAGCCTTGCTACAATGTCAATATTTCTGCAGAATATGTACATTTTCCTCCTCTAGTTTCTCTTATTTTTTTTCTTTTTTTTTTTTTTTCACCCTGAAGAGGGATAATTATATGAGCTATTCTTTCCAAATTCCTTCTGTGACTGTTTTTGAAATTTTTCTAATGGTCTGATTGTATTAGAACATGATGGAAATATCTATTTCTATAGAACCACATTGATATGTGACCATATCTCAGTTTTTCAGATGGCCTATGTGTTGGGTTTACTTCACTCAAGTGCAATATAGTTAGAGCTAATAGCATCAAGAAAAAAAGAAAAAGACATTTGACAGGAGTTGTTGTGGATACAAGTTGTGTTTGATGCTGTGGATGGAGGTGTTTGAAGTGTTAATTTTTTTTCTTCCTGGAATACTGGTGTGACAGAGGTGTCAAGTTTTGATAACTGGAAACTGCAAAAACTAATTCAAGTTTCAGCCTCTGTTTTGGTTGATTGTAGCATTTTTACTGTCACTCCAGATTCTTTTATTTCTTTCTTTATTCTGCTTCCAGATAGTTTTGCCAACAACTTAGATTTCATGCTTTCTAATGAGGGTGGCAATTTTTGTTCAGATAACTGCAGAACGTGTGTGGAAAATACCCATTTTCCTCTTAAGTTAAATAGACAGTGCCAAATTAGTTTTTTAATTGGAGCTATTCTTTAGTTGCAGTTTATTTTTGTAATGTAGGGAGAAACAAAATCTGGTTTTATGCTTTGAAAAGTGCTTTTTATTTGTCAAACTTTCTCTATCACATATTTGCTCTGTTAAATGTTCTGTGTATCTCTCCTCTGTTTATTGCATATTCTAAAGCACCTCCTCAATGCTCAATCTATGTTGACCTTACTTCTCAAAATATTTGCTAAATGAAACATGCTGTTTGGAGGAAGCAGCTCCTAAGCATGTGGATTTAATTTATTTCTGGGCAGTTTGGGATTTCATTGCATTTGGGAAACACAAAGAGTATAGAGAGTATAGAGTATAAAACTCCCAACTCCTGGATATAAATCAGCTGTTCCTAAAATCACTGTCAATATCAACAGGGCAAGCTGGCAAGCTGTGATTCAAGGTGTATTTGTGTGATCTTTGCTCATGATCTTTTCTATATTTGTGTAGAAAACCTTTGTTTAGAAACCAGTACTGCTTTAGAGTGCCTTGATAGCACTGAGCAGTTTCTAAGGGAGGTGGTTAAGCCTCTCATAGAGATGTCTACAGACAGCCCCTAGTCTGGCATACTGGGCATGGCTATATTGTATGCCAGGGATAAAAAATGCAACTAAAAAACTAGCAAAAAGCCTTTTATGTGTGTCAAAAATCTGTTTTAAAATTCACCAGTCACTATTTTTTTTTAGTCCTGTGTTGCTTGACTATGTGACGTTAAAATGGACTTGTGTGTTCTTCTATTTGCCACTACTAAGTTCCTAACTCACTTCTTGGATGTATATAAAATGTATATATATAATTGGGTAATACAAAAATTTTTCCTATAACAATAACAAAAATCAGGTATGATAATAAATAAATTCCCTAGCCAAGGGGAAGTCTCCTTCCATCAGAGGACAGTTCCTAAGGTATGCTAGGTAATGAAACACATGTATAAGCATTAACAAGTAATAATGTATTTTGAACAATACTGATAAAACCAACCATTATAGTGAATTTTTAAGGTTATCAACAGAACATATTTAATATATACATGAATTCTCCTGATATTGCATTTTCGTAGCAACTGGTCACTAAATTCTACATTAGGATGTTTGTCTTTCCACATAGCAAACACACATGGAAAGTCACGAATGTCATCACCCAGCACTTTGCTTGAATGTGAATTTTCTGCACATGCCAGCAGAATGCCCACTAATTAGGATAGAAAATACTAAATTGTTTATAATCATTAAAAGCGAAAATGGCTTCTTCTGTCAGTTTCAGAAAAGATTAACTTATTTTTGGAAAATTTTATTAAAGTTCTGTGCAATTTCTTGTGTGATTTACTTAATTATACAACACAATAAGGTAATTAGCTGCCATAATGATGTGATTATGTGTATTTGCTCAAAATGTACAATTAGATGTAATTACACTCTAAGAAAATGGAAAAAATGTAAGGGGTAAGGCACTGAAACATTTGCTGTAGCTTGCCAAAGTGGGAGCACAGAGATGTCTCTGATTCAAGGTGCTCCTTGCTGATATGAATTAACATGAAAATATATGTGGGGGAAAAAAACAACCAAGAAAAACAACGAAAAGCCCCTCAATTACAGGGATATTCCAGAGGCCATGATTTGATTGTTTCATTATCTATCTGTAAAATTTTGGTCATGATTTGAACAAGTCCTGTCTTGCCCATGAAGAAAAAAATATCACATTGTACTCATGGTGTTGGGAACATAATGCAGAGCCAAGTTTGCAGCAATGAGGTGACATTTTAAAATAACTGTACCATTCCCAAGGCTAGATGAACTGTATTTTCCACAGTTTTGTGCAATCCCAAGGCACAGAGGTGCATTTTGTTCTTTCCTGTGCTGAACCCTGGGACTCTCTTGCAGTGCCTTCCGCCACTGGACATTTGAGAAAAACATCCAGCATTAAGCAGTTTGTGCTAAATTTGCTATAAATGGCTACTCAGTAGCTGTGCTGATAAATCATACAAGGGGAACCTGTTTTATTTTCTCATGTAATCAGAGGTCCCCAGACCTATTCAGTTTTCTTACTGCATTTTTTTCCTTTTGTGACAGCAGCTCCCAGGACTGAGCTCTGGGATTAATAAAATGGAATTCACATTGTTGTGCATTAACCTGAATCTCTCCCAACCACTCTCATTTTGCCAATATGCTTTAACCCTATGACAGAAGGACCCACTGTACCTGCTGGATGGAAGCTATTTAATCCTGCTTTTCCTGCAAGGGTATCATTAGTGCAGTGAAATGTAGGGATGTTTAGTGCTTTTAAAAACAGCATGTGTCCCAGTAACAGCAGAAGTTGAGGACGAGTTTGTTGTATATTTTTAATGCACTTTAGCTGCAACTGCTTTATTTGAGAATTCTATATATAATTAAGCCTGCACTTCGTGGGTTTTTTCCTTTCAAGTTAATAGCCTTTCTAACTGCAAATATTGTTCTCTGACTTTGTCTAATCTAAACAGGCCTCTTATCCTCAGGAAATTATTCCCTCTTTGTTATCTCTTCTCTGTCATGATCTTTGCTCCTCCCTGTGCTCCACTATTACTTTAGGAGGGAGTTCCATCAATATATTGCTCTCTCCATTTTCTCCCTAGGCACATACCTATTTTTTCTCCTGGGCAAGAACTGATTTTTTTTTTTTTTTTGTGGGGTTGTTTCTGTTTCCAGACAACAGGCCTGGAGCAGGCAAGATACGTTCCCTGGCATAGAAAATTCATTCTAATTAATCCTAACCAACACACCATGTTAAAACCACTTGCTGCTTTTAGCTAAAATTCTGGTCATAATCAATCAAATCAAACAAACTGTTCATAGCCTCACTGTTATCAGTACAATTATCTATTATTATTAAATAAATAGAACAAAATTATTTTGTAAAAGAAAAAACTTTCATTGTTTTCAAAGAAAAAAACTTGTTAATTTAATTATTTTCTGGATTTGTTTTAACTGTGTTTGTCCAGTGCTAGTGGCTTTGCAGTTAGATATTATATTCCACAATTGCATCCTCATTTTCTGCTTTTGAAAGAATTGAAGTTGCTTTTTAAATTAACAGGAGGCTAGACTGAAGGGAGAATAAAACCCCACATATGGGAAATTTTCTGCTGTCCTGCCTTCATAAATAGGAAGCTCAACAAGATATTCTTCTTTTGATTCTCATTGTGAACACATCAATGATTGTATCAAACAGATCATCAACAGTTTTGGATGTTCAAAACTTCAGCTGTTCAAAGCCTACTCAAACTTGGTAGATATGTTAGAGTAGAAAACCTGCACACAAAGTGACAGGCATTAAAAAGATTTTTCAAGACAGTTTTTATTGGCTTGGAGCAAGAAGACTCTTAGAAATATGCTAGAAGATGCCAGGTGTGCTCTGGTGGCAAATACATAATATTTTATTAATATTTTGGAGTCTCAAATAAATGGATTTCAACTGTTGTCAACTGAAGTAAGGAGGAACTTGAGAACATGAGTGACACTTAATAAAATACTAGATGGATGAGGTGGGTAATTATGTCCCTCAAATGAAATAATAAAAAAAAAGGGGGAAAAAAGAAATAAAAATCTGAAGAGGATGTCCTGGTGTTGCATTAAGTGGAGGTGCTGGGAAATGTCTCAATATAGCTTTTAATACAAATTTAATACAAAGTTTGTACAAACTGAACATGTGGTGTTGTTAATGACTCAGACTTGTATGTGTGCTCAATGGATTGATAAAGGAATTATCTCTGTCATAACATAGGAAAAGGCATGATTTAACCCAAAAGAAACTAGATAAATGTTTATTAAAAAGTTCTAGCTACTGAAATGCCCCAGGGAGGAGCAGACCCTCATGGGGCAGAGTAGGAGAGGCAGAAAGCTTCTCCAAAATATATTTTGCCTGGAGAGGGAATAGAGCACATCCAGGACCTCTGAGACTGGGAGACTCCTTTCACCTTTTTGCCTTTTGGTTTATGAGTATTTTACTCCTTGCCATGTACTCTCTGAGGAACATGTTTTTCCGTCTTTTCCAACTCCTTTAGTTTCTTCACACAGACTGACCAACCCTGTTCTTATTGTTTCAAGGACACACCAAAAAAGCTCTTTAGAACACTGTCAGGATGGTCCTGCCTTGCTTTTCCAGAGTAAGTCACAGGCTGGTAATGTTTCCAGCAGCAGAGGGAAAGTGGAGCTATTCATAGCCATGCACATCTCCATTTCAGAAGCACTGGAAGATGAAACAATTCCTGATTTCCTTTCCTTTTCAGTATTCTTCAAAGAGCTTGGGAGACTGTGATTTCCTAAACTTTTAAATTTGTGACAAAGAAATCTTGTCTATAGCGTGTTTAAAGGTTCTTTTGATCTCTCACAATTATTATTGTTATTTTTTAAGATCTACCCTTTTCTGCAGATCTCAGCTGTGTGAGGTATATCCCCATCTCAGCAAACATGCCATGCTCTCTGCCAGTTCTGTGTTCCGTGGCTAAGAAGAAGGAGGACCTTCTTTGTAAACATGGCCTGTGGCTTGTGAAGTTTGGGATTTTGGATGCCCTCCTTGAGCTATCTCAGATTTTATTTTTACAGATGTTGCAGTGGCTCTGAACCCGAGAATCTGGAAGGGGTATTAGATACTCAGTATCTGTCAGGAAAAAAGATCAAAAAGTCATTGAGAATTTTGACCTTCTGACTTCCTAACCTGTAGTGGAAAGAAAAATAAAAAATTCATCTTAAAAATGTTATATTTAGTGATTCCAGATGATCCTAAAATGATTTATATGAAATAGATGCTCATTTATCACATTTTTGCATTACAGAAACAACAGCAGTGGAAATTACAGTGAAATTTATTCTACTGTTGTCTCGGAATAATATTGAGAATTGTGTTTATTTCATCCTGTAAATGACTCCATTCTGCACTTGTTTAGATTACACAGGTATAATACGAAAGCAAAAAAGGACAGGATTGTTGCATTATTTTACAATACTACTTGTTTTTTTTCCTGAGAGGTTGTAATGTGCTTTTAAATAATCTATGCACAGCTACTGTGAGTCAATCAAAAAATGTTGTGCTGTCCTGCTAAGTCTATAGACTACAAGACTCAGACATTAAAATCTAAATAAAAGGTTAATCTATACTTTGTTATTTGACAGAGATAAAAAATAGTAATTAATTTTCTTTATGGGTTAAACATGCTGAGCATAGTAACCAATATATTACTGAAATTTGGGGTTTATTCTCCTGTGACAAGCTGTGACAACAGAGGAACCAGTACAAGAAATGCTGGATGTGTTCTGTGGATTCTGGCTTGTGCCATAAACATTTAATGTGGCTCATTAGCACAAAGCTTGGCTAAATTAATAATGGTGTGGTGAACAATACATTTACAGGGAAATGTTAACAACTTCGTGTCAGTTCACATTTCCATTCTCCAGTAGCAAACCCATGTTTGTGTTTGATGCTTGTCTATAGGTGGCAGCAGCTCCAACTCTTTATAGGCTGCAATTAAGGCCAGAAAGTTGTACAGGGAGGTTTAGCAGTTTCTGCAGACTCTGATGTCACTGCACACCCCCTGGAGAGGCATACAGCAAAGAGGAGGGGAAGATACATGGCAATGGAATTATCTTTCAAGTAACTGGAAGGTTTTTCCTCCTGAACCCAGAGGTAAAACTTACCCTTCATGGTTTTTGATTAACATCAGTTGAAAGGAACATTTAAGTGTCTATTTATAACTTATATTCATGGTTGTGTTTGAAGCTAAATGGCAAAACTTATAGTTTAATAATGTCAAGTGGGTGCTGTTCAAATCTTAGTTTTGATGTACCTGCATGAAACAAACAGTCTCTATTGGCTTAAATTTGGACTAAGGACTAAATAACAGTAATACAAAGATTAATGATCACCCACTGCCCTAACCTGTACCATGGAAAGCCTGCTACAATTCAGCTCTAAGAGGTGGCTGCTGCTGGGAGCCAGTGAGTATGTGTAACCATAAAGCATAATAGGAACGAGGCACAGTTCCTTTTTTTTTTTAGAATTTTTTCTGTATCGTGTTGAAAGATGAAAGAAACTTTGTGGGATTGTAGCTGCTGTCATCTTCATTGTCTAAAGAATTGAATTTAAACATCTGGACTCCGCTGTGCTTTGCACTTAACAAATGGAAGCATTTTCAGGCTTAGCAGTTTTGTGCTTAGATGTCAGTGACCCACTTCTGGTTCCTCCAGTCCTTTGAGTTTGCTCCTGCAAACCTGCTGCTCCTCTCCCAGGGTGGTGGTTTCTTTGTTATTGATGAGCTTTGGGCTGCTCCTGTGAGGGAATATTCCTTCTTCCCAGCTTTAGGCAGCCAGCTGGGCTGGCTGCTCTGGAGACATCGCCCATGTAGCAATGCACAGACACTATGAATATTCGGATGGTTTCATCTGTTCCTAAACTGCATCTGTTAGCTTGCTCCCTTCCCAGCATCTCAGCTTCTTCCTAAGCAGTGTTGGGGTGTTTCATGCATTCCTGTGTTAGTGACTAATCATTCTAACTCAAGTTCTGCCTGCTTGCAGTTAAAAGAAGGATGTTGTGGGTCATGTGAAAATCTATCTGGATGCTAGAAAACCCCTCACCTTCCTACTGGCCTCCCCAAAGCTGAACCTTCCCACTTCGGTCTCTCAGACTTTCTGAACTGATTCGTTTTTGTTTACTTCAATTGAACTTCAGTTGGCAACTATTTTCTTATCTGCCTGCTCAAAGTGGATATAACCATCTTCCCTCCTTTACAGATCTGTGAGATGCTGAGGAGCAGTTCAGTGTTAGGTTGTAAATAGTCAAAGGCCACCTGGAATGCAGAGATTGCTGCCTTCATGGCTGGCAGGGGACACTTTGCTGAAAAGTAATATCTCTGGTACTTATGTTCTCCAAGAAGGCAACATGAAAGATATTTAGGTCCATATCATGAACAACATGAGAGAAGGAGGTATTCCATATAAATTTATTTTAAAATTTGTCATTGCCTGAAGTTGCTAGGAAAACAAATGCATAATGATAGCCCTGGGGACTTATTTCCTGATTTTTCAATGAGATATTTTTGACTGAAAGAGTTTAATATAGCATAGAAAATGTCATTTAATTACAATTTGTTGTTAGTACCCAATGAGATGGACCCAAGCTCTTAAATTAGCCAGGTAAAGTAGGTGCCAAAACCTAATGGCATGAATATCCAAAGACTGTTACAGGCAGAACATGTATTTCAGGCATGGAAAGGGCATGGCAATGGCAAAGCTGGTGAGGGAAGAGCATCTTCTCTGGTGCTCCCTTGCAGTCTGAGGGCAGAGAGGGCTGCCTGGCAGAGCTTCCTGAGCCCCTTTGCCTCCTGTCCCTGCCCCTGGTGAGGGGGAGAAAAGCCCTGGCTGCCTTCAGGCCACCCCTTCCTCTGGTTCAGCAGAGTGAGAAGGGCTCTGCACCAGGCAGAGGGCAGTGGGAAGGACATGCCAGCCCCTCTGGCACAGTGGAGGGGGTCTGGCAGCCAGCAGGGCCCTGTAGAAGCCCCACAGACCCCTCCAGACAGCAGCTCTGGGGCCCTGCAGGGGGGCCATAGCAGATTGTCCCAGCCCTCTGCCACTTGCCACGGATGGGTTGGTTTGAACCTCACACTTCCAAATCCCTCGTAATCCATCTGAGTGGGGGTGGTGGGAGTGTCCAGCCCTCCAAATTGCCTAATTACAAGACAGAGATAGCTATTAGACCACAAAAATTCCCTTTGTTGTCAGTGTGCAATGAAAGTGGTCTTAAATGCTTAAAAGATTTTGTAAGTTGTGACAGGTAATGCTGACCATGCTTCATGTACTGAAGGTAAGATGTGGGAGAGCACAGTTGTGCTCCCTGGAAGGACATTTTCACACCTGCCATTTGTTCAGACTCGTCCAGGACTTGGTGACAGGAGTCTCTCAGGTTGAGAGCTGGAGATAAGATAAGATAAACAAGGATTGTCACATGAGCTGCTCTTCTGAACAGGCTGCCTTGGGAACTGAACCTGTGGAGAGGCCTGAACAAAACCACAAATTAGACCTAAAAGAACTGAACTCCCTAAAAATTTTGAAACACGATAATTAACTGTATTTTGTGGAACATTAATACTTGAAATGGTTGATGTTGCTAGCTAGGAAGCCAGTCTAGTGGAAGGTGTCCCTGCCCACAGCAAGAGCATTGGAACTGGATAATCTTCAAAGTCCCTTCCAACCCAAACCATTCATGATTCTATGATATGGTGATGTAATCCCATGATATTTTAATAGGGTTTATGTGAAAATAGGGAGTTTTCTTTCCACATATGATGGGTTAAAGCTGAGCAGATAGATGTCAGTGTGTTGGACTGAGCTCTAAAACAGCAATTTTCTCTGGAGCAGAATAGTTGTCAGTTGTGTTTCTGAAGATATTAAAGCATAGCTGGAATGGGACATGGCCTGGCAGTGCATAAACAAGGGATCTTCCTGACTATGCATGAAACCCATCAATTCCCCAGTATGGCAGCTTGCTTGCCACATAAAACACACTTGCTGATGCTCCTAGAAAATATTTCCCCTGGGCTTGTTAATGGGATATCTACACATGGTGGCACAGTCCAATTTCTATTCATTTGCTTACCTGCTGGTGGAAACACTAACTAGAAATGTCAGGGTTTTTTCCCCTGGGCTGTCAGTCTCACAGTCCTTTTCCAAGGGCTGCCTTTCTGATTCAGTGGTTAGGCCAATTAATGTTCATATCGCCACTAATTGCATTGCTCCAAGAGTTACAAGAAAAATCAAACAGGACATAGCAACAATTATCCTAGGAACTCTGTGTGACCAGGACCATTTGGAGTATCACAAATGATTCAGTCTCCTACTAGTCTTTCTGTTTGTGAATCCCTGAGTCAGAACAATTTTGCTCTGAAGGAGGGTCATTTCAGTGACTGAATCTTGCATGGAGTGACAGGATATTTTCATAAACATCTGACTGGAAAAATCACATTTATTTGTGGGGCAGTCAGCCATGAGTAACAATAAGGAAGAATTTACATGCCAGAATGGGCAGAATGGGAAGCATAGAAAGAGTGGCACCAACTAATTTTGCTGCCATCCTGGTTCTTAGCTATATTAAGACTGCAATCATTAAAAACCTAGGCTGCTTCTAATTAGCTCAGAGTGACCTGGGCCTCATTAGTGCCCATGTCCAATAGATAATTGAGCTATTTTCTTGTCTTCTTATTTCCACATTCACACAATGTGGAAAAAGCAAAGGAGTGTTATGAAGGCCGGATGAGTGCTCAGCATGTGAGATTTTTATTTTTATAGAGAGGAATAATAGCTTCAGTTTTATTTTCCAGTTCAACGCTCAGGGGGAATGTATAGAAATACAGAAAGAACAACAAAACATTGAAGGGAGCAGAAAGCACTGGCTATGGGAAATAACTTGTCTTTTTCATTCTTTCTTTCTTTTTTTTTTAATGCTGAAATACCAGGACCATCTAGTGAAAACTGGCTTTCTGATAATGCTGAGTTACAAGATGGCAACACCTGTTGGTGAGTAATATCCAGGGTCCTTGGACAGCTCCTTTCCAGTGTGAGTGATTTGTCTGAAGTATCAGTTTAGTCTGAGATAAACAGGCTGATTTTTTTAGGACAAAATGTGAAAGAATGGAATAGAATATTTTTCTTCAAAAATATAAAATGTGATACAAAGGGACTGAAATAAAGAATATGTTGTAGAAAAGAAAAAAAATCAAGGTTTTCCTTCTCCTTTAGGTCAGATAATCTTGATTTGAAGTGTTGTAAAGCAAGGAGTTGTCTTCTACAAGGCAAAGGTTTATGATAATATGACTGAAGCAAAACCTGTCTGGGGACAAACAGAGATGGCATGAGAAAAAAAAAAAACCACAGAGATAAACATTTCCAGGCTTTCTTATTAAATAAAATTTTTATTTTAATATACAGTGACTTTAGAAAACTGTTTCTCTCTCCTGTACACCCCCAGATGCAGAACATACTCTTTCCTATTAATGTAAGTACCCCAGACCCATTTCCCAGCTACTTTTCCGGAGAATTAAATGTACCAACAATGGAAGGTTATTTATCATGACTTGTAATTGGACCCATGAAAATGGGAAAATGAGATAACTTCAGTGAATTACAGATCTGCAAATGGAAGCTGCAGCCACTGTTTTGCTGGGCATGTCTAATAACCTGCAGCCATTCACCACAGGTTCCAAAGGCCAAGCTCATTAGCACAAAGGAAGGTGTTTGTGCATTTCCATTTGTTAAATTAAAATGATCTCAGTCATTTTGCTAATAATGCAATGTGCAAATGCAGACCATCTCAGACAAGCAGTTTGAGGACAGAACATTTTTTAAAAGTGAGAAATGAACTTCACCAATCTAATTGTTTCTTATTAAGATAAAGATATTTCTGTAGTAAGTTATCAGCTCAGTAAGGTGTGAAATGTTGATCTACTTTAACATCTCTTATTCCCATTACAGGGCTTCAGTGAAAATGTTCCTGTGGGCTCTGGTTTGCACTGTCAGGCCATGGGTGAGGGGATGCTGAAGTTGCAGTGAGCAGGAGGTGCAGTCCAGTGTCAAAGGGCTGGCTGGAGCCTGGTTTGGATGTCAGTGCAAGCAGTGCTGTCCTGGTAAGTCCAACAGGGTAGTTGGTCAAAGCACTTCTTGAAAGGTGAGTCAGAAAAGGAGAAGGTTCTGGAAGATATGGGTGTCTGAGATATGTCACCATCCCCCTCCCTCCTTCCTGTGCTGGGAATGCTCCAGATTTCAAGGATCTCGGGTGCTGGGTCCTGGCTGCTCTGTGCAGAGGTCAGCACACACTGCATGATCAATTTTCTGCAGATGGAGGGTTAAACAGGGATCACAGAATCCCAGAACTGTTAAGGCTGGAAAAAACCCATGAGGTAATTGAGCCCAACCATTAACCCAGCACCACTCTGCTCACCACTAAACCATATCCCCAAGTGCCACATCCATATGCTTTTAGAAAACTTCCAGGAATAGTGATTCCACCACTTCCCTGCTACTCCCTGAGTAGCTTTAGCTTTCTTAGTTACTTTTCTTTCCCCCTTGACTTGTATTGCCTCTCTGAAAGTGGAAAATACATTTATTTTCTATTTTTGAAAATTCTAGATGAAATTGTGCAAATCTCCTCAGACTTGACAAAAGACCTACAGGGTAATGCAGTGAAGCTTAGTCTTAACAAAATTACCAAAAATTGTGCTAAGAGCATCATAACTTTAACTAAAGTAAAATAAGGGAAGGTTTTCTGAAAAGTAGTGCATCCATTTAATGCTTATCTGGAAAACTAAGTGTAGTGAATGTATAATAAACAAAAACAAAGAACTTCTGGCTTTGTCTCACCTTTCCCTCCTTGACATGACTTTATTATCTATTAAAACTAGGAAAAATCTTTGTATTCCAAAGAGGAAGTTGTTTTTAAAAATACATGTGAATAAAATAAATATTAGCATAGTGCAAACACTCATTGAATTATCTTTTTATCTTTTCTTTTTAAGCTTGGGTAAAAGTTTCTGTTTAATAGAACTCTGAAGCTCAGGTAGTAATTGCATGTTAAGTTCAATGTTAGCCCCTTTACTCGAAAAAATGGAAAATGAATCTGCTATGGCAATGTAAACCTGGAGACATAGAACTGAATTAATTGAGATTTCTCGAGATTTAAATTAACATAAATAGGAGCAGAATTTTCCTCCTCACTTTCATATTAAATACAGTAGAGGTCCAGGCAGGAGTTCTTACTTATGCATCCCTTATGTCTTGAAAGTTCATGATTCATGTGCAGTCATAAAGGGTTGACAGCTCAAAATTTAATTATTTAATCCACAAAATCCCTTAAAAAAGAAGAAAAAAAGTTAATGTTTTGTTCACAATTACTTGATGGTAACTTTTATGTACTCATGTATTCATTAACAGAGGAAACAGGTTTGTGTAAGGGCCCAATTGTGTTTTGTTTCAATCAACTCTGAAAAGATAATAAAATAGAAAAAAAGAAGATAAACCAAATAATCAAAATTAAGTAAAAAGGGGATATAAAGGCACCCACTTGGACTTAAAGAAGCCTATTCGTAGTTTTTATCGTTCCTGAGTTAAAAATTAACTAATGCTCTTTAAATTTAAGAACTGTTCAGTTCATTACACACATGGCTTGACAGTGTAAACATTTAATTTGAGTTAGAAGAGGCACTTAAAGCATAATAGGAACTCGTTAGTAGCATTAAAGGAAAATAGAAAAAAGTTTGGATTAAGTAGTCATGACTCTAAGAAAAGAGTTGTTCCACAAATCATCCTGGCAGTCAGTTGACAATGCCTGAAGTCAGCTAAAATTCAGTGTCTCTGTTCTACCTTTGCATGGAAGGAAACCTCTGCTTCCCAGAGGGGGTTTCATGCACTGGGGTAAAGGTCAATTCTCCCTGAGTAAAGGAGGAGGGCCATGCTGGGCATGTAGTGCAGGAAGAATCAGAATCAGTCTTTTTATTGGCCTGGGCTGTCTGTTGGGCACACACAAGCATGCAGAATGCCAAAAGGGAAGAAAAAAAAAAATCAACATCTGTTTTGCCTAGTGATAATACTCTTTTTTTTTAATACCATGCAATACCTGTACATTTTTTATTAGCAATTCAAGTGGGAGTTGGCTGTTAAATTAGAGGCAAGAGACATATGAGAGAGATGCTTTGTAAATTCTTAGAGATACGTATGCAGCATTTTCTGAAGGAGGTGGCTTTGGTACTGTTATGCATGTGAACAGCCTGGAAATTCTAGGATTTTAGCTTTTAGAGAAATGTATTACTGTTAAGGGCAAAATGGATCTAAATATCTCAAATTTTTATGTGTCTGTCCAAATCCAACCTAAGAGGCCAGCACTGGGATATCTCTACAATGAAATATTTAATATTCTTTTTCTTTTTTCTGATTGAAATAAGCATTTACTTCAGTGCTATTAAGTTTTGTTTTTTTAAACCATAATGCACCCTTCAGTAGGAGGATCAGGCCCCACTATCTTATTGTCAGCTGTGAATGGAAGTCATTGTTAAAGCATTTGTGATAAATTTATTTCAGCTTTGTCTCCTAAAGGAGTCTCATCTTGCATCTTTTCTACACTGAACATTTCACTGAGGACTGTGTCACAAGAGAGGTATAAAACCCAAGTATAAAATCAGGTATTTGGATTACAAGATAAATCTTTTTGGCTGGTATTTATTATTACTAGTTAGCTGTAGTGATGAGGCAAAGGGATACTGATAATAACAAATTTGAAGATTCTCTGTTTTGAAAAGGCATTTCTATCAGATAGACTGGTAGAAAAATATTCATCAATCATTTAGGACTGTCTCAGGAATTTATTAACTTTTCCATAAGCTGTATATTTCTGCCTAATTATATAATGAATAAACAGCTGCAATAAATAGCAAGATTCAATCTTCTGAATACGCACATAACTACATTCTTCACTATTTTCTGTTTTTTGACAGCTTAGCAGTTAAAACTGGATGAACATGGAATATAGTACATGAAAATTGATGAGAAAGAAAGTGATAATGTAGCATATTTTCTCCACTTCCTTCTGAAACAGTGTAAAGCAATCAGTTCTAAAAACCTCTGTCCATGTATTAGTTAATCAATACAAATGTTCAGCTGGCTCCAAGATACTTTAACACCTGTCAAAGTAGCTCAGCAGTCATTGTTCAAAGCTTACATGGAAGTGAAAACCACAACAGAAAACCTTTCCCATCTTCAGGGGATTATCTCTGGGGAGAAAAAAGAGAGAGTGATTCTGGTTACTAGAAATGAGAGGGGAAACAGAGCTCCAATTCTCAGATGATCCAATTATGTTTAGAAATACCATGAAAAAAAAAAAAAAAAAAAAAAAAAAAGTAGAGCTGCTAGAGTGAGGAATTTAATCATGATTATCTGTCTCTTGTGAGGTAGTGTGAAAATCTGCCAAACCCACCTTTACTTGGTTACCCCAGAGTGTGGGAGGGAGGAGAAGTAAATGCAAAATGATGCATTGGGGAGGCACCATGATAGAGCACAGCAAGGGAAATGATTTCCTCTCATACTGGGAAAAATATTCCTTTTCAGGACCTGTGATATTATTAGTGAAGTATGAAACTCTAGTAAAGAACTTTGGCTCGTGTGTTGCTTGCACTGCTCCTTGGAACAGCAGAATACAAATACATTTGCCATGAGCTTAACAACAGATCCCTGACTCATATACACATTTCTTTCTCCCTCTTACACACATGGACAGGTTTTATGTCTCATATAAATACTTGCATTTAACATTTAATGTCCATTACAATAAATATATTAGTTGTCAGGCTTATTTTCTCCTCTCATTCAAATCACATTAGGCTCAAGCATGACAAACAAGTGTGATACATATTTTCTGGAGGTTTAAAAACATATCTGAAATCTGTACAGCTCTGTTGTTAAAAGTGTAAGTTAAATGTACCATGTGATATTTTTGCTTCAGAAATGGAAGTGGGGAGTGTTGCCTTGACACTGTGGACCTGAATTAACACACTCCACTGTTTTATACATGAATGAATGAATAATACATGAATAAACTGATTTGTACACATGTATTTTTGCCTTTATTTATTACTTCTAAGGAACCTGGGGATTGTGCTCTGACTGCACACTCAGGCATGTACATGCAACACAGGCACCACCCAGGACCCTTCCCTGGGCTCTCCAGGGATGCAGGTTGTCCTCATCTTTGTGGTGGCTCCTCCTAGGAGACCACTGCTCATATCTTGGTGTTTTCTCTGAAGGGGACGCATGTCTGCTGCAAAAGAGAAGGGATCCTGTATTCATCCTGCATTTCCTTCACCAAGTGGAACAAGATACAACACATTTTTCAGGCTCTTCCTCACCATTGCTGTTGATTCAGCCACTTGCCCATGGCAGTCCCTGTGCCAGCAGGCAGAGCTGGGCTGGGACATGCAGGGACACAGTGTGTGCCCCAGCCACATCCATCTGTTTTCACTGGGTGACCCAGAGTTCCATCTTCATCTCCACCCACATCTAGCTGAAATAATGAAGTACCCCTATTCCCAAACCTGCCTCTTGAGACCAGTTTTTCTGCAGAGCTGCCAGGGCTGCAGCAGCTCTGCCCTTGGTTGGCCCTGCTGAATGTGACACCTCTGCATCTTGGAGGGGAATATAGTCAGATGTTGTGAAGGGAAAAGCTAAAGGAGAAATGCTATGTCTGCCTGTTCCTGGGAAAGCTATGAATCCAGAAGAGTGTTGTCTATGAAAGGCATTTATATTCTGCAGAACACTTATTTCTGGCTGTGTGCCCAACAGGCGATGGGCTGCTCTAAGGGCTGTGATCCTGATAATGACTTCTTCATCACCTGTGAGGTGCTAACCCTGATCTTTAGAAGGTTTTTTTAAAATTATTATTAGTATGTCTCTATCTATATATTTATGCCTGAGTGTGTACATTTGTGTCTGTGTACTCCACCAGCAGACACCTCCAGCAAGCCCAGAGTCAGGCCAGTTCAGTGCTGAGCCCAGGTGGCTGCTGGCAGTGACCCCATGGTCATGCTACTTGTGCAGCATCTCTGCTTGTTAATAGCTCTGCTCCCATGCTTAGAGTCACTTCTTCAAGCCATGGACAAATTTATGGATCATTAGATTTATGCATAGATTATGTGGCAATGAAAAATGTTCTACTGACAGTACTAAAAACTGATGCACATTATCTTGCCATGAGCAAGACAAGCAGCAACCCTGCAGGCATTTTTTGGCAAAACCAGAGATTTCCTTACGGTCCTTGAAGCTTTTTTTTTTTTTTGTGAGGATTTTTTTCCACACTGGTTCAGCAGTAAGTTATGTGGGTTCAGAGCTATGGAAGCCTCAAGAGTTTTCTTCTGCTGCACAGCAGTGACATAAATTATTTTCTGACATTGCCATCAGGATCTCTTCCTTACACGCTGAATTTCACAATCAAACTTAGAGCTACCAAGGAGAAAAAAAAAGAAACCAAACGAAAAACAGGGGAACTCTATAATATTACAGTCATTGTTGCCTAATGTAGAACAATTTGATTGCTATTTTGGAGACAAAGAGAACAAACCAGCATGTATCATTATACTGCTGTATCTATCAGTAGTAAATATGTATACTGTACAGAATTCCTCTTATTCTATTTTCATAAGGCTGCAGGCAACCCAGACAAGATAGCAGGAAAGCCATAAGAATGACTGTAAAAATGAAATGGCATGTTTGTACCCAGTACTAAGTGGACTGGAGCTTGCTGTGTTGGAAAACTGATGACTGCAGTAAGAATCTAACAGGAGCCTACAAAATTATCAGCAGGTTGGGGAAGTGAATTGTCAATCATCAACTTTTTCTATAAAGCAGATATTTTAGAAAACCTCTTCTTGGAGACATAAACTTCCCCATGAAAGTGTTAGCCAATTGTTTTTACCAGGAGGGGTTGCTCTCCTCAACAGGTAATTAAATTACAGAACTGATTGCCGCAAGGTTAATGAGCTGGCAGAAAGTAAAAAATTAATTTTAAAAGGAATTCATTCATGCCAGTAAATAGGGTGATGTGAATACAAGCATATATCTGATAGTGTATCTATATAAAAAATCCTTTCATATGTACATATATATGATGTAACATATTTAAATATATACGTAGAAAAGTCTTTTTCAGAATGAGGATAGATTTTTAGTTGTGTTGCATTAAAACTGATTCCACCTGTGGGCACAATTAAAGGAAAGAATCATTTATAAGGTGTGGGAAATGGAGTTTCTCTGGCACAGACAAAGAAATTGCACTTTTGCTGCTAGGATGATGTTTTCCTGGCTGCTCTATGCTGCTCTGTAGTGTAAGGCTCTTGCTGCTTTGATGAAAATCTGAGAACACCAAATTAGAGTCTGCATTAGTTATGTAGGTAAAAAAAAAGTGCTGAAAATATACAGGGCTGCCAACACAGTGTGTGCCTGCTCATCTTTTCCCTAGAAAAAAACTATACTCATATAGATCTTCATCCTCCACAAAATGACAGGACAGCCCCACTTGCCAGAACTGTGACAGTAATACGGAAGTTGTGTCCATATGCAACTGTCCACAAAATGAAATTATTCCCATCGAGGCAACTGGATTTAGCAGCTTCCTGGAACATACTTTCAAAATTATATAACTGTTTTAGTGATTTTGCCCTATAAGGAAAGATGCTGTGGACACCAGCGGCACTGGGCCTGCTGAACCCTGGCACGCTTGGCTGGTGCTGCTCCACTTGGAGCCTGCAGGAGCCAGCCTGGGACACAGCTCTGCTCGGGGACACTGGCATGGCTGGTCCCCATCAGCCACTTCTGGGTAAGGAGCTCATCACCCAGGTCATCACAGAACACAAAGCTTGTTTGCTTTGGGAGCAGGTGACCAACATTTTCCCCTCTACCCCACTGTGCCTATGGAGAATAATTAAGGTCTCTCACTATCATAAAGCGTCAAGTGTTTAATTGGGACTTTGAGAGCAGTGGAGAAATCTAAATTATAAACTTGTTTCAAACATGAACTTCGCTGATGCTGAGCAGGTCTTGTTTCTTTCTCACCTGACACAGTCCATCAGAATATACCTTTTAGTGGAGAGGAACAGCTCTAAGAAAGCCAGGCACTGGAGATGTGGAAAGCTTTCCCTGGTAAAGATGGATACAAAAATCTGAGGAATATAAACCCTTATTTGTAGGGTAATAGCAGAAATAGTTTCAAAGACAAGAAGCTTTGGTAAAATTGAAAAATATCTTGGAGCTGCTGGTCAGTAACTAATCAAAATTGATGCTTTAGCACAGACTCATGCTGCTGCACATTTTCTGCTGCTGGCCTGTGTCTCTGTTTATTGCTGAAAAGTTTTCTCTTGCCACTCACTGACTTTTATAGAGAGATCTGGGAGAAGACTGCAGCTAAAGCTGTGCCAGCTAATGGAACTCCTGTGAAGAGGGAACCCAGGCATGGAAGCTGCTTTCGTAGCAAACACTTGCCTAAAAATGTGCTGAACTTGCTCTATGAAGAATTTCTGGTTTTGAGCAGATTTTGCATATTTGAATATTATCAAGCATAAATTCAGTGTTTAACATTTAATCTAATTATCCCATTTTCTTACATTTATAATGCTCTTTGGGACGTTCTGCAATTAAGTAGCCATTAATAAACATTCCCATCAGTGTTGCTTTAGAACACATCATTATGGAGTTTAAGCACGTGTAGAAGGCCCAGAATAAATAAATTAACAAAAATGTTAGCAAATAAATAAATAGTAAGCTATTCCATATACTTCTGTTCTCACATCTATGGGAAGGCCTTGATAATTGAGCTACATATCACTATTGGAGATGCAATTACTTGTAATTGCCACCTTTAAAATCAAGCTTTTGTTCAAAAAACAATATATAGATGAATTGTGTCTCATTGTACAAGTTGTGAATTGCCTTTAGTTTTTCACTTTCAGTCATCACAGGAAAAATGCTTATTCACCTTCGAGGTAGAGAGGCCAATCCGTGGGCTCTGTTACACCAAGGGTGAGTTGGCAGCAGTCCACCAGGATCCTTTAAGCAAGTTTGGATTTCCAGAGATGAAACTCATTACATGATTTTTCATACAACACAAAATAGATTGTGAAATCATTTCTTATAGAAAACAAATAGAAAATGTGGCTCTTAATCAATTTAGATGCTAAAATCTTCAGAGCTCATCCAAAGATTATTCCGGATTTACATTGTGTTTTTTATGGAGAGGAATACAATCCTGCTTATTTTTTGGCAGAAGAAAACTTTTCTTCATGATGCTTAAAGTTGTCATGGTATATACTACACCCATGAAGTCAAGGGGAATGTCTTAATCAATAATCATCAGCTCAGTATTGCCTGTATCACTGACTGCTGTACCCTGTGAATATTCAGCTTTATGGAGCCCAAATATAGGATTATTCCACATTAGTACTGCTGTGTCACTATGAAAGGTTTGCAATAAATTGGAAATTTATTAGAATCCATTTGAGAATAACAGTAAATCAAGGAAAAAATAAGGAAACACAAGTCAGCAGATTTTTTTTTATGTAGATGAAGGAACTACTTGTACTGTCATACACACATAGAATGTATATCATTACATTTCCCACTGAGAAAAAATACTATTCAGGTTAAGCCTGCATTGTAAATGCTTTTATTTTTTAAAAAGTTACAAACGGCTAAAAATAGGACTTGCTAATGAAATTGCTGACAGGCCTTAACTACAGCACAAGAATGTAAATACTATAGTACAGTTGTGCCAAGCTACATTGTGCAGCTGCAGTGATGAGTTCAGGGCTGGTTTAGCTGAACTGGTGTTCTGCAGAAACATCCGTGGCACTGGTGAATCCATACCTGAGAGTGTGAGAGGGGATGTAAACTGAGCAAGCACTGAGCAGGAGTGCAGGGCAGTGCAGGACCCCTTTGTAGCCCAGGATCACCACACTGCTTAATAATATAATCAGAAGTCACCAGGAAATTTGTGTATTATTAATTACTGACTAAGGGTGAATGGCTCTTGCTAAGCCTCATTTCTACAGCTCCTAAACTACTCTAACCCAACATCCAGGGATTTCTTGCTTACAGGCAATCTTGAGGCAACACAGCCAGTTCTAAACACTCCCCTATTTACTTCAGTTGATGGGGTACCAACTGCAGCAAAAGCCCAAAGCTAGGACATGATTTTCTAGAGCAAACACAAATTTGATGAGACCTGAGATGGCTCTCCACAATAAAACCCAAATTGATTTCCAACAGCCATAATGAACAGAATCAAAAGATGGCTTAGCACTGCTCTGCCCTCCCAGCCTATTTAAACCAGATATCTGTGCAGCCAAGGATTTCTCTTGTAATCTGGAAATTGGCAGGAGGGCTAGATGGTTTTTGTAAGACCCTTCCAACTGAACTATTCTACTCCATTTCTGTACAGTGTTAATCTCTGTTAAAAATAATTGATTTGCACATGACCAAATGAGATTAGAGAGCATCATTACTGGTGTTACTAAAAACATAATCCACTGGAAAAATTCTTGCGACTGCATTGTCATTTTCTTCTGTTACCTGTTCTAATGCACATTTATATGTCTTGTTTCATGACCCTAATAGGTATACACCTATCTATATATCAGTTTTTGTAAAAAAATTGAGATCTTGACCTTTATTCAGCTTTAGGACATGACCAAATTTAATTCTTAAAAAAACAAAAAAAAGACTTTGATATTTGACCTGGCAATATTACTTTGCTCTCCAAGTGAACCAGCATCATTAGCAAAAATCTAAAGGGGCTGAATCTCTTTAATACCATTGAAAGTGTGAGTAGAATAGCTATGATGCAATTATCCTAATTAAAGCTAATTAACACATATTTATGCAAGGTAAAAAGGCCATGACAATAGAAGAATACAGCAGAGACACAAGAAGCAAAAGTTCAAAACCTCTTAGCTTGTATAAACTGCTGTATCTTCCTATGAGATGCTGAAGTTATGCAGATGAGTGCCAATTGAGGCTTAGCTTTGTGTCAGTTATGGAAAGAATGATTCCCATTAATATGTGTCATCAGCTTCCTAGTCTTTCAGAGATTAATATGTATTTGTGTGAAAATGACATGCTTTTTGTTTCGTACTCTGCTATTCTATAAAGTTTTATTCACATATATAAAATAGGAATAATGTCCTGTGACTAGGTGACCAACTACAAAGAACAGATAATCAGTAGAAGTGGAAAATCTGAAGCTCATGTGTTGGCTTTAAAGCATTTACCTATACCCTTATCAGGCAGTTACAAGTGTGAATATGATTGTCACAACCAGCATCATCTCTCCGTAATTTAAAAGCAGAAAAATGCATCAGATTACAGGAAACAGTGTAAAAACAGTAAAACCATCTGGATGAAACTTATGTGTATATGAATATAAATGGCGGCAACTTTCTCTCAGTGTTGGCAAGTGAAAGCACATTTGATTTGAAGCTTCTTAGAGTGGAGAAATTTCAAGAGATTGCTTAATTTTATAAAGGGTTTGTGCACACACATGCATGCGCACAAACATTTTTTTGGCAAGTTCTCCTGAGCTGTCTCCATATTCCATCTGGCAGGGCTCAAGCCATGGTCTTTCCCTTTTTTTTTTTTTTTTTTTTTTTTTTTTTTTTTTGTGCTGCAGTGGTAGTTTTTTAGCTCAAAACTGTAACTCAAAACTCAAAAACTGCAGTAGGGATGCCAACACAGATGGTGTCCTGCCAGCTTTTTGCAATTTTCCCTTAACACTGAGATGCACACCATGTGTGAGAGGTGGATATGAATCAAGACACTCCCACAAAACTCCACTGAGCCTTTTAATGATTTTGCACTTTATTAAGTGATTCACTGAGTTTGGTTTTGAAAAAGCAGCTCAGTGTAGCCAGCAAATGTCTGAGATGCATTTGCAGCAAATACTTTGAAAATACACTGAGGTAGTGAAAGAACACCAATAATGACTGAGGAGAGATGTTGGCTGAGCTGAGGAGAAAAAATCTGATGTGTGCCACCCTGCCCATTGCAAAAGCTGTTAGTCTGTGGACCTCATTATGAAACTTTTTTTTTTTCTATCAGAAACAATCTAGTAGAATTCAGAAAAGGAAATAAAAGACTTACATGTAGTGGACTTCACCTGTTCTAACAGTGTTTTCTTCAACATAGTTAGAAAGTTTTAGTGTGGGTTGTCCCACAACCTTGGAAATCTCACAAGAGGTTGCTTGATAATTTCCCAAAACTAAAGCCAGCATTGATTATTTTAAAATACATTTTAAAAAACTCAGGTTTGATTTCTTTTTTAATAGGCCAGAGATGCTATATTGGCCATGGTGGGGAGAGGGAAAGACAGACACGTGTAAAAGGTGGAGTTGGGAAGTAACAGCTGCTCTTTCATGCAAGTATTAAAATGCATTTTATTTGATTCTCTACAGCCAAAACTCAGATTGATCCCAAACATGGCATATTTATTTTACTACAGATTTATCTTCATACCATGAAGATAAACTATAATAAAACCACTATAAATTCCCCATTTTATCTAATTAAACAGATATCTTAACAATGGGGAACTGGTTTCATGTTATATACACAGGTATTGAAATTATCAGAATGGAAAGGACTCAGGCAATTGGACTAGAATAACATGTACTGAAAAATGCATGTTTTTCCAGATAGAAACGTATCTAGAAAAGGAACAGAAATCTGCAAAATGTCTCTTGGACCATTATACAAATTAATTCACACGTATATCTCAGTCTGAAAGCTCATGCAGCTTTCTATAGCAGGAGCTCAATATGGGAACAAAAATAGTCTTTGCTGCCACTGTATACTTAATTACTGAAACAAAGGTGTTATAGTTTGATCCTTAGATCATGGTGGGCTTGCCATGGGGAACTCAAGTTACTACTTGTGACTCTGGCTTGTTGGCTTCTAACACACTTTCTCAATTAAGTTGTTCATGCCCCCAGATTAAATGGCAATTCATAGTTACTGCATGTTGTTTTCTACCCAGGCTGTGAAGATGCCAAATGTCAGAGAAATGTCTTCTTAACTTAGAATATTATTCTGATTTTAAAAAAATATATCTTTTATCATCTATAAACATTTAGTAAGTAAACTTTGGGCCATTATAAAATATTTTCTTTATGAAATATGAAAGAGCATCAGTAATTTATCATTCTCTGAATTTTATTGTTCCGCCTTTTTTGAGTGTTTAGAACCAGTTAATATGATTCCTACAGCAGAGCAGAGGGTGATTTAAATTTTAATATATTACAGTCAGGCAGTGTCAATGCATTATTTCTGTCTGTGGAAAGGTACCAGTTCTCGGACTGACTGATTATGATAACAATGAAAAATCATATCCCCAAGATGCATCACAAAAAGACATAAAATGTACATAAATATGTCAGTTTATTATGACATTACAGGCACTAGCAGGATTTGCCAAACGTCCGTGTGCTGCAGGTATCTGCAAGGCTCAGTGATCACAGAGCTGTCGCCCAGAAATAATGTGGGGAGTGCCTGAGCTCAGCAGGTTTGGGTGCAGGGCCCCCGAGCTGGCTGGTGAAACCCTGGCTGTGCAGAGAGGGGCTGAGGGAGGATGAGGAGAGGAGCATGGAAGAGAGCTCAGGACAGCAGGGCCTGGCCCACAGGCTGTGTGCAGCCCTGATCCCCCACCTGCCAGCACTGGTCCTGTCCCCACATTTCCCCTCCGCTGCCCGAGCCCCTCTAGGGCTGCTCTGTCTCTTCTCGTGTGCAGCAGAATGAGCAATGAAGCTCCAGCCTGCAGTGCCTTCCAGGCAACACGAGTAATGCTATTAATATTTACCAGCCACCACAATCACAGTCCAAGGCAGCAGAGCAGGGCGAGCCCAGCGAGGGCTCCAGTCAGCAGTGCTCACCTTTATCCCCACTGTGGCACATGAACAGCTCCCAGCTGGCTCCCAGCACTGCACAGACTCTCCATTAAGATGTTTTACAGGAGTGAGTGGCATGTGCATAAAGGGGATTAAGCAAGCTACAAGTAACAGAAAAGCAAGGACTTGATGTGTGCTTCATTAGCACTCGTGCAATCCAGACGAAAGTGCAAGTGGAACCTTTGAATTAAGCTCTAGCAAAGGGAATTATGACAAGGATATTCCTCAAAATTAATCTTGAGATTATATAATAGACTATTTGCTAAATATATAAACATGCTAATGACTGGCCATTAGCTCACCTTATTAAAGGCATAGAAAGCAATTTATCCAATGTGATGGATAATGCAGCCTAGATTTTCCTCCTCTCATGAATTACTCAGCAATCATAATATAGACTTCTGTTGTCCTTTAGGTAGTAAGGTTCAAACTTAGATGACTTGAGAATAGAGTCTCTGTACCTCTGTAAATTACATATACAATGAAGCATTGGAAGTGGTACTAATTTATATCAGCTAGAGATATGACTCTGTGTTTTGTAAATAAAAAGGAGATGGCTTAATGAAAGCTTTGTTAATACCAGTTAAAATTAAATCTGGGTCTGATTTCAAGCCTTCTTCTAGAATAAATATAGCATATTCAGATATTCCCATTTTACATTATGCATATGTAAGAGTTTGGAATCAGTATCACAGTTTGGGTAAACATTAATTGTATAGAATATTTTGAACCATTACTCATTGCATTTCATTTATTGACTACTGTCATTCACACCATTTGAACAAAATATTCAGGGTAACAGAACTTGCTGTATAGGTATAGATAATTTATTCATGAAGTCCTGTAACCCTCTGCAGCAATAGCACTGAGAAAGCAATCATCTTTCATAATTACAGCTAGCCAAGCACTATCAGTACATACTATTTGTTATAAAATTCTGTTTATTGTCACAAATAAACTCAGGGATCAAACTCCATGTTAAAGACATTAGTCTTTAGTGGGTGACAATAATCGTAGCAAATTATATTATTATGATTATAATACTATGATTATCTATATTATATTATTTTTGACAAAAAATTACCTCAACAAAATGTTTTAGAGAAAAAAAATATTCAAGAAATGTGATACAACAATGATGGGCAAAAACCAGATATTTTATGCCATATTATCTGGTTTACCTTCTTGAGTAGTTGGATTTTATCAGACAGAAACAGAAATTAGGAATCCATTATTAGACATGAAATCAAGGAATTGATCTGTGTAAGCGTGTTCTGATCATCCAAGAAAGCTGGCACTCAGACACTTGCACATAGGCAGGAACTGTCATATTTTCCAAATATCCTCCAGATCCACTTTGGAGGCATCAGTATTTTAGAAAAATCTAAAGGTTGGGCTCAGACTGCAAGTACAGCTCATTGACTTTTTGCCATAGCCCTAAAGCTGGTGCAGACAGAGGTGAGGAATGTCACAATGCAATAAGATCTTTCAGCCATATGTTGATCTCAGGTTACCACAGAGAAAACCACAGTCCAAGTCAGGCTGGTGAGTGCAAATAGCACTTCCCAGAGAGTATCTCCTCATTCCCTCAGGCCCAGAGGCTGCACAGGTGCAACTGGAAAAGAATGGTGTGGTGGAAGGGAATTAAAGTCCTCATTTCATATTACAAGTACAAGAATACCCAGTAGATTTTGACACTGCCTGACAGCAATATATTAAAAGTTCAGTAATACCCTGTAACAGGTATAGTGCATAGACTTAAATTAAAAATTAAAATGTCTCGATCAGAAATTTTTTTAAGGTCAGTATAAATAATCTTCAAATATAGAACTCCTGAAACTTCTAGCGTGAAATTTTGTAGCATGTACACTACAGCATTGTATGATTGTGAAGCTCAAACCCCACCTAAGTACATAAGCTTTGTTATAACTGCTAGCCAGAGAGCTGAACTGCCTGTTCCATAGCACTTCACTTCTGTGCTGTTGGACAAAATGTGACCACCTTGGGGATGGCAATTCTTACTTTTCAGAGGAGAGCTGAGAAGATACTGGGAGCAGTAGGATTTTCCTGCCACCTTCTGCTGCTCTGTGACTGCTACAAAGTGTTATCCAAGCTGCTGCTTCTAAGGCAGGGATGGTGCAAGGATGTCTATATAAAATGAGACAGCACATTTCTGTGACTGAGTCAAAAAACCTCCAAACCAATAATAATATCTACAGCACACCCAGGACACAAACCACATATTGTAAAGTCATTCTGCTTCACTGCCAAGATCAGGGGAGGTAAAATGACCTTGCTGCTGGCTCACCCAGAGGAGCACACTGGCTGCCACCCACACTCTGCCACACAGGTGGCAATCAGGGTGACATGCTGAGCAGTTATTGAGGGGGATGTTTAGTGTCAGTTCCTTTGGTGACTTTCAGGCAAAATCTGTTCTCCTTGCCAGACACGACAATGCTGTTTGGGGAGCATGGAGTGCCTCAGAACTGCTTTTCACCCTGGTGGCTTTGATGGCCGGGTAGGTTCCCCTTAATTCATTTAGTGCCTTCCTGGCCTGAGCCTGCCTCTCAGGCCCTACATAGAAAAGAATTAGACAGAAGAAATAAATATATTTCAGGGCTAACCTGAAAAACCATAATTCCTTATAAAGAGTTCTCTTCAAGATGGCTACATATTCCTTATCATATCTTGCTGTCTTCAGACCCAGTTACCTCCCTTGAAAGTGAGCAAGATCCAAGCAGATGTTTTCTTATCAAGAATTCATACCAGACCTATTTATTTTAAATTAGCATATCTCATTAACTGTCTCAAGGACACTGTCTGAATTCATCTTTTAATGAGTATCTCAGAAATCTAGCATTTCAAAAGCAAAATAGAGCTGCAAATGGTTCTACTTTTAACCCTCTCGCTTCCAGAGCAGGCTTTCATCAGCGAGGAGTGGAGGTGGAGATTTTCTAGGTAGCTTTTGGGAAAAGCCATACTGTTCCACCTGGTATTTTTGGCTCAGGATACCCCACCCTGCCTTGATCCAAGTGCAGGTGTAGGACTGCTCAAACAGCAAAACCAGAGGGGAGGCTTGGGTGTGGGTCCAGCACGATGCAGGAGAGGGTCTCAGCCAGTCCCCATCAAAATCATGGCTCTGGAACACTTTTCCCTGCCCTGTCACCTCATGAACAGGCAGTCTGCTTGTCTTCCCACCAAGATTTTAGGAGTTCCTTGCAGCAGGGAAAGAAATGAACTGAAAAGCACGAGTGCCTCCATTGCAGTCAGCTGCATAGCCCACTGATACATATATTTTTTTCTGCATTTTCTCATCATGTTTTCCCCCTGAGTAGTAGCAGTAAAGTTATTTTGGTACAATATTTAATCATTCAAAAGGAAATCTGATGTTTCAAAAGGAAACAGGCTGATGTGATATTTCAGTTGGCTGCAATCCAAAAATCCACATTTGTTTGTTCTAACATATGAATATTAGTGAAGCCAGAATGCCTCCAAGCCCTCATTGAATTGCATTTTTTGTACTTTAGAAAAGGCCTGAGAAAGTCTATATATCTTCCATAAAAAAGGGGATCTTGGTATAGTGACTATTAAAGGGAATATAATTACACTAGAAATACTGGACTATTACAGTGTCATGGGGACTGCAGAAATGTGGTTCTTTCCCAAAGGAATAGGCACACAAAGATGTTTTATGTTGAGTTTATGTGTGACATTGCAGCAATCAGTGAATTTGCTGTACATGCTCAGGCAAACACTTCTATGGGAGATAAGAATATTGGGGTCCTGCAGGACAGGCGTGGGCATGGCCTGAGAGCAGATCCAAGCCCAATGCAACTTCCACTTCCACCAGCATATTTCTGTCTCAAGGGCTGGTTAAGCAGGATCCAGAGGAACTCCAGATTCATCACTTCCCATGGGAGGTAAGGGGAGACAAAACTCCAAGTGTAACAGTGCATCCAGATGGGCCTGAGCACAAAAGGCCTTTGAAATGCGTATCAGGGGAGGCATGGCTGGAAAATAGAACAGAATAAAGGGATTATGGAGAATGAGTGAATATTTAAAAAATAAAAAAGACTCAGGGGCGAGGATGTTACAAATAAAAAGAGATTTCAACTTCAAAGAAACCCATGAAAATAAAATATGTAGGAAACCAACCTGGAAATTCTGTTCACACCTGGGATGATTGATTTGTGAGGCATTTCCAGCACCTCAGCAGTGGTTATCCATTCCCACAGCTTCTTTGAATTTCACAGAATTTATTTTGAATCCAAGCAGTATAACACCACATAAGTGTGTTGCTGAAATAGTATTTCAAGGTGTTTGGGACTTCAGTCCTAAAGTGGGGGCTGTCACTGTGGCTCAATCCATTTAGCACAGCATCAAGGCTCATGACAATGTAGCTCAGGGTATGCCAGCACTTCCACTACCCACCTCATTTTCAAGGGTTTAAATGGGTTGAGTGGTTTAACAATACACTATGCAAGACAGAAGTGCTGGGGGGTGGGGGGGAAAATCAATATTACGATTAAAAAAGAACATAAAAAGGACCCTTTGCTAATGAAAGCAGTGACAGATGTGCTTGCTGCAAGAAAATGAATAGTGCCTACAGAAGAGGCAAAACATAAACTAACTCAAACATATTCATATTTATAAATAGCACACCCAAGTTTCACAGGATTGAAGCAGATGGAGGTAATACATAAAAACATTAACATTTTTGCAGCCAGGATATTCACAACCAATGAAACAGGCTCAGAGATCTCTCTTCATTTCATGTTCCTTTAAACGCTAATGGAAATTGTATGTATGTACTTGGAGAAGAACTTCAGGCTTCCAAAGGAATTTCATTATCTGCTTAAATATCTTTTTTTTTTTTTTTTTTTTTTTCCTGAGAGAGCTCTTTAGGTCTGCTCCTAGATAAAAGCAACAAAATACATTAAGATGGGGTGTTATTATGCAGAATACATTTCTGTTTTTATGCCACAATTCCAGGAGGTGTTAAGGCACCTAACCTCTAGAGATTTCAAGAGAACACAATCACAGTGGTACAAGTACTTGCATGAGAAACACTGCTTTAGTGGGCAAGGGAAAATTTTTATTAAATGGCTTTGACTCTTACTATCTAAAAATTTGATACATATAGATAAATACATGCACATAAATAAACAGTGTAAACCTCCATGTGAATATTAATCCCAGGTCAAACTCACAGCAAGTCTTGTATTTTCATTTACTAATTAAGACAATTATAGACTAGTTTTCTTCTGAAAGTGTTACTTTCTTAAGCCCAGTTAAAAGGGACACAGCTGAAAATGTGAGTAATTTGAGGAAGTCAAATCCAAATTTCTTTGAAAGGAAGGTGTTTAGTGACCCTTCAGGCTCAGCTATCCCTTGAAAGTCTTGTTGCATCAGTAGTAGCTACAAATTTGCTATGCAAGGCAAACTCCAGCTTTATGCTGAATATATGACTTCAGTGGATGGTGCAGCAACACACACAACAGCAGGTTTTGACTTATTTTCCCTGCCTCTGCTCCAGCAGTGGATATAAATCTAGAAGCATAATCTCCTGGAAGTGTGCATGTTGTCTCAAGCCCTGCACAAATAAAAGCAGGTGAATTTCCATCTAGCCTGAGAAATCTTTTCATCAAGTGACTGCTTAAACATTTCTTCCAAGGTGAGTTTGGCTCACAGAGTCCGAGCTGCTGGCCCTGGGCAATATGCCCCCACAGCACAGGGCATCTTGTGGTTCTCAGCTGGGACCCTGTGACATTTTACACATTGAAAGCCAGCACAGAATATCCTTTGGGAAGTCCAAATACACCTTGCTTTGGAGACAGTACAGTAACTCAGTGTTTCTTTTCCTAAAATGGGATCTGTCATTATCATTGGAGAATATTTTTTAATCATGGAGCTTTTGCAATGATTTTTGATTAAAGATTTTGAATTCACTCCACATTTCAACAAACACAACAGCAAAAATGTCTTTTCCCATAAATTTCACTTTCACCTGCTCGCAATCTGTTTGTAATTTAGCTGGATGTGTTGCACATAATTACTATTCTCTCCTTTTGACAAATTATTAGGGATTAAAAGGGAATTTGCAAAATATTTCTTAAAAGAGAACAAGACTCTGTTTACCATGAGTTAATTAGCCAAAGTTCACATTTTAACAGAATTTTATTTAATCCTTCAGAAGTGAAGAAATCTATGCAAATCAGTCCTAAAAAATTGCAGTCTTAAAATGGAAGAAATATCTACCTGCCATCAATCAAGTCTGTATTTTTTCATAAGAAAGTGATGGCTGATTATACTAATTTTACCCTTGTGGTAATTGTCACTAATGTTCCACGTATTGTATGTGTCTTGCTCTTATGAATCCCATATCCCCTTCTGCCATAAATATTTCATAAAATACTCAAAGCCAGTCCACAGCCAAGTAATAGCAAATGTCAAACGACACATTAAGAAGATTCATGGCTATTTTAAGTATGAATTTTGCAAAAAAAAACCCAAACATAACTCCCTTATTGTGCTCAATGTTAGAGATTGATTTTAGGAAAAAAAAAATTCAGCAAATAGTGTCAGTGTGTTATGAAAGGAGTATTACTTAATAGAGATTACTCAGGGTACTTGGTCTGTTCAGTGTGTGTGTGAGCCTAATTTCCAGAGGCCTCATTCAAGACTGCTGTACTAAATGGAAAGACTTCTGTTTATTTTGGTGGGCTTTCCATGTTGCTACACCTTTAATGAGCTTTCAAAGTCTCCAAATCCTGAAGACTAGGATGCTTTGTTGGAGTTCCCTGTATTGACACTGGCTTAAGGACCTTCTTTCTCACTCATTTTCCCCTCCTATAAATGTTTCATTGTGGTTTTGTTGTTGTTGTTGTGGTTTGTTTGGTTTTTTTTCCTGGGTAAAGCACTGTTTCAGGCTTTTTTCCCTTTATACATAAAGAAAATAAGAAACAGTAGGAATAATTAGGCTCATGTTTCCCCAAAATGTGATTTTATCAAGCTGGAATTGTGGTGGCCAGCCCCAAAGAGGGTGGGAGCCTGTGCAAGTGCAGGCAGGTAATGAGAAGAGGATCATGTGCAAGGCATAAGTACAAATGACCCAGCTGAGGGGTGGAGGCAGCTTGTATTTTTTTATGTTTGTTTAGTGCAGCTGGGTGCTTGGTACAAAGTGGGAGTCCTGCTGAAAGTGGGAACTTTGTCAAGGACAGCCTTGTGGAGACAACATCCCAGCCATGTCCACAGGATCTCACAAGGGAGCTCTTGGGGAACATCAACCACAGTTAGGAAGAATTAGTGAGGAAAAACTGATATCCCAAGTAAAATGGAAGGATGCTGCCCTGTGTCCATGTTTTCCTGCTCAGAGTTTCAGATCAGCCCTGCAGCATCTCCCCTGTCAGGTGGTGGCTGATGGTGCTGACCCCAGAGAAACAGGCAACCCACTGCTGTGCTTTAAAACAGAATGACCTTGGGAGAGAAGATGGTTTCTCTTGTGTTGTTGAATAATCAATGCAAGGAGTTGCCTCAGCTGTAGGGAACTGAAGAGCTGCCAGGAATCTCCAATGGGTGCTGTGGGCACAGGAAGGGCAGGGAGCTGGATCTGGACTGGTCAATTGTGTGCTGGGAGTTGCTTCAAACATGGTGAGAGCTAATCTGGTGAATGGGTTTTGCTCCTCCTATAAAATGGGATTTTAAAAGCTGGGGAAGGGACAACTGCAGCTGCCACAATGTTTCTCTCATCTAACACTGAGACCATTACAGAGGGATGGGTTTGTCTCTCTGTTCATTTATGCTAATTGGACTTTACTTTCAGATCTCTATCTGCTGTATCTTTCACTCTTGAAATACTGCTCATTGAATGGGGAAGTGCTCTTTGATTTCACACTAATATAAAAGCTGGTTAAGTTATCCTTGGGATCATAAATAACAGTATTAATGAGGATATCATAATAGGAAGCTGCTCTTCACCCTGAGTAAAATGTCTTGTTAGCAGACTATGATGGGTTTGTGTCTTCTGCTTCTAAGTCTTTAATATTGCATTTGCTTATCTTGTGATTAAATAAAACAAAATGTGAGGAATATTATTAAGTTTCTGCTTTGTTTTGGCATTGTTGAACTTTTCTTCTTATGAATGGATATGCAAGGCTGGGATCTTATCTGCAGCCTATTTTACCCTTCTTACTACCCTGAGGACATGCAGAAAGGGTATTTAAAGGTGTGCAAATATTTGCTCTTAATTGCTTTAGTTGCTTTGTAGTGCATTGTATCCTAGATTCTTCATGTATATAATAACATAACAAATTACTATCTAGAATAATGGAAAGCATTATGTTCTGAGTTGTCTATTAATATTGCAAAAATAAGACTATGTTCAAGAGATGGAGTGAGCTGAACAGGATGTTAGGAAAAGGACAACTCCTGGCAGTGCAAACCATTGTGGTGAGCAGGTGAGCTCTGCCCATTAACCTGAGGGTGAGCAGGGAGGCCAAATCCTCTGCTCCTTACCTAATCCTGCAGCTTGGCAGGAGGGAATAGCTCATACAGGGTGTATTAACTCATGTTGCCATCAATTATGGGGTGGAGTCAGTAGAACAGACAAGGGCAGCAACCTCTGAGATTTCCCCATCATGATTCAGCAGAGCTTGTCTAATGAACTCCCTTTGTCAACGTGGACAAATTAATTCAGCTCTCTGAGCCACAGGAGATGCCATCACTCATCAGGGTTCTCACATGGTGTCTTTTGTTTTCACTGACAATCCTCAGGATAGGATTCATTATTAACATCAAGTACTCTGGAGACTGGAGAACTGAATGAGTATTAAAAATATAAGTTAAATTATCAGAACAATGTGATAAAACTAGTAATGGAAATGGGGTTGATCTGAAACTCAGGAATAAACTCCACATAGCACAATCAAATTTGGTAAATACAGTCCACTAAAGATATTTGTACTATAATGTTTAAACCAAATATGAAAATGGCTTGGTGATTCCTGTTAAGCCCAAACATACACATTTTTATAAATATGGTAAATGTAAAAAAATATTTTCTACTACAGTTTTGTGTAACTGTTTTTCCAAAGTTTCCTGTCCAGGGAGAATGAAACAGTTGATGACAGCAAAACACAAACATGTGGTCTGCTTCTACAGGTTTTCCATTTGGAAGTCAGCAAACTTACCAAGTGCCTTTTGCTTTCTGTTTGACTGGAAAGCTCTTTAGATGGCAACAGGAGTGTCCAAATGCACAGGGAAATTATTCTGAAAAACTCTGGTAGTTTGAGGAGAGTGGTTTGACTGACTGACACTTTACAAGTAAGTGTCATCTGAGAAGCTGATTTATATGTAGTGTAAATGTTGTGGTGTTATAGTCTTGTCACCCTATAATTGCAAATGCAGCTCTCCTGTTATATGTTGTCTCTTAACTGTGTGTTTCTCCCAGCAATGTCATTATCAGGTACGAGTACTGGGCACATCTGGTGGCAATATCCATCTCAATTTTTGGTATTTGTTCATTTAGATGTAATTTTTGCTCACACGAAACAGTTCTGTGCAGCAATTCCTACTGGTATTCCAACTACTTACGTAGTTCAATGCACTAAAAATATCATTGCCACTATGTGATATGAATTGCTAATTATGGTTCTTAATATCAGTGCTTTGATTGAATGGCATGTGGTGTATCAGAACAGCCTCGTTGTGGCTGTACCTGCTGCAGGTGTGTGCAGCCCTTGGGCACTGTGAGCAGGGCAGGGCACACAGGAGCCTCAGCCCTTGCAGAGTGCTCAGAGCACAGACGCCTCCAGCATGGACACACAGCTCTGCCCAGTGACACGGGGTGGCACAACCAGGAAAAAAATCAACACTCACTCCTTGGCCTCTCTAGAGTGTAAAGGAAATGGCTACAGATTGTAGAGGAGAGGGAAACAGGCAGTGCACATGTACTGTGCCCACTGTTGAGGGGGTCTAACACCTTTCACTTAGAAATCCTGTTTCCAGTCCCCAATAGCTTTGATGGATATAAATCATTCTGTTTCGCATTCTCTTGGCTGGATGTTTGCTGTAGTTGCATGTCCCCATTCTAGGGGAAATATTTTAATCATCTCCTGAATTCAGGAGATACTACAACTTGGTCTGTGTTAAATAAGCACATCTCTGTGAAATTATGTCCCATGCACTCTGGAACAAAGACTGGGATCTAGCAGCTAAATGTCACCTCTATCAAAAATGTCCCTTTGCAGTCTCTCAAAAGCCTCTCTAGATTTGTTTCTGAAAAAATCCCCCAGTCCACACAGCACTTGTTTTCTTAGTGTTTTTCTGAAAAGGACAAAAAATAAACAACAAAAACCACTTCAGTCCACATAACACCAGTTATTTTGGTAGGTTATTTTGCTGATCCCACATTATTTCATGGTCTGACTAGGGAAAATAGCCTTTCTGGAACAGTAAATGATAAGCTAAGCACACCTAAATCATGGCTTATTGTTATATGTCCCAAGAGAGGTGGGCGAAGTTAAAGTGCCAGATTCTGATTCTGATATTTCCTAGCACTCCAGTTCTTGACTTGGCCACTTCTAATGCTACAAACCTTCCTTTTAATACAATAGAGATCACCATCACAGGTCAGACCTGAGTGACACAGCCATCTCATTGATAGGGTTTCTGTGTGGAATTTGAGTAGGAAAAAACAGCCAGAAGCTGCTCTTTCCCCCCACTCTGCATTCTGATAACAGGTTACAACTGTACAGGATTCAAGGGTGGGAGGCAGGTCTGTGGGACCTGAGCATCCCCCTGTAAAACAAATAAGCAAATTCCCTCTGCATCTGGAATCACTGAATGCTTTTGCTCAGGGAACCGTGGGATGGTGGGGCTCTTTGGAGGAATGGATGTTACGTGCTAAAACAAACAAAATTTAAGAAAAAACCTAATGTAATTTTTTTTTTTCGTTAAATACATTGCAATTTATAGATTTTTAGTAAATCACTAGTTTATTTTGACCATAACATCTGACATATTTAGGCATATAATTCAGCTTAGCTGATAGAAGACATATTTAGAGTTGAAATTCTTTAGTAATGTTTCAGAATAACCAAGTGTTTTTGTCTGGGATTTCTTTCCCCATCCCCTCCCTTTCTCCCCCTAGCAAAACCTTCCAATTTTTCTTTTTACAGAAAATAATATCAATTTTTGGGCTATTTCTGGTGCTTGCCTCTCAGCTCCTATTCTCTGCCCCCGACAGGGTGATTTTTCTGCTGCCTTTGATTCACCTATTGTTCCAGCTTCCTGCAAGGCAAGAAACATTCAATAGATAGGATTCTAGGAGGCATGAATTTCAAGCAGTTTTTCTCAAGTTTTGCACCAGAGGTTGCAGTGCACAGGAAAGTGTCTGGTATAAAGACATTGCTGTAGTCATCCTTTCCACATGCAGGCAGATTTTTACAGCATTACATCTCCAAACAGATAAGAAGTGAAGCACAAGTTTTTTACATGAAAGGCAAATGTAAAGTTTAGTACAAGATGCCTCACTGGACTGAACTTTGTTCCTGTTGCTCGCTTTCTCTCCCTTTTTTCTGGTCTGCAGCATGATGGGAATAAACAAGAAGTTGCTTGTAGCTGTGTGAGCAGCAAAGTGGCTGATGTCTGAGTGAGTTCTTGAGTTGTCTCATAGAGTCCTGTCTCTGGAAACAGCTGAAAATTACCAATTAAAATAACCTGAGATGTTATTTTGAGAGGCTATGAATGTCACTCCCCCCACTGCTAAAGATGTTGCAGGAATTAGCACACTCTCAGCATCAGTCACCTGTCTCAGGACACAGCAATAAGCAGCACAAACCTTTTTATAGTCAGGAGCTGCAGCTCTTTTATTTAATCATTGGTTAATAACCATTAGTCATTTCAATCTACTGCTTAATTTAAACTCTAGAGTAATTTCCAGTTTAAAGCACTATTCAAAATCAACTTTATAATTAATTCTTTGGATACTTCTGGGTAAAAAGTAATACTGAGAGGTATCACAGATTTCTTCTAGGGATTAATGTTATCCCTGGTAACTGTCAGGCATACCAATGCTATTACAACCTCCATGCTTTCTTCAGACGTGTGCTATTGATTGCTCCATTGATGGCTGCATCCTAGCTGAGGCTCATTATACTGCACAGCAGAAGATGTTTTGTGTTTAGCTGGGGATGTTTGACCTGTGATTGCCCTATGATAAATAGCAGAGCAAGAGATTTAAAAAGAAAAAGCAAGAATGCCTGAAATTAAAAGCAGTTTTTACTTTTGTCCCTCTTCAGGTGGCTCTGGTGAATATGTATACATGGCTCCAGTGTGACCTTGTTAGCCTTCACCAGATTAAAGATTAGATAAACTGGAAATACTTATATTTTACATCACTTTTAATAAATTAAGGAATTTAAAAGTAGTGGATATCACTAGCAACCATTACTAATGGGAGACTGAGCCTGTTCATCTTGCCTGGCCACTACTCCAATACAAAATGCTGTCACTTGTCCTGTGTGCTCTCTATGCCAGGCAGCCCTTGCTACAACCTGTATTCCACAGAACCAGGTCCCTGAACTCAGCACAGAGCAAATAATCCTGTGGAGTGGAGACACTGCAATGCTGCTGCCTCCCAGCTCATTCTCCTGATGCAGAACTGGGCTGTGGATGGAAAAGCTTGTACTGCTAGTGTCTGTACTCCCCTCCCTTTCTATCCCCAGGTTTAGAATTTACCAGACAAAGGCACATTTCTAAGAGTCATGCAGTTTTTAGAACTGCAGATGAGCTTCTAAATGAAAACAAGTAGAAAATATCACTTGAACATAATAATTTGAACTGCTACACTTTTTTTTCTAACTGCTCGGATAATTTTTACAGCAATACAAATAAATCAGAAGTCTTTCTTTCATTTCAATAGCCTAAAAATATTATCAGTCTGGCAGTATTTGAGTGATACTGCATTATCTGACTTTGTACTTAAGTGGTGTTACAATGTCAGCAGAGCAGTTTTTAGAGAATTTCTCTTTACAGCACTTCAGCTTCTCATCTTGAAGTGACATTATAGACCACTGAGCAAGAAATTCATCAATATAAGTAGGCACCATTTGCTGAAAAGATAGTACCTACTCTTACCTTGAGAACTTTTAATCATCCATCTCCCATGTTCAAACTTGCTATCACTTAATTAATCTTCCCAGTTTCACTGAAACCTCAATGGTTCCTGAGTAAATGCTGAAATAAGGGTGGCTTTGATGTTTGAAAACTGTAATAGAAGAAGGCAGGAGATGTTACTGACTTCAGGAAATATTTGAGCACTCCCTGTCACACGGCAGGACTGCAGCATCACACGGCTCTCCCAAGGGGCTCTGGCAGGAGGAGCCAGCACGGCCGAGCCAGGGCTGCTCTGCAGGGAAAATGGGAGCATCAATAGTTTAATTATCCCCTCGAGTCACAGCTGAGAGGAATAGCTGCTGATACTAACGGGGACAGCAGTTCACAGAGGAGGACTGTAGCAGGCTCATTCCCTCCCCTCTTACATCCTCTTGTTCTTTATGGCTTGAATTTCTATGGTGCCCTGGAATAACAGCATGCGGTGCTTTACCTTTTATTTGTTTTCATATTTGTGGCTTTATTTGTGATTATAGTGGTAAGGTTTTTTTCAATAGGTTCTCATGTAGGAAAGGCATAAAAAGGATGACAGGTTGTAATGGAATCCCATTGTGTTTCCTGCATCCCCTGAAATCAGTCGTGCTTTGCTCAGTGTTGCTGCCATCAGGCATTGCTGCTGGGTTTTGGGAGGTGGCTGTGGCCCTGGGTGGCAGAGCTGGCACAGCCAGTCTCTCCTGGCCATGAGGGCTGAGGGACTGTGCCAGAGATCACACAGGAGTGTTCAGCTCAGGACCATGGCACCCTCCTGCCCAAGCAGGGCTGCAGCTCTCACACCCTCCCCATGTGAGTAACACTGTTCTCTCTCTGCTGGAGGGAGCAGAGCACAGGGTGTGGGCTGCACCACTCCTGGGGAAAGTGGGGTCATCTTTTTCCCTCTGGATGCTCCTGGCTCATTAATTCTTGGCGTAATGAGAAGGTTCTGCATTGGAATTTTGTTTCATTCATAACCTTTACTACACATCAATACAAATGTTGTGATTTTCCCAGCATACCCGATTCAATACATTAAGAAATATTATTAGTTTTAACTTTCTTCCACTTTGGACTAATTATATTTTTTCTGCTTAAGAAACAGAGATGACTTCTGCAAACATGCTCAAGTAGAGACACTGTTCAGATGGGAGCTAAAGAAGGCCTATTTAATCAGGAATTGTGAAACGGTGGCTCTCAGATATAGTGGTTTTTGTTTGCTAATTTGAATTTCCCGGCCAAAGCACCCATTATGTAGAGGGTGTAGAGCTGGCCAAACACCAGTGCACCCACTAGAAATTATTTACTAGTTTCCTGCTGTGAGATATGGATTTAGAGGAAGAGGGGCAAAACAGGCTCAAAAACTTTTCAGGGTATAAAGAAAAAAATTATTAACAAAATTGAAGCAACAAGAAAATCAGAAAGAACATTTCTCCTCCCCCTACACTCTCTTTTTCTTCCGACTGACAACGTAAAGAGACAAAACCTGAAATTTTCAGTCAGTTTACCACCTCTAAAATAATCTTTCTTCAGTCTGCTTAGGAAGAGGAGTCTCTCTTGCCATGCCATGGAGACTTCTTCACAAGAAACAGTCCTCTCATGGCTTTTAATTTCCACTAATAGCAGCCACTCAGAAGTCTCCAATTGTGAAGCTCTCCCATCTTTTGCAGCCTTGCCACAAATAGGTTCATGGGCCTTGTCAAACTTATGGAGTACTATTTTAAGGATGAGTGTTCTAGCATAAAAACACAAGTCCTTTTCATCCATCTCTGGGAACAGAGGTTTTCTTCTTTCATTCCTGGGGCGAAGTTTCTATCTCTCTCATCTTTCTCTGTTCAATACTCTCATTGGATCATAGCAACATTTACTTGCTTCAATACTGGTGCCTTGGCTCACAGCTGTTTTAGAATGCTACATCCCTGCAGTGCACTTTCATGAGTTCCAGGAAAAAAAAAAACCACAAAGTCTGATTATCAAATATATCTTCAGCATAGCCTCACAAAAACAAAACAAAACAAAACAGTTGTTATGAAGTGCTAATATCTCTAATGCCATGTATAATAATGCTTATACTGCATTACAAATTATCTGCTATGAATACTTCATTTTTTCCTGCTTTTGGATTACTCATGATGACCTATCATTTAACCAAGATAAATATTTTTTTTCCTTTCTTTTGGATTGTATGCTGGAGCACAGTATCTATTCTAATGTGGAAAGATTGTTTTACCATATTTCTTATAGCACTTGGTGTTCTTCTGGTAAAAGAAATAATTTTGCTAATTCAGTCCTGCTTCAGAGGGAATTAGAGGCTCAGGTCTTCAGACTAGCATGAGGAACTGGCAGAGGTTTCTGTAGGTTGAGCCCCTTATATCCGTGCTGTTCCTTCTGCTCCTTTTTCCTGTCTAGAACTGTAGAGCCTAAGAACTGCAGAAATTTACTGTTACAGCAACCAGTTGCACACGAATTGCCAGCCTGTCATTTTAATAACTCAACAACTTCACTGGTTTTCAAGCCCACTCTTATCCATCTGAGGTCCTTGGGTTTCAATCTATAATGTGAAGCACCCTAATTACCTTCACTTCTGTTGTATTATTTTTCTTCGGTTACTCTGTTTCCACAACTTGGAAATTAATATCTCTTTGGAGATTGCTGTGGTTGTTTTATGTGACCCATTGTGGACTCCCTTTGTAATTTGTCTTACCTTCAGTAGAAAATGCCAATTCACTTAAAGTATGGGTAATATATAAATCATTAAGTGGAATCAATGAGAACATTTAATAAAATCAAACACATTGGGGTATGGAAGGTGAATTGAGACTCCAAGCAATTTTGCAGGGAGATTAACAGGGGGTGGGATTCAAATGGAGCTTTAGGTCTCTATCAGACATTTGACTGGGTGACACCTGAAGGGTCTGAGTTTTGCATCTGACAAGCCTCTAATGTCAAATATTCTTCTGTTTTAAACACATCTGTGTATCATTACAACAGATTCACGATGAGCAGAGCTTGAGCCCAGCTGAAATTTCCAGGACATTTGCACAAACTATCTTAAACTCAGAGAGATGCACAAGTTAACATTTCAAAGTAGTTTAATGAGTCCGTCTGCTATTCAGGTCTTGCAGTATTGAAATTCTGTTTACTTTATAACTTTGGATTTTCCAGTTATGTGGATAATAAATATGTTGAATAAAACAATGATCTGGCTAAAAAAAAGCAATTCTATATTTAATCCAAAGTATGCTCAGATTGAATTGATTTACATACATAGGTACTGTTGTAGAACTGATATTTTGGGGTTTTTTGTTAATTAACTGACCACAGGTCACTTAAGAATCTCATTTCTTTTTCAGAAGTCATCTGTAAAGTTATGAACATAATCTTTATGCCTTCATCAGTTAAAAAACCCCATAATCCTACTTTACTGATGCTTACAGAGATTTTTTTTTTCCTCGCTGTGAGGGGTTGCATTTCTTTTCCACTTTCTTTAATTTGGCTTGCCTATTCTGAAATTTGGGTCTTAATTTTGAAAATTACTCATATTTATTTCTGAACTCAGAAGGATTGTTTGAGGAAGTACATGATTTTTGTTAGCATTCAGCATCCTGATGCTTTGATTTCAGTGCACAAAATAAGTCAAAGGGTTTGGCTAAACTTAATCTAATTATCTTTTCTGTCATATTAGGGGTGATTAGAAATAGCATCTCTAATACCTATGAAACAACATTGGTATAAAATCAGGATAGAAACCAGAATTAAACTCTTCTCTTAAGAGATAAACTCCATTCCTTTCTTGACTCTACATTTTTGATTAGTGCATTCACAGTCCCCTCGTGTTTCTGTGCAGCTTGAGCTTGGATATCAGCCAAACTCAATCTGAACTTCTTTTGGCTTTGGGAAAATGTAAAGCAAGCATATGCATTCATTAGGAGACAACAGCCTTTCCTTGGGGAGAGATGGACCTGGGCCACTCAGAGTTAAATGTCTGACCTGAATAACTGTGAATGTCAAGTCTACTCCACATTCACCTCGAGTCAAAAGTTTAATGCAAGGTGATGCCATTTATAGATTTTTTTATTTTATTAAATCACTGCTGTCTACAGCTGCTGTTATGCACACAGGTAGTATATACTTGACATGACACCATATATAAAAGGATATTTTTAGAGAGGAATGCTTGGAGTCCTTTGAGATGGAGAGCACAAGTGGGGCTGTCCCACTGAGGCAGCAAAGCAGAAGCCAAAGGCAGGGGCTATTTTGGAGGAGGGCTGTTGTAAGCATCAGGTAAGGCTGCTCAGGGTGGTCAAAGGCTACTGGTACACTCAGAGCCATGAAGCTTTTGTTTGTTTCAAGCAGGGAAAGCACTGATTAATTTCTTGGATTTTTTCAATACATTGTTGTAAGTCTAGCTTCTCTCAAGAAAATGTGGTGGCAATGTTTTGGCTTTCTTTGTGCAGGTAAGCTGATGGTAACTGCATGCAAGGGAGAAGCACTCGTGCTGTTGTATTACACTTCAGTGGAGATAAAATGTAAACATTCTAGTACAGGCAAGATCCAGTAAATGCCACTAATTTTAAAAAATGAAAGAGCTAAGTAAGTGTTTTTCTTATGCTGACATTATCTGGTGGTGATCTCAGAGAAGTGTTTCCTGGTGTGTGTGAGTCATTGCATTCACTTGCACATAACACAGTGGAAACTGAAGAGAACAATATGATACAAAAAATCAGGCTAGGTTGCCTTCAAAATAATACTAACCTGGAAAAAAAATAAAATTGCAGAATAACCTGAGCTGGAAGGAATCTGCAAGGATCAATGAATCCGACTCTGAGCATTGTACTGGACAAGCCCAAAAATCACCCCAGGTACCAGGGCACAACAGCATTGTCCAACACTGCTTGAACTATCCTGTAGTTAACCTTGTAGCTTTTTTTCTGGAAAACAGGAAAAAAAGGTCTATGTCTTTCAACTTTCTCAGTTCCCCCACCCTACTCTCTGAGCCTGGGGGTAGCTGTTGATGTCCATGTGGGAGCTCCTCTGCCATATGATGATGTTCTTCCAGCATAGTGCTGGCCTGGTGCCAGCACATGCACAATCTGTGCTTTATGGAGGAGGGAATATTAGAAGACACATTGCTAATGACTATGCCATCACATAGGTAAAAAATCAGGGGAAAATACAGATTCAAACTCTTAGAGGAGAGGCTGGTTTTGTTTTCTTTTTAAAATACTTTATCATGATTTATGTTCTATTGAGATGGAGGCTTTTACCCCCAGAGAAGGTGAGTCACACAAGTGTTTTTAACCTCCAGTGCAGTAACAGCTTTTAATGAATCAGTATGGCCATTTGTGATGAAGTTTGGTGTGACTGCAATGGTTTGCAGTGTAAAAGGCTTGAGCTGCAGTTTGTTAATCTGCTTTGCTCAGCATAGCACTTATGGTATGGTGGGAGATAGGATTATATGACACACAGTGATGAGAAGGAAGAATTACCAGGCGTTGCTGCATCATGCAAATTCTACTCCTGAGCTTCTTTAACAATTCAAATAAATGTTATTTAATAATTTCAAATTCTACATCTGCTTTCATGGGTGTGAATTAAACCAGTAAGGTTCAACATGTAAGGCCAGAGCTTGAACTGGCTACATTGCAAGAAAAAGAAATAAATCTATTGCCAGAGCCTTTGTTTAGAACCAGCCATTGGGGAAAGATGTGAGGAACAGAGGTTGGAGGCCCATTATCATCAAGTTTCATGTGCTTGTCATCTGTATTGTCATGGTGTGTGCTGTGTGTGTGGCAGGGACTGCAAAGGGCTGTCTCCAGATCCTTGTCCTGGAGTAGCAAGCTGGAGTCAGTTCTGCTTGGGTTGGCCTCAAAGAGCTAATGTGTGGAAAAGCAAAATTGGAGCTTATGAGAAATAGTTGTGGCAATAGATTGATAAGCACATTTAATAAATGAACAGAAAAAGAAACAAAATGAATATGCATGATTCAGTAGCACAGTTTGAGGGCTTAAATACCATTCAAAGCTAGCTCTGATTTCTGACTTCTGCAGTACAGACTGACATCCCAGCAGCACATATCCTGATTTGCATCATCCTACACACTGAAATTGAATTTACATTTCTTCTGCCTCCTCCAGCAAACTGTAGAATCACGAAATGATTTGAAGTGGAAGGGACCTTAAAGACCATCAGTTGCAACCCTCTGCCATGGGCAGGGACACCTTCCACTAGGGCTGATTGTTCAAGGGCCCATCCATTCTGGCCTTAAACCCTTCCAGGGATGGGGCATCCACAGCTTCTCTGGGCAACTTGTGTCAGGGATCCATTACCCTCATAAGGAAGAATTCTTCCTGCTATCTAATTTAAGCCCATTCTCTGTCAGTCTAAAGTTTAATGCTACTTCTGTTTCACTTTTCAAAATGGAGTAACAATCCCTTTGTAGGTGTTTTCTGTTTTGACAGTTTGTGTGAAGGCATTATACAGATCAATCAGACTAGAGGTTCTGATGGGGGTTTGCAGAGTCCACCAAGTAGTGAATCTGCTGAGCAGCCTTGGTACTTGGCAAAGTATTTGAGCCTAGATATGGTATTCTGCCATGGTACTGGTGCTCTGTGTGCTCTTACTCTCTTGGTAGCAATTTCAGTTTTAAATCTGAAATCCCCATCACACCTCCTACCACTGTGGATGAGTTCAAGACATCTTCTTTCCAGTGCTGCAGTTCCCCCATCAGACAATGCTTTAGTACTTTAGAAATGGCATCATTTAACCTTCTGTCAGCTCATCTTTGTTAGAGGGCTGTAAATCTTGGGCTCTCGTTGGGGTTCTTTTGATTAGATTTCACATTCACTTGCTTTAAGCTGAATGATACTCTCTTCTACCAACAAAACATCAAAACAACAAAACGTCACCGAAGTCAATAGTGTTATGCTTGTTTCCTTTTTAATGCATATCTGACATTTCCTACAGGAAAAGAGAAAAGGGGATGTTGTGCCTTGTGGTCCACAGATTAATAAAAGCTGCTGCTTTGGAACTGCAATGGTTCATTGCCAAAACATGATAAAATTGAAGGACATAAAAAATTTGGCAGATTATACATTTGAAGTATTCTTTATGTAAATTCTGTCTTTGTCTCCAAATATTTTCTCTGTATGTATTCTATCACCATCTGTTGAAACCAGGTAGAGCAGTGTTCTTAATCTCTTCTATAACCCATCCCTCATAGCTCCAAGAAATATATCCTCTGCTAATCAGGCAGCTACTAAAACCAAGTAAAGATGTTTTCTTTATCTCTTCTATGACCCATCCTCTGTCCAAAGAGATATCTTCTGTTAATGGGTCATTGAGTCTCACTACATGACTGATAAAATTACACCATCCCATTCTGAGATACTCCACCCAGGGAGAAGAGCCAAGCATTTCCTACCTAGATATCAATCGAAAATTTAGAACACGAAAACAGCCTTTTTCCACTAAATTCCCAGAAAAAGACCAAGCTCATCTACACCACCACTAACCCTTAAAAAAAACCTACACCCTTCTACAAAATCACTACTTCAACAAAACCACATCTGTCACTCCAAAAAGACTGCAGCCACCATTTAATCAGACTGCTACCAACACTCTGACCAACAGGGTGTCAGGATATATTTGTCAGTGGTTTTTTTTTTTGTATTACTGCTTTTTAATTTTAATTCTCCTAATAAAGAACTGTTATTCCTATTCTCAAATCTTTGCATAAAAACCACTTAAATTCAAAATTATAATAATTTAGAGATAAAGGGGTTAACATTTTCCATTTCAAGAGAAGCTCCTGCCTTCCTTAACAGACACCTGTTTTTTCAAACTAAGACACCTCAGATGAACATTCTTCAATTTCTTAACTGGACAGGGTAGAAAGTGGTTCTTGAACACAGATTATGAACATAGCACAGCTTTTACTGTCAAGAAATTACTGAATCAAGGCCATCTGAAGTTACTTATTTAAACGATCATTTCAACACCTTCAATGAAACTTCTCCTCCAGACATCATAGGTGCTGTATTAAAGAGCTGCAACGCTCCACTGAGAAACTTGGTGAATATTTCTATCTGTTTTAGAAATACATTGAAAATTTTGGGGCACAATTACAGCTGATCTGAAGAGGTAAGTCTCTTTGCTACTCTACAATACGAAGAAGTAAATTCTAATACTATAGAAACTTAGAGAATTTCACTAGACCAAATTAAAATGGGATATGAGGTAATAGCCCAGTCTTTATAAAAGGTTCTAGTGCAGAACTACTTTCAGCAAAGTGCATAATGCCTTCTTGGAGATGCTGATGGTTGTTCAGCTGTTCCCAGATAGCAATGACAGAGCTTTGTCTGCTGAGTTGCTCTAAGGACAGGACAACTGCAGCTACTGAGACCTAAGAAATCTTAAATATATTCTAGTATCTCTGTGATGTTCAAATAATCTATCTCCTTTTAGTTTATAGATAGCTACCTACTTACAAGAAATCCCAAAACCCACCAACCAACCAAAAAATGAAAACAAACAAACAAACAAAAGAAAAAAACCCTACTGAAAATGTGTAAAATGTTGAAATGCCACCACTGAGAGTATTGTTTAGAAAAGTTAAACCCTTCATGATGTAGAAAATAATGTTAAGATTATTCACACATACACACAATTTATATATATTTTTTTAAGCTCTTGACTCACTGAGATGAAAGTGTTTCCAATACTAAGCCATTATTTTATGTGATATAGGATGGGGTTTAAAGCTGTACTACTGATGCTGAATCCAAAATCTCTTTTTCAGCTCAAGCAACAAAGAAAGATACCTGAATACTACTTATAACAATTCTTCTCTCATGTCAAGTGCATGTGAAAGATGAGTAAAGACCTCTGTGGCACAAGTATTGGTGTCACTGGGGAAAATGAGCCTGTCATTACTAATGAGCCAGAAGGAATCGCTCTGAAAGCAAATCCAGTTCAGCCCCTGGGCAGGCACACTGCTAGTAGTGGAAAAGATTTTTTTAAAAAGCAAACAAACAAAAGCCCTTGGGCTGTTATGTGTAGGTTTTCCTCACCATCCTGCCAGGTCATGGTGAATCTGCTGGATCTGTTGCCTGGGAGACCCAAATGTTTTGTCAACCAGTGAAGTACCCCTGCTCTGAAATGAATTAATATGTTGAATTTTTAAACCTTTTTTTCCATTTTATTCCAGATTGGTTTTGTTAATCTATTTTATAGATTATATATAATTATATATAATGTTATAGTTTGGTTGAAATGAGGAAATTTGTATAGCATGTTTTAGAAGGGTCAATTGTTTCACCTTCATTTTTCCAAAAGGATCTGTTTGGGGTGTTACTTATGCTTTATAAAAGATGAGATTTTGTGTTTTCACTACAGATTTGCTATTACAAGGGCAAATTGATCTAAATAATAGACATAATAATGCATCTTGAAGAATATAAATAACAGGTGGAATGTACATCATGTGTGATAAGCAGGTAGCCAGCCTGCTTCCAACTTCCCTTGGTTGGTGTCACCGACTGCAAGTTTAATCATATCTTTGATCTCCCTGAACAACAGCAGTGAATAACTGCTGTCCTTTTGTCCAATGGACCCTACATTTGGCAGATTTTCAGTATGACAGCCTTCATACTGAAGGGAAATCCATATCTGAAGAGTAAGTGTTGGGAATCGAGGCTGTCCTTAGCTTTAATCAAAGAAGATGCCCAATTATTGGGAAAGCCTGATATTAGAAATAAACCTTGTTCTCTTTTTACAGGCAAAAGGCTTTTTTTTTTCTTTTTGTCCTTCAACATGGGATTCTGAACTTTCCGTAATTATTTAACAGTGGGAACTGGTCTCCAGCAATAGATCAGGAAATATCCTGGGACACCTAGTTAGTCCCTCAGCAACGAGTAGTTTGTGAGGAGGAAATAACATGCTGATTTGCAGTTATAATTGAGGAAAATTGCTCAAGAGGATTCTGACAGTACAGAAAATAGGCCAATTAGTTACTCAGCTCTGATCCTCCTATGATTCATGATTGCTTCAATTTGATTTTGCTGTCACTTAGGAAGCAGGGTTAAGAATAGATTAGCTTTTTTAGATACCTCCGATCTTACTCCTGCCTGGATTTTGGGGGGGTGAGTATATAGGAGAGTCTGAGATTATTTCTTTTTTTCCTCTATGATTGTATGACTTGAGTCTAAAAGTCAGAATTTCTCAATGTTACACTTAACACTTATTCATCATAGAGCTATTCAGGAAGATTAAAACCTTCACACACAAACATTTCTCTTTTTTTCAAAGATAAAATGTACCCTACCAGTAAGTTAATAACACTTTCATGCTGTTACCTTACAGCACTCTACAATAATCAATATTAAATAAAAAGAACTTCAAGCAAAAAATCACAGTTCAGTAAATCAGCCAAGAGAAAGATTGTACTGCTCACCCTTGAGCAGTACCCAAAGGCAGTGATGCAAATTTGGAGACCTTAGAATGCCAGTGAAGCCACCTGAAAGGCAGCTTAAGGACAACCCTCCTTCTGAAGTCCTGGTCTATGCCTCCTTGGTGGTTTCTGTTTCTTTGTGCAGGTGGTGGTCTGGCTGAGCACTGATCCTTGCACTCAGTCTCTGTTGTCATCAGCAGTTGTTCTGGGCAGAGACTGGAACCCTTCTGAGCCCTGCCTGGCACCCCACATGCACCTCCTTGACTGAGTATTGCCCTCATGGAATTATAGAATTGTTTAGGTTGGAAAAGCTCTTTAAGATAAAAATTCTGTTAACCCAGTACTGCCAAGTCCACCACTACACCATGTCTACAAGTGCCACCTCTACACATCTCCAAATCCCTCCAGAGCCATGGTGACTGCTTTGGGCAGCCTCTTCCAGGGCTTGACCACTGTTTTGGTGAAGAAACATTTCCTAATATCCATTCTAAATTTCCCTACTCAATGTGAGGCCACTTCCACTTGTCCTCTTTCTTGCTAGTTGGGAGAAGCAGCTGACTGCTTCCTGGATACAGCCTCCTTTCAGGTTATTATAGAGAGAAGGCCTCCCCTCAGCTTACCTGAAATGTCACCTCTTTTGAAACTGTATAATGCTCATTGCTTGATAGATGTGGTGTTGCTCTTAAGCACACAACAGCTGGAATTCTTGCCATCTCATTTATTTCATTATTTTTTAAACAAAATTAGACATTTCCTTAGGAGAATAATGCATCACTCAAATGCTTCCATTAGAGAAAACTGCACTGTCACAGTAAAGGTTTCTTTACAGAAATTAAATTTATCAGAAAGATCAAATAATTTTTTTAATTTTTCAAGTCTGTGTTGCAAAGAGAACGTAAGTGTTGGGCAGTACGTTCCCCTCTGTGGACACAGACCAAACAGATAAACATACAGGATGATTACACAATATATTCAATAAGTGTGTCTGTGGGGCGCATCTAACAGTCAAAGAAAATAATTGGAGAACAAATGCAAAATCAAAGGAACTATCTTGAAAAGCACAACATTTGTGTGTCTTCTCTCATAAATGCAGCACATGCCTCCTCCTTGTAAAGAGTTGGGCTCACTTAAGTTGTTTGCTACTGCACACGACAGACAGGAGACTGTTAAATTGGCAGAACCCTGTATTTTATACCCCTGGCAGATAAAATGCATTGCTTGTTCAGTGTAGCAACACAAATCACTTGCACACACAGGCTGCTGCTCTTAAATTTCAAGAGCTCTCAGGAGCTGTGTTGTGTTAGTACACAGAAAGAGGAGCATGTCTCTGTTTTTGTGGAGGGGGGAAAAAGGTTTTTATTTTTAAGCAGGCATTTTAGCTACTAAGATCAGATAGCTGCTGTCTGAAGTCACTATCTCATACAGCAAAGGTTTAATTTTCGACTGAGCCAGGCTTTCCACAGATGTGTCTCAAATGCACTTTTCCTGGGAACTCATGGAATTGATGTCCTCCCTTTGCAGGGAACAGAGACTGGGAATGGCACATGCAAATAAATGTACATGTGCACATAGCAGAAGCAGGAATAAAAAGGAAAAAATTACTAGTTGGAGCTTTATATAGTTAAGAACATGCTTGGATTTGACTATGTAAAGGTTTTTTTTGTAGCAAGTATACCTTTGTTTCTTATAGCTCATGTGATTTCCATTGACTTATTCTATATGCTATATAGTTAAAAAAGTTAAGGAGTAGAACAAAAACAAGTTGCAGTTGGGAGAAAGTTAATGTTATTTCATTAACAAACTGTAAATAGTAACAGCATAAGCAAGATGTGAAACTGCTTTCACAGGCCATAAATGCTTAATGTTTATTACCAATAAAAGTCAAAGGAGCATTTAGCAAAGCAGTTTACCAAACAAACATTAAATACTATAATGCATTAGATTCAGTGGACAGAATCAGGTTATTTAATTAACAATGAGTAATCTGTTAGGGCTTTATTCACCACAAATAATCTGCAGCTTCATGCATAAAAAGAACTTATGAAAACTGTGTAGTGATGGAAGAACAACCCAGAGGTGCCAGATGCAGAAAGACCCAATGGGTGAAGAGTTCACATTTCCTGTTTTCATACTGATTTCTCTTTGCTCAGGTCTACATTACCTGTCTTTCTGACAGTTTAAGTAATCTTGAGAAAAAACAGTAAAAGTATTTTTAAAAGTAATTTTTTCAATTATATTCTCAGTAATATTCTTCTGATGCAAGGCATTTAGTTAATCTTTTAAAAAAATGCAATAAATGACTAATGAGGATAATGTCCCATTTAAGATGTAAAACTCAGGGATAGAGTCTTCCCAACTAAACAGTGACATAAAGTGAGCATTTAGTGGATTATGGTGCTTTCACAGTCAAAATGGGCAGTCTCATTGGATTGGTGTACAGTACATTGCAGTACATGTAAGAAATTATAGAACATAATGACCTTTACTCACCAATACTATGGGACTATAATTATGCTGAGACTTTAGCATACCCTGACTGGCCAAAAAAATGGGGTTTTAACCAAAGCTCTTCAATAGAAATATTTCTCAAGAATATCCACTAGCAGGTTCTTAAACATGTTCCTTTGTGAAGAATTCTTTCCTGAAATGCTTTTTATTTTCTCCCCTGTATATGTTGAAACCATATGTCTGCTTTAGGCTGGGTATCCAACCTAAAGCTGACACTAGGTCAAGTGAATCCCACCAGGACCCTAGTCTGATTACCTGGAGCAGATAGATATCTGCTCAATGCTTCTCTAAGGTAGACTCATTCAAATAAGATTTTTCAGGATTGGAAACTTGGCCAATTTAACAACATGGAAGACGTATGTGAGTTGCATCAAAATCAAAGTTATAGCTTGGAACCATGGAACTATTTTCGAAGATAAGGTTGGTTGTGCGTGCTGAAATTTACAGGTGAAAAAAGGAATGGCTATCATAGTGATTAAACAAGTCTCACTGTAAGAGGGGGGACAGATATAGCTGGTATGAAGTTCATAACTTCAGAGTTCGGAATCTTATTTCACAGTCTTCCCTTTGATAGCAGTTTACAATCATAATAATCATGTGGCTAATGTTCCATAATTCAATTACTGCACTGTTGTGAACATTAACAATTATACAGCAGATCTGAAACACAGTGGGACAAACTGGCAGTATTCATATTTCAGTCAGTTACAGCCTATTGCATAATTACTACAGATAAGTTACTGTTTAATCCATAGCAACACAAGGAATTAATTACAACAATAATTATGTGGCTAATACCACCTCTTGAAATGAGTAAAACAAAATTATGGCAAGGTTACAAAGGACCTGGTATAAGAAGTGTGTTATTTTTCTTCAAATGAATATGAGTTGATGTCAACTTAGGTTTGTGTTGATTTCTATTTCAGATCTTCATTTTTCCTCACAATAATTATTAAAACACATTTTGAAACATAATTTTTTTTTCAGATTTACCATGATATGTGTTTTCCACTTAAAGCAAGGACTTATAACTCCCACCATGGCTTTTGTTAGCATTAAATAATAATGCTGTTTCACTAACAATCCAGCTCATGACCTCAAGCACTGCTTTGGTAAATGGCCATCATGTTTGGTACTAATGAAAACAGCAGTGATTTGAGGTAGGGAGTCCTGCTCTGTGCATAGACTATGGAGTATTGTTGGCTGCAATCAACAGGTTGCCACCTTGAGAAACTCCCATTTTTGACATGGTATCTCACTCAATGTCAGAGTAAATTGCATGATTGATGTTCTAGTCTATTTATCAAGAAACTCATGCATTCAATTTCTAAAATCAATATTTAAGAATAAAATAACCCTATGATAATTTATTTTATCAATGTAAGTAAAAATACTGTTTGCTCTTTCACCTGAAGAATTAACTCTTCAAAGATTAACAAAAAGGCAGAATTGATGGAAGTGACGCCAGGTTTGGCTTGCTCAGTGTTACTCATATTGTAACTCATATTGGCTCTCTTCATGCAAGAAACAGGGCAAAAATAAAACTACTGACTTCTGTTGAGCAGTGTACAAAATAAAGGCCTTAGCTTCCAAAGTAATGGATGGTGAGTTACTGTAGAGACCATGAAAAGAAGTTGTTCCACTTGGTTCTCTAACCTGTGGTGATTTGAGCCATGGCAGCATATTTTTCTTTTTCTTGATGGAAGAGCTAAAATGTACTTAGTTACCTTTAATGCTAAAGAAACAGCAATTAAAGTTCAAGTTGCACTGTGTTTAAAAGGCCATGAGTAGCATTTGTATTTATATTTGGACATATGCTACCTCATTCCTACAATGCTGAAGTGTCAGACACTGTACATCCCTTAAAAGAGTTGACCCTGCCAGTCACTTCACTCGAGGTGTTAATATTTCTGATGGAACTTTCTAGCTGTTAACCCAATTTCCTTATCTGTTAGCATGAACTTGTGGCAGGTTTCCCTAATGACTTGCTTGTGTTTCCCCTGCCCTTGGGCTTGAGCAGAACACTACTGAGAGGGTTCTGCCAATAGCATATACACGTCTATCAACACCAGTGGCTCTTGAAAAGGATTAATTTCTTGTGCTGAGCTCTTCTGTTTTCCTAGGTTTAATACAAAATTAAATCCGCCTAATGTTAATATGTTGCTATGTCCTCATTTTAAGGAAGGTATAATTTTATTAGGATTCATTATTACAGTATTTAATTCGTGTCTGAATGATGTAAATTGAAAGCACTCTCTTCTAATTTGCTTCCAGTCACAAAACAAATTCTGAGTGATCTAAGGGTATTTAAGTGCATGTAAGGCATCAACTTATTTTCAGAACCAATGAGAAAGCAAAAATATGTACAAGTAGTAAAACCCCCTTTATGCAGGAACATTCTCATATTCATATATTTTCTTTACTGTGGTGTCCTCAGCTTCTTTCTGATCCCAGCTGTAATTTTAGTATAACCACTTTCACCAGATATGATTTGGAAAATACAAACTTCTGTGCAAGTTTGCTTTTAAGTTAGACTAGAACTTACCAGTGACCTGAAAAAAACATGAGGGTTGTAATGTCCTCCAACCTTTTCTTCTCTGAATTTAACTGCATATTGCAAAAAAGCTTCAATTGTATACTTGATTGTTAAACATTTTAACTATAGATCAGTGAATTCATACAGAATGCTAACACTGCTGATTTGTGATTAGGATGTCACAGTCATCTAAACAACAAATGTAAAGGACTTTTGTTTATTTGGTGACTTTTTTTTCAGAAATAAATAAATGTTGAGGTTTTTTGGTACGTGCTCATTTTAGATATTTCTCAAGTGTCTGTCAGCTCATAGCCTGAGTCAACCTGTCTCAAAATAAAGGAGAACTTCTGTTGAAAACAAAGTCTGGATAAAGTCTAATGTGGGAATCTACTCAACTTCTGAGCTCCTTAAAGTGTATTTTTTAGTCCTATAGGTAATGTCTCAAGTCCTATCTGACTGTCTCAAGACATCATCTCTGCTTAGTTTGTTGAGAAGTTTGGTGACACATTTTCCAAGAATAGACACGTCCCTTCCCCTTTCTTTTAGCTTCTTTTTAAAAAGGTATCTTTAAGAATAGCACAGATGAAGAGATCAAACCTTGACAATTTTTTAAGTTGTAATACTCTCACTTAATGAAGCCAATGTTATCAACTGTGATCTGATTTTTTTTAAAGCTTAGTTTAGGTCTTGATGAATATTATTTTTAACAGAGATGTCTTCATTTGGGATATGGTTTTGCTGAGAAATATGGTCTTGTGCTCAAATTTTGTTTGATTTGCTCGCTAAATCCCAGAAATCATAAAAAAATTTGTTAGAAAACACTATTTATGCCCAAACTAGATATACAAAACTTTAGAATGAGGGTTTATACTCTGAAATCTCATCCTTGTTATTATAACTTGTGTTGTTATAACTTGCAAAGTGTAATGAAATACTCAGTAACCAAACCAAAATCATCAAAGTTTGACATGCAATCAGGATTATATTGTTAACAGCTTATCCTGTGTGCTGAAAAAGAATCATTTCACTATTCTCTTTGTCAGGACCTGTGTGATTAAAACTTGGATGCACACACTTTATTCCATCACCAACGTGCATGGTGCCTTCTCAGCAACAGATTAAAGAATCTCTGTATTTTAAATACTTTTTTTTTTCTTCACAATAGGAATCGCATAATCCCCTCTTATCCATTTAAATAAATTGTGCCTTATGCCGATCTAGTGAGTGAACATTTGATAAGGATTATAAAAATGTATTGCATTTATGTTAAACCACCAACATTGCACTTTGAATCATACTTCAATAAAGTGTACAGAGACAGATGTATCTCCTCTCCTTGCTCATCTTCAAAAGCACTGATCCCTAATCTAAGACTACTATACCAGCTTCCAATTATAACTTATGACTGGACCTACAATGACTGCTTCCCTGGCTAAGGGCCCCAGATGTTGGGCTCCTTGCTGGTGGTGGTAGGACAAAGAGTATTTGCATTCAAACCAGTTACTGTTGGTTTTAGATCATCTTCTGCAGGTAATGCTAACAATGTGCCTCCGAATAAATTGCAGAGTAGCATGAGCATTCTCCTCCCTTTTTATCTTTTTATTTCAAGTACCTTCGGCTCACAAAAATCTTTCTGCAAGTTTACTAATCTTGATTCCTTTTAAAAAGTGGTAGCTTTGCTCAACATTTGAATGTTAGGTGTAGGCAAGTGCTCAGAGGGCCGTGAAGACACCATTGTCAAGCATTATGATGCTTGATCCAAAAATCTGATATGCAGATAAGTGAATCAGGTAAAACTGAAGCTGTGCAAACTCCAAGTTTTCTTGACCACTTGCCATGCTTTATTTGTGGCTATAATCTATTATTTGAACTATCAACAAGTATGGATTGATGTGGATTTGATTGTTCCACACAGCCTTACTCCACTTTTCTCCTTGTGCCTGAAGAAGCAGTCTGGGCACTGGCTGCTACAGAGACTCTGAAGATGAGGAAAACATTAAATACTGACTTACTGCACAACAGATCCGACAAGAACTTAAAAAGAGCAATATCGGCATTGTTCTCTACTGTCCTGGAGAAGATCTCTTCTCAAATTTCACTACCACTGCTTCCTCTGAGGTAGTGCCTGCAGATCCCAATGCTCTGTCCCCACATTCTATGCCCAACAACAGGAAGCATAGCTCTGGGCTGAATTTTGCCAAGGTTTTGAACTTCTATGAAAATGTGTTCTCTTCCATCATAAGGAATACACACCAGCCATGAAGAGGTACAAAATGTGTGTTTCAGTGCCCTCCTCTCAGACCATAAGTAAGGCAGGATGCTGTCATGTGTATGCCAAGCAAACTGCTCCACAAAAGATTTGGATTTCTAGGATCCAAACCTGTTGCTTGTTTGATCATATTCTCTCTAGAGGACTTTGCAAATAAAAGGGGCATTGGATAACCTCAAGAGGCCAGAGGTGTTAGGGCAGCAAGAGAGCTGAGCATGTCAACTTTGCCATGATGTGCAAGAGCCTGGCAGAAACCTGCCCAGAGCTCCTGTACTCCTGGCCTTGGCACAGGGCACAGCAGGGTGGATGGCAGACTTGCTCTGCCATTGTTAGTGCTGCAAGCCAGGCACTACACAGCTCTGCTTTGCACACTGGCAAGGTGTTTTGGGACTGGGGAGTTCTCCATCAGCTCCTTTTCAAGCTATGCACAAGCCCTGTTCTCATTAACAAATGCTTTGTATTGATATACAGATATTTAGGGCCTCTGATAAACTCTCAGTTTTTTAATAGGATTATGTCAATATACATTACCCCACAGTCTCACTATAAAAATCATTTTATAGCTGCTTGGGGTGAGATCAGATTACAGATTAAAGGAACTTTTCTGCCATAGCCAGCTGGTTTGCCTATTTCTATTCCTCCATCCAGTGGGTCTGGAGGCTTAGATTTCTTTAAGGTTCATTTTTCTCAGCCGCTTCCTTATTTTGGGGGTTTGTGGGTTTTTTATATTTTTTTTTGTTTATTTGTTTGTTTTGTTTTTTTGTTTTGTTGATTTGTTTCTGTGTTTTTTTCCCCTTTGGATTCCTTGCATTGCTGCTCTTCAAGTGCAGAATTAAAGGAAAAGCTTGAAGAATGCACAAATGTCTTCCAAGTGAATCTGCTCACTGACAAGGAGGGAATTCACTCACTGATAACCCAAATAATCCCTAGATTTCATTGAAAGCAATCCCAGAACTCCAGAAGCTCTTCTTATAATAAGAGGAAGTTATCACGTCCTTTATACAAATAAATTATAAATGAAATGGCTATAAAGAAATGTGTTAACAATGCATTTAACATCATGTAATCACAAATCTGTGCAAATAAAACATGAAAAAGCAAGTTTAGATCTGTAGTCTCTTATGTATGTAGCCTTTGCTCAGGTGCATAGGCCATTTCCAGTCAGCAAAGGTATGCAGGTGATTTGATTGGCATAGGTGAGTAAAAGAGTTGATATATGAGATCCTGAGTTAATTAAAAAATGTATCTGTATCACAACAGACTGTGGTGAAGACCTATGTAAGCCATTACTAATAATGACTAGATCAGCTATATCCCCCTTGCCAGCCAAAAATAATGATTATTGGGTCTTCTTAATTTGTATATGATTGCTTGGTAAGACTGAGCACTTAATTCTGTTGAAGAGATAGAGCTCTTACAGGAATATAGGACCCAAAGGATATGTATTAAAAGATATTTCCATTGTAATGCAGTAAGCAAAAATCATTGCATCCAAAGCCTGTCTCAGGCTCTAATACCTCTGGGGAAATTGCTGCCTTGTGTTCAACTTGGTGTTTGTAAGTTATGATGCCACAGTCTCTCTCAGGGCCCAAACTGGTATGAAAAACACCACCCCCCTCCCCACCCCATGTCATGCAGGAAGCAAAGGGAGAAACTGGAGCTGAGCTGTCATTCTGTGAAAAAAAGTGCTGGAAACTTGCTTTGCTCTTGGTGTGTGAGGAAGACTTTGGGCTTTGCCTAACATTCAGTCAAGGTGTCAGGATTACCCTTTCATGGCAAAACTAAGCCTGCCCCTTGACTCCTGATAGTAATTAGCAAGTTCTTGACAGAAGATTGTTTGAACCATGAACCTGTGACTGACTGAAAGCTGCTCCTTACAAACCAACTCCCCACACCCAGAAGTGTGTGCTGTGAGCTGAGCTTGGGGCCACTTCAGGTCAGAGTGAAATCATCTGCTCTGGACTTCTGTTGTAGAGCAGTAACTCCTCCTGGGCTTTGGATGTGGTATTTTGCAATGACATATTTGCAGCTTTCATACTTGCAGTGTCCTCAGATGCTGGATAATAGTGCTGCAGGCTTGCTTCTTAAGGGGGAACTAATTCACCTAATTTTGTGAGTTTCTTGACTAGTGCTAACAATATTTTCCTTGCCTTAGAATATGGAGGGTTGGATTTAAGCTTACTTGTCTAGTACAAAAGATGGCATCATTAACATTTTAAGGTGCTCCTGAGTACCTCCAAGTTTTTATTGTAAAATATACTGTGCATGTAGCACTCCTAATGGTGTGGTACAACAAACCAGTGCTGTCAGCACTTGTGTGAAATGCCTTCACCCACTGTCACTTTCAAGCCAGTGAAAATATACTTTAAAGGTCCTGCAAGTTCTCAGTTTGACTTATAAATAGTAAGATTTTGTTTCTATAATACATTTCTTCTGTTTCAATGCAAATAATACGTAGCAGCACATGTACTGTTGGGGTGCAGGCATATGATGTGATAAATGCATTAATGTAAATATAGAGAAATAATTCAGATAGGTATGGCTTGACTACACAGCAAAGGATGTAAGAGTATCAGGGGTAAAAATATAATAATTTCGTGAAGGACATCCCGATTTCACTGATTCTGTCCATGCACAGTGCTTGGCTTTCTTTTCTGCAATGGGAATTATCTGTAATATCTTCCTGAATTTTGCTAGCAATGTTGCTTAATTGGTTTTTTGTTTTTTTTGTTTGTTTGTTTGTTTTTTGTTTTTGTTTTTTCCTGGAATGACTAATAAAATACATTTTTGAAGTTCATGGGAGAACAAACAAAAAACCAACCAAATGAAATGGGGCTGTTACTGCCTGGGAAGTCATTTTGCAATGGATAAAAGGTCAGAGTAGCTTTTTTCTGTAGATTTTCCTGTTGGGAATATTTATCATCTATAAAGTGCTGCCTCTGCGACCTTTGTGAGTATTTTATCAATAACAAAGAACTGAATAATTCTGCCATTTTTATAAAACCACTCATCTATATTTAAACAGTGAGAAGAGAAAATCTCTGTGCTCAGAGCTTTGGAGGCAAGTTGCATACAATAAATGCTGTTTCTTATGGCCATTATTAACTTGCCACTTTTTGTTGAAGAGGCAAGAGGATGTATAAAGCCTCCGTGATTTATGTAGAAATAATTACTACAGTTGTGTTCACATTTAGTTGCATTTCCTTCTAAATATCTGTCAGTCACGAGCACAGGTGTCCATAAGACCCCCCCAGCACGGGGTGGAGGGCAGGACACTGTTCTCACAGTCTGTGCTGTCACATGAACTTTGTCTCAGAGCAGGGTCTGCCCAAACCTTGTGTCACCAGCAGGTTGTCTCAAACCCTGAGTTCTACCACGGTTTAAAGAATAAGCCCAACTTTAAACCTGGGCTGCCGGCACAAAGACATAGAAGTAAAGATGTAGCTAGAGAGGACTTTTCCTTACTCTGTAGCAAAATCAGACACAACCTGATTTTAAAGATTTTTTCTTCCAAAGCTTCTATAAAAACATTTTCAATCACTCTGGTGGAAGTTTAAATGTTTAAATTAAAGATATCTAATGATTACATTGGTAGTAGAATGAATGTAGTCCATTATTTTCAGATAACTGATACCTTGAAATAATAAAAAAACCCCAAGTTTTTCTGGTCATGTAAGATAAGACTTTTTTTCCTCCTGTTTTGTGTGTGCCATGTAATACTTGGTATTTAATTATTTTCTTCTCTTCATGTTTCTAGGAAGAGCATTCTGAGTGCATCAGACAGAATACTAAGGAACACAGATGTGTCAATGTCAAGTTAGGATTACTTTTGTGTTGAAAGTGCTTGCACAAGCTCTAATTTGAGAACATAAAGGCTGTTGTGTGATTTATGGATAATGAAAACAGTTAATGTGTTATTAAAAATTTGAGACTAGATTTTGTTTCCTAATTTTGTATTTAATTTAGCCAACTTCAGGCAAGGGGAAACTAGAAGTCAAAATTCACCAAATATAGACATGGAAAGTACATTCTGGTCAGTAAAAGTCAGTGAATCTGAGTCATCCCTTCTCATTTTGTTATTGAATAGACTGTTACATAAAATTATAAATAACCTTGTAATGTCTGATTGTTGTCATCCTGAAAAAGCATCTCTGCTGCAGCATTTTTTGACCAGCAAATCAGAGAAGTAACTAAGAAAACGTGTCAGTGCTATTGCTGTCAAAGAGAAAATTGCCAAGGAAGACATTTAAGAAATAATTTCAGAATTCCAGGGCTTTGACTGCTTTTGATGGCAGAGTTATAGAGGTAGAGATCATCCACCTTGCTCTCACCTTGAATAGCTTTGTGTCATATGTCTGACAGATTCTATCTCTAAAATCAATCCAGAAAACTCTGGATGAGTATGTGCCATGCTGACACAGTTAATCAGCACAGGCCTGAAGTGCCTTTTATTTTTTTCTTCTGACCAGGAACATGGTTTGTGCAACATTTACTTTCTTGTAATATGGTACAATATGCTCCTCTTTTCCTCATCTCACGTTCTTTTATTATAAATAATTTGTAAAAGCAACTAAATTTCTATTCTCAATGTATGTTCCGAGCTATTAGAAAGGACATAGAGTCCTGTAGGAGAATACCTCACTTTGCTCAGTGTATGTAATGAACAGATTTATTTATGTGTATGTGGTTTGCATGCAGCAGAAGCTGGGCAGAGGTTCATGCCATTACCATGAGAGATGTTTTTGGTGCAAACACTGTCAGTCAAGGAGTCTGCTGATTATTCCCCCATATTTTTGGAGTCAAACCTAGAAGACCTCAGCTTGACCTGTTGATGAAGTCCTGTTTGGCTTCTCCATTCTGAGTCTCAAAATATTAATGATGTGATGCAAAAGCCATTTAAATAATCCATGGCTGCTCTCTGTTGTGTAAATGTGAGTTCTGTTTCACAAAATGAGTGTCTTCAGGTATTACCTCCTCCTTTTCCACTACTTCTGTGACATGGGATAAAGGGTTTTCAGCTATTCTCTATTTTCCTTCCCTCATACCCATGCAGCACAGGACTTCAAGTAAAGCACTCCCTGAAGCTGCAGTGGGTTGAGTCTAAGATGGAAACATTTAGATTAAATAACTGTTTCCACTGTGTATGTGCACATTCTTTGTATTTCCAGACACAAGAGGTCTTGGAAGATAAGTACGTTTTTAGATAAAATTATTTTCATTGCACCCAACCATAGTGTCAACTGTTTTAAATGCAGATTGGATTGTAGCGTTGTTTGCTTGAAAACTCTGGGAACAGTCAATAACAAGGAAATACTTACATTCCCTCCTCTCTTCTCTTCAGAGATTATTTAGTACTTAGTGTCTCAGAAGCTTAATAGAATCTTCCTTACCATAAATTTTAATAGGGTGGTACTGTAAAATATAAAAATGCCAATATACGTTTTCTAAATATTTAACGAGATTCTCTTGCTCAATTATTTAGATCACATCCAGAGTTCCCTTGAAACAAATTTAAAGTTTTACATGGATTTAACAAAGTGCACAAACACAGTTTGTATACTGCTGCTGCTGAATACAGAAAAAAAAAAAAAATCAGTCAAACTTCCAAATTAAAATTCAAGGATTTTAAAATTCTGAATGATTTGTTAAATCAGATAAAAAGTACTAGAAATTACAAAGACATACTGGAATTTTTTTATTAATGTCTTTTGGCTTTTCTTTGACAATAATATTTTGTTTTCTTCTTTCTTGTATCAAACATTTTTCTTTGTATTGTAGTTTTGCTGAAAGCTCTTGAAATTAAAAAGGAAAATTTAATCTGGGCCTGTGTACATTGGGAACTGCAGATCACAGACAATCTCAGAATATTTTACTCTTTGCAAGAGAATATTTTACTGGTTGCAAATAATTTTATTTAGGAGCAAACCTATGATTTCTCTATAATCAAAGGAGCAGTCTGTTCCTGCTTCCAAAGAAAGCCATGAACACAGATCTTTGCTTGTGAAACTTGGTCCCAGTGACCAGGCCACTCAAAAATGAAGGTCCCCCTGGTCACAGTGTAAACCCTGATCTTGAGATGGAAAAGGCCTGAATGTTCCTGCCACTGAATCCTTCTTCTGCTCTGTAATGTGGAAGCAAATATGGCCAGATCTTCACCAGTTTTACTTTCTTTCCTGCACTCCATTGCAGCTCTCAAGCAGAGTTTAATGGCAATCTTTACAACCCTTGTCAAAATTCATAATTTTAAAACAATAAGAAAGGAATTATCAGGGGAGTAAGTGTCTGGCATGGGGCAATTTTGCTTCCTTGCTAGAGAAAGATAATCCAGGACATTTAAAAATATAAACCAATTCCTACCAGTTATTTTTCACTTTATGACAGTAAGACAGCTTGTAAAGCCCATCAAATGCCTGATGTGTGCTCTAATGAGTTTTAACCTTGCTTTTTGCACAAAAAGCTTTACAGACTTCCTGTGCTCGTTGAAAAATGTGGTATTTTCTGATGCACAGATTGTTTCAAAACCACTCTATAAAATCCCTGTGGACACAAGCACTGCTGATATTCATGCACTAGCATTTGAATCTTCCCAGAAATGCAGTTTTTTAGCTCAATTTTTTACTTCCTACTATATTCAGGAGGTGAGTTAATCTGTGACTGCATCAACATGAGGCTGCCATCATGAATATGTCGTTTTTTCTTAGCAGCCCAGAGTTTTCCAATGTCCTCGTAGAATTGAGATGAGATAGAATTGCTTTATTCCCCTTGATCAGGTCTTCTGGAAAGAGAGATGGACCTGAGCACAATGTCACACATTTAAAACATCAGCAGACTGATTTAGTGCTTGCTGACAACTCAGGTGCCCATAACAATCTTGTTTTAGGATGCTGTCTAGAATAGTGCAATGGAAAGAGTATTTGGAAAGTCAGTCTTCCAGCAGCTGCAGTGACAAACTTCAGGATCAAACTAACACAGTATGAGAAGTTTCTTTTCAAGGAGCTGGGAGCTGGAGGAATCAGCTGTGTCTTTGTCCTTTTTCATCTTCAGGAACCATCTTCTGTGGTTTTACACAGCATTGGTAAATGATATGCAATGATGGATTTAAATGTAAGGCAGCTTGGGGCCAGGTCAAAATGTGTAAGACTCAAAAAGCCCCGACCCAAAAGCAAGTTTCAGCAAGCCCTGGAATCACCAAGGCTCAGCCCCAAGCCAAAAACACACACCCAAAATGGAAGTTTCGACAAGTCCCCGAGGCTTGTGGTGCAGTTACTTTTTTAGCCCCTGTGTCCTCCCCAAGCCTGCCTGCTGACAGGAGAGCACTGGCCCAGTGGCACGTCGCACTGCAGGCCATTGGAAGAGCAATGCCATCTGATGGCAGTGCCTCGGGCATGCAGGGTCCCTGGGGTGCCCTGCTGGCTGTGAGCTGTGAACTGCTCGGCAGGCAGAGTCTCCCCAGAGACAAGGCTTTCCTCCTCCTGTGGGTGCCTCTTGGACGTGGCACATCTGCAACCCCTCTGCAACCAGGGTTGGGACAATGGAATTGGCTCCTCACACCCCAGAAGAGGATTGTCTGGGATGGGTGACAGTGTGTAAGGAAGGTGAATCCTCATCAGGGATGGAGGGAGGTGGCAGAGGAGCACTTGGAATATGGGTGTGTGCATATGTGTGGCTATTGTTGAGATATCATGAATAAATTCAGATTACACTTTGCTTTCTGGATAAATTACCTCTTCAGAGTGAAAGGGTGTCTTTTCCAGCTGAAGAGAAATTGTGGAGGTAAGCTCAGGCAAGCTGTTCCTTGTAAGACCCAGGCTTCTGCCTTGCTGGGACTTACTGTCTGCTTGCAGGAGGAGAAGGGGAACCAAATTCAGACCCAATTCACTGTAGTGGGACTGCTCTCCGTGTCTCCCACTGTCACAAATTCACACTTGAGGTTATCTGTTTAATCCTCAATGTTATAATAGACAGGGAGAAATTTCATTGTAAGGTGGGAAGTGGAACATTGCTCAGTATGAAGAAATATAGGCTGGGGTACACTATAGTTATTTTGCATTAATAATTTAAAATACCTTGAAATACCACATATGGTGAGTCCCTAGAGAATTGTGTGGTACAACTTGTTATTGGGCTGGCCCTGTACAGGTTTAAGGGATAAAGGAGCCTCTTTGCTTAGGGCTGAAATGTAAACCCTTCTCTAGTGAATAAGACAAGCTGTAAGTCACCCCTTGCTGTGCTACTCATAGGCTGGAAGTGTGTGTGGGAAATGATAAAATTATTTCTGTTGGAAAAGACTTCTAAGATAAGAGTCCAACTATTAAGCCAGCACTGCCAAACCCACGACTAGAACATGTCCCCAGATGCTGCATCTACACATCTTCTAAATCTGAGGAAATTGACTCCACCACTGTCCTGGACAACCTTTTCAGTGCTTGATAACCCTTTTGATAAAGGAACTTCTCCTGATACCTAATCTAAACCTCCCCTGGTGGAACTTAAGAAAATTTGGTTTTGTCCTAGAATCATATTGTAGAATGATTTGGGATTGAAGGGCTTTAAATTTCATCCTTTTCTTCCCCCTGCCATGGGCAGGGACACTTTCCACTATCCCAGGCTGCTCCAAGCCCCATCCAGCCTGGCCTTGGACATTCCAGGCATTGGGCAGCCACAGCTTCTCTGGGAAACCTGTGGTAGTGGCTCAGCACCCTCACAGGGAAGAATTTTTTTTTAATACCTAATTGAAGCCTGCTCTCTGTCATTTTGAATAAAGAGAAGCATCCTTACACATCCTGGTATCCCCTCCTTCAGCTTCCACAAAGGAGATGGCAGTAACCTGCTGTTCAGAGAGCTTGAGGAGGTTTAAATATGTAATTATTACAATTTAGGGCCTGGAGTTGTGTAATCCTTTATTAATATTAAACATTGTAAAAATCATTTGTATAAATGCTAATGTATAAAGCTTCAATTAAAGGAGTAAATATAGTGCTGTGAAATTTTTTCTCGGTACAAAAAAAGCAACTCTCATCTACTTTTCTGGTTTTGACACTTGTAGCAGTGATCACTTTTCTTTTTTGCATACTCATTATTTATGTTAAATATTTTACTTATTACTAAACCACTGGGAAGTTTTAAATTTTTCCTTTTGAGAAGCAGATTTTTTTTCCAATCTGGAAGAAAGAGACAGGCAGAAAAATCCAGGCCAGTAAGAAAGCCATGAGGCTTACCACCACCAATAAAATTTTACCTTGTATATAAAAGTGCATGTGTGTCTCTTGGGTCAAATCCAATGCACTCTTTGTGCTTTATTAGTTCCTTTGATGTCAAAGGGACCAACTCTAGCTGTTGAAAATAAGGTAAGAATTATAATTTACTGCTTCCAGAAGCTCCATCAATTCAGTATATCCCTGGGCAAGTTGGATATTTTGAGACACCTGGAAGACTAATAACCAACCTCTGTTTTCACTGCTGGCCAATCTGAGTGTATAATCTGTACAAACTATAGCCAAGGACTCCTGTTGAATATCTGTTCTGCTCTGTTCCTATTCACTTCTGACTACTTGTAATATTATAGATTTATTCTGGATGTGAGTGCAAGTTGCAAGACAATATATTGATTCAGAATACCTGGTAATAGAACAGTAATTGCTTTGTTTTAAAATTAAGTGACCATACTCATTTTAGAATCTATAGTATTTCATCATTTCTAGTCATATTATGATATTAAATGGAAGAGACTCCACAGCCAATTACCCTCACAGAAACAGTAATCCATGTTGTATTTCTCAAACAAATGGCAATCAAGAAATCTGTTCTTACTTATCAGAAATGCATCTGATTTGAACAAATGTTCCCTTTCCAGGGAAAGACAAGAAAAATTGTATGTACCTTTTGAATTATTTGTAGATACTTACATGTCTTAATGGAAACTACTTTTACTTTTGTTCATGTAAGTATACTTCATTTTATGCTAAACTAATAAAGCAGCTTGGAATTAGATATATTTTATAGTTTTTTAATGACTACAAATGCAATATAAAAGCAGTAGTCTACAGTAAATAATAGGTTTTTCATTCCATTACCATATTTAACAAGTAGAGGGAAAAAAAGCACTGCTTCCTGTCCTGAGTTATGGTGTTCTGCTGGAAATGGGGTCTGATGCATTTTTCAGCTTTCAAAGATTAAATTCCCTGTGGCACACAAACTGCATATTTTCCGAATTGTAGACTAATTTGCATTTTTTAAAACATCTGTTTATGAATATCTTTGTGATAATAATTACTATTTACAAAGTTTTAATCAGGAGAGGGAACTTTTTAAATGAGGAATACTGGAGGGAACAGATTTTTACCTTCTGGTCATTATTGCCACTGTTTATTCTTCTATAGTCTGCTGGTTCATTCCCCCCCCCCCCCCCCCATCCTCACTTATTTTGTCTCCATTTTAATCACATTTCTTTTCTCCTTTTAGGCTTTTTCTCCTGTTACCAGTGGTGGCATGAAAACCCAGGGCTGAAGTTCCTGTTTGACTTGGTAAATAAGACCTTGTTTGAGAGGGGATGAGAGGAAGAGTTTACTGGAATGGGAGAGGGGGGTATTTTTAAGAAGATTTATTGCTTTAATAAAATTGGTGGAACACTGGAACCAGATGTGACTGCTGGACACAAGGTAGGCATGTACTGAGTAAGGAATTGTCAGTAGTGTAGCTGTTTACAATTACCTAGTCACAATCCTACCAGCTACTTCAGAACCTCTAAATGAGAAAAAACCACATCCTATAGCCATACAGAGCATCAGAAAATCCAATAATGGGGCTTGTCCTTCAAAGCAAGAAACAATAACTAAGTAGCTTTAAGTGTTTTTCTTTTCCAGCTCCACAGCTGGAGGAGGACTTTACAAAAGATGCCCTGAGCCAGTTGTGCACAAACAAGTGGAAAATCTCATTAGATTTTAACACCTTGAAGGAGCTGTGCTTTTTTTATAGGATGACTGTTTTCCTTTCATACCCCCCAGCATCTTAATCAATTAAGCACCACAGTCCTGACACTGATTCATAGAAAGGTTAGCATAAAGTGTTTTTGCAGTGTAGAAAACATATCTTCAAAGATGATGGAAAGGGGGATTTTGTCTATGTGAGGATCAGTTCCAATGTTATATGACACTCCCTTGATTTGCTGCACATTTTTTGGTTTTGGAGACACAGGACCTGAGATTTCTGGAATTGAGAGTGGGAAAAAAAGAGGAAAAGTCTGGCTTTTTTATCCATGATGGGAAGAAAGATGGCCTTGTCTAAATCCTCCTCTCCCCCTCTTCACTCTCAATAATTTTGCTAACACTGGCCGATTAGTGTAAGGTAAAATATTGTCACAGCCAAGAAGCTGGAAATTTAGTATGTTACTTAGCTGAGAAAATTAGGTTACAGCTCTGTCCTCATTGGAAAAAATAAGTGGAGTTTTTAAGTTGGCCAAGTCAAGTTAAGTGACTTGGATAGAAAGCATAATGAAAATTACATAAATTTCAGATGAGGTCAAATCTCTGTTCTCTTTCTCTTTTTACACAAAGCAAATGCACTAATCCTGTGTTGTACGTTGTTCTAGCTCATTCATGTGAGTAGCACTGCTGCAGAAAGCTCTCCATGCATCCTAACTAAGACAGGCTGCACAAAACATCATTAGGTGGGACAAAGCAAAGCATCTGCTTGCAATGCTGTCTGCAACTCCAATATGTAGCTTGAGTCCTTTAGCCATCAATTACCTTGGAGTAAAGCACTTGAGGCTGACAAGCCCTTTGTAGTGGTGATGAAGCAGGGTACTGTAATCCTGAGCTATTACATTGTCACAGGATTTTTGCTAAACAGAAATAACCAAAGTAGAGGAAAATTAATGTGTAATTTTTTTTTTCTTCTAACTCATGCTTTATGGTTTTTCTACTACACTTAGGAGATTTGTTGGATAACATGTAGTAGCTCATTGAACAATATTATCATCAAAATTGTCCAGTTTTCTCTTTCTTATTCTGGTGATTGGAGTGATGGGTGAAATGCTTTGTTTTGTTTTTTAGATGTTCTTGTTTTTCAACTTCTAGAAAACATGTGTTTAAAATACTGTATATTTTATTCAGAGGAGAAGGAAAAGTTTTGATTAACCTTTCCATGTGGGAGAATTCATTTCAAGGTTGTGGACTTTGGCCCAGTAGTGTTTCAATTTGAAAAGTAACTCAGAGGTGGCCAAGAATTTCCTTCCCTTAGGAAGGAAACTTTTTTCCATTATTTCAACACAAAGTGTCAAGATTGGCAGTGCAGCTTTGCCTGTACAAGGGTGGGTGTCTTGTTTCCTTTGGGGAACAAAGACTACCTTTCCTTTGCTGTGTCTGCATGTGTCTCCTGCACTTTGCACAAGTAATGCAAGACCAGATGGACAAGCTCTGTCACACAGGACCTGCAGTCAAGAAGAGATAGATAGTCCTTTGAAAGCAACAGGCAGATTGGGTATCTGCCTTTTCATATTACCTTTGAGATTAAGAACATAAGCGATTCTTTATTCTTTGTCTTTTAAGATGCCATTTAACTTTCCCAAGCAGCTGATTACACATTAATGTCCTGGAGGAGGGGGGGTATTTTTTGTCTTATCTCTGTGATTTATGGTTAAGCTCTCAAAAAATTGGATTCAGACACCTGAAACTCTCACTCATCTCACCAGCTCTAAAGAGAAAAGTGCTTCTGGTTTTGATTTATTCTAGAAATACACATTTTTTATTATGAAGCACAAATTTACTATAATGGCTTTCAGAATTGTAAGGAGAAGCTTTTCCAGCCTACTACACATATTGATAATGCAATACAATACATTGTCTTTTATGGCTTTGAAGTCCAGGTCTCAAAAACTCAACTTGAAAAAATCTGTTTGAAACTTGCAACTCACTCTGTGGAGGTGATTTGTATTGTAATGCTTGCAGACTGTGGTGTCTGTATTAGATTGAAAACAGCACTTCAATATTAGCAAAGCTGAGACAAGGAACATGCAATGCTTAATTTTATAAATATTTTGTTCCTTTTTGGAGCATCATTTGTCTGCTTGCCCGTGGTGACTGGCATGGCACTGTGTGATTCATTACAATATGACATGGCAAGAAACACACCTTAAGGGTACAACATTGTTTTCAGGAAAAGAGGGGCCCTTTTGGCACTAAGAAAATTGAAGGACAAAGTCTATAGGTATAAATGCATGTAGCTCTCATTGAAATTAAATGTCACTTCTTTCCAGATAAGAAGTGAAGAATGTAAGAGCTTTGAATTGTCAATGAAAATACATTGATAGACAAGGTCTGTCAGGGTCTGCTGAATTGAGTCACCTGCCTGGGACCTGTGGGTGCCACCAGCCCCACTGAGTGGGACTACCCTTCAGCTCTTCTGAGAGGGACCCCTGCACAGAGCCAGCATGGACACACTTCTTCCCCCTCTGCAATTCAGGTGGAGTTCAGAGGAGATCCTTCCAGAGCATGTGCTCAACAGGGCATGGCAGAGGAGCTGGAGAACTGGTTCTATGAACACAGGATGAGAGAGATGAGGTTGTTCTGCCTGGAGAAGGAAAGGCTTCAGGGAGACCTTATGGCACCTTCCAGTACTTGGAGGTGCTACAACAGAGCTGGAGAGGGGCTTTTGATGAGGGCTTGGAGTAATAGGACAAGGAGGATTTGCTTTAAACTGAAAGAGGCTAGGTTTAGATTAGATAAGGGGAAGAAATTCTTTCCTGTGAGGGTTGAGAGGCACTGGAACAGGTTGCTCAGGGAAACTGTGCATGCTCTATCTTTGGAAGTGTTCAAAGCCAGGTTCAATAGTTCTTGGAGCAACCTGATATGGTGGGTGGCGTCCCTGTGCATTGCAGAGAGTTGAAACTAGGTGATCTTTAAAGTCTCTTCCAGTGCAAACCACTCTGTGATGGTCTTCACTTCACTTCCTATTCCCTCACCATCCCTACCTGCTCCATGACTCTAGGAATGGCAACCTTCAGCAATCTGTCATGGAGGCCCAAGGTGCAGCTGAGAAGTTGAATTTATAAAACAAGGTGTGGACCAGTGAGGTCCAGTTCAGTTCCAAATAGGGCCATGACACACACACTGGTTTTTGAACTCTGTTTTCTTAATATAAATGCAGAAATAGTACAATAACCATACTGTGAACTACTCATTTTACACTCAGCCTGTCTGGATTCAGCAATACAAAACACTGTTAATCCCAGTGTCAGAGCTGGAAAACATTGTGCCTCTAAATGTTTTACAGAAGGAAGTTTCTCATGGGTGTCAAGGCTGTCATATAAATCTTTTTGGACATAGTGTCTCCATCCTCTGCAGTGGTCCCTGGCTATGTCAGTCTTTTCCTAACAGCAAGTTGCTCTGGGATCAAGAGAACCACACAGCACAGGGATGGTTCCCCTTACATTTTTGCTTGGCATGAAGTAGGAGTTGGTCCTGGCCCCAGAAAGGCAGTCAAATCAACCAAGCTTTCCAATAATTTCAGGATGCTCTGGGATTCCAGTGCTAAGCAAATTAAAAATGAGCACTACAGAGATTATTACAGGTAGCAGCCATAGCACCATGCAGGGAAAAGCTGACTCTACTCTCCTAGGACTGCTGAGCATCTGGTCCCTTTTCTATATTTCATGTCTCATTTTATTAGTAAAAACACTATTTCTTTTCAGCATTGACTTAGGGAGGAAAGGAGAGGCTGAGGAAGAAGATTAGCACATGAAATGTGCACTGCTAGACTTAACGCTGGTTTCAATGAGTGGAACATAAAAGGGAAAAACCAGGTTCCTGTTAGCTCTTGGCTGAAAACCTGGGGTCAGTGTTCCTGTGTGTGCACCACTTCTGGCCACCTGTGCAGTGAAACTCAACTCCACCCCATGTGTGCAGTGAATCCAGATGGCTCTGAACACACATGTAAATTAGTGTTCTTTCCAGCAGGGGTTACAGATCTGGTACTGTGTCTGTCACCCTCATAGCCCTGCCAGAGTGCTTTCCTGGTTGCTGACAGCAGCCTCTGTCTCTGCACCCCATTCATTCAAATTTACTAATGAAATGTTGAGGAAGCTCAGCTCTAGTAGTCTGGTGTTTTGCTCATGGAAATGGTGATACCTTAAATAAAAATATTTTGAGATCCTGGCAATACAGAAACTATTATTTAAAAAAACCCCAAACCCTATCTTGCATCAAAATAGTCACTTATGATGCTGGAGAAATACACAAAAAAGTCTATCTTGAGTTTGTGTGAAAATCAGGGAAACCTCCAAAGTTGTGTTTCATGTAGCTCCAGTCCCACCTTCTGGGCCAGCCAGCAGCCCTGGAATTTGCAGATTGTAGTCACTTCTTTTATTGTTTTCCAGTTATTAATTTTAAGACTTTCAAACAAAATCCCAGGCCATTCAATTACCATCAGAGTGCACACACTCTGCCATCCATCTGCTGAAGTCATCTTTAACTGATGTAGTCTTGTATCTGATATTCATAACTGTCAAGCAAATCTCCAACAGAATCCGCCTTCTGTTCCCACCTAGAAGACAGATTTTGCCATTTTTTTATACTCACACCTGTGCAGCTAGCAGTGTATTTCCACTGGAGATTTGTCATTGGTGGATGTACTTGTTGGGAACTGAGGTTACTTTAGTACATTCACAGAAAACAGAATTGCCTGTATATTTCAAGACCAGAAAGGATTACTGTCCACTCTGTCCTCTTCTGTAACACCATCCATAACATTTTACTGTTCTAAATCCTGATATAGTTTTAATACTAACACTTGACTAAGGTCTGTCTATTATAAAAAAGTTAGTTTCTATTTAACATTTAACTTGTAATAAATACACATCGCTATCCTGGGTATTAGCTACTCCCACTGATAAAAAAATTGCACCTTATTTCTTACTCCAAAAATACTGAATTTTGAGAACAAATACTTTGTTTTATTTAGAATGAAAATCTTTCCTATGCCCCTGCTATCTTTTCCAAAAGTTCTTAAAACCTTTGTTTGCTGCATCTGAATCTTCTCTTCATATAAATAAATATTTTCACCTCCATTTATTTTTTTAATCATAAAGCATATGAGACTTTGATTATTCTTAAACCTATAAAATCTGAGTAGTCAATCACACATTTTTCTTGGTTGTGGCTATAAAGACAATATACTTGCTAATAGTTGTGAGTGTAAAATAACATTGCCTCCTTAGTCTGATCCTAATCTCAAGAGAAAAAAACAAGTGATCTTTAAAACCTTCTTCTTCACTGCACTATGTTTTTATAATCTTGTATTCTGTGCCTGTCAGTAGCTCATTTCTCAGGGGAAGCTTCTTTGCCCCAGGAAGTTCCATGGTACTCCCTGTGCAGCAGCTTTACTGTCCTTCTCTGGCCTTGCTGTAGCTCTACAAGTTTGCTCCTTGTTTTCATGATGTGGGACACCTTATGAAATTTTCAGGTAGGCAGCTCAAAAAATCCAACAAAAAAGAAGAAACCCAGGACAAAGTAACTGTTTTCACAAAGCTTAGTTAAAATGTGGAACTCGCTGCTAATGAATACCCTGGATCCTGAAAGCTTGAATGATTCAAGAAGTGAATAGACAAAACTTCAGGGGAGTGAATCCCACCAGAGCTAGCAAACAGATAGAACCTCAGACTTGGGATGTCACTCACCACAGAACCCCTAAAGCTCAGGTTAGGAAAGGACCAACACCTGTGTTTCTCCTTATGTCCATGGTTAAATACTGGCTCATCAGAAGGAAGAAGGTGCTTGTGTCAGTCCTGCTACCAAAGGATGGGTGTGATGCCAGCTACAGAGGTGGGAAGGATTTTAAGTGCTCTTGGCTTAACTTTCATGAGGATTTATTGATCACCCTTCTGTGTTTGAAGCATTCCTCAGAGCAGGCTGCAAGAGGTATGATAAGATTTCTTATGCTGTGGCCTGCAGCACCTTTCCTGAAGCAAAGATTGATCCTTTTCTTTCTGTTGTTGTTATACTTATATAGGAAGAGGTTTGAAGAAAAACAATGTTACAATATCTTTTGAGTTGTTCTTTTTTAATGATGCTTGTATTGGAAATATTCTGTGCCCCGATATTCCTGCATTATCCTGGAAGGGAATTGAGTGTTTCTCGTGTCTACTAAAGGGGTACCTTATGTTTGGGAGTCTTTTGTATATAGTTATCTGTGCACTCCACTTCTGATAATACTGCCAGTGATGTCTTGTCCCTATAATTTTATGGAATTTCTTAGAGAAAAAGCATCACAGGGTTTTGCTGGTTATGGCATAGATTAGGGTGATGTTGTTAAAGGCCTTATTTTATATAAGGCCTTGGCCTTCTCAAAAATAGTTTTCATTTAATGAATCACTCTTATTTCTCAAAAATTCTATTTTTCCTATGTTGGTAGAAGTGCCAATGTTTAAAGTCCAGCATTTGTGCTTTGGTTAATCCTTTAATTCTGCTCAGAAGTATTGTCACACATTTCACACATACACAAAGTATTTTTTTTTTTTATATTCCTATCTTTCCCACTAGTGATGTATGGAATAACTTTATGGAGCATGCACATGATGAATAAAGGGGACTTAAATGGTTTTTGTACATTTTCCAGCTGACATCCCTAAAGGGGCAGAGAGGCAGAACAAGGCAAGGCAAAGAAGCAGATTGAGGGAAAGAGTGGACTATAAACAGGATATTAGTTGTGAGATTAAGAGCAGAGGTATTTGTAGAGGGCTTTTGCTGCTGATCCTGGTGCTATGGAAATTTATTCCGAGTTTAAGGGGACCTGATGCTTTCTATCTCCATCCTCTGCAGTGTGGAATATGCATCAGTGCCCACTGTAGCCCCATGTTCTTTTAGCCCTGATCTTGGTACACACACACAAGCAGTGTCTGGACAAAGTGATGTTACTTTGGCATGTATGCTCTGAGTAAAAAACCAAGCCTAAACTATCAAATGTTTTTTCTCTGCTGTGTATGTATGCATGCCAGTTTTTAATAAGACTGCCACTCATTTGTTCTGTCCTCTGCTCATAGAACAGCTCCAGATTGCTACTGTGTTCAGGCTGAGCTATACTGCTCTGCCTGGACTTGGTGTATTAATATCTAAAAGTATTCCCAGTTTTAACGTTTCAGAATCACAGGGTCTAGTTCTGCAAACCTTAAGCCCCATGAGCAATCCCTTGTCCACTGAAATCAATAGAATCCCTTGTGTGAATAAGGATTATGCTAGTGAATAAAGGATTTTTGGATCACGGCCCTAACCCTTTTTTAATTAACCTTCTAAGAAAGAATTTATACAGGAAAACTGTATCTCAGTGGTGAGCAGTCAATAAACCGTGTCTTTGTAACTCCTTCCTTCCTTTTTGGGTCCTTTGTGTGAGGCTAAAGTGAAATGGATCTCACTCTATATCTCTTCTTTACTTTCCTTCTGTCCAAGCCAGTCACTTCATAAATGTCATCATTTCTCTCTATTGTTCCCTTTTTGGGTGTATTTTCTCTTGTCTCATTCAGTGACTACTAGCTCAACTATTTTTTTACATTAGGAAGAAGAAAGGAGACAAAATGGATTGAAATATCAGGAATAGAGATTCCATCCTATTTTATCCTCTGGGAATCAAAATACTTGATTTTATATTAGGAATTCCATAAGTCAGATTTTGCTTTATGGAAGTTTCTACTTCCAATATTTCACTGTCAAAGATGATCTGTCCTAAATAAGAAATTCTAGGATTTGAAGGCTTAACTTTCAAGTAATCTCCTGTAATTTTCCATCTTTAGGTTCACCTCAGTGCCTTAAAATGTCCCAGTTATTGTTTGCCATTACAGATAATCACAGTGACCCCAAAGCAAAACCAGCAGAAAATAGAATAATACTAAAATGTGCTTGTTTAGCTAAAGTGTTTTCTGATAGTATTACAGCCTAGTGAGTCAAAAATGTTAGGAAATGGGGAAGATAAAAAAAAAAATGAAGATCTCCACTGCTCCTCATAGAAAAGGGCAGATTTCATTGCAATCTGTTGGACATAAGGGAATCCTAAACACTGCAAAGAGCATAATGTTTTCTCAACTCTGAAATGAAGCTGAAAGATAAATTAAATGTTCTTTTTTTTGTGTGAGTCAACAGAAGTCTTCTGTGCTGTCTGTTTTCCGATTACCCACAAATGTTTTTTTTACATTTCTGAGAGTATTTGTACAGTTTGTAAATTGTAAACACTGTCATACACTTCCTGCTTTGTTTGTGTGTAGGTGCCTGGCTGGAACTGTATCCCAGAGTTCGATGGTCTTTCCTGGTTTTTAACTGGATAATTGTGACTTAATGCGACAATGTTTCCTGGTGAATGTGCAAATGTTTACTCAAAATTAAGTGTAATTAAGGTTGCGGAAAGACTTGTGAGAATAAAATTTCAATTCATGCAAGTATTTGCAGGTATATGGATTTAACAGAAGGTTTGAATGTCTTGATTCAATACAGTACCAGGATAAAACAATCATTAATTTTCCTGCTGTTCATACCTCAGCAATTTTATTTCTAGAAGATTTTGAATTAACTGGTAAATGGCTTAGCTGATCCATTGAGAAGCAATGTCAGTTGTGTCACGGACACTTATTTAACTTGGAGAGTAGCAGGGATTTCATAATGCTCACACTGGCCTCAGCCCAGTTCTTCCTAAAGAACTTGCACTTTATTTGTTTGCCTTTCCTCTGATATTCTTTTGAACTTGTTCCTTCTTTTCTTCTCTCTTCATACCGTGTGTGTTCAAAATAATTTATTTTGTTCTGTGAAGATTGATGTCTGTAATGACCAAGTCTCATCTTTCTTCTCTTCTCTCTCTTCTTCTTTTTTTCGTTTTTTGTTGGGTGTTTTTTTTTGGTTTTTTTTTTCATAATAGTTGTTAACAATATAGATTTTGTGCTAAATACATGCAGGAGTAAGTATGGAAATGTAGCAGACAGCTTCTGGTGCATTAGTTTTAAAGGAAGCTAACTTTGGAGAGGTATTCAGTATAGTATTCCTCCTTTTAAAAATTCTCAGGAAATCCAATATTTTTCTTTTCCTTGGGCATATTAGGCAAAGACAGTAGATTCATGCCTGCAAATTTTACAACTCGGGGTTTACAACTCTTTAGAGAATCTTTTTGTTTTGTTATCTTTCCGAGTTTTGCTGGGGAAAAAAACCCCACAATTTTACAATTTCCAACTTTGCAAATGGTCTAAGGATATTCTCAGCTCTCTCTGGTAACAATCTGCAAGCAAGGATTTATTAGGGTAGAAAGGTCAGTTTTTCTGGTTTGACTCCCCTCAAGCCAGACAAGGTAATGTTTGCAGCAGCTGGCTCCAAATGCTGGTATTGCCAGCTCTGTGTAGCCTTGAATCCTTCTGTGTGGCATGTTAAACACCATTGTTTTGTAAGTTTATTCTTTTTATTCTGGAATAAAGGCTGAGGTGGGAAGGGATATTACTTTGACCCTTAACATGAAGAAATGCCTTCTCCATATTTCTAACTTATCTTGTTACTACACTCCCCTGTCCTCTAATGCTCCTCTACCAGACCTCCAATAAGTCACTTAATTTCTGCTATCTGAGACAAGCTGCTGTCTAATCTCAAAATTTCCTTCTTTCTTTTAACTTGTGTTTCATTCCTTGAGTTTGTTGCATCATACTTGTAATTCCCTTGCTAATGCTCTGTCTTCTAGGCTTTATCTCTTGGTCTCAGAAAGGAGTTAATAATCCTTCTGAAAAATTCATACATCTAGCCTTTCACCCTAATTTTTTCTCAGATAAATTTTTACAGCCTAAAAATCCTCTGCTGTAAAGTTACATATAGCTCTTGATCTCTGTTTTGCTTTCAGGGAGTTATCATTTTAAGTAGACTCAAATATACAGTCTGTTATTTACAAGACTGTTTGTTTACCCAGTTAATACCATAACTTAAACCCAAATATACCAGTCCTCAATTTATTTACCATGAATGACTCCTTTTTGTAATCAAAAAACCTTTAAACCTCACATAAAAGGTTTCTTAAAACTACAGCTTATCTGTTTCCCACAAAAGTGGTGCTGTCAAAGGATTGCATCAGTATTTTAGATTTTTAAGTATTCCTATGGCTGGATTTCCAAAACAAACTGACCATTAAGATTCTCTGCAGGCAGCAGTCTTGTGGGTTGGTTTGTTTGTTTGTTTAATTAAAGTATATATTAATTTTTGCAAAAATAAAAACTCAAAGCTCTTATTATGACAACTTTCTTTGGTTATTTAAGGGGGTGGAGTAAAAGTTTATGTTCTAAGCAAACTGATTTGGCAGTTGAGGTTACAGCAAATTTTCTATTAATACTGATAGAAAATCTTAAAATCATTATGGGAGACTTGCATGGATAGAAGGAAGACATTTGTAATTATAAATCTAATGGTATTTTTTTTTTTATCAATAAAGAACTGCATAGTAAGTCCCCTTGTCATATTCCCAGTGCAGTTCAGAAAAGTGAGAATGTTTGTGGTAGGCACTTCCCATTGCGGATAGTTTGCATTTATTTGAGATTTTGGTACCCACTTTCCAAGTAATTTTTTCTCAACTATAACTTTTCTGGTGCTTGGTGTCTCAAATGCAGTACTGTCCATCAAAATCCTAAATTTTCCAGAGTAATTCCAGACACAGAATAAAACTGAATTTGGTTCATATGGGATCAGTGATTCTTTCAAACCCAGTTAAGGTGTTCTTTTTAATACCCCTTTAAATACCTAACTGCAGTGAGAAAGATTACAGAGTGGTGAGAGAACAGCAACAAGACACTCTCTTGCTTGGTGCAGAAAAGAGCAAGAAAGAGCAATTTATTGAAGGAAGCCATTGCCTTAAATAAGGCAGTTCGTGCAAAACAAAATACAGACAAATCTTTGGTCAGAGAAGGAGACACCTCCCTGGCTTTCTCAGGGATCTTGCAGGTGTTTATCTCTGTTATGATTCTTTCTCTTGTGTTTACAGTAAAGAAGGAGTCTCTAGCTTGAGAAAAATCCTAGCTGAGGCTGAGAAAATGTCATGGCCTGAGAAAGGCCTGGCTAAAATGTGCCTAAGCCTTCTGCAGTGTCCACACCTGACAAATTTCTAACAGTTTACATTTGTTGGTGGAAGACACTAGGCAATTACTGAACATCTCTGTGTGTCTAGGAATTGTGGGTTTTGGTTCCAGCATTATGCAGAAGGGGTTACAGAGAGCCTGGGGTTTGCACCTTGATAATGGCAAATGCTGCAAGGATAGAGAGGAGCTGAGGGATAAGGTAAAGCAGGGATGCTTTACACTGCACTAGAGAACTGGTCTGGATCAGGCAAGAGGAACAATGTATTATAAAAAATGATATCAGTAATGAGGAAAAGGTGATACTTTTACAGAGTGTAATGAGGGCTAAAGCCTATAATGTGCTGTATAGCTTAACAGCTGGTATTAAATCTGCAGACAAAACATTTGCTGAGAATGTAGAAAATCTACAGAATTACCTTTCTGGTATCTGCTGAGTGTATCTGCTTTTATAAAGAGGATCAAAAGAGAAAATGAGACAATTCTTGAATTTGTCAGTTCAGAAAGGATTTAAATTATGTGTTAAGAGACTGGATGGCATATTATATGCAGAAATGAAACAGTCTAAAAATGGTTATTGGCTGGAGTAATTGATCCAGAGCAGGACACTGAGGGTGGCAGGGCTGTGGGAGACACTAAAATGCTGTGGGCAGCCTGTATGACCACTAAGTACCCAAAGCTGAAAGCTCAAACCAGACGAGCAAAGCAGCATGTCTTGTCTCTGTCTTAAGCAAATGATGCTGATCTGAAATAGCTAAGAGAAAAAGGGAAAATGCAGACAAGACACGCAGGTTCCAAACCTATTACCCCTTACAGAGGTGACAAACAGCATTTGGAGATGTGGTGCTGCACAGGACAGTGTCTGTTGTGTTCTGTTGTAGGGTATTGTAAAAGCAGTAGTATCTCTACAGCAGTTCAAGTTAGGATACAATAGCTTAAGTGTTATTGTATTTTGTTAGAAGTAGAGGGACTTGAATGTGAAATGTATTTTTGGCAGTATGCTCACACACCAGGAATGAAGTAGCAGTGAATTTGATGTTTTAAATGTATGGAAAAAGAAAATTACCTCTTCCAAGAGCTCTTGCACTGAAGGTGTAATGTGTAACTATAAATTCTCTATTCTTCTATAGCATGTTGTGAAGTTTCCTACATGTTCTAGGAAGATATTAATATCTTAAAATTGTGTTTTGGGGAGAGGTGGAACATGCAGCTTTCTTGGTTTCTGCAGGAATTAGGAAAAAAAAGAAAAAGGTGGATTATAAGCCCCTCTCAGAAATTTTAGGGCAACGTGAGTGGAACTCTGCAACATGTTTCTACCATCTGGAAACTAGTTAAGGCTCTGTACATCCAAACTGAGGTCCATATTAACTCATACTTGCAATTTAGTAACTTTTAACTAAAACAGTGGGTAAACTTGTTCCCTTAGTTAGTGGTAAGCTCTGAAATCTACCTAGAGAAATATATCTATAAAATTGGAAATTGAAGTTGATAGCAAGAAACACCTCTTCAAAGACAGTTGCAATATCACCAGCTAATCCTAGCAATGCCATCAGTACTTGTTTTTTAGTAGTGAACAGTAAAACTGATGTTTTATGACACTGTTAGCACTCAGTGCTACTGGAAATTAGTGGTGTAGAACACCTTAAATAGCACTGCTGAGAAACTGATAGAATTTGAAGGTAATATGAAAAATCAGGTGGGTTTTTTTTTTTTCTTTTTTGGAGATTCAACTATGTTATGGCTGGCAGAGTTTTACCTAAGCCTTGTGATTTTTCTTGAGGAGCCTTAACCTTCAAATGTTCCCCATCTGAGCCCCTTTGCAGTCAGTCAGTTATTTCTGTAGGGTTTTGCCTAAGGCAGTAACAATGTTCGATCTACAGAATGAACTGTTACAGAATGAATAGAAACACATTGATTCACATGGCATTTTCAGACTTTTCATGAGTGATGGTGCTCATATTGTGCGAGAAAGTCCTTACACACCTTTGTCTATAAAGCTACCTTATGATGCTTCCCTAACTGGAGCAGTAATTTCACATCTGATGGAAGATCAGAGTGAAAGGTTCATTGCCTTTGCCTCTAAATGCCTTACTTTGGCAAAATGGAGCTGCATGGAAATTGAGAAAGGATCTCTGAGCTATTCTTAGCAGTTTAAAACTTTTCATCAGTGTTTTATAGGTAATGATTTATACTGGTTGAAGATCATCAATTGTACTTTCAGCTTTAATGCCCTAAAAAAAGAGTTCCAACCATAACTATTGCAAAGCTTTTGGGGTGGGAAGATGACTAAACTGAATTGATTTCAAAATTATCAACAGCTTTCTGAATTTTTGTGTGGCAAACTTTTCACTAAAAAATCATCATTAAGGGAGGCCTATAGATTCTGCATGGCACAAATTTGAGGTCTTGAAAAATGCATTAAAGTAATCTAAAGATTAAAATTTGTACAACACAAAGTGGGCAAGTTTGTACGTACAAACTATTACATCAGCAACATAACATCCTTCTTCCTACAAATGTGTCTTACAACTCCTCCTCTCATCTTTGGAAGAATTTTGTGTTCCTCTGTGATTTCTACAATTTTGTCCTTCCCATTGTGTTTCCAGTCACGTACTCACCCCCTAATAATTTCTATCACCCCCGTTTTTGTTGTGTCCTGTTTCATGGTAAAGAGAAGTGGCTGGGGTGGTTTGTGTTTGGGTGGTTTTGTTTTGTTTTGGTGGTTTTTTTGACTTTTTTTTTATGGTGGGATAGTTAATTTTTTGGTTTTGTGTTTTGTTTTTTTTTTGTGGTTTTGTTTCTTAAGGAATTAAAATAGTTGTGTTTTTACTGATATGTCAGGTTTGGTTGCATTTGGTGGGTGGATGTAGAAGTGGTTGGAGGATAGAAACAGTTAAACCAGGCATGTTTAACCTCAGAGATGGCATTCTGCAAAGTACCTGAGAAGTTACCTGATAAGCCTTGTAAAATTGGATTTCTCCTGTTGCTCTTTCATTATAGTCATCACCTAGAAACCAGGATTAAGATTGCCTCTTTCTCTTCTTGCTGGGCTCAGTTACAATCATTAAGATGTGATTTTTAAAGGGCCTGTTTTTTTACAAGTTTAGGGAATATTTAAATTCCAGGTTGTCTGTCTCACTCCTCTATCTCAGCAGTGAGGGACTTCTACAGAAATAGAAGATATAGCATAATGGTCTCAAGGGTTTTAAAAATGCATCTTATGCCTAAATATTTTATTTTTCACCAGAGTTTAACTAGCAGTATTTTGTTTAGACTATGCTGGGCCATTTGTTAGTTATGTACATCTCTCTGTTTGTGGAATCTAATTCTTTTACTTCATTAGATATTCACTAATGCCCAAGATATAGCAGTGAAAGGACTGGAAAGTGTAAAATTCTCATTTCTGAACTTGGATAAATTGCATAAATTTAAAGAACAGTATGTTGTTCTCACCTTGAGGGCCCTAATTTTTCTTTTTTTTTTTTTAAATAAGCAGAATGTCAGAGCAGCTCCTCACCACTCTGACAGTGCATTACTGCAAAGATTTATTCATACTTTCAGAAAAGGAGTGACTCATACCATAGCATGGGCAAAGTTAACATACAGTGAAACATCGGATTTCTTTGGGGTAGCTGGTGCACAGAACAGGCCATTACAAAGCAGATATTGGATATGTCACTGAGGAGCTAAATTTTTAACTCTCTCAAGATTGGGGTGTTGTTTGGTTGCTTGGATTTTGTTTGTTTTGTTTTTAATCCAAATAGATATAGGGATATTGGAAGGAACCAGAATAATTGGGGGGTACCTTGGGTACTTCTTTTTATTGAAGGAGGAAAATGAACTGGTGAGATGCAGCAAAGATAAATTATGGAAGCTTGGGGTGATAATGTCACAGTTTTATCCATCATATTTTTAAGCAGAGGTGGTATAGAATGAGGCACAGACTAGTAGGATGTTTACCTGGATATTCTGTAGAAGGGATGCTTATTGAAAATACAGGGCATCAAAACATCCAGGCAGGGATGTGTGCTGGTACCAGTGAGCTTTTTGTTTGCTTTCACTTGAAGGCATTCTCTGAGATATTTTATGTGAAGTAAGAAATGGTATCTATAACAAATACCCTTGTAAGTTCCAGAGTATTTATTTAACACCTGCTGACCATGCTGGAAGGCACATTATACATCATCACCCAGCAGACAGACTGCTTGTGCACTGCACTACATGATTTTGGTAGTCAAGGCTGCAGTAGTCCTTAGTGTGGAGTTTCTCAGGGTGCTCACTTTGCATAGCAGGAGATCCTGTTAATGAGCACGGAGCAGCTGCTTGGACTTCTGGAGGGTGGCCAGGGTAGCTCCTGCAGCCTGTGCAAGGGCACAGCAGCAACATGGGGCAGCTTTCCAGCCTTTTGCAGCAGGCTGTGCTTGTTGCTGTCCAGAGGGAGAGCTTTTTTTCCCCAGCCTTCACACTTCTGGAGGAATGGTAATGTAGGATAATTGCACCATGATCGGGTATGACCAATTATTATGGATTATTATAGGTCCTCTCTGTATGTACATAAAATATATGATTAGGCTTTTTGTATTACAAATAGACAAGTATGGGTGTGTGGAAGTGCTAATGTTGTGAGGACAGTGTTGGCAATACACAGGGTAGTATGTGTGGCACCACATCCATTGAGTAGATGTAAGCTGAGAGGTGGTCATCAGATATATCAAATGCTCAGAAATTCTGTACTATTTATGGAGATTAAAAAAGTACTTTTTAGATCAGTTTGTCCAGAAATTTCTGCTGTTATCTTTGTGGCAAAATCTGAGCACTTAGCCAACTGATGTGCAAATACTATGCAAAAAGGTCAACTTGGATCTATTCATCAGTTGGAATCAAATGATGATCTTGAATTGTGATGAACAAATGAAGACCCTTTGTTTCCTCACTGACAATCAATACAAGTGTTTATATTCCAACACACTTGAGGTAACTTTTTTTTTTTGCCTCCTTTTGTTAAATCTTAATTTCACAAGTGGCTGTTGACATTTTGGAGTGAATAATAAGAGGCGAACATCAAGCAAACAGTGTAATCAATCTGAAAATACACTGAATTGGGACTGTAACAACACTTTCTCATCCTTCACCTTCATCAGGTTAACCCTGTTCTAATGCTCTGCAAAAGGCTGCCAAAACACTGCACTTTGTTAAAACATATAAGAATACCTTGGTTATAATTTATTTACTCTCTGAGAAATTTGTTCCTCTTTGCTTCTTAAATAATAAAATTGTACGAAATTTCTACTTATTTAACTTTTAAAGCAATGTAGGTCTACAAAATGGCCCTTTTGCTTTGTCAAGTCTTAGGTCATGAGTGAAAAGCCCAGCAGTGTGGCTATTATCTCTTCTGTCCCAAAATCCTATTTTCAGAAACACACACTGATTTGTGTGCTTCATTAACATTTGTTTCTTCTTCACCATAATAATGAGCTGTTTGTATCTTGCTCAAAAATAGACATAGATTAATGCAATGTTGACTGCAAAATCACCAAGGAAGACAACTGCTGCACTAGATAAACTTTATAGGTCACATTCTTCCAGTTTCAGTCTGTGATGACTCTTTGTGTAATAAGGTTGGCAAGGGTATTGATTATCATAGAATAAACCCTGGAGTATTTTAGAAGTGTAAAGCATGACTGCCAGCATTTGACTTCCTAGAAAGAGAACTGTTTGGTAACATTTGGCATCATCAGAGATGCCTAATTAGTGAACACATGTTTACAGGTATTTATGCATAGCAATCCACACAGAAACTTGTAGGCACAAAAAAATGTGCAGTTTTACTGGAGGAAATGCATTAAGAAATTAGAACTGGAAAAATGCGAAGCACTTCTACATGGGACAAGAATTTAATGTTGCTTGTAGTATCAGTAATAAGAATTACTGTTCCATTTCTGATGAAGGTGTGCAAGTATCTTGCACTTAAGTAAAACATATTGGCATTGATTCTAGAAGTTTCTGAACATACCAGAGGCAAGGGATTACAGTAACAACCTAACTCAAGTTAGAGAGTTTCTCAGCCTTGTACATCTATCCATTAAAAACAGACCTGTGAACATCACTGGGTCTTTTCCACATAGCTGATGGAATGATTTGATCCTTTTTTTTTTTTTTTTTCTTGATACATTCTCTGTACATATTTCAGAGTCTTAGCAGAGTAGATATAATTGCATATTGCACAGGTTGATTTTCCATTCCTGTGATTTCATCAGGCCAAGACACACACATGCCTTTTGTCTTCTTTCCCATTGCTTCTTCAGTTTGGAAGAATCTTCCTGGGAATTCCAGGAAGATTGGGATGGTTGGGCATATTTTCTCTCCTTGTTCTTTCTGTTCCCTTCACCGTGTGAGTTCAGTGTAAATCTGCAGGACTGCTTTATCAGATGGAGTGGGAACCAGCTGTGTCTTCAGCCCTGTGGATCCTTAAAAGATAGCACTGAGGCACTGGGGATCTTTTTAGTGCTGTATAAGAAATACTTGCCTTGCTGGGAAAAAAAATACAAGAACACAATTGGCAAGTCTTAATAATAAGTGAATTCAATGGTTATCCCATACATCCTTTTTTAATAATGTGTTTCTTCCCAGGCACAATTTTTCAGTGCCTAGGAATTTCCCCCCTCCTCTTTTAATTAATTATTCAATGTACCTTAATATCACTGACAAAAATGTTTGTGACACTTCCCTCTGTGAACACAAAACTTCGTAAGCCACCTTTATAAGGTTCCTTCTGACATCAACCATTTACAGTCCTCAGGAAGGCTGAGAATTGTACCTGCAGTTTAGGTGTAAATCTTCATGTAACCTCTCCAAGGAGAAGCACAGATTGCTGCAGGTCTTTACACCGAGATTCATTGGAAAGAATCTGAATTCAGGAAAGGCATAATGAGGGGAAATGGCACTAGACATAAATCTTTAAACAGAAGAAAGGTGTGTATATATTGCCCTGAGCAACATTTTGGACTCCCAATTCTCATGGGTTGACCAAGTGCCACATGTTGGAACCTCCCCAGTTCTTAAAGCCAATGTGCCTCTGCAAATTGAGTAGACACTGTTATATGGGTGTAATATTTACTTCTTACCATAAGCTTCCTTGTTATTGTGATTAGTCACAGCAGTGTGCACTGTATTTTGGAGCACGTTAGTCATGCTGTGGATATGTCATAACTTGTTATTAAGACAAATGGCTGTTCATGGAAGAAAGGTTGCACGTGTGGAGAAGAGATTCCATGAGACCACTTGTGCATCACCTCAATCAGTGATTCTCAGGTTTACATGTGTACAGAGGCCAGGAGGGCAGGAGATGTTGGATTTCTGACACTGTTTTGTATTGACAGATGGGAAAAGTGTGTGAAGAGAAAGCACACAACGTATTTCTTCCTGAAATTATGTTGCTGACTCTCTAAGCTAGGAATCCTCAGGAGTTTTGTAATAAAACCAAACTGTCATCTTGCAGTATTTCAGTCATCATATTCTGCATGAATCATCAGATATTTATTTTTCTTAATATTGCAGAACCCATATTGGTCTATCTACCAGTTGCAGAACACTTAAAATGACCTTAAAAATATGAAGTGCTGCTTCAGGCCATCTAGTAAGAATACTGAAGGCCTGAAAATACAATTTTTCAGTATCTTTTTTCTTCTGCTGTTGATATCATACTTACTGCCCACTTAACTAAGCAACAGTATAGCAGTTGAGGACCAATTATCATCTGCAGTGCAATTATTTAGGTACTACTAGTGGTTTTTTTGGACAGTTTAAAACAAATGTAAACACAAAAGAAGATGCAAATAAATTAGCAAGGCAGCTTAAATTTAGTGCCGGCAAAAGCAACTTGATTTCACATTGCTAGGTTCTAAATATGTTGAATCTGTTTTCTACCAAACACGGAATTAATCTATAGAACTCATTGCTACAAAATAGTATGCTCTTAATGGAATTCATTGACCAGATATTTGCATGGCTACTGAATGTGACAGCCGTGATGGGCACTGTGCAAACATAGTTCTGAATATTGCAGATTCTGAGAGGATTTGCAAATTAGAAAGAAACCCTCCCCAGAAAGTGAGTTATTTAATAGTCATAATCATAGGATCTCCTGAATCTCCACTGCCTCTGGTTGCTCTGGGAGGTACAATGTTCTGTCTGTGCAGGTGTAGAGAAGTTACGATCAGTCTTACTGGTGATTTCATGACAAGCAGGCTATTCATCAGTGCTCAATCCTGGAAGGCACTGACCAGGTCCCTCAGACACCTGTCCTGCTGGCTGAACTGGTGTCTGGAAGCTGAAAGGTGGTGAGCAGCAGTTTATGGAACACCTTGGTGCCACATATAAAAATACTTTTATTTTATTTTGATGTGTAGGACTCTTTCCCCATCCCGCTCTCTCTGTGAGATGTTGCTGTTCCTCCCCACAGCTGCTGAATATTGTGGCTAATATTGAATAAATCTGATGGTGGTGCAGAAGTCTCCAGCCCACTGTTGACAAAGAGATAGAGAGCAGTGAGAAACTGTGATAGACACAGCCTGGCTGGAGCAGAACTGGAGTTTCTCTGGAAACAAAGCTGGGCTCCCTGAGTGCTACTGCACCTACAAAGAAGCTCCTCAACCTTCAGCTTCTCTATCAAAACCAGAAATATTGGCATCTTATCAGTTCAGCCTGGCTTACATGATGCCCTGTGGCCTGTTTTGCTGAGTTACTTTCAAAAAGGCAAAATTATTTCAGGCTTTAAAGTGCACTTTTTTAAAGCTAATAGAGCTGCATTGGAAGAAATCTGAAATAGAAATGACTTAAAAGCAATATGAAATATCAGTCCTTGCAAGGTGAACCAATATTTGAATAAGGATAAATGCATATATATAAATAAACAGAAGATCTTCAGCTTTTCATGTAGCTTCTGAAGATTTAGAATTAAAGGGAAATTTAGCAAATATATAGATAGTTAAATATTCATCTTTAATAAATAATGCTCTTCAATAATGTGTATTGTTGTAGTAATGCATAATAAGGAGTATTAAATGGTAAGGATGGCTTTACTGTCATTTAAAATTCATTCTGCTGTGGTTGGGGGCAACACCCTCAGTAAGAAGCAAGAGACAAAGTTCCATCTTAAACTGACAGTGTTGAATTCCCAGTGAAACTGCCATGACATTCCTGTGACAGTGATTGTGCTAAGCCACTGATGTGAAGAACACTTTAAAGTTCTTCAGTAGTTCTTTTGCTGCCTTTAGTCCAAGTTAAATGGTTAAAACCAGGAAAACAGAACTTCTGGCCTTCAAGTATCTATTGCTGTGCTGGCCTTTAAAAGCTGAGGGGTTTATGGTGTAAGATTGAAATGCAAGCTATTTGGGGGATTCTCACCCAGGTTTTTCTGTCATAAAAGCTTTATTCTCTTGTAAACACAGTAGTTTCTGCAAAGTTACTGTTACATTATGAAGCTGCTGGAAATTAGATGGATAAATTTAAAGATGTCCTTAAAGGCTTACATAAGTACACAGAACCCTTGGGGAGGGGGGAAGGCTATTTATGTGTTCTAAATTTGAAGTTTTCTCCATAGGATTTAGTCTCAGCTGTTGAAATTAACTCAATTTCTGTTTTCTTTATATCTACGTTGTTCTGTAGTGGAACCTCTCATTTCAACATGCAGAAATGTTGTTTCTGTATTATTAACACTCAGATGGAGGTGGTAATATTGCCACTGCAGTTTAATACCCTCTTTTGCTTTGCCATCAGATGGGTTGTTGATGTAGAAAGTCAAGCAGTGAAGTGAAATACCCATGGTGATATGTGAACGGGTCAACACGCTTTTCAGGCATCTTTGCCAGGAATCATAAAGTGTGTGGAGCATCCATTTAAATTTTTATATTTGGCTGCATCTCATTCAATTAGTCTATCAAATTCCTCATTAAAGTTCTTGAGCATTTAGAACTACATAATTAAAATACCATTACACTTGGTGGAGGCGAAAAAAATCTTTAAAGTGCTCTGTATCATTAGGAAAAAAAATCCCATCAAGGAGTGATATTGCATTAGTATTCATTACTATTAAAACATGTTGGAAGTAGAAAGAATAAAAAGGATTCATTTTATAATGCCAGCTCCAGGAATGACCTGAGGCTTCAAGTTTATATTGATTCCTTTAGTTTCTGGTTTCTATGTGATCACTGTGTACATACAGGAAAAATTGACTGAGGAGAGACATTTCAGCAAAGCTCCCACTGTTCAACACCTACCCATACTTCCCTGAATCACCAATTTCAGTACTGATTGCTGTTAAGAACACACTTCTAATGAAGTGATTATAAGAGTAAAAATGAAGGATAGTTTCATGATAGTATCTTTTATTACCTCTCAGTGATTGCAGACTATGGTATGTAATAAATCAATTGATCAGTCAGAAAGCAGATCCCCAGACAAAACAAACAGGAATGCAACAACCTCCCCATGTAATGGGGAAACTGTCCCAGAGCGAGATATGGGGCCTAACTTAGGATTTAAATAGTGCCACTTGAGATTTTTTTTCTCAGTATGTCATAGACTTTTCACCAGAAATTTTTTTTATTGGCACAGCAGGCAACTAATGGCTTGTCCTGTTTTTGCATTTTAGTACAAAGGGCAAGAATACCAAGCCTATGGCACTCATGGGAATGACAGATAATCACAGCCCTTGAGCAGGATGCAAAGGTGTGTATCCCACCTGGCACACCTGGAGCAGTTTGACACAGACTCAGCAAAGGCAATATGCCACCTTCATTTATAAAACACAGGACACAACACACTTGAAAAATACTGATTTTCATATTTTCTTGGAGAACAACCCCTGGCAAATTCAATTAGCTCTTCTCTTTGCCTTTTACTGCCTTTCAAAAATAATTGTATCTCTAAGATTTTCAGTAATTGGTTCTGTTGCACTTATAGTTAATTATATATTTTTGATTAATGTATTATATTATGAAATAATTTGCTTAGAATATCTGATTTAATTTCCAGGTTATTGTCCTTCTCAGCAACCTGGGAATTGGCTTCCAGATAGTGATGTGAATGGGTTTTGGTGACAAGCATTATGATTCAAGATAAATCACTGTATTGTAGTTAGTGAGCTTTATGTTGTCAAACATGTCAAATATTGCCTCTTAATTGATTTCATTTCTAATTTTAATTAAATTTGGTATTCACAAAAACCACTGGAAAGAGCAGAGTTTAAAAGTAAAGCTTTTCAAAAGCATAGAAATTGGGTTCAGTAATGCCAAAGACACCTTTCATCTCATAACAGACATGTGAAGACAGAGTTTTGTATTTGCACAGACACTTTTCTATGGTTTAATTTTAGATGGGGCCTTTATTATATAAAAGTTTCTGATTTTTAAGTTTATTTTTATTTTGCATCATTTGAAGCAATTAAGTGGCTTTAACTTTTAGGCAAATGGAGAAAAGTTTACTGCAAAAAGAAAACATGAAAAAATAAGTTTCCACATTTGTAAATCATCGTAGATGTTTCTTTTCAGTAGCTCTGTAATTCTGTACCTTTATTTTCTAGGGTGATTAAATTAGATGAGATATTTAGACCTTGAAATCAAATGAGCGATCTTACCATTTTGTGAGAAACCTCTTGGAATTTAAATCTCTCAATACCCAAGCCAAGTGGAAAAGTACTTATATTTGCCTAAAACAAATCAGAAAGGGAAGGGGATTAAACAACTGACTCTAATTGACCACTTAGAATGTATGGATACCACGTGCTGGTGCATTGTGAGGATTAGACTGTCCTTGACTTGCTAAACACGGATTTTCAAAACATGCCAGGAAGGCTCGGGTAATTGAGAAGGTGATTCAGACAGCACTACTTTCAGGAGAAAACCAGTTTAATTTTAATGACCTTTCCAGAAGTCTGAACTTGTTCTCTTGTTTACACGTTTTTTGCCTCTTTACTTCAAGAGTGCAGTCAACGGTAGTTAAAACCCTGCTGGAAATCCTGTCTTTGTGTTTTCCTTGCTGAGGATATTTTCTCTTTTTTTTTTTTTTTTTTTTTTTTCCTAGCATTGGCAACTTGGATACTATTAAAATACATTGCCTGTGCCAGCTGCTCTCATGACTAAAATTTTGAGAAGTTCTGTGAGATGCTGATTGCAGCTTCTCAGGTTCAGGTTCTGACAGTTGCAGCCATGGCAGGTGATAAATCTGTTTCTGTCTCTTCAGATTGCTCTGGCATTATCTGTGTGGTCTTTTGCTGATGATAGTGGTTTGTTTGGGATTTTTCAGCTAATTTCCCCCTTTGTATAGGATTTGCATTTTAGCAAAATACCTTCTTTGGAAATTTGGCTGATGTCTGAGTGTAACATCAAAATTAGCTCACCCTGAGCTAATGAGTTTCTAGGTAGGTAATTCCAGTAATTGAGTTTCTAGGTAGAGATTTAAAAAAGAAAACAACAACCTCACTCTTCAGAAGAGTATTTAATCTGTGTTTTCCAGCTATGAAAACTTACTTTTGAATGACCTAAGGTGTAATATATACTTCAGATATTTTGGTATTTTTAATATAATTTTGCTGCTTCCAGGCAGGATTATTTGATAATTAACTTGATGTGGTGGTGCGGTGTGGTTAAAGAATAGACAAGATACAAATAATGAAGACCAGTCAAAGAAGATAATTGAAACTGCTGGGGGTTATATTTGCCCTTGCATCAACTTTCTTTTAAAATTCTCCTTCATGTAAATCTAATGAACTGGAACAATTCAAGTCTTCTTCAACAACTAATCAAACACATAGTATATTTTTTTAATGGTGAGAAATCACAGATCCAGTTGTGGTTAATGAAAGCTGTGGTAGCTCACCACTCATTAAAATCATGTTTTATGTGTATTTTTTAAAGGAAGTGGCAGGATCTGGCAATCATAAGCCAAAAGCCTCTGAGAATAGAGCTGGCCAATACTATTTTTTCAGTTAGAAAAGAACCTACCAAAGCTGTACAGTTTAATTAACAATTTATTAAAAAATTCTGATGCAACCTCCTCTGGGACTGCATCAAATAAACACTAATAATGATATTAATATTAAAAGTTTGAGAGTATTTGGCTTATCCTAACCACAAATTAATATCTTGTATAAGTTTGATTAACCGAAAAATAACATAACTGCTTTTTTTTTCTGTATACACATAGATGTTTGTGTAAGCATATAAATATATAAAAATGTATAAGCATGTTTGTATATGTTACATGTATTTGTGCTTATGCAGACATTTAATCTGTACATAAATGTGTGTCCATATACTTAGAATTTGTGGATAACAAATAAAATCTTCCTCTGCTACTAAGGCTCTCACTATTCTCTTTAAATAATGATTGCTTTTATTGGTATCCTAACATACATCCCAGCTATCTTCAAGAGGAAAATATTAATTTAGTGTTTACAAACAGCAACATTAAATGGATCAGTAAATACAAGGAACCAGTTTTATTTTGTTGGTTTTTCCTTAGTGTTTTATAATTGATTAGACTCTATAGATAATTAGACTCCTTTATGAATTTTATTAAGTTTTTTAATTGATCAATGGTTTTAGTGTGAGGCACCCAGAAATCTGAAGCGCTTGGATTTTAGTTTTCCTATCTGCAAATATATCTAATTCTAAACTGGCACCTGCATGTACTGCAATGGAAGCACTTTGATTCTTATCACTTCTTCTCCACCAGGCAGCTGTTGATGGTGTGGGAGGGAGGCAGAGCTGTGTTTGCTGTATCTCACCAGCCCAAAAAGGGCCCCTGGCCTGGCCTTGTGTGCTGGGGTTGTCCTGCTGCTCTCCAGAGGCTGACACAGCTGCCACTAATTGCATCCACCTTGGGGTTATTTTACTTAATTCAAAGAAACATGGTAAAGAGCAATATTTTGGTAATTCCTTGTGTGTTTTCATGCTCGCAAAGCCAACTACATAATTCATATTTTCATGTATTTTTGGAGTTGGCCAGCTGTTCTGTTGGAAGAAGGGGGTTTTGCCTATGAATAGGGAAAAGTTACAGAAAAGACTTGCTCTAGCTGGAATGCAGGGGAGAATTTGGATCTCAGAGAGGAGATGTAGGTTAAAACAAGGTGTAAGTATTTAGAAAAATGTGCACAATTGTGCTTCTCTGCTTCCTTGAAGACATTGGTAGGAGAGGCTACCCAAGGTCTCTCAATAGAGTCCTTAAAATAAAGCTCAGTATAAATACTACTGAATTAGAGCCAGTGAGTTGTCTGACCTTTTCTTTAAAGCTAAGAATATTGGGTACTGTAAAGGTGAAAAAAGCAAGATAATAGATCCCTTTGGGGCTCAGGATGGGCAGGTTTGCCATCCAGACCATGTGTTTGGGCTGACAAGGTGATGCCCTTGAGGGCCAGGGCTGCTGCAGAGCCACCCCACACACGGGGTAGGATGTGTGGTGACACCCTGGTAGTGTCACCCCTCATAGCAAACCCCTGCCAGCACCTGCAGCATGGGCCATGTGTGCCCCTATCACACTGCATGCATGGGAAGCAGAATTTTTTAGTGTTCTCTAAGGGCAACTGAAGGGAGATTTTCACAGCTGGAACTTGCCTTTCTTCAGCACAGCAGCACTGACTTCTCTGCTGCTTCTTTGGGCTTGAGAGGTCAGGAGTGCCAAGTTTCTGCTGCTGGCCTTCTGACCAGAGCTGGAGCTGACTTTGCCAGTTTGTTGATCACATTGCTATATGAACCTGAAAATGCAGTGATTTTTGCAGCACTCCTAATGATTACTGCCCTCTCTAGTACAGTGCAAAATTTTCAAAGTAGCTCTCAATATATGTTCTTCCAAAAAATAAATTTGATCTAAAGCAAACCCAGTTGCAGTGAAAGATGTGTAAAAGTTGTCTTGGCTTGGCTTTATGGGTCAGTTTTGTGCATCTCCAGCTAATGATATTGATATTTCATATTTTCCATAGCTACTTCTACTTTTCCTTCTGTTTTTTTGTTCTTTCTCAAAATCTTTATCTTTTCCCCCAAACTGCTTCTCATGCAGCCAGTCCCTGGGCAGCAGGGGAGCACCAAGCTGAACAAAACCTTAAGCATATCACTCAGCTCAAGCTCTGTTTAAACCTTTAGCCCAGAGCCTGCAAAGCTGTCCTGAACGGACTGGGTGTGCTGGGTCAGCTGCCCCACACTCAAGCCAGTGTAAGGGGTGTGAAAGTGGTTCTTCCATTTCCCTCAGCTTCACCCTGAGCTGCCTTCAGTCTCCTTCTTGCCAGGCAGCACCAGATGGATTCACCATGGATGGGTGGCAGAAGCAGGTGCTGCCAACAAGATCCAGCAACAGCCTCAGACATGGTGGGGACCCTGGGCTGAGTGAGAACAGGCTCCTGGGCAGGACTGGGTCAGGGGCTCAGGGGACATTAGTCATGGTCATTGAAATGTACCAGTGCCCTCAGGGCTGTGATGGCTCATTTGATAGAATTTTAGGATTTTTAGATGCTTGCACTAGATATTAAGATCATCTTAAAATATGCATTTTCAAGGTCAGGAGTTCTCTTATTTATGATTAAACCCCACCAAAAATATAAAAAAACCAACCCCCCCAAACAAACAAACAAAAATCCTCACTCTTTCATCAAATGTGCACAATGAATTTCAGTCCCCAGTGCTAAAAACACATTATTGCAAAGTGTCTTGTTCTTTATCTATAATCTGGCAGATGTCATGGCCTTTGCGATTTGTGGGAATCTTCATTAGCTTCTGCAGGATTTAGAGCTACATTTGTTCTCAAAGAGGAAAAGATGTTTCAGCCCACAAAATTTAAACCCCATATATTAAGCCATTACTTATAAATTTCTGCAAGAGTCTTATCCAGACTAGGAGCTACTTAGAGTGTCTTTGAATCATAAACATGTACAAATGCAAAATATGAATGAAATGAAGATATATGTGTGCACAGATTTTATAATATACCATCAGGGGCAGATTCCTCATCCAAGATGAGAAGCCTGCCCTGCAGATGCCAAAGTCATGAAAGTGAATAGTCAAAATTAGCAGTTAGCCCTGGGCACATTATCTTGTTCTGGATATGGCAATTTTCGAAGAATTTTTCCACCACTGAGCAATCCTGTTGATTTGTGGATCAATACCTCAGCTTGGATGTCAATTTGCTCACAGTTTAAAATGAGTTTAACAGAGTAGGTGGTTTGATCCAGAATCTTACATAGTGCATAATACAAGTGTATAATTTAGTATAAAAAATAAGCTGGATTTTAAGGCTCATCAGTAACTATTAGCACTTTTTACCACAAATTCTTGTTTGGAAACAGATTTTTTTTCTTGATTTTGGATGATGCAGGCATTCAGGTTCTGTAGAGCTGGAATAAAGCTTGACAAGCTTTTCTATGATTCACTCAGTATCTAAAAATTGAAAATACAAAATGTTTTAATGTATATTCGCATGGGATACTGTTGATATTGGTGTGGCCATTAAGAGGCTGTTTCTGTCAGTATCTAAAATTGGAGAACATTTGTTATCATTTATGAAGCCCCAGCAGCACTAAGTGTGTCCTGTGGAGTCCCAGCTCTTCCTGCAGTCTCTGTTCTGCTCCCTCACAGCTGCTCCTCTGTAGTTTGTAATTGAACTAGAAAAAAACTCCCATGTTCATCTCTAAATTTTACAACCAAAGTGTGTAATTGGCTGCATGGCTGTGGTTTGGGAATGATGCCTTAGGGATTTCCAGCAGCCATGTCCCTGGCAATTCCATTTCTTCGCGTTTTCTGCAGAGTTCTTGTTTGTGGTGTCTCCTCTGTCCTGTGCTTCAGAGCTCTCTGCACTCCCAGTGGGAGTGTTGGAAGGCTTGTTGTGATGTCTTCCAAAGTACTGTGCTTTGAACAGATGTGTCTGCAAAAACCCAATTTCTGTGCCTTCAGTGTTAGCAGTGCAAACTAACCTTCACCAAGTGTTTAGTGTACCTGTGTATAGCACTTTTCATTGGGACCATAATATTCCATTGGAGTGTTTTGTACTTATACTCCTTTCACCTTGTTTTATATTTTTAAATAAACTGTACTTGTATCACATTCAGACTTTTTCTGCTTAAACATTCATAGGACAGAAAATGATTTGTAGAACTATAAAGTGCCTATAATGTGGCTGGTGAGCAGCCCAAAAAGAAGGTAAGTACTCCAGAAATTAGTTCAGAGAATAGATACAGAAAAACAAGGACACTCATTATAAGATTCACTTAAAATTCCACTTTTGATGTATTTTTATCACCTGGATATTTTTTTTTTGTTTACCCTCTCCCTAGAAAATATGCAACACTATAGGTCCTGTTTCTCATTGTGATACTGTTACTTTAAAACACTCTTTCTGCATGTCCTTCTAGAAACTGTGACTGAGATCCTGGTAACATTTATTGAAGCTTTCAGGGTAATTGAGCTTTGATGGAGCATAGACATAGAAATAAGCTGGACAACTGCCAGGAGCCATATATTAAGTGCAAAGAGGTAGGTGCAGTTGGGGGAAGTAATACAGAACACAGTATAGGAAAAGCTGGCAGGATAAATCCTGGCTATAGGTGAACAGCATTATCTTCACATGGGGTTAAAATTGGGATTTTTTTTTTATAAAGCAATTCTAAATGACTTTTAAAGAAATTAAATAATGAAACATTGACTAGGTTTTTTTTATTATTCCAGAGTTTGTGCTTATTATAGAATTCTCCAGCTACAAATGTAATGCTACTCCTGTTTTCTTACTTTACTGAGGCCTCTGTTATCTGATAGTTATTTTTTTAGCACTTCCCTATGACCTTCCATTAAAAGTGGACTGATTTTTTATGGTACAAGTATGAAATTGAAGGGAAAAAAGTGCCTTTTCCATTTACCTGCCTCTCAAGCATGTAACAATGAAGTTGGAAGCCCAAGTAATTTCAGTGGAACCTGCTAGCTACATTTTTCACAGCTGACCATAAATTGTTGCTGCATTCTTGCAGAATTGTGGTAGGAAGGCACAAACAGATGTCTGGACACAATCCTGTGCTACATGCTCTGGGATGGTTGAGCAGGGAGGTTGGACCAGGCAACCCACTCTGGATCCTTCCAGCAGCATCCATTCTGTGATTCTGTGGTTGTGTAGGTGTGGTTTCAGACATTTTGAAACAATTGAAAATTAGTTTCAGGTTCCAGTGATGCTGGCCCAGCTGTGGCTTGGCCTTGCCCTTGGGCTGGTGCAACCTGACTTTCCTGGGTGTACAAAGGCTTGAGGGCATTGCAGTCATCTCACAGTGCCTTCTGGAAAAGTTCAAAGGCACTTCAAAATGGCTTAAATAGATGGGAGAAAAGGCTGGAGAGAATCCTTGTGTGTGCCAGGAGAGGTTTAGGTTTGATGTTAGGAAAAGGTCCTTCACCCAGAGGGTGGTTGGGCACTGGAACTTCTCCTCAGGGAAGTGGTTGCAACACCAAGCCTGGCAGAATGCAAGAAGTGTTTGGACAACACTCTCAGGCATATGGTGTGATTCTTGGGGCTATCTTGTGCAGGACCAGGAGCTGGACTTTAATTATCCTTGTGGGTCTCTCCCAACTCAGGAAATTCTAGGAGTTTGTCCAGGGCCCAACACAATTGCTACAGCATTTTCCATTTGTAGGTTGTTTTGATGGACACCTTGTGGCTGGTTAGGGCCCCTTTGGGCCACTTAGATGGTAGAAAAGCAAATGGATCTTGGAAAGAGCACAAGTTTTAGTAATATTGATTGTTCTCACTAGGCATATTTTCCCCCTTTTCTGGGCACACACCCCCAAATCCAGCTCTTAGGATACTTGGTTTGCAATAGCTGATGGATAATCAGTTTTGCTAATGTGTTTTGCCATCTAAATCTGGGTCAGGAGGAATGTGCAGGAATATATGACTTGCACTACCTGAATTGGTAGAGCTGCTCATCACAAAGCCACTTGGAAAATCTTTTTCCCTTTTCCTTCATGTCTCTTTGCCCCTCTAGAAAAACAGGGCATTTGTTATAAAAACCACTGCAATTCTGGTAATTGTCTGTGTAATAAAGATTTTTAAAGTTTCATTCTGACATGTGAGAATTCCAAGAACAGTTATTGCACTTAATTAAGAATGAACTCTAACTCAGGAATACAAAAAGGTGGTGGGTTTGTTTGCTTGTTTGGTTTGGTTTTTTTGTATTAAAAAAAAAAAAAAAGCCAAAACAATAACAAAATTTTAAAAATGTCTGGGTTTTTGTGTTCCTAAACAAGCCTGTCCCCTTTTTTTCCCTGTTGCTTTGCTCGCATAAGATGAGCTCTTTGTAAACATCTGCAAGCATCCTCCTTCACAGCCCCCTTCGAGATCTCCCATGCAGGAGGCTGCAAGAAGTTGACAAGGAGGGAGTGTGTGATTTAGTACTAGGATTGCCTCCCTGCTGAGAGGAGTGTTCTTAGAGGTTCTGGTGCTCTGTTTGTTTTTTCTGTCTCCGTGTGTTGTCTGTTGTATGACCTCTCTCGAGGAAAGAAGCTGTTGTTGTTCTTGTTGCTGTCACTGGTTTATTCAACACCAGGAACAACCAAATTGTGATCCCATGTTGGTAGCTCCACACATTATTCAAGTACAAATAAATAAGTTCATACAGGATGCATTCAAGAAGGAAGGATACAGCTCTCATAAAGCATTCCCAGTGTCTCTTAGATAAACTCAGAAATGTTTTCTGTGCAGTTGTTGTCAGATGTGGAAGGAAATAAACACTTTAATGAGCAAATCTAATGAAATTCATTTCATTCAAATTACTTAAATAGCCTATTTTTTCTTCACATTTTTTTGTCTTGATGTAATTTTGAAAGCCTGATGAGAATGTTTTAGTTATTCAGGTCTGAAGTACACAGAGTTCATCAAAGTGAATCCAAATGGAATATGCTTCATAATGTTTTTGCTGTGTAATAACACAGAGGTTTTGTGTGTGTTGACACAAAACAAAAAAAAAAAAAAAAAAAAAAAAAAAAAAGAAAGAAAAAAGGGGAGATTTGTTGGTATCTTAGTAACTGCCACATATCTAGCAAGAAAAGAGAGAAAGTTCCAGGTCTGTCTGCTAAGCACACCTGGCTTCCACACTAATTTCCTTTAATGGTAGATACATTCTTGTTTGCATGAGATGCTATTGCTTAGTATATTATGCAGGCAATTTTATGCAGCAGACAAAAGGTTTACTTTGGGACTGCCTCTCAGCTTAGAGATATGCAGCATATTTCTATGCAACTTGCATAAAAATCAGGCAGATTTCAAAATCAATGTGTGCCTTCTGTAAATTTCCTGCCTGTGCATGAATTTCACGTCTTCCAAAGTCAGATTATAAAAGTCCCCACTATGTCAAGAAAGAAAAATATCAGTGATGATGTAATCTGCTTGTGAGTGAGGCCTGTGATGTGGCATGCTAGATTGAGGATGCAGATCAGTTTATTTTGCAATAGTTCATAAACCTTCATTACAGTATAATGATAGCGAGACTGTGGAGGAAATGGGGACAGCATTTGCATGCTAACAATAAAGAAGGGATAAACACCATTTCATTGAAAGGCAATATTAGTAACAGAAACAGCAAATGTAAATTAAATGTTTAGAATTGTTACTTCCAAGCCATTTAGGATTTCTCCTCCCTGGCAGCCACATCCAGCCTGCTTTCATGCAGCAGGGAGACACAGGCTTCTCTGCTGCAGCTTGTTATGTTCCCTCTGCCTCCCGAGGGGTGCCTTCCAGGCATTTTATACAACTTGGTTGAGATTCTGAGGTATGAACTACTGCTTGCCATGTGAGAAAATCACAAAATATCCTGTGGTAGCCAGAGGCAGAGGCGAGGATGAAAAGGTGTCTGAAAGAGCGCCCAGCACTGTCATTTGTGATACAGAGCATAAGAGCTGCAGTGTCCCATGTCTTCTGTTGGGCTGGCTGAGCTCTCTCTCTCTCTCTCTCTCTCTTTTATTTTTTTTAATCTGTTTTTAAAATTTTGGTAGAGAGAATATATCACCTCTCTTAAGGTGGTGTGGGGTTAACCAGGTCATACAGCTTTATGTGATGACTGACAACAGATTTCCTTTATCTTACTTCTGTGCTGTCATGGGTTTTATTTTGTTCTTTTTCTTTTTTTTAATCAAAGTATCTATGCTTACTGTTTAAGTGCTTATTGCAAATGTCTTCATTTGCTAAAGGGCTTTAGAAACTATACATAAAACCCACCAAAACAGACTAAGCAAAGCAGACTTTTTTTAAAATGTGCATTTGCTATCTGAAATTCTCTGGGGATGGTGATTACTCTGTTAAACTATATATAGGCATTCAAAATTAATCAAGTATTCTGGAACAGATCACAGAAGTAGTGTCTGCAATAAAAGAAATGTCTTCACAGACAGTTGCCAAACATTTGAACTCGTTTTCAGTGAAGTGTTTTAAATCTGAGGGAATTTAAAAGAGGTGCATATGTGGCTTAGTGGTGGACTTTGCAGTGCTGGTTTGGCTTGATCTTAAAGATGTTTCCTACCTGAAACAAACCTCTGAATCTCAGAAACAGGGTCTCATATGTCCTCTGGAAAGAGGTGAAGGTCTGAGTAATTTCTTCAGTACTGTTCTGCCACCTTGACCTCAGAATAATTAACAGGGTCATTAGAGGTGTCACTGGTTAGGAAAGGCCCAGGAATGGGGTGGGCTGGGGTACAATGGGCCAGGTGATGCTTACATTCAGAATAAAGGGTGAGAATAAGTCTTGTACCTGGAGGTGGCATGTTCCTGTAAATTGCTCAGGGGCTCAGACAAGCCCATTACTGCTGGAGACCTTTCCTCAGCTCTGAGCTTTAGGTCTGTGCATGAGATGCTTTTCTTTGCACAGCTGCCCTTGTATCTGCACAGGGGGCAGAAAGAACATTTTAAAGGATTCTTGATTCTCCATGCTGTGATGTGCACTTTTTCAGTTATGATGCAGAAGGGTGTGATAAACTATTTATTTTTCTTCACACAAGAGCACAGTTTTGTGTCTTTGCCCTTCTCCTAGGACGATGGCCATTGTGTAACAGAATGGAAAAGCAGGGTTCAGCTGTAACTAAATTTCACCTACTTCTGCCACTGTATTTAAGGCATGGGATGTGTCTTATTTGTGAACTATTGCAAGTTGCCAATCCAACATGTGCAGTGCTCACCATTGGCAGTGGTGACCTGAACAGCATTAATGGATGGCACACATGACAGATTCTAGACCCCACTGAGGTCTTATTCTCAATTTATCTAAAAATAATACTGATATCTGTGGTGAGCAAAAAAACGTTGTCATCTTGCTAATCATAGAGATTGGTCATTTGGCTGTTTTATTTCCCAATATTAATAGCTCATGCAATTTAATTGACTTACTCTCTTTAAAAAAAACCAAACTTGCTCTCATCTTAAAAAAAAATAAAATTAAACTACTTTTAGTTATGTTGAATTTCTGACAGAGTATTTGGTGTTTGCTAGTGTCAGTCTCCCTCCTCTTGAATGCTCTTGTTTGATTCTCCTCTACAGTTAATAATTCTTTACCCATGAGAGTTTGTTTTCATTTTGTTCTGAAATGAAAAAAGGAACAGAGAAGCTGATTTGGATTATATTGATTAAAATATTTTTTTTCAATAAAGTCAAAAAGAGTTTTCTCACAATATTAATTCTGTAATGATACTGGGTGTTTTGTGTAGGCGAATCACAAAGGAAACAGTACAAAAAACACACAATGTTAAATCCTATATGCTCAAATAGACTTTTCTGTTCCACTAATTCCTGTATATATGGAGACATATATCTTCTGAATATCAGAATTACTCTGTTTTTACGGAAGAAATAGCTAGCCAAATCCCTAAATATTTTTTTGAATCTGTTTTCAAGAGGGGAAGCTATAAGAACCCCTCCTTTAGGGTAAGGAGCAAATATTTACTTTACAAAACTTAATTAAAAAAATGTAAAGTTTGCAAAGTTTCTCTGAAAAATTTTGTATTACTTGGATCTTATACCTGCATTCCTATGTTCAAATTAGCAAGTAAGGTGAAAAGACATGAGATATGGAAGTAAATTTTAAATTGACCAGTAGTATAAGAATAAAATACTTGGAACAGAAGAGATATTGAATTAAGTCTTAAGCATAATTTAATTTCACTTTCTTCTATTAGTGTTTTATGACCTCCTTTGACATTACTGCATTTGGAAGGTATATTGGTATTTTTGACTGAGTTCTACAAAATCTAAGTTATAAATTCTTGTCTTTGTAAAGGTCATTGAGCCAGGCCTTTCTCACAAGAGCACCCTAGTACATACATAGGGAAGAACCTGAAATAAGCACTCTGAATAAAAATAAGCTATGTTGTCTCCAATGCTAAATTAAATATGGGTCCTCCTACCACCATATGTAGTGTAATATGCAGAAAAGTGATTGGAAATAGCTCACTATTACTTACACAGCACAAGTTGGGATGAGTAAAATATCACATGGGCCTCCTGTCTGTCCTTGCACAAGTCTTAAATTCTTTAGTGATTTTTGGTTTTCTTCCTAAGATACTGAAATGGAAAACTTTCGTGGCATTAATTAATATCTGCATGCTGGGGCCTGAGCTCTCTGGGCTGTGTCACAATCCCATTCCTTGGCTTTATCCAGACTTTTTAGCACGTTTCCATGAGTTTGAACATTACTATCACAGTGTCAGCTGAGCTGCTGCTATCGGCTCCTGTTGGCTTCACTCTGCAGCCAGGTCTGTACTTCAGTCTTGAGCCAAACCCACTATGGTTTTTCAGGATGCAATTTGGCATGGGGCAGTAGAATTTAACTTACCTTGAAGATGAAAATTTAGGTTTTCCTGACTAAGTCACTGTCTTCTAACTTGGAATTTTCAGCCCGTTTCCCCAGAAGAAAAAAATGCCCTTGACAAACTGATGCCACAGGGATGGTGTATGTTAAACATGCCTACTGCCTTTCCAAAAATGACTAAAAAAAAAAGAAATAAAAAATATCAGTGCTAGCCCAGGAGTCTTAGATTTAGAATGCAATCAATTTCATAAACATTATTTTTGATGCACATAGTGAAAATGAAATAACAGTCAAGTTGCTTAACATAAAAAAAAAGAAAGAGCCTGATGCTTCAGGAAAGCACTATAGAGCCACTGGTGATACCATTGCTGGAAAAGCAATAATGCCTCATGATTAGATACCAGTTTTCTCCAGCTGTGCTGTTTCTACCACACTGCTAGGAGTAGAGGCTTTGTTTCCTCCAGGGTGATACAACTTGATTTAAAAAGGAAGTCATAAACTAGAACACATGACACAGAGAAATAAGGTTATTAAAGGAATTAGCAGACAGTAAGCTGCTGAAGGCTGTCAGGGTCTATAAAATTAGAGTGAAAATGTTATTTGTTGACATTTGTTTTATTTTCAATGGCTGATTACAAGAAATTCAAAAAGAGAGTAGAATTGTAGGATTCTGCTACTATCAAGATATATTTTGGATAAAAATGCAGAAAGAATGGTAAGACTTAATAGCTTTTCTAGTATGTGTAAACAGTCTGCAGGTAATTAAAATTTAAATTTTAGAAACACTGCCTATTAATCACCTGACAGAAGTTTGCTTTGTGACCATTTTGCAGTGCTTCTGGTACTTGGCTGGTGCTGTTCCTGTTTTGAAAGAAGTCTGCTAATATCTTTTGGCTTTGCTTTGGCTGAGCAGATGCACAGAGGGAAGCTGGCAGGCTGTCTGTGTGCCTCCTGGGTTACAGACCTTCTAACACCTCCCTGATTTATAGAGGGAGCAGTTAAACACTCGCAGGATTCACAGCTTCTCTGGATTTTTGATAGTTTTTTTTTTTTTTTCTATTGGGGAGGTACTTCATTTGGCAGGATGCAAACTGATATTAAAATAAATAATTAAAAGAAACAACCCAGAAAACTCTTGTGCTTCTGAAATATTTGAAAACATTATTCTTCTTCACCACACATGCCTTGGGAATTGAGGGACTGGTTGTGCCTCATCCATCCCAGAGCAGCACTGAACAGCTTCAGATCTGCTTCAGATTTTGCCAAGCTGTTTGTGGCTCCAAGAGCCAGTCCCTAAAGCAACATTTCTGGGGTTCTGGCCACATCTGTGCCATCAGGCCCAGAGCTCTGCAGAGGCAGATACACAATGACAAGCTGCAAGGCCTCTGCAAAACCTGCACATTGGCTTGTATGTTGTTGTACATGTGTGGAGATCTTACTTGTATATCAGTAAAAATATTACTATTATCCAAATAGTTAACTTTGGTTTTGGAGAACAAATATGTATCTGAATTTTTAATTTTTTTAAGAGTTGTTAATTGAGCAGAATGTTTTCCCTCTGGGGACCCATGAAGGGATTAATATGCTGTATTCTTCATCTCTGTGTAAATCTCTCTGGGAAGTCAAAATTGATTCACTACAGTGGTGGTTTATGCCCTGAAATTTCACTGAAAAGCAGTGTAGTTCCCAATCTTGCTGTCCACATTCATGATTCTAAAAGACTGTAATAGGATCATATAATCTCATTGGGACCAATTTTCTTCTGTCATATTTAAGCACTACAGAGGTTTTAACGATTTAATGGCTATATTTCATGCTTAACAAGAGAAACACTGTAATATTTCTCATCCTGTTATGAGTTCCCCTCTCCTGGTACTCTGTTATTAAATATAGATTAGCTTTCCTAGAAAGAAAAGAAATGCTCTAATGTTCTGATATTTTAGATCTTTCTTATTGTTCTCCTAACTATTTTGCAAAACTTTTTTATTGTGCTCACCCACAGGATTACAACTTTTAATTTGAATATTAAAAGTTAAATCAAAAATATTTAAATAACTTTTTGATCAAAGAAGCTAATACTCTGAGCAAAGTTCTCTATCCATCTCCTACTGGCTTGTGTCCAAAGGTGCTGGGAGTTTGGTACCCTGCTCTTCTCTGTCCCTGATCAAGTATGTATTTGAGGAGGGGATTGGATCATTCTCATAGAATGGAGTTTGAGAAAACACTAATTCTAACAGTTGGACTGAATTATATTGGTTACACTGAATAGTAATTTCATTTTAATGATGTACTTTATGTAGAACGGAAAATCAGAGCTAATCACATGGAGCACTTTTTTTGGCCTTCAGCCTTTTTACACTTAAGCTCTCTCAGGTAATGAGCAGGAACATTCCTTTCAAATATAGACACTGTTTAATGAAGATGCATAATAATTTGCCTATTGCAAAAGCAAACTCAGTTTGTGAGCCAAAAAGCAGGATTTTTTCCTTTTTTTTTTTTTTTTCCTCTTCAAAAATACTAGATTCATCTTTTGGATGGTCATATGTCAATTGCAAAGCAGACTTCTCTGGTGGTGTATCTATGAAGGGTTTGCTGTTCTTGTTTTCTTTTGAGATGGAGAGAGGTCTGTATGTCAAGAGAAGTTACTGGCTTGAAATAGAAATAGTGTCAAACTTTTCTTAGTGGGCCAAAATGCTGTGTCCTTCTTAAAACCATCTCATGCTTCTGAGCAAGTGAGGAATAACAGCTTCATGTCCCTCTTCAATTCCAGTTCTTGGTCTATAAGGGCATGTCAAGCTTTTCTGGTTATCCTATATTGAAATTATTGGCAATAAAGTTTGTGAGCATGGAATGGTGATTTTACTATTCTGAAATAAGATTTCTAGAAGTTAAACACCAAGAGGCACAGGGTCTTCTTTTTTTTTTTTTTTTTTTTTTTTTTTTTTGCCTGTTATGCCTGCCAACTGCAAGAAGGAAGGAAGAAAGCACTAAAATATTTGAAATACACATAGTACCACATTTTGGTAAGCAGTGATTAGAGCCTAGCTATGTAAAATAGTAACAATTGCATTCCTATGAATTATATATGTACTCCTTTTATTTTAGAACTAACCTTTTGTTTCAAACTTTTGTGAATTTGGATTTTTTTGGAAGACTTTATTTTCATTATGAATATGTAGTTTTTTTCTTCCTTTTGTCTAGTAAGGCAGAAAGTGCCTTTTGAAAAACTTTTGTGTTTCTCTTGACCTTTACAGCTGTGTAGCTTTGATCTTAAGATAGTCTGGGTGAGAAGCTGACCTTTTTTTTTTACAAAGGAATCAGGATTTTTCGAACATTTCCTTCCTAACCACACCCAAAAAATAACCAACTAAGCCCACCTCTATTTTGTTTCAGTGAAAATTGATTATTTTCTGAATCGTCTTCCAAATTTTTTATTGAAGATGTGATTAATGCCTAGAAAATTGTTTGGTGGCTAGTGCTTGTGTCCACCCCTGCAAGTGTAAGTGACAGGTATATTTTATATTCCATCCCAATACCTGCACTTCTCAGCAGGCAGTGGCTGCTAGCTGTTCCCCAACAGCTTTTTCAGGACTGTCCATAAAAATATGCCTCTGCTGTTGCCACTAAACTTTATGTAAGCCATAAAATATTTTTTGGCTCTGACTTGAAACACAAGGAGAATGTTTGCACAATGAATATCAGACATTGTCAATGCTAATGTGTAATGTCTGTTGGCAGAGTTGTCTGTAAAGATTTTTTAGCCAGACAAATGTTACTTCTGTTTCACTCAGAACTCATGTCTGTCATAGGATTAGAATAACAGGTTGTATTAAAATTGGCTACAGGCAGTTTAATTTTTTCCTGTTGCTAGCCTTTTGAGGAACTGTGGTAGCAATTATATATATATATATATATATATAAGAAACACCTTCTTTTCCAGTATTCTTTAGCTGACTGTGGGAAGTAGAGTGTTCTATTGAAAATCTTACAATAATTTACAATCTATACACGTCTCTGCATATATGTGTATGTTTAATATAGGTATCTTAATGGATATCTTTAAAGTGATACATTTAACAAAAATGTATTAAAATGCTTAAGGCTTGTAATTAATTTCAGCAGTTTCTGACTTATTTATGTCCATAGTGACAATATTTGAGTCAATTTAGACTACACTTATAGAGATAATAATAGAGATTAATAGAGATTTCAAGCTTCTTAACTAATAGTGAGTAAAACCCGCAATCTTTTAATAGATACCAAAGCTACACACAGCAAAAGAGAAGAAACAATACAAGAGTATTTTGTCATCTTGTAAGGTTGTAAAGTTCTTCAGTACTTGCTGCTGTGAATTATACAGATGTATTGTGGACCTGTGTCTGCACACATCAGCTGCACTGCCAATATTCTGATGAAGACTTTAACTAAATCCCCAGATTTTTAATGTAGAGCTAAAAACCAAGCCTATGGTCCGTCCTCAAGTAGTTGCACTAATTCAAGTGTAGGCTGTCATTTTGTTTTGCTTTAACACGTTTCCAGAATTTTTTTGAGAACTTTCAGTCAAAACATGGAAATGAAAGGGGATTTCATTAAGTTGATGCCCAGCTATAGATTTTATCACAATGTATGGCACTGTGGTATTGAACAGAGATATTTCTAATAGGGTTTTTTGCAACCATATCCCTGTGCTTTTTGCAGGTTTGAAGAACATTTGCTTTAAATATGGAAGTAATAGACTGGAAGAAATTTACTAGTAAAATTCATCAAAAATCAGTCTTGGTAACAATAAAATATATACTTAAAATCCTTGTATAAATGTTGTGTAGTAAAGTCTGCTGCACGGAAAGATAAGAAGCATTGTCAGTGTAAAGGAGTATGAGAATATTATATACAACATAGAGACCCATTAGAACTTTAAAAAAAGTAAATAACTAATATGGAAATCAGAAGCATGTGGGAAACCCTAACATTAACTTCTACAAGGTGAGAACTCATCCATTGGGAAGGCTTTAGGTGTAGAAGTTGATATGACTGTGGTTCCCTGAGTGATGAAGCCATAAAAAGGCAATCTTTCAAAGCATTGTAATATTTTTCTAATAGAGAGGAAAATATACTAATATTGTAATTACACAGCATTTTTCAGCTGTCTGCTGGAACATCAGCACAGTCTTAGGCACTCATGCTCAATATAAAAACAAATCCAACCAAACAAACCCTCCCACCTGATACTGCTGCCAGGCAGGTCGGAAGTGTCCACATAAGGAAAAAACTAAGGTGGGTCCCTTAAATCACCTATCCAAAGCTCAGATCCTTTCATAAACATGCCAGAGAGGTAAACAGCATGGAGGGAGGAAAATTAATTGTAGAACAGTTGAATATGGAGCAAAGAATATATGGCTATAAAATTACACTGGCTATACAGAGAATTCAGGCAAAGTTCCCTACCTCTAGGTTCATCAGGCCTGGTGTAGCCCAAAGGAAGAAAACCTGTTCCTGATGACTCCTGATGCTTCTAAGGGTTTCATGCAGAAAGGATGCCCAGATAGTTTATGAAGTTGCACAATAATCCAACTGTACGTGGACTTTGGAAAATGTGCTGATCCCTGATTAAAAAAAAAAAAAAAAAAAGAAAAAAATGAATAAGTATCAGTAGCCATTACTACTGTAGTCTTACACCTGGGCATGCAAAGAGATTTTTCATATAATCATATATAGTCTTACTTATTTTGTGTACTTCTGTAAGTGTGTGCATGAGCAGCTAATATGGACAGAGAGGCCAGAGCCAAATCCCCAGATTGAGGCACTCCTGAGCTGTGGAGCGTTCAAAATCCAAATCAGGGCTTTACAGCTTGAGCCCTTCTCTAATATTTATTCAGATTTATGATAAATGTAGTACTTCAGAGCTAATTCTTGTTCATAAAGTATCTGTTGTTCAGTCATGACTAAAGTGTATAAATATCATGCATTTATCTTTGAGCCTGTAAACATTTAAGCCTCTCTGTTCTTCGGGGCGTTATTTATTTATTTACGCCTTTGCTTGTTTGATAGATGGCAGCAGATAAATGTTTCCTAACAGGAGATGTCTCATTAGTTTTTGCTTTTAATATCATCTGTCATATGACAGTAAACAACAGGGAATTTTTGCACATTTGTATGACTGTATTGCATTTTCACTAAAGCCTCTGCTGTGCTCTCATAGGTGAGGTGATACATAAATATAAGCTTTCCCTTAAAGACTATCTTCAAAGAAAATGCATTTATACTCTAACCAGAGCCCTATCGTCCTGTCATTACAGCCCTACTCTTTTCAAGGAAGCAGGCTCGTTGTGTGATATAGAAGGTGGAGACTGGAAGCTGGCTCTGCTAAGCCTTGCCTAATGCACACTGCTTTAGTATGCACATCACATCATGCCGGCTGTGCTGCAGGGAGCAGGCAGTTACTGCACGAGCGTGCATCCTCAGAGCCAGCAAAACACTCCCTTACTCTCCCTCTGAACTGCTCCTCTGGGAGGGAGAGAAAATAAATAGGGAGTGAGAAAGGCATTTGAAGTAACCTTTTTAAGAAGGAGGCAGCAGCCAATAGAACCTTTCTTTCTTTCTTTCTTCTTTTTTTTTTTTTTCTTTTTTTATTTTTTTTTCCCCCACTTCTTACTAGAGAAATTTGTGGTGTTACCTCAGCAATTAAGGAGAAGAGCCAGCATCTAGGGTTCCAGACTGTGAGGGGGAGTAGCAACTTGTACCAGGTAGGAAGCCCTTTCAACATCCTTTTAAATCCATGCAGCTCACTTACTACTTGCTATGTTGCTATACAGTGTCTGACTTGTGGAGACCTTGTGTCTGCCAGTCACCATTGCCCAAGTGAAAGAGACCTTGGGGAGCCTTAATTGTCAGTGACCTTCAGGGTATTTCTTAGAAAGACACTGGTACTTAGTGCTGTAAAGTAAAGCAATCTGTACTTTCATCTGATGGCTTAAAGTGTGCTTTTAGCATCAGGATGCAGCTGGGTGAAACTGCAGCTGTTACCCATCTACAAAACCATGTCACAAATGAGTAAAAATTAGCCATTTTATAATAACTGAGGCAGCTGCTCTGCATTTTTAGCAACACGGCTGTATTACTTTCCAAAACTTATTACCATAAATTCATTCCATGCTGGTAAGTCAGCAGATATGTTTTGCTATATTCAAAGTTATTTTGACAGTTATCTACTATATTTTCATAGTTACTTATGCATATTTTATTATGACTTTTCTAAACTTTCTTGAGGCAGCTGTCTTGTGGCAGGTTAGTCTTTCTGCTAACAGATAATGTATGTAATAATTGTAGTGAGTGTTTATGATATTCACTTTACAGGACTGCCTGCTGCAAGCCTGTGGGAATGCAGGCACCTCCTGAGATGTCTGAGGGCTGGGGTGGGATGGAGTCTGAGGTCACAAGTGCTCATTTCATCTGCCTTAGTACTAAAGGACAGGGGACAGAGTGAGGAGGAAGTGAAAGCTGTAATTGTGCTTTGTGATCATGTTGTGCAGTGTTTTCCTCCTTGTACTTTTATTTTTGTTCATTCACAGGAATGAGTGGTTAGGTAACATCTGTTCCACCTGTAGTCTATTTATTGTGACAGAGATGAGACTAAATAAATTTATTAAAAACAGGAATAGCATTTCCATGAGTTCTGAGGTTAAGGTCAGTCCTGTGAGGCTCACCATGGTGTCTGTGAGACTCAGAGGTTCACTGTGTGATCAGTTTGTTGTCTTCTGAGTAGCTGAGGGAGTTTGAGCCAAACTTTCTCAATCTTTAACATTTTCTTCTATGCATCACACCAGAATTCCCCAGACAGGAATTCTTAAGGGTAAATATCTATATATATATTTTTAAAGTGTAAGCAGTGATATCAGCAAGTATACTATGCCTAAGGATTCTGTTGCTTGCAAGAATACCTGAAAACTGTTCAAAGCAGTCAGAGCTTAGGTATCACTGTGTAATAAAAAAATAAATACTGATAATAGCATAGCTCTCTCAATACCCACACAACCTTTTCTTGTATCTAATTGCTCTATGCAGAAATAGCTCCATATATTTTGTTTAAAGGTATCTTGTGTCTCTTATCTGTAGGAAAAACTATTGAGGATGTCGAAATCTGTAGCTTTTTTTTTCTGATGAGCATAATGAAAAAAACAATTCTTAGAAAATGAGAACTGTATCTGATAGCAATAAAAGCTAAGGAGGTACAAAGGAAATAGCTTAGAAAATCACAGCTGTGAAATAGAGGTGAGATCTAGTCAGTGACCAGCACTGGTTAGAGGATCTGGCAGTAGGTGAGAACAGTTTTACCCTCTGTTTCATCTGTTCTGAGAAATTCAGTGCTTCAGAAAATTCACACTTGGAAAGTACCAGTTCAGTTAGCAACCTAGATGGGAAGGAAACTAGAATGGGAAAGTGATGTATTGACTCTTTTAATTTCTCTTGATATATGAAGATTGAGATGATGAAAATTATACTCACGCCCTTCAGGTTGTTTTAACAGGTTGATGTAAAACTGAAGTGAATCATTCCCTTGAAGAGAAAAAGGAGCTAATAAGTTGAACACAACAATGAATTTCAGTAGAAACTCATCAAATTCGGGTTTCAGAAACATTTAAGGTGAATTACAGTGCATAGGTTTGGGATTTACGGGGTTTTTAGTTTGCTTTTGTTTTTTTGGTTTTTTTGGTTTTTTTTTACATCCGGTACGAATGCTCACTCTAGGGATATGTAGAATTCTCAAACATTCTTAAAAAATATTAATTGACTCAGACCTTAAATTTTGGCTTGAAAGTGCTTGTTATTTATTAATGCATTGTCATACTTTGTAGGTTTTTCTGAGAGAAAAAGGGATCACAAAGACTGTGCATTAGGATCTACAGGTTTATTAGCTTGGTATTGCTGGTAGGTCACTAACTTTCTGTGCCTCAGGTTACACATAAATACAGCTGTTGACAGCTGCCTATTTGGAAACATATTGCAGTTATGAGTTTTTCCAGATTATCCTCACTTAGACTAGTAGTGCTTTATGTAGATTTGCTTTTTTGTGACTCTAGTTTACCTTGTAGCTTATGAACTTGGCTCTAATTATTTCTCTTGTTTTATTACCTGTTGTTTATCTTACTGTTTTCTTCATGATTATAAATCATGTTTTAAACTATAAAACAACAGAAGTCTTTATGTTTCATCCCTACCCTGGAAGAGACTCCCCTTACTGCACAGAGCTTGTTGGATATGTGGTATGGCCCTGTCTATGGGCCTGTTACCTTTTACAAGACCCCTCAGAAGTTCAGGAGTCACTGATAGCAAATCTGTAATGTCTGTGTATCTAAAAGAGTATTGGATTTACTGCCCCAGATATCTTTTGATTTCTCAGCAAAAATGGTGCCATTGGTTCTGTGTAATTTTTTAAATATAAAAAACTATCCAGAGCTATCAAACTTAGCTGACATTGCATTGTCATATTGCAGTGTGTGGGTATTCCTTCACATTGGTGGCTTTGACCAAATCTCTCTATCAGTTCCCAGAACTACTCTTTTGAGATGGAAACCTTGGACTCTTAGTACCTTTGGAAGTCACACGAAGTTTCAGATTTGTTGCAAGGGTCTTAATCTGTTCATGTATGAAAGGAAAAGTCCCTTTCCACAGCTAATTGATGTTTCTTGGTGCTTTTTGACATTTTATTGTATCAAATAATTGGCCTGACCTGAAAGTCTGATGTTAGTAAAGGGACTATCAAATGTAATGTATTACATTCAAAGTGTTGATATAATTCTGTATTAGTGTGGGTCCCCAGAGTGGCCATTATCTTTTAATCTGGGTTTAGTTAATTTTAATAACTTCCTTGTTTTTTTGGAAGCAAAACACTAAACATGCAGTCCCAGTAATGTGTGATGACTGTAAATTTATACATGAGGATTTCCAAACAACCTCACAGGTGGTAATTATACTGAGCAGACATGTCAGCACTCAGGCATGTCTTCCTTCTACTGTGAGAATGAACAAGACTAAGAGACTATTTTCCTTTTTCCACTGTCAAGATATTTGGTAAAATTTTTTCCAAATGAACTGTTGAAGACAATCAGGGACTTTTGTACTTTGCTTTTGACATATTCAAGGGATTAGAATTAATGGTTGGACTCAGGGGATCAGGATTAATGGTAAGGATGACTAACTAACCATTGGTCTTCACTGCCAGCTTTAAGAAAATAGTAAGTTACTTAACAGCACACAACTTTTAAGATTTATTTAAGCAATAATCCCCAAGAAGCCAATCATTACTAGCAATTAACTGTTGGTTTGTGGGTTGTTGGATCATTAATGTTCTAACTAACTGTTAACTACAGTAACAGCAACAAATCCTGAGGTATGCATTTCCTCTGACTGCGGGTTTTGTGTTATATAACTTTTTAATTTGCCCTACACTTTTTTAACACTTTATTTATTCTCTGTTAGTACCTGTTGATGCTGTGTGGAAAGGCTGTGATGTCGGAACTTTATTTATCATACCAATCACAGAGCATCACAATATAACTAGGTTGGAAGAGACCTCCAAGATCATCAAGTCCAATCCATACCCTAACACCTCAACTAAACCATGGCACCAAGTGCCACATCCAGTCTTTTTTAAAATACAACCAGGGATGGTGACTCCACCACCTCCCCAGCCAAAGCATTCCAATAATTTGTTATTCTTTCTGTGAAAATCTTATTCCTACTATCCAACAAGTATCTCCCCTGGCATAGCTTGAGACTGTCCTCTGGTTATGTTGGTTGCTGCCTGGTGAGAGACCAACCCCCACCTGACAACACCCACCTTTCAGGAAGTTGTAGAGAGTGGTAAGGTAACCACTGAGCCTCCTTTTCTCCAGGCTAAACAACCCCAGCTCCCTCAGCTATACCTCACAGGGCTTGTGTTTCAAGTCCCTCACCAGCCTTATTGCCTCCTCTAAATGCACTCAAGCATCTCAATGTCCTTCCTAAACTGGACCAGAACTGCACACAGCACTCAAGGTGTGGTGTCACCAGTGCTGAGTACAGGGAAGAATGACCTCCCTGCTCCTGCTGGCCACACTATTCCTGATACAAGCCAGGGGCCATTGGCCTTCTTGGCCACGAGGGTACACTGCTGGCTCATGTCCATTCAGCTGTCAGTCAGTACCCCCAGGTCCCTTTCTGCCTGGGCACTGTCCAGACACTCTGTCCCCAGCCTGTAGCACTGCAGAGGGTTATTGTGGCCAAAATGCAGGACTCAGCACTTGGACTTATTAAACCTCATCCTATTGAACTCTGCCCATCCATCCTACCATTCCAGGTCTCTCTGCAGAGCCATCCTACCTTCCAACAGATCAACACGTGCTCCCAGCTTAGTGTTGTCTGCAAATTTACTAATTAAAGACTCAATACTCTCATCCATCAATAAAAATATTGTACAGGACTGGCCCCAGCACAGAGCCCTTAGGGTGGTGCCTGTCCCCAGCTGGGTGCAGCACTGTTCACCACAACTCTGGGCCCGACCATCCAGCCAGTTCCTAACCCAGCACAGAGTGCTCCTGTCCAAGCTGGGGGCTACAGCTTTTCCAGGGAATGCTGTGGGAGACAGTGTCAAAGGCCTTGCTGAAGTCCAGATACACAACATCCACAGCCCTTCCCTCATCTACCAGGTGGGTCACATGGTCATAAAAGGAGATCAGTTTGGTCAAACCTGACCAACCCCTCCTAAACCCATGTTGGCTGGGTCTGATACCCTGGCCATCTTGTAGATACTGCATGATGGCATTAAGTATAAACTGTTCTATAACCTTACCTGGTACTGAGGTCAGGCTAACTGGTCTATAATTACTAGGATCTTCCTTGCCAACCTCTGTATAAATGAGTGTCACATTGGCCAGCTTCCAGTCATCTGAAACCTCACCAGTGAGCCAGGGCTATTGGTAAATGATGGAGAGCAGCTTCACAAGCTCATCTGCCAGCTCCCTCATCATCCTGGGATGGATCCCATCTGGTCCCATAGATTTATGAATATCCAAGCATCTCAGAAGTTCACTGACTGCCTCCTCTTCAATAACAAGGGGACCATTCTGCTCCCTAACATCATCTGCCAGTCCAGTTATCCTGAGGACAAAATGTCTTCCCACTGAAGACTGAGGCAAAAAAGGCTTTAAGCACCTCCAGTCTTTTCCTCATCTGCAATTACTAAGGTCCCTCCCTCATCCAATTTGTTCTTAGTAGAGAACAAAGGTTAATCTTATCCTTCCTTTTGCCATTAATATATTTATAGAAACATTTTTTATTATTCTTTTCAGAAGTCACCATTTTTAGTTCAGAGCTTTGACCTCCCTAATTTTTTCCTACATGCCCTAGCAGCCCCCTTAAATACTTCCTGAGACATCTGACCCTCCTTCCAAGGGTGATACTCTTTTTATTCCTAAATTCCTTCAAAACCTTGTTGCCCACCCAGGCTGGATGTTTGCTTTGTGGACTCATTTTTCGGCACACAGAGACAGTCTGCTCCTGTGCCCTCAAGACCTCTGTTTTGAAGCACATCCACCTTCCCTGATCTCCTTTGTTTTTAAGGCTGCTTTCCAAGGAATTCTTTTAATAAGTCTCCTAAATAGGCCAAAGTCTGCCCTCCAATCCAATGTAAAAGTCTTACTGATGTTCTTCCTTATTTCACCAATTATTGAGAATTCTATAATTTCATGATCACTGTGCCCCAAGTGGCCTCCAACCACCAAATCTCCCACCAGCCCATCTCTATTTACAAACAACAGATCTAACATTGTCTCTCCCGTGGCAGGCTCACTCACCAGCTGTGACAAAATGTTGTCCTCCATATACTCTAAATACTTCCTGGACTGCCTCTTTTCAGCTGTATTAAGTTCCCAGCAGATGTCTGGTAGGTTAAAGTCGCCTACAAGAACAAGGGCTGATGAACCTGAAACATTCTCTAGCTGCTTCTAGAAGAAGGTGTCCACTTCTTCTTCCTGATTGGGTGGACAATAACAGACTCCCAGTAGGATGTCACTTTGTTAGCCTTGCCCTTAATTCTTACCTGTAGGCATTCAACACCATCATTATTAATTTCAATACCTTTGGCATCAAAAGTCTCCCAAACAAAAAGGGCTAGCTCTCTATCTCTTCTCCCTTTCCTGTCTCTTCTGAAGAGCTTGCAGCCATCCAGTGCAGTGCTCCAGCTGTGTGGGTCATCCCACCATGTTTCTGTGATGGCAGCTATATCACAGCTCTGCTGTTGCACCACAGCCTCCAGCTCTTCCTGTTTGTTACCCATGCTGTGTGCATTGGTATACATGCAGCTCAGCTGGGCCACTGATTTCACCCCTAACTCAGTCTTACTGCCCTTGGGCCTGCTTCCAGACAGGCCAGATGCATCCCCTTCCCTCTTCAGACCTAGTTTAAAGCCCTCTCAACAAGTTCTGCCAATTCATGAGCTAAAAACCTTCTGCCCTTAACAGAGAGATGTATCCCATCCAGTTCCAGAAGAGCAGGTGCCATAAAAGTTGCCCCATGATCAAAGAATCTGTTATTCTGCCAATGACACCAACCCTTGAGCCATTTGTTAATAATGTGAGCTCACCTATTCCTTTTACTGTTTTTCTCAGCCACCAAACAGACTGAGGAAATGACTACTTGTGCCTCTGCCCTGTCAATCACTTGACCCAGTACCCTGAAGTCCCTTTTAATTGCCCTAACACTCCTCTTTCCAATCTCATCACTGCCAGCCTGGAGGATCAGCAGTGGATAATAATCACGGGGCTGAATCAGGCCAGGAAGTCTCTCAGTTATATCCCAAACCTGGGCCCCAGGGAGGCAGCACACCTCCCTGTGGAATGGGTCCTGTTGACATATGGAGCCCTCTGTTGCCCTCCAAAGGGAGTCACCCACCATGACTACCCTTCTTTTCTTTTTGATGTCTCACAGATGAAGCATAATTGAGAGGTTCACTGGTCAGATAATTTTCTTTATCATCTAGCTGGCTTTCTAAATCCAGGGTCTTGTACCCATTCTGAAGTGGCACCTGGCTTGGGGATGAGGGGGTTGGGAAAAATTTTTATTATGGCCTCCCCAAACAGGGATCCACTTCCACTCCCCTTCATTGACCAAGTGTCCTCCTATTGCCTGACAGTGGGAGATTTGGGGGTCCTCTGGTGGGCCTCCCTCAAGGATGGGAGAGTGGAACTTCACCAGTCTAGTTCCCTTTCACTTTCCCTAATACTCCTTTGTCTTTCAACTTCTCCCTAAGTTTGGCCATCAGTGAAAGGAGATCATTCCCCTGTTCACAGCGCAGGCAGACTTCTGCAATGCCCCCTGGTACCACTGATAAGCTCAAACACTCCACACAGGAATGGGTCTGTGCAGAGGCCTCCTTTTTGAGGCCTTCCTGCAGTTTTTGATTGTGTATAGACCATTACTAACAGAATACCCAAAACCAGCCAACCAACAGAAACAACACACAGCAAGCCTTGCCATCTGGAAGAAACCTGTAACCCTGCCTGCGTAAACTGCCATGAAACGCCCTTGGACATGCCACGCCCCTGTTGGCCACACCCTCAGACATGCCACGCCCCATTTGCCACACCCTCAGACATGCCACGCCCCGTTTGCCCTCTCCTGTTCACCATGCTCCTGTTCTCTGCGCTCTGTCAGGGTGTCTTTTCACCACCCTGCTGCTCGCCAGTGGAGGCAGCCCCTGCTCCATGCCCATATAACTCACACAGCAGCACACCTGCTTCTTGCTTTTTCAGTCAGCCCACTGCTCACTGACCTATAAGACTACACAGAATGCAAAAATTTTGGGGTTTTTTGCCTGAAACTTTATTGTTGCTTTTTAAAAGACCCCTAATGAAATACTTAAATTTAAATAATAATTTAAAACAAAATATGTATCTGATTTCGCAAAACTTTTTTTTTTTCCCCTAAATGAAATTATAACAACCCTGATCTGATCCACTCAGTCCTAGCAGCAGTGTTTAGCACAAGGAAGTTCTGATAAAGGTCATTTGTAGAATAAGCAGAATTGGAAAAAATAGCTTGTGATATTTTTGCCTTCTCAGTATTCTCAGCCTCATTTAGAGTATAAAACGGAAAGCAAAACTGAATGGTGAGAGACACAGAAAATAAACTGGAAGCTGTAAAACTGCTATTTTAATAAGTTTGTTTAAAGTTCTGGTTTTATTTAATGTTGTATGCTGTTTCATTGTTTTACTTTTCAGGGGTCAGAAAAATTAAAGGAAAGAAGCAGGCTGGATATAAAATTATATATTTTATAAAGTAACACTGCTGTTTGATCTCTGTGGACTTTACTTGCTTGATCCAGGAGTCAGCAATAGCTTAGGGGTGCAAGTGTGCATGTGTTGACTTTTCCTTAATGGAATTGAGGTGGGCAGCTCTAGTAAGCCTGATTAGAACCATCAGAAAATCTGCCATGCTACAATGAAACGTAGGGAGATGGATTTAGGTCAGGATTTAATGAGCCCCACATACAACACTGTCAGGAAAAAAACAACAAAACAACAACTTAGAAATTAAATATATAATGTGAGTAATGTAGAATAAAAAAACCAAACCAGACATTGGCTTACATAATTCTTTAGACTGAATCTTACCTAGGACAGAAAATGAAACTATATTTATAAACCAAAAGGAAAGATTACACAAGGACTTTTACAATGCACCCTCAGCAGGTTTGGCAGTGACACTGAGCAGTGTGGTGTGGTTGGTGCTGCAGGGAGGGGATGGACCCAGAGGGACCTGGACAGGCTGGGGAGGTGGGTCTGTGCAAACCTCCCCAGCAATGGCATGTGTGGGTTCCTGCATGTGGTGGAGACAAGCCCAAGCACAAACACAGCCTGGGTGGAGAATGGCTTGAGAGCAGCCCTGAAGAGAAGGACTTGGGGCTGTAGGTGGATGAGCAGCTCAGTGTGCACCCACAGCCCAGAAAGCCAAACATGTTCTGGGCTGCATCTAAAGAATGTCCAGGGAGGGGATTGCTTCTCTCCATTCTGCTCTGATGAGACCCTGCATGGAGCACTGCATCCAGCCCCAGGACCACAACCTGAGAAGGACATGGACCTGTTGGAGTGGGTCCACAGGAAGCTACAAAGATGCTTAGAGGGTTGGAGCAGCTCTCCTGTGAACAGGATAGGAAAGTTGGACTTGTTTAGCCTGAAGAAAAGAAGGGTCCAGAGATATCTCACTCCAGCCTTCCAGTGCCTAAAGGGGATACAAGAGAGCTAGAGACTTCTTATACAGGCAAAAAGTGATAGGAGAAGGGGCAATGGCTTTAAATTAATAGGGCAGATTTAGATGAGATATCAGGAAGAAGTTCTTCCCCATGAGTGTGGTAAGGCACTGGAACAGATTGCCCAGAGTAGCTGTGGATGCCCCATCCATGGAAGTGTTAAAGGCCAAGTTGGATGGGACTCTGAGCAGCCTAGTCTAGTGGAAAGTGTCCCTGCCCATGGAGTGGAGATTGGAACCAGATGATCTTCCAGGTCCCTTCTAATCCAAGCCATTCTGTGATTCTGTGAAAAATTAATCACTCTTTTTATAGTTCAAAAACTCTTGTTCTTATATTTATTTTAAGCAACCAGGCAGTGTCAGGGTTGATGGCTGGTAAAATTTGTCAGGATTAAAGTTACTTAGTTGCAAGGGAGGCAGAGAGATGGGAGCACAATTTTTATTGTGTTATGTGCATTAGTTTGGTACAATAAATACATGTCTGAAGTACTTCTTTGGATAAAGCAAATTATTGTGGAAAGTATGGGAGGTGGAGAGAAGGAGGATTACTGTGTTCAGCAGTTTGAAGGTACCTGTAAATAAGCAGAAGAAAGCAACACAAAGTTACTTTTGTGAAGTGGCCATGCTGTTGGTGTAGTTTCCATCTTTGTTTTTTTCTTTTCACTTTAGTGTCAACCAGATTGGTACAAATCTCTTGGAGAAGACAGACATCATTCAAGAGAAGGAGTAAAGGTAAAACAGCTGTTCTTACAGACAACTTGTTTATTTTGTGATGTCCTTTCTTCAAATGACAGCTATTTAATTGAAATAGGTTTTCCTGGTATCAAATATATCCATCAAGCTGTTGACATTAGTGCTTTGTTGAATGTGACTGTTTCAGAGTGGTTGTACCTTTATTTGCATTTGCCAACAAAACACCTGCCAGATTTAACAGCAAATCACCACACAATATAATGGATCTTTAAATCTGCAGAAATAACTGACAAGCTTCTGTGTTTTCTATTTCCAGAATAAAAGAATACTTGTGTAGGATAATAAAACAGAAAAATGGTTTTCATAGAATAAAAATAATTTTGCCTTATTAATACTTTATCTTTAGACCTAGAAATCAGAGAGCATACAGAGGTAATGAAATGAATCGTGTCCTTTAAGTACTCACATATTTGAAATTAATTGTTCTTTAGTGTATTAATATCAGTTTATCATCTAGGATCAACATTTTTTGTAAGTGAGCATAATTCAGGCAGAATGACAGGTGAATTACATGTTGCACTGACATGGCACCCAAACAGCTCTGTGTGATTTTACTGCAACAGAATGCAAAGGTCAAGTGCTGAAGCTGAATTATCAGCTGTGTTGGGGTGCCAGCCCAGCATTCACCACTGGGAGCCTCTGCAGTCAGACAGAAGAACAGCTGTACTTGAGTCTTTCTCTATTAACTAAGAAAATTGCCCCATTTTTAGTTGAGTTTCCTAAGAAGCTCCTTACAAGGTAGCCTAAACATGAGAGATCCCTAACTCTGAGGTCCATATTCCCACTTTATCCCCAGACACAGCATGCCAGAGCTGCATTCATTTTCACTGGGCTGCAGTGCCAAACACCCAGGGCTTCCCGGCAGCTGGGGTATTTGTCTTGATTCATAAGACACTGAGCTTTTAAAGGCATTATTTAAAAAGTACTTATTTGTACTTTTCCCTTAAAATGGCCCATGAAATACACTTAATGTTTTGAATTTGTAGACTTAAAGAAAGGTCTGCCATTTTTTTTAGGATCTGTACAGAGACCAGTGTGAGGTGGAATGTAAGGAATAAATTAAGCAATGGTTAAATGTCTTCTTTGCATGCTGTGTCCTTGCATACATGTTTTTTCTTAATATCTATTTAGTACAATGCTGAAATTTCCTGTGTCATGCAAAAGGGATTTGGGTATCTGCACCAAGGATAACACCACAAGAGACCTTCCCATGTTTTCCAAATTAGTCTGTGTTCTCTCCTGTCTTTAGATGCTTATCCACAATTCTGCTCCACATGGCAATTTGCTTCCAAGCAATGTTAGCTAGAATTCTAGAGCTTGGCATGGGGCAAGTGACAAAACCTTTCTTCCTCAGGACACATATTTATGTATGAGGAGGTAAAGAACAGTCCCTGTCACTTTTTCCTGTGTTTGATTCTTTTTCTCCTTCCATTTTTTTCTTCATCTGCTTATGTTTAAAACCAAGGGAATGAGCTGACAGGAATTAGCTTGAGTAGCCCAAGACACAAACCATTTTTTACTGCCATGACTTTTGGCAATTTTGAAGAGAATTACAATAGGACATGCACTCCAAGAGCTTATTTCTCTTTCTGCAGTAAATTTGAATAATCTTTCTCTTTGTGTGACTTTCCTTTCTGAAATTCTATGAGACAATATGACAGGGAACTGTAATGTTTAATTTCTAAAAATCTAAATATATAGTATCCTGCAGAGTAAAAATGAGCTTTTGTAGATCTCATAAAATTGTTTGAAGGCAATTCTTCCAATTATGTAATGAAAAATGTATCAAAACCAGATGAAAAAAATTAAAAATTATTTTAAAATTGTGATTAATTTAAAGACCATTTGGATTTTCAGAATGTGTTCTTATTACAGTGTTTGGAATGAATGTGTTTAGAGTTTGATGCGACACTGGAAGGGTTTTGCTTATTAGACTCAGGTGAGTGCTCCAGGAGTCTCTTGGAAAACCTCCAGTTTTCCCACTTCATTATCAATTAATTGCACTCTTCAAGTTCATGAAGTTTGCCTAATTATTTTGGAATGTTTTGGACTGCATTTACATTTTGAGCAGTGGCACAGTATATCAGAATACAGTCCAGCGAATACCGTGTGTTGAGAAATTGACATTGTTAAATGTTCTGTAACACTTAGGAGGAGGTGTTAAGCATTGGTGTAAAGGTCTGCATAGGCTACACCCTGTATCTTGTCAAGTGTGATCACTGCAGGTTACAGGGCAAGATCAGTGCAGATGTGTCTTCTGTTTCCCCTAATTACACGAGGTCAGAAGGCAGACTGAAGGTGACACCCAAGTCCATGGTAAAATGTGTGTCCTCTGGGTGTTTCTGGAGGAAGAAGGATGCTGAGAGGCAGAAGGAACAAGAAGAAAGGATTCTCACAAGGTGCTAGATTTTTGCTGTGCAGCACATTAGAATACCTGTTTCCACATGCAGTATTTAGTGTAACAGCAGAATGACTGTTTCACTGATATTTTCCTGCAGGATAGAAATGGAGTTCTGTATTTCAAGAATTGTTTTGCTATGTAAATAAACCCAAGGGCAAAATTGACATGCAGTTTCTGTGCTTCTGATCTGCCATTTAAGGAGTAAAAGGATCCTTCTCCACCCTTCATTCTTTCTTTGACTATTGCTAGTGGTGTGACTAAAGTTTCTGAATTCCTAATATGTATCAATTGCATTGTTTTCTAAGTATTTCTAAGCTGTCTGGTAAAGTACTATGAAAATAATTTTCTCAAGATAGGTCATCATTCAAACCTTTGGGATGGAAAACCCAAAAGCAGGAGGAAAAAGCTCTAAAAAACCAGATTTCTTTGTAGCACAAGTAGATTGATCATCAGAGATAGGCCAAGAACTTCATTTACATGGAGTTAGCATTGGTTTGTACATCATTCAAATTTACATTTCAATTTTCCAGTGTCCTGGAACTAGCATACACATGTGTTTTTCTCTGAACTTGAGGAAGTTTCCAGTGCCATATATTGATAATGGTTAGACTTTCCTTTAGAGATATGCAGTTTTCCTTGTGGTAACTTTTTTCATAATGAATTAAATAGCTGTAAATATCTATATCTATATCCAGTAAATATGTGTAGTCACCTGGGACATCTCCAGGTGTAGGCACCTGTTTAGTGTAGAGATGTCACAATTGGAGTGCTGTGAAGTTTTAAGTACGATGACTTTAGTTTAGACAATGTGCTGTATGGAGATAGCCAGAAATGTAAAAGATGCATAAAACAACTGGTACCATGGATAAGTAGAGTGCCTGGATGTCTCTGAAAACTCGGCTGTTTTTTGGAGAGAAAGACCAAAATATTCTGGAATTTTGCTTCAAGTACTTCAGTCATTGCAGAGACAGTATCCATTACTGTAACCTGCCAGGAACACACTAGGGTTATGTCAAGTAGTGGGGCTACAAGTTAGTCCCTCAAGAAATGCTCCTGGTATATATTGTTTTAAAAATTTATTAATTCCCTTGAAAAAATAAATTATTGGGAAGTTGAAAAGACTTCTGGGCCCTGCCACAGGGGGAGTTCAGAATTCCATGCAGGAAGAATAAAATGACCTTGAGGACTACAGTAATACTATCTGAATGAAATTCAATAGGACAAAGTGCAAGATCATGCACAAAACCAATACATTTCTATTATAAGCTAGGAGCTTGTTAATTGGAAATGACAGAAGAGGAGAAAGTCATGGGATGACTGCAAGTCATCAGTGCAAAAACATCAATGAATAGGGTAAATACAATCTTATGCTGTGCCAGATGAGATATTTGCATTAGCAAAGGAAGTGACAAACACCTGAACTAGGTCCCAAAGAAACAATACTGTGGGATATTTGAAATAGTTTTCTTTTCCTGCTTTTAATTAAGGTGAATTCAAACTGGAGCAGGTGCAAAGAAAGGTTACTAGGAGGTTCAGGAGAATGGGGAGTCTTATAAGAAGAGTCTGAGAGACTTGGTTGTGCTTAGTCCAACCAGATAAATTTATCAGAAATAAGGAAATAAGGAAAAGCCAATATTGAAATAATTTCTAAAATTCAGGTACTGTTTGGGTTCATGTGTGGTTCAACATCTGTTTATTTGGATTGTAATGGAGATGGAGGAAATCAGCCTAAGTCATAAACTGCCAGAATGGTAGTGTCAGACTGGGAAGAGCTGCAGTATTATGATGGCATTGATAATGCAGCTTATGCTCACTGACATATTCTCTTTCTGTTCTGTCTGTAAGGACACATCCTGCAAATACCTTCCTGGATATGTGCTCAACTAAAATATTGCATTTCAATCCACTTTTAATCTCATTTTTCTAAATCCCAATGGCTTAGATCCAACTGTATTCCATGTTGATCGTAAATAGAGTGAAGAAAGGCTTGAACTCCTGTCAATGTCATGCATTTTCTTGAGAATTTGCCTTAATGGTATTGATGAACTCCAATAAAATTGCTGTCTCTCCCATCCTGCTGATCTGAAATTCTAGCTTTGCAGGTGTTGGGTGGTTTGGGTCTTTTGGGGTTTCTTTTGGTTGTTTTTTTTTTTTTTTTTTTTTTTAATGAGATGACACTAATTTCTTGCTGTTCTTGGCATTAGCCACTTCCTCGTTGCTGAGCTGAACTGGGACTTTAAAAAACAGCATCTCTTCTATGGTGTGGGAAATCAGTGGGCATGAAACAGGAGGAATTGCTTTCTTTGCAGTCCATTCAGTATGGCCACGGAGAGATATTTTGGAGAAAAGGGAAAGAGTGAAAAATGTGTGTGACAAACGCAATGGAGACTAAGGTGAAAAGAAAAACCACAATGACAGAAAGGTTGACAATGAAAAACAGGGAAGAAGAGCAGAAATATTAATAAAATCAAAGCCAACATAAGCACAGCACATTACCCCTTTTTACTATTTATTTAGGCTGAAAAAAATTGCCACAAGGCAAGTCACATCAATTTTAATTTTTACTGCAAAGTTTGTAGTAGAGCTAAATTTTGTGTAGCTGAAAGTGTCTGTCAGCCTGCTCCTGAGAAGTATACAGTGCTATTGCTGCATTGATGGAGGCTTGAAATCTCACTCATGTTTAAGGCTATCTTTAAACCCAGCCTGAAGATCCTGCAGCCTCAGTCCTGGTCTCCAGTGGCTGTTTTTCTGCCTCAGAGGTGTGATCGTTTCGTAGTCATTTCCAGTTCTTCCATCATGGCTTCACATCCAAGGGCAATCTAGGTTGGGAGTAGCCATGTCTCCAGGGTAGTCTCCCACAACAGGAGAAGCCTTCCACAGCTGATAGACTTTCTTACATGTGTGTTGTGCCACTGGAGTGAAAAAGGTGCCCAGGAGTGCTGCCAGGATAGTGAGCCCCGAAGAACAAGCTCCTGACTCCAGTCTTGTGTTATTCTATAACATTATCCTATTCCTTCCCAAGTTTTCATACTGGGATCCACATGCCTGCAAGCTCAGTCACCTTGGGACAACCTAATCCTTTTGCTTGTAGAATATTTAGTGTATCTGATCCCCCTGTGTGCATACTTACAGGCTATAGCAGTAGAAATTTTACAGGGAAATCAGCTGAGAAATTCTAAAATGCTTGAGGGTACTGGAGTAGCTCCGACAGCAGATAATAACTGAAATTCCTCAAATGCTGTCAAATGGTAATTGTGGGCTTAAATTGCAGCTTTATTGTCACAAAGTAGAATTGCTGGGAGGGAGTTCCTAGAACCACCATGCCCATGTACAGAATCTTTTTATTCTCCCTTCTAACTTGAGTTTTTGCTCAATTATATCTTTTTCACCTTCAATGTTGACACTTATTTATCTTTTGATTTTGTTGCTGAACTACTAGTTGTACCTAGTTAATGGGGCACACTTAGGCAGGCAATGATGAGAAGCAAAGATGTTTTCTTTCAGACTTTGCATTTGAAGGTGTTCATGGAGTAACTTTTAACAAGAAATAGTCTTATTACAAAATAATGTTGCATTTTGCTCCATTAAATTTTATTCTTGCGTTGACTGCATATGTTCTTTTCAAAATGGAAGTCAGAGAAATAATCTTCTCTGCATAATTTCTGAGCTAGTCAGTTCCTGTGATGATTAGACAGTCCTCAGAAGATATATTTTTGCCACAGAATTAAAGGCTGATAAAGAACCAAAACCAATGGCCAAACCCCTAAGTGTCTTTCAAAACACAGTTATTGCCAGCATAGGCTTGATTTTGTTGGCCATTTTAATGCTTAAGAAGAGGTAGCAAGTAAGTGACATCTTGAGTTTTGGGAGAAATATTAGAATAAGATACTAATTTAAAACTAAAAATTCAAGTATTCTTTCTTGAAGCTTGAAAATTCAACTTTTTTATAGCATAATGTAGAGAATGACTGCATGATGTAGAAAAACGAAGCACTGTGACGGATTGATTAGGAGATATGTACTTCTATCACGTTTGCTGTCAGAAAAATGCATGATTACATGAAGACTGAAGGAATAGAAATGACTCTTCATATCTGTCACCTCTTCTCACACCGTTCAAAATCTCTGCCTATGCTTCATAAAGAGTTTCAGTTCTTGAATCACACAGCTGACAAACTTTCACATAAATTTATCTCAAGGAGTATTGCTTGACTTGATTTAGGATAAACTGTCTTACTTCAGAGAGACACGGGTCTTAACTTGTGCTTTTTGAAGTAATTATTTTAGTTGCAGGTGTGAAGAATACAATAGCTATGTTAAAATGTGACAGTTTTATAAGCCACAGTGATTGTGAACATGGGAAAAAATTTAAGTCCAAAGACAAGGTTTGGCAGTATTGTTGAGAGCATTGCAAAATACAAAGCTGTGCCAGTCTCACTTTGCATTACCTTCAGTCTTTCTGGAGCTAGAATAGGCTCTTTTTGGGAGATATTGGACACAGTCACAGATTAACTACTGGAAAATGTCTGTGTTGGGTTCACACCAGACTCCAGGAGCTGCTGGTGCTGAACAGGCATGCTACAGAACTGCAGGCAGAGAGATAAAGCAAGTGATTACTCCAGCTGTAGCCAAGTGCCAATATACCTTATAATTACTTTGAATCTTTTCAGACACATTAAAAATACATTCAGTAAAGCCAGCTTCTTGCATTTTTTGTTAAGGTACATGAACTTGCTGATGAGAACACAATGCAGAATGGAGATGAATGCAGAAAAGGCAAGAACAAATATCCTGACAGCAGGGCTTTTCAAAGAGAACTTTCCTTGACCCTCCTAAAGCACATGGCTTATTACTAAAAGTGTCAAACACAGTTACCTCTATTCAGCAGCACTGTACATCCAGCCATTTTTTCATAACTTGGAGTGCTACTTTTATTATAGAATCATGAAATATTCTGAATTGGAAGGAACCCATAAGTACCATCAAGTCCAACTCCTGGCCCTGCACCAAACAATGCCAAAAATCCCACTGTGTGATACTTATTCCTGCACTGCAGTCAAGTGCTTGTGGGTTTGCAACGAGAGCAAGCTGTAGCCCCAAAGTTCAAGGTTATCTATGGCAGCTTCTTTCATGCTCTCATGAAAACCAAAGTCTGACACTGCCTTGAAGAAGGAAAGAGGGTAATTCCTGCTGCAGAAACTGCTATTGCACCCTGAACCCTATTGTTTACTCCTCTCCTCTGTCCCATTTAATGTTCTTACTACAGTAGCCTTTGTGGCATCTGTTCCTGCCATACTGGCTCACATTGGAGAGAAAATGAATCAGAATTGCATGTTGGTAGTGGCAGGGAGGAGAGTAGCAGTTCTCAGCTTTATTTCTCTTGGTTTCTCATTGAGCACTTTTTTTAATTTCCTAACTCTAGTAAGCATTCTCCATATGTATTTAGTATTTTTACATATGTTTTCTGCGTATATTTAATTTGTCTACAGTAGACTCTTCCCATCTTGTCTTCCTGCTTCTTGTGTCAACTGTCTGTTTAGATTTTAAGCTATTTGAAAAAAGCCATTTCTTTGTGTACTCAGTAAGATGCAACCCTGCAGTTAATTGGAGGCTCTGAATAATCTTGCATATAAAAAGTAAAATTACTGATGGCACTCAGATTTTGGTAGTTTTTTAAATGTCAATGTCTATGCAGGAAAAAAATGACAGGTTCTTATCAATAACCACTTTTCTTAATGTGCCTTTCTAGATTCCTACAACTCACAGAGAAGAAATCTACCAGTAGATAGCAGTGTAACTGTAGTATCTCTTGGCATTTTAACGAGCCTGTTTTTGTGCTAGTCGTAAAACCTCATGGTTTGTGCTATTGGAAAGATTTTAAGGCTATTCTGTATAGAAAACTCAAACTTTATGAAGGTAAAAAGACAGAAAATGGGAATAAGTCTTTTCTGAATCATACTGTGCAAAAACTTGTGATATGTGAAGGCTTGCCCAGAACACTGGTAAAGATTGTGTCTTCAAACCAATGTTCTATTCTTTAAGAATATTTAGTTTAGCTTCAGGAATTCTTCATTACTGTTTGATCTTTACCTTAGTGATTTGAAGTCTTATTTCTGGTGTAAAATGTTGGTACAATTAGGTTTTGGTTAATGATTATGATTTTGTCAGCAAGTAGATGATATAAAGTATGCCTTAATCTTCTAGCCTTATATTACTTTGCCACTGATGACTGTTATATTTTTTTTTAAAATTGAAAACAAAAGGGTGCTTTTGTTTTTTTAGTATTTGGTATGGTTTTTAGATCCTGTTTGTTAATAAACTAGGTCTTTAGTGGTTGGACTTCTTGCATTTGTAATTGGGGCAGAATGGCAATAACACAAATACCACAGGAAATGTCAAGTTTTCTAAGTTTATACTTCAAAAAAGTCCCTCCTTCCACAGTTAGCACCTGCTATCTTGACAATCTGTTAGTGTTAGACACCTTTCAGAGACAAGATTATGTACTTTCCCTGAGAATTGCTGCTATGAGGTGTTTAAGATAAATGGGAATCTGTCTTCCTGTCTTCCTATTTCATGACAGCAGCAATAGGAAAACGCCAATCAGGTGGTTAATGAATCTGTGTGATAACTTCATGACTCTTCATTTTCTTCCACTCTGCTTTTGGCAGTTCTGGAGATGCTAATCTCTCTACATTTGCACAGGAGAGGTCTGCATTTGAGAGAGGTCTTTACATGCTCTACCTACTAAAGACCAGCGTGTTAAAAGGCGCCAGGGCTGATCTCATCTGCGTTTCATTAATTCCAGTCTCCATGTCTTTCCCGGGCAGCTGTCACCCTTTCCTTTCGGAATCTACCACTCAAATGACAGTTTGGGTTGATAACATCTCCATCATCTCTGTCTCTGCCGAGCTCTTTGTACATTCTCTGTGCTGGTCACACTTCAAAGCCACATTCTCTGATTTGTTCTCCTGCACAGTTTTTGCTATTGTCTATGTGAGGTGTTGGTAGTTCAGACCCTGAGGATGAACCCATAAGGCTTTGCAACATAAATACCCCTGCTTCTAATTCCCTAGTTTTGACTATATTTTGTTTCCAGTTTGACTTAATTTTGTTTGCAATTTAGTTTTGTTTCGATTCACTTGAAGGTGGCAATGATTTGACACAAAACACTCTTCAGATGTACTTCAGGATTAAAATGTAGTCTAATTTGGTGAAAGAGCTTTTTTCTTGTCCATTCGCGGCACCTTTTTTTTTTCACTATTTGGCAAGACTTCCTGTGGGCCGGAATATTGCATTGCTTCAGAAATGCTGTTAATGACTTGATTTAAATAAGGACAATTTCAATATCTTGAAATTAAATACATGAAAATAATCCTCATTTTTGTCTTCATAAAAATAAATAGTTTGGAATATTTCAGTATATAAACTGAGTAGTGGTTAATGGTATTAGAGAGGACACGAGTACTGAAGTTGGCAAACCACCCTTTCGTAGTTGATTTTCTTTGAGATTTTTAAAATGTTTTTTATTGCATTCATGATTGTTGTGCACCTTCATGTTCATAATTGGCCTATTATTGCAATGAGTCAAACCCACCCATAGCGCATAGATGTGATGAATGCATACTCTATAGAGAAAATAAAGTAAAGATTAAAGTTTCTAACGATCTTGCTGATATTTTCTTTTTTTTTTTTTATGAGTAAATTATCATACTTTTTAATTTTTGAGCTCATTCGAACAAACAGCTGGATAATATTTTAAGCCTGTTATACTTTCTACATAAAACTAGAGCAAAACTAATTATTCTTTTCCTGCTTGGTATCACTATCAATCTCATGAGGAGAAACAGTTTCTGTACTATCAGGATTTTTTTTTTTTTTTTGCCAGGCCACTGTTTAAATGCAAAGTGTGTCACTTTATTATATCACAGTGCATATTTCAATGATCCAGGTGGCACAGTTATAGCACTGTTGATCTTATTCATTTCACAGCACTACAGTAAGGGCTGACAACTGGCAGGGAAATCGATCCAGGCTCTGCTAAGGTGGAGCTCATTATTGTGGGATACAACAGGCCAGCACTGGCTGTCAGCAGCAGGAGACCCTTTCCAATGCTGCCAAGGTCAAACCCATCACAGTAACAAGGGTCTGAGAGAGAAACCCCTCAGGGTGCAGCCACACTAATGCGGGCGGATAATTTTCAATTCTCGCAGAGCCAAAGCGTGCAGGGGTGCAACTCTGGGCTGCACTTGTAGAGCCAGTCTGTTCCCAGTGCTGAGCAGGCTCCAGAGGATGGCTGGAGGGGTGGTATGCTCACCAGGGCTGACAGACAGCTTTTCCCTCTCCTCCCCTCTTCGGAGGCTGGGCACGTTGACCTTTTCCCAGTTCAGCTCTCTGCTCTCAATAGTCAGTCTCAAATTTGTGTGAGTGGAGTGCCTGCCCCTGTCCTCAGGAGGAGGCCAGAGAGACTGGACGTGTCCTGACTCCTCTGGGCATGGCCAGGGTTAACAGCTGAAGAGCAAGGTCTGAACACGAAAAAGAGAGAGAGTTGTGTGGAACCCTTGGAATATTAAATAGCCTTGGTATGAGGTTCTCACAGCCCCAGGACTGTCCTGTTTACTGTGGTCAAGCACGGAAGGTCTTGTTTGAAATTTATAAAAATATACCAAATAGTTTGATGAAATGTTAAATGATTCACTAGTGGTTTAAAAGGTCTTTGGAAGTACCCTACAGAGGCACTATATTTAAAACAGGATAGTTTTAGAGTAACATTTAAGGGACTTGGAGAAATTAAGAGTAGATTTAGTTGAAGATGCGTTGTAATTTTTGTAGTTTGGACAATAAACAAAGTACTGACTATAACAGCAGTAAAAGCCTAGAATAGTTAAAATGATGTCAGGTTCATCTTCTGCCAGCAAATGCTGTAGCCCAGTCTACAAAACCAAAGTACTATGTCAAATAATAAAAATAAAATAGAACAAAACAGCTTACAATCACAAGGCGATTATGTTCTTAATGCCTTAAGAATGGATAAACGTACTATTTTCTGCACTTGTACTCCTTGATACATGAATGAAAATACATTTAAAGCAGTCCATGCATTAAAATTTCATGGTAATTCATAATATAAATGCCAAATTCAAATGCAATATCACCTAAATTTAATCTATTCTTTGTAAACACTGTAATGCAAACACACAACACAGATACTGCAATCCAGCTTCTGACAGTTGCCTTTACTACTTTCTATTGTCTATGAATTATTTGCAAGATGGTTGAAGCATGATTGAATGTGGGAAGCTATTTCTATTTTGTAAAGATCAGTGTTTTCTGAAATACTTATCTTGGAGCAAAATGTTAAGAGCACCACGAAACATACTGTGTTGCTTACAGTTAAATGCTCAAAATACATGGATCATCTAATTGTTTTTCCTTTACATACTGCTTGGCTTTGTAGTCAAGGGATTACTTTCTTTAGGCACTAGGGAGCAACAGTTCTTCACTTCTTTGTTATCCATGTTTTCTGCTCTTTCTGACTTCTCTAAGCAGCAATTATCAACACATGGAACCAGTCCTGGGATATTCCTTATCTGTTGCTTGTTTAAGGCAAATATCTCAGATATACTACCAAATTCTTTTTGTTGTTATTATTATTATTTCAGGATCATCATAGTTGTTTAAAAAAGAAAAAAAAAATCTTTTCTTAGAATGGCAAAAGGTGAAGTGGCCAAATGGTGCAAATAAAGACTGTATTTTTCAGTGAGGTATTTAATGTGTTTTATTACTGACAATATGCCAACACTCTCTTAGATGCTGTCAAAGACCAGTGTATTTCCTTTCTGCCCTCTGTACCGACAGCCTCAAGCTGTTGAATTGACACATGCCCAGGGTATGTATGTATGTACAATGAATGTACAGTTCTCATTATAGTGATGTGGAAAAATGACAACTGGGAAGCAATAATCTCAAAATTTTTTTGCAATGGAGATAGGATGAATGTACCTCAGCTCTTCTAAACTGACTTGAAAGTTGACTGAAGCATAGTAATGAATAAGGAATATTGCCAGTTTTGATTCCTGTAGTGTTGCAATGAGCTGAGTCTGTGATATGCAGAAGCTTAGCATGAACTTTTTTTTTTTTAACTTTTCCTGGTAGTGTCTCAGAAATTTAGAAGCACCCCAGAATGCCTCTCTCAAATAGGTTGGATTTCAGAATTTACCTAAGGCATTTGACTGAAGGCTGCTCTGAGTCCCTGCATTTTACCAGGTGCCCTCTTTGCTTCTGTCCTTTTCTCCTCTGCCCACACTGCTGGACCATCAGCTCTGAGATGATTTAGGTAACCTCCTCTTGAGAATCCAGCCACAGAATGAAACAATTACCAATGCTGCCTAGTTTATCTTGTGAGCACAAATTTCACTGCACGCTTAGTGGCCCTGTGAGTATTAAATAATACACAGTCAAGCAGGTTGTCAGGCCATATCATGACTGTATTTGTAACATGCTCTGCAAAGCGAGCACTGTGTCATCACTGAGCTGCTCAAGGAAATGGTTAATAGGGTCATTGCCTCATTTTTCTGGAAGGAAGAGTAAAATTGATGGGTAGGGCCTTGACCTACTATGGAGGTTAAAAAATAAGTTTAAGTATGTATCCTTTTGAGGTGTGCTAGACCACTAGGAAATCCAGAGCAATGGATAACTGGTTTGTAATTACACTGAAGTATTTCACTGGAAGGCCTATATTCCTTTAAACTATTTTCCTGTTATGTGTGACACACATCTTGACAAAATATTCAATCTAGAGGACTGTTTGGACAACTTGACATATTGCCTTCAAACTCTCACTGCTTTTGGTACTGGCAGTGTACAATTTTGTTTCTAGATTTTCATGCCAAATAGCAGATCTCTTTGATTCATGGCTGTCAGAAACATACATTAGAAACTGCTTTGAGGAGTTGTATTTGGAAGTGTGAGATGACAGTGTGCTGGTTATTTTTAAGCATTAATCAGTTTATACATAGTGGAAGTGATTAGAAATACTTCTAGTTTTTCTTGTTTTCTTGCTTACACATCCCTTTCTTCTTCCAAAGTTTTGTCAGTGGTTGTCATTCAATCAGATTTTCTGTGCCTTCACTTTGTCATTCTTGTTATTCAGTGCCATAACCTCCAATTTATAGATATTCTCAGGCATTTTTCCTAGTTTCCATCCAGAATTGCAGATGGAAAGATAGTTGCACAGAATATTGGCTTATATTAGGTATCTGCCAGCTATAATTGCACACATGAATTATGAGTCTTGACTATACATATAACTGCAAAGAAATTGTAGACTAAGTCATTATACTTCCCTTTGACTCTTAATCCAGTTCATTTCACACTTCGTGTTTTCATTTAACACGGAATAAACTTATTTATATCCTTACCCACTTGTCTACTCAAACTTGCTGGTATTGCCATACTTGAAAGCCTAAATCTCATTTGATTATGGTAATAATAAAGATTTTTGAGAATGTCTATTTCAAAAGACATTCATGTTTTTAAAAAGTACTAAGAAATAAGTAGGATTGGTATAAGAGCACTTTTATCTATTTATCTTGTAGGCCAGAAACACTGAACTCACCTGATAGATACCCATGCTTGTTGAAATTAGATGCAGCTCTTTAGAATTCTCCTAAAGAGCTAAAACCATCCTTATAGGTTAACTATGTGCTATAATTTATGAATTCCTAATCAATTAAACTCCAAGTCTCCCTGATTTGGAGTCCATTTAGGCATTCAGTCATTGGTTTACTGAAGTTAATGGTCCATAGTAGAGGTCCCAATTTGGCATGTCACAGTCTCCTTGTGGTCTGTGTTCCCATTTCCCCCATGTGATGTTTTTTGGTTTTGGGGTTTTTTCTGGCCAAATGCCTTTGCTACCTGAATGTTTGTAATTCATCTGAAAATACAGCCTTACATGTGAAATAATTACTGCTTTAATTCTAAAGTAACCCAAGATAAACAAAGTAAATTTGTAATTACTTTTGTGTTGTATTAAAAACCCTCAACCTCCATGGCCTGTGTTCTTAAGGCTTGTTACCAAGACTGATGTCATGTTTTCCTAATAACTCCTGTCAGCAATTTACATTTAGAGACTCTGTTAGGTGATGACGTGGCTGCCAAAAAGGCTTTGCTCTTATATAAAGGTGTGCTATTGGGAGTATTTTTGCACTACATTTCCTGATCTTTAAGAACTTCAGGGTAATTTTATCCACTTAGACATTTGAGAAGTACCTATTAAACTTTATTCAAATGCAGCCCAAAAATATTTTTCCAAAGTCTCCTTCTTGATACAACTTGTACAGCTTGTTCTCCAGTTTTCCAGTTCTGTCTGGACTGGTTCTGTTTTCAAAAAGCTTTTTAGAGGCGGCAGTTGCCAGAACCACTACATGCCTGAAATGTCATTAAAGTAAGAGAAGCAGGGAAGGAAGAAACATGCAAGGCATGTGTCTTTCAGCATTGCCACTGGGCCTAGTAATTATTCTGTTTTAATGTGAGAGTTTATATTAAAAATCTGTTAGAAAGCATTGTGCTGTATTTATATCAGAGCTTCAAAGTCTGTCTTTTTATCAAGACTTACTTCTGATGGTTTTTATCCTCTTTTATCTTTTTTTGAAACAAAGGTATTTTGAAGTATAAGACAGGTAAAGAGTATCTTGCAATGGATTCATAAAAAGGAAGCTGAGTGAGAGATTTATAAGGTAGATGAAATGCAGCAAAGGAGTATTTGAAAAAATTAAATGAAAATTGTAATGCAATTGTGCTAAATAACAGGCAAAAATAGATTTGTTTACTTGGTTTATATATCAGAAACCAAGATAAGGTAACATACTGCGTTTTTACTATTTGTAAAAATTATGTTTAAACATCAATCATCAAGACTCTTGAATGTGTTCCATAAACTCAGACCTGAGAAAGACCTGCATAGATCCAAAACTTCGTTTTCTGCTTCAAACAAGTCAAGACTTTTGAACTTACAGGGGATCTTTCATTGAATAAAGAGTTTAAAGAGATGGAAGCATTCCATTGATTCTCATTAAGGGCTCTTATAACTGTCATACGTCTGTATGGATATCAGGATCTCTTCTTTGCCACTGCATCACTCTTGTGCATCAACCTTGATTAAAATCATAATGCAGTTATCCTCAAATACATGAGATCCTACAGCTCTTCTGTGTACCAAATGAGGGGCAGTTCTGAGCTCATTTCATAAAATGCTTCATGCTCTCAGATATTCCCAGTTCTCCCTTTGCTTTAGTTTGCTATTCAGGGAAAAGAGAGATTGTTGTATACTTCATTCTGGTATTTTTACTATTTGCTTTCTATATAATTTGAGGAAAAGGGAAAACTTCTCTAATTGAAGTTACTAGTAATTGTGAAGAATTTGGCTGGCTCCTTCATAAATTGGGAACAGGTGATTCATTGTGGAACTGCATAATATTCAGCAGGATATCTGCAAGAAAATACATTTGTGGCAGTATTCCACTAAACCTTTTTTTTTCAGAATCCATTTATTTCTTGAGCCTTGTGAATTCTGGCAGATCAGTGGAGCTAGGACTAACAGCTGTGGGAAGTTTCTGGTACAATGGGAAGGGTACTATAGGAAATAGTGCCTTAGCAAGGAAAAAAAGGCACTAATAATCATAGGTTTAAAATTATGCTACCTCTTCATAATGTTCATGTATGAGTTAGTGATCTACTTCATGAATGTGCTACCTTACTTGGAGGGCAGCAAGTATCTGTTGTTGGCTGGTACAAGGGGACAGCACAAGAACATTTACTGAATGCATGGCAGCATAAGAACAACCCATGCATGAGATTTTGTTCAGCAAAAAATTCTGCATGATCCAAAAGCTGACTGTGAAATGACCACTATCCTTAATAATATTGCTAATATAATAAACAGTAAGCTGTGAGGAAGATTATTGCAACTAGTGTCATCTTTGAAGCAGGGTAATTATCACTCTGGGCTCATCAGGACATAAATGAAAGAAAAAAAAACATCAGTGATATGGCATGTAGGACTATTCCTTCCTTCATTCCCCTGGTCATTTTAGAAGCTCAAATTGAATTTCAGTGCTGATCCCTGGATCTTTACCCAGGGTATATGTGTAAAGGAAGTGTAAGGCTGCCACTGTTTCAAGCTGTAGTGAGCCTGTGGCTTTCTTCCTTCAAGAAGCTTCAAGAGAAATGTTTTCTTAACAGCAGGTGCTTCAACTTTGACACCTGCTAGGCAACTGGAAATTTCTGTGCCTGTTGAGGTGGTAGTGCTCCCATTCTGTTAGTACAGATCAATTTTTACAAAAGAAGCATAGAGGGATTCCACCTTCCTGACAATCAATTTTATACACAGAAATGGAGAAATGGAATAGGAGCAGGTGGAATTGTGTCCTTATCTAGTTTTCATAGGATGAAACTTTTCATATGACTGTAATTCTAAAAGCTTTTAAAACATCTTGTGATCTCCAGGACAGTAATTCAGGAATTAGAAATGTCTTTAAAATAATCCAATGTGGTGTTGGCAGAAATCTTTCAGGAAAAAAAAAATCCTAAGAGTACAAGTAAACTAGCAAACTCTGTATTCAGGGCTGTGCTGACATCTTTAATTACACCATCAATTATGCTAATTTTAATGCATACTTAAGAATGTGATAAAAATAAACCAAAGGAGATTATTCGTTAGCTGCCATATCATGGCTGAAATTGAGCTGAACACTTAAAATGAGTCTGGATGAAACACTACATACTGTGCCATAGGGAACAATTCTACACAGGCAGCAAGTAAAGCAGGGTGGAAACTAATGATTCTTCCATTTTAGTTCTATTTTATGACTTGCTGCAAGAAAAACTAGCTTAGATTCCTTCCCTGCCCCCTGGGATACTGTAGGCTCAGCTCAAGCCAGGACAAAACCGAGAACTTCCTAAAGAAAAATCTCTTTAAAAAATACTCATTGCATTTGAGATTACACAAAACTGTATTCTTGGCATTGACAATAGGTGGTTTCAATTATAAAACTGGAACAGAGATTCATCTCTTGTGTTGAGTCTCTCTGTCACTGAAATCTGGTTGTCCACATCTAGTTCAGTAATACTTTAAATTGTGGCTGTATTTGAAGAGTTGTATTTTTCCCAAATTTCTTGTGGAGTATGTGATATTTCATTCATTAATGCCCAGAACACTTAAATTCAAAGGTTTTCTTAGATGCTAAGTGTGTCTGACTTACAAGTATCGAACCTGGAATTTCTCATTCTGCCTTGCAACAGGGAAAAACTACAAGAACAGTAATTTTCACATTCAGAGAAAGTGCATTTATCACTTAGATATAAAGTGAATAGCTCACGATCTTAGCCCAGACCCTGTATTTGGGTTGATCCTGATTCTATTGTCCACAGTTTACCTCCCATGAACTCAGAAATCCATTTTACTACAGTACATTTAAACAATAAAAACTTTTGAAATATGCAATATGTCCTAGTGCTATTTGTAATTTTCACAGCAGCCCCTTTCTCAATTTTTTTAACCCAGCACATATACCTCACAACTAGGAGAGCAATAATTCTCATTTTTAGAAATAAATTATCTAATATTTATTTGTCCTGAGGCATAAATGAACAAGTTTTAAATAGTAAAGGAGCTACACAAACAAACAGGAATTATTTAATGCTAGAGAATAGCTCTTCATCATATTTAACAAGTTTTGCTTTAATAAAGTACTTTCCATTAAGATAGTGTGGAATTCAGCATAAAATATGCTGACTAATAAGAACACTGTAAGTTTCCAGGAGGTGCAGTCCAGAACAATATACTTGGTTGTGTTAGGCTCAGCAGAAGCCTCAGCAGAAAGCTTTCCTCCCCTTTTTCTGGGACACCAAAGAAGGAGCTCCATAGATGGGCAAGACAGTGATGGAAGGTAAGGGAGGATGTTTTAATTCCAGTTTGCAAAAAATTTCATCTGCTTTTTCTTACAAGAATAAGATTAAATGAAGAATCTAATGGTGACTCATTATTAATGCAATGTATTTACAGTTCTCAAAAGTCTTGCACATGTGCACACTTTTCATTTGTGATGTTTTTTTCCTTAATGCAAACACTTTCTTCATATGCATCAATAAAAGGGATGCTAATGGTATCTACCAAACAGGTCTATATGGAAATGTCAGGGGCTTTAAGGCAGTTTTAATGGTGATATGTATGGTCATGAAGATTTTCTGAATAAACAGTTTCATGACAATAGATATGAATCTGCTCAAGGTTAGAAATCTAAACCCTTTGCATTATTTTTCTCCTTTTAAATCATTAAATCCAGTGTCATGCAACATCCCAGCAAGAGCCTCCTTTACATTTCCTTGAAAGTATGTACTATTTGTGAACACACATGATCTGTTCCTTTGTGTAGTGTCCGTGGCCCCTGCATTTTTCAGTGGCTTCATTTTAGGGGTGTGTCAGCTGCTGAGGGAATGTAGCACTCACTGAGGAGCTTATGTTCTTAAAAACCAACCCATTGCAACCTCCTTCATGGGTGAACCTGCACTGAGTCTTCACTCCAGTTCTCTCTTTTGGGCTCCTTTCTGCTGAAATCTGGTCAGCCACTGACAAAAAAGTATTGGCTGTGTGCATATTCTGGACCTGTCAGCAGCTTATCATCTGAAACTTGTGAAATACAGAACTGGAATAGAAATCCTCTCTAAGAGTGCATATTATTGTAGATATTTAGTTTTACAGAGAGAAAAAAAAAATGTTTCTACAAGGAGAAATCTGCAAACTATCTTCCCACCCAGAATAGAAACGTTTTCTATTTGAAAATTCTAGGTTAAATGTGAAATTTTAATAATCCATTAAATGAAGTTTTTCCTAATTACTGTTAAAAGGAGAGCTTCTATCAAATTGCCATTTGCAGAGTGTCAGCTCATCAGAAATGCGCCTAAAGCTCTGCTGACTTACTTTTAGCAAGTATCCAGTAGTGCCTGATTTTCAATAATCTTTCAGAGTAATTTTTAAATATAAGCACTGTCAACTTTTCTACTGTGTCTATTTACACTGACTTGTAGGAGAAATACTAATGCTAATGATGAATTTCAGAGAAACCTCTCTTGTATCTCTGCAGCTCTAAGGATTTCTCTGTGGGGTTTGCTTTTGCTCTTGCACAGAGGTTGAAGTAGACATGATGTAGATCCAGAGTCACCCAGTGCCTTAAAATAGTGCAGTTCCTATGTTAAGAAACAACAACCTGCTCTACACATTTAGATATTCCAGATCATAATATCAGCATACTTTTCTGAAGCTTTAATAGCCTAAAGCACATGATAAAATTAAACTAGTGGTGCCAAAGCAGAATTAGACTAAACATCAGCGTCTGGACTCACAGGTAATAATAAAGAGTAGAAGACCAAATACCTGTAGCTTGTTCCCCAGAAAATATGCTGCTCTTGAACTGAGATGTGTATCAACTTGATTGTTCACTTCCTTAGCCTGCTGCTTAATATTTCCAGGTATCCTTGGGCTTCAAGGGCATTGATGCCCATCTGGTTTAAAACTACCCAGCCTTAGGCAAGAGGCAGAGATGGGCAAACAAAATTTAGCACAATAGAACAGTGACTCTGCTAAAATCCTTCTGCTATTTTACTTATTCTTCTGCCCCAAAAAGCAACCAAAGCAAACCAACTTTGAATCAAAGAATATCTGCCAAGTATTTGAATATATAGATGGCACTTAGCATTCAAGAGAGCAATGGCATGGGCTGCTAAGCACAAAAAGTGGGAGAATGTGCTGCTGGCTGGAGCTGGAGGGGCTTAGAAAAAAGTGAGGAATTTGAAAGATGGAAAGGTTTGAACAGAAAAAGTGAGATTATCCTGGACAAGGAAAATCTACCAAGATAATTGTTTATAATGGAATATGAGATCAAAAAGTTCATTTTGGTTTAAAAAAAAATATAAATGCTATTGAAATCTGTGACTATCACTTCAGATTCCTTTTTCTTTTAGAATTCCCTGCAATTATCCTTTTCTCCAGCTTCAATCTGTCATAAACGAAATTACTATTGTAAGTAGGGTTGCTGTGTTTGAATAGTCCTTCCCATGGAAGGAGGTCATGAGGTTAGAGAGAAGGTGATGGTTTGGAAACAAACTCTGACTGGTCTCAGGATAGAGCTAATAGGAGTTGGTAATATCAATCTTTGTTTGTCCTGCTGTGTAAAATAAAGATGTTGTGTTTTCAAGTGCATGTAAACATTGCCTGATGAATATACAATAGTCATTATTGCAAAATTATAAAGAATTACTGAATCCTTTGCTGACCTAAAACATATGAAAACACAGAATGTATCACAGCTTTTCGACCTACTTGTATTTTATTTAGACTCATCCACTGACATTTAACTTTGCTCTGGAGATAGTAATTTTTTAAGCTATTGTTTGTATTTAGTATCAGAGTTAACTTTTTGGATGTGTGGCTATTTTTGGGTTGCAGTGAGGAGGCAAGAGAGAGCTGATGGAAGCCAACTTACCTTTTTTCTCTGAAAAGACAATTTTGATGCAGGACTGGAGGTGCTCAATAGTAGAGGAAATAATGAAAACAAAACTGTGTGGAGAAGGTGAAGAACCAATAGTACTCTCAAGTAGGTGCTTGACAATATTTGTTTACCCTATAAGTGTTGCCTGAAAATTTGTGGAACCTGTAAAACAAGATTCAAGGACCAGACATAGCTGAGACCAGGCACTACAGAATAGTTTTGAGAATTTGAGGGAGGAGAGTGGGAAAAAAAGATCCCCAGATTTCATGGGTAACTAGAAATTTCTTGACATATGCCTAGAACCTAAAAGCAGATTTTTAGACAAGCAATGTGACCTACGTGGCAAAGGCAAGTGAAGGAAACAAAAAGCTAAGAAATAAGGCAATTTCAGCAGAGGATGTGAAAAATAAAAAGTAATTGGAACAGCTGACATGGAAGTCTTGTAGTTCTAGAAATCAAATATGTGAGAGAGAGATAGTGCACTGGACGCCAGTGCACAGGAGATAAAAAGTGCTCTTTAGAGTCTGTGAGAAATAAGATCTTCTGAGAGAACAGGGCAGGAGGACAGAGGGATCAGAAGAGAGAAAAGGGAAAATCAGATCAGCAACAAGTCAACTTCATGATGGGAAGCCCTTTCAGAAAACTTGACAGGTTTGTCATCAGAGTATATGTAGCCCCATTAGGGTAGGATAGTCCATGAGCAAACATGCAGAATATGAACCTAAAAGACAGAAAGAACCCAAGGTGAGGTGGGAGATGCTCACTCCCTCTTTTGACCTCTAGAAACTCACTGTAATGAAAGGATGGTGACTTCACCAAGACAATTTTTAATTGTCTTCTCAACCTCTTTTAAGAAGGCAAGAGGTATTAAAAATTATTTGCAGCCAAAGGATCTTGTGTCATGAGAAACATTTTGTATTTAAAAGCGTTATACCCACAAACAAATTCATTTCATGAGGACTAGCTCAAGAACCACAGAATCTTTCTATATAATATTCCTCATCTGCTCATTCTCCCAAGTCCTTTACTCATACAGAGTTTACTTGTTGGGGTTATGTTTGTCACTAAAATGTAAAGTGTCAAATTGATAAATGTACCCAGGTCTTGGTCTGGGTAGTGATTTGTGTGTGGTGAGATCAAGCTGTTTCTGGAATGGTAATTTTCATCTTTTCTTCAATTTACATCTCGATTGGGTAATTATCAGAATCACAGAATATCCTGAGTTGGAATGTAAGACATCCGTTCTTGGTTTTGTAAGGGGGCATTTTATTTCAGTACTTTTTATTGCACCAAAGAGTTTTTTATGTATCTTAGGTTACAATGCAAATTGTAACCAGAAGTACGTATTCTATCACCATCTGTTGAAACCAGATGGAGCAGTGTCCTTTATCTCTTCAATGACCCGTCCCTCAAAACTCTGGGGGAAATATTCTCTGTTAATGGGACAGCTATTAAAACCAGATGGGGCAGTTTTCATCTCTTCTACAACCCATCCTCTGTCCAAGGAGTATTTTCTGTTAATGGGCCATTAAGTATCACTGCATGACTGATAAAATTACATCATCCCACTGTAAAATGCTCCACCCAGAAAGAGGAGCCAAGCATTTCCTACCTAGATAAAAATCAGAGATTTAGAACACCAAGGCAGCCTTTTTCTACTGAATTCCTAAAAGAAGACCAAGCCCAGCTATACCACCACTAGACCTTAAAAAAACCGTACAGAATCATTGCTTTAACAAAACCACATCTGTCATTCCAGAAAGACTGCAACCATTTAAACAGACTGCTACCAACACCCTGACCAACAGGGTGTCAAGCTGTATTCTATGACAGTGTTTTCTTTCTTTTATTACTGCATTTTTATTTTAATTTTTCTAATAAAAAACTGTTATTCCTATTCTTGTATCTTTGCCTGAGAGCCCCTTAATTTCAAAATTATAATAATTTGGGGAGAAGGGGTTTACATTTTCCATTTCAAAAGATGCTCCTGCCTTCCTTAGCAAACACCTGTCTTTTCAAACCAAAACAGTATGTAGGACAGATATGAAACTAGATACATATATTCAGCACACAGAACGAAAGGTCACCTAAATCATGTCTAAAGTATGGGTTAAAAAGATTCTACAACTATTGTGTGTGTGACAACTAACACTCACTGTGTTTATGTGCTGCTTTGTGCATGACTTGGTAATACAGTCAAAATCTTAAAGTTTAATGCTTCATAGAAATCTTTTTCACATACTGTATAAGAGAAAAATCTAGGTTACATTTTCGTGTGTGCATGTCTTGGGGTGCAATGCCTTGTCTTTGAGAAATTACTAAGATTCTAGAGGTACTAATGCAGTATTTTTGATAGTTATGGATTAACACTGAAATGTTCATATTTCCTCCAATAGCTGCTACTACTGCAGTCAATAGAAATATTGCAGCAATAAGAATGGACAAATTCAAATCATCTGACAGTCTAAAACTGCTATAAACCAATAACTAGTCTCAGTTTATCCAGATCTATTTGACACAACTTTTTATAGAATCACACGGAGGGAAGTGCTGTTTTCAATTGAGTGTTAGGAACTTTGTCATAGGCACTTCTTCCTTAGAATTGAGAAACAGAAATGTACATAAAAGTTTTGTTCAGTATGCAGTTTTCCCAACACCTGTCCCACAACTCCAGAAGAATTTTTACAAGAGTATTTTTGATGCATTTTAAGAAACCAAATGCATTCTGTAAAAGCTTTTTAAGGCCCATCAGCAGTGATGCCTAAGAATATGAACAACTGTTGTAACAAATGATTCCCCATGGAGGATTTGCAGCCAGCTCCACTTGAAAAGGAGCCTCATTGCAATTCACTCAGAGAGGAACCAACATTTGCTTCTTGACCTGAAATATGAGGCCCTTGTATGCCACTAATAGAATAATGTTCATGCACTGTGTGGTGATGACCATGATGCAGTGTTATGCTCCTCCTGAAAAAGAGAATAAAATGTTTTGCTTTGTGTGGAATGTCTTTAAAAGATCAGATCTTACTTTCTCACTTAATGTACAACAAATCAGGATGTTTTGACAGGAAGTTTAAAAGCCAGTGGAAATAAGCATGGCATTAAAAAGGCTGTTTTTTTCTCATGCACATACAGAGCGGTGAGAGACGATAATGAAAAGGTCAGGTTTGGAAAGGTTACAGAATGGTAGCTCAAAAGACACTTAGCAGCTTGCTCAGCTCTAGAATGCAATACTAATCAGTGACAGTGTGCAAATGGCCTTCAGAAGGGAGACCAGAAATCACCCCAGCAAGCCACAAACAGTTTATCAGGCTATCCAAGATCATAGGATCCAGTGTAATAATTTTTTTTTTTTGCCTATGGATTGGTTTTTTTTTTTTTTTTTTTGTTCTTTTTCCTCTTTCATGTTCCTCATGTGTTTTGTTTATTTGTAAATAAATGAGATCCTACATAAGCTCTATCCAGCAGTAGAGTCTACATTTATTTATCAGAGAGAACCAGTAGCATGCTAGTCACTTCATTGTCTCATTACTGCAAAGGACTGATCTAATATGAACTTCAAAGATGCCTGTTTTGCCCCAAAAGTACTGCTTTCTAGGAGGAACACCTTATTTTCCAAACCAGGAAGCCAGGAAGCCTTGTATTTTTCTACCTAAGCTATTTTGACTCTTCATGATCAAATAGTAACATTTACTAGGCCGAATTAATCTGAATCAGATATGGATATGGCTTCAGCAAAGGCTCTGCCTCTTGAGTTGTGATGGCTGCAGCCTAGCCCAGCATGTACCTGCACGAGGCCCCTCTGCTGTTGCTGTCAGTTCATTCAGATCCATGGATCTCACCCTTGGGAAGGAAGCTCATTGTACAGCTTGTTCTCCTGCCAGTGAGCTTCCCATACATTGCTGCAGAAAACATGCTGTATGAAAAGCTGCCTGTCACACATCATTTTCACCATATGCTCAGCTTCAAAATGAAGTGAAACAGGCAAATATTCATGCTTATTTATGTGGTCAAACCCATCCTGATTTTTTTTTTCCCATGTTAAAAACTGCTAAATGATGAGGCTGTGTACCTTGGTACAGCCCCAGGACGCGGCAGGAGGAATAGAAGCAGTAGTATAAAGCAAAATATTAAGTGATCATGAAAGTTGATTATCCTGCTACTTTTGTAAGTACAGCAGAAGTGTTTAGCCTAGCAGCTGCCAAGGCTCTTCTTTTTTGTCATCTTTTTTTAGAGTTCATTTGTTTCTTTACGTGTTTTTATACCCCAAACTAGATCTTCAGGGCCATTTTTAAATAGCAGAAGAGATAATTCTTTGCCAACAATTCAACATTTGCAAGGATTCTTTCAATAAAAAGGTGTGCTAATCCTCTTAATAGGGAAAAAAGATGTCAGGAAATAAATAGTTTTACAATTTTATAAATACTATGGTTCACATTTTTAAATGACAAGTCAGATGCTGCACAAGAGATCCTCTCCAACTGATGGGGAGAATTTTTCTATTATTTTCCAAGACTCTGGTTAATTTTTAGTCCTTTCTGTTCCTTTCGCTTTTTTTTTTTTTTTCTTTCTTTTTTTTTTTTTAAATCATGGGCATTACTGTGGTTATCATCACTGTAGGTAGCACGTAGAACTTTTAACATGAAACGAGCTGGTAGGGTTTCTTTGTGGGGAATGTGAAGGTTTGATTGGTTGCTTTTTCAAATTATAATTAGTTAACAAAGATAACAAGTCTAAGAGTAAATTCTATACTGAAATTAGTGTTGTGCATCTAATGTAAAATATCCATTTTTCATTTGAATCACTGGAAGACCTGCCTGTGTTTAGGCTACAAAGTGAGGCATTGAATTTCCACCTTAAACTTCCTACTGAAGATTTTGCCTGTCATTTCCTCCAATTGCCCATACTCAGCTGTGAACTCTAAATGATATATCCTGATCATCTGCAGTGAACTATCAGCATTAATGAAAGACTATTATCTGCAGTAATGTATTGTTTCTATGGCTGTCCATTGTCCACTGAAAATAATGACTTGCATAGTTTGAGTTCCTACTATCTTTGAATAAATATTAGATAACACAACCAACAATGGTTTCAAATTTCGAATACAAAGCCTCCTGCCTTCTGCAGCACTGCCATTTTCTGTTCTCTGTAAGGTCTAAGTTATTTACACAGAAGCACTTCTAAGAGATACAGTATTTTGAAATACAGAAGTTTGTGTTTATAAAAAAATCACAAATACGTGAAAACCTCAATGATTCAATGTGCTGGAGATCTGTGGAAAAAAAAAAAAAAAGTTTTTAACATTGTCCTTGGAATTTTTTGCTGTTTCACGAAGACCCATAAGAACATAATGTTCCCCAAGTTTATTCTTCTTTAAAGATAATCCAAATAGGAAAGAACATCAGGACCAGCGTGAATACTCTACCAAGAACCTAAGTTAGTTTTCTCTTTGATATGAAATATTTGGCTTAGAAAATGCCAGTTTTTAGTAAGGTGGTAGATACTGAAGGCCAGAAACATCAAAGAAATGTTGCAACAATATTTTTTAAAGATTACGGGTAGACAGCCCCGGTAACTGTGGGAATGCCAGACTAGCACTGGCATTAAACAAAATAATGGAACAACTCAGACTTGATTAAATAAATAACATTGGCAACATAAGCAAGCTTACAATTTTGAGGTTATAGAAGGCTGCTCTTTTACTAATCTTACTGTCTAAATTAACAGAACCAAAAAAGGTGCTTGACTTGATAGTGTAAAGAATTTTATTTTATTTTATTTGAGTAGAAATTAATCATAGCAGATGCTAAACTGATCAGAAGACATGGATATTGCTAGAGGTGTATAATTAAAAAGGTCTCACAAATATATATTTTCATCTCTTTATTTTAAGAAATTTCAGTACTCGTTGCCTGGAAAAAACATGAAATCCTCTCTGTTTCTGTTTACATGTAATGGTGAAATTGGAGAAATGGCACATGAGAAAAGAAGGGAGACCATTAATAATGGTTAAACAATGATAATGGACTCTTTAATTTCCTAGTTCCTTTTAACTATTTTCTTTCAGTATATACATACTGCTGTCTAGAGGATTCTATCTTGAATTAAAAAGAAAAGCCTTGGCTAAGCTTGTCTGTGTAAGACACATAAAGGGAAATGCCAAACACTACAGCAGGATATTGTAATAGTTAAAATAGTGGTTTTGTTGTATGTTTGTTTTTCTGGAATTTATTGTGCCTAGATTCTTTCATATACTTTTAAACTTGATACCATAAAAAATAGGGCTTTCCTTCAGTTTTGCTGAGACATCACACAGAAATATTTTTTTTTCTCTTTAGAACAGTCCTATTCTCATTTCCAAGTTTCATCTCCAGCTGAGAAAGGTATGTTTTAAAGGAACCTATCTGTTGGATCAAATAATCCAAGTAAGATAAGTTCTGATAATGTGAAAAGAAGAATTTTTGGTAAATATAAATTTTGGCCTGGGTTAGTATACTACAGTGAAGTACTTGTGTACTTCATGGAGTGTATTTAACCAGGGCATGACTGGAAAAAAAAAAAACTACCTTCATTAGTTTTGTGTTCTTTGCAGTTGACATAGAATTACCATTTAATTTCTAGAAGGATATTTCAAAAGTCTTCTGTTGGTTGGGTTCCAGTTATCTGCTTTGGGGCAAACCAACCAACCAGCCAGCCACTTTCTTATATTAAACCTTTAGAAGCATCTTCCCAACTCTCGTATCCTGCTTAGGAAGTCACCCATGGAGTTACTTGCACACACACTCTGGAGCATGTTGTCTGATATGTTGACCAACAAATAATCCAGTTAGTTAAAAAAAAATAAGCACAACCAAACACATTGCTGGTGTTTGCTCTCTTTTTTCTCTCCTCAGGAAAATGACCTCAACTTACGATGCCATTTTCTTTGTAGTAACCTTGCAGTTATCTGACTTTTTCAGATTAAAAATTCCTGTTATGATATTGAGTGGGTGGAGAGAGAAAAGCCTTAGGCCAGATGGAATAAAATTCATTACACAGAATGGAGAAAGAAAACTTATCTCTACCCTGGTAGCACAGTAAAGTAGAAGATTTTTTTCTTTCATTCATTTTTCTTTCTTTTTTTTTTTTTTTTTTCCCATTTCCTCTTTTTCCTGCCTTACACAATATGCTTTCAGTTCAGTCAAGAATCTAGGCACCTTCCCCATTTTTCTCTTTCTCTGTTGACTGTGTGCTCTTTCTGTTTTTATTGGCAGCACTATAAACGTAAGAAGTGAAAGGATTTTCTGGGTCAAGTCATAGTCTACTATTATTTCAGACAGCAGCATCATATATCTTTCCTTCTAAAATTAGGTGTCTTTCCCTTGTACACATCTCCTTTGGAGGGCTATGTCAAACTCTTGAATGTTGGGCTTAGAAATGTCTTTTCTTAGAAAGTTTTTCTTGTACCCACTTGTGCCTATTTTTGTCTGTGCAAATAAAATTATCCACAACATTTTATGGATGTTGCCCAAGTAACTGATTCAGTAGAACCATTAACTGTCCCTCTGGAAAACAATTACCATTTTATTGTACTAAATATCTCAGGTTAAGCTGCTATTTAGAGGATATTGTCACACATCTTGTGACATTCTTCCCATTCTATGTATGCTTCCTCCACACAACAAGTGACCTTTTTCTATCAGCTCTATCCTGTTTTCACCTTGACCACTAACTACAGTGTCATCTGTCTTATTTTCTATATGCTATATTTTTTATGCATGTTAAAAGATATATTATTTTTCAGATAAAATTAATTTTCCCCCACAGTCTGTTTTCTTAAGCTTAATATTTAATTGATCTTCCATTTCAGTGGATCAAAAGCATTGGTTATTATACATTCTCTGATAAGTGATAACTAATCATTTCTTCATGAGCTACAGTACTTACCCTTATGATGTGTTGAATTTTGTCAGCAGGGTGACAGGCTGGAATACTGAGGAATATACTAATCTGTGAGCATAATTTAATTGGGTGGCTGCTTCAGTAAAGCCCTTTCCCTTTGGATCTACATATTGTTTGCATAGTTAAAGTAGAGACAGCTGAACGAGGTGTGTAGGAAGGGCACTGTCACTCCACCAGCTCCAGAGGTGAGTTCAACTGCTGGTCCTCATCCTCCCAGCAGGAACTCACCTGTGGGGTCTACCTGGCACAGACTCAGGTCCACTGCACTCCCCAGAATGGAAGTGGCAACCCAATATTACTTGTTTCCTTTTCTGTCTTTCTTTTAATGGTGTGTGTTTTTGCATACAAAGTATTCCTAAATACCAAAGTATTCCTAAATACTAAATTCCTAAATACCAAGCTTCATTAAGCATTATCTACTTGTCAAATACAGGATAGCAAGGAGATACAAGGGCCAAGCAGTTCTTTATAGTGTGATGGTGATTTTCTGGGCTGTATCATATAAACTACTTAAGTTCTCTGTCTTAAGGCAAAAGGACATCTTATTATGTAAGCAAAGTAAAACAATATAGTTTTGGCAAAATTCCTCCCATACAAATCATTGTGGTGAGGCAAATGTCTGTAGCTGTACCTTAACAAGCATAGCAAACAATGAGCCTATCACTAAGATTTCCTAGGAAATATAACTTGCAAAGTTATGTGACTGAGTTGTAGCTTCTTACAATTTTCAAAGATATTAACTGTTTTTTCTGAGTTTTTCCCCCATGTTTCATATCTACTCTTGATGAGATTTTGCTACAGGTTTTGAGGTGTTGTTTCTTTTTTTTTTTTTTTGTTACTTGTTGGTTTGCAGTGTTTTTTTAATGGGGTGATGAAGAGTATAGAGAAGTGTAAAGAAGGGAGAACCAAACAGTATGAACTGTGCTTGAACTTAAATAAAGATGCAGATTGAGAGAGTGAGAAATTACAGAATTAAAGGATACTGGCTGTTGGTACATCTGGAATTTGCCATTTAATATGTGAACTCAGTTCTACCCTTTGCTTTCAAGATCTGTCTGCATATTTGCCCACAGCAGTACAATGGAGGTACCGAGTCAGCCAGAGCCCTGAGGTGGAGCTTCAAGAGCTTTCTTTGAAGTGAACATGTCAAAATATACCAGAAGCCTTCTGATCTTTGAAGCTGCGTTTTACTAGAACATAAAATAAGCTGCTTGGAGGTATCTTTTTAAAGAGAGAAAAACCCCTCTGAACTGGACAGGACAGACCAAGTAAGATTTTACAGTAAACCTCTGTTGTCCATTGCAATATCTGTTACAGACAGATTATTATCTGGAATTTGGAGGAGCTTTGTACAATTCTTGCTCATCAAGCTGTGTGCCAGTCAGAGGTGAGTCTACTGTGGCTCAGGAGAACTAAGAATCCTTAAGCTCACCTAAAATAGCTCATGTGTATCACATCTTTACAGTTGTACATTTTTAATATCAAGTTTTTCTAGGACTAGGGGTGGCTGCTTGTGTCAAGTACATGGAAATCTCCTTTTGAAGGCATAAAGCATCCATTTATAGCAACATAAAGCCACAGATATCAAGTTCACTGTGTCTGTATAATGTACATATTATGCAAAAGTGGCTTCAGACAAGCCAGGATTTTTATTTTTTTTTTCAAGATGGGATTCCATTTATTGAAGAATTGAACATATCTCTGATAAAGCAATTCCTTTTTTCTAAAATGGAGAAAGAAAAGAGCATGTAAAAGGTGTTCTGCAACTTGGAAGATGAGTCATCAAGGGACACAGATCAGCAGCTAAACAGCTAAACAGGAATTAGAGTAGGTGCTGTATTTATTTGCATCATGATACACAGTTCAGTACAAGGATCCATATCTTCTTCACATACAAGGGATGTGTGTGCGTTCTGGTAAATGCTCAGGTGTTACTAAACGTGATTTTTCTCTCCCTGAAATGATTGTACTTGCTCTGTTGCATCATTTCAGTAGTGGTGAAGAGACCACCATAGTGTGGTCGTACAGACTGCTGGAGGGTTTCTTTCAAGACTACTTACCAAAATGAAAGAAATGTATTTAAGAACTGAGAGAAACAGTTAGATGTGAAACCTTTTTTTTTGGCCATAACCTTCAGTTTTTATTAACGCCTCTTTTTTTTTTTTTTTTGCTGCGTTTACAAGCTAAACCAGCTGTGAAAGGTGCAAGCACATAGTTTGTATTCAGCAAATATCTGTCATTTTGTGCTTACTGCAAGGCAAATGGCTCTGCCAGTTGGGGCTACAATTTATCAAGTTGGCAGAGTGACAATTTTCATTGCTGTTGAAAATTTATCATGGATAGTCATTTTTGAAGGGTTGGCTCTTTTGTTTAAGCAGGCTTTTTTATATTTAGACTTATCAAAATGGCAATTATTAATGCTATTAACCCATGAGGCAAATATCAGTTTTGTCCCTGGAACCTTGAGTATATCTTCCTGACAAAGGGATTTATCTGCTTCTGCAGTTTCCAGGGTTCATGGAAATACAACAAAATATAATGGCAATATAACAAAAAGCTGTTTCCCTAAAGACCAATGAAAGTCATTTTCATCCCAGCTGTTTTAGCAGGAAAACAACATAAAGCGTGAGAAAAAAGTAAAATATTAAATATTAGTTGTCAAAACTATTTTTATGTTTGTCATTCTGACTTTCTCTCCTGCCCTTAGAGGCTTGAAGACTGACTCAGATTGAGAGGCTTAGTAACATTCCCCTAACTCCTGCTCAGAAATTAGACTCTTCCACGTTGCATTGTAGAGAATAATTCACCAGTACCAGCCATGAGCAGGTTTAGCCACAGTTCTGTAAAGTATCAAGTGGATTCCCAAAGACAGTGAGCATCCTCTCCTTCATGGCTCTGAATGGAAGGAGAAAGTGCCATGTTCTCTGCAGGCTCAGGACACAGTGAGGAGAGGACTGAAAGAGATCTGGTGTCAGAAAGGAGTCTGAAGGACTATAATTTGTTAAAAGCATTAGTTGTCACTTTATGTATCTGTATGAATGTCATTCACATTTTGTATTTGCATATTAGCTAGAAAAACTCTGTCTAGATGAGCTAAATGCAGTTTTTCTGAAGAAAGAAATGAGCTAGGTATTTATAGGTTTCCGCAACCATAAGAGAGAAGAACTGAGTTAGGGTTGGCTTTACTCAGAGCAGAAATTATCCTCTCCCAAATTTACTTAAAAATTCTGTGTTGTCTCTGCTTTATAAAAAGATGACATTTTAATTTAATGCAGAGTCCATACTGACTCTTCCAGTACTTTTTCACTGGGAAGCATGTGGGATGTTTTCTCATAGGAGAGCAGGAGAGTTACATGCACCTGCTGGAAGCAGGAAGCATTCCATGGCCTGCCAGGCCTGCAGAACCCCACTCACTTCAAAACATTCATTTCCCCACATAATTCTTTTGACGCCTGGGTTTTTTTAATCTGTGCTTTCGCTTTCCTATTCCTAGGGCCAGCTCAGCATGTTCATGCACCCTGGTTTGGCGGTCCCAGCTTTGGCTAAAGCCCAGTTTAAGAATCAAAACTGAACTTTTTCCTGTGAGATTTGTTGGCAGGACTATCATTCCAACCAGCGAGTAGATTTCTCTGGACTTTCTCTTGGTGCATTCTCACTCCTCAGCCAAACAAAAACTTCTCTCTCCTAAGACATTAATGTTTTCTCTTTGTTTACTTAAAAAATGTCTTTTCTAGGTTTACCTTCTCTTTTTTGCTTTTGTATGAATGATAGGCTGCATCTTGGCATAGAATTAGTTCAGACACAATAACACTGCACAACACACTCTATTAAAGGAGCACAGTAGCTGTGAATTACAGTGCTATGTTTCAGGCTTCCATCAGCATCTTAATTTTGTGGTTTGTGAATAGGTTTAAACAGCAGTTCTGGTACTCTGTCTATCTCCTTTTCTGTCTGAGCCCTCTCTTTCTCACACAGGATTATCTTTGGAATGTGTGCTGTGTTTTTCCTTCTGTATGAACCCTGCACATTCAGTGAGCACTGCACCAGCTCATGGATCTCACAATAAAGTTACTGTAGTTCCAGCTTAAATGTCAAATCGGAAAGCAAAACACTGGTAATTAATAGAGTTGAGGCCTGCAAAGAAGGATATTTGTAACATCCAAAGGGAATTCATTTATTGGTTACATCTAACCCTGCATTCCTGAGAATGTCATCTGAGAATAATGCTCATCTAAAGTAGAATTTGAAAAAAGTTAACAATCAATCGAGTTAAGGGGCGCAGGTTCAAAGAGAAGATCTTATCCCTTGCAATAGATATGAAAGCACTGCCCTTGTCTCTGAAAAACTTTCAGCTTTCGTAGTGATAAGGACTTGTTAGGAACTCAGAATATAGATCTCCAAACTCCTGTGTTACTTGTGGCCTCCTTTGCTAAAATACATTGAATTAAAGTACCGAAAGAAGACTTGAGAGCAGACTTGGATTTGCTGTCTGTGTGGTTTAGGTCTGTCTGTATTGAAAGCTGACCTAGACACAACAGTCTTAGATTGCAAAGACTTGGAAGAAAACAGGGTTCTTTGAGATATTTCAGAAATAGCAGTATAGTTAATAATGGAGGTGAGTCCTGGTCCTACGAATATGAGTTACCCTTGTTTAATGCTTTCAGATTTATAGCTAAATAATAACTACTCTATTTGTGTCTTTTCTAGAGTTAATGATTTTGATGAAATGCCATTATCAACCAGTTCAGTGTGATGTGATTGGGTTTTTTTAATCAAAAAAGATTTTTCTTTGTAATAATTTTAATTACAGCTTCTCATAGAGCTTTGAAGTGTAATGTATACAAGTAATGCTTTTTCATACTCAGGACAGCAAATGTCAGATTGAATAGTTCTTTACTAAATTTCCTTTGGGCTTTTCTTTGAGTGAGATAGATGTGAGTAGTTTCAAATGGTGTTAGATCTTCATAAATCATATTCCACCTTTTTTTCTTGTCAAAAGCAATGTGCTCCCACTTGTCAACAGGAAATTCCCACTTTTCAGTTAGATTTTACCCTAGGGAGAGAGAACATGCACTTCTAACCAGAAAGAAATGCAGGTAAGAGCTGCAGTTTGCAATGCAGGCATGAACACTGGAAAGTTTTAGAACAGACTTAGCTTTTTGTGCAATTTATATGGCCAAAATATTCATCTTTAGAAATCATCACCACAAGAGTATTTGCTAATTTATTTGCCATAGAATATTTCCAAGTGTTTTGTCTGGCTAGCTAGTCATCCCTGAATGTATGCTGGCTATACAGTGTTGCTGACTTAAAAAACAAATTATTGTCTTCTCATTCAATCTCAAAATCTTTCTGAATTTGGAGAGTCTAGCTTATTTCACCATCCAGAAACACATGATGTGGCACATTGCTTTCCAAGTGGGTGAATGTATTAATTGCAAACAACAAGGACAGGTCAGCAGTGATGCTAAATTTTGTGCTAGAAGCTGGAGGATGAGACATCAGCATGATTTTCCTGCTGTTGATGCTAAGATAAAAGAAGACACTGTATTCATAACTCCAAGGGTTGATTTCAAAGGATCATTTCACATTCCTTGTTGTAGGAGTGGATGGAACATAATTTCAGTATGTGAAGAGGGTGCTTGAGAGACTCTCAATTGTTCTAGGGAGAACTGTAAATGTGGAGGAAAGCCTGGGGATGTTTAGGTTATAGCAGTGGCCTGGGGCCACCTGATTGTCAAAGAAGGAAAGGAATGTTAGAAATGTTTTCCATCAATGTTTGCACATTTGTTTCTTCTTGTTAATGTGCAGACAATAATGCCTTTTTCTTTGAGGAGGGAGTCTGAGAGAGGCTGTGACTTGGTAGTGATAGAAATTCTCTCATCAAAAAGTATATTAGCATGTACAAAAATCTTAGGTGAATTTCAGGCACCAGAACTGTCAGAGGGGATGGTGTTTTTTTTATTTTTTTAGTGTGGCCATGATTTCCCCTCACACTTTATTATAAAGGAAATTATTTCAGAAGAAACATACAGAATATGATGAGAGACAAGGTACTATACTTTTACATAAATTAATCCTCTCTTTTCAGAATGAGAAAGACAGAGCTTTGCATCATATGTTGATTTGCAGGTGCCTCAACTGTAGCCTGATCACTCCAGTTAATTATTTTGCAGTAACATTGATACAAATACATAGTTCAGGGTTTTTTTTTGTTTTGTTTTTTTGTTTGTTAGGAGTTTTTTTTTTTGTTAGGGTTTTTTAAAATTTTTTTTATTTTTAATTCCTGGAAAACTCTTCAGCAGTTATTAATGGGCAAAATCATGAGGTGATTAGTGTATAAGTATCTGAGTTAAATGATGTTATGGAAAGTGCAAAGTTCATATAGGAGCTGCTTTCCAGTCTTGTAGCACTGCAATAAATAACTTGTAATGTTTTTAATGAGTAAGAGCTTTAAGTATGGCTTTTTCATTGAAGTTTATGGGCATGCAGTTTTACCTATGGGCCTACAGTTTTAATGAACACATCAATTAACACTGGATATCTATGATGAATTCTTTTTTTAGAACATGTCCAAATGGACAACAAATGAAATAACCAATTTCATAAATTGAAATGAAGATGCTCTGTAGCCTTACCCAGGACTCATTACATTTAGGATAATTCCTCTGTAGTCTTTAGAGAGTGTTCAGGATGATCACTGCTTCTCTAATGACCATTTTGATTAACAAAGAAATAAAATTATGTTCAATGTTTAGACAGTTATTACAAAGAGATTTCAGTTATTGTCTGTGGATGGGCTGGGAAAAAAGAAGGGGAGTTTATAAAAAGATTTTTTTGTTGTTTTTTTTTCTTACCTAGTTGATATCCTTAGGGCTAGATATAAAATAGAATTTATATGAAAACTCTGGGTCACAATTATAAATCTTAACAGCACCACTTAATTGCTACTCTACATGCTGCCTATCCTGTTTGCTTAAAATCCCCCCATGGAGAGTTATTGCTGGGTAAATGGTCTAATTATATGAAACATATAAATACTATTACCTGTCTATTCTTAATGGTAATAGCAGTCTTTTAGAAGTGCTGGGCTGTGCAACCCCTCAAAACAGACAATGTGGATACCATTTTCCAACAGCCATAACAAAGCAGACTAAAGGATCCTAATTCAAATTTAATATTTATTCCTGTCTTCAGTAAAGTGACTTCTGGTTAGAAGAAACTCTCTTGTCTGGATCTTTCTCCATTTGAAGGGTCTATGCTGTACAGAATGTCTGGGCACCTAACAGGGATATGGATTCATCCTAAAGGACAGGAAATCTGAAGCTTTGATGCTAAAATACTTCTTTTAGATCTGGCTTTATAAGCCAATCATTGTTAAATGTATTAAGCTTGGTGAGCATTTTAAATGAGGATGTATAGCTATTTCTTTTCAGCTTTAATCAAATGACCTCTTAAGTTTTATAATGAAAGGTCTGAAAAACTGAGTCTGATTTGTAATGTATTATTCCAATTTTGCTTGTTAGCAGAGATATCTTTTTTTTTTAACTTTTCTCATTGAATGGTCACATTCACCATGAAAAATCAGGATCATTATCTAGCAGGCCAGACTCAAAGCCATATAAATGGCATGGTTTAATGTGGCTTGTAGCTGCATTCACTTAGAATTTAATATACTGGAACACAAAAGTCCTGTCTGAAAAGCAGCACAGTTCTGTGTGTTTGTTTAGAAACCAAAGTGAATAGAGAAAAAGTAATAGCTGGTCACCTAATGGTTTTCTCAGCTCTGCTGGAGGAAGAAGGGCTATGATTATATCCCCACTTACAGTAAATTGTAGTAATAAATCCTGCTTGATCATTGTGCCCCCATGGCTAACAGTGGGCTGGTTTTGTGTGACCATCACAACCAATGTATTTCCTCCAGTTACTTATAAAATAAAATAATATAGATCAGTTCAGGAGGAACTGATTTCTATGGAATAATCACAAACCTGCTTGTGCAAATAAGAAAAGAAGGTTTTCAAAATTGAAATAATTCACATTGAGAAGGTGATAGAGTAGTTCTACCATTTTAATTACTTGTTCTAAACTAAATAGCAGCAAGATGTAACTTTGTATATTTGATTTGCCTGTGGTTTATTTCTTTCCTTTCCCAGACCTTTCCATTGAATACTGTGTATCATTTTATATGTTAGTTCCCTGATACTGCCATCAGGTACAAAATCCTTCAAAATATTACATAGAATGACTTTAATAGTTCTTAAACCAATTGAAATTTTGTTCTTGAGGTGTTAGTGATGTATTTGAGGGAGCAGAGCAGTAACATACATTTCAGTTTGACTACAACTCTTGCCTGGCACTACCAACCTAAGTAGATTTCAGACAAAAACATGAAGATATGCTTTTCTGTTGGATCAATAATAGCACTTTTAAAAATATTTTTGGTTTATGTTGAGTTGGCTCCAATTTACTGTATTAACAGAACAAATTGCAGTTCATAGAATCATAGAATAATTTGGCTTGGAAGGGACCTTTTAAAATCCTTTTTGAAGGTAGTCTAGTCCAATCCCCCTGCAAGGAGCAGGCACATCTTCAGCTACATGGGATTGCTCAGAGCCACCTCCAACCTGGCCTGGAATGTTCCCAGGAAAGGGATATCCCCTACCTCTCTGGGCAACCTGTTTCAATGTTTCACCATCCTTTTTTCCTCTTGCCTGATCTAAATCTACTCTCTTTTAGTTTAGACCATTTTTCCTTGTCCTATTGCAACAAGCCCTGCTAGAAAGCATCCCTATCTTTCTTAAAAACCTCCTTGGGATAGGGTAAAAATTGGTTTGGCAGGAAAAACAGTTCCTACAAAGTACACTTTTTGCTCTTCCTTTTCCTTAGTCTTGTGCCTGCATGTGTGATTTCCTTTAGGCTGTTATAAAGATGTGCTTTCTGCTCATGTATCAGAGCCCTGACAGGAATCCTCTGCTAAATCTTGCTGGGGTGACTGCCCCAGTTCACCTGGCATCTCATTAGCTCTTGGTACACAGTGCTAACTGCCCCCCTAATAAAGACTGCAAAACAAATTGGATGCCTCACATGTCAGTCATAAACCTGATATTGTAGTGCAAAATCACCTGTGTCAGCACTCTAAACTGGGAATTGCCCTCACCCAGTTATGTTTAAAGAAGTTTAACATGCAAACTAAGAACACACAAAATCAGTTGAAGTCCATGCTTTTAATTCTGCAACAATTTCCTTTTTAGTATAACACCAATAAAATTGATGGGTTTTTAAAATCTACTTAGAATTAAAAATGAAAATTTTAGTAGAAGTGATACAGGTTGTCAGAAAGTATGTGATTTTTTAATTACTTTTAGTGTGCCAATTTTCAGAAGGGGATCTTGGGATTGATCAGATAACTCCTTTCTCAAAGAGATTGTGAAAAAAATAAAACTGCTGCACCTCAGATCTTTTTCCAAAATAGCTCCCTATTCTTTCTATCTTCCTAAAAAATTTTAATCTCTTTTCAGGTGTTCATCTCATTTGGTCTCCCGTAGGATACAGAAATATTCCATCTCAATTTGATATGAGAAAGCACCTAAAACACTGCTATTGCAAACCTGCCAAGTCTAATTAAATTTTTGTTCTTTTTAATTTATTAATTCCTGAGATGAAAACCGTAATACAAAGAACCAGGCAGGACTGCAGCTAAGTAATAGAGAACTAAAACTGAAAGAAAAACATTATGAGCCATCCTTTTATTGTGATGAGACAAATAATTTCATCTATTTCCTGACATAAAAGACAAGAAAGGAAAAAGGAGAATGTAACAAATAACACAGACAGGAGAAAGAGCAGAATGGAGTGAAAATTTTCTAAATGTCACAGGAAATGAAATAATGAACTCTGAAGGAAGCAGCTCCCATTTTGCTCAGTAGAGTCTTTTCTCTCGAAGCTGTCATGTTGAGAGAAATGGAAAAGCTCTGAAATAAATTTTAAACCTGTTTTTGTTGAAGTTTGGATTTCTTAGACCTTTTGGCAGCAGGTGTCTTTTCTTAATATTCATTATTCATGTAGCCTCACAATGCATTTCAATTTACAAATGAAGAGGTATACAAACCTTTCTCCACTGCATTAAATAGATGAAATATATTACTGCCTTTGAGCTCAAAATGCCATAGCTAGAGCTTGAAAGTTAATTGCCTGCTGCAGCTGATAGCCATACGAGTTGTAAATAAGTTTTATTTTGAAGAATATGTGCATGAACAGAGTTCTTCCACACGTCTTTATATTTTTCTGGATTATAATGTACTTTCTAGTATTATGAAATAGTAAGTCTCTTCCTCCTATCTCAGAAAAATGAGTCAAATATAAATAGGTTTCATTTTCTGTCATAATTTTCCACTTAAAGCAATGTGTGTGTGCCTGATCCTGTTAGATGCCAAGGGATTCAGCTCATGCTAGGCTGGATCTCGAGGTCCTTAATCTTTGTTCAAGCCACGTCCCACTGACTTCAGTGTAAAAGTTGCATGAGCCAGGCCTGGGGTGAAACTGAGCTCCCAATCCTGTTTGACTGAAAGCAGTACAAAGTTTTTGTCTATTCATCTCAGCAGGAGCTGAAGCACAACTAAATCATAACCTTAGAATTTTACCCATTAACACCAGTGGGATCGGATGGTACAGCAGCTTGCAATGTCTCTTATTTAAAAATAGAGCCAAAACCAGTAAGTCATTTCTCAGTGTGAAGTGTTGCATTTTAAAGGGGAAAATCTCCTCCTGGACCTGAGCTGCTGTAACTCACATGCTGAGAGATCCCTACATGAGAAGGATAGCTCTAAAGATGAAAGGTTGAAGGATTAAATTCCTAAACCATTACTAGAGTTTTATTTATGTACTTAGGTCCCATTTCGTAACAGCCTGATAATGAATAGTGATAGGGGAAAAAAGTGGATGCAGACTTTTAAATATGTTCAGTTATAGGCATTTCTGTTGCCTTTGCAGCAAGGAGACACAGAACAATTTTCAAAACCCTGAGTTTTGCATGGTTAGGTTTAGATAATTTTCTGCGTGAGGCATAATCTGGAAGCTGCTGAAGTCATTCTGAGTACTGGGCTAAGTCCTATTTAGCCTTTTCTCCTACTAACTTGCATGAGAATTTGGTTACTTAAGGATCAGAATTCTTTTATTAATCCAAAGACCTTAGTGAAAATAGTAAGTTAAAAGAGTGCTGGACCAAATTATCAGAATAGGTGTAAGAAGTTCTTGTGCTGTTTTGTGATGAATTCATGCCATTCTAAAGTTGTACTGGATGCTTTTTCTAGCTATGTGTTCTTGCTGCCTGCATGAGCAATTGTAATATTAGATGTTGAGATAGACTGGGTCATGAGTTATATGGACTATGGCCCTACTGAAAATGTGAATAATTCACAGATTTTATTCCTCTTAGTGACAAAATACATTGATGAGAGAAAGGCATCAGACATGGTGCATTGGTGTACTCTTTTTCTACTACTTGAAAATTAACAAATATAGACAAGAGTTTCCAATCTGCCAGTTGAATTTTCATGGTCCTTTCCTTCCCTTCAAGAAACTCAGCAGAATATAAAATGATAACTCTCCCCAAACAGGACCTTCAGAATATACACTTCATTTCCTGCTGTCTTTCCATGGCTGAATTTGTACAACATGTATGTCACTGGAAACACTACAGAGAAGTTGAGAAGTACCTTGCACTCACTCTGGATCCAGTGAATGGCATTCTGCATATGGGTGTGACATGTTTGTATTGAGGTACTCAGACAGCTTGGTTTATTCTGAAATGGAAGCATTCAGATCTGCTAAGTGTCCATGAAAAGATCCAGTAGGTGCAGTCTGATCAGATTGGGAAGCCAGGGCATAATCAGAGACATTGAAGTACTGAAAAAGTGAAGATTCACCCAACTCTTGAAGGCAATAATATTGTGTTTATGTGTAGTACTCTTCATCCTGTGTGTTTATTCCCATGAACATGCCTCTGTTCAAGTGGTTGCATGATTTGAGTCTTTAGAAATAACTATTTCCTAAGAGTATGCAGTTATGATTAAGGTCTGCTTAGAGGTCTTTTATGGTTCTGTTTGGCAGGGTTAGATTGCCTATCATTTCAGTGCAATATATTAATTCTCAATGCTGAAGGACTCCTAGAGGTGGATGAATAAAACTTCTTTTGGAAGAAGTAATGAAATAACTAAAAAGTCTCTAATGAAACAAATGTTTATTTTCAGCCCAGCAAATAAGAGATTTTGAGACTTCATATTGAGAAAACTGAAAAATGTGAATCCACTTAAATAGCCCTAAATCTCTCTGAGCTTGATATGCTGCTTTTGTAGTCTGAGGCTGCTGAGCATTGTTGCTGGTAAACTTGATATATCTGTGGGCTTGGGCTGCTGAGTTTTCCAGACAGAAGCAAGATTCTGTTTGAATTAATGAAAATAATTACATTCCTTTAGAAATGTCCATTGCATTAAAACAAAGCTGATTTTCAGTTCTGATTTTGAGATTGCTGAAATGACACCACTGCTGGCTGCACTCTCTGTGATATACACAAACCTTGCTCCTGAGCCAGTTGGAGTCTGGTTTAAACACATTTTCTTTACATGGTGTGACTGCACCATTTCAACCAGGGTAATACTTTTTTTTTTTTTTTTTTGCTACTCAGAATAAGTTATGTGGTTTTCCCAGATTAACACTGGAAGTGATACTGGCATCTCACAAGTTCATTTTGTTCAGTTATAATTAGGGGATTGAGAAGTGGGTGGTGGTATTCTGTGTGTAAGATTTAGGTTTCAGTGGAAGCAGTTTCAAGGCTGTTCAGTAATGTACAGTAAGAGAGGGCATTTTATAATGAATTTCTGCTTATATTAGCTTTCGTGAATATATTTTTAAATGTTAATGACTTTTTATTGTATCTTCCAAACAGTTTTACAAAAATATTATAAATATTTTAGTCTGTTTTTTTATTACCAAAACTACAGATATAATTGCCTATTAAATGACAGCTTCTCTACCTTGTAAAATACAGAAGCATTTGTTTTCACATCACATGATTCATTTAGCAGTGGTTACAGTCAGAAGTGTTACATTCCCTATTTGTGTATGATATTTAGCCTCAAGGCAAATATTGAACAGAAATATGTTGGTTCTGATGTTGAATTTTTTATGATTCAGAAAACAGTGTCAGTTGACTATAAGGACGTGACTTAGTATAGGATGAGTGAAATATGTTTAACTGGAGTACAAGTGATGTCTTTGCTTCTATAAATCTTTGGTATCTCAAAAATAAGAGGCCAAGGGTGGAAGTGGTAGAAGTGCTAATTTATTCACAGTGATGGAGGGCAAGTTAAAGCATAAATAGATATGAATGTGACTTTCCTTTGCAATGCCATATTGGACTGATGAGAGGAATTTAGGGATCTCAGTGTGTTTTCTGTTTGAAGTTTTTAAAAATTGATTTTTTATCTTAAAACTTTAGTATTATGTTGGTAAATAATATTTCTAGCAGCCTTTAAAAATGGGGCTTTATTATTTACAGACAGTTTCTGTAAATTAAAGAGTTGGAGAAATTATGTAAACTGCTAAACCTCGTTCATAACACTGTGAAGAAAAAGTAATTAGCTGTTGGTTCAAAAGCAGAGGAAGGTTAGTAAGTTAGTGAAGTCATGAATTTGGAGAGTAAATTAATATGGAGACTGAATTTGAAGCTGAGGAACACAATTTATATGCTGGCCTGTGAAAGCTTGTAATTGTGTCAGTTTAGATGTCTCCAAACAGCAGAAACTCCAAGACCTGTAGTCAGCACAGAAATCATCTGTGTGCTGTGAGATTATTCTATTTTTAAAGACACAAAGCCTGGTTAAGGGCTTATGTTTGCATCAGAATTAAATAGGTGCACCTGCAGAGGGTGGAAATCCTTGTCAGAGTTCATGGCTGGTATGGCATAAGCATTTCCAATGAATCAAGGCCAGGAATTTCCACTGATATATCAAAACAAACAAAAGTAGTGCTTGTCCTTCACAAGAAAAAATAACAAATTTTTGATAATAAAATTTTTGATGATAAATTGCCTCATGTAACTTATTTCAAACTGAATTAATAGTAAAAATGAATTTAGAATTTTATAGAAGATCTTTTATGAGCTATTATTTATCAGAAATAAAATAAACATGAACTAAGGGGACTCCAACAGCAAAGAAATAATTTAAGATGTAGAATTTTAGCTAGCATGTGTTATTAGTATTGTTGTTATTATTCATTTTCATGTCTGATTGCTATTTCCATTAATTTTTTCTTATCCCCAACCTGTGATCTTCATCTTTTGTGCTTCCAGTTGGTAGTGAAGGGGGAGCAAGCAGTGGCATGGGTTTAGGGAACTACTAAATTAGAGAATATCATTGCTAAACCATGACATATGGGAGGAAAGGAAGGAAGGAGATATTTCCTTTTACCTCTAGAGACACAGTCCTTTGATGGCTACCTCTCACTTTGGTTTTTCAAAATGATACTGATTTTTGTCTGTGTGCCAGGTTTCTTGCCAGTTTTCACTTCAGGTAGTGATGTCCTTTGGTAGAGAACATGCAGCAATGCCAGGAACAGGAAGAGGTAAAGGCATTAACAAAGGCATCCTGAAAGAAGGTGTTCCTTTGATGGAACAAATTGAATTCTCTAAACAAAAACCTAACATCCCTTTATTTTTAACAAGTCCTTTGATAAATAATGGGGAAGCTTAAGAGAGAAATCTCTTGTCATATTTTAACCCCAGCCATCAAATGACTCAATCCAGATTGGGGGGATGGAGGAGAGAGTCAAAGGGAGAAAATTCATGAGTCAAGATAAAACACAGTAAGTAAATACTTTATTTTAATGAGTAAAGCAAAAGCCATGTACACAAAAAAAATCAAAACAAGGAATTCATTCCTCATTTCCCCAGGGCAGGCAGGCGGTCAGCATCCCTAGAACAGCAGGGCTCGTGACAGGAACACAAACACCATCACTCTGAACGTGAGGCCATATGGTCTGGGGTCAGCTGTCCTGCCTGTGTCCCCTCCCTGCTCCATGTGCAGCCCCAGCCTCCTGTCTGGGCTGGGATGAGGAGCAGAGGAGGCCCTGGCTCTGGATTAGCCCTGCTAAGCAGCAACAAAACATCCCTGATTTACCAACACTGTTTCCAGCATGAATCACAGACACAGCCCTATACCAGCTACTAAGTAAACTCTTTCACAGCCAAAACCAGCACATCTCTGAAAACTTCATCACTTTTAAGAATAGAATAGTCCCTGCAGGCTAAAGAAATGTCACCAGCACGCATGTTTTTCCTTCTGAGAAGTAATGACCCCAGCCAATTCAAGACAGGTACATCTCATACAGTGTGTTTGCTAATTTAACTCATTAATGGCAGTGTGTGACCATTACCTATCAGAGCAGGGCAGGTAATCCCTAGTAACTGAGTCTTGATTCTCCAGCAGTGTTAATATTGCATTTATTTTCACATATGGATGTTTTTCACTTCCTTCTTAATAAAAATGGCTGTAGTGTGCTCTGTTTTGAGGGGAGATGGTCAGATAGCACTAGTAAAAAATAATGTGGTTATAGTGAAAAATCCCCTTAATAGTGAAGAAAGAGATGTGAGAATTTCAGATTATTTTAAAACTTTTTTTTTCTTTATTCTCAAAGAGATTAATAAACCTAAAGAAAGGAGCAAAAGAAGTAGTAGGGGTTAATTTCCTTTACTTTGCACAGATCAGCCTTTCAAATTCCCTTGAAAATTTCATGTGGGACAAATGTGAGATGGAGTTTCATATTCCAGTTCCTTTTCCCAGGATATAGTTAAGGGTTGTACAACAATGAAGTAGAAGAGGAGGGACCATAAAATGGCCTTTTCATAATCTTTCTCTTCGCTCCCTTTGAGTCTGGTATTCCTTTGAATTCAGTGTTACAGTCTTAATAGAAATTGCAAGTGAACAGTGTGTGGTTTCCTGCAGTCCCAGAAAATCTCACAGGTCTAATCTTCAGGATACTCACAGGAAGATAAGAGATAAGGATTTGAATCCCCTTGGACAATGAGAAAGAATTTGAATGGAAGTATCTATATTTTGTGACTGTTTCAGTTATGAGGCTATGATAGGAAAAGAGCTCTCATTTGGTTTTTGTGCAGGAACCTGTTCTGGACTTGGGTAAGCACGTGGACCTCAGTGTGGCTCCAGGATACTATTCCTAGCATACAGGGTTTCCATGTCTTGTCTCAGGGATATAACCCATAAGAATATAATTTTGGGTTTTGGCTTCTAAACCTGGACTCAATAAACAAAAATCCAAAGATTACAACATCCATTGTGTTGGAGACTATGAGGTTTTTCTTACTTTTTATTTCTTTGTTGCTAACATGTTTCAGTAGTTAGTGAAGGGGTCTTGTGAAAGAAAAGTGTGAAGCAAAGGCATTGATCCAGATATTGGTCTTTTCAAAAGAAACATTGGCTATTTTGCTTATAAACTTGTTAGGAGGATGAAATTTGAAATCAGGAGAACACAGCTGTCAGAGGGGCTCTTTTGTTAGAAAGGGTTTGTTTTTTGTGGGGTGAAGAAAAAGTTTTGAGTAAGTGAAGATTCTTAGAATAAACTGAAAGCTGTGGGGATGATTATCATCTCGCAGGGGCTTTATGAAGATGACAGTCACAGGAAGACATCTGTCAGGAATATGCATCAGAGACCCTTGTGAGCAAGGAACAGACGTTCCTGTGCTAGGGAGGTAAGGAGCCACACTGACAAAAATAAATACCAGGACAGATGTGCCTGAGAGAACCTGTGATAATTTATATTTTCATCTGTCAATTGTTATTTGATATGTTCTAGTAATTCTGGTAAAAGTTAACTATGTAAAACAGGCAAGTAAAGCCACTTCTTGAGTTTAAATCTGATTCCTCCAGGAAGAAATAATTGATATGCAGACTAAGAAAAAGTTGCCTAAGGTGCAGGTCAGATTCTAATGACTTGTTGAAATGTGGGTATGCAAGTCAGGAAGGTGGGAAAATAATTTCAAATCTAGACTGTGAGCAGGGAAGGGGATCACAAAGGAGTTCTGGAACTAGAAGTGGAGGGCACGAGCCAGTGTACAAAGAAAACATTGCCTGTTCTTAAGTCTGTGTAGGTCCAGCTCGTTCTCCCAAAAGGGCACAGATCACTAACTAATCTGCCTTTGGCCTTTTTTGGTGTAATCTGTTGGGAACTTTACATCTGCTTCCTCCTGTCTCACAATATGGCCAAGCAGCAGTGGGAACTTATCCCATGTTGTTGTCAGTGCTCACCCACAGATAGAGTCTGAACCCTTTTTCTTGTGCACATCAGTGCAGCAAAGAGACTGGGAAATCAAGTTCCTGCTCTCTCCCATCTTAAGATGGCTTCCATAATCCTATATTTATGTTTCAGTTTTGGGAATTCTATCTAAGGAATCCTTTTACTGAACTGTATTTACTTCCTTTTGAAACTGTATTTGATCTGTAATATAAAATATTAAACAATTATCCTCAAAGGAAGAAAGAAAATTGGCAGAGAAGCTCCAGAGAACAGACTGAAATAAATCACATTTTTGGCACTTTTACTGTCTTCATCCAATTATCTTCTTAGTATTTTATGAAAATTGTCTTTAGTTTCATTATTTTTGTTTTGTTTTTGTTTTTAATAGAAAGTCAGAATGGAGAAGGTAGCTATGCTTGTTTGTTTCTTTAGCATCCAAAGATGTTTAATCTGTTTTATGTGTTAAATACATGACAAGAACTGCATTCATATTAAATTTTTTCCTAATCTTTTTACAGAGTGCCATTGTACACTATATCACAAATTCTGAGGTCTTCTTTAAGAAATTTAAAATTAAATTATAAAATTGTTCTTCTATAATATATCAGATTTATTTGTTCTTCCTTTTTCCTTTGGAGGTAAGTGAAGAAAGTGCTTTTTTTATGGCAAAATCTCTCAGATGAGCTATGTGGCCTCTCCATCTTTTGACATTGTGTGTGAATCTTTAAAGCTGATTGTACATATGATGCTTTGCTGTAGAATTAAGTCAGTTCTTGGATCACTCACAATGTCCCATCTGCTCAGTTTACCTTTTGAGTCCTCTGGCTTTGTCTTTACAGGGGAGAACACATAGATCTTTCAGTGGGAATTTTTTAAACCCAGGAGACTGAAAGCATTTTCTTTGATTGTCATTCCTAACTTCTGTAGGGAATATGCACTGACTGTGGAGACCTGCCCTCTTCAGCAGCATGCCAGTCCACTCAATATTTACTCTCCCTCTCTCTCTTCCAACATTACTCTTTTATGGCCTATTCCATTTTGCTAATAACATATTATTTTTAATTATTTCCGTTTTGATTTGACTCATTATGGGAATCAGTGCTTCTATCCCATCTTTTCCTTTGTGATACCTGCATACCAGAGAAACTTAGTTTTTTAAACCACTGTTTTGTTGTTCAGCAGTCACTACAGCATGAGATAGGTGTTCTTTTAGACCTCAACAAGAACACTCCAGTCTTGGAGGGCAGCATTTTGCAGTAATGGTCTTGTTAGAGAGGAAAAGGTGTTTCTGCACTTTCTTAATGAGGAAATAACATTTCAGCCTGCTTAGTTTAATTCCCTATTGGTTTGAAAGCAGTGGAGTGATCCACTCTTGTACTTGCCATCAGCAAATCCATGAAGTTGCTAATTAGGAGAAGATTTACAGGTAGGGGTAACATCTTTAATTAGACTAAGTATAGTTGGGAAATAAAAAACAGATAAGCTCTCAGGCACATAAGTAGTTCTTGAGGTCTGAAACAGAAGCAGGAAACTTCAAAGCAAAATTCAATTTGGAAGCAACTGCTCTGACTTAATTAAAGAATGACCTACAAAATACTTTTGAAAGATAATCCTGGAAACTAAAATTCATAACTCAGTAAATACCAAAAGCTGTGGACTCACTGCAGTTACTGTTTTTCTAGTCCTTTACAGTCCTGTCCAAGACCTTGTCCACCCTCAGCCTCCCATTAATGTTACAAAGTTCCACAGGTTACAGATTACACACAGCTCTTTCCTCTTGAGAGAGGGCAACCCCCTCTCTCCCCAGCTCCTACTGTCTTTGACTCCCCAAGCAAACTTTCCTTTTCTCTTGAGCAGTGTAATTCATTTCTAATTAAATCCTAAGCAATTGCTCTTTATGTCTAATTACAGTGCTTTTTAAAATGTTCTCCTTTTGTTTCAGATCTGAAAAATGACTTGCCAGAACTTTTACCTGCTTTTTCTGAATCTGCTAGTCTAACTAAAAAGTAACAGCTCATTCTAAAAATCTTGCTTTGACTTCATTTTTAAACAACATATATATATATAAGGCCTTCTACCCTTAATCCACCCCATCACTCCTCAAAAACATATTAAGGAATTATAAGGTTAATTTTTTTTATTATTCCTTAGATAATTTTGTGTTCCTCCTTTATTTGTTAGTAAAGTGGGTGCTCAATTTTGTGTTCCTCCTTTATTTGTTAGTAAAGTGGGTGCTCAATCATAAGCATTAATATATACATCAAGTATTCTGCAGTTGGGTGTAATGTGAGCAACTACTGGATTAAACAGTTACTTCACTTCTCTCTGAAATGTAATATGATGAATCAACACACATTTCAAGGGTGGAATGAGGGTTTCAGTTTTATGGTATTACTGCATAAATCCATATACCTGTAAATGACAGGCCCAATATATTGAGGTCTTCTCCTTATTTGTGATACTCGGTTTCTTTCTGCCATGAAGTGATGGAAAAAGAGAGGCAGGATCATAATTATATTCATTATGATGACACATCTGACAGCTCTCTGCATCTACAAGCAGCTTTCAAAATCTAGAGAAATGATTCTTCATTTCTTTGCACAAACAGTTTTGATATGGGATTCAGAGCTCCTGATTTGTGTAACTGAGCATCATATAAACCTGGACTGCAGAAATTGATAGAATAGAGAAAAACATATCCCAACATTTTCTTACCTGGAAGAGTGCACTGACTTGCAGTCATGTGAATCAAATCCAACTCTTGTTTCTGATAGGAATGTGAAGATGCCTTTTATGAATATGTAATTTTTATCTGTTAAAAAAACAAGAAGCCACGCCCTTGGAGGGGTTATAACGAATTTAAGGCATTTTATTTTAATGGAGGTTTTATACCTTGAAAACATGCGCTTTAAAAAAGCAAAATGCTTTTCATAAATGTTTGCCAGCAACAGCTGGGAAAAAAATACTGTAAATTTAGAGTACGATTTTTAACAGTGTTGTTAAACTCTCAGAGTACAGGTAAATTAGCCTGTTTAGAATGAGACTATTAATGCATTCTTCCCCAGTGCAGTTGGTTCCATTTTTCTGTATCAATCATGTAAGCGATCTAATATCCAGGAAAAAAAGACAGGAAAAAACTGTATTATCAAATACTTGGAAAATGCATATACATTCTTAAGTTCTCATTGTTTTTAGATTAGAAATTAAAATAAGATTTAAAAACACATAATTTGGCAACTGAACGACAGAATTTCATTTCAGTAATTTTTGATGTGTATCATGCTATAAAATAGAAAAGTATAATGGTGTGCATATACATATATATTCCACTGTAAAAAGCACAAGATGATGTTCCTAAAACAGTTTTTCAGGCAAGAAGTTCTATTCATTATTTATACAATGAATATATGTGAAGTTCATCAGCACTCACTACAAAACTTTAATGAAGTTGGAATAAATAATGAAATTTTAAAAACCCCACAAGCTGGCTGATATTTATTACCTCTAACACAACATGAAGTCCATCAGCCTGCCTGTCTCTCACTTCCTCCCAAGCTTCCTAAATGATACTTTCTGATACAGCATTTTTCCCAAGGTAAAAAATTCTGTAAATTATGAATATCTCCTTGCTTTCAAAAACCTAGAGAAATATTTCTCTGCAATTCTTTGGCAAAAGGAATAACTGTCTAGCAATCAGAAGCAGAGAAAAAATTGCTTGTTGTACTATGAACGTTTTGATGCTTGCTCCATTCTCTAATTGTGATTCACTTCCCAGGGTCCACCATGAAAATATGTTCTTTGACCAATTTCTGAAGGGTAAAAGTCAATTAGTTTATAGTTTTTATTAAATTCATTTGCTTAACCAAAACTTAAATACAATTATAATTCAAACATAGGTATTTAGCTTCCAGGGATTTTTTTTTTTTTTAACAATTTAACAATTCTGTGTCCTGGGATTATAGAAAATACAAAGTAGAGAGTGTTCTGAATGCAAATAATAAGGTGTAGCCTATTCTTTTAGAAGTCTGTATAAATAATTTCTAAAATATCACTTTAAATCTAATGTATTGGTATCGAGACAAGGTGATTGTTTAAATAAATATTCAGCATTCTGTACTTGTTGAGTTTGGAATTTTTTTAAGAATTAGGTTTTCAATTTGGAGCTACAGATTAGATGTCAATTTGCGACTACTGATTGGCTGCTGGATGAACTATATTATTTTCTTCCCTATCCTGTTTTTCCTGACCCAGAGTTACTGTCAAGATAAGCTGTGCTTTAATGAATGTTTCTTTTCAATAAAATTACTAGGAAAAAATACTCACAGGCTGGGGAGACTTAGCCTTTAATTTCTGTAAAACAGAATGAACAAATGGAAATTTGGGAAATCTAGTATAAAATCTTTAACTGTGTGCATTTCAGTACATGCTTTCTTTGTGAAATTCAGACTCCTGACTTCCATAGTTTTGTGTTTCAGATTGCTTTTATCATTGAAATAGTTGTTAAAATGGCACAGAGGCTGGAAGTTTCTCAAATACTACAGCAAGCAGCAATGCAGCAGTAGCAGCAGAGTGCTCAGATGTGGCCAGTGGTGCAAATAGACACAGCCATTCCTTCCACTAGCATTGTCCCTGTTAGTGACATGTGAATCCTTCCCCTGCGTGGCTGTAAGCAATTATTTCACCTGCAAATATTTCCTTGCACGCTCCCACGAGCATTTTGTTGGCATCCTTTCTTTCCATACATTCTGCTGACTTGTGTAGAATGAAAAGTCTAAGGAAATACTGGTTTCAGCATTAGGACTTCTGAAGCAGAATCCTGCTGTGTTCATGGACACCAGCCATGTTTACGGTCATTTATTAAGAGAAAATATATGACAAGGGTTGTGAATATTTTGCTGGAAAATACTTAATGTTTTATCTTCAGTATTATTAATCCAGTTTGATGGAATGTCTTTTTTTTTTTTTTTTTTTTTTTTGAAAGGAAATAAGGTTTTTTATTTTTATCAGTGCTACCCCCAAAATAAGGCTTTTCAATCAAACTGTATGTATTTTGTACTTTGATTGGCCAATATTTTGTATCTGACAGAAACCTGGAAGAATCAAAGTGTTAGGCACTAAATACAGGTTTCTAAGTGGAGGAGAAAGACCCTACCAATATCCAAACTTATTAACCCCAGAGCTAATTAGCTGTTCTTTTATTAAGCATCAGAAGCTTTCTTCAGAGATTTGTAACCCAGGCTTGATTAGTTCTGCTGCTCACACATCTACTTGATAACTTCTGGTAACAAGGAAAGGAATGTTCTTCAGGAGTGGAAAACAATAACTTGCAGACAAAACAGGCAAGAAATTATTTGAACTAAGGATGAAAGATGAGTGAGAAGTTTTGTCTCTGGATCAGAGTACTGTTATGTTTAATTATGAAATTGGTAGGCCAGTCATGATGTTGGTTTGGGTATCTTCATATTAGTAGGCTCAGTAAATAACTGGAACCCAGAAATAATCTCAAGCTCAAGTCTGGAGTTCAGAGGTAAACTCTTTGATGTCATTTAATATAAATGGGAAATCTATCCCACCAAATTTAATCTAAAGGTGACATCAAAGACCTTTAATCAGTCACATCAGAGAGTTAAATAGAAAAGCAATCTAGATGTGTCCCTGCCTATTCTGAATTAGAAGAAATGTCATTAATATAGTAATTTTTCTGGAATGTTTGGAATTCCACTGACAACTCTGTCCTTTTTTGAATAGTCACCTATTTATGATGAAGTTTAGAAAATATCTCACTTGTTAATTATGGCCACCAGGGAGGCAGCGATACTGAGACCTGTCTGGCCAGGGAGGTGTGTGGCAAAATAGAGGGGTGGGAACAATGGAGTTGCCAGAAAAATAAAGAACTTTAATGGATAGAATAACAGAGATAGAAACTGCACGATGTAAGGGGCAACATCCAAAGAGCTGGGGGTGTGGTGAACATAGCAATATATGAGAGTGTCTGAAGGCAAAGATCCAATCACAAACATGAACTGGGAACGTGCCCTTAAAAGTGACTGGTCCCGAACCAACTGAAACCAAGAACCAGAAACACGACTTTGTATAGAACCACTCCATTAACATTCCAGCTCCCATGGTCTCAGATTGATGCCTCCTGCATATGCAGGTTAAGCTGCCCCTGTCCATCCCTACCAGACCCATTTCCACAATTAATGATATCCACTGTATCAACTTAATCAGAGTTTGGTTTTCTTTTCTTGCAGCAAATCTTCTCTAGCCTGAAGCCTCCCTTCGTAGCCCTAGTATCTCTTGTCAGTCACTATAAATCTGAGTATCCTTTCTTGAGCCTCAGGATTTTCAGGTTATCCCTATTTTAGATTATTTTGGAGGCTTATAAATATATCTCAGATAATGCAGAGCAAATATTGCTCAGTCTTTTTCTACCTGAAAGATTGTATTTCAAGTTCGTGATATAATTAATACCAAATTTTTCAAAAGATTACAATTAAGTTTTTATCAGCACACAATGTTTGTTCCTATTCTATACCAGCCCTGTTGAGTTGTTTACTGGGCAAATTGCATGTGAAATGCAGAAACATAAAAGTATATTAAATTTGCATAGGCCAGATAAAATTATCACACATTATGCAAAAGTATTTTGCAAAGAACCCAAACCACAGTCATACATTTGAGATGAAGAATAAATGGAGTTTGTTCAGGGACACTTGAAAGCTTATTGAATTATTTTTGAACCTTGAGTGTAAAAAATTACTGATGAATTTAGGTTGAAGCATGGTCCAGGTATTATATCAAAAGATTTGCTGCAATTCCCATTGAACCCATAGCCATTCTGTGAGTTGCCACTTAAGAAACACTGTTATACCAAATAAAACACTGCTTGTATCTCCTGAGTGATGAGGATAAGGATGATTCAGCTAGCAGGGTATTGTCTCCTCGGGCTTTATTCAGCATCTGGCACACTGAGCTGCCCTGAGAAATCACACAGGCACATTAAGCCTGACCTGCTTTTCATTTCTTTTTTGCGAGCTTACAAATTCAGTGAGGGGCGTTTATCCATGGCATTTTTGCTTTCATTGTTACAGTGTCACTGAGGTAGATAATGGCCATCTGTGTGTGAGAAGAGTGATGTCTGAATGTTTTTGGGTTCTAGGTACTTAGCATTACAAAATGTTGCTGCTTCATTTTTTCTCTGGCTTGTAAGACTACCACTCCTGAAAAGTTTCTTAGTGTAGTTTCATAGTTCTGTGTTAAGATGGACTTTAACTATTGATAGATTAGAACCTTAGCACAAAAATAGTTGTAGACCCATAGCTCAAAGAGATGAGGCAGTCTTTGTGTTTCAAGTGTCACTTCAGTCAAACCACTCCTTGGTCTGAAATACTGTAGTGCCTATAATTTTCTTTTCTTCCCTCTAGGAAATATTAAAATTTTATTCTATTCTGTAAGAAACATTTGTTGCACTAGTTTATTATTGTGAGGAGATACAAACACTTTCCGAAGGGGAAGAACGTTTTTTTTTCTCCCACAGACATCAGCAAATGTGAATGTCTGACCATATAGATATTCTGTAAGATATATCTGTGTTGCTCCTCTGGCAGAGTGAAAAATGTTTAATATAGGCTTTTCAAGGCATGAAAACAATTTGGGATTTGCTTTCCTGTGAAGATGTCTTTGAAGACAGCATTTAATAAAACAGTGAAATACTTGATTTCTCCTGAAAGGTTTTCCACTTTTTCTTACCAGTGAAAATGAAACTTTAACATTGTAACTTGCATTTTACTACTGAACCTGTGTTTGGGGAGTGCAGCACTTTTGCATATTGGAAACAAAGGAGCTTTTTGTTCTCAGCAGTTCTGATTTTACTTAGACTTTCCTAAGTGCATTCTACAGTAATCAGGGTTAGCTTATTAGAATTGGTCTTGGATAATAATTTGAATGTGTGCTTGAATATTTCATTTTCTTCTGATTTATGATGACTTGATTTACCTAAGCAATTTCAATAATTTGGGGGTTGTGTCTTTAATAACTTACCGTTACATAGAATTCTTGACAGAGAGTAGGGAGGGAAGGCTTTATTTGTGTTTTGTCATCTATAAAAATCCATTAGTGATTTGCAGTGAAATGTTGATCCAACATTTTGTTAGTGGAAAACAGGCTCTAGAAATATATATTTTGTGGATTGAACTCTTACATTTTGCAGTGCTGAAATTTATAGAACTTGTTATAATTAACTAAATGTTATTTTGTCAGTATTAGCCTGTGCTCAGTCAGGAGAAGTTGAAAAAAATTACATTTGTTGCTTACTTGCTGCATGGAATTGTTCTGTGGTAGCATCTTAGGACTTGCATTGATAAGCTTAATTATTTGCTGTTAGCGTAGGATTCATTTTCTCTTATTTACCTTAGTCTTTCTTCAGTTTTTTTGTTATAGACATTGATGGGGTCATACACCCCCTTACCTTATAAATACATTTGTACCCACATTACTCAAGGGATTCTTGTTCTCATATATAGAGTATATATATATAGGTATAGAGATTAAGTATAATTTTGGTATATAAACCAGCTACTTTTACAAGTTGTTTTCATGATCATCCCTTCTTTTGAAGAGATCACCTAATTTTTTTGTTGTAAAATGGTCTGCTGTCCTGTTGATGTTATCAAAGAGCATTGAACATTGTAACAGCTGTGACCTAATATTGCATTGATTCTATCCTTTGAAAGTCATCTGAGGAATTCCTTTTTCTAATCCCATAATCCTATCCCATATTTGCCAGTATTAGGCATCAATCATATCAATCATATCATATCATATCATATCATATCATTAAATGGTGCTTGAACATTTATTAAATTAACATATTTAAAACATAATTGAATTACTGTACATTTTGTGCTCTAAATAATGTCATGTTGCACATTTTTGCAGTCTGGAAGGTTCATCTTGTATCCCTCATGCCTCTGAACAGTCCTATGCACTTTTATAGGTCATGGAATGCAGATGAGGTGAAGTGAGTGGCTCTGTGATGAAGTTGTGACTGTTGAAATCAGGAGAACTTTTTCACTGCACTCACAGTCTAGAATTTCATCCAGTGTGATGAAGAAATGATGGAGTCAAAACACATATTTTAAGGTGCTTTTTGTTTTTATAAGGCAGGTGTTTTGTGGGTATTTTCTCATTCCAAACTCATGTTGTTTGCTGCTGTGAAGGAATTGTGACTTTGTAAAGTTGTCTCACATTTCATTTTATTCACAGTTCCACGAAACTTCTGCATGTTTCTTGCTGCAGAAGGCACTTGGCATGTCATTATCATTTTGCATCTGGCTGTAAATTCTCTGATGAAACCTGGGACCCACTGTTTCCACAGGTGCATCACAGAGAGGACTGATGGCAATCACAGTGTGGGCAGGGCTTGAGTCTAAAAATACGTGGAACAAGAGTGCCAATGGAAGCACAAATCATTTCACCAGATAGAGAATTCTATATCTTATTTCAGACACTTTAAATGCACACAGTTTGGATTATCTTTACTGGAAATGTCCCACTAATGCAGCTGGACTATGAGGGGATTTGCAGTTGTCTGCTTCTGATCTTGCATTAACTTCAGACATCTTACATAGCTGTTAGTTTTTTACTTGATTTTTGTCCTAGTTTGAAAAAGATGGGTGTGTGCTAGGAAAGAGCAGGGCCTTCCCTCAAAATGGGGCCAGTAAATCCCTCCCTCTGAATTAATATAATTTTGCAATTAGGGGCTCTTAGGCAAAGATATGGAGATAGAAATAACAGTTATTTACTAGTAGATATATATATATATATATATATATATATATATAAAAAAGATAGTAAATGCTTAATAGTAAATACTAGGTTTCAATCACCTTTTATAAAATTTAAACACTTGATCTGCCTCTAAAATATGTATTTAAATGTGTTTCTGCCAGTGGTTTAACCCTTATTAATCAAAACTGCTCAATAATGACTCTTTTAATTACATTTGGTGTTTTACAAAGTTCAAACACATAAACCTAGATATTGGCATTCACAAAAACAGAGAATGAATAAAACCTGCTGATTTTCTTTGACCTGTCAGATACATGCATTTAGCAGGATTGCTGCACAGCTCACTGTGCTTATGACACCGTGTCAGTGTTCTTGGATTTCCCCCATGCTTTTTCACTGCAGCCTCTGCTTCAGATGTGGCTGTAACCTCATCACTGTTTTCTGCTGGGACCTTTTGAAGAGCAGTCTATTCACCACAACATCTCCTCTCCCCATCTCTCTGGCTGTGTCCCACCATGTGATGCCCATGTGTACTTGCCCCTCTTACACAGCCCTGCTTTATGGGGGGATGGGAAGTGTACTCTGATGATTTGTTCATTCATTTCAATCATTTTAATGCTAAGTGAATCAAACTTTGACACATCTTCTCATCTAGTCTTGCTATAGGAATGGAGAAAAAAAATTAACTTGCAAATGGTGTGAGATGCACAGTTTCCAAGGAGTGTGACTGATTGGGTTGGCCTGTTCATGTGTATCATGTTTATACCAATAATCTGATGTTTTTATGCATTTCTGTGTGTATAATGAATATTAGACACAATATTAGAGAAATCTATCTATCTGTCTGATATTTCAGAGCTATGTTCAAAATAAAATTACAAGATCCCTGTTTTTCAGGGCTCTGACATCTAAAACAAACATACTGAGAAATCTACTTGAAATCTACTACTACTTGAGTCTGCTTCTTGAATTTGTTCCACACCAGCTGTCTGAGCACTTATCTGTATCTTCCACAGTACTCTGACATGGCCTCTCAGCTGCTGAATTCTCTGCCTGCCACTTTCCAAGTGGAAAGAAATCCCCCTGAGCCTTTGTTCCATCTCACCTTCCCTAAGTTCCTGCTCCATGCAGAAGAAAGCACCTGTGTGTGTTAGGCATAGTGTGCTGTCACGGGTATCAGGAAGGAAACAACAAGAAAAGGTGTGGAAAATTCACTCTTCAAAAAAAAAAAAAAAAAAAGTGTAAAATAATCCTCAACATAAAATTTTACCGACATGAAAATTATTCAGTACAAGTTTTCATAACCCTTTACAGTGATTCAGAGGGAGAAGGTAATGTAAGAATTGTGGTGATGTTTGGCATCCAGAAAAAAGGCTGAACTACCTAATGATCAAACCAGAGAGAGCAGTCATGAAATTGAGGGATGGCAGCAGGGAAACCTGCAACACCAAAAATTAAAAATCAAAATATTAGCTTTGGAATTTGAGATGCTTTCATCCAGCTACATTTATTTTGAGCAGCCACTTCCTATTCTGTAGCTAAATTAAGGCTACATCTTATGTACTACCAAGAAACTGTTTTTTATTGAAATTAACATTAAATGTATGAGATAGGATTTTACTTATTCTCTTCAAAGAAAATTAGCTAGCACCTCCAGTTATACATTATAATGCATGAGTGACAGTTTCTTATAATTGATCCATGGGTAGTTTTCTAGATCCAATATTCTGTGAAAAGGCAGTTTATGCAGAGATGGTTGAAGCAGGTCAAGTTGCTTCACTTAGTCTTATTTTCTTCAGGTATTCAGCAACGAGTGCATATTGACAGACTTAATTGCGGTTGCTTCAAAAGCTAGAGGATACTTACTTTGCCAAAGATTTTCCATATAAACATGACATTAATAAAGTGAGCTTTAATTAAGTTGCAGATAGCTTTTTAGTAGGCTATTTACTAAAACTGTCAAGAAGAAAAGCAATAATGGTTGAGCTGACAGAAATAGAATTTGTGAAAAGAATGAAGTGTTTACCACTGTTTTATTTAACAAAAATAATAACAGTGAAGAGCATTTCAGACTTTGATAGTAGCAGTGTGTCAGTGAAGCACACTGAAGTAGATCTGCCAAAGGCAATTCTTTTTGGTGGCCAAAGTTAATGAATGGTAGATTTCACATCCTTCCTGGAAAAGGTTTGTGGGTTTTTTATGTGTGAAGTGGGCCTGTGATCATGCTTGTTAATATGTGGCTACTGAGTTTCCTATCATGTCATGCACTGTGCAGTCATAGTAGTCTTGATCTAACAATGAATTTCATTTAATTTCCTTATTCTATCTGGCTCATGCTTACAATAGTCAATGTCAGTCTTTGCCAGGGCACTGCTTGTCCTGTCCCATCTGCTGCTGAACGATGGCTCATTGTGGGAATTATTTTCTCTGTGGAAAAATACACAATGTTTGTTATATTAGGGATTACTCTACACTCATTGTGACAGATTATATTTGTGGGTTTTGGCCTCCTCTGTAAGTTTAAAGTTGATTATATCTGTTTTGGAAGGGTTATAAGGAGACACAGGCCTTTCTGATCTGAAAATCTATTGCAAGATTGCCAGTGTGAAGATCTCCTCTCCAGGGATGGACAGGAGTTAAAGCACACAATGTGTAGGCTTAGTGAGTGGTTCTGGGACTAATCACTCTTCATGTTAGGTGGACAGAGGGAAAAAATTCACCTGTGTGCCTTTGGTGCTCTGTAGTATCCTTCAGGCTCTGGCCCACCACCCTGCCAGGGTTTGAAGCTCCTTTTCTTAAGTGTTTTTTCCACAAATCATGACCTACTAAGTCCAATCAGGTTTCTTGAGCTTAATTGTGCCAGTTGAAAAATCAACAGAAAACAGAAGAAAAACACTCTGCATTTAGAAATAACTATGTTTATATTTTTTTGAAGCTCTTCTTAACCTGCTTTAGGATTTGGACCTGACAAAATGAATTATGCTGTGAGAGGCCACAGTCCTCCTGAGTGGCCAGTCTTTGTTATCATAAGCAATTGCAAGGCCTCTTTCTTTCTTTCTTTCTTTCTTTCTTTCTTTCTTTCTTTCTTTCTTTCTTTCTTTCTTTCTTTCTTTCTTTCTTTCTTTCTTTCTTTCTTTCTTTCTTTCTTTCTTTCTTTCTTTCTTTCTTTCTTTCTTTCTTTCTTCTTTCTTTCTTTCTTTCTTCTTTCTTTCTTTCTTTCTTTCTTTCTTTCTTTCTTTCTTTCTTTCTTTCTTTCTTTCTTTCTTTCTTTCTTTCTTCTTTCTTTCTTTCTTTCTTTCTTTCTTTCTTTCTTTCTTTCTTTCTTTCTTTCTTTCTTCTTTCTTTCTTTCTTTCTTTCTTTCTTTCTTTCTTTCTTTCTTTCTTTCTTTCTTTCTTTCTTTCTTTCTTTCTTTCTTTCTTTCTTTCTTTCTTTCTTTCTTTCTTTCTTTCTTTCTTTCTTTCTTTCTTTCTTTCTTTCTTTCTTTCTTTCTTTCTTTCTTTCTTTCTTTCTTTCTTTCTTTCTTTCTTTCTTTCTTTCTTTCTTTCTTTCTTTCTTTCTTTCTTTCTTTCTTTCTTTCTTTCTTTCTTTCTTTCTTTCTTTCTTTCTTTCTTTCTTTCTTTCTTTCCTCCGAGAGATAAAGCAACATTTGGAGGAGGGGGTGGAGATGGTCTCTGCACTTCTTAAGGAATTTAAAAGCACTTAGGAAAGAATGGTCAAGGACCTGTTTTACCATGACATTCTGTTGATTCATCTAGTTATTAATGAATGAATAAGTTTGCAATTAAGTATATTCAAAGTTCTGAAGAATTGTGTTCATTAAGCTTCTTCTGTCTTTCGGTAGGGATTATAGATGCAATTCTGTACATTACTAAAATTAAATAAAACATAATAGTGCAAAGACATGAATTAAAGAAATCCTCTTTTTTTCTTTCCTTTGGTGAGGTAATTAACATAATGAGTTGGCTCTGGGCATTTTTTCTATATTGTATCCTAGTGAAATTGATTGTGCTTTATAGTAAGGAGGAAAAGGTATTCTAAAAGACTCTAGTTTGAAAGATCTAAGTAATAAAACAGGGCACCTAAATTTAGACTTTTAAAAAAAAAAATTAAACACAAAGTGTAATTTATTTAGATTAGAAGATGCTACCTATCCTTCAAGCCTGAGTGGATATAATTACCATAATGTAAATCTCTTGACAAATAGTGGCCTAAGGCAGCATGACACTAATAATTGTTCAATTACAGACTTTTAGCTTTTCAAATGGCCAGAGTCATCATTATGCAGCTCGTTAATAGAAATAAAGGCATAGTTTAAATGCATAGGAAAAATATTATTCTTTTGAAGATGAGTTTCTCTTTACATTTAATGTCTTTTGTAATTAGCTCTAATAACTTCTAGTAATCATTATTTAATTTTCTTTAATGATAATTGCACTCTAATCTAATTGTTTACTGAAAAAAGGAGGAATTTAATATTTATGCATTAAATTTCAAATAATATGTTAGTGATATATTTACCCTTTTGAAAAATTTTGTTCATTCTACTTCTATAGTTTCAGGGTATTTTAAATGTTTTTAACATATCATATTTATTCTCTGAGGCAACTCAGTCATTGATTGGTTAAGTATAATACTGCTGATCTCAACCTGAATTTTTGATTATCAGTCATGCAATTTAAAGGTACTGAAAATAGGCTGAAATTGTTGATCCGATAACTCATATAGTCAAGGAAAATTCTTGGAAGACACAGACAATTGTTGAAGGTGAAATGGAAAATAATAGCTGTTCTTTACAATCTTGTTCCTCTTCTAGTATAACAAGAGAGTGTGAGAGAGAGAAGATAGCTGGAACTCTCATCCTCTATGAATATTTGCTTGCAGAAGCCAGGACACTTATTATTTTCAAAATGGCCAACCACAGTAAATGGTAAATAACCACAGTAAATGGTAAATAAACATTTAATGTCTTACAAACACCTTAGTGTTACTCATCCTATTCCACTGCACTAATTTGAATGTGTTATTGTGCTTAGATCACCATAAATATACATAATACTATGTAATGACAAATTAATTAAAATGCCCTCTCCCCTGAGAATTTGGACTCTGATGATGTCATTTGGAAGTGCAAACTGCTCACCTTTCTGCATGCCCTGCCTTTTGAGTATTCCCATATTTATTAGGACATAGTCATGAGGGAAAACAACAGAATTTTTTTCTGAAAATACAAGAGACAAAATGTTCTGTTTGACATTATCACTATTGAAGTAGGTTTATCTGAGAGAAGTTTGAGAAATTGTTTCCTTAAATTGTCTGCTGTTAATGTATTTAAAAACAAACTATGCTTGATTTCTTAGCAACTTGACATGGATGATTGGGAACAAGATCAGATAAATTTTATCTTACAATTAAGCCTAGATTCACATTTTTCTTTTGATGATAATTGAATTTTTGTGTATTTGTTTGTTTAATATATCTATGACTTTTAACTTGCTACAATTCTTTGCTCTTTAGGTAAATTTTGGAATATTTAAATGCTTGCAATTGAATGTCTTTGATTCCTGTGAAATATTGAGGGCTTAGGGTACATTTTTCAGTGTACAGAAAATCTTGTCAGTATGTATCAAAATTATTGATGTTGTACTCCTTAATGAGCTAGTACAGAAGGCTTCAAAAAGAACATGGCTATAACCCAGGCTGGAATTAGTATTTCAGGACTTCATTCTCACTTTCAGAAGCCACCAATCTACAGCTTGGTCAAGGGTTAAGATTGTGTCTGCACAGAGATGGAAACACAGCACTGGAAGCCATTTATTATATTAGGCCTTGCTTTACACGATTTGAGATCCACTTTGAAACAGGGTGATATTTCTGTGTAAAATCAAAATCAATATGGCCATCTGAAATTAATCTAACTTTCAAAATTTTTGCATATCAGACATCTTTTCAAAATTATCTCCTAACTCTTTTGTAATAATTCACATTGATTGCATGCACTTGACCAGAGTCAAAGCGAAAAAAATGCAGACTTCAGCACTGCAACAGTCAGCATATATAGTAATTACAGCTTCACCTGGTTTGGTTTTTCATTGCTTGCTTTTAAACACCTGTTACTTTCAAAATTAGAATTTTTCTGAGATATCTTAAGCTATGAGAACTGTTTAAAATTAGAAAGAAGGATGAAGAGTTCCACATGAGCAAAATTACATGGATGCGTGCTTATTTCATGCCTTGCAAAAGCACAAAGTAAAACTAGGCTTGCTGGTTACTTTTGAAAGAAGGACTCAATTCCAGTTTGCACATATGTAAGGTGTATTTAGAGAGAGGGTAGTTTTATTCAGAGAGGGTAGTTTTGGGGTTTGCACTCTGGTCATTCTGCTAAGTTTTAGTGCCAATTATATGTTTGTATTGTTTTATTAAAACAAAGGTTGAGTCATTGTCTTGTCCAGAACCTTTGAATGTGACTTTGTTTTTTCAGAGCCTAAGGATTAAGACTGTGGCCAACCCTTCTATGAGAATACAGGAAAATTAGGAGAGGTGTTCCAAGGCTCTTACCCATCCACCATTGCCCAAATTTTCCCAGGAAATTTGTGTGCATATGTGCTTTGTTATCAACAACAAAAACATTGCTTTATTGAAATTTGAAGGAGTACTCTCAGGTTCTTCTGTTATCATCTCAAATATCTCGCTGATACTACATGAGTTTACTTCTGTTTGTAAAATTTAAACCTAAGCCTTACCAATTTCTATTTACATTCAAGCCCAGCTGATATTTACAATGATTTTCATGTAAATACCTGATTACATTTCAGAAAAGGAGTCAATATTTCTAGCTTATATTTCTCCCCATGCACATCAACAGAAAGGTCAATAACTATGGGTACACACAGAGCCTAACTATTCTGTGGTAGAAGTCAGTCACAGGCATCCTTTTTGCCTTGCAGATCCTAGTAGGAGTTGTACTGATAAATGTTGTATCTAATTGTAAGTCCTTTGCTCAGTAAAATATGCAGTGAACTGAAACCGCCTGATTATTTGAATACTTTGGCATATCTTTTTGTTATGAGAAATGTGTACATCTATGTGCATCTTGTGTGTCTGAGAATCACTACAGCATGGTTCTCACTTCCCTCAGGAGATCTAAGCCTCGATGCCCACATAGAAACTGTTGTCACTACAAAAGAAACGTCCTTTCATGCCAGCTGATCCTTCTTGTCACACGCTTGTACCCTGAGGGTGTTTTTGTCCATTGTGGTGTTGGGACTGAGTTCATAGTATTTTCCCTTATAAAGCAAGTTTTACATTAGAGGAACAACTGTTCCACATGAGATTTTAGGGGCAGAAGGCAGTATTAGAACACGATTTTAAATGGTAGCAGTGTTCTGACATCCCTGGGATACTGAGTGTACTGGAGTGAAATGTTAGGCACTTACTTGTAATCACATTTAAAAGAACAAAAGAAGATAAATACAGCTCTTCTCTTACAAGCTGCTGACTTGAAAAAAAACAATGGGAATCATTAATATTTAGCAGCTAGTTGAAGAGTTCTAAGAATACCAAAAGAAACTAAGTTTCCACAGAGGAAAAGTATGAATGACACTGAGAAACAGCATCATATGGAATTAGCTGCTCCTTTAGCTAAATTTCACAGTCTACCAATGAGCTTGCAAACATCACAGTTCCATGTTTGCTGGAGCTGAAATTTTGTTGGTTCAGAAACTTGTCTCTAAATATTGTTATTGCATCCATTTAAACATCTCATTCAATGTATGTTAATAATGGTCAGCATTTAAACCATGCATTCTGTGGTTAATATGTATAAATTAGATATCAAGTATTGTCATCAAAATAACTTTAAAATATGACTATTGTATTCTGCTACAAACTTCTCAGTGGTCCTCAGGATTTGCCTGAAGGCAGCTTTGCAGAACAAGCTGAAGTGTTACAGTACAAATCATTGCTTTTGAGAATAGTTCCAGAGAAACACTTCTAGGTCATCACATTTCAGTTCTGTGTAAGTGTATTATTAATGCTGATCTCATGGAAGAGACATTCACCAAAGGATGTCCTACTCTTGTTCTATTGGATGTGATGGAGCCTGAAAACAGTCCAGTCACAGAATTGTGGGATGGTTTGGGATGGAAAGGACCTTAAAGATCATCTTGCTCTAATCCCTCTGCCATGTGCAGGGGTACCTTCCACTAGGTTGTTCAAACCCTCATCCAACCTGGCCTAGAGCAAGAGCAGTTGGTGCTGGTTGGAGTTAACACTGTCTGTGGTTGCATTAGAGTGACACCAGCATCTCTTTCCTATTCATTCCATCTTGATTAATCCTCCAACATTAGGATGGTGCTGTGCACATGTAAATATGCTACCACTAAGAAAGCTTTGGCATCACTTTAGAATCAATATCTCAGGCAAGAAGCAACTTGCAGTCGTCAGTGCTGGATGCTCTTCAAAGCGTGCTGTATTAAGGACTGAGCTAGTGGCTCTTTGCACTTTTTTTTTAGAAGAAATTGTAGAACCAAGTCATTCAATGACCAACTTGAGAGCTTGAATAAAGATGAGTCTGAGAAATGTCCCACAGTAGGCATTAACATATATTGTAGCAGATAAGTTTTTCGTTTAATCTCTCACTATTGCCTCATATGAGGATTTATACTGTTGAGTCTATCCCTTGTGATATTTGAAGCATGTATCTACACAGACATCGCTGTCTTACTGTCCTTCCCAAAACTCATTCTAGAATATCTCTTTAAGAAGCTTGAGAATTCTGTTTCAAAAAACAGAAAGCTTTATGCTACAATGAAAAACCTCTTGTTTGAGCCTCATTAGCACGTCATACTGAAGCACATTTCTCGTTGAAAAGTCTAAGCACTTATTTCCTTCTCTCCTGCACCAATATATTTTGCTGCACTAATTACATCATCCTAGGATGTTTGTTTTCATTCTAAAATGCTGTTGAGTTGTGCTGTGTCATGCATCTTGTTTGTAGTTTTCCCCACCAAATGCTGTTTTAGGTGCACTTGCTGCAGTTCTCTTTTGACATCCATTGTGTAACAAACAGGATCTGTTCCACTGTTTTTCAGAATGGCAGAGAAACCCAGATTTGCTTCACACTCCTCCTTGTTGCCATGTTCAAAACTATGTGCAAGTAAGGGAAGCAGAATTTGACCTTGGATTCCAGTAGCCAATATAAAAAACACACCATTAGGATTTATATAAAGCTCTGTTCCACATGGCAGACTTCCATACATAGCATATACTTTTTAAAGCCAGAGTGCAGAGGATGAAGACAGATAAAGAATTGAGTTTTAAAATAGAAGAAACAGAGTACTTGTGAATGAACTCAATCAGGATGTTTAAGTGCAGAGAGAATTGTGTTCTCCTAGGAGTTACTTGTTATCCTCATTTCTATCCTATATAAATGGCTCAGGTGGCAGAGTACAAACATGAAGCAGCAAATCTGCTGATTATTCCAAGTTTGAGGCAGTAATGAGTGCAAAGCTTACCAAAGGTGAGATGAAAAAAGAACTGTTAATTACTTTTTAATTAGGCTTGTGAGGTTTCAAAAAATCTACCCTTGGTTAGTGAGAAGTAATGCATACTGTGTGAAAATAATAAACATTCTCTTGGAATGGTAAAAGAAGTCAGTAAGGGTTTTGCAGGATAAGGAAAATGTTTTTCTTTATTGCATCTAATGGCATATTTTAACATATGCTAAATTTTCAGTGGGTGATACTTTAATTCCATATACAATTATTTTATATGATTAATTTATTTATTCTATTCTACCTTCTTGGTAATTATTAAGGAATGTGAAGGTATTTCTGTGAATCTGAATGCAAGTTCTATACTATTGCATGGATTTGTGATAACTGTGTGAGTAGAAGTTAATCATAATTGTGTATTTGCTGTCATGCTGGAATCTGTTCTTGTATGCATTGAGTATCACCTGCATGATGATCTTGTGTGAATGTGAGGGAGCACACAGTAGATAACTACTGTGAGCCAAGGATGAGGAACACTGAGGTTGTGATCAAAAGTTCACAGTCTGAATCTTACCAGGATTTTTTATCTGTTGACAATGATACCAAAAAAATAAATTAGTTCAATATTTGAAATATCATGATCAGGTTGAATCCTTGAAGAGGCATGTGAAAAAAAAAATTTGTTTTTTTGCTTAATGTTTTCACAGTAAAAACAACCTAGATATAGCTTCATGCTCTGAGAGTTTAATCAGACAAATATTCAACAACAGTTCAATATACTTTCCAGTCCTTTGGCTATTGATGAGGGAGACCAAAAGTGATGTCCTTTTCAGAAAATAGTATTCAAAGCAGTTATATTGATATGTGTATTTTCTTCCCTTAATATCTCCCAAATACATGCTCACTTATCTGGTAATATATACTTAGGAAATCCCATTCTGTTAATTAGAACTACATTCAATTTTTGTGGGTATTAATAGCAGCATAAAGTTATATGCGTAATTTTAAGTATTTAGTCACAGAAGCACCTTAAGAACTCTGACACTGAGTGACTCCACAAATATCTTAGAACATTTGATGTTGAAATATCCTCATTGCCTCATTACAAACACTTCAAGTTGGCAAATTAATCATCTATCTTATTTATTACTTTAAATGTACTATTAAAAAACACATACTATCATTTTGCCAGAAGTTGAATCATTCTAGCTTTATATGCACTAATGTCTGTTAAAGAAATGGATGGACCTATCAAGATTTATGAACACATAAATAAACACATAAATTAAAAAAATATAGTCATTCTAAACTCTATAAAAATATCAAAATGAGAACCAGGTTGAAAAACTCAATCTTTTTTTGTGTAGTGAAGTCCAGAATTCAGGTATCGTGGAATAACTGGATTATGCTTAGCTCCAGAATTGCAAAATCTTTGGTGTTAAGGTTAAAGTTAGGGATGTGTTAAAGATTAGCATTGGAGACTATAGAGTGATAATGGGTACATTTGTTTCTGGATGTTGTAGGATTTAATTTGAAGAAGGTGGTTTAGGTGGGGATAAAAGGCTTACAGTGATGGTGGGTAAGAAAAAAAATTCATTTTTAGAGTACATCTAAAGTTAATAATGAAATAGGGACAGATATTTGAGAAAGCAGTGCTTGAGCAGATAAGGTTATTAGTGGATTTCAGAAGGCTTATAAATGTAGAAGCCTGCAGTAATTTGAGATCCTCAATATCTGTTTCCCAAATCACCTCTAATTCTAGATGTAGCCACAGTCCAGTGGGTATATGTTTGCTTGAAGGTAAGTGCAAACTGTTTGGCCCACCCACACCAGCATCCATTCTAGTTCTGACTGCCTTTTGAGATACAGCAATAAATGTTTGTCCTCCTCAGTGAATTCCAACCTATTTCACACTCTAGCTGTGAGTGCTGCTCAGTCTCCTGAGAAACAGCAATAACATTTCTTTTTGCTGCAGCCACACTCCATGTTAGTGCTGCAGCTTTGCAAGATCAAGGAATATATCAAGATCTTGTGTTTCTTTCCCAAGTCCTAGATACATCTGTAGTCCTAAAAATACCTTGTGGAATCCTTTGAGAGAAAAGATCAGGAAATCCCTGTTATGATCTACATTTTAGAACATTCAGTGGTGATGATAAAGAAAAACTTATGGTTCATGGCTGAGTAAATACCCCCAAAGTCAAATAAAACCCAGGATCCTTCAGACTCATTTTAGGATTAATGCTTGTAGCATATCTTACAGCTGGTTGCAGTGGAAATGAATATTTTGACCCTAGGACATGCAAGAAAGCCGTGTTTTGTATTTGCAGTGACATTAGGTGTTGGTATAGAAAAGGTGAAGGCAGTGATGACAGACCTTGGGGTTGAGATCAAAACTGTTCTGTGCTCTCTAGTGTTTCTTGACAAGTTCTGGTGACCAAGAGGGATCTCTGGGATTAGGGCTTTGAATTGCAGAGCAGAAGTTCTGTCTATTTATCCTTCAAGATTCACAAATCTGGGAAAATGCCAGAGGCTGAAATCCATTGCCTTGGTGTGAAACTAGAATTGGGATTGAGAGCAAAGAACCAGATGTCCAAGGGGTAAGCTCAAGTCCAGTGTAAGCCTCAGGTATGTATCCAATGTGATTGTCCAGGATTGCAGAACCTGGCCAGAAGTTTTCAAGGGGGAAGGAGTAACTGATGCTGTCAGCTTCAGATCTATGCACATTCTTTTGTAGTGTGCCCTGAGCTGATTTAGCTGTTGAGCTGCTGTTGGCCTGTATGTGCTGACTATACTTTGGTTATAAAAATACAGGATTTTTATTTGAGATTCTAGAAGTCTTGCTGGGGTGAAATGCCAGCAGGGAAGAAGAGTTTATCAGTAGTTTCAGAGTAGGCTAGGATTAGATTTAGAATAAATCTCGGGTAATCTCAGGGCTCAGACAGGCTTACTGGTTTTCAGTGAGGGAGAATATTATTAACAGTGAAGGTTTATGGTTCATTCAGGCTAAGTATGGTTTTCTGGGCTTGCCTAGGGCTGAAGGATTTTGTATTGTTAGGGCCAAAAATGAAATCTTATCACTAAGTCATACAAGTCTTATGCAGTTAAGAAAAAGGGTAAGTGGCTTGGGTTTTGTTCAGTTGTAAGTTCCTGATTTCATTTTGGATGTGGCTGGCTCTTGGGTTAGAATTTGGGTCTGCAGGGAGAGAGAAACAAAGTATAGTGCTATATGCCTACAACATCCAGCAGATTGGAGTGAGGACCAGGGCCAAGAGGCAGAGATTGTGTTGTGTAGATAAAATGGTCATTACCTTTTCTGAGCTGATAGAAAAGACATCAAAACCTGGATTTTTGTATGTATATGAAATCAAAGATGTAAACTGCCACAAGTTAAAACCAAACTTCCTTTTAAGACCTGTAGTAGTCATATCCTTTGTCAACCAGGCAAAGAACAATGCAATAAATTACTGCCTATATAAAAGTCATGAGTGAATTAATACTTACCCCCATAGCAGATGATACCATTGTAGTAACTTTAACCAGAAAACTTAGCGTTCACAGAAAATTAGAAATGGGCAGTAGAAGGAATAAAGTTTCTATTTTATGTGGTAAACTGGCAGTCTCAGATTTTTATGGCTTCAAATGGAAGGTTATAGTAAGGTGAACTGAATTTTCATCTCAGTTTTTTGTCCTTTTTTAAATAACAGGGCTCTTGAAGTATCCATTCCAGACCTCTCACAAATAGATGTGTATTGCTTGTCCAGCTGTATTAATATTGCTGACTGAACTATTCATAATGTTGTAATGGTTGAATCAAGTTTTATTGTGTGATTCCAAATGTGAAAACTAAATTCCCCTTTTAGTGACTTGTCACTCTTTATTCAGCACTGCTAACTCATCAAATTAAACTATTGTCATCAACAGTTTTATCACCTGGGCTTTTTTGGTAACAAAGGGAATAAAAGAGTCAAATTATTTTTACTGCTAGAGTTTATATCCTAACTTACTTATTCTGTGTGAAAATTTGACATCCTTCGGCTTTGGGACTTAAAATCTGATAATTGGTAATTGTTTAATTAGCCACTCTGTTTGGTGTTCTAAACTTTGTATGTTATTACCTGATTTCACAGTTTTCTGGCAGGTGTTGCTCTGGCATGAAATCCTACCATTCAGCCATAATGCTAAAGAGAAATTGTAGAGTTGGACAAAACGTTTCATAGAAGAACCCCTGTGAAAAAGCATTTCAAAAGTAACCGCATTCAATATTAGTAATTTTAATTGATGTTTCAGGGATTTTGTAAGCACAGCTTTTTATAAATGTCTTCAATTAGATTTTGTACTCCAGTTGATCTTTATTCATTTTATACTTGCATATATATTATTAAATCAAGATTTCATCAGCTAAAATACTGCTGTGGCACCTATTTTATTGCCAGAGAAATATATTTTACTGCATGATGGAAATAAATTGAGAAATGTGGCTACTGTAAAAAAAACCATAATGATAAAATATTTATTATGCATTTTACTGATAAACAAATACTTTGTGATAACTGGAAAAACAGAGTATATTAAAGAAAATACTGTTTCTATTGTCTTAACACAAACCTATGTAGAGTAACTATGGAGTTCTTATCTACAGGAGTTTGTAACAATAATAATTCTAAAAATATAAGACTGGCTGTATTCTTTAGCAAGGTATTTAATCACATAAGAGCTTACATCTTGGCTGAAGACTGAAGAATCCTATCTGTGTTTAGGAGCATACATTTTAGTGATGTTTTAAATCAGAGCCTTTATCTATTGCTCTGTTTAAGCTGTTGAAAGTGTATCTAGTAACTGCATGGCCGTGTAAGAAGCTGACAGTCTAATATTAAGCAATGGAAGATTTTTCATGCTGTTTTAAAGCTCAGCATTTCTGAAAAATTAGTCTGTGATTTAGTGTGGTCTGCAGGTCATGCTGCAGAACACGCTGGAAGAGTGGCAAGAATAAATAACAACTACAAGAATATACAAGTAAGCATGAGCTACATGTAATTGGCTAATAAGTGCTGGCATATTCAGCTGTGAATCATACTCAGCTGAGAGAGACTGACTGTAAATGATATCAAACAGATGTAATTTTTAAAATGTTGGAGAAGCAGCATTAATCCCAAAACAGTGTAGTGAGGATTCCCATATAACTACTTTGCATGTAGTTCATCAAGTGAAAACCATATCTACTCATAAAAGGATTGTTTGCTCAACCTCATATGTGATTTTTCATTCAGCTGTGTCCAGCAAGCTATTACAAAATGCATTTAACTGGTAATGATTTATCCAAGGGGGTGGGAATGATCTTCTAATCAGCTGAGGAAAAAACTTTTTGAAAACTAAAGCATAGTGAAAAGAGAAAAAATATTTTATTCAGCCCTTGATACAGCCATTGCTGTAAGCAGATACAGCTGTCTTGTGATTGCACTGCCTAAACACTTTTATTGAAAGCAACACCCACACACTTTCCATGTAAAAAAAAATAAAAAGTAGCTTCTTTTACTTATTTATGTAAATGGAGAAAGGGACATATTTGGATTTTGAAGTTAAAAATATTTCTTTTCAATGGAGCATTTTTTTCTAACAACATGCTTTGAATTCACTGTGTAATTTAAAGATGAGGTAACCAAGACAGAGAGCTTGAGTGATGGCTGGGATTCAAGCATCATGAGGTGCAAGAGCTACAAACTGAGCCTGGCAGGTTTTTTTTTGAGCAAATACTGAGTGATAAGGCCTCCTGCACAACAGCAGTGTGCTGTTCTAAAAATGAGGGTGTTCCTATTTCATAGCCCCATTTGTTGTTTGAGCTTGGATGTGCACACTTTACAAGTGGTATTTTAAAAAAATAGAAGTAAAGGTCCCATTCTTTAATCTCACCTTTAATAGCTGAGGACACTAAATTATCCATTTTTGATGGGTTGTGATAGAAGTACTGAACTGGAGCTCAGGATGTTGGGCTGATGTTCTTACTTACCTAAAGGTCTGCAGATTATCCTTTGGCAAGCATCTTCCACACTTTAGATTTCATATTTTTGATCTCTTTCTTTCTTTTTGAAAAAGCACACAACTGTCCATCTTTCTGTCTTTCTTGTTTGCTCTTGTTCTGTCTCTGTCCACTGCAGGTGCAGGGATTTGTGACTGTACAACTACTTCTACAATTTACTAAAAGAAAGTGCAGGATTCTGTGCTTTCAGGATAAACAAAACCTCAGAAACTGTTCTCATCTTTATGAGATGAGTGGCAGTGAACCATTTGCTTTTCATTTTATCTTCACTTTGTTTGGATTTTCATAGTTTCTCCCTTCTTTTGCATGTCTAAGTAGTAACAATGTAGCAATATTTTCTCTTCCTTTTTCTTTCCCTTTCTGATTTATTGAAACAGTATAGCTGTCAGATAATTAGTAAGCCATAAAGAACTTTGTAATATATCATTATCGGTTTTTGGGGTTTTCTTAATTGCAACTTGATCATCTTGCCAGTTTGGTATATTTTTCTTCTTATCTTCATAATATTTAGATGAACCATAATTTTAATTACTGCAGTTTATTATATTTTGAATGGAAGCAGTATTATCTGAAAAAGGTAGAACGGTACAAAGATGCAACTTATTTTCAAAGTAACACTGCTCTTAAAATACCACTCAATATCTCCATTCAGTATTGTTGTTCAGAGCTGAACACGTTATTTTTTTCTATCTGCAGTATTTTCAGTAGTAATGGATGTTATGCACTGTGTTTGTAGTGAAACTGGTGATGTTTAGAACTTTTACTATAAAGTGCCAGCACAATCTTTGCATACTTTTCCTGCACAATTCAGTGGAGTATGAAAAGACATATTTCATCCTTTCCTGTAGGGAGTCAGTCTTGTGTAGTTTGTATTCATCCTTAACCATCACTGAGTATCTCACAGGAGGCTGGGGCTGGGTCCAGACAGATGTGCTGTACATCTCAAACTAGTTTGCAGTTTTCAAGCCGTGCTGAATTGGCAGCCATCCCATGCAGCTTATCATACATTCATCCCATCACCATGAAAAGCTATTTTCTAGTGCTAACAGGCTGGATTTAGTACTGCACTGGACTCATTGGTTAGGTATGAAATTCCCATCTGCATTGCTTTTGCTAAAATACAGCAAAAAGATGTTTCCAAGGCTGTTCTGTCTCAGCAGCTTTCCTAACCATTCTAAGCACTTAGACATGATATGTTGTGATTTTATTTCTGTAATTTGTTTCCCTCATGCATTCTTCATTGAATGCATTAGGGCTTTTTTCTGCTATGTTCTGGAGGCTTCCTGGTCATGCTCTGATATCACGGTTCCTAATCTGCTAGAGTAGCCCTGCTGAATTTTATAAAGACCACAGACTTCTATTTCTGTTCTGTGATTTTATGTGCAACTATAGCAAAAATTAACATACCCGTGCTTGTCATTAGCATTCTTCTCTGTCAGACAGAAGAATATCAAAGAATTGTTGAGAGGTGTAAAGATGGTAAGAGGCTGACAAATGGGCAGATCTCTAAAATTTTCTGGAACAAAACTGAGCTTTGGCATCACAAATACCTCTGCATTACAGTCATGAGAAAGACAAAGGGGGAGGGGGATGATCATGATCTACTCTTAAGGTAGAGTGAATGAAATGCTTGTTTACACAAAAGTAATTTTCAGGGGGCTGAGCATTCGATGGGCTGCCTTTGTTAAGGGCTCAAGTTTTGTCTGCTTTATGCAGTTATGAATCATCACGTTGTGTGTTAGGAATTTTAAGAATCCCAGTAATTGGTAGTCATGTTTCAATATCAATTTTTTAAATGAAAAATGTCTCATAGTTTTTTATCAAAAATAGTTGAAGAAGTTTTAACAAGTGGAGTGGTTAATCTGTCCATGTATATGTAGTAGGCGTATGTTTGGTATTTTCTTTGTCAGTTCTAACTTGAAAGTTTTTGGCTTTTGATTAGAAGCTCTTCATATAATATTAAACTGTTCATTGAATAAGCTGCTGGTTTTGTTCCCATTTCATTGATTTAGTTACAATAACTGGCTGTGGTCTGCTTGATCCACAATTTCTATATATGGACACTAAACCATTACAATAACTATTGTACTGTCTGATTCAGCATAGTAGTATAATCTGATTAAATCCAGAATTTGGAATATTTTTCACAGTATTAAAGTCCTGGAGTTATTTGGAATGCAAAAAAGCTTCAATAATTTCTGTATAATATTTTAATGATGGTTGCTATTTGCTAAAACACTCTGATTCTAAACTATCTTTGCCTCCTGTTGTGGGAAGTACAAACACCTGAAATGATGAACAGGTTTTTGAAAAAAGGCAATCCAGAGCATATGCTTAGTAGTTACTTCTGCTCTGTATGTTGAAATGAGGATTGGCCTGTATTCTGTAATAGCAAAATATGAAAAAATGCCATACAAATATTTTAGATTAACACTGAACACTTTATATCATTGCACCATGCTTGCTAATAGTATTATATAAATAATATATTCATATTCACCTGTTATTTAACTACTGTGGGCAGCTTTCTTGATGAAATTACTAAATTGGTGTTAGTATTTGGACTGTAGAGTATCTCTATAGCAAATTTCCAGTGGATTTTCTGTATATTTCAGAAAATCAGTGAGTGCATTTTAAAATGGGGTTGCAGGATTGCTTGTTTCAGATGTGTATATACACACATGCCCCCTCACCCCTCCAGTAATACTGACTGCCTAGAACCAAACTCTCATGGCTTTCTTGCCACAAAAGAAAGATTTGGATGATGACTATCTCCCTTCATTGCCAGTATACAGACAACACCAACTTAACATTGTTCTACACAAGAGCAGGAATAGTAATGAATGGAATGTATAGCATCTGAAAGCTAAACTGTGCTCTAACAGGTTAGAAAATTCAGGATAAATATCTTTTTTCCTCTTGAAAAGATGAGCATTTTCTTTTGATTTCCCTTTCTGTAGAGGTGAAGAGTCAAGGTTGGGGAGGCAGTCGGGACTTGGCTGAAGAGCAGCTGAGCTGCAGCCTGGAGCAGGACAGTGTTTGTATCTTAGTCTAACACTGATTTTTCACTCATCTGAAACTGACTTCTGGTTTTGGCTGCACTGCTGTACAGCACGTACAGAGAGCCTCTATCTTTTCATTCCTCTATTTTAATGTGTATTTCTTACGGCTTCAAAATGGGTTCAGCTGTGGGGATATTTTTATTCTGTTGGAACTGCTTCATTTATTTTACTGGATGTCGATGTACAGCCCCACTGAACATGGTAGATTCTGGATGTTTTAGTCTGGCTTGGGAAAAGCATTCTTAGCAGAACCAAAATGGAAAACCCATGTGTCCTGGTTTGGAGGACAGGTGTCTGCTAAGAAAGGCAGAAGACTCTTTGAAATGGAGAATGTAAACCCCCTCCCTCCAAATTGTTATAATTTTGAAATTAAGGGGCTCTCAGGCAAAGATACAGGAATTAGGGCTAACAGTTCTTTACTAGGAAAATTAAAATAGAAATGCAGTATTACAAAGAACAAACCCAAAACACTGAGAGTCTGAATACAACCTGACACCCTGTCAGTCAGTCTGGGTATTGGCAGCAGTCCCATTAAATGGGGGCTGCAGTCTCCCTGGAGTGACAGATGTGGTTCAGTTGAAGCAGTGTTCCTGTAGAAGGGTGCAGTTTTTCTCTGAAGGTCCAGTGATGGTGTGGGCAGGTCATTTTCCTCTGGAATCCAGTGGAAAAAGTCTGCCTTGGTGTTCAAAATTTCACTTTATATCTAGGTAGGAAAGGCTTGGCTCCTCCTCCTGGCTGGAGCATCTCCCAATGGGAGGATGTAATTTTATCAGTCATACAGTGGGACTTAATGGGCTATTAGCAGATGATATCTTCCTGGAGGGAGGATGGATTGTGGAAAAGATAAAGATGATTGCCTCACCTGGTTTTAAAGATGGCCCATTAGCAGATAATACGTGCCACAGGGATAAGGAATCACTGCCCCACCCAGCTTCAACAGATGGTGATAGAATACACATTTCTGGTAACATCCTGTATTATAACCCAAGACACCATGAAAAACACTGTCTGATGGAAATAAATATACTATGGGATATAACCACCCCAAATAAGGCCTGGAAAGACACTGAAGGACCTCATTACTTTAGCTCTTATCAAGCAGCCAACTGAACCAGCTGCTCTGGGAGTTGTCAGTTTGACCAAAATGGGACCAGCAGGTGGACAGGGTTGTACAAGGCTATGTCTTAAAGAATTGTATGGGTCTGTTCTTAGCTGGTAGGGTAGGAAAGGCCACCTGCTTAGAAGGTTAAACATTTTATTTTGGTGGGGTTTTGGCATGGAGGCTGAAATACATGCTGTAGCTCCCTGGAGGAAGGACCAAGGACAGGGAAGGTGGCAAGGAGCAGAAGAAAATTTGAATGCTCGTATTGTGAAACTCACAGTCTGCAGCCAGAATGTCATCGGCTCAGCAATTTGGTCCACAAAGTATATGGATTAAATGAGCAAAAAGTCTATTGAAAGAGTGATTTGGAAGGCCTAAAAATTTCTCATGCCTCTATTTCAGGGTGAGAAATAATTTCTTTTTCACTCTTTTTGTGTGTGATAGCAGAATTTCGAGTTTATGGATTTGAAAAAATAAAACACAGATAACTAGGTCAATGAAAAATTCTGCATTACATTTTCTGAGTAATATCTGTTTAGCTGAACTTCACAAGAGCTCTTTACAGATGTATGTAACTTTTTCCCTCCTCCCTCCCCTGCTGACTGCTGAAGTTGTGGAAGACTTTAACAAGTCATCTCTCACCTGCTGCTGTTCCAAAACATTGTATTGTCTTTCACTGTAGCCAGGGCTGCACAGTTAGTGAATGTCATCTGGAACTTAATAATAAGGATGTTGTAATTTGTCATCTCAGTCACGACTGTCACTCTGCCATTTCAGTTTGTTATACTGGCTCATGGTGTTGCTACCTCTCTGTCCTTCATCTCACAGATTTCATGAACTCTGTAAGGTAGCATACCTGAAGATTAGTTCAAAGGCAAAAAGATCCATGTCTAGGATTTACTTTCATTCTGTGTACACCTTATTGAAGTATAGAATGTTTTTTAGAAAAGGACAATACCTGTTTTATCTCAGACCATGGAGTGTGCTGTATTTGTTTCCTTTATGTTCCTTCCATAAGAGAAGAAAAATTACATCATGTCATTGAAGTAGCAAGAAAAAGCCTTTGGTCTGCACGGTTGATTAGGTTATTTTGCTGTAGCCAGGAGAATATGATCTTTTTGAAAATCAGATATAAATTTTTTTCTTCTACCTCAGAAATGGCAGTACTAATGATCAAAGTAATCTCATGCTGCCATTATCTAGAAAGAAGGTAAATTAGATTCAGAAAAAACAGGGATTTATTCCACATCTGAAAAAAACCCCCTGTAATATCTGTTTGAGTAAGAGAGAGGGCTGGAGGGAACATAAAACATAACTGGTATAAGAAGTGTGTGTGTTTACACACACACACAGACACACACACACATATATATATAAGGTCTCTAGAACAGTGTTGATTTTCACAGAATTTTTTTTGCCAGTTGGCATTGTTTTAGAATGGAGGTACCCAGACATAGTTGAAATAGTCAATATTTTAATCAAAGCTTAGATAATACCTGTCAAAACTTGGTTGTTTTTTTTTTGTTTGTTTGTTTTGTTTGTTTTTGTTTTTGTTTGTTTTTGTTTGGTTGGTTGGTTGGGGTTTTTTGTTTGTTTTTATTTTGTTATTGTGTATATGCCTGAATATGAGATCTATATTTTTCCAGAAATAACAACAGGATATTCCAGACATTTCCATCCTGCTTGCCCAGTGACACTGGCTCTGTATGAGAGAGCCTTTGATTGTCATAAGCTGCTCATCTGGAATTTTACTCTTACTTACAGTGAAGGAGCCTGCTCTATGTGTTTGGTCTGTTCCCCAGCTTGCCAAGAGAACCAAATAGAGCAACATATGTTGTAGGGAAAACAAATTCCTGATGTCTTAATTAAAGAGAATAAATTAGTTTGCTAATTAGGTAGATTACAGAAAGAGCTTTTCTGGGAGCACCCACTGACTTCTTCAAGAGTTTCCCAAAGCCCTTGTGTGCCCAGAGAGTGATGACCCCATTCTTAAGCTGCAAACCTTGGGTTCCAATGCAAAAGTGCAAGAACTGTGTCTAGTGAAGAAACAAGAGGGACTGAAATTGAGACAGAGCCAGTGTGGGGTGCATAAGGAAAAGCATCATGAGTTAGAGCACTATAGCAGTGGAGTTTTTCCAAGTAATAGAAAATCCAGAAATGATGCCTTGCACTGCCTTGCCAGTGTTAGTATTACAGATACAGAACATTTTATAACAAGGAATGTGGAGCTGAAAAATATGCTCACCTTTACATGAATGGAAAGCTGTGTAAATGTTACCCATGTGTTAATAGTTGTAGACCATATAGGGGTTATGTATTTTGGGTTTCAGGGTTTTTTCATCATCATCACTTGTGGATTTTGTGAATGCCTCTCTTGGAGAATAAAGACTTGGGAAAATGCTGATGGCAAGGTAATCTGCTAGAATGTTAATTTTCATTTTCTTCCCTGAACTGCCTGATAATGTGCATTAATCCCTATTAATTCTGTTGAGGAAAATTACTATTGGCTTTTTTCTTACATTTTTCCTTCTTTTTTACTTCAGATGATGAAATTACTAAAATGCTATCCTAATTTCTGTCATGCAGGAAAGAACAGCCTTTCTTGTCTTTGTCAAATAAAAAGTCTTGCTTTAGTATCTTCAAAACCATCTTCTAGTAAATTGATTAAAATTCAGTCTTTTTGTTAAGGCCCCTTAATTTTATGGCTGTACTTCTATAGTTTGCCACTTTGGTAAATAATAAAATAAGTAATTGGAATTTTACCATAGGATCCAATAAATAATAAGGTAAACTGCAAAATGTAGCCACAAAAATTATAAATATAAAAATAATTAAATTATTATGACTAGCATATACTTTTAACTATTTAATTTTCATTTGAAATGATGCATTGTAATAACTTAACAAAAAATTTTGGGAGTATAAACTCATGTTTTTCACTATAGGTATGCATTTAATCCAGAGAAAAGGGAAAGTAAGAGGTGTCAAAAACAATCTGATTTACTCTCAATTTAAAAATTGGGAAAAAATCTGTCCTTTTCAATATTGCCTTTGATTTATTTGACACCTTGAAATGATTTGATGTTGTTGTTGTTTTCAATCTGATTCTGGGCAGTCAGGGAAATATGCAATGTGAAATGCCTCTTATAAAAAATATTTTTAAAGAGTCATATGGCATTTAAATAAATCCCATCAAATATTGTCAAAGCCCTTGCCACACCAGGGCTTTGATTGGTGTTTGCAGCCCAAGTCATCCCTAATCCATGAAACCTGAACAGAGTTGGTGGTGTTCAGTAAGGAACAAAGTTTGAATAGTGCAAAATCTAAAGTACTTAACATTTACTTACATTACTTCAGTTGTACTTTGTTTCAGTGCACAGACATAAACACCTCTTCTAGATGACCTCAGTATGCAGAAAACTTTTACTAAGGAAAAGAAACTTGGAAAGCTATAGAGCTTTAAAGTGAGCTCTCTCTTTTGGTCAGGGAAGCAAATTCATTGCTAAAATGCATTAGATAACTTTCTTTCCTTGCCTGTCAGAGATATCAGAAACCTAAAAAAATTGCAATTTAGAAACCCCAGCTGTGTTAATCTTGGTTTGGGAAGTAAACTTGCTTAACTTTCAGGGAAGCATAAAGAGAAGAAGTACTGATAATTCTTATTTATATGTATTTTTGTTATTTGTCTGAAAATCTTATTGTGGTTTTGGCTAAGATTTTAATTCATGTTAGCCTGAGCACAACATATATATATATTATTCAAGAGAGATGATACTTTAAATAAAATAATGGCAATACTGTTGTGTATATATAAAAAACATCAGTTTCATTTACATGGTAATACTGTTTTGATATGACAAACCATCAGCAGTTTTCAGTTATTTGAAATTCAATGGCAAGCATTTTAAGATAATTAAGTTTGTATTTTACTTTGTTTGATTAAATCCTATTTTCATGCTTCCCTCTGGTCAAAAGGGGGTGATTGTCATATGGATGGTCCCAGGGGCCTTATTTTAGATCTGGGTGGATGGTGTAAGAAGCAAGGACAGTTCCATTGTCAGCAGGTACAGTGCTATGAATGTTTCCCTGAAATTTGGTTTTGTGCAATCAAAAGTGAACAGTGAGATAGTATCATATGCCTAAAAATGATATGCTTGCAATATTTGTCAAATTCTAGATATTTGTTGCAGCAGAGCTCTCTTTAGGGGTTGAAATAAACCAAGACTATTGTGTCACAACATGAAAGGGTCCCATTTTATTGGTATTTCAGATAGGAATCCATCCTGACTCCAACTAATCACAGACTCAGACTGCAGCAAAATCCCAGAGTAGGTTTCCTTTGCAGACTCTGGAGGCAGGTTATTTCCTGCTGAAACATGGCTGCAAGCGGCTTCCTTGCCACCTCTGACTGCAAGCTTTCACCTCCCTCAACTCTGACTGTACACACCCACTGCAGGGTCTGACTTCAGACCCAGACAGCCCTCACACTATTCCTTCATCTTGTCCTCAGGGCTCCTCTGACTCTGAGCTCCCTTAACCAGCCAACCCACCCCTTTTATCATGCTTATCTTTATAAGTCACAGCTGTGACCCATTAAGGGCCAGGCTATCCTTTGGTAATTAGTACAGCTGTGACTTATCAGGGGCAAGGTCACTTGTATCCTCTTCTGCACCTACAATATTGGTGAAGTAGGTTGATGATACACAGCTGCTTTTGAAAGGTACTGTTTAAAACAGTGTGACACTATCTGTGAGTTAAGTCTTGCTAGCAAAAACCCAAGGCAGCATCAAGAGATGCACTAAACTGTGCTTGAATTTGAATAAACTGGATATTTGGAATGGATGAAGATCTTCCCTTGCAACTATAACTCCACATTGATGCTGTGGAGAATTTTTTTTAAAGGAAAAGGTATTTTTTCCACAGAAACTTCTAGGTTTATTGTTAAGATATTCTTTGAAAGATGATATAAGCATCTTTTTTCTTCTCATATCATCGAAGGTGTTGTTATGGTTTCAAGTCTTCAGAGCTGCTAACAGAGCTGGTGAGAGAAATCACCATTCTGGGACTTAGTGTCCCAGAAACTGAGCAGTTTGTACCCAGCAGCTCCAGTAACCTTTGAGCACGAGTGGAGACTGATGTACACTATACTGGGTGTGTCAGTCATGCAGCTGGAAAATAGAGGTCCCTTTCCTCATATCCAGTTCTCCCTTCTCACTTAATTGAGCTATTAACATTTCAGAAATCATTAGTGCCTAACAAGTCCTATGTTTTTTGCTTAAAATAGTATTGTATGTGTTTGACAAAAAGGATATTTATTTCAGGAAAACTTTAGTAAAACCATATCTGCTCATGGATTTGAGTCTGAAAGCTGTTCCCTCATGCAGAAAAGATAATTCTCTCTAAATTGTTGCTCTCTAGTGATAGCAGGGAGAAATTCACTTGAACTGCTGCAGAGATGGTCTCTGTTTCATTGCAGCGGTGTTTACTTATATTTACAGCATTTAGTTCCTTATTCAATAACTTATTGAATGTTCATCTATAAATAGATTTTATTGCTCAGACTTGATCAGGCAAAGGTTTTTTGACTAAACCCCTTTTGAGCTTAGTAATAACTATGTTGTACTTTAAGTTTGATATATTGTTCCCCCAGTAGATCCCTGTCCTAAAATAGATTTTGTTTTGGAAAAGGCAGTTTTACTATGTCTCTGGAATTAAAGATTTACACCTCTGATATTAAAACCTAATCCTCATACAGTATGTCACATAACAAGAAAATTTAAGCAACACTCTGAATTTCATGTTATTTGAAACAGCAAGACATTTCAAGAACAGCATCTTCATTTCAATGGTTGGGTCTTAGCTGAAGGAAACGAGCTGAAATGGAAAGATGTTGTGAATGAAATTAACTGTTCAATTTAGCTGTAGGGGTGTATAATCACTGTGAGCAGCTATAACAGGACAGGGCCAGTTGGGGAATCTGTGCTGTAAGTATAGAGGTGGCAACAATGGGGTTGCCGAAAAACAAAGAACTTTTAATGTATAAAGTAACAAAGGTAGAAACTACACAGTACAAGGGGCAACCTCCAAAGACCCAGGGGTGTGGTGAATGTGACAATATATGGGGGTGTCTGAGGGCAAAGGTCCAAACATGAATGTGAACTAGTAATATGTGCTTAAAAGTGACTGGCTCTGAACCAGTCCAGAACAAGAGTGGGAAACATGACCTGACATGGAATGACAACATTAGCATGCTACTTCCCATGGCCTCAGACCAAAGCCTCCTGCTTCTGCAAACCCCTTGGGTCCTGTCAGCATATAGGATCTATTTAGCACCTGATTTTGCTCCCTAATTCCTCTTTTGGCTATTCTAAGTCATCATCACCTGGGAAGTATTCTGAGTGCATTTTGTTTTTCATTGTTTGAACACTTTCTATTTTTTTCTTGTAGCTCCTAAAAATAAATCCTTAATGGAGTCTTTCCACTCTGGTCAAGTATTAATGCTATATATGATCAATATAGAGAGAGTAAAATTCTGCTTGTGCATATTTTTCACATCCCAAGTGAACCAAAATTTATCAAATCAGAGATTACTTCTATGATTATAACTTTAGCTTCAGAGATACAAGTAAGGGTGAAGGTTTCTCCATGACACTTTATCTTACAACACTGAATGCCTATTTTGATTCCTGAAAATTAAAAATCAAGTTCATTAAATGAATTGTTTGGGCTCTTATGTGTGAATGTATTAGCAACTCTAACTTTCAAGTGTTATTTTACTTTCTTTGGGGTGTAATTTGCTCAAAGAAAGATAAAGGAATATTTTTCATTCAATGAAGTGATGAAAATGGCAAGCAACTTGAACAAAACCCCAGTATTGAAAACTGAGGGCAACCTAAAAGTAGCAATCTCATTTTATACAAAAAAATCAGTTTGTGTTCTGTGAAGGGTGTTTTTTTTCTCCTGATGCAAGTCGATTACACGTGAGGAGTTGAGTGTTGCAGATCTGTTAGGGATACAAATAAGAAAACTTGCTTGATTCTACAACTGCCTTCTATGTCATGATTCTCCAGGGTCCACTTAGGAGAAATCAAGATTTGCATTGAGGCATGAGAAGGGAAATGTTTCTGCTTTGTCAGTCCTCAGGATAAAACTCCAGTGTGTTTCCAGTCCTTATAGAATTTGACCTATTACTCATTAGCTATTTGTGCTTTCATGAATCAAATGTGAAGCATGTAGCTAGAATGTGGAGAACAAAAATACTGAGAGTGGTTATGGCTGAAAAACAAAGCACTGCAAATTCTACCTTTAAATCTCTTATCTCTGGACTTGAGAGAGTTTTATAATTTTGATTTGGTAAGCTCAAAGAAAAATAAAGTAATTTTTGAAAATCTGAATGAAAGACTTCAAGCCCTGAACAATACCAAACATCTATAGTTTATATTTTAAATTCATGAAACTACAGGAGATACTTAATGTATCAGGAGATGCTTAAGAGCTAATTATTGAAAAGTTGTTAGAAGGTGAGGATTAAAGCCAACAACTTCTGGATATTTTTTTACTTCCTGTGGATTGAAGCAATTAGTAAAAATGTTGCCATCAGCAAAGTTTCCATTGTTATTTCCCACATGTATCCTTTGCAATTGTACAAGTTCTTTCAATGATAAATAAAAATTAATCTTCTTTTTCATTTGGAAAAAAAAAATCACAAGATTAAAAGTGTCCTACTGATACTAATATGAGCAATACAATTTTTCATTAAAAGTAGAAGTTGTTTATATTCTAATATCTTGATAAAAATATTCAAGGTTATTTTGAGCCCTGAGAGAAAACAAAGGCTTCTGCTTTAACAATTGGAATAAAGAGCTTTTAGAAACCCTTGAGTTTCTGTAATGAAATTGAAAATTTGAACTCATGTTGAATGAGTTTGTTGCCTCCCATGGTTAACTCTAAGATGGTCTGTCAAATAATCTGGCTTTATAAAGAACAGCATAAATTTATCAGCAAAATACCTATCTATACATGAAAAATGTGTATTTATGTTCTTAGCAGTTTATTTAATTTTTATTACAGGAATCATCTCATTGTAAAATGATTGCTGTATTTTAAATCAAGCTGTTAGTTAATATGTACTCCAGAAATTCAGCTCAGATTAAGACAGATCCTGTTCTGCCAATTCTATACAGTAAAAAAATCAACAGTCCCCTCTCACCTACTCTGAGTCAAATAGTGGAAATTTTGGTTAGATTTTTCCTAAATCTAGCAAATACTTTCTTGAATTTTCTTTTCTTAAGGTCATTGTAATGTACTTAAAGAGAAGTCCAATTTTTTTTTTTACAGAAAAGTTGTTGTAGCTTTTCTTACACATTTATGTATTTTATGCTGAAAGATGTGAGTCTCTTTTGGATGTGTCAGGATAATATCTTAATCAGGATGAGTTGGGTCTGTGGAAAGGGGGAATTCCTTAGAGCCTGGCACCTGACCCCAATAATGTGGGCAGTTCACCTCCTTCCTGGTTCTTGGCATTCCAACTCAGATCTATGAGTAAAAATGGAGTTTTATTGTTGAAGTTTGGTGCTTACATTGCATTTTCATTCACCTACAACTACATAGCTGTTTTGTGTGTGAAAAGATATGTATTTTGACTAGTGAAGTATTTTATGAAGGCAAACTGTACAAAGATTAGACTGTGCATAGTTATTTAATATAGCTGTTCCTTGACCCTTGGACACTTCCTTGCAATCTAGAAAAATATTCTGAAAGCATTTTTATGGCTTTCAGTTGGACATATAATTTTCAATATTTTTATTATACTTATTTTTGAACAGAAAAGCTGTATTTCTGTTGGAATCCAAATTTTAAAAACTAATGGAATCAGACTGCTTCTTAAAAAAAAATTCCTTAAAACGGAAAAAAATAGCTTGTATAGATGAATATGCTTTCTCACTGGCCTTCTGATCTCAAAAATTACTGTTATTTTAGCTGGTTATTCACATGAGTAATCCATTGAATTTGTAAAGGTTTCAATATTCTGATTTTTATGTCTTTCACTGTTGCAGAAATGATCTGCAGTATTTTACTATTATGTGAAGCAATTAATATGGGATTGCAGAATCTACTTTATTTCTCTCTTTGGCTTCTGTAACTTCCATCCAATTTAATGACCCATTTTCTAAGTTGCTTATACCTGACATGTCTGTATTTGTATTTATGTGCATAAATATTTTGTGATATTTCTGAAAATAGTTCCTGGAGCCTAGTGACTGTTGTTTTGACAGCAATATAAGAAGGGCAAGCCAATATTTGTGCCCTTCAGGAGAACTGACACAAGTACTCTAACAAAAAAGATGACAGAAGCCAGGCAGTGGGGAACATAAAAAATGTCATGCATGAACTTTATAGTACACATTTTGCTCTGAATTTTCTTGCTTCTATATAATTTTGGATCAGGAGAGGGATGTAGAGGTCATTCCTCCATTCTCATAGTAGTTTCTGTTGTTATTGACCATTTTCTGTGTTAAGTATGTGTATGCAGGGTATTAAATACTTCCTCTTCTCTCTACTCCCAAATAATTTCAAAGATTATACATTCTATCATGCTAATAATCTGGATTTTTTAACAATAGACCTTGATAACTTCTAGAAAATTATCAGCAGTTGCACAGACAATTAATCATAGTCAATGTATGGCATGTTTAAACACTCAGTTAAACTTTGAATAGATATTATAAAAATAATATCTGCATGTGACTTCTCTGAAAAATCCAATCCTGAGATTTTAATTAACATCTGTTTTCTTTCTTTTTGGAGCTTTAAAATCTAAAGCAATAATTTCTCTTACTATTATGGATTTCTGGTTTGACACAGCCTCTTTACATCTAATGAGGATAGACATTAATGAAGTATAAAATACAGTGAAAGAATGTCTTTTCTCAATGTGTAGTCTAATTCTTAGCTGTCTTACTCATCAAGGACAACAATCCTGTTTCAAGTGTTTCAAGGATGTTTTTGGAAAGTTAAATGTAGTGGAAATAGTTTAATTTTTACTGGTGAACTTCTGACAACATTTATATAGAAAATAGTTTGAGCATAAAATAAGCAAATCTCCTCTGATGGAGATACTTCTGTTTGGCTTCTGAATTTTACTGAGAAACTTAGCACAGAAAAAGCATGGCAGAAAACACAGAAAAAAAGATCATTACATCTAGAAGGTGTCTGGATAACCCTTGTGTTTTCTGTAAACAATTGATTGCAGGTGTGTTAGGATGATGTGATAGCCTGGATCACTGTTCCATGCTTTGCTTCTGCAGTACTACAAGTTTGTAATCACTTCCTTGATTACTACATGAAATAGGGCAGGTTCTATAATACATCATTATTAATCATATTGAACAGTGGGATTTTGAGTATGCCTTTCTTTATCTACCAGTTTGGATTTATTTTGATGTGTAGGTGGATCAGTATTGCAGTGTGACATGGGGATGATAGATTTTATTGTGTTTGTGTGGTGGCATTGCAGGGGTAAATCTTGTTTGCATCTCCTCTTAAATGTTCCACATAATACTACAACAGCCTCCCTTGGGGTAATTTTACATTTGGTGTATATGTCAAAATCTTCTCAATGACAGAGTTTGAATAAGCTATGTTTTAAGTGCATAAATGAATGGATTTTCACATTCTGATACCCTCAATGGTTTTCTAGATTTGCTGCTCTTGAAAAGTGTGAAATTAAAGCTAGATACACACCCACCAGGACATGAGACAAATAACATATTCAAAATATGAAAGTGTTTTTCTGAATGTGTTAAACAGCTCTATATACCTTCCAAATATGTTTATAATATTTGTTAAAATATGTTCCTATATCTATTTATTTTTAATTCCAGGGGTGATGCAATATTTAGAATACAATTACATTTCAGTTTGCTGTGTTCTTCTTGTCAATTTCTTGTGTTTTGAAGTCTCTCACTGATTGCTTCTCATTTTTCACTACTGATGGCCCCTTCAGACAGGCAGGCTCTGAGCTAATTAGCAAAGCTTTGTTCTTGAATGCTTGATTCCTCCAAAAACTCTGCAGGAAGGAGACTCATGAACAATACTACACAATCTCCAGTTGCAGTCTATAGTGTTAACAGTAATGTGCTGCAATGTTTAAATTAAAATCCACCACTTTGGATATTATTAATTCATGCTCTGTGATGGGGAAGTTTATAGTCCAAAGGACAGTGGAGCAGGATGATGCACTGCTGCAGGTCTGAGAATCAAAAGTTGGCAGGCAAGAATAGTTTCTGTCTATACCACCGTTTGAAATTACTCTGGAATTTTGTGGTTAGGCCTGCAAACTGGGCTGGTTTTCAGTCATTTGGCTAGCTCCAAGCCTTCTCTGTTTTCTTTGTCCTGCACTGTTCATATTTTGTTTCTGTGGCTGCCTAATTGTTTCTTAAACAAATTGTGCCTCACAGTGATGAAAGGCTGAACTCTGACTTTTGTCAAGATTGGAAGAAGCAGTGAGTGAGATGAGGAAGAGATTGAAGTATGACAGGAGGAGCAGCTGGGTTTTCTGAGATGGTAAAGCAACAAAATCTGATACCTCTGGCATGTAAGAAACTCTGTGACATGAAGAGCTTCTGGTCATCATTGGGTGCTTCTGATTAAGGGCAGTAATTTGGGAGCAGGGATAGGCATTTTTCTTGTCATGATACATTTGTGGCTTCATCTCTTTGCTGTTTGAGGCACCACACTCCTACAGGCAACTCCTGCTTTGGAGGACCTTGTTTCTTTTGGGGTAGTTTTCCACACTGTGTTTGCTTATTTCATAAGATCCAGAAATTGTGTCTCTGCATTAAGACAAAAATCTTTTTTTTTCAGGATGATTTTAAAGTTTTTCATATTCAATGAGTAATACAATTTAATGTTGCTCATCTGCAGAGGGAGGTGCTGCCAGCACCACTGAAGGTATGCAACTGCCTCTTGGCAGACACTGCTTAGCAGATCTTTTCTGAAGCCAGGACTTGTCCCTTGGGTCTCTTCACATTCTTGTGTGAAGGTGTGCATGAAATATGACATGAACATAGTCAAAGCCTTTCTGCAAATAAGCAATCCTTAATAACTGTATGAAGATCCGTGTGTGTGTGTAAATTCAAGCTTCCCTGGAGGTAGGCAGATGAGAGTTCTGGAAAGGGCTGGTACCTGTTGTACAGTAGATGAAGAACAAGAGTTCCTGCTGCTTCAGAGCAAGGCAACCAGAATATTGATTAATATTGATTAAGAATGTTTATTCAAGGAAGTTTCTGCAGAGATTGACCATAAATTTGATGTTGCTTTAAGCAATGGATAGAATGGATAGGAAATGTATGATACTGGTTTCTGTTAAAAATGAGCGTACATTTTGGCAGTGTGTATGTCCTAGCTTAAACTTAAATTCATGACTAGGAAATTCAGTGTGCATTGCAGTTGGAAATAATTCTTAGCATAGATTAAAATTTGGGGATGTGATGGCTTTGATTAAAATCAATATATGGAATGACAGTTACTAAACTGCAGATGAAAGCTAGTACAAAGAATTAATAAGGGACACTGATAATAGAATGGCCATCACTTAATATTTTATGTAGATTCATAAAACATCTTTCAAATTTTGAATCAACAGCTGGTAAAAAATGCAATAGTAATGAGCTCATTTGTATGTAAATGACTATCATTCTATTCTAGGCTATGGTGCTTTATGGAATCCTGCTAGATATCACTAAGTATGGTCAAAAAAATAGGCCTTTCCAGGAAACCCTTCAAAAAATCAATTTAAATGCAAAGTCTTTGCCTGGCTTTTGAGTTTTCAAAAGTAATTCATAAGGTTCTATCAGTCTGAAAGTTCTGTATACTTGTATTTAAAGCAGTAATGCAGTATATTATTGGGAGCGGAATATCATACAAATTAGGAGCTCTGGGGTAATTCTGGCAACACCAGAAGGTAAATCCTTTGCATATTCCAACTCTCTTGGAAGAACTGGTCAAAGTAGGTGCAATGTCTGTGTACCCAGAGAGGTGAAGTGAATGTGCAAAAGAATCCATATTGTGTGTATTCCTTTATATTGCTTATGATCAATATCCACTAAAGTCCCATATTTTCTGTAAATACCTGGACTTTTAAATTCACTCTTTCTAGCTCTAACGAGTAATTTTTACACAGACACCTCACTGTAGTCAGTTTTCATAGTACATCTGGTGCAGAAGTGTACCATGTGCCTTTTATCACTTCTAAAGGATAGCCATAAAGATGAGCATTTTGACCTTGGCATCAAGAGCTGATGGACATACAGCTCAAGGAATTAAAAAAAATATTTTAGAGAAATTAAATAACTGGAGTTTTTAACAGGGTTTTTTAAAATAATACAGCAATATACAGAATAATAGAATTTTAATATTAGTCATTTTTTGTAAAAGTCAAATTTTCCAATATTTGGACCAATTTTGATCTTCATAAAGCTTCAAATTAGTTAAGTTCTAAAAGAAAGAAGCGACTTTCACTCATATTTACTAAAATGTTCAGCTCTTTCTTGTTTTTAATAATATGGTTTTAAGTGTAAGTGGCTTACAAACACTTAAAATGAAAGTCTTAGATGCAGATTGGGGATTAGAAGTGTGTGTTAACATGAAAACCAGAAAGAAATGTTTTGATTGATATCTCAGAAGGAAATGCCAAGGATAAATATAAATACAGTTGATTGCAATTGATGTGGGCAAGTGGTAATCAGCTGCTAATCTAAACAAACAAGACTCCAGCAGATATTTCAACTCTTCACCTTTCCACTTGTCTTTGAGTTGCCTTTCCCAATCCCATTTGCAAACAATTTTTCTACTTGTAATACTGCTATTGCATTTCTTATGCTCTGGGCAGTTAATGAAAAATATTTCTTAAAAAGAAATAAGTGTATGGATGAAGCAAATAGTTATGGTTTGTGAGGAAGTGTCTTCTTTGTTACCTTTAGAGAAACCTGGGATACTGTATTTTTTTTTTCCTGAAAGGTAAACTACACTACCATATTTATAAAATTATATTTATACAGGTATATACTATATACATATAATATGGAATATTAAAATAATATCTGCATGCACAAATTCTGTGTGAATTGTAATTTTCTTTAGAGTGGTGGGAAATATGAAGGGGGTGCTTTTAGTTTCTGCTCCATTATTTATCTTGCCAAGGAAAGGTTTTGCTGAGATAGCAGTTTGCATTCTTTCTTGTGTTATGAATTATCAGGATTAAACCAGTTCTCCCACTGTGCTTTACCATGGCCAGAGTTTGCATAAACAGCTGTAACTTCAGGCTGATGAAGGTGACACAGACTGACTGAAGTGGACTGTGGAATTCAAAGGTCACATAATGATTTGTGATGAAATCTAAATGTTGGTGAGACTGACCATTTTTTATTAGATCATGTGTTAACAGAGAGCAGTTTTGAGCTATTTGTTAGTGTGACAGCCTCCTTGTGATTAGGTATTAAAGTACAGCTGCCTTTTTCAGTCCACCCTTCTAGTTTCCTGGAGGATTGCCTAAGCTAATCCATATAAATAAAAAACCTGAAACATATGATAATTGATTTCTGACATCTCTTTAGGAAATCTATTTGTGAAAGTGCAAAATACAGAAATGAGTTGATTGCTGTTTTTATTACCAGTTTTCATCTGTGTAGATTGTTTAAATTGCAATGCATTAAAAAAAAAGATGTTTTCCCCTGCATAGGGCCATGTGTGGAAAGCAAGTGTAAACGTTAAAGACAAAGTGAAGCAAACTTTAGGAAATATTAAAAAAGTTGAAATTGCCTATGGAAATTTAGGTGTTTGCATGTTGAAGAATTACATTAATTTAGAGGAGAAATCATAGCATTTTAACTGAATTTCCTGTTAGAATAAATTAACTTATTATGGATTTTGAGTAGTTCAACTAAAAGCTTTTTTCACTTAAGTTATTAGCTGTGAAGTAAAAAGAGATGACTACACTCAAAAATCAGCCCATGAATTCCTTGCTCATTAAATTGTTGTTTATGGATTGAAGCAAAAACTGAAAAAAATTAATTATGCATAATTGAGAAGTGTGAATAGAGCATTGTGTTGTTTTCTGACTTACTGTATATCCTGAAAGACAATACAACTGCAACTGAAACGGGCGATAGGAGCTAAAACATCTAACACAGAAGTTTCAAAGTTGTCCACAAAGGGCCCCACCTTACCCTGTTCACACAGCTTTTTGATAACATTGAAGTTTAGCAAGGTTTAGTAAAGTCAAACAATACTCTGATGGAATTTCAGACAACTGTAAAGAATTACCAACAGACCCTGTTAAAACCTACAATACTAAATTGGGAAGTCTCTCAAGGCTCCTTTGTTAAGGCCATCCACATAGTTTGTTAAAAAGCTTTTAGAGACATTGTGGTCGATTGCATCTGCATGGTTGTTGTAAATGTGGAGTAAGTCAACATTAAAGTTCTTATGAAATTTTAATGGCAAAAAATTAAAAGCACAAGTGCTGTAATCGGTTCATTAAATAAAATATTTGAGTCTCTGACCCCCTGGTGCCAGGGGAATCAATGAATGCTGTTCCTCTGTACATATAGTCCAGTGCTCTGTGTTAGTGAAGTATTTCTGCATTACACATAGGCACAATATCCAGCCCTAATGTTTAGTACTGATGAGTGTGTCATGTGTGACATTGTGGGAGTAGTCAGCTTACTGTTTACTGCACTTTCCTGAAAGCTGTTGAGTTTGTGCTCAGACACATATGTTTTCAGGATACTTTTATATTTCTTCAGTTTTATGATCAGAAGAGAATGGAAGCTGACGTTTATTCTAAAAGTTGCTTACTGAGTTTTTGGTAAAAGTAAATATATTAACTGTGGGCCAGGAGTCAGTGTTTCTCATGGACTGGACCTTTAGCAAACCAAGTTATGTGAATTTCAATTTTATTTTGTTGTTTGTTTGGGTTTGTTTCCCCTTAAGCTTCTCACATTCCCCTGTTCTGTTCCCACCCCAGAGTTATAATCTCTCTTTTTCAGTGTAGTATCTATTTGTTGTAGCAGACCTCTAATTAAAGGGTAGAAATAAGTCAAGACACAGATTCTCATTTAACAGCATGAAAAGGGTCCTGGTTTATTCTTTACAGCTTAGCCATCCCAGCCCTGACTACAGCAAGCTCCTTCTGCAGGGTCCAGCTGCAGACTGACTGCAGCTATTCCCTGCTGGACCATGACTGCAAGAATTGGTTTGCAGACTCTGACCCCAGAGCAGATCTTTTACACCAGCAACTCTCTTCCTTGTTTCATTCTTTGTCTCTCTCCCTGGATCGTTCTTTCTTCCCCAAGACTCTTCCTCTGAGATCCTTCCTGAGCAGCCAAACCACCCCTTTTATCACACTTATTAGCCACAGCTGTGACCCATTAAGGGCAAGGCTGTTCCTCTTCTTTGGTAACCAGCACAACTGTCACTTGTCAGGGGTGAGGTCACCTGTAATCCCTTCTTGTACACTTACACATATTCTTTTATTTTTTCCTTCTTCTATCTCAATCTCTGCCAATTATCCATCAAACCAGAGACCATTTTGAATTTGATTGTTGATTTGAACTTGAGGTTGATAATTTGTTTTTACCAGCATATTTCAGGGTTTGCACCAAGTTTTACAAGCTCAAAACCTTTTAAGGTAACAAATGAAACCTGAAAGAGGTGGAATGTGTGGCCATTTAAAATACATCTTTGGACAATGCTGAAATTATGTAAAAGGCCTAAAGATGATATTTACTCAATGTACAAATGGATGGCAAAGCAAATGTCAAGACCCCCTCAGGACTATAAAAGAAAAGATTTTTGTCTTCTTTTAAAACAGAGCAGAAAAAGTTTTGAAATGTAAGCAGTTTATATGCTGGCATGCAGAATACAATCAATTAGCTAAAATGGAAAGTTAATTTAGGTATAAAATTAAATGCAATTATATATCTGCAAAATAGAATCAGGCATCTGGACAGGGGTGCAAAAAACTGATATGGAAAATTTGTTTCCAAGCTATAATTTTTCTGTGCTGAGAGGAATTATTAAGAAACTTGTATGTATTAAATAATTTGAAGGGGAAAAAAAAGACTATTATGATTTATATCATCCTGAAGTAACAGTGGCATGTAATGTTGTTAGTTTAGAGAGGGAATTATTGTATTTCTGAAAGTCATCTGTAATGGAGGCTTGTCATTGTGTAACTAAGAAATAATGACTAGACCAATTTTAGAAGGAATGAAGCTTGAAGATGATATGTAATGACAGGCAATATAAACAAAACCTCTTGAATAACCAGTCTCTTGAATAATATATTTTTGGGAAAGTAAGTCAGAATGTGTCTGATTTTGTATGTTTTCTTACCACCTGTTGCAAGAAAAATCTAATGCTTGTTATTGCTGTTACTCAGATTCACTCTGTGAGTGAATAAAAGTTATTTTCAGTAAAAACTATGACCTAAATCCTCATTACTTCAGTCATAGCAGGATTGGACATTGCACTTGGGGGGGGATATATTTTGGTTTCTAATTCACAGTAAACTGTTGCAGCAATTGCTATCTCCAAGATGGATCTCATTAGTATTTGCTCATATTTGGTGAATTTTTGTGTATATATATATATATATATATATTTAATAAACATAGTGATTGCTAGAATCCTCTAGAGAAGTTCTTTGCAAACTATGGACTAGTGAGATTTATGAAGGTATTTCTCTCTGTCCTAAGGTCCATCTTTCTCAATTGTGTTTTAGGATTTACTTCATGCTGTGAAAAGAGATGCAGCTTCCTGGCAGCAGTGCAAGGGCCAGTGATGCAGTTTTGTTAATCTCTACATGAACACCTTTGTGTCACATTGCTGGCTTTCACTTCTCCATCAGAGAGAACAAACATTTCTCTCTGGCAGTTTACTTAGCATTTTGTGCAAAACATTGATTCAGATCATTATAAAGCAGATAGAAACCAATTTTCTACTATCATGCATTTCATTTGTCTGATATCAGTTTAATCTAGTCTGCATCTTTATCTAAATTAACTGTCATTTGGAAAAAACTTTTTCTTAAAAATATAGACTACATTTAAAGTTTTATCATAGTGCAATTTAAAAAAAAGAAGATTAAAGGAAAGATCCAATGCATTAGTTTTCTGTCTAATTTGAACCAGAATGGTGCCCAGATGTTTGGTAAAACATGTGTAAAGCAGAGTATGAGAAGGTTATCAGAAGAAAGTAGAAGAATTTGACTATGAGTGGTCGTGTAGAAAGCTGAAATAGTTGGAAAGTTTATCTAGTGAGAAGCTAATTCATTCTTCTTTGTTAGTGGAAATTTGTTTTTTCTTTAATAAGATGCACAAAAGTGTTTAAGGACAATAGATTGACAAGGCCATATTTTTATTTTTACAAAGATTAAGTTGCTATTGAATTATTACAAGACTATTCTAGATACAAATGTAACACAATGGCTTTGATTTTGAAGTACTTGATCTTCAACAGATGTTTACTTCAGCAATTACAAGAAGAAGTTATCTGTTACCATTTTCTTGGTAGTTAGTAATGCTCAGTCCCACCTGGAACTGAGCATGTAGTTTTCTTGCAGAAATGCTATGGAACTGCAGGCAACTTTCTCAGAAAGTGGTGATGAGGTACTGGTGGAAAATTTTATTTCATCTGAGGTCAGCTTCAAAATCCCATTGATATAATAAAAAATAAATTTGCCACGTATAAAATATACATTTAATTACTGCACAGGTTAATGCACCAGATGAGCCTTTTGTTAGATTTGAGTGAACAAGTGGTGCTCTGTTCATGTCTTTGTGTTTCCCAGCAGGAGTGGTTTGTTTTCAGAGGAAACACAGTATGAGCATTTAACAGGAGTGACTGAATGCCAAAACAGAAAAAAATCTTTTGCAATCAAGACCTATTGCTTAACTTCAATTTTTTTACACCTGAAAAATAGCCAAAGGGTAAGGACAGCATAGTCATGATGGTAGCAGTACAATCATGCAAAGAAACCCTATCTAAATTAAAATCTCACAATTTAATATACAAAAGAGTTACATAAGATAACACTTATGCAAATTGTTCTGATTTGTTGTTTATCTCTTGATAAGGGTTTTCTGTGTGTCCTTTTGTTGACTGTGGTTGTTTCAGCCCTTTCCATGACTGAAGCCAGTTTACACCTGAAGTGACACTGCCCCAGGAGGGCACCTCCTGGTGTGAAACTCCTGGTTCCAGTCATTTACAATGACACAACAAAAATACTGAAAAACTACTAGTCACATTTGAAATAAAGACCAACCTTGTGCTTTTCATAAAGTTTAAGCTTAGTGAGATGGCTGGTAATACTTTATTTTCTGTTATCCATCACTTTGAAATAACTTCTGAAAGGTTTTATAAGGTATCTGGGAGATGAATAAGAAGTAACTGTTCAGTAATATAACTTCCTTGGATGTTTTGAGAGGCAAATATTTGTATTTGCAAGAAATAATAATCTAACTATGATTCTCAACAGGGTGTCGTAAGATTTTCAGCCAGAACAGTTTAGGAGTACATCGTTTCAGGCTATTTATTCCAGAAGTGGGAATAGATGAAATTCTCCAATGGGATTGAAAAAGTTCCATAATGATACCATAAGACATTAACTTAGCAGTTGGAAATAACATTTATGAACCACTGGAACTTAAGTTCTCATGGGTTTAATGTTTTCCATAACCTCATAAATCTGATAGAGGCATAATCTCTTTATTAAGTCAGAAATTCTATTTGTTTTTAAAAGATATCAGCAATTCTGCCCTGAAAAAAATGAGCTCCTCATGATAAACAAATTTGCACACGGGAGATGTTAAGAGAATCTTCCATGTGTAAATGATCAAATATTAAGTGTCTCCTTGAAATTAAGTATAAAAAGAAACAAATGCAACTTTAGAAGGTGGACAGATGTCTATGTTAAGATTAAATGTATGCATTAATTTTCTAGGTGCTGTGGATTTTGGATCTTCATACATGTGTTGTTGGTGTTGCAAAACTAATCACAATGATGGATTTTGGCTCTGGTCCTGCAGAGAGTCCAGCACCCTCTGTCCTTTGTGCTTGTGTGACCCCCTAAATGGAAACAGGGGAGTTGATGTGGGAATCTGTGAGCTGAGAAAACAACTGTCCTCATTGATTCAGACAACAATGTTTTTCCATCATTTTCAAGCTCTAGTTTATAGGAAGATTTTACTTAATTCATATTCTCTGGGTTTGCTTTGGTGGAACAATGTTATAAGAGACAGAGTGGGCACAGTATTATGATTGTCTTTGCAGATTACATACATTTTCCATTATTCTGTCCTCAATTTAAGATGTAGCCAGATTTTCCCCAGGGAGGTTCTAGAGAAATCCAGTTTATAGAACTATGTATTGGAAAGCTCATCTGGGGAAGGAGAAGCTTCTGTAGAGATGATTGCTGGCAAGAAATAAAAAATGGGCTAAGGATTGAGAAGTAATATAGGACTGACACTTGGGAGTAAAGACAGAGGATGGGACAGTATACTCAGTATATTATGGGTTCATTAATGTGGTGAATTTGAGATATTGATTAACACTTAGAAAGTTCTATGGTTTTGGAAAAGCAGATAAAAACTGAAATCTTTTCTTGTTTTCAGTAGCTTCAAAATCATTCTGTAGTCCAAATTGTGACCTTGATGCCTGCAAGGTCTGGAACAGGTAGCAAATAGCTGTAGGTTTCCTGGTAATTTCCCATGGCTGTGGTGAATGCACATTGTCTGTAGCTCATGAGCTCTTTCAAGGTTTCTCTTCAGAGAAGCTGAGGGGTTGCTTAGAAACCTTGTATATAGTAAATAAAATGCTTATAATGTTGTTGAATGTTTAGCAGGCCTTTAACGAGGAGAAATTATCAGAAATAACTTTATATGTTATGTTAATATGTTATAATGTGTTCTATGTTACTATGTATGATAGTTTCCTTTATCCAGATGATTATATTCAAAGCTGTTCTTAGTATTTTACATTTGATCAAGTGGAATATTTCATATCAAATGTGGTTTTTTCCCCCCATGTCTCTTATGAGGAGAAACTGAAACTTTACAAACTAAGGTTGTTCCAAATGAAATGTGTTGCTTGTAGCTGATAACAAACAAAAAAAGCAAACAGAAAATAGTGATCGTGAGTGCAGCTTTAATTAATTGAAAGTTTCGTAATCAAACATACAGGCACTGAGAGTTAGCAAACGAGACCAGATTGATCCAATTGGATTTCACCCAGAGAAATGTTCTTGATTTGCAGACTGGAAACCGATGTTTAATTTGTAATCTAGCAAACCTTACAGTAACCTTTGTTCTTTATTTTGAGAGTATCAGTGGTCTCAGTTTCTGCCAATAACATGGAATAACTTTTGCCATCTGACTGCACTGTGCCATGCTGAAGTCTCCCTGTACCCTTACAGGTCCTTGAGGAGAGGGAGCACCTGACTGATCTCCCAGACACTATATGGTAGCTAACATGTGCTTTTGTCTAGTGATGATCTTTTTTGGTCTCCAGACTATATGCATTGTTACTTGGATTTACATAAATTTAGAAGTTTTATAGTTGATGAATTTTACTTACAGAATACAAATGAAAATATAGTCTTGCAGCTTGAAATTAGTTTGTCCCTAAATTGAAACTGGGTTCTACAATGCAAATTGATAAAATTGGTTCATTGTTAATGTACTTAGGCACAGTTAACTGCAAATTGGTGACAGGTTAGATAACAAAATACCTAAATGAGTTGAAGGCATAATTTCCACTGTATTTTATTAGTGTTTGTAAACTTCTTACATGCAATGGTCATCTGTATCTTCTGATGCACTGAGCTAGAGCTATGGGATTGTAAGTACCACCAATGCCTTGAAAACATTTTTAATCACTATTTGCTACAGAGTTTTTTAATGCCTAATGGTGTTCACAGCAATAGGCTGGTATTTGAACCTCTGTTTTCTCTTTCATTGCCAGCTGCTCTGGCAGTGTGTCCCCTCTGCTCACCAACTATCCCATCAAGTAAACCAGCCTAGGAAATCTCATCAAATGAGTTCTTAGGCATTAGCTATGTGCAAAACAGCATCAGCTTTTCAGTTTGAGCAAATCAGCCATGGCCACAGGCTGTTGCAAAATGTGATTGCTAAGTGGAAAAGCTTTGGAATAAATGCACATGGTAACTGGTTGTAATGTAAAGGCTGTTAAGGGAATTAGTTTCTTTTAGCTGTAGAAAATTCTGCATGAGATTAATCAGTGTTTTACGATTGCAAAGGCTCACATGGATCTGCCAGGATGCAATAGTTAAAGACTAGGCAGACACCATGCCCTGATTCATATATTTAATTGATTCTCTGATCTAATCATTGTGCTTACACAGCAATTGATTTCCTGAATTTTTGAAAGAGTACATGAAAGAATTTACATCCAGCTGTTTTGTCTGGGGCAAATGTGTCCTTTTTTTTTTTTTTTTTCAGCTGTATAAGAAATAACAGGAAAGGATTTAGCTAATTCTTCAGAATTTATGTGGATTAAGGAATAAAGTCTGTTGGTATTGTGTATATACTTGATTATTACAGAAGTATATAGAAATGAAGGGAAAAATAGAAAATTAGGGAAATGGCTGTCAGAACATTTGGATTTGATATTCTTATAGTAATCTATATTTACTATTTTACAGGAAAATCAAAGGACTTTTAAAAATTGAAATTCCATGAGCCAGAAGTAATGTTTTCTATTAGAATATTTTCATGAGGAATATTGCCTTTTATTGCTCTCATATTAACTTCTATTCTTAAAATAGGGTATTAAAATATGTGTAGAGATGAGATAATTGTGGATTCCATTCTTGGAGTGAGTAAGCATTTTACAGGAGACTCGCTGAGACCTTCATCTTCCTTTAGCTACAATAATAGGTCCATCTGATTTACTTTTGTATGTTGCAGAACTACATCATTGTAATGACTTTTCCAATATTCTGCTGCTGAAACTTTCTAGCTTATGCATAGGTGTATTTTGGAGGGAGGAAAGGAAGAGGGAGGGAATTACTTTACTTGGGTTCACTGAGAGTGATGTTTGTTCTGTTATGAATGCTGCAAGTGATCCCTTTCCCTGATTTTGTGACTATGGAAAGTTGACTCGAGTTCCTTGGCCAGTTCATAGAGTAACCTCTAACAGTACTGGTTTTCATGGAGCTATTTGTGTAGCACTGTGGAGGACATGAGCACAGTTGTAAAGGTGACATTCAGAAGTAGCATCTTGCATGGATGACTCGTATAATGAGAAATGACAGCTGACCACAGGGATGAAAGGAGAAGGCCTAAAGAGCAAGAGGAAAAATGAGTAGAAATGGGTACAGCTCCACATCACTGAGCAATCATTGAAGAAAGAAGCAAACTGCTGTGTTTTCTCCCCTCAATCATTTAATGCTCTGATTTCATTTATTTATTTATTTATTCATAATTTTTACACCTTCATCCCTCTTATTTTTTGAGACTGGCAAATGCTGACTTGCCTACATTAAAGGCAAATACTCTACACATTAAGATTACAAAATTGTTTGCTTTTTTGTACGTCACCACGTAAATTCAGTCAGAATGCATCTGTACCAGTGGGTTGGCAGTTGAAGGGGATTTTATATCTGCCCTTTACTCCCTGTTTTGCTGGTGGCATTTGTACTCTCATTTGCCTTCTCTCTCCCTGGTGGCTTTCATGGCTGGGAGTAGCACCTGTGGCCACTCTGTGCTCTGACAGCTGCAGGACTCAGATGCCAAGCTCTTGATTGTATTTTTTTCTATTGCTGTTATGTGGGTTAAAAGAGAGCTTCCAGGCAGACATCTCAGCTGTGTTCATTGCTCACAGCTGGACAACAGGGTGTTAGTAACTCCTCAGGATTTCATTTTTAGTACACTCATAGGTGCAAAGAGTTAGCTTTTTAGCATGTGCAGTTCTAGAGAGTAAGTTCTGGTCGACTGTTCAATATGTTTAAAAGTCTTTTAAGATCATCATGTGCTCTGGACAGAGTTGATAGCTTCTTTAGTGCTCTGCATGTGGTCAAGAACTCTCTGGGTCTGTAGCAAATTAGGGATACTCATAGAAACATCTCATCAGCATTTCTTCCTTGACTGCTGCTGGCTGTGTTTGAAATCTAATTTGGTGTTTGGAAACTGGGAGCACCTGGAACCAAGCACAGCCAGCTCAGCTAATGCATCACCAGAAAGGAGACTGTGAATCAGTGCTCCAAGCACGGCTGTGGTTTGCTTGTTGGGATGTGTGTGTGCTCTCTGACACAGCAGCCTCTGCATAAAACCAGGTAAAATGCCTTTGGGTTAGGATTAGGGATGGCAAAGGATACTAAAGTCAACTCCAAGTTTTCTCTAGATCATGGGAGATAATCTATTGCACTTATCTGAAGGAGATTATTTTTTACTCCCTTTTTTCTTTGCAGCTTTGTTTTGTCTTTTCTTGACAGATATTTTGAACTATAATGAACTATGGCTAACATAGGCTCCTTTCTGAATGACACTAGATAAGAACTTTATAAATGCTTGATTTTGTGACCTCATTGCTGAAATCAGCAAGGATTCCTATGGCCTAGAAGTGGTGTTTGAGTGTCAATGGAACTAGATATTCAGACTTAAAAACTCCATCTCTCCAAGACTAGTTGTAAATTTAAAAAAGCAGAATTAGAATGAGAAATTGCAATTCAAGTTTGAGATAAATTTAGAAATATCACTGATTTCTTCCCTGCCACAAGTCCAGTCAGCACTATCTTGTAAGTCCATTTCTGTTCAACGAACTGTAAGTTGGAGAAGAGGTAAATGTAACTTTTCTGCATGAGATATAAAGACATTTGTGGGAAATATTTCCACTAGTGGGCTCATGCTCTGCATTCTGTTCAGCTCTTTAATGTTCAAGTTTGCATACAGAGCTCTCAGTTTCAATATTCACGTGATTTCTCTCCAAAGACAACTAATTTTTACATACTCTCTTGTACAGAGCTCTAGTCTTCAGAAAAATTTTTGTGGAAAATGGGCACACAAATTAATTTGACTCATACAATTTAGTGAGGCAATATAATGGAAAATAGAGTCACTTTTCTGTTGTAAGCAAAATGTGTTGGGGGGAGAGATGACCTTCAGAGATAAGGCTGAAATCAAGCAAAAATGCATTCTCTTCCTATTTCACATCGAGGCTGATTTTTATCAGAACACCTGGATGCATTTAGAAAAGGAATTTAAGAACAGGGATGGACCTTCAAACGTACCTGTGTGACTAAACATTACCGGGCCAATTATTTTTCCCATACTTGTCATATACTAGTTTTTGAGGTGAAATATCAAAGTGATCAAGGTAATTAAATACCTTGTGTGCAGTCTGGGAGAGGTATTTCTCTGTGCATAAATATGATTTTTTTTTTAAATGGAATGCTTTAATAGAAATAAATCTTTTTTATTTTTAGAAATTTATTTTTGTGTCCATATAAAAACATATTTCAGTCTATTTTATTTCTGCAGCAAATGAACTTGAAAGATTATTTTTATCCTCAGCTTATATATGGGCAAGTTTGCACTGAACCACAAAGCTGCTTAAGGACCTGCACACAGTCATTTGTATACAGGGCAAAATACTTGTCAGCTGTTTTGCTGTAAACATGGCAAAGATCTCTTAAACAATCCTCTCCCCTTCCCTGCAAATCACAGGCCATATGAGCTTATGGGTTTACAGGCAAATCCAGGCTGCAGCTGAAGATCCAGGGCTGAGCAGAGAGTGCTCTTGGGCTGGGCACTGCAAATCACTGTGTGTGTGTATGCTTTGAACATGCATTTCTCCATGGGACTGTTTGCTGCACATGTGCCTTTACCTTCCTCCAGCCCCTCTACTCCACTTCATGGCTGCTGCTGTAGTGTTCCATTAGGTCAGATGATGTTCAGAACCATTGAGGCAATTGGAAGAAAAGGAAAATAATGAGAAAAAAATAGAATAAGACTGTATTTCTCCACAATTGCATGGGATAAAATTCCTGCTGCTTGTAATGGACTTTATAATTAATAGAGGTCAATATACCTGGCAGTACTTTTACTCTGTTCCCCATGCACTGGGTAGTATCACACTCAGAAGTACTGTGTCCTATTACTTAAAAAAATTAAATCCAATATGTAATAATAAGCAATAGGTATTACATGTTGTTACATGCATAAGTATGCCAGCTGATGCCTGATTATGTTGATTATGTGTGATTTATTTTTCAACAGCAGTATGACACTATTTAATTCTTATGATCAGGTAGGTATCAGCCCATTCAAAATGTTTGGTAACTCCATTTCCTAATGTTCCTAATGTACAAAGGACTTGAACACACCTCATTTAATTTCAGCAGAGAGGCAAAGATGCAAGATGAAGTGCCACTGATTCATCTTGTGGCTCAAGATGTGTCTCTGCCAATTCACATTGAGTGTTCTGTGTTGGAAAGAACAGTGTGGCAGCTTATACAGCTATCCTGAGAATTTGGCTGTGCCAATTCCCTAACTAGCCAGGGGAAGAAAATATAGCAGGAAGCTAAAAGGGTAAATGTCCCTGAAGTGCTTGTTACTACTCATAATTTTTTTGCCTTAGTTTCACATGGGATTTTTGAAAGTGATCTGCTTTGAAAGGCTGATTTTTTTTCTTCTGCTCTGCAGCATATGAAAGTCCTACTGTTCTAGCTGCTTTCCAGGCTTTCATTTGTTTTGGATTCTCATGACTGCTTAGTTTTTGATAGTTAGGGAGGAAGTAACCATGGCAAGTAATGTGTTGGCTTCTACAATATTGGCATTGCTGAAGAAAGCTTAAATTTTGTTTGTGAGCTCACATTAGTATTGAAATACTGAGGCTTTTAAAAGGTTTGGTAGCAAAGACTTTCCTGGCCCCTGCTCTGCAGCCTGGGCATGCTTGGGCCATAATCCCCTGTCAGGGCCTGTGATGACCTTGAGCCAGTGACATAAGAATCAGATGGCCATGAAAAGGGTTCTTAGAAATTTGTTAGTGACTGGCATGTTAATAGTGTTGAAACATTTCATCATAAAACAGTAAAAAGAAGCCTTTAAGGTGCACCAAATTTTTAGTTTTCCAGAAGTTTTGAAGTGTAAAACTGCCTTTTTTTTTTACCTGCGTTTACATATATAAAATTAATAAAAGAGCATTCTTCTATAAGTGTCAAAGGAGTGGCCATGAAGGTTTTCAAAGCAGTACTTCCTTACATGCAACACTCTTTAAATTTCATCCTGCAGTTATCACGATTTTCCTCTAAAAAGATATGCATCTATACAGCTGACTGCAGAGATATCTTAAGCCTCACAATTTTAGTCCCTAAAATAATAAAAGATTTTCAATCAATTGTTTTTGAAAGGAAGCACAGGAACAGGTTTTTTTAAATTAATTTCCTATTGATATGAAGTTTTTGTGATTTTTCTTTTTCCTCTTGCACCCAAGTCCGTCTCGTATTTCACAAACAAGAGGACAGAGTGATGGTGTGTCACGTTCAGTTATATCAGTCACTTTGGCAGTCATTACTGACACAGCTTAATGCAGTCTGACTGATGCAATCAGACATGATGTCTCTCACAATGTACAGTGTCACCCTGAGAAATATAAAGAGAAACAGGTTTCAGAAAAACACAGTTAAGGGCTGTTTTACAAAAGAAATAATAACCCATGGCATTGTGTCTTCAGCCAGGCACTCAAAAGAAGTAGATCCTTCTGGACAGAACAAGATGAGTGTGCTAAATTCCTTTCCTTAGGGAGTGTAAGGTTCATTTGGGCCCATTTGAGTGATCCTTATTTATTAAGGAGTAAATGCAACTTTCTGCAATAGTAATTTCTCTTCCTGTTCCTCACCTAAAGGACAATGATGTCCAACTCAAAAAAGGTATTTTGAGTCCTTCCCATTTTGCATGCCTAACTTGTGACCTCCTCAGTGCATCTGGTTTCAGTGAGCTGATCTGAGATATATCATATTTGGTTTACAAAGTTAAGAATGTCCAAACAACTAGCCACAAAGGACATTTTAACTTTGGAAGGCACAGTATAGCATCAATGTCAAAATTTGTTTCCATGTTGGTGTTTCACTGATGGCATTTTGAATGTATCTTACTATTCTTATATTTAGCGGCTGCAGCTGAAGCGCCCAGGTGCAGAGCAAGCTTGTATTTGTAGTTCTTGATGTGTAATTAGAACAGGGACAACTTCTCTGATCATTAAAGGCAGGTGTTCAACTGGACCTGATGATTTCACAAGTTTGTTTGAATTTATTGATTCAAATCTCAGCTTTAGCTTTCCTGACCTCCAGAGCAGCATGTGAATTCTCAGCTCCACTGAGGTCAGTCCCAAGCTTACCATTCTCTTCAGCAGGGCAGGCTCAGATATGCAGAGGTCACTTCAGGGGCTTACTGAACTGAAAAAATTGTCCAACTGGTTAAACTGAAAATTGGATAGGACATATCACATGAAGTGCCTCTGAAGGGTGTTGAGCCTGTAAAGAACCACCTTTTACTATCACCTAAGAAAGTGAGAACTAAAAATTCCATTGAAATGGAAAAAATGTTGATCAGTAACAAAGAGAGAAATGCTTGCCTACACTTAAAAAAAGTGGCTATAAGCCTTGATTTGAGATCCATTCATGACCGAAATCAAAGTAATAAACACTAATGTGATTCTGGACTCATAAATTCTACTGGAGATATCATCAAGCTGTAATTATAACAGACATTTAAATTAATGGGTTGGACATAAATTTAGCTATCAAAACTGTTTTAAAAATATAGAACTTAATCTGTACTTCTGTATCCATCTCCAGAAGTATCTTTTAATGTCTGTTCTTGAAACAGCACTTTTAACTTGCTCGGGTATTTTTCCCCCTAAAAGTGAAAATGAATGCAAATAACTTGTGTTTTAAATTGGAAAAAAAAAAAAAAAAAAAAAAAAAAGCAACAAAACCAAAAAAACCACCACCAACAACAAAAAACAAAAACAAAACAAAACAACAAAAAAGCAAAGAATCTGTGCAGGAAAACAAATGTGTCTCTGTCTTTTTGTCACCAGCATTTTAATGATCACTTTACAACTTTGTTATCTCTGAACTTAGATCTGTTTCAGCTTCCTCAGCTTAATTTGCATTCAGTGCTATTTTGCTGTTTTGGGAAGTATTGACTGAGAAAGCAATATGACAGTTTTTATACAATGACTGTGAAAAAAGGAGGAATGCGAGTGTGGAGTTGCTCTGTGCAGGGACCTGTTGATACCTCAACAAAAATATTCAGTCCCTCTAAAGGTGTCATTGCCTAGTATGTTCAATATATGCTGCTATTTATTCTTTCTCTAGGGGGTAGCAGTTGAAATGTTTAACGTGCTACATATTTTTAGGTGAAAATTAATTAGGTTAATAGGCACAGCACCCTATGATCTCAGCATTTAGTCAGTTTTCTATGGAGAATCACACTTCAATAGGAAAAACCATGGGGTTTTTTTGTGTTCTAAAGGCATAACAAAACCAAACAAATTAAAATTAGGAACTGATGTGTCATCTTATCATATGTTTTGTTTCTTTCTTTTCATCCATTCCACTGCCATTAGTGAAGGAAACTGTGTGGGGGAAAAGATGAACAAAACCTAAGTGAAAAACCTCAGACAAATGCTGTTTTTCTTTTCCAGTGACATCACTGCCAACTCCTCCCTGGAAAATCTGCTTCTGAACCTTTCATCCATGCTTTTGGATGGTGGTACTGGATAAATTTGTCTCAGTAACATAATTAGAATCACCTGGATGGAAATGAGTGCTGTCAGGGCTGTTTTAGATGCTCCCTGTTTGGTGCTGTGTGACAACTGCATTTTGAGTCTAAATTACTGAGATAACAGACCTAGGAAAGAGAGAAACAAGAGACTACTTTAAAAAATTAATAAAAGCAAGTCCTTAGTAAATAGAGGGAGGGGAACAAATAGAGAAATGAAGTCTGTTCATATGTTAAATCTGTTAATATGTAGTTGATCAGAAAGTTTAAAAATTATCCTAGTGTGGCTAATCTGAAATGTGATCAGAGGTAAAATGTCTTGGTGATTTGTGCAGTTAAATATTTGACAGAAGTGCTGTTTGGTATGACCTTATTATTGTAATCAGTTTGAGGGTGAGGGGTAGGTTGGTTGGTTGATTTTTTAATAAATGTGACCATTGTTTTACCTGTCGTTTCTCAGGCCTCCTACTTCTCTAGTCTGTTCTGACCCATTTGTCATTTTGGAGGTTTTATGAAGTGTAGCAGGGAAGAGCTGAATCTATTGTATCACATCTGGTAGGGGTCAGAGGCAAATAAAACCACCACCCAGGAACATGCTGCTAATGGGGAGGTAATATATAATACAATAAAAGACTTAGCTTTTCTTTCTCCATTCTGGGATAAATCTATACCAATTTCTAATACAAATATTGCTTTAAGAGGCTGTAGGCTTTTTCTTCAATCATATCCACTGCAACTATGATTATGGGCTGTTCCATCTGCAAGGATATTTTCAGGTATATTTAGCATTAAGCGCGTGTGTAGATTTTGCTGAATAACCAGATTGCTTGCACATAAAGATGAATGAAGAGACGTAAAGTTGTGAAGCTTATCCTCCCTAATGCCAAAAAATGGCATTTCAGGCTGGTTACTCAAAAATTAATGTTTGAGGCTGTGTACAAACACCTTGCTCAGTGATTTAATTAATAAATAATTGGTTTATTCATCAAACATTAAGATGTACTTTGTTTTTTGTTTGGCTGTTTTTATGGTGGGAGGGGAGTGTTGTTGTTGTTGTTGAAAATGACAGGATTGTATTTTAATTATATGTACTAAATCTGCTCTTTTTTCCTTGGAAAAGGATTTGGCTCTTCTCTTTCCAAAAAAGTACACCTTAGCACATTGTCTGAGAAACTGCTCAGGGTCTGTGTTTACAATCTTAAAAATGTCTTTTCTTTCCATGTAGGAAACTATGGTAGATACTTGGTGTCTGTCAGAAATCTGTGACAGAATAACTTATTCTAAAAAGAGGGTGTAAGGGCATTTTTTTGTGTAGATCACATTATTGATTTTTTGTAGGAATATCTTTTGATTTGTCTTTGTTGTATTCAGGGGCACCTATTTGATAAACACTTGCTGAGATAATCCAGCTTCCTGTTACTAAAAGTGCTACCTAGAATTACTGCAAATGAGGCAGGTGAGAGGTGCCAGCTTTGCTTTGTTTATTTTCCCCACTGTCAAGTGTTTCTGTGTACAGATAACGTGGAACATTGAGACTGCATTTCCCTTAAGGGCACAACTTTTCAAACACAAACAGGGTAAAAAAAAAAAGATTCTAAGAAACAGAAAATATCTTGGGTTTGCCTCCCTAAATTGATAGGGGAGACTTCAGGCAGTCTATGGGATGGAGAAGATAAGCGGGTAAAGTAATTAATTTTTAATATTTCACATTCATCTTACAGATGGAGTAGGGACAATTCCAAATTAAAGCAGCTTTTCATCTGAAATAAAAACAGATATTTGCTCTATCACTTCAAATTTGTATTAGACCATATTTTATTGTTGAGAAGTGTCATGTTGCTACACTGAATAATGCAACATGGGCTTACCTACTTGAATGTTAAAACATTGATTCACCTGTCAGCATTTTTGAGCAAATGGAAATATTTGTTCTTGTCTTCAAATGGAAGTACAAAACAGAGCAGATGTTTGCAGGCATGAGTAAATCATAATGGACCAAGCTTATGATATATATTGTACACTCCTAATGTCATCAAGATTATTCTTTATTTAATGATGGTAGGCCAGAAATCTGTGATCAATAATATAAAAATTCATGACCATGTTGGAGTATGTCACATTAGTAATTAATATCTACCACCTGTATTTCATGAAGCTTTTTGAAACATTCTATTATAAAGCTTAATATTTAGTATAAACATATTCTGAAACTTCTGCATATAATTGTTAATAAAAGAAAAAGCACTTCAGCTCCTGGGCTAGAAGGCACATCTTTAAGTAGCCCATATAAGGAGACACCATGTCAAAGCATTTGTTATGTAGGTGTCTTTTAGGAGTATTCAATTTCTGTACTGAAAGAGCTCCCCAAATTTTTATTAGCCATCTGTTTATAGTAGGTGTGTACTTGGGGTTTTTTCCATTTCACTGTAATTATTACTCTGGCAACAAGAACAGGTTGAAATTGTGGCTTGTCTCCTGATGTTCTGCTTTCATTACATATGGTTCTCTCTTGAGCACACCAGTGCTCAAGCCACTTTAAGGGGAAAGCACTGGGCATGCTGCTCCCAAAATTAGGCATGCAGGCACATTACCAGGAGCAGTAATTGCATATATTTTTTGTTGGCTGGAGCACTGACTGTGTATATAAGTTTTCAAATTATTGTACTAGCTGCAACTCATTGCTAGTGAGCATCCACTTCCACCTCTTTTCCTAAGAAATGAAATATCTTTTCTAGGTAACTATTTATGTTTGCACTCAGGGTTTATAATGATTAATGACAAATGTTTTCATGTTTGTTGTTCTGAAATGCATGCGATATGTGTTGACCTGACCTTTGAATGAACAGTGTGATGGGTGCTTCTTAGAAAATATGAAACAGAGTGGATTATGTATAGACTTTATACAGCAAAATAAAATTGGAGGAGGGGAATCCATTTGGTTCCTGAGGAGCAGGATCAGTTCTAGACACAAAGCCATTCTAAGAAATGCTTTAATTATGTCTGATCGCAGCAGGTTTTTTCCTGTTGCTGCTGATCTTTTCTCTGGACACTTTTGCTGTGGATGGAGGCTTCTTTCCTCTTTTGATTAAGGAATGAAGAGGCAGTTCTGCTGAAGTTACTCTTGCAGCTGGCTGGTACTCAAAGGGCCACTCTAACACTTTGCTATTCAAAGGGTGTTCCTGTGCAGGAAATGAAGCTGTGCCCTGTGCTGTGCATAGAACCTTCACTGCAAATGGAGAGGAATATCTGTGCTGCACAAAGATGCTGAGATATGAATGATCTCAGCCATGTAAGGCACCTCTGGGATTGATTGTGTCTTATTTGAGAGAAAACTTCTAGGAATTCCTCTCTTCTGTTTTATCCCATCTTAATGAATGCTGATCTACTCAAGGTCATGAATAAGTACAAGACAGCCCTCATTTCTTTCATGTGTATGTACAGAACTTCCTCAGCTTTTTTAAGTAAATAGAAGATGGCATTTCAACAAAGAATAGAAGAAGTAAACTCAGAATTGCTGAAAAAGTGTTTCTTCTGTTTCAGCCCTATTTTTAGATACTGCTCAAGAAAGCTTGTGAAGTTTTTCGTCGTTCTTCTCAGCTACTCACCACTGTGTTAATAATTACCCATTTAAAATTCTGTGTAGTTAAAATAATTGCTGTCTCCATTCCTCTCCCTTTCTTTCTTTTCCACAAACATTTAGAATATTTATATTTTTATGGCTTTCAGATACTTAAGTTGTGGTATCAAGCATGTACTCTCAATTATCTATCAGAATTAATGAGCAAGCTTACCCACAAGTGTCTCATTTCTCACAGTGTACCAAATAAGCAGGAAGGGCATATTTTAGTATCTGTAGGCTGCTGTAGGTATAACATTATTTTGATATATGGCACAGCCTCCTTAATGAGATCATTGCAGGAGTGTTTTGCATGTGGTAGATGCGTAAGATGCAGATGATTTTTGTTGCTGACAGCAGCCATCACAGTGACTCATGCAAGGTTTGTGTAAATTTTCTCTGAGCTGCAGATAGATCAGCAGTATCCCTTGCATATCTAAATATTATATTGTGCACTTTTTCACCTGTGTTCAAGCAGTGCTATGGCCTAGTTTGTTTTATCCTTGGAAAGCAGTATATTAATGCTAGTGCTCCTGTTTTCCATAAAGTAAAATTGAAGGAAATGTATTATTTCCTTGAAAATAAAAGATTGTTGCCAAAGATGAAACATTAGCAGTCTTGCTGATATAAACTTGCAGGTCTGTTCCTGATTTATAGTTTAGATTGGGTGTGGGGTGGGCAAAAACCTGAACTCCTGCTGTATTCAAAACAGCAACATAGGCTGCAATAAACTTGTAGAACCTGGGCTTTTTTAACCTAGCCCTTGGTGCTTTTTGAAAATCACTCCTTTTAAGAAGTTAATATTTGAACATTTGGCATCTCATTATTATCTAAAATCTTGGCCTTGAGCTTGATGGACCCATTATCAGTGTTTGCTCAGACAGACTTCTATTTGAATAGTGTCTCCTCTACAGTATCATTATGGGATTTTGGGTTTCTTACATTGATCATCTCTATTGTTTCTGTTTGTTTCTCTTAACATAGGTGAATTGAACTGAAGCATGACTTTTTAAACAAAAAATAAACCAGTTATTTGCTGTTAAGCAAAATTATTGTGTTTATCTTTAGGTCTGTATCATAAAGTCAGATTAGCACCAAAAGATGGTGACAGGAATTTGCTGTGTAGTGCAGTTGCATATCTCTTCCATAATGTCCCACAACATTTGTTTCATGGGACTTTCAGAGGAATTTCAACTTGTCTCAGCAAACTCATAACCTTCAAGCAACGATGAAAACAGTGGGATTTTGTTCAATGCGCACTGACATGGCTGTCAGGTCCAAAATGCTTGAAAATTTTTCTGGGTTTCTGGTTTGCCTGTTCTTCATCCCCACCTCACCTGTCCCAGTAAAGCAGATATATGATCAGCCTTTGGTCTCAAAATATACCTGAGGTGTGAATGCTACTCTTCATTTAGGTTTTTACACAGGAAAAATAGGTGTGACTCTAATTATAGATTGGCCATAATTCCATTTGAATGTAATTGAGAACTCTTTCAAACACAATGCTTTTTAAGCCTACTTATATTTTCTAAGGTGTAGTTCTAAATTTTTGTTAGGATTATGTTTCCACCAATGTCTTCCACTAGGAATCCTGTAGAGCACTTTATTTCTCGGAAATCATGCTCTGTGTTTAATGTTTTCTTTAATAGACTGCCCCAATCTCATGTTTCTTTAGTGTCTAATGAAATATAACTGTGTAGTGAAACTGATTAAGTTGAAAATAGCAGTTTTTGTAATGAGGAAGGAGCATAAAAATTATTTGGAAGGAAGATACTGATTAGATTTTAAAGGCAAAAATCTAAATGAGATCTGCCAAACTGATAAGTGATGTCTCAATGCAATTTTAATGAACACAAGCCCTATTTTGAGTGAATGTTAGATTAATAGTAAGTTATTTTCAGGATTTTGTTTACCTTGGAGAGTATATTAGTTACAGAAGTGACACCTGCATATTTGTAGACTGGTCTTTCCTTTCCCAGAAATTAAATCATGGCCTTAGGAAGCTGAGTGATAAAACACTAACTTCTGAGAAGTGAGGATTTTGCCCTGAAGCTTCATATTAATACAAGTTGTTGGGCAGTATATATAAAGTGAAGGTAATATGATGAAGAAAGGACTCTGAGACCTGTTAAAGAGAAACCTGCAAACAGAAAGAAAAGTTAACTTTTTTTCCTGACACAGCACAGGTTGAACAATCAGCCTAAATTGGAGACTATTTTCCATATTTCTTCTTGACTTCAGTTCTTGTTCTTTATCAAACCACATATATAATTAAACAGTTAATCATCTTAGATATGATTATAGATATAGATAAACAGGCTAACCTGAAAGTTTCTCTGTTTGAGGAATATAGTTTTATCATGACAGCTTTCTCTTTCAAGGAGAAGAAACAGCTCTGGAGCCATCCTGGAGCTCAGTTGCCAACGTGGCTCTTGTATGAGCAGAGGAATCAAAACAGATGGAAGAAATATTGTGCTACTCTAAGAAATCTCAAGGTTTCCAGATCAATAACACTTCAAATTCAAATCTCCCACCTCAAAAATGTTATTTAAGCTGCTTTACTATATATATTTTAAAGTCATGAAAGTTGATGCAAAAATAAGACCCCTTTCCTAGTGAACTACCAAAGATATAAATGAAGATTTACTACTTTAAACTAGGAAGTTGAGAGGTGTATGGTTTACACTTCAGTCTGGTTACTTTCTATCCTGTGGACAAAGCATTTAAGAATACACTTGACATTTTCTCAATCAGAACTTACTGAGAAATCCTCCTGTGAGTTAATTGTGGACACAGGGCTCATTCTTTTTCTCTCACTGCTGCGAACCTACATCTGTGTCAATGAAAAATCATCCTCAGAAGTGCTAGCCAGATTTTCCTTCTGTTGTGTTTTGAAAGATACTGTAACTAACTTGGAGGAAAAATCTTATTGTGAAAATAAGTATTTCATGTAGAAAATAAATTATTTTCATAATTTGCAAGAAATTTTTGACTGTTGGGATTTCAGGTTGTTTTGTTTCAATGAAAATGTTTGGGTTTTTTTCTGGAAAGAAACGTTGTAGTACCAAACAAAACTGATTTCTGATAAATTATAGTTGTTTTTTTGTTGTTGCTGGGTTTTTTTGTTTTTTTTTTAAATTAAGGTATTAATCATCTTGAAAAAAATAAGTGATTGGCCTTTAAATTTGTAGAGACGATTGCTTATACATATAAATACAGACAGACTGGAACAAGGAACTGGGTTTGCTAATGGCAGTCATGTTTGAATTATTACTTTTAACTGCAGATCCCTGAACTGCTGCCTGTACACCTAAGGTGTTGCTACCATGGTATCAGATCCTTTCCAGTTTGTACATAGGACTCTGCTGGCTATGAGACAGCCTTAGTATAACAAAATATGTTGTTAATAAAGACTCCTCTTTTAAAATACATTATTAATAAATGTACGTATTTAAAAATTATTTGAAACAACGGGCATGTTCTTGACAAGTGGGGGGAAAAACTTCATATACTCTGATACCAGGGTACAAACAACACAGGAGTAATGGTCATGCTGGTAGAAGACTAAGGAAAACTTGGAGGCAAACAGCTGCTGTCCTTGATTACTTCCTTGAGAATCACTTTCACCTTTGCACAGCCAGCGAATTTGATCTTCTCCTTTCATAAAATGCATTTTACTTTCTGACTGAGAGCAGGTGATGAAATTGAGGTACATAATTAAATTTAAGAAAAATTATATAATGCTGCCTACTCTAATCAGAGAGGATCCATACTTGGCGAATTTATAAATATTTTGAAAAAGATTCTCTAATTTAAGCTTCAATCTTCTCTTTTTGAGCACAGCTCTTTAAAACACATTTCTGATGATGGATATAAAGACAGTGATGGTCGTATTTGTGGTGGAGTTAAGCTCATTGAATTGAATTTCCTCCCATATGACCTGTGAGAATGTTTGATAGTACATGTAAGCAAAAGCATTTCAAATTTTATGTTGAATTACTTCCTAACTATTCATGCTAAAACTACCATTCCAGTATTTTTTAATGGAGAAGTAAGGGCCAATTCAGCAGTGATTGATTTAATTCACTCTATTTTGTTTTCAAAACTATAAATAGTCCAATATAACTGATTATAGTGATTATATACCGCTTTGGAGCACCATGGAATATTATCATTTTTACATTTGGTGAAAAATTCAAGAATATTTTCAAACTTGGTTTGAAAAGAACGGTAAAAAATTTAAACAAAACTGTAAAATGCATATAGAGTAGCTGAGTGAGAATAACCCTGGCTATGTGATTAACTAGAAATATGAAATAGATGGAGCACTGAAAGGTCAAATGTAGAGACAAATTACCAGGTCCACCAGCAGTTTCATGTCTTATAGTTTGTTGCTCAGATTAAAGTGATATATATTCTATGTATGTCTAAGCTGACCTCTAGAAAATTGCACTGGAAATAGGTCTGAGTGGAAAATAGATGGGGAGATGGTGGATAGAGTTGTTTGGGAAGTTTGAAACAAAAAAATTTGCAAATAATTTAATGTATCACTTCAGATGTACAGAATTTGACCAAAAAGATTTCAAATTTGTTGCTTTAACATTTTAGTTTCCATTGGGTTTTTTTGTTTGTTTTGGTGTTGTTGGGCTTTTTGGGGTTTTTTGTTTTTTGTGGGGTTTTTTTTTTTGTTTGTTTGTTTTTTTGTGTGTTTTGGGGTTTTTTTTGGAAATAGTTTAGGCAATATATTATACAAGTTCTTAAGAGAAGCTTGTCACTAAAAAAATTATCAGTTCACTAGAAAAGAAGAGCCTGGGATTTACTGGCCAGCCAACCTCCCTTCTGTCTGTTGCAAGACTGGGGAAGAGTACCCCAGATGCTCTGCTGAGGCTCAGGGAGGGCAGGGAGGTGACTGAAAACAGCAGCACAGGTTAACCAAGGGCAAGGCCACCCAGTGACCCTCTCTGATGGACTGACAACATCAGGGGGCAAAGAAGGGCTGTGGATGTCTGACTGCAGTTCTGTGAGCCTTTGACATAGTCCCTCACAACACATTTCTCTCTGAAGTGATGTGGAGTTGATGGAAGGATTTTTTGGTGGATAAGGAATAGGTTGCATCTAGAGGGCAGTGGTCCACTGCTTAGTGTCTGGATGGGGGCTGGTAACAAGTGGTGTCCCTGAGGGGTCTGCACTGGCACCAGGACTCTTTACTGTCTTCACCAGTGGCACAGTCAGTGGGACTGAGCACACCCTTGGTGAGTTTGCAGGCAGCACCCAGCTGTGTGGGGCAGCTGACACACCTGAAGGACAGAGGGACCCCAACAAGCTCAAGAAGTGGCCCATAGGAATCTCATTTAGACCAAATGCAAGATGCTGCACCTGGGGCAGGGCTGCTCCCATTGACAGTCCAGGCTGGGGCATGGACAGATGCAGAGCAGCCCTGCCCAGAAGGATGTGGGTGCTGCTGGCTGAGAGGCTGGACATGGGCCAGCCATGGGCACTCACAGTGCAGAAAGCCAAACGTGTCCTGGGCTCATCCAGGGCAGGGGCAGCAGGGGATGGAGGAGATTCTGCCCAGCTCTGCTCAGACCCCACCTGTAGTGCTGCATCCAGCTCTGGGGTCCCCAGCACAGGAAGGATGTAAACCTGTTGGTGGAGGTCCAGAGGAGGGTGACAAAAGTATCAGAGGGGTGGTAGATTTTCCCCTGGCCCCTGGAATATTCAAGGCCAGGTTAGATGAGGCCCTGAGCAGTGTGATCTAGTTGAAAATGTCCCTGCCCATGGCAGCATTGTTGGAATAAATGGCCTTTAAAAGCCTCTTCTGACCAAAATCAATCTATGATTTTTGGCCACCTCTGTCCTAGCTTTTTCTAAGATATGATGCTGATGGATTTCCTGTGCTGGGGCAAAAGTAATTTTAATTCTATATTTTGTGGACCTGTTAGCAGCTGTAATGGAAGCAAGACCACAAGAACTACTCAAACAGGAGTCAGGTTTAGATCATTAAAAGCAAATGGGGTGCAATAGTAAATCAGTTTTTGTTTTCTTTTATCAATCTCTTGTATTAATAAATTGTCTAAAGGTTTTGTCTAAAGGTTTGCCCTACAGTCTCAGTAGGGAACAGTCTTGATCCAAGACCTGCATCTTTTTTATATGGCTTCTTGAAAGTGTATGCAGGAGCAGTCAGACAAACACTATTTTTGTGAATAAATTTTTTTATTTTTCAATATCAAGAAGACAGGTATCACTTGGTAAAACAAGCAAGTAATACTTTTGTCTTTGTGGGACTTAGTGAAATTAAGGAAGGCAAAAGCCAATTCATATACTTGATGTTTTCTAGTTGTTACCAGAAGAACACGTTACAACTTGACATCTTAGTAAAAGCCTTGGGTTTCTTTTTTGCCATTAAGCTCATCTAAGTTATGATGCCTGAAATAAATACTTCTCACATTCTGTTTATTTAATTCCTTTTCCCTACAAATCACTATGGATGCTTTCTAGAGTAGATGAAGCCATATTCTATTTTTTCACCAAAATGGGCAAACGAGATAAAGTAATGCATTTGGAATGCTTATCTGGTTGTTTTGTTCCTGATCCTAAGTATGCTGGTTGGTAGGTGAAATAATGAACATTCTATCTTCTTGAAATCAGTGCCAGCTTTAAGACAATAATTCTATGCAATGTTTTGCATCTGTTCTGAATATATTTATTTCTCACAGCATGAAAAATATTCTAATGCATATGAAAAAAAAATTTTAAAAAGGCAATATTGCAAATGGAAACAAAGCTTTATTTTTCCTATGTAGAAGAGAATTGCAAAGTAGCCTTATTCACAGTTCTCAGACAAGCAATATGTGTTAATAACACCTTTATTCATTTTTCAATACTTTGCAGCCTAGTTAATCTGTGTTATATAAACACATTAATGCAAGAGAATCCCTTTTCAGACATTATCTTGACCTTCAAAATTTGTGTAAACTGATGTCTCTTAAGCCCAATTCCAAATCTTGTAATTAATGGACACAGTCCTTGCTATCATGAAGCAGAGAAAAGGACTTTGATGTTGCAGCTGTACTGATGCAAATTACATGGAGTTCTAGGAGATTTAGCCTGATAGTACACACAACTGATTATTGTATTTCTTGATATTTTCTTAATTAAAAAAAAAAATCTAAAGAATTTTTCTTTATAGTATGCCTTGCTTTTACACCTTGTTTCTCTATTATTCCTAAATAATTGCTATATTTCAGTTTTCGTAAAAGCAATTTTTTTTAATGTGGAGGGCTATCTAGGAATGGAGGTTATTGCAGAATTTGGAGGGTCATAAATGTCATTAATTCTTTGATTAAGCAATACTATTTAATGCTGAAGTCATTGTATTAGAACAGTGACTGCTTTGAAAACATTTGCTGTATTTTGCAGCTTTGTTGCAAGTCCAGTTCTTCAGATTTGAATAAAATTATCTTCATCTGTCATTTTCTTTACAGCAGCATAGCCCTGCCACAGTCTTCAGCTGAGCTTGCAGGAGATGGAGAGAGTCTTCATTGAGTCCTCACAAAGGGAAGAATTTTCCAATTAATAATTAAATGAATTTAAAAGAAGCAACTGCAGCAAGATTTTGCTATGAATCGCCTGGTCTCAGGTATGGTATCAGATTAAAGTCTGGAAAAATGTAGGCATAAAAATCAGTGAATTATTAGAGCTAAAAATTTAACCAATAATTTATTCCTTGTAGACTGGTTTGTACAGAGCTCAAAGTTACTTCTGAATAAGTTTTAATATGCAAATTATGTGTATAAATACAAGTCATTGTGAGCAAAGACTATCTATTCAAAATATGTATAGAAAATTAAGCTGAGCAGTATGAAGAAAAACTGGTAATTAGATTAGTAGTTTAGCTGAACATTCAAAGAAGTATTTCTTTGCTTATACTGTTTGGAAGTAATCTCAAGATTCATTACTGATAAAGTACACATATTTTTGTCTAATTCTAAATTCCAAACAGGAAAGGTGCCATGAAAGGATTGGTTTTTTTGGGCCAGTTCCACAGCTGACCTTTGTTCCAGCCATTTTATAGCATATGGATGTCTAGGCATTGCCCATTGCTCCTTGGGAGAGAATTCTCCACAAGTTAGATGTTGCTCTCTCCTTTCTGTCTGTATACCTCTGCAATCTATTTCTGATTGGGACACCCCTCTGTCATGAGAAGTAGAGTTTGTACTGGGTGAATAGACTGAGGTTTCTGTTTTTCAAGAAAAATAAACATACTGAAAATATATACTTTATGTTCTCTGGAAAGGTTATTGATGCATCAGAATGCAGCTGGAAGTCTCTGTAAATTGACTTAATGATGTTGACAAAATTTCAGATTGTTTTCCAGTTCCAAGAGTTTATCCTTGTATAAAATGAATATTTGCAGTCCTTTTCGTATCTGGTTTGCGGGGGAAAAAAGTGTGTGAGTTTTAGTTAATTTTGGTTTAGAATATAAAATTTTACTGGGGAAAAAAAGCAGTAAAATAAAAGAAGGCATAATGAAATTAAACTAGTGCTGCAGAAAAGTGTGATTTTGTCTCTAGGTTTAATTTTAGAAATGAAAGAATTTTCTTTGGGGTAGAATTGAATATGACCATAATTTCTGTCAATTCTGTAACTTCTTCTAAAGTATAGGGTTGCAATAACAGACCTCAGATTACAAGGAGTACTTTATTCAATAAAAAAAGTTAAATTATGCTAAGATTGCAGTCAATTCTTCTCCATATTGACTCCAGTTTTGTTTTTTTCTGCTCAGTTCATCTTTACCTCCTTCAGCTTCTTTTTCTACACTCTCTTTGCTTCAAATATGTTTACAAGGGTGGATTTTGGGTTGATAGAGTGACAGAAATAAAAGGACGTCCCATTCACTAGCTAATTGGTAGTGCCTGAAGCCATGTATAATTTCATGTAATTTACATGAAGCTCTGGCTGCTTTGTCCCTTACCATTGAAACCAAAGTCATGCTGCAGCTATGGTTTGATTTAGATGTTGCTTTTTCCTGTTTCAGTTGTGTTAGTGATGGTAGATGCATGAGCACACTGCACACGCCCAAGCAGGGCATCAGTAACAAAAAATAAAAATACATTGTCATTGTATCAGAACCAATTCTAGATAATGCTGCTTGCATCACTGGTTAGTTTTCTGTGTCCTCTTAATCAATAATGTTGGCAAATATTAGCTCATTTTTGTTCTTCTTTTCTTGTATTCCTTCTTTTCACATAACAAGATGGATTTTCAACGTAAAATTCATTTTCTTAACCATGGTAACCAAAACAGCAAAAAAAGTGAAAGTTCTGAGAATGACATCAGCATAACACTGCTGATGGAGATGCTTTGTCCTATCATCTGGTAGTATTTGATATGGCAGTCTTATCAGGATGTTCATGACTTTCTCAATGAAGTTGTTCACAGTAGCAGGAAGAAAAGTGTGTGTGTATATCAGTTTTAGAGATCGAAGTACAGAATTCCCAAGATGTAAAAGAGTAAAGCAGCTGCTTTGGTGCTGATCACAGGGCATGCAAACTTTATTCTGTTGTCTTGACAAGCACCAGTTTAACTGTGGCCTTTTCTGTTTTTCTTTCCTTGTCAAATGTCCACTTTTTATTGAGTTGCATGCTAACGTGCTAATCTCCATCAGGCAAAGACTGATTTTATTTAGAGAAAAGATTGTGCGTTTGCATAGAATGTGTCAACAGGAAAGCTGGATTCTAAAGAGAAATAAAAGCCTCCCAGTTGTCACTGTGAAGATCAAGGGCAAGCATAAATATAGGGCCTGGAGCCCTGCCTAATAGAAAAGGAGGTAAGACTTGAAATAACAGAAGGCAGCATATATTACTGAAGTGATAAATATGACAGCTGCTATGCTCCTAAGGTTGGGATGAAAAAATGTATAAAATCAGTATGATTCAATAAAGAAGTGTATATATTGATAGGTTTATCAAGTGACATTTTTATGTGTAATGCTATTTAAATAGTCTGCTTGTTCTAGATGTGAAGAAGTTGGACTCTTTCATAAAATTTTATATATTTAGTAACCTAGGCTCAAGCATGCTGTCCTGTTATCTTCCACATAAATGATATCTAGACTTTTTGTTTATGAGCATATTGGAAATACCAAAGACAAGAAGGATCAATCACAGTGTTGTTTTGTTGTGATCAATAGAAGACCTCTGTGACAATAAGCTGGGAAATGGCTTTTCAGAACAGCTTATTTGTCTATAGGTAAAATACTTTATAACCCCAGTCTAGGGCTGTGCTATTTTTCAAACACATATATGTTCCTTTTCCAGGTTAAGTAAAGGTGGCCCATCCACCTTGGACAAATCCACTAAACTGATCCAAATTGGGTGGTAATTGACACATTATGAAATAATAAATCCTGTCCCTACTCACTATCAGCTACCTAACTGGCTTGTGGCTGCCCTACATCCCTAGCTACCATGTCATTTATTAAAATATAACAAAAAATAATTAAAGCATGTAAAAACTGCAAAAATAGTACATAAAAGAACTACAAAAAGTTACAAAAAGCAATAAAAAATTACAAAAATCAACTACTTTGGAATACATAATTTTCTGACCCTACTGGTGAACATATGTACAATGTCCACAGATGACAGGAGCGCTGCTGTGGATAAAGTCCTTGCAATTTTCTCTTGCCTCAACTTAGAGTTTAACTCAACCCTTCTTTTCCCTATAAAGAGGAGACTGTTGCAGCCCTCTCATCTGACCCTGAGTTGTTTTCTTCCTTGTTAGAGTCCTGTGAGCACACCATGCTTTGGAAAAATGCACACAACGTGCAGGTATCAATTTTCAGGACAGGCACTGTCTCTCTGGTTTATTTAGTGAATAGCATTACTGAGATCCCAGTTGTGACTGAGCCCTTTGGCTGTTGCTCTTCTGTGTATTATAACCAGTGAATCCTAAAGTAACAAAATTATAAAACAATCAGAAGCCTCCCCAAACAGACAAATAGATAAACCACTAATATATTTTAAATCTGTTAAAAGATATAGAACCAGCTATTTTAGTGTTGCTTTGGGGTCTACATTAGACCTAATAGTAACATTTCAAGAGGGACTTACACAAACTCTGTGTCTTTATGTGTGACATACACTAATTCTTTGTGACATACCCTGATTTTAATATCAGGAAAAACTATCAGATTTGCAAAATACCACCTTACACTTCAGGCCAATCTATGGAACATCTGTTTTATCAACAGATGCAGTTTTACAAGTAGGTTTATACCATAGTATTCAAGAGACTGCCAAATTTAGGAAATTGCAGAATAAAAATAATTACTATAATTATAACAGCAGACATATTTCAAAAAAAGTCTTTTTTATTCCTAAGAAACAGTTGCACCTGGAGCTTTACTTGTCAAATAAAATTTTCTCTTTATTTTCAAACAGCTTTAATTTTCTGTAGCATTGTGTATTTTTAATTAACTCTCTGAATTGTGAATATTTTTCCTGAAGTTTAAGCAGTGAAGGTCAAATATAATCATAATTATGACTTTGCTCACTCAAAAACAGTTTATGGGATACAAATTAATAATTTTTTACCTAACAAAGCAAAACTGACTAACAGATATCTTAAGCAAAAGTTCTTCATGCCTTTTCACATTTTAGTGAGCGTTTTAGGTATTTGGAAGAAAATAAGATTGGGACCATGTTAAATTGTTGCATCAAGGACTGAAAAACAGTACTTAGAAACAAAATTCCATCATACACCTCTTTCAAATCCAAATTTAATTAGACTTTTTTTCTTCAGGAGGGAAATGCCACTTGCCAATAACACCTGAATTATGAAGCATAAGAACTCACTCTGATGCCTTAAATTTTAGCTTTCATAGTTTCCAGATTCTGTGCTGCATTAGTATATAACTGAATTTCACATAAAGTGTTAGCAAGTTCTCTTCACAGTTTAGTTAGACAAAATAATTCTTTTCTAGCCTGAGAACCAAGGAGCAAAAGTGTAAACAACAGCGAATTGAGGAGAGCAAACTGGTAGCCTCTCAAGGCATCACCACACTATTGTCTTCTTTTGTGAATTTTGCTTTTCAGTGCATTTTTTTCCTTAGGAAAATTATGCTTTTAAAGAAGTTATATTATAGATACGTCTAATGACAACTTTGTAAAGAGCAAGTTTATTAATTTCAAGTACACAGAATAGATTTTTTTAATTAGGTAATACAAACTTACACAAGACAGAAGTGGCATTATTTTTCCTGGCAATTTGTGAATGCTGGATTTTATTATACCAGTTTTTTAGAGTTGTCTCCCAGAAATTGAGAAAAAAATGTTCTAATATTGCTCACATTTTTTTCTTTTACTCTAAGTGTTCTGTATAAATGCTATCACAGAGCAACTCTTCTGGAACTCCTTCCTTGTTCATTTATTGAGGGAGGTTGGCCTTTATATTGAAGTGAATGAAGTCAGTAATTTGTACTAAATATGCAACATGACTGTACTCCATAGAGTAACAATGGAATATGTTGTAGATAACACCATGAGAAACCACTGTTCAGTGATTTCATGCAACCTATATAGGCATAGATAAGAGATAAGCTTTCTTTAACACTATCATATTATGACAACTTGATTTCCTGCTGAGTATGAATAATTTTACTGTGAAATAATTTATCACCAATATTAATTCAGATGTTCTCAAGTCAGCTGGCTACATTATTTAAATCCCATAGATTTTTAGTTTTGTAAGTCAAAGTACTCTCATTAATATCATATTCTTTTAGAATAAGTGCCATGTTCCCTACTTTCAAAAATAAAACGGTTCACAGTCAAAATAATTCTTTATTGCCAACTTTATTGGGAAATTTTAAAAAATACACTCCTTCTGTTAGTAACTGTGTAATCAAGAGGCAGATTATTAAATAAATCCAAAGCTTTCATTCCCTTAAAAAAAATTGTCTGCCCCCAATCTAGAATCCAGAGGTAAAAAACCAAAAACCAAAAAAACATCAGAGACTTGCATTTCATGTATCCTTCATGTATCGTACTATAATACTCACTGCACTGAGATTTTCAGCCCTAATTGTTCTTAAGGAGCATTATGAAGTTTAATTATTTTTCTTTTGGAGAATAATTTAAATACCATAGTGATGAGCACTCTAGAAAAATCCACAACAAAGTAAATGATGACATCTTCAGCTCACAATTTGAATTTTGTACAGTAAATATCAGTGTGCATCCTCTCATTTTCCTGCTAGTGCCTGTCTTTGTTAAACCCCAGAGGTTCATCCATAAATAAATGAGGGCAGGGTTAATGCCAGCAAAAGAACGCTGATTCTGCCCCCTCTAATATTTTACCTGCACTCAGTTTTTTTGTTTCAGATATCAGGGGAAAACACAAATTAATGCCAATGAAGGCAACGCTGCACCAGAAAGGTAGAGTACATTCCTGAATAAATTATCATGAGGATTTGAATGTAAAATTTAAGCTCCTCTTAGCAATGCAATAAATTCTTCTTACGCTACAAAATTCTGACATAACCATCTATTTTCAAACTGTCTGGAATCCTCATTTAATGTTAAATGAGTTGCTATGTGTAATTGGATACTGCTGGGAACCAGGGAAAAAGCAACCTTGAACCCTTGGATGTTTCAGCCTGCACAAGGACAAGAAATTATAACAATGATTATACACCTGAAGGGTGTGTGAGAGCCATGTGAGTGTCTCATGATATTTTGCAGAAAGCATGTTTTCAGAGAGGTGTTGCCTTCTTAGACCAATGAGTCTTTTCTATTCTGTTTTGCACATACTACCCTATATATGTGTAGTGTTTCTTTAAATGAAGCTCTCTTTAGTTTCTCCATTGCACGAGGAACTATGTTGCATTATCCTTTTTGCTGCTCTCCCATTGCCACAAATGCAACAGAGATATCAGATATAAAATAGAGCAGTATCCATTTCCTTCCTTACCTGTGTTTGTAACCCCAGAACAGTTCTCTCTCTGCCATATATTTCTAAACTGTTGATCCTCTGAATGCATGGTTTTGGCCGCATTTTGAGCTTTGTACAAGAAGATTTCTCAGGAGGAGGAATGTTAATGGACCTAGTTGGAGCTCCTTCCAGCAGCTGCTCACTTTGATCTTTAAAGTGAATCATCACAGCTTGGAGATGATCAGTGAACAAGGCTTAGGGAGGTTTGACTGATCTAAGCACAGCCTGCATGGTAATGAGCTCCTTGTTGGGATTACCTGGGACTTTGTGCTGCTTACAAAGTTAAAGAAGCATTTTGGCATCTCAGGTGTTTGTGCTTAGCTCCCAGTTATTTTTTTGCTATTGCTTTGAAGAACCTGATCTTGAAATATCACAATTTCATTGCCTACTCTCCTACTGTGCCTACAGGCTTGTTGCATAGGGGTGTGTATTGGGTAGCCAGAGGCATTTGGGTGATAAGTATTTGAATTTCAGTTCATTTCTCATTATATAGTCCATTTCTTTTATGTTATCCCTGACATGACTTTGATGCAAAATTTGGGATGTTTTTGTTCAGGACTTCTAGTATACCAGTTACTGAATATGCTGTTGTAAAATCCGTGTAGGGAAGTCAGAATTGTTACTAAAAACAATTGAACAGCTATTGCCTGAAGCCTAAAGAATCTAAATGTCCAGTGATATGATGAACAGAATTAATTGAAATTCATAGATTGTGGAGAGGAAGATTTTTTCCCTATTCTGAACAAGGCTGAATGTTTTTGGCCTCTTTTGAAAGATACCATTAAACCAAAGTTGAAGAATGTTATCAGCACTTTTTAGCAAACCATAGCATTAAATGCCACAATTAATTTTTAAAAGGGTGTGAATTTTTTAAAAAAAAAAACTGTTTTAGTTTTCTAATCATGCAATGGGAGATGAGGAGGAATATCTAATGAGTTACATTCACCCATTGCCCAAAATGTTCAACTTCAGTTGTTGTGTTTGGATCCTCACAACCAACAGTTGCTTATGCTATGAAGTTGTGTTAGCTGATCAGCACATGGATGATCAACATTGTCCTGCATTTTTTTAATCATAGCACAGTCTTTTTCAGTAAAGAGAACAGGCTGTTTAAGATATAGTTGGATAGGTGACCAAATTCTTCATATTGTGATAAGTAAACATAAACCCATTAAGTAAAATTATGTGATTTTGTTTTGAATTTAAAAAACCTACAAAAACCAGCCAAACAAAACCACCAAACAAAAAAACCCCATCAACTTAAAAACCCCCAAGCTGTTAACTGCTTTATAGAACTATTTTAGTTCTAGATCACAGGTAGCAGTTCAAAACACGGCTCCAAGAACTAAAATGCATTTGGCAGGATTTTAAAAGCCTTATACAGAAAGTGTAAATCAGTCTTCAAGTTCAAATACATTTTTATTTTGTATGACTGTAGCCTTTGTTTTCTCTTCATAGAATTACAAGATAGATAAATGTTTTGAGTGCAGTTCATGAAAAAAGAAAAAAGCCAAACCACAGCATTTTTGTAAACAGGAACTTCAAATTTGCTAGGAGTTATAATTAAAAGTTCTTTAATTCATTACAGGTAGTAGCATAGGTGAACTGAGATGCAGCATTCTTATTTTATCCTCTTTTTTTTTTTCCTCCTATTTTTTTTACAACATGCTTTTATGACACTTTTCTTGCAGTTCAAACTAGCTGTAAGACTGGGGGATAAATAATTTTGAATGGTGGAGAAAACACCTTTTATTATAATGTATGAAATTAAATCTCTTAGTCTCACTAAAGTTTTCCTGTATATCGAAGGACACTGAATTGCTCAATTTACAAAACACTAAACCAGCACTTGAGTCTGGCTTCATGTACAGCTTGCTCTGCCATTTATTCCTACTCTGCAGAACAGATTATTGATCTTCCTTTCCCTTGTAAAGGACTTTTGAACCCACAGATAACTGTGAAATTATCAATATGCATATTGTTATTTCCTCCTCATTTGAAATTCTTTTTGTCACCAGAATGGAAATCTGTTCTCCAAAAAGAAAATGTTTGTTTCTAGAAAAGGGTTTTAAAACTCAAAGCTAAGAAGAATTGCTGAAGATAGACAGATTGCTTGGTTAGCATTGCACACCCTGAATTAGGCCTGCTGAGAGAGGATTTTGAAATTATTATCTCTGGGTTTCTGGCCCTGCAGTGCTTTATGGGACATGGTGCCCATTCTGGCTAATGGCATCCTGTCTCTGGAGCCTGTGGAAATACAACAGGTTAGGCTGAGACCCCTCTGCTTTGGTATCCCAGCTCAGACATGGGTGAAAATGAATGCATGTGAGAAGGTGACACTTTGTGGTAATTCTGATAGATTCATGGCATCTGAGGAAAAAGGACTACTTGAGTCCAGGGTAGGCTTTTTGGTTTTAATACCCTGTAAGAGTTTTATTTTATTAATATTTTCCAAAGTTTGTGAATTCATGCCTATTTATAGCATTCATTATGTATCTTATATCATTCATTATATATCTTATATAATCCATCTATGCATTTAGTGAAGTGGTGTCTGCCTGAATTTGATTTGAACCTCCACCTGTGAATTTGTAGTTCAAATTTCTTGCTATTGCAATGGAAGGGGCAGTTAACCAATTTTTCTTTCACCTTTTTAATTCATGTTGTGATTTTGAGCTGGATCTTGTTTGATGTTTTTCTAGTTTGGAAGTCCTGCTCTTTAAATATCTTCTTTCTGTGGAAGTTACTTCATTATCTCAATAATTTTTGTCAAGTTCTATTTCAAATTCTACTCAAATGCTTTTTTCTCAGATGAAAGGACCACATAACAACCATGATGTGGACACAATGCAAACTTTACATAGTAGCATTACACTTTCTGAGGTTTTCCTGTCATTATAATTCTGAAACCACTGTACTGATATGTTCATAAAACTATGATTTCAACCTAAGATCTCTGTTGCCTCTGGCAGTAGCTGTCTCAGGATCAATTCCTGGGTACATATAGATAAAACTGTTTGGGGTTTTTTTTTTGTGTGTGTGTTTTTTGGATTTTTGGTTGTTGGTCTTTTGTTTTGGGCTGGTTTTTTTTTTGGGGGGGGGAGGGGGTGGGTGTTGTGTTTTTATTCTCTTTTTTTCCAAGTTCATTACTAAACATTTGTTTGGTTTGAATGTCATCTGCTATTTTATCCTCAATCACTCAGTGCCACGGAATCTTTCTGCAACTTTTTGGTTTTTTTCAGTCCACTATTGGTTTTCTTCCCCTGAAAAACTTGTCTTCAGTAGCAAACTCAATCTCCTTTCCATTCTCTTTTCCTGATCATTCCTGAATGTGTTGAGCAGCTGAGACCTTAGCAAAGATCCCTGTGGGATTCCACTTGTACTTTCCCTTCACTGAGAAAATGGACTATTTATTGCAGCTCTTTCTTCCTGAACTTTTAGTTAGTTATCCCTGTGAGAGCCTTCCCTCTTATGTCAGCTTAATTTAAGACCCTTTGGTGATCGCATTAGTTGAATACTTCATGGAAATCAGAGCTGGCTGTGTTAACCATCTCTCCCCTGTACTCATTCAGTTTATTTAGTTTATTTTCAGTTATTTTTATTCTCAGAAAATTCTAGTGGATTGTGGGGTAAGACTGTATATAAATATGAAAAAGAAGTCCTGTTGATTCTATTTTAAAGTAAGTTCACCAATTGATAGAGTGGGCAGACCAACAACCCACTTAAGTGCAAGTTTGCTTTGTTTCTCTTGAGAAAAAAAGTTATTTACATTTTCTACAAGAAAGTCATTTTATTCAGGAGACATGCTAGCTGTGCTTGATATTGTTTCAGTAAGTACCTTCTAACAACAGACTATTTATAGGACTTGCTAGGGATAATGAAGAATGGTAGATGAGAGTCTTTTGTGAATTCAGCCACATCTGACTCTTGTAACACTTCAGTACTGATGGTACCACCTCAGTATTGAGTCAAATGATGTCAGGTCACACTGTTTAGAAGCAGAGAAAAATGTACATTTTTGGTCTTGTCACAAAACCTTCAACTGTTGTAGCCACATGCCAAAGAAAAAATTGATCTGTACTATTTGCAGTAGATAAAATCCTAATACTTTGAAGATCGGGAGATTAAGAGTGGTGTGACATTTTATAAATTGCAGTTTAACCACTTGCTATTTCAAAAAAAATCATATTTGCAATCTTTTAACAGTGTTCTTAAGACAAAGTTGTAGTTTGCAGAGCAACAGATTTTGCCACTTCATTTTATGAAGCAGTGGAAGTTGCTGCCTTTTATGCTCTAATGTTCAAAATACATGTCAACAGTAAGTGCCATCTTCTGAAACTCTGAGTCATTATGCTTTGGAAAAATGTGGGGATTTATTTATAAGATACCTAACAAATGTAAGAACCTTCTCATATTTATTTTACGGATAAAGGACCAAAAGTCTGGTATTTTGAAAAAAAAAATATATGCAGTCTGCCTCTGCATGTGTACAGAGAATAATCTGTGTTGTAATTTGATAAGGCTCAGAAGGAAATACAGCAGGTTTGGCTGTGCTTTGTTTGTGTAACTCTTTTAACAAGCAATAACACAGATGAGCATCATTGTGGGCTGAAATGGGAATTTTTTGAGCCTATGTGAAATTTACTGTTTTGCTCAGGGTTCCTTCTACCTTCTTTTAACACTGATTTATTAAATGAAATGTAATGCTGCTTTTCAGCTTTGATCATGGTAAGTTTTATACTACAATTACTCAAACTTTCAAAAATACCTTGGTTTTTGCAGAATAAAAGAATAAAAGCAACCCTGTGCTATTTTCTAATCTAGAAATTTCTGCCATTAGCGTTATGACTTTAGCAAAAGTAAACTGTCATGATGTGACTAAAGGGTTTGCCAATTTTAAATATTTAATTTTCTTTAGAGATAGGATTTAGGAGTAAAGACAATGCAAGCTCAAAATTGAAAAAGAAAGTACAAGAAGAAATTTATTAATAACACAAGAAAAAATTATTCAGAATAAGATTCCTAGATTATTCCTTCCTCCCTTCACTCCACATTTCTTACCAGCCACATACAGAGAACTCTTCAGTCAGTTATCCACTCAAATAATCATTTAAGTTCACTTAAGAGAGAAAAGTTCCTTTTTCTGCTTTAGACTCAGGGGGTGTCTTCACCTTCACAGTCTGCATCTGCCAGGGACTTACAGAACAATGAATTTTCCTCTCATTGCCACAGTCTTTACAGAGCCGTGTTATGGGTTATGATGTACACATGGGGTGCTACTTTTAAAGGCAGGCTGCTGAAAAACAAAATTCTCTTCATCTCCTTCTCTATCAAAATGTCTCTGTTCATATTCCGGTCCCAATACAGAGTTCCATTTCCCGAGGCAAAAAAGTCTTCATCTCAAGCACCCATTCTCCCCAAGTGTATTTCACAGTTTAAAGGAATTTTAGTGAAGTCACAATCCCCTCATAGCCCCACAAAAAAGGTTTTCAGCTACTTGTCAGTTGCATCTTTTCAATCTCTTCCTATCAGGTACTTTATCTTCATTTTGCTGACTTCTGTGGACTCCATGCTTTATTCCTTCTCATTAAGGGGGGTTCAGGAGATCGAGAATCTGATCCAGGCATTAAGAAGTTAAAATTTTATCCCAATCATTAAGAAGAAAACATGTGGCCGTTGCCCGAGCCATGCGGCCCCGCCGAGCCAAGCCGGGGCCGGACTAAGGGCTCCCTGGAGAGCCAGGGCTGGGCCAGGCCCCAGACCAAGCCCAGAGCTGGGCCGGGCCCCGGCCAGAGCCCTCTGCTCCTCTGGAGGCCGGAAGCCAAAAGACCCCTCAGCACTTGATCCGCTGTGATTTGTGAAAGTGAAATAACTTTTCATTGGCTTCCCGAGCTGTCCATCACCAAATCAGCTCTCTGATTGGTGCCAGCAGCTCACAGGGGAAGCTCCCAGAGACGGGAGAGTCCCTCCCACTCCCCAGCCTCATGGTGCTTGCCCTGAGGGGAATCCACCCTTCCCCCGAGCACGTGAAACCAACACATAAACCTTAAAATAAATTTTACTTTTTAAAATTGTGTAAAAAACCAAAAGTGCTTCTCAAAACACTACCTGAAATTATTGCATTCTCCACATAAAATTTTCATTATCTAAAGAAGCCTAAAAAATTAGTAAATGAAGTATAATATACTCTAAAGAGAGTTCTGCTTTGATTACATTTATGTCTTTTATATTGGATTATTAATAGAAGAAACATCCAAATTAAAGAGAAAGTAAATATTTTATATACAAATATATGTGCAAAGTTTGTTTCTAATAATTTTTAGCATTACAAAAAAAAAAGTCAACTTAAATTCTTAAAGGGTAGCATAAAAAAAGAGGCAATTTAGAAAACTTGACCTCTCAGTCCTTATTCTGGGGGACTAAAGAGCTTAAATATAGGACTTATTGCACTTGTGAAAAATAAACCAGGGTGTTTACATTGTGCTTATGTCCATTTGAGTAATCACAAAAAGTTTCCAAGTGCAATTATAAAACAAAATATCTTGAACTGGGATTTATTATTAGTTTGGCAAGCTCGAGACCTCCCACATACTGAATTGATCATAATTTATCCATGAATTGATTTTTCTCTCCTGTCTTTGCTGTTTTGATATGTTCAAATACAGTGGTTCTTTTCATTATTAATGCTAAGTCTAAAAGAGGAGCAATGAATCTTCTGAGCTTAAAACATATGGAATTATAAGGTAAAGGAGGTAATTGCTGAGTGCCAGCTGTGGCAGCAACATGTGAGAACAAAAACTATCACATTAGTAAATCTTCTCCTGAAAGCAGAGTTTTATCTGGCTCTCCCTAACCCAGCTGCCACTCGCTCTGCCGGGCTCCCCTGAGGTTCAGCCAATTACCTGAGCTTTTCACAGTGCTCACAGGCAACTCTTCACCCCATTCTTGGTATGAATGATCCTCCTTGCAGTTTGGGCATGTCCAATCAAGTTGTAACAGCCTTGTTTCGTTTGTGTTGTTGAAATGTCCTCTCTTTGCAAGACAGGATGTCTGAATGTCTGTAAAGAGCTAACACTGGCAGAACAAGAGTTATAATGAGAACAAATAATCGACCAGTACAGTAGCTGACTGTTTGGCTGGTTTTATGTGGGTTTTTTTCATCCCTGAAAGTGCTGAAAGCATGGAGACAATCTGTACCCACTGAAAACCCCAGTTCTACAGTTGTGGATTCTGGTTCAATACAGGAGGAGTGGGCCACAGAAAGCAGCCAGGGCTCTCTGCCCCTGTGACACCTTCAATCATTGAACATGACATAAACACCATAGCAGCCACAAGGACAAGTGCTCTGACTCAGGGTTCTTTCTTTCTTTAATTATGATGCAGGACAGGAGCATTGTCACAGCACATTTCTGGTTTGTAAGAATCTTGCCAAACAGATAGAATTTTTAAGATTCTGCTCTCATTATTGTACTTCCCTCCAAATAAGAACTGATGCATGGAAGCCTAATAAACTAGAACAGTTAGAAAAATAAAGTACTGCTGCCAAGCATATCAGGCTGAATACTGATTAATTCCATTTATATCAGTGATGCTGCTCACATGTACATTGGTGTGATGGAAAATAGAATTCAAAGAATGGGAGAAATGAATAGTAAGAGTGATAGTCACCACAACAAAGAATGGACTGACACTTTCAGCATAGATATTTTTAGCCTCCAAATTCAGGGATGTGTCTCTCTGCCGATAGAGCACATCTAATATAAGAATGTTCAGTCTTTCTCAGTATCAGATAAAATGCATTGAGTGTGTGCAGCAGAGCCAGCACCTCCAATAGCACTAAGAATTTTTGATTCAGGTGCTTCAGGTCCCTTATTTCAGGCAGTGGTTTTCATCCATATAAAAGATTTTGTTGAGAAGAACAATTTTTTTCTTCTTCTTCCAATCCCAGTGACATGTAGGGTTAATACAACCTTTGTATGCGAGAAGATTTACCAGTATTATAAAAAATTAATGCATGCATTTGTATAAGGCAGACATTATAGCAGCTGTAGAGATACAATATGTTATTGAGTGTTAAAGGAAATGTCTCTTGTCTGGCCCTGGGAATGACACAGGGATGAGTCTGGCTGTCCTGACACCAGAGATCAATCATGTTACATTAGTTTGCTTTATTTGACACCGTCATGTTACTTTATATTTCTCGGAGGTGATACAAACTCAACAGAAGAGAATTATCAAGCCTGGCAGTGCACAGATTAGACATGTGCACTGTTTGGGGTATATGTGTCTTTCCTAGATCAATTGCTATCGTATTTTAAGGCCGCTCATAGAATTTGTTGCACCAAACATGAAAATAAGCCTCTAGGTTTTTTTGGCATGAAGGATCTAAATTCTAATGACAAAACTCAATGAGACAATATTTGAACACTGCTTTAGAAGCTCAAAGTAATTCTGAAACCTCAGTGCCTTTCTTCTTTAAATGTCTTTATGACTTAAACTTTGTATTCCCAAACTCCAAATTGATAAAGCTATAAAATAAAAAGCTGGTGCTATGGGGGATGGTTGGAATTCAGAGATGTTTTCATAGTATAGTTCAAATGTAGAGGTTGGGCTGAGCATTTATTCAGTGCATGTTACTGCAGCCTTAATTAGAGTGGTAAAAATTACTTAGCCTGTTAAATATCTGTCATGAAGAAACTCCACTTCAAACATGGCTGCAGGGACTGAGTCTTCATAAAATTCTGGAAAATATGTAGCTGAGCAAGAAGAGAGAGTTACCTCACCAGGCTCTAAAGACTTTGAAACAATAAAACCAGCCAGAACTACTAATTTTTCTTTAATGAAAATTGTTGTAGGAATAGCATTATCTAAATATTTCCCAATGCAAGAGATATTAATTATTCATAAATTGATTATTAAGAAGTGCTTTTAAATTATAACTCTCAGCAATCTACATTGAACACTGCACTTGATGGTGAAGTGAATACCTATCAAATGCAGAATAATCTTTTACAAAACTGTGAGATTAATTATTTTTTAAAATGTAAAATACTTTGGAATGCAATTATAAGACAAGACATGGGTAATTGAAATTTGGAAACAATTTAATAACTAAAGTTAAAGTTGCAAGAAAGTTTGTTAAGATTAGAAAGCAAAAGTACCTTGTCAATAATTTAAATGAAACTGCACATTTATATTTGAGGTATTTTCACTTTCACTGTTTCTAGCAGTGTGCTGGATATTTAAATCAGGAAAAAGGAAGAAGAAAATACTTACCTCTTTTACAAAAAGTAATGCAGGTACCTGTTTAAACTCGAAGGAAGATAAATTAAATTCATATTCAAAACAAGCCTGTACAGTATGTTGAAAACCTTATATGAAGGAGATGAGGGAAAAAAAGGGAAAAGTTGTGCAGGTGCTTTGAATCATTCTTTAATCTTCTACTTTATGATTAGGAGTTAGAAAACTCTTTGTTGTCTCTAGAAATATTTTATTTTCCCATCCTAATTAGTAATCTTAATTTTTGAATTCTGCCTTTCTTCAACAATACAGAGTAATCCCAATGACAATGTTAGAGTTTTTCCTTTAGAAAACTCTTAATAGATCATGGAGCACATGTGGGTTTTTTAATAGTGGAAAGGATCAGAGAAATTGGATTTGAGGTGTTTAATTAAGTCTGTTCACAGACAAATGGTCTTGATGAGTGACAGGTTGGCATGGTTAAGTCCACCAGGAAAAAGAGCAATTAGAATGAACCTGTGGACTCTGCATCACAATCTTTTCAAGGTCAAGCCACAGAACTAATTTAGAAAAGAACTAACATGATGTTGACAGAGAATCAATAATGTAAGGCACCATAGGATACTTCACTAATGTGGAGTTGCTTTAACCCCACCCCCCAATTCAACATTTGTTCACAATTTATTCCATTTTAACTCTCTTGAGGTGTAGTGCATTATGAATTTGAATATATGAGGTTTTTACTTTTCCCTCTTTGCATAAAATATGTTGAAAAAAAAATTTCTCATGGATTTTAAAACTTTGTTTAGTGAAATTAGTTGATTTTATATATGCTAAATATTTTAAATAAATTTGAGTTCCATTTGAGTTGATGACAAATACTTTGACAACATTTAGGATAGAAAAAACATAATATGAGGCAGTGAAACTTAAATGCTCATGTCTTTTTAACTAAGGCAAACATTTGCATTTGAATATCCATTGAGAGGAATGAATCCATTTCTGCTTGGTAAGTATCTGTTCTGTTAGGTATCATTTTTATTTTACTTACTGTCTAAGCATTTTTAATTTTTATTTCTTTTCTTGACATACTTCTCATTGTTTCTGTGCATTTATTCAAGGGGGAATTGATGTTAAATTGAAAATCAGTATGTTATCTACATGTAGGAAAAATACATTGTCAATTTTTTCTTTCATATGAAAGCGCAGATGTTTTCCTCAAGAAACACTGGCAGAAACATAATTCAGAGAATGTAGCAGAGACACAGCAAAATAATATTGCACTGGTAGACTAAACAGGTAGATCTCCAAAGAGCTTCAAGCTTGCAACTGCAGAATGCCTTCCTCTAAGAATATAATACATTACCCTTCCCCCTTCTTTACATGAACATGGTTATTCACTGTCCTAATCTCCAGTTCCTGCTCTGCCTACTGCCTTCCACTTTCTTCCCCTCACAAAGTATTCCAGATCCTCTGCTTTGATTATCTCCCAAAACTGGGCAAGCAAAAGTCTAAACCGTAGTAGTGACCTAACCTTGGCCTGTTGAGGAGACCAAAGAGGATGGAGCATCACTGTCAGTGCAGTAAGAGCTGGTACATGAACTATTGCCTGAGCTTGAGCCCTGCAAATTGCTGGGCCCTGGTGTATCCACCTGAGAGAGCTCAGGGAGCTGGCTGGCATTGCTGGGAGGCCTTTCCACATAATCTCTGAGTAGTTGTGGAGGTCAGGGGATGTCTCAGAAGATGGAAGAAGGCTATTGCCACACCCATCTACAAGAAAGTCTTAATGGAATAATCAGGAAATTATTGGCCCATCAGTGTTATTTCAGTCCCTGGGGAGATTAAGAAATGGATGCCCCTGGAGGCTATTACAGGTCAGGTGAAGCACATGATTGGAAAAATCAGCATGGATTCACTGAGGGCAGACATTGCTCGACAAACTTGTTCACCTTCTACAGCCTGCTTTGTTGATCTGAACTGAGCAATAAACATGAACTGACTGGATTTTTCCAAGGCTTTTAATACCATCTCCCACAGTATCCTGCCTGAGAAGCTGATGTGTCAGGGTCTGGACAAATGGTTCATGCAGTGGGTAGGGAATGGCTGGCAATTGGCATCCAGAATGTGGTGGGAAGTGACTCTTCAAACTGGGAACCTGCCACAAGTGGGGTCCACAGGGATCAGTATTGGGCCTGACAGTGGTTATTGTTATTATTAGTGATGTGAAAGATGGGATCAATGTACCCTGAGAAATCTTCAAATGAAAGTCAGAAAGTGGTTTGAGATGTGGATGTGAAGAATCCCAGCTTTCTGCTTTATATCTTTTACTGGGGAGAGAAACAAATTGGTTAAATGGCAGACACTGTAGTCAAAAATGAGTGTGGAAGAAGAACAAAAGAAGAACAAACTCAAAATAAAAATTGCATTAATGACTGTGGTGTTCCATGGGGAGCCCAAAGGATTCAGATTTCTGTCAGGAGGCAGCAGAAAAGCAGTCATGCTTTTCCTTGAAAAATAATTTCCTAAGAAACCTCTTGGGCTCATCACAGTGCCTTCTCTGCCAGGTTTTACTGAATTATCACAATTAAGTTACTGGTTGGGAGGGTAAAAATGGGTGACAGTCACACTTTTGCTTTAAAAAGGGCAAACCTTTGGATTTGGGAGTCAAATTCAGAATTACTGAAAAAACAAAGTGTTTTTTTTTTTTTTTTTTATTCATGGAAAACGATACTGTCAGCTAAAAGTCAACCTTAAAGACTGGTTTCCACTCATACTCCATGGGATAGTGTATCATTAGATTCTTTCTGGTAGTGTGCCCTTCCTTTGCTTCTAAGGTGTCATTTCAAAGCATTTTCTTGCTAGTTGAGTCTCAAGAAGAGCACACAGAATTCTGTGCATTGAGGCATATTGAGTTCACTCCTTAGGTGTTTGCTAAATCTCTAGGATACTAAAACAAGTTTGTAGGAATTAATGTGCGGTAGTTATTTTGATTACACATTTGCTAAAGGCTTTTAATGTCCTTATCAGTAAAATTCAGTGTAAGCCCTAGATTAATTTGTTCATGATTGTGTGGTGCTTTGGAAATACAAACTGCTAAATAAGAAAGAAATGTTATTGTTGTACTGTCTTGTCGATTCTACAGTACCATGATTCCTTCCTGCTCATATTTCTCTTCAGTGCTGGAAATACTTAAGTAAAACTTAAGTTACCTAACAGTCAAAATGCTGATAAATATCAGTTATATGCAGAATTATTTGCATACATTTATCAGAGAACTTATTTCTCTGTATTATGGCTCAGCTTCAGGCAGAACTTTAGTCTATTTAAAGCTTAGACAAGGCAGATTGAACAGTCTGAGATACAGGAAAGTTGGCATCTCCATTCAAAGAAAAAGGAATGGGTGGAAAGACTGTGCTGGCAGTGTCCCAGGTAGATACAGAGGTTTGTGCTGGTGTCCAATGATTTTGTTGCACTGACACTTGTAACTTTTCAAAACAGTGATTTCAGGTTCAAAAATTTAAGTATCACTTCAGAACAGAAGTGGAAGAATTTGCTTCATTGCTTTTGTCTCATTGTATCCTGCTCCTGTGCCTTGGGATTGCAGCCACAGAGGAGGAGCAGGGAAACCTGTCTTTTCCAAATACAGCACGAGCATGTAATGTGTATTTGCTATCTAAGGCCTAATTTACTTGTCATTTAAACACATATTTAAATACAAGGGTCACAATGGCCCTTAAGCAAATGTTTACATTTTGTTGTCAGTATATACACTTTCCTGAACTTACCAGAGCCAAAGGAAACTGAGATTTATGCAGTGAAATCCCTCAGCTGAGTCTGCAGAGCTGGGGATCAGCACTCCAGTATCTCATCCAGTCAGGCCTGTGCATTCCTTGCTGAGCTGCCCTGCTTTTGGCCTTTTGAACCTTTAAACTCAACAGAGACCATAGGTATCTCAACAGGAAACTTTGAATTGGAAATCACAAGTCCAAAGAGAGCTGTAGCATTCTTTAGAAATATGCCTAATAATAACCTTTTCCTACATTTTTCTTTTGAGCAATACATGGCTTCAGCAGTGCTTTCATTCCATATACTTTCATCAAAAGAGAGCAAAAAGTCCATTTCAGCATGCAGTTGTGTCCTTTTTTGTTACCAAAGAAATATTTGTTATATTCATTTGTATCAAGGAGTCTCAGAACCAAACAAGACTTTGCTATCTTGTAGAGTGGTTTTAGATGTGTTTTGGTCCACATTTGAATCTTCTCTGTTTTCAAACTTAGATGATTTTTTCCCTCCTAATTTGTTTTGCAAGAATTTAATCCAATTTCTATAATTTCTTAGTTAATAAAAATAATTTTATGCATGTCACTGTGTTAAATCAGCCCATTAACAATTTTACTAATTGCTTCTTTTCTCTCTTTTTCTTTTTTTTTTTTTTTTTGTCTATCACTTGCCGGCTGTGTCCTATTTCCAAAGCTTCATCTATTTGCACAAAACAGCTTGGAATGGTGAGGTAGATTTTAGGAGATTAAAGATTGTACTGGAATGCACTAGACTTAATCCTAATGCCAGTAAACTCTTTATATGCTATCCTCCCCTCAGGATTACAAAGATTTATGTAACCATATTTTTTCACATCCAAAGGAGCTTAAAGGAATAGACATAGATTGTTGTGGGTGTTGAATAAAAGCAGAAAGCTGAGATAAAGTAATTTTGTTTCTCAGATAATATAGCAGAATGTAACATTTTCAAACTGAGTGGTCATAGAAGACAGTTGACTGGTGTGAAAGGGGAACATTTACCCTGATGTTAAACTCATGTCTTCAGGATCTGGTGGCACACATTTGATATCTGACAGCAGAAATGGGAAAGAATGTCTTGTCTCACACTGTTTAATGTTATATGAGTTTTTCTACCTAAGGTTTGCCTCTGCTCATTTTTGGCATTAAATATTCAATGATGTAGGTGTGTACTCAGGTAAGGCTGCCTATCAATTTTCCATGTCACATTATGTGGGAAACATACTGAGGAGTGTAATGAAAGTTGTTTTACAGCCAGCAATGTATCAGGAGCTATCATGTGCTTTTATGTCTTGCTATGAGGGAAGCTCTTTAAATATCATTATCAGACCCATGAATATTCTAAACTGATGTTCTTTCAATATTTAGCTTAAGCTTTTAAAATTTCAGAGGCCATAACTGTGTATGAGTGGTGATTTGCAGTCTTCAATCCTCTTTGCTGGAAGGTTCCTGTAGCAGCAGCAATGTCTGACTGAGTTTGATTTCTGTTGTTTTCAGGGTGAGTGGAAGACTACTTTTTGTTTACCTGTGCTGTTTTGATATGACATACCTCTTTTCTCCATGTTTTGACACTATCTTGTCTGCCAAATGATGGTTTTATTTTTTTCTTTTAATGAAGGAATGAAAACCGACTAAGGAAAAACAGGATCTCAGGAGATTATGAGTCTTGGACTGGAAAACCATGTAAACAGGGCCTGGCCTATTTGGGTGATATTTGTCACTACCAGGGTGCCTGACATTTTGGGTTCTTTAAATAAAAATGTAATTCTAGCAATAATTTTAGAAGAATATATCTAAGCAATCCTAATCCTCAAACTCACACTTGAAACCTCTAAAATCAAGACAATCAGCTGTCACACAGGAAAATATTTGAAAAAGATTGCTGGCTTATCACAGTAGATGAAAATATTAAAAAATTGGAACCGAACCTCATTATTTCTAAAAGAAATGGAGAGACAAGAGAATGTTTGATTTCACTGAACTTCTGAATTGCTTCAGCAAAGTGCTTATTCAGTGGGCAGAGTCAGAGAGAGGAAGAAAGGATGAGAGAAAAGCACCTAGTGTACAAAGAAAACTCTATTTATAGCTAGTATCTCAACAATGACTTTTATACAGAGGAAAAGATAGAAAACATTGAAGTGTCTTTTGCAACAAACAGTCATTTCAAGAAGTGGAGCTTCATCACCTTTTCAGAGGTGCACAGAGCCTTTGACAGCTGTTCTGTAACTATATGCAGGGAGATCTATGAGGTGCAGCACTTAGCATTTTATCAGCCATATAGGAAAAAATAGAGGCATAGTCTGATACTTTGAAAAATGATTGGAAAAAGAAAATGTTTCCATCTTTGGTGATGTGTAAAAATTCAAAATACTTAAGAAGTAGTGCTCTGCTTTTATCCTTTTTTTTTTCCTTGTTGAAAAACATCCTAATATATTTCACTTTGAATTCTAAAAATGTACTTGAGGTTGTAGAATACACACAGTCAAAGAAATATATTTACAGAAAAGTGAAGAATGTAATTTTAAAAGCATTTCAATGTTCTGGTGTCTTCCTTTATAGGATGTGTAAATCTTATATCCCCTCTGCAGGGGAAAGGAAACATTATCTGTCTGGGTGACCACTATTCCTTGTAACATGAAACAACACAGGAAAGTATGTAATTCAATAGGATGTGTCAGAGGGAAATGAAAGGAAATCATTGGTTTCTCTGAGCTGTCACAAGTCTATTCTTCAAATGTTCAAATAGTGACCAACAGAGGAGTTTGCTTCTGATCTCATTAATGTCAATAACATTGTTTTGGTTTGGTTTTCCTACTGCAGGATTAGAGGGCTGTCTATCTCTCCACAGTTAATTTACATAATTCTGAATCATGTTAGCTCAGAGAAGATGACTATAATCCAGGGATAAATTTTTTTACATGCTTACCTCTTTTAGACAGTCAGTATTTTAGAGTATTTTTAATTTCACATTGTACATAAAAAGGAAGGGGAATTCAAAATGTCCATGAAGAGTTGAACTGGCAGAGAAATTATGATCCTTGCAGTCAGAGAGGAGTTTTGCAATATCAGGAGTACTGCTGGTCTTTCTTCAACATAGCAAATGTTAAGAATGGGAGTCTCAGTTGCTAATACTCATCTTTTGTGGTGTTTATGGTTTGCAGTGTTTTTCGTTCAATAGGCTTAAAATATTTTACAATTTCTATTTTATTAAACCTTATAACACCTTTGTGAGATAATGGGAAAATAGCCCCCAAATCTGACTCCAGAAGCTAAGATAAAAAGAAGCCACTTGGAGCAGCAATGCCAAACCACAATCCTCTTAATTCATGCTGTGTGAAGCCCTGAGAGCTGCCGTGCTGTATTCTTCCCTAAAAATTCAGTATCCAAAGGGTCATAGGAATTACAGCATCCTTCATGGCCACTAAGCAAAAATGGCATTTAATTATCACTTTTAAATGACAAAAGGACAGCTTGTCTGCCAAAGTGGATTTTCTGTGTGAACTAATATCCCACCATGCAGGAGACGTCACTGATGCTGCTGAGTCATACTGTAAATATGGTCATAAAGGGTATTTGTGTGAGGCTTAAGAGTGTGTGTGTTGAATTGGCTCGAGAGTGATTGGCAGCTTGGTGCATTTGTTGGTGCCTGAGTTTGAAATTTTCGTTTGCTGTCCATTGTCAAGGAGGAACAGAGCACCAGCAGAGAGAACACTGCAGTCAGGACAGAGCAGAGAGCTGGGAGAAGTGTCAGCATCTTTTGGGACAGTTTAGTTAGCCAGAATGTGTTGGGACCTTGACAATGTGATTGCCTGAACACCTTCAGGTGCTGAACCACCTTCAGTGTTTCCGAGAAAAACATGGCTTGATCATAGTTTAATTCCACACTAGCCATACATTCCACAGAAAAATGGAATTTCATTGTGCTTTCTCCAGACATTTTTTCTTCATTTTTGTTGCACCTATACAAAAATGGATCAGAGAGAATGTTCTAAGTAATGATTCACTCTTATGCTTTAGTTACATGAAGTATGAATTAAATCTCCCTAAGTAGTAGATGGAGATGTTCCTATACATTTTAAAAGTACAGTTCATAGGAAAGTTTTTTAAATAGTTATGTCACAGCACAGTTCAGTTATCTATATAATCGTAACATCAAAGGCCAGGAAAGGCTTCATTTTTAATACAGAAATGCACATAGAAGAGGTTTTAACTAAAACATCAACCATCTGCTTATATTACTCTGTAAGGGATATTATAAAATTCACAAATTTTATAGTGCAGCACACAACTTGCTACATGAAAAACATTAATACTTCTAAAAAGATTTTTGCAACAGCCTAATTTTTAATATATTGGTCTTTTAAACACCTCTTTTTTTTTTTTCTTCTATCCCCTTAAATTTGTAAAGGTCCTTCAAATTGAAACATGTTACAGATATTTAGAATGTTGCCATTTTATCTAGGTCAGGCAGTACATCAGCAAGTCCCTTAACACCTCTCTCTCTGCTGAATTCTTACTCTGTCCATAATATAGAACCAAGTTTAAATTTCCAGGATAATTTTAGGAAATCAGTATACTCCAATAGCACTTAGATGTTAATGATTTCTAGGAAGAATCATGTGGAATGCTCTCCAGAAAGAGTTAAACTTATTTATTCACCAAACAGAGCTTCCAGGGAATAGTGCTAAATTGTTGGGAAAATTCCCACTAGAGCTGAGTGTCATTACAAAGCTTCCACTCCAGATGCAAGACAGACTTCTTCAATATTTTTCTTAATGGAAGCTCAATCTCCAGTGAGTGCATATTAATTTCAATCTAGAAATAAAAACCTAATCCAAACATTTTGTCTTGTGGGCAATAAAGATGCCATTAAGTTTGCCTGCTACACTTGTGGCAGATGTGCAGAACCCAACTGGGTCCATTTTTAAAAATGCATATGATATGACTGCTACTGTCAATTTGTAATGGTCTGCTTAAACATAAATTAAAAATGCCTGTTTCTCCCTCACTGCTGGCAAACATAAATGTCAACACTGAATAGCCAGCAACACAGAAGTATTAAAGCAATGGCAAAATTTCACCTGTCCTGGATTTGTAGTTTCCAGTGTGAGTACCACTGCATGCCTTTGAGCCTTTGTTTTAAAAGGAGAGAATTGTAAGGCTTGTTGACAGTGTTTGAGACAGTAAAATCAAATAATTCATTTAGAATGAAAGTCACTGCAGTAGCTCAGGTGTAGTAAATCTAATAGTGCAATTTTGCCAGGTCTTTTTCATGATATCCATGAATCTTTATACCTAGATTAATTTAACTGTGAGACTGTATTTAGCCAGGAGGTGATAGCCTTACCTGCTCTAATGTGGAGACATTTAATTGGTTCACCCTAAAAAGAAATGTTGTAAAATGAAAGATAACCTGTACACTGGAGATAGTTTATAATGATATTTTCCTTCTCTAACATAATGTATCTGACAGTAAAGACTGAGCCTTTCTGCTCTTGAATTACCCCCTCAAAACAGCTTGAGAAAAGAGGCTCATGTTAACCCAAATTGCTGAAATTGCCAGACAGGACCCATTGTAATGACTGGTAAAATGAGCTTCAGTGATGTGATGATTCATCTTAATCAATTGCCTGGTCTCATGTATAAAATTGTCTTTCTCAATGATACATGTGGATAATACAGATACAGCATTAATCTCACCTGATACTGCATAATTAACCATGCCCATTTATCTTCTCACACACATGTGCATCATTAGTAACAACTGCTAAAGTCATCTGAGAGACAGTTTCACAAAGAAAATAGAAAAATTGCTAAGAAAACTCAAGCTGAGTCAAAATACACTGAAGTCTGAATACTGGTATTCGAGAAAATGTTTGTAGTTGTTGTTACATTTGGTATTGTGTATGTACAAGTTGAAGGCTTATATCTTAACAAAAGGAGAGATGTTTGATCTATTAAGACTTCTAAATCTCTGACAGGTGAGAAGGTGCTTTGTTGTTTTGGTTGAAAAAACTGGATTGTCATCCTTTCCAATCAACAGTCATAAGAGATGTGCTGGAAGGTATTTGATTTAGGAACTAATTTATTACAGATTCGTGTTATTTGTAATTAGGTTAACAGATGTTATTAACAGGATTTTGGGTGTCCATATTCTAATATCTCATGAGATGGCAAGACAGCTCCATCTGCTTCTCTGTGCCTGAATGGTAGCAATGCTCCTTCTAAGCCTATTATCCTCCACAATAGAAATTCTGGACTATCCTTGCATTGCCTCACTGTTATTGATAGTTTTACTAATGCCATACCTTTGCAGCACAATGTCTAATTTAGAACCACAGTAGCAGAGCAGTGATCATAACTGGTGTGTTTCATGTGCACAACCAATCTGAATCTCTTGTATTCCTGTGTGGGATTCACACTCTTCACATGAGATGACTCCACTTCTCTGTCTGAAGAGAAATGAATAGAGCAATTCTCTTTTTATGAGCCATGATAACTAGTCCACCAATCTCTTTGTCTTCATTCATCTAAGAACCAGCCCCAACTATTGCTAATCATGATTAGTTTGAATCTTCCCCAAAATTGTTTAAAATAACTGGGTTTTATTGCTATAAAATATCATTAGAGCTTGTTATGAGCATAACATTGAAAATTCATAGAACTTAAATAATTAGCAATTTAAAAAAAGCAATTTTTTCTAAATATGGATATGCATTCCAGGAGTAAGAAGGTAGTTAATTGTCATTTGCTTATTTTGTTTCTGTATATCTATACTGTATTTTCATTGGGTTTCTGGTATATTTTCCAAAAGTTTCTTTGATTTGGAAATATATGTAAATTGGTTGCAAGCATATACAGTACACCTAATTGATTAGAAGTTTCACTGAGATATGCAAATAAATTTCTTGGTATTTACTTTTCATATTGAGTATTTAGTACCACTATGTTTTTTGAATCTTTTCTGCCCTGATTCAGTTCAGCATACTAAAGATGAATTTCAAAGACAAATCAAGAGAAAATTTTTGTAACTTGTACTTTTCCTTCAGCACTTTCCACTTGACAAGCTTAGACTTGCTTAGACTTTTTCTCACTTGCTTATGCAGGTATTATTGATTTGTACAGATCACTTCTGAGTTAACAGAAATATAAGAAGCCTGGACTGGTGTTTATATGCCAAGGCATGCTGGTTTAGGATGAAAAAGGGTTTAAAATGTTTATTAATATTGTATATTTCTACTCCAAATAAAGCATGTTCTTCCAGCCTCTTGGCATGCAAACTGTGCTAGCACAGTTGCCTTAGATCAGGACTAGCTGACAGTGCATTCCCATGTGTAACTTCCCACCACCCAACACATTCCCTCTCTGTTTGTCCCTGTGCTTAATCAGAGTGAATCAATCAGAAGTAGATTTCCTGATGCATAAGTCACCACAGCCTTGACTTTAGCAGGCTCTATAGAGGTCACAAGGAAGAGTGGAGGTTTGTCCATAACAAGCCATGCTTGAGCCATTATTATGGATGTCTTAGAGTGCTGCAATAAATGGAAGTGGCTATGTGGATGTGAAATAGTGAACTTCACTGCAGTTTCATTTTGTTTCCCAACCTTTGGAACAAAGATTTACTCATCCAAAATGACTTCTGTGTACCTTTTATCATATCCAGAATAAGAAAGGTTCACATTGCTTCAGCTCAAAGAGTAAGAAAAGATTATTTCAGGATGTCAGTCAATCTGAAACTGCTATGAAGTCGTCTCTCTGGGGGTAATATTCTGCACTGACACTATTACCACACTTTGGAGAAGAGCATTCTGACCCTTCTGAATTAGCTTGTGCTCTTTGAAGAATGTGAATCTCTGCATTGATGGTATGTTTATATTTACATTTTCTTTGCCTGTGTACTCCAATGCACATTGGTCTTGAATCTCACAGAGCTTTTACAGTGTGTCTCATAAATGCACAAATTGGGCAGGTTTCTTTTGCAAACCAATCAAGTTCCTACTGACAATCTTTGCTATCTTTCTATTTTAAGTAGGAAAACATATTAATCCTCCTCTATCAAGTTAAGTATGGAACCATTAATGTGTTGTATACATTGCTACTTAGCCTCTGGTAATCTATGGACGTGGTGAGTGCTTGGAGAACTCCACCTATCCAAGCAGTGGGTGTGAAGAATGAACCTCTTAAATCTCTCCATTTTGACCTGTTCATTATTGGGAATGCATGTAATTTTCCTGGCTAAGGCTTTGAAACTGAAGTTATCTGCCTGTGGGTGTAACTGTAATAGTGACAAATGCCCAACTTTAAAAGTGACTGCATTTATCATGGCAGTGGGAGTTGTAACAACCACAGAGGCTTTCCTTTTTAAGCCTTGTTGTCCAAAGACCTTCCAGACTATCCTGGTCCCTGGAAAGACTGGTCTGCATTACTGAGATTTTTTGCTTCTTTGAGCAATAGAAAATAAGATATATAGGAGAAACAGGTCTCCAAATAAACTTGAAGAAAAAACAATGTTACCCATTATATTCAGTGAGACATTGAAATCAGAGGCCAGAACTACTTATAACTGTGTTTATGCAGAAATCCTCCTACAGGTGGAATTATCAGTGATGAAATTGCATAGTCATCTAAGTCTTCTGTTTGTATTACAATATTGGCTAAATACCTGACTGTTCTTAAGTACAGTTAACTCTCAAATGGAGTTCTGGAAATATTTCCATTCTTTATAAACACAGAGAAGATTGCTTCCTGGGGCGAAAGTTTATCTTCAGCACTAGTTCTGGAAGGTTACACAGCATCATGCATAGTACTTCTAAAAATTCTCAGCCATCTTAAAAGTGATAAAAACAGAAAGATTACCTTAGCTTTCTGAGACCAAAGTGGTAGAGTATTGCAGAAACAAAATTTGTATGTAAAATGAGAGAGAGACTACATGTTGTACTGACAAACTTAAAAAGCATCAAATTATCTCTAGCTTGGTGGCAACATTGGAATTAAAATTATTATTTCAACAATTTTGTTCCATTCAAACAGCTGACTAAAGGAGGGATAGAAAACTGGCTATGCAGCTTCAAATTAATTTGCTTATACATGTGGAGATAATACATGCATATCACCTACTATACACACCATATATTGTATTTCTTATAGCCAACTGTAAAATTTTCCTCTGTAAATGAACTAAAATAATTACATTCTGCTATTAAAAATCTCAGATGAAAGAAGGATTAGATATCTTTTTTCTTTATCCCCCGAAGGCTATGATAAAAAAAATATTGCAGTAATTGAAATTACTTTAAAGAGGTATAAGTAGCAAAAGAATTTTAAACCCAGTCTTCCTTGTTTGGAGCTGCAGATAATGAGTGCAATTGATGTAATTTAATCATAAAAATTCTACATGAGAAATATGGACACAATTAGACAGACCTGTCTATCTGAGATCAGAGTCATAAAACTAAGTTCATCATAAAACGTCTTCACTGCCATTTGCACCTTTGAAACTGTTCCTGTTGGAGATTGGAGGGGGGGCTGAAAATCAGGACTGAAAGCCCTACAGCTTTCTTGTTGCTGTGAAGAGACAGAATTATCTCAGTGATACCATAACTTTCATAAGATGTGGGAATTGAAAAAAACTCATGCCTGTCTGATATTTAGCCAATTTACCTAATATTGAAGAGTAGTTGCTCATTAAGTATTTTCATAGCAGTGCATAATTTTCTGTATTAAAGTAATAATAATGAGTAACTGTCCTGATAGACTGAGGTATTTTGTCCGTAGGAATGTTGAAGGTCTACCAAATGCTTTCATCTGTCTCCCATTTTTTCCTAGACATCCAGATTTCTAAGCTGTTAGAGGAAGAAATCCTGTTAAACAGAATTGGATTTTTAAATTGCAAAAGCATTTGTTTCCTGTAGTTAGTTTCTTACAGTGCAAGTATTTAAAGATTTTATTTTTGTTAAGTATTAAACATAACATTTAGCAGTGTGTGCAGTAAGGATTTTTGCTGTAAAAGGCATCTTAAATATTGCCTCAGGGTATGGAAGTGTTAATAAGAAAAGGCTGATTTTAACTGCTCTTCAGCTGAAAGCAAAGCAAGAATAATTTCCCTAACATAAAAATAATGAACAATTAACAGGCAAAACCAAAGTTTCACAAGTAGCAGGCCATCTAAATGTATTCAGACTTCAGGAAAGACTGCAATAAGTTTTAATCAAATTTCACAGCTGCTGAAATATATTCACACCTGACTTGATTGACAAGTCTAATACAAATAACTCAATCTACAAAGCGAAGTGTTGCATTTAAGGTCGGGCATGTCATTTTCATCTACCTATGTTCAAAATGCAGAGCTCTGAAAGACTGTCCCTATTTCCAAAAGACTCTATTAATTTCCTTTATCAACTTCATTTTTATCTACTATCCATAGCAGTGCTTCTCTAGAGGGCTGAAATGAACCTGATGAATGCTATTAGTTTTTGAGAATACACTAATATTTCCTCACATTCTGTTTGTGTTATTTTCTTATCCTCATGTGTTTAGAGATTTATTCAGTTTGCTTTGTGTACCAGCCAAATTGCAACTAAGTGGAAGAGTTCCTAAAACCCTATGGATCATGCAGAAAATTCTTACATTTTTATGTTGTGTTTATTTGGTTAATACCAGTACTTCTTTCAGTATTCTGCTTTGGTGAGTTGGATTTCATGGAAGAGACAGATATGGTACAAAGAATAATTGGAGAAGAAATTAGGAAAAAATGGCAGCTGAGAATAAACAGATGCTAAAACAATGGGAAGTGCTTGATTAGGTGTGTCTTATAGTCAGCAGCTTATTGAGTTTAAATAACTAAAATGTTTATCCAAGAATTACAAGGAGAAAATTAAACAGAATACTTACATAAACAGAATACTTAAATTAAACAGAATGTATATAGGTGATATCTAGATTTGAATAGTTAAAGGTGATGATGTTTCTCTAGATCTCTAGAAGTATGAATTTTAGGTATGGGCTCTTGCTAAGAAAGAAGATAATTTGAAAAATACATTTTGAAAGTATTTTGAAAGTATATGCCAGGGCCATGGAAAGGTGGTGGGAGAGCATAATATGAAGAAGGAATAGCTGATAGAGGGTTGTGGGAAGACACAAATGTGTCAGCTGCAGGGAAATGCCACCAGTGTCAGGGACTGGGACTTGTGGTTAGGATGAGGCATGACAGACCATCTAAATATGACTTGAAAGCACCAGCTCCTTGAGTTCTGGCTTGCAAATGACAAAAAAGGACATGGCATAATAATGACAATAAGCAAGACCATAGAATTCTCATCCTAATTCACAGGTATTTGCTAGTAACATAAAATATTCTGGAAAAAGGCAAAATTTTCCTAGAAATGAATTACAATATTTTTTAAAATAAGGGGAGAGGATAAATAACTTAGTAGGACTTTGAATTTTCAAACTAGCTATCCTTCAAAGCTTGGTGTCTAGGTGAAATCATTAATATGCCTGGTCTGTTCTTTTGTATGAGTGAAGACTGATGTCCTGTGCTGGGCAGAGTTCCTTTACTAACAACCTGGAGCAATAGTCCACAGTCAGATCTTGCTGTTTCTTTAATATTCAAGTTGGACATTCTCAGTCATGTCTGAAAGATTGGGTAGAATGTTTGAATCCAATAGATGATCAAAGAAACAGGAGAATACAGAATTCTGTACAAGTCAGCTCCACATTTAAAATTGTTTAGTGTCCAGAATCAGATTTCATGGAAAAAATCACTTGTGAGATGAAGGAAGAAAAAAGTTAGTTGGATGCTGGATAATGTTTAATAAGGTTAAATTAAATATTTATACTTGCAAAGATTTCATATGAAGTTACATACATATCAGGCACTCTGAACATCAGGAATTTTTCTGATGTAGTTGCATGTATTTTCTTAGCTATGCTTTTATGATAATTATGTGAAGGACTTGTGTAGTATAAAAACTAATATTAGAACAAATATTGCCATAGTAAACACAAAATAGTGTCTCTATGCACTGACCAGGAATTTTTAATTCCATACAACATGAGCAGCTTTCTGTAGAGACTCTTCAGACACTACATAGCTCAAAAGGACTGAGTGAAAAGGAATCTGTGCATTTGTTTGAAAAGTTAGACAAAATGTCTAATGACATTTGACATTACAGGTCATAATTCTGAAAGGTTTTATCTTATGACAGGGGTCTGTGACACTTCAAGAATGAAATGGATCTGGCACCAGCTGCTCCTGGCAGTGCACTGCAAGGGCTGTGGGTGAGGCACTTGTGGGGTCCACTCAGCACCTTCCAGACTCAAAGAGCCTTTTTGTTCACCTGAACTCTTTTTGGCCTCACTAAAGGTTGCATTTAATAAGTTAAATATTGTGTTAAGAGGGGAAAAAAGGTATTTGAAAATATAACTATTGATTGTAATAATTCCCAGACTCAAACACCCCTGAATTTTACCTGCAGTGTATGATGGCAGATGGGTTTGTTTATTACCACCTGTTCTATCTGAGGCAGCAGATGTATTTGTAAGCTGGTAATACAGTATTTAGTAAATGGCCAGTTTTCTGCATTGTTTTCAATGTATTTGGGCTCAAAAGCAATCCCCTCCCTCTGAAAATAGTAATGATATAGATCAATTGTTTTACTTACTTATTCTATGAAGCTACTTTATTCCCCCCAAATTCTCCCAAGTAATAACTTAGCCCTAGCTCAAAACAATTAAAGCAAATTCTATTAAACTTAGTCAATGTCCATTGAAATTATTGCAGATATTTGTGTTTTGCTGGATTTTTTCTAATGAGCTTTGAAAAAACACAAGAAGTGAGGAAATGATAGATGTTATACTAGATCTGTTCACATACTACTTTTACTAATTCTCTCTATGTTTTTTACCTCCAGGCTACTCAGTTCTTTCTCAGTAAAAAGCTTTTAATTTTCAGAACTACTTTGTGAGAAAATTAATATACACATTCATAGAAATGCAAAATAAAAAAATCTAAGTCTTTTATTAAAGGTCTTTTTTTTAACTTGTTAAAAGAAAACACAGTAGATTATTTTAAAAAATCATTAATATTCAGTGAGTTCTTTGCTCTCTATAACAATCTGTGTTATACTGAAATTGTAGAAAGGTTGATTATCTTAATTTAAGACTTTTACATAGAAATATTAAGTGATTTCTTTAGAAAGATGAACCGATGAAAATAGAAAGATGTTAAAAAACAAAGATTTATAAAACCTGTAGTAAGCTGAAATTAAATCGATTCTACAATAAACTATAACTTTACATGACTAAGTGTTCATTAAATAGTATATCTTTATTACTGTCAGAACTTAAAATACTAAGCAGCAAGATTTCACTTTTGATTAGAAATGTTTCCAGAACTTTCTGTGGCACTCAGGTTCCCCAAAGAAGCATCTTGTAGAATTTCTAAGGTAAAATTTTCTAAAAGATACACTGTGCTAGGCTACAAAATCTGTTTTAGCAAGGGAATATGGTATTGTGAATGCATATACAGCAGGTACATCTTGTGCATCTGTGGTCTAAGCTGAGGAATTCTAGTCTCTTTGATTGACTTCTTGTTGGGAAGCAGTTCTGCATCATTCATCAGAATTATTTACTATTTTTTTTCCCTCTCATTTATAATTTTGCTGAACTGGGGGGACCAGAGCTGCATGCAGCACACAGGATGCAGGCTCATCATATATTTATATGGCAGGGTAGTGATGTATTTTTTTTTTTTTTTCTCTTCAATACAAGTTTTTTCTCCTAGTAAAGCAAATTGAAGCCTCTGAAAAGACAGACAGAGATGGGAGGTAGCATCATGAAACAACAGCTGAAATCCATGTTTCAGAATCTGTGAATTGCAAAACCTGGTAAAGAGTTTCTGTTTCTGTCCCCAGAAAACTGCTCAGCAGGGGTATTTAGTGACTTTGATGAAAAAGAGGAATCTCCTCAATGCTCTCCAGCATACCCTTAGCTGGCTTAGTGCTGAGAGCTGCAGTGCTGAAGCACACAATCCAGGGGTACCCTGAAAGCTCAGGTCTCCATTTTTGAGGGTTCAGACTTTGGGAGATGCATTTTTCTAGTTAATGAGCTCTAACACGGACAAAAGTGGAGAGTCAAGGACCTTCTCTTGGTGTCTGGAATGTAAAATGCCCAGAGATCCTACTGGGAGTGATCTAGCCACTGTCAGAAGCATTAAGGGAGGCTAGAATCTCCCAATTCCACTGAGACTGGAGTCCTTTATTAAAGGATTTAATATTTTTATATTCATTTATTAGGGATTCAATCTGTTTGTTCCATGGATGCCTTAGCTTTTAGAAAGGAGGATTAGGTTGCATAAGCAAAAGAAAAAATTGCTTCTCTTAGATTGCTTCCTTAGATCTCCCTTTGAAAGATGACAATTTTTTTTTGCTCAAATAGTCATTTCATGTTTTAAAACACTGGATTAATAAGCAATGGAATCCTAGGGAACTAATGAGTAACATTAAAAACCAAACCAACCAAATAAACAAAACCAACAAAAAAGTGAAGAATATTATGGGGAAAAATAATGATGATACTTCTAAAAGTTGTCTGTGTTTATCCTCTGTCTTAACATAGCCAAGAATAATGATAGTTGGGACTGTCTAAACTATCCTGAGAAATTATTCCAAAATTATGGCAATATCAGGTAGGATTTACTCTGACATTTAATTTGTGTGCACATAACTCAGCATTCTGTAAATCAGAAAAATAAAAACTAGCATTAGTAATGGACTTTTATGAGATTAACAGTAGTCCACAACACCTTCTGTGGGTTTATGGAAACTGCAAACTGTACCAAAGAATAAGCAGATATAATTTTACCTTTTCTTCTTTTACTTTGATAACATAAAGAAAATTCCCAAGTTTGCTTTAGCTTCCTGTTGAGAATTGCTCACAGTAGTACCTAGGTCACTACACACAGATGCATGGCAGTATATAATTAAAACTTGAGTTATAGATCTTTAATGTCAGGCTCTTTTCTCTCAGTTCCCTGGAGAATGGAATTCTGAAACTGTATTGGTTTCTGCTCATGGAAACTTGCTGCATTTCCAAGTGGCAGCAGAGTTCAGGGGAGGTGGTAATGGGTTGCAGAGATGTGAGCAGCAGGTACAAGCCCCCCAGACTGAGGACAGAGCTGGGTCGTGGCTGCTCTGGTGGGTCCATGGCAGCAAAAAGCAGGGAGCAGGCTGGAGAATAGGCAGCTCCTGAAGGGCACTGACAGGGATGGCTGTGCAAAGCACAAAACTGACCTTGGAAGCATGTGATGTTTTTTTATCCATCTCCTTTTCTTTTTGGAAGAGCAGTAAAAGTTGATACTCTGGGCATACTAGAGCTGTGGATTACCAAAGAGCTAGATGATTTGGGAATTTTAAAATCTAGAGGTGCTGATCCTTTTGCTCTTGTTTCAAAGGCCAAACAAATGAACCACCTCTTAGTGCTTGTTTTTTTTTGCCAGAACAGTAGAGACAATATCTGTGCCAGCCATCCAAGGCTAAAAATCTCATGTCAGAGAATACAGCTCCTTAAAGAGAGAAATACAGAGTTCATGCATAATAGAAATTTATTTCTCTAAGATATCAAAAGAGAGGTTTTAGAGAGATCTAAATGTGACATCTAAAACCAACAGACAACAACATTTTTCAGCTCAGCTAAGCAGTTGAGAGAAAGAAGCTCTTTTGTAACTGTGTTAAATAATTGTAGGAGAGCTTAGGGTGAACCTCTATGAATTCCCTGCATAAATCAGTGTGCAGTTTGTTCTGCTTTATAAATAAATATATAGGTACTATGGGAATACACTGTGAGACTAAAATTGTAACAGTGTGTCCAGTTCTGAGCTTCCATGTTCAACTGAGACATGGAGAGGTTCAGTAAAGGCCAAGAGAGATGACTGAGGAGTGGAGCATTGACATGCTGGAAGAGGCTGAGAGCTGGAATTGGTTACCTGAAGTAGGAAGGGCTTAGGCAGATCTTATCTCCTAGTGGGAGGTAGCAACCTATAGGAGACAGGATCTTCTCAGAGATGATTCGTGACAAGAGTCAACTGCCACAAAATGAAATATGGGAAATTCCATTTAAACAAAGGAAAACAGCAACTTTTTTTTTTTTTTTTTTGTTATGATGGATGTTAGACACTGAAACAGTTGCCAAAAAAGGTTCTGTAATCACCATCCTTTGCAATTTTCAGAACCTGATGGGATTCAGCTCTTCTGTGATATGGCTCTTTGGGCAGAAATTGAACTTAAATAAATTCAGACCATAAGTACATTTTTAAGGGAAGGCAATTAATTTTTAAATATTTGCCAAGGATCTTGATAAATTCTAAGCTGCAAAGCTTTTATACCAAGAGTTAAATGTTTTCACAAAAAGTGAACTTAATTCAAATATAGATAATTTTTAATGATAATTTTTGATGCAAGTCAGAATCTTTCAAGAATGTGCAGCTGGGTAGGATTGGATAATGTCACCTTAAGATTAAGAGTAAAATAACTTTTTAGAAAGAATGATATTCCTGATGTAGTATTTGAAATGTAATTTTAAAATTCTATAAATAATTATATAAGCTGTCTCTGCAAGGATGTCACTGAAAAATATGAATCTGGTTAATTAAACTTTAATCTGTGTCTTAGCACATTTATATGTAGTGAAATCTTTCTTAGGTAATGGTCTTAAAGCTAAGCAGTAGAGAAGATTGTAAAACCTGCAGAAAATGCTGTGTCATGAGCTCTGGGAGTAAGACCAAGTCTTATTTAAAATAATCAAAGCAAAGACTTTTTACTAAGAAGCTTTACTCTCTGGACACCCCCAACAAATGCTTTGAAAGTCATCTTTGTCTGCAGATATGTCTCCTAGCCAAGAAGAAAATTTAGATTATTGTGGTTATTTTATTTAAAAACTATTGAGCAATACTGGAATATATAATTGTTGAGTTGATCAATAAATGGAGAAGGATTGAATTTTTATTCCTAATTGTTTTTCTTCTAAAGTACAACAGACAGTTTAGAAAATACATGGCTTCAAGGGGTTTTCTGGTTCATTTTGTTTGTTTGTTAGTTTTGGGAGATTTTTGGTTTGTTTGTGTTCTTTTATATTATGTTTTAACTGAGAACAAAGCATTTGCTTTTCTGACCTTATCCCAGTGAAACTGTGTTCAAAGAGTTTTATGACTTCTGGGACTTATTTCTTCCTAGAAGACAATTAATGTGCTCCTCTTCAGCAAAATCTGCTTTACTTTTTCTCTTTTTTTCCTAATGCAGCTGCATATCTGCCAGTTTTCCATTATCCAGAGCCTCAGAACTGGATCTGTTCCACAGTTTCTTTATTTCCTTACCAGCTAAACCAAAGTTCCCAGTTAAACCAATTCTTGATTTTTCCTGATTCAAGATGAATATCTTAGGTCTGGGGTTTGAATGAAGTTCTAAGTGACCATTTCCCCAATTATCATCAAATTTATTTAATTTGTATTGTTTCCTGCTTTAGTTTCTACAGCATCTCTCCTAAGCTACATTTTCTCTCTTCCCCCATGACAGTTTTTAGCAATTCCACTTACTGCCTCCTGTCATTCTCCTGGAGAGTTTTCAGGACATTGGCAATCTGCCACCTCTGAGCTCTTATCATGTCACATTGCAGCATCTTTCTTGTTTGCAATGGGTAGTTCAGGTCCAGGGAAAGGCAGAGGACTAAAAGAGATTGCAACAGAATCAAGACTAGTACTTCAAATTCAAGGCTAAGGGGAGCAAAGCAGCAAAGCAACACTTTCTGTAAGGTGACTATAGTGTACATAGTCATGGAAATATTTTGTCATCAAGAAGTACTTCCACCATCTCACAGAGAGGAAAAAATGACAGCTGAAAGCATTATTTAGGGGGAAAGAGATCCTCATAAAATTGCCTCTGTGTTTGTATCTTCATCTTTGTTGATTACAAAGATGAGTGGGTTTAAGAATCCATCATGTAATTGAAATTAAATCTTTTGCCTTTTGAAACTTGCTTTCAGAGATGCTCATTGCTGTCTGTCTCTATTTGGATATTTGACTGCATGTGTGTTGAGCATGATAAAAGAAAACACAGGAACCTGGTAGGGATATGGATCAGATAGATTTTGGCTTTTCATAAATACTGACTTCCTGCCTTGCAATGTGGTGAGTTACTGTCACCAAGGTACTATCATTTGTCCCCCACTGTAAGTGAAAAAAGTGGTCTCCAAAATCTATGAATGCAGTGCTGTCTTGCAGGAAACTCCCTTATTCACATACTGGTTATGGTTAGCCTGTAGTTACATGTGTAGAAATTAAGTCTAGCACCAAGGCTTTAAAACTCAAAACTATTGCTGTTTTGTTTTCAGGTTTGTCTAAATATTAACTCCAAGCCATCAGATAACCATCAAAACAAGTATTTTGACTGTGTTGTTAACTGTATTTTCTAATTCATGTATGGAGTAGTAATTTACTATTCCATAGCTCTGAGCTATCCTTGAATTAGTAGAGTCTGTATTGGCTTGTGACTATTGAAACCAATATTGTCTTGTTTTCCTGATCCGCTTGCACATAAAAAAGATTGGCATGGCAGAGTAATAGAAAGTATATTGCATTAGAGTTTAGTATTAAAGATAAACAACACAAATGAATCCAAAAGCATATGGCATTCCTTGCCTTCTCTGCCAGCCAACGAGCAATACATTTTGTATTATGATCCACTTTGGAGGGTTTAAACCATTAAAACCTTGCTGCTTTGTTTTGTGTGCTTGAAAGTTGCCAGTTAAATGAATTGGAGTAGCCTAATTTAGCTGATTATGTGACTGATGTGTCAGAGCTCTGGCTCTAAATTTTCTAGGCTGGAAGTAAAAATTTGGACAAAGTGAATTGAATACAGCACATCCCAACAGAACCTTAAAGATGGAACACTGAAGATGGAACTAAGACATTATTTATGAAAAACCTGGCAAGCAAATAGAGTAAAGCAACAGTCAATTCTTGTATTCAGTTAATACATTCAAGAATTCACAAACATTAGGATTTCCTCGTGGCTGCCTAATGGAACTGTGTAGTAGCATATTGTAGAATTTGCTGTGAAAATTCAGTTAAACTGTTAACTTCAGTATGCATCAGACAAGGTATCTTCATATAGCTCTACCCTACAATCTCATGACTTACAGTCTATGCTAACATTGAGTGTAATGGTTTTTTCCCAGTTGAAACAAAGGATTTGGAATACTGACAGTGATTACACTTGAATGGATGCATTTAGAGGCATAGAATAATTTAGGTTGGAAAAGACCTCTAAGATTTTCAAGTTCAACAGTTAACCCAGTAGTTCTAAGCCCACCACTAAACCATGTCCCCAAGTACCATGTCTAGACATCTTTTAAATCCCTTCAGGGACGATGACTTCACCACTGCCCTGGGTGGCCTGTGCCAGTGCTTGACAACTCCTTCAGTGGAGAGGTTTTTCCTAACACCCAATCTTTTTCTTGATACGATGATTTCAAGTAGGTAAAATAACTCAATTGGAACAACAGCAGAAAAAAAAAAAAAAAAAAAAAAAAGACACTGATTTCTTACTGTGAAAATTATTTTTGTTGTTTTTTCAATTTTTTTTAATGATTCCTATTTCACCACTATCTATATAATATGATCTTTTATTTTTGTGGCTACCATCTTATCTGACATAGGGATGGTATGAAGAGATTGACCTAGAGAGTGTGGTTTGAATGTTTTTTGAGAAAATGTATACATTCACCATTGCTTTATGTTACATAAGTTTAAAAGTTTAAAACATGATTGCCTAGAAACTTATAAGCATTCAGATACTTATTCTACTTTTTGATAAAGTATTTGTTAATCTCAGACTCTTAAAGGTCAAAGCAATGTTAGCTCAAACCACACATTTCTTCTGATTGAATTTTTTGGAAATATTTGATCAATTTGTTGTAGAATAAAATCAACGTTCTCTGGGGCATTATTTATCTATTTCAATTTATGTCTTTCCTATTTTGCATCAGACTTTTTTCTCCCAGAGATACAGATCTAGTTAGACAGGTCTGGCATAGTGTGAGACAGTTTGTTCATGTTTTTTTGAAACTTGAAAGTGGAGGAAAGGAAAAACCTCTTTGCATATTTTCTTTTAACTTTTCTGTGATTAAATGTGTTATGTCAGTGAGTGATAGCCTGATTGAAGACTCGGCTCTTTGCTGTTGTGGAATTATTTTAGTACCATCTAGATGTAGGAGGGCAGCCTCAACAAAGCAGAATGATTTACAGGCAAAGTTTTAGTGTAGCAGAGTCTGGAGGGGATGAAGGAATGAAAAATAATCCCAGTGGTTTCTGGAACTAGGATGTGCAAGGCTAAATGGCCCTCTGGCTGAAAGAGTCTTTCTCTCAATGTGTTCATCTCCCAGATGTCCTCACATCAGTCCAGCTAATCTGGTCTCATCAATGTTCTCATGCTTCTTTTGGGGTTTCTTCATTCTCTTCTGGAGACAAAATGTGGTGGTCATTGAAACTGAGGATTATCCAGTCCCTCACAATGCAGGTTGACATGCTCCAATATGAGTATGGGGGTTTTACTTTGTTGCAATCTTGAGACCTTCCTTGTACTTCTGGAGTGGACTGTGGTAACTTCACAAGAGCAGAGATGGAGCCTTCAGCTATGGTGTTCTTCTTTCTTAATCTAATTAGAATAAATATTAAAATATACTTGATATTTCTTGTAATTATAACAAGGCCAGAACTTTTTTGTTGTTTGTTATTTCTGTGCAGGCATTTAAATAATTATGTTTCTCTGCTTCCTAATTCACTAGAGTAAGTTATGAAGAAAACTTGAGGGCTTGAGGGCTTTTTACCAGGTCCCTCTTGTGATCATCATTCTACATTATCTTCTAAATAATTTACTGAGTTGCAGCATATGGGTCATTCACGTAAGTGTTGTTGCTTCTCAGAAATTGCTAAGTGACAAGACTTGTAAATAGCCAATCCTGTGAGCATAGAAAATCTTCTTTAATTGTTGAAGTGTAGCCTGTGGCATATTGTAGCTGAGTTAAAAAAATGAAAACAGTTTCAAAATAGGAAAACTGTTGCTTACCAATACAAATGTTTTTGTCTCACTCAGCATATTTCTGAATAAATCCTATGTTAAAGTAGCATATCAGAAGAAATAGGTCCATTAATGTTCAGTTTGCATGTCTACTTAAATTCAATCTTTCAATCTCTTAATAACACTGTTATTGATTTCTACATTCTAATTTGCCTCAAGGCTCTTCTACACAATTATAGGAAAGAAACAAAATACAAAGATGTTAATGAACAGAATTATTAAAAAAAAAAACTCCACAAAGCTGATGTTATGGTTGGCTTTAGCAAGTAGAAAGCTATGTGACAGTTAAATTGTTTAGACAGCTACACAGAAAGCAGCACAAGAATGTAAAACTGATTTAAAAGTTATGGATAGTAAAAGCTAATGTATATTTGGCTTATGAGACTTCCAAGTGCAAGGTATCTAAACACTGTTAAAAGTTAGATTTGAAAATTCTAGTTGAAGGTCTTTGCCTTTCATTCCAAACACACACAGACTTGTAAAAGGTTTAGGTTTGGATTTTTCTCTAGTTTCTGCTACTGCAGTGTTGTGGTGAGGGGGGTGGTGGCGTGCTGGGGCAGTGCTGGGGCAGTGCCTTTGAAGGAGCCCTGGTGTGCAGGGTGTCTGCCCTCACCTGAGGGATTTCAGCTCTCCTGGGAGAGCCTCCATCAGCCCTTCTGCCTCCACACTCAAGTCTCTGAATGTTCAGTTCAGAACCATCCTAATATTTTTTTTATGGTGCTACTTAAAAGGAAGTAGTTATCTAATCGAGACTTTCACAGAATCACAAGGCATTTTGTTCCTGGAAAGTTATATAGATATATATGTGTATATCTGTGTGTATGAAAATACATATAAAAATATTCAGAGCAGTACTTTCTGAAATAAGTATTGAATTACTGAGTTATATCCTACAATCAAATGCAATCCTCTGTCTCTTACTGATCATTTACTAAGAGGTGCAGATGTAATTCCGCAGGGATTTGCTCCTGGAGAAAGAAAGAAAACAGAAAGTATGGGTTGCCCTAATGTGGTCAAACAGATTTTGAGCTCCACCTGTTGCAAAACCATTTATTGAACATGTGACTAACCTAAGAATCTATGTACTTTCCTGCCTGGATTTTATATAAGAAAAAAGAGAGGTCCTCAGAATATTTAATTAGCCAGTGATAATAGTATTTAGATGGGACTGGTGAAAACTATTTTTCCAACTGAAACTTCCAGTGAACACAAAAAATCAAGTCTGTAATATAAAATCACTAAAAATTGAGTTTACATTACTTCTCCAATATAATAGAGCAGCTCACAAGGCAATCCATAGAACAATCCCCCAGAATACCCCACCTGCTGATTCTAACCCTGGGGGAGAGAGAGAAAGAGAGTGAAGTTTCAAGTCCCTGCTATGGATAGTCAGACATTCATTTATACTTACATAAATCCTTTTGGACCTTGGCTTCCCCGAGCTTGATTTAAATTATTAGACCTTAGTGTCCAAGCATTCCTTCACCTACTTGTAAAATCCTAATTTTGGGGTACTTAGGGATTCATCTTAGAGTAAGAGTCTGAGCTTTAGAGTACACTAAGCAAGCGTGTGAAAGGAGAGACTCAACTCATACAAGAGAAGTGCAGCTGTTGTGAAAGGCTGATTTCCTCAAGAAAGGCAAATGAACTAAGGTGACAAATGTCCAGACCTCACAATGTTTTTGTGCTCTGCCAGGTAGCTTGTACAAAAAGGCTTTGTACAATGATGACTTTCTGCTCCTAGAAGTATTCAGGTACCTTCTAAGTTCTGTGGCTTACCGTGAAAAACTAAAGAGATGCTACTGATAATAAATTCTTCACAGGTTTTTTTTTCCCAATTAGTAAAGTTACTAGCCAATTATAAAGTGTATAATGAATATAAGAAAGCTGTTAGCTGACAGGAGAATATATAATATAGTGAAGAAATAATCAATAGATATGGGACACCACAATGCTGTGCCATTTGTCTGGATCAGAAATGAAAGTGATTTGTTTAATTCAGTTGATTTTCTCCCTGTCATCAGTGGAGTGGAGCATCAGGTGTGTGTGTCAATAATGGCTGAGGCAGAGGATGATGCTGGGAAAAGAGACCAGTGCCTTTTAAATGAGGAGAGCATCAATTTCTGAGCAATGTAGTAACACACAGAAAGGTTAATTGTCCTCCAGACTCTTAGGCAGGGAATTTAGACTGCAGTCTCTACCATTGTCACCAACAAACAACAATAAAAAAACCATATGATGCTGTAGGTGGTGATGAAGTACTAGCCTTAAATGTTGAAACAAATTTTAATTTCTAAGAGGCTATAATGAGTAAACATCACTACAGATTTTATTATGCTTCTGTCTAACATGGGTTTATACTTTTTATTCTGTAATGATAAGGATGATGAGAATTTAATGCAACAAGGCAAAAAAGCAAAGGTTTTTTTTTCCCAGAAGTAACTAAATAGAAAAACCTTGTGGCAACAGTGAATATATTTCCTATTGCAATGAGACACCTCATTATTTATTTGACCTTTCAAAATTCTAGTTATTTAAAATTGAATACAAATTTTAAGAGATATATATGAAAAATACAATGAGATCTATTAATAGCTCTAAAACTCTGGTGAAGATTTCAAGTATCGAACATACTTCTTGAACTCTGATGACCTTTACAACTTGAAGAAACATCTTAAGTGAGCACACTAAAAATACTGCTGTGAAGTGTTGGAAGGAGTGAAAGCTGTAATGTATTTAATGCACATGCACATTTGGAAGAAAAAAGTAACATTGTCAAAATGTTTTTAAAGTTCCAGGAGTGAAAGAAACCTTTAAGATTTCTCTGTGTTTTTAAGTATAGTGGATTACTCAGTAAATTGTTGAATCTCATCTGTTGCAGAACTTTTTTTGGGGCATAGGAGAAGAATTTTCATTCTGTGTCCTCTTTGTGTTGCAAAGACATACTTTTAACTATATCCTACTTTTTGTATGAAAATGACAGCAATTATGGCTCTATGGGAGAAACAGAAGAGACTTTTGGGGTGTCAGGGCAAGATTTGTTGTGTCAGATGTCCCTTATCTTCTCCAATAAAAAGGCAGTTTTGTGTCTCCTTGGTGAAGTTGTCTTCCAGGCTGAATTCAGGGCATGGCATAAGTTATTTTAAACTGTGAAAACAAACATGCAGACTGGAGTCTTCTGGGCAATTCCACTGATGCCATGAGGGTATCTTAATTTCCAAAGCCTTACTCTCCTGTTGAAATTTACTGCTCCAAATATGATTGTTTATCTGTGTTGGCTCTTCATCCATTGTAGGGACTTGCATGATTCTTGGGCCAGAAAAAACAGGAAAAAGGTTTCCTTCATTTCCTCTTGAAATTAAAGTACAGACAGATTTAGGAAGCATCTGTGAGTATGCTTATTGCTTTTTGAGTCTGGGAAACTTTGTTCTCTGGTAGATTATCTCTGAGAGTGAAATCTTTTAAAACTTGTTTTCAGTTGTACACTGGCCAACAAGTCAAGTCTCAGTGTACATTTGCTGTACCCAGTTCAGTGTTTGCTCAGCCAGTAGATTCAAATAATTTGCACCATGAAAATGTTCATATGATTGGTCTACTTCCCTTTTTCTCTAACCAAGGCACATTTACTCTCCTTAGAAATTGCAAAAGGATCTATACTCTGCACTAATTAATACAGACCTTTTAATCCAAAGGTGTATTTGGAATTCCCCTAATGAGTTGGTCCTCTCTCTTCTGCATGCCTTAAACTTCCTACTGACCTTCAGACTTTGTTAGCTGAGATCTCATCTTTCCTTTGTGGTGTGCAACTCATGTCATGTGTCATTTGTAATAATTTTGCAAATTATGGATAGTATTCAAATTCTCAAACATCTGCTGTTTCTTCTTTCCTTTTATGTCATAAAGCCTATGTAAATATAAAATGAGAGATGATATTTGAGCTCCAAATATCACATCTAAGGAAGAATGGAGAATCACTTGTTCTAGATTGCTTATCCTGCTTGTTCTCTATTGTGTTACACTCCAAATGGTCCAGCACTCTTTCATGACCTGAAGAAACTGGGGACAGAGAAACTGGGATGTAAGACAGGACGTGCTGTGATATATCCACAGCAGCCAGACAGCCCTTAGGAGAGTAACCCTGTAAACCTCACAGCTGCTGTCGTGGCTTTGGGCAGGTCAGGAGGGAGGCAGCTCTTGCAGGGATTTTTCTTGACATCACATGTGTCCTCTACCAGCTGGTGTCACCAGGAGGGTGACATATGTGTGTCTGCTGTATGGACTGCATGGATCTGCCTAAACCACAAGAAGCTTCCCCTCAACATGAGGAATAAGTTCTTTATGTTGAGTGTGGCAGAGCACTGGAACAGCTGCCCGGAGAGGCTGAGGTGTTTCCTTCCCCAGAGGCATTCCAAACCCATCTGGATGTGTTCCTGTGTCACCTGCCCCAGGTGACCCTGCCTTGGCAGGGCACTGGACTGGGTAATCTCCAGAGGTCCCTTCCAACTCTACTCTTCTGTGATTTGTTTAACAGTATCAGCTGGTGTAGCTAATTTACCATTTTTTCATCTATCACAGAAGCTTCTCCACTCATTCTGCTTCTGTGTCCCGTTTTCCAGTAATCTCTGTCCCTGTTCATTGTACATTCAAAAGGAAATGTCATCCTTATCCCTGTATTATTCTACCCTGTAAGGTTCCTCTTGCAGAGGATACAGATTTCTATGCTATAGAATTTCTCTATTGCTTTCATCAGTAAAAATACTGTAATCAAAGTCATATTAGTCCTTGTGCTGTCTGTTTTCCATCACTGAAATTTCACTTAACAATGGATTATTACTACCTATTAACTTCCTGACAAGAAATAATGAGTTCATATTGTCTATATTGCATTACTCACAAGGCATAATATTTAAGTCTGAATATTCTTTGAAGAGTCTGTTAACAGAGAAATTTGTTGTGACATTCTTTGTGAGCCTGCAAAGAGATGCATTTATATAATAAGGATGCTGTTACAATTAATTATTTTCTAGTTTTTGATGTTTAAAAGGCATGGGATTTTTTTCTACTAAGTGTTACGCTTTAAGTTTTGATGATCTTGTTTCTTTATCCACACCCAATTCTGCACAAGATGGATGAGCTAAAAACTGATCTGGAGTCTGGGATGTTCTTTATGGCAACTTCAGCTGAATCTGTTCCTCTGGCTGGCTCATCTGCAGATCTCATGATTGTGGAACTGCACCCATAATCTCACCCTGGGACTGGACTGCTTAAAAGATGAAAAAAGGGGAAAGGTTGTATCAGCTTGATATTTTCTAGGTCCATGAATGCTCTCAGTCACATTTTTTTAGCTCTGTAGGTTTTGTAAAGGGCAGGTCTTAAAATTATCAAAGGACAGGGTTTTAACACCTCTCTTGACTTAAGCATAGGAGAAAAGAACATGTTGTGTGGTAAGAACTTTTAGTCCTTTGTAGAATGTGGTTTTCAGGAAGCCATATTATAATGCAGCTAAGTTGATAATAGGAAAAAATAATTTCCTGGAAGATTTTAGAACTAAAGAATTATACTTTTTAAAAGATGGAATTGTTTTACTGTGCTGAATTCTTTTAGAAATCATGTGTTCACTTTTCCATTGTGAACAAAATCATACCCAAAATTTCCATCTCTCCAAACTCCTGGAATATAGGGTATCTTTATCCCACACCTTTTTCACAGTCCTTTGTTAGCTCAGATTTCAGACATCTATAAACTTGTTGACTGCTTTGAGGCTGAGTCTGCAGCAGGATTGAAGTGTAATGTAGTTACTTAATGGAATGGTATATATGGGGAGAACATGTGAGAAAAATACAATTTTCTTCCAATCTGTATTCACCATGTAAACAGTTTTAAAATGAATCATGAATGAAATGAGAATTCAAAGAAAAATAATAATAATGTATTGTCAGGAAATGTTATAAAATATTATATATATAATGATTAGGTTTACCTTAATTACATCAAACTGTGTGATTAAGTGAAAAATAATTGCATTTTAAATTTCATTGAAGAGGCTTAGCAAACAAAATGGTAATTAAAACAGCATATAAACAAAAAGCATCAAAGCCTATTGGCTATAGATTTTTTATTCCTGTATTTGAAAGCAAGCTAGACAAAGTAATGATTGAGATTTATCCTAGATTGGCTAAAGTTGGAAAGAAAATTAAAAATGTATGCACCATAGCTTCAATATAAAACTCAGAAATTACAATGTCAGTGTCAAGGTGAATTCCTCAAGATATGATACAGACTAAGCAGCTCTATAGTTTTTCTATGACTTGAATAACTGCTTTCCAACAAATTAAATAATTATACTGTAGTGCTGCCTGCATAATGTAGTCTTGTTGTTATGGATTTCACTGAATTTTTATTCTCAATTCCTTTCTTACCACTCCCTAACTTCTGATTTTTTTTCCAGTCTGTTTTCCCTGTATTTTTTTTTTATTTCCTTCAGAAGCAAAGGCATCATAGACAGTGCTGCTTTGTACCTGCAGAAAGACATTAAAGAACAGTCCTCATGGAAGGTTCAATATTCCTACATAATTCTCCTTTCCTTTCAAGCACAGAAGTGTTCTGCACATGGTAAAGGTCAAAACCTGAGTTTATCTTCTGCAGTTTTCTCTTAGTGCTCTAGAGTTGCCTGGTAGCTATAAGTGAGATTAGGATATTAAGATAAGTTTTCTTTTCCACTTGTGTGTATATATTTATATATGCAATTCCTGTCTTGGCACAGTCATTGTCTTGAAGAGTTCCTGATCTGTGGAAAAGACTAAAAATTGGTGTTATTGTTCATAACATGTTCTAAATGGGAAACTGAAACCAAATTTCTTACACAAAGTGGTACCAAGCCAGAAACAGAACACCAGTTCCTGTGAATCCCACTCTAAAATAGCATATTCACAAGTTCCCTTTCTGACTTTCAAGCCCAAAAATGTTTTTGAAATTACAATTTCTATAATATTCAGTATTTTACTTTCATTTGAGGCAATCCAAATGAACTTCTCAAGCCATTGTATGCAGACAAATGGCAGTTTCCTCAGGAAGATAAAAAACGGGTTTATTATGCTGAGCAAACTGAGCAAAGCTGGAGTGTACAGCTTGATCTGTTCTTTTCTCACTGGGATTCCCTTTTTGTCACTCTTGCCTCAAGCAGAAACATAGAGTGTTTGTGTCACATCCAAGACAGCTGAAGAAAACACTGTTGAACATTCCAGTGTATAAGACCGTGGTAGGTTCAACTTTTCACTCTCTTATTGTTTTTACCACTAACAAATGCAATAGCAAAGGGAGCACAGCTGATGTGTGATACTTTTCCAGATTCCATTCTGAATAGGGTTTTTTCTTCAGAATTATTGATATAAAAATCTTTTACATCTCTGTTCTGCTATAAAGGTTGCTGCTTTTTATTGCTGCATGATGTCTGATTTTTTCATGAGCTGGATCCAATTTCTTTAGGATTGGTATAAGCTTTTTGCTTGACAACGGGGAAAGATTTTATTCTTTTTGAGTCTGACTCTTATTGATTTGATGTCCCCTAGAAATCTCTTCAGAGGAATATGCTCTCCTTACAGAGGTAGATTAACTGTTTGACCTTTAAGAACCACTTGAAAATCAACTCTCTTTTAAATGTAAAAATGTCACCTGGTAATAAAAGGGACTTCTTAATATGTTCAGGAGAAAACTGAAGCTTTCCTTAGTATTTTTGCTAGAGCTTCATTCTAGATTCTGCAGCTTGCCTTGTGGCAGATTGTTCCATTATTCAGCAGTATCATTAATCTTTTTTATTATCACCTTAAAGATAAACAAACAATGATTTTGTTGTGTTTCACACAAGTAGTGCATTTTAATTTCGTAGGTTTGTATTATTGACTTAAAAAATCTTTCAATGTTTCAGCTTGAAATACTGACTTACAAATATTAAAATTGTATTCAAATGTGGGGAGATGGCATCTGTTGTGAATATTAAACAAAATGTGTGATTTTTATCTCTTCCACATGGAGCTTGGTATTAACTAGGAGAGCTGATATTAATTAATTTGAGAAGTAGTGATTTGTCATTCATTTTGCTTCCATGAAAATAATTGTGCTATTTTGTGGGCCATACTGAAAGCAGATATTTTCAAGGATCTGAAAATCACATGGTGGAGTCCATTTCAGTGATAACAATTGAAAATTCAGGTGCTTTGATACTCTACCTCTGCAATGTATTTCTTTATTTTGCTACTTCTCAAAATGTTGTTTTTCTTTTTGGTGTCTGACACTGAAAGACAATAATGCTGCTGATTATTATGAATTAATTATTTATAGGAATTAGATATAATTTTCTCAATTTCTGAGTGTGGAAACATGGAGAGGTGACATTTATTGGCATTTATTTCTACTAGTGTTATGATTTGAAATTCATAGGATAATTGTACATTTCTAGAGTAAGTAAAAACTCTTTTGGAGATGTCCTTATTACAATTGTGGCCACTGGAATAAAGTTTTGTTTCATTGTTTAGCGTTCTCAAAGCCAAGATATTACAGTCCCAGGGGAAGAAAAGCATCACAAGCAAAACAAAACCCAACAATCTTATGTTCTACAGACAGAGAGGTAATTGGTCCATCTTTAGGGCTATGGAAAGTGTAACAAGGATGTAAATGACCAGAATTAGAAGATGAAGCTTGTTTAGAATGTTTTTAGGAGATATCCAAATAGATATTTATTTTATTCATTGACTTGGGTATTCAGAGCTCTGTATTTTTGCTGTTCCTGCTGGTGTAGGTCATATATGGTAAACTGAAATGTGCAAGTGAGAATGAGCAGTGATTTAAAACACACATGCACAAAGCATGGGTAATCAGAATTATTCAAGAAACAATGAATAGAGCAAAAATTTATAATGAGTGTGATTTAACTAGAAGATTGCAAAATTATGTTTTGTTTCAGAGTATTGGCCTAGATTCATTAAGCATCATGTTGGTGACATTTCTGCTGCTGTAAACTATCATAACTTGAAGGGTCCTCACTTAATCCCTCTTTTAATAGCAGACAGGGATTTTTGTTCTTTTTACCTGAGAATGAAACATTTACAGAACAATGTGCATGTGCAATGAATGAGTTTATTTTAAACTGCCTTTCTCGAAGACTCTTCCTATTTTTAGCCCAGTTCAATTATGATTACTAAAGAAAAGAGGTTCTGGAGACTATATTTCTGTAAGTGCTCAGGGCGAAAGCATCATATTTTCTCACTCTTCCTTGGAATTCATCCAAAGCCAATTCAGTTTAATCTGCCTGCTGCTGCTCTGGAAGTGACATCTGTTCAAATTTACACTCTTTTTCATGGCTGACGTGTTGTTTGTGTGTCTGTTTACCACAAACCCTTGTTCCAACTGCCTCTTGCAGATAATTTGTGATTTTTTCCTTCATTCTCTCTCAGGTTGCTAGGCATTGAATCGCTGCATTTGGAGCTTTGCTATTATTTTTTATTTCTTTTCCTCCGCTTTGCAATTATGTTTTGAAGAAAAAATGAGAAGTCTAGATGCAACATATGTATCAACAAATATACTGAGAAAGGGTAGATGAGACGTGAATGGGTTGTGAGAGATGTGCCACACCAGCAATAACTTATCAGGTTGTCATATGTACATCTAGTAAAGTATGGACACTCATATCTATACATCCATTTTGTAAAACAAATTTTGCTCTATAATTTTAGCTACAAAAGTAGTCCTAGACCAAAGAACTGCATCCAGACCATATTTTTCTGACAAGGGTTCATATTTATTTATATGTAGATAAAAATGTTTGTGTTGTAAGGCTTAAAACATAGTGAATTTAGTCTTAAAAGCTATGAGATGCACTTCGAATCAGAACTGTTATTAAAAATTCTTTAATTTTAAAAAAAACTTGAATTCAGAATTCATCTAACATTGATGTTTTGGATAAATGCAGATTTCTGTTTTCAAATTTTCCCCAAAATCTTGCAGTTGAGAAATCACCGTCAAATGTGATCTTTTCAGTTGGTGACCCCAGGAGTGAGATTTACAATAAATGAGAATTTCAAGAGAGATGATAAGAGCTGTCATCTTTATGTATGAAGGGTAACCTTGAGACTACCTTAAATTTTGTAGTTTTGGAGCACTGAAGTGTGAATGGGCTGAGGGGATTGAAAATTGCTGCCTTCTGCCTCTGTAAGGGCACACAAAATAATTATATCGATTATGGTATGTACTGAAAGAAGTAAAGTGCTCAATTATGCCAAAACAATTTACACTGAAATCTGATGTAATTTTGAAACATCAGAGAAGGAAAGAATAGATAAAGTTAAATCAGCCCAATTTTAAAGTATTTGGAGCTGAAATACTAAACCAAAAATATCTAGGAAAATATAAATATATTAATTTACTAGTGTTTGGTGCTATAGAAATGGTCAAATACCATTTCCCACATCTGAGACAATAAAGTCTCCATTTGGGTTATTCTTGATTATTCTTTTTTGGTTATTATTCTACCCTTCCAGCACCCCAGGCAAGAGGATAAACCTGAGAAAGAGCCAGACCATATCTCCTGTAGTCACAGAGGGCTGGGCACTGACACCATGGCCCACCCAGACTGACTTGCTTCCTTTAACATCCATCTGTATTGATCCTTCCCCATGGTGCTGTGACAAGAGCCTGCTGGCTGACTTGTGAGCAAACAGGAGCTGAAACACCTTAGAGCCAGGAATGCACAGCTGCATGATCCATCTGGAGACTGTGTCTGCTTCACAGGATGGCAGAAGACGAGTTGAGAGAGAGAGTGAAAATACACTGCAAAAATAGCAGCTGTATTCTTGGCATCATGTTGTCTCCCTGTCCAGTGCTACTGTTCCTCATGCTGCATACTTGAACCAGTGCTCCTGTGACACATGCACCACTGCCACATAGCAAACATCTGTTTTTTAATCACTTCATGTGTTTCAAAATTTATGATTCGCACAGAAATTTTGTTGTAAGAGGTAGATTCTTGCCTTTATTTCTGCATAGTAGTTGTTGTCTATTAGTGTAAGATGAAAACAACTTTTAGGATATGTTAAAGAAATCACTGTTGGCTATCATTTCTGCATCTGCTTTTCCTGGTAATAAGCTCTTTATAATTAGACCCATTGCCAAGAAAATTCCTACAACCATCAGTTGGGCTCTTTCAAAACCTGTTTAAGAATGGACATATCTTAAGGTTTTCTGAAACTCTTCCTTTGGGGTTTCTCTAGCAGAGAACTCTGTGGAGAGCTTTTATTTCCAAAGGCTGTTCAGTAAAGGCAATGCAAATGTGTTTCTGTAGTTGTCTTAGAATATTTTCTGCATATTATGATCACCTAATTCACTGCAAAATATGGAATGCCATGTCCTAGACATCAGAAAGTAAATAGTTGATATTAAAAAGGAATAGTCAAGCTATATAAAAACAAGAATAATAATTTGGTTTGATCAATTATTTTCGTATTGATATCAGAGGAATTTTTTGTTTCCACTGTTGTGAATCCATTACCACTTTGCTAGTGAAAATGTGTCACTCCTCAGAATCAGGGGAGATAAGTTTAGCATTTGTTTTTAATTTTTTCATCTCTCCACGTGTGGCACTTTTTTATCATATGGCCATGATCATGACAGTTTTTTGTTTCCATATACTATTTCTTGCAGATTTCACCAAATTTCTTTTACAGACATTAAGATATTTGATTTTTTCCCTTTTACTATGTGAGTTTTATCATGTATATTTTGTTATGTTTGTTGAGTGCTCAGCAGAGGATGAATGTAAAATCCTTACAAAAGCAGGGTATAGGAGGTAATGAGTTCTTGGTATATACACAATCAGACTGTTTGATGGATTTTACTGTGTGAAAATTTATTCTTTAATAAGTGGGCTTTGAAGAACATTATGAAAGCAGAGGTTTTGTTCAACTTCTATCGTTCTATTTACTTTTTCAAAGTACTAAAATAACAAATAACAAAATAACGTGGTTCTCTGTGCTATAGCCACCTTGATTGGGGCTGTTTTAATAGAATCCAGTTAACAAAACATTGCTAAATTTGTTCAACTTTTGTTGATATTTTGCTATAACTTGAGTCTTGGTTCATGGGGCATTTAATTCACTAAATATCCAGAGAGGTAAGTGTGTTCCCACTGGAAATTCAGACCAAAGTTTGTGGTATTGATACAAGTGGCTGGGGAGGTCTGTTATTACAGTTCTGTGCAAGAGTAGTCACAGCAAAGTACTCTGTCTTCATCCAGAAGTTAAAGGGATTGTAGGCAGACAAGATGGAGAGTTTTTTACATATGCTATATGTAAATGTTTCCATCCAAAATAACTCCTTCAAGTCATCCCAAGTACCACACAACAAATCATCGACTGGATGTCCAGTGGTATGAACTGGTTTTTCACTGTGCCTTAATTGGTGAAATATGTTGAGATCTAATTTCTCTTCTAGTTCAAAAGCCCAGTGTCTAAACAATTAATGAACTTCTATTTTATCAGTATATGGATTTAATCAGTTTCTCACTACATGGCAACTTTGTTTGTACAAACAGTTTGTACTGCATCTGCAAGGTAAATTCCTTGATTATTCCTCTTACTGCTTTTGTAATTTTTTCTGAAGTAGGGTTTAGCACAGGAAGACAACATGACTGAGCGAGTGCATTGTAAGGCAGGAAAAAAAGGTTGAGTGCAAAACAGTCATATATGTAATCACCTTGATTTCTGTGCTCATTTTTGCTCCTCCTGCTGTATATTGTCCTTTGTGTGACACAGAGACCATATTAGTCTTTTATTAGAGTCACTTGCCTTTTAAGCTGTCAGAGTAGGCTGAAAAAAAAAAAAATATATATATGTCATTGTACAGTATGGGATGGGTAGATTTTTATCCTATGTCAGCATATTCATATTAGCATTTCTTGCTTGCTAATTAAAAGGAAATTCTCCCAATTAGGTCATCCAGATAAGCAGCTTGTGGAGTACAGACCAGGAGCCGACTTCTTCTATTTTGCTTTTGCTGTGCAGAAAAATAACTTATCTTGATTGTTCTGTATTATGTGAGAGAAAATTCTGGAACATGTTGCCATAACCACTGACATGGGGTCAAAGCGAGCTTGTAGGAAAATGTTGACTTCATAAGTGAAACTTTCCCCCCTTTATTATCAATATATAATTATTTCATAATTATTAGTCTGGAAAAAACCATACCACCAATTATATAGCAAATTTTCCACCAATTGACATCTAAAATATTTGAAATAGTCACTTGTTTCAAATTACTGCTTATGTTCTCTTGCTTTACAGAGGTATCTGAGGCACCACTGTTTTCACTTCTGTGGAAAAGGGTAATTAACTGCGTGTCTAACTTAGGGAGATGGCTTGATTATTCTATCTTGCAATGTTTGATTTCCATGTTAGCATACAAGGAATGCAATATCTCACATAAAATCAGCTGTGCTGCTGTCACCAGCTCTCCAGAAACGGCAGGAGATTCCCCCAGCCTCAAGGCACCAGCTGCCACTGTGCCTTGCCAAGGTTTCACTGAGCATTCAAGGGGGAACAGGCTCAGTTAACCATTAATGGCAAAAGCTCTGTGGAAAAACTGTGAAACTACTTCTTAAGCTTGAAGAGGAACTCAGTGTGCCCCTTCTCTCTGGTGCAGCTGTTTGATAATGCAGCTCAGTGGATCCCAGCGTGTGGGATTGGACTAATGCTGTGTTTAGTGACACAAAGTCTGATTCCATCATGCCAATCCAATGGAACAGCCCTCTGTTATCTGGGCTTTGGGCTGTTTCCTTGTGGAAACATACCAGCTGAAACAGGCTGGTATGCCAATTCATTTAGTGTAATGAGCCTTTTCAAGTGCTTGTTTTTGGGATCTGAAGTAATTTCGTTTACCTTTGGTGTTACTTATGGCTCAATATTTCTTCTGAAGTTGTATGAGAGTGAACAAAATCAGCCTTTTGGTATGTACAAACTCTGATAGCTCAGAAGTTGGCTTTTATGGCTGCCTATTAGCAATTTCCTGATCATACAGAAGGCCTGAGGACATGTAGTAGTTTCCTGGTCTGCGGTGGCAAATGTCATTTGTCCCAAACTATCTGGAAACTACTCTCCTCTTTGCATGTGTATTGATCTTCAAGGTCTCTTCCAACCCAAAAACTTATGCAAAAACTGGTTTGTCTTTTTCACCCACAAATTATGCAACAGTCTCTAGGATTACATATTGCAACCTCAAATTCCACCTACAGATAGAGATATGCCATCTAGTACTTTAGTCATAGAGATCCAAACCTGATTCTTCCTCAGTTTTCCAAGACAACAAAAATTACACATAAAAGTATTGCCAGGATTCAATTTTAAGCATTGAAATCTATGAGAATGGAGATTAGTTTGGTCACGACTGAATAACTTTAAGTAGAATGACATTTAAAAGTCTGTGCTCTCACTGTGCTAAATAACCTTTCAGTTGTTTTTGTGTTTTGTTTTGTTTTTAAAATGTTATTCATAACATAACAGGTTAATTTAATAGAATCTCTTTTATATCAGGACATTCTAATAGAAGCTCAAAATATGAGGAGTAGCAGTTGTAGTTTTTCTGGAAGAAACCTGTGCTATGTCACACTCTTTATTTTAGTGTATTTTCAGGGATTGCGTGATGTAAACTGGCAAGGCACTAATAACTTCTACTGTTTCTTTTTTATGACCTGTTTAGCTTTTCAAGACAAAAGGTAGTCTTTTTCATCTCTCTGTCATATCTTCCTAAGAAGAGGGGAAATTAGAGCAGGCAATTTTAATACCTTAATGTACAGTAAGGAATGCAGGAACAGGCAGAATATAAAAAAAAAAGCAATCTAAAATTCAGCATATTAAGTGCCTTGAGCTTGAAAAGGACTAAGGTGTTATAACTTAATAATATCTTTTTGGAATCATATTTTGGACTAAAAATAAGGGAGGAAATACATCTCAGATTTGTGGCAAGAGTATATTGCTCTGTGGAGAACAGTCTGTTACTTATTCATTAGACTGCATTCTGCATGGAAGTGAAAGTAGGTTCAAATTAGTATTTATGTATTATTTGGCATTTTTCTTATGATAGTTTAGATCAATACTTAAAAGAAATATTTTTTCTTGTTATTAAAATTTTCTTATAACCTTCACTAAACCCCAAAAACAAATGTTTAAAAAAAGTGAATTCTTGCCTTCATATATCTTAAATTTGTTTCAGACAGTTTTGTAGTAGCTGTAAATATCAATTAGTAATTGATCAATGAATTTTTTTTACAGTCTTTTATCAAAATGTTATGGACAGACCTTATGGCATCCAAGCTGGTTGCCTAAGAAAAGCAGTTATGGATTTGGGCAGCTCACACAGGGGACCTACTCTTCCACCTCCAGTTGGTTGGTCTGTATCAAGGCTGAATTATAGAGAGCTAGAAAAGGTAGTAAAAGAAAAACAGAATTCTAAACCCCATGGAGCAAGTGAAAATGCTCAGAAATAGGCATAAAATTTGTAAAATGTTTCAAATACAACAGTTGCAATCCCAAACATTTTGTCATAGGAAAAAATAAATATAATTTACTTTCTTGTGATGGCTTGACTATTAGATCATTTGCAGTTTAAAATTTAATTAAGAAGGCTTTTGGAGCAGTTTATGGATGAATTTTTTCCTCAGCTTGCATTTTTTGAAAAAACATTATTTCTGAATATAGATGAAATAATATAACTTTGCCTGATTCTATCAAGTGCATATATAATGGAAATAGGCAGGAATAGAAATTTAAAACATCATTCATCATAATTTCAGAAGTTACTGCAACACTATGTCATTAAATATGAGAATATAAATAGGCAAAGTGTTTGGCTTATATATGCAATTCTGAAAATTCAGCAACTAAAAGGAAAGTTTTCAAAGGATGTAAACATCTTGCCATAGCAGGAATATTGCTTTAATCTTGTGGCAGCCAGGCAGCAGAGGGACCCACACATTTATCAGCCCAGAGTTGTACTGGCACTGGGGATGGGCAGAGGGACAGTATTAGAACTGGGCTGTAAAAAAGCTGACTCCTCTAGAAGATGTTATTAAAAACTTTAAAACCAATTGAAAATAGACTTGTGTACCTTGATTCCCAGCTTTCTAGAGCTGAGACATCCCTCTTTCCTATTCACTTCCTCAACTACAAACTGAAAGTGACAGGTTAGTAAATATTAGTAAACAGTACTATTTTATTTCAGATAAACTCATCTAAGTCACTACAGATAACAACACTGAGTATATCCCTAATGAGAGATTTATCAGGCATCTGGTATTAGGAACATTTTAATAATGGAATTTCAGTTGCCATAATTTTGAATAAAAATAGCTGCATAATTTTAGGCTGTATATTTTAAAAACATTTCCTCTTGGAAAGGGTTGTGAGGTGTTGTACAGCTGCCCAGGGAAATGGTGGCATCCCCATCCTTGTAAGTGTTCAAAAGAAGTGTAAAATTGACACTTGGGGACAAGGTTAACTGGTGAACATGGCAGTGCTTGGTTAACAGCTGGTCTTGTTGATCTCAAAGGGTTTGCCAACCTAAATGATTCTATGATTCAGGAGTAACTTATTGTACTACTCTGCCTACTCTGTCCCTTGTTATGCAAAAACTCATATGATGGAGTACTTAAAGTGTAATTTCTGTTTTGTTGTTTCACCCTACTTGATCCACTCTTTGACAGTAAGAAGAGAATCAAGTCCCTAAGCTGCTGTGGAGAGGATACAGTGATGTTCTGTAGATCAAGAAGGCAATTTTATATGACAACATAAATTTTTACTATGGGTGTGCACTCAGTTGTGCCACCAAGACTGAGTTCCCTTTAGACTTCATCCAAAAATGTGGAAAACATAAAAGAAATATTTATTGGAGTCCATACTGTGTTAGAAAAACTGCAAAGATGCAAAGTGCCTGCAGTTAAGAGTTCATTTACTATTGACTTTATTATGCATTTAATGATAGTAGCATTCAAAGGAAATGAATTATCAAAGATATTCATATGCATGTAGAAGGGAATAAAGATGAGAGGCAGGAATATTATTAAGTGAAAAGGTTTGAAATTAATAAGGAAAAAGTGAAAAACATGCTGAAAAATTATTCTACAACTGTTACATAAATAGTTAATAAATAATAAATAAATTACATTAATAAATTCAAAGGTCTTATTTCATTTGATATCAAACTGGATGGCTGTTAAACTTGAAGTATTTTAGGATAGAAACTGGAAAAAATGTCAGAGGATGAACCAAAACTTTATGATTAAAAAGAACTCTAGCTCTTTTATTTAGGTTTAAAAGATGATAGCTTAGAAGGCTCTAGAAATATATTTTAGGACTTCATTAATTAATGAAGCTAAATTGAGATTATTTTCATTCTTGCATATTAGAAGCATTTAAATCTAACCTGGCTTGACCCATTTATTATAAATTCTCATGTTACTTTTTTAGGTGTTGTGCAGTGTATCAAGTATTTGATAGAAGGTTATGGATGTAGTTTTAGATATGATAAAATTAGGTGACTTGTGAAACCTTATTCACTTTAGGTTGTCTGCCCAAGGCCAGAATTTAAATTTATGGAAACTGTGTTGGCTATTTCCATCATCCTAAGCACAAGTTTATTAAGTCCTAGAGTATTACTAATTGTTAATCGATTTCAATTTTGTTTGATAAATTTCCTTTTTCAGGAGGTACTCACTTCTTATTCCCTTTCTTTTGCTTTGCAAATGTATTTTTAATTGGCAACCTTATGAACTGTGTTAAAACATCCTTGTAGTATAAGCAGTTAATATCTCATCATTTTCTCAATAAATCAGTCAATCTATCCCATTTATTTCATGTAACATCGTCATTTGCTGTAGTTTAAACAACTGATTTCATTATGTGGGAGCCATTTGTTCATGCATAGCACACAATGACACTCTCTGAGCTATGCAGTGCAGAGGAAGTAAGGAAGAATCTAAATATTTTAGAGGTCTGTAGTATCTCTGCAATAGCAATCGATCATTAGTGACCATGTATTTCCTTTCATGACTGCTTAGTCCAGGACAGATCTTAAAAGTCTGAGGATAACTTAAAATACTGTTATTTACAGGGCTGTGACTGGCCCAAATTGCAGTTTCACAAACTGGAGTTTGCTGCATCATGACTGTCACGCTTCTGAGTCACATCTTTGGATGTTACCACATGGGAGTGACTGAGTGATTTTTAGGAATTTTGTTTCTAGGCATGCAAACTGATTCTGTGATATTTTGTGCCCCTTAAGTTATCAGTAGATCAGCAGGTTCCAAACAGAGGAAAATTTAGGCTAACTAGGTCAATCTACCATTTTTTTAAAGTACTAATTTTATATGATGTTAAACCAAAAATCCCAGTAAAATAATTTAAAAAATGAGGAAAAACATGAGTAAGGGGAAATGCTGATAGGACCTAAACTTTCCAGTGGTGATTTTATGGTTTGCCTGTTGGTTCAGCCATTCTGTGCTCTCCTAAAGGCTGGTGCTTCCCAGGGTTTGATTTACAGAATAACTTAGACAGTCTCTGGGTGTGGTGGTGTTGCCATCACCTGTCTCTCATCTTGAGCCCCGGACTTTGCAAATTCATTGTTTCTGACCTCACTAGACACAAACTGTACAGTATATATGTGAAGCCAATTGAGTGCTAATCTGGTTTTGCTTACTCTCTTTCAAGAAAAAGGTTCTATCCCAGTATGGGCTATTTCCTTAAGAGCTGGACTCATGTGGGACCCTTCCAACTCAGAATATTTTCTGATTCTTTCCAAACTGCAGCTCAGTTCATCACACTCAATAGTGTCACAGTTACTGTCCCATTAAGATTAATTTTTTATTCTGTTTTCAAGAGTTTTCTCTAACCTCATTGCAGATAAATGGAAAATTATTTGATATCCAACTTAAAATTAATGATTTTACATGAGCATTATACTTACTTCCAATAAGTCTTTACCCTACCATTGTTACTAATGACAGCTAGATCAAAAATGGAAGACTTTTTCAGTTCATCTGGTTTATGTCTTATTATTTCACACAGCAGCAAAGGAGGGAAAAACATTTGGAAAAAAAATGAGTTTGTAAAATCACAAAATTTGACAGAATGAGCCAGGGGTGGATGTAATGTTTGATGCTGCTTTTAATTCTCTTTTTAACTGACTAGATGTAAATGTGAAAATATCTCATTAAAGAAATGCACAGTAAGTCGTTAGCAAATAAAGTACACCAGAATACAAATTCACTAAGTCTTCCTTCTTAAGTTCTTGTTTTCCTTTGTCCTTTTTGCCATGATGAGTACAGAAAGGAAAACCCTAATTAAAGCTGAAATTGTGTGAAGTTTTCAAAATGTCTTTCCATACAATCTGTAATGTTGTTAGAATTCTGCTAGCGAATTTAATAATAACTATCTTAGGTAAAGGCTATCCTGATTTTATTTTTTAACAGGATCTCACTATGACTAATAGATGTTAAAGATTGTCTCTAATACTTCCTAAAGCTTTAAGGTCCCCAGTTTGACAAAAGTGCTTACAAAATTTAGGTAATTTTTCAATCTTTGTTTTATGGAGAAAAGAAAGGATCTAGTTTTAGCCAGTAAATGCAAAATTGCAGCTGTCTTCAATGGTGCAATTAAAATTTATTTTGAATTCTGATGACAGTAATCAATAAAATAAAATAATTTACTTTTTTTTGGTGCAATGACTAGAAATAACTGAAAAAGGAGGTTCTATCCTTAGAAAAAAATCTAATTTCCAATGAACAGTGTAAATCTGTCACAAACTCTTCTGGCAAAAAAACTTGGAAATATCACTGTAACTTTACAGAGATTGATAGGTAAACTTGGTAAAAGGGATGCTCCAGAAGGCATAATGCAGAGGAGAGAACCAAGTTGGGAAGAAATCACATTATGATGTAACAAAATATAAAAAGAAAAGTAATTCAAATTATTATGGAAAAATTGTTGGTTTGAATATTTGATTTCTCGATTTTGTTGTTATGAGGAACTAGAGATACTTGTGCAGATTTGATTTTTTTGGAGACATTTGTGGAGAACACTCTTAATATTTTTTCTCTAGAGGATAAAGTAATTACAAGTTGTTTCTGCCTAATGATAGAGGATAAAGGACATCAGTAATGAAATATTAGCCAAAGGGGACCAAAAATATTTCTTGAAGATCACCTCATTAGCTAGTTTCTAAAATATGTTCACCAGAGTGAAATTGCAGCAGGTGATTGGCTGTAGTGACAAACATCTGCTGTCTTAGCTCCTAAAGGGCTTTGGGGAGTGGGTAAAGACAAACAGTTCTTATTTAATCAGGTTATATATAACCTGAGAGACACTTCTTGTCATCTGTGGTCTTGTCACAATCTGCTGTTACTCCTTAAAAATTACTTATGGGGTTAAGTTTCTCTTTAAAGTTGCACGATCTTTTAGTTTAAGAATTAGTTCCTTCTGCTTTGCAATGATTACAAGTGTGAGAGCTGCTGATCATCAAACAAAACCCAACCAACCAGCCAAACCTGTCTGTACTCCAGAAAAACACCTGAGGGACTGAGCAGTCCCATCTTAGAAACAAAGAAACGTGGTGACTCCAGAGGACTATGCAGATGAGTGAAACTTAGCTGAAGTTTTAAATCTGTTCATAATTCATGATAATGAAAAGGAGGTAACTACATTGGATATCCTGTGTTTTCTGTGCATGAGCAGAATCTGTGATTCTCTTAGCTCTGAATAGCTTTGTGCTTGTTTAGCTGCTAATATAAAGAAAACCCTGCCTTTAAAGTGGTTGAAAAACTCAAGAAATTATCTGGAAGAGGGTTCTCAAGAGTTAAACATGAAGTTACAAAAAAGTAGTTTTAGTTGACTTTGAGGGAAGTGATGTACATTTAACTGAAAGAACTAATTTGACGCTGCATGATTTTTTCAATGCTAGTAAAATGGCTGTCCTTTTTTAGCTAATGAAGAAGGCAGATCTTAAAGAATTTGAAGTTCAAACATAAAAAAGAGTAAAATGTTTCATAGTGTCTGCATGTTTCTAAAATTAGGAGCTCTGAATAGTCCTCAAATCAGTGAGATGCTACTCTGATAAGTAGTGACTAATCTTTTAAGTACCTCATAGCTAAATAACAGCTTTGATTTGAACTCAGTCATCTCCTTCATCCCCAGAACAGCGTTTTCAGTGCTGTTTGCATATGCAGTCATAGTTTCAATATGGCATTTTTGAAAGCAGGTTCTTACCCAGCTCTCCTTGGTTTGAACTGATACTGACTCAGTTCCACTCTCAGCAGTATCACAGTTCTTCTGATGCTGCTGATGTTCCAACTGATGCTGCTGTTCCAGGAAGGATGTGCTTCCACAAGACTCTTCTTGCCACACACTGCCTCTTTTAGCTTGTTTTCTGTGACTGTGGGGGGTTTGGTTTTGTTTTAATTTTCTTTTTTAGGAGACTGGGAAGGGCCAATTAGAAGGCCAAAGCAATAAAACTGAAGGTAAGGGAGATTAAACTGGAGCAATGTTCATGGAAAGGAAATGAACTAACTCAGCAGCACAGAGCCAGCTCACTGTTGTTCTGCTTGTGAATAATGCATTACTCCATCAAGAAGGTTGCTCCTACTCAGCTCATACTGAGTGGCAATACTGTATTAGCTACAATTTCAAACATGTCCAATGAACACAGAAATGTAAGAGAAATATTTTTTCTTGTCTCCATGTGCAGCCTGTAGCCCTGGGGAGTGTTTGATGTGATGCAGCACCACAGCTTGTGTTTGACTGGAGTGCAGGCTGTGCCTGAGTGCCAAATGCACTGCATGCACTTCAGCGAGGATGTCTAGGAGAACAAGCCTTGCTATTACTGACTGAGGACATGCACAAAAAGAAAAGTCTCTATTTTGAAGAAGAAACTGGAGTATTAACAACTGCTGTTAGCTACAGGTATTGCCAGTGCCATCATGGAAATTATCAATTAATTTGGCTGAGTTTAGTTGGGGATGTACTGGTATAACTACCTATTGTGAAATACTGCAGTAGACAGAGATACTTCATTTGACACCCATAGATGACCTGGATCATAGGGCACGGAGGAATCCTGTCATTTGTTTAGTTCAAGCTGGGGATTGTGCTGTAATTCCCAGGCATCCAGGTTTCTTTTTTTTTCTGAGCACTGGCTGGGAGAGAAGAAGGATTTGGAAGGCAGTCTCAATATTCACCCCATATGGAATTAAAACTGGTTCAGAAGCAGAGCTGTGGATGCTTGAAAGTGCTTCCAACTTTCCCACTGTAGATCTAGTTAAAAAGACCACACAAAACCAACAACAAACATAAGGGGCCAATAGAGATAATGTGATTTCAAAAGTAAGGTGATAGATTTGGGAAGACTTGTTTTGGGGGGCATAAGATGTAGAACCATTTGAACTATATGTAATTATAATAGGATTGTCACAAAGAAAGCTACTTATGAAAATTAAGAAGTCTTAAAAGATTTGATTTTCAGCTCATTAAAATTCAATTAGACCACTTGTCAGCAGAAAAAATTCAGCTTGAGATCCTTGAGAAGTTGAAGATCTCCTTGAAATTCTGTGACAAACAGCTACCATTCCTCATTAGCCAGGTGACGGATTAATTAATCATGGCAACCCAACTGGATATTGCAACACTTTCATACAGAAGAAAAAAAATCCAGTGTTAGTATCAGTAAAATTTTGAATGCTGGCACTAAAGAAGAGTAGTATTTTGTTGTCAGGTAACAATTACCAGAGGTTTCATTGTTATCGCACTTTTACCAGATTTGCACCTGTGCAAAAACCGTGATTTAAGAGCCACTACATTTCTAATTGCAGACATTATTGCACTTAAAGAGAATGTTCAAATATTTATGCATCAAGTGGCTGCATAAAATCTGATCATTATACTTGGAGATCTTTCTTTCTATACTACTGTTTCATTTTCTTCACAGAGTTAAATATTACTATATTTGTAGCTACACAGTAAACTGAGAGACATTTGTAGATAACAGTCATTGAGAGATTAATTTAGGAATTGACACCTAAGAAAAAACGTTTCTATTGATTTGAGATCATACTTTTGGGAGCACATTTAAACCACCTTTAAAAAAATCACGTGAGTTGTAGCTTAGTCTTCTCAGAATGGAAATGAACAACGTATCACAATGACACCAATTGACATAATGAAACAAAATACAAGTTAAATGAATAAAAGTCCTTTTAGGAATTGGTAAAAGTACCAATGATAGGGTAGTATTGCAAATAATAATAATATATATGTGCAATGGAAATAAATATTTAATCAGATTATGTCACTCTGAACAGTCCTTCTTCTCTCCACTTTCCCTTGACTTAATGACCTGAACCTTGACAAGTCTTTTCTTGTAAACCAGGAACCGACAAAACCAGTGAGAATTATCTTTCTTGTGAATTCTTTATGAGGAGAAACCATTTGATTGTAATACTTCAGGGCTTGGCCAAGTGTGAGGAGCAGAGCTCAGTTAGCTCAGTCGGCGGTACCTGCTGGTATTAACAGAAATGGATTGTGACCATTAGAATAAAAATAAAAATGTTAGATATTGATGGTAATACTTTTAGAGCAAGTTTACAGGGATTGAGAAAGGTACAGTAAAGTCCCACATTGCCAGAGGTGTGATCAATAACGTTTTCTTTCTTAACATTTACTTTACCCTTGCGAAAAGTGGTCTCAGTACAGATTGATGCCTGAGATTGCTCATAGCAAGTTTTTTGAGCAGACTTGAGCATTGTATGCCTTAAAGAATATTGTTTAAGCATGAAGTATAAATCAGCCTTTCTGTGACACAGATTTAAAGTGTCTTTCTGATCTATTTATGCTATTTATTATGTGTCTGTGTGTGCTTGTAGCCTTCCCACCATTTCAGCTAATGAATGCTACAGTTCAGAGGGAGTCATGTTAGTATCCCAAGTCCTTCATGAACTGCATACTATTTTCTTCTGACCTGCTGTTGTAGATTAAAAGGTGCCCAAGCACCTTTGAGGAATGATAGTTGAGCTTCTCTGCTTTCCAGTCTTTGGGCATCCTGTTTTCATTCTCTTCAACATAATAATTCATCAATGTATCAGTAGAAAGACTCAAGGATTAATTTACATAAGTTCTCTTATACTTAAAGCAAAGTTGTGGGGCTTTTATTATTTCACTGTTTTGGTCCCAGAGGAGATATGATTTAAATGTTTTGGGCTTAGTACAGTTATGATAATAACTTAGTAACTTTCTTAAAAAAATTCTCATTCTGACAGGCTTCAGTTAATTCAAGTTTGTTTGCTTTAGAAAAAGGTTTTTCTTTGCTAAGTCACCAACTCTAGAGGGATTTAAAGGACATATAGATGTGGTGCTTAAGGACATGGTTTAGTGGTGGATCTGGCAGTGTTATGTTAGTGGGTGGACTTGATGATCTCATAGATCTTTTCAAACATATAATTCTATTCATATGGACCTGCCAGTCAAATGCTGGTTTTTACACCTCCACATATCAGGTAGCTCTTAGGCAGATATTTAATGCAAAGGGTAAGCTAACCTTTCCAACCAAATAGAAACAAACAAAAAAAAAAGAAAATTATTATGTTTCAACAACTGACACACTGTATGTATGGTCTTATCTTTTTCCTGATTCCTCCAAAAGTATGCAAGACTTCACAGTTGTTTTTCACACTCATAGTTGCATAAATGTTAATCTCCTTCATATATTTACTCGCAGCCAACTCCACCGTTCATGTCTTAGACACTTTAGGGGGTTAGGAAAAGAGAAAACACCCCCAAAATGCTAGAAAATTAATTGAAACAAGCAGCTTTATCATTTTTATCCAGATACAGCATGCACATTTCTAAAAGGATAATTGAGAGAGGAAAGGAATGAGACTGCTAGGGCTCTATTGATGGGTACTTCTTTGCCCACAGTTATTCTGTTCATCATAATCCCTCAAAAGAAATATGCCCTTGTAACAAGTATTGGCTCATGTATTATTCTGTGTAATTTAAAGAGGGTTCATCTATTCTCTACATCTGGACTCAGCGTGCAGCCCCTCTGCTCTAAAGTGCCTGGCTTACTCTGAGCCTGTTTACAGTGCATCTGACATTTTGAACTGCAGAATGTGACAAGCTGACAGTGCCTCTGATTATAAAATCAGCTCATCTGCTGATATTAGGAAAGAGCAAGATGATGCATGAAATAGGTTTTAAATAGTTCATACCATGTTCCAAAATATGCACATTTCAACTACTTTAAGAAGAAAGGATAGACAGTATGTTGCTTTAGATGATTTTATGTATTTATTTGGCTTGGAGACTATGCTATATTACTATTTATTCTTATAATGTACAGTGGGCACTGAAGCCAAGCCACTTCTTTAAAAGTTAATGCAATGCCACGTTTTCAAAAGTTCACCACCTGCAGTTATGACCAATAGCTCAGCTCTAAGTGTCTGAGTAGCAACTTAACCACAAGCTTGCACTGGAATAGCACCAGTGCCTCCCATTATGATACCAGTTGCCAGTTGTCAAGAGTTCAATATATGCTGCCCAAAATATTTTGAAAATTTGGAGACTGTAGCCTAAGTAATTAATTAAATCACTGCTTATATTGATTACAGACATTGTGAAAGCAATGGTATCTTTCTGCCAGCTTTGGTATGTAAAATGTAGAATTAAAAGTGATATTCAAAGGAGGTGGTGTGTTTCAAAGGAAAGTAAGAAATGGAAATATTTTTGCAATACAACTTCCATTCATTTGTCTTGTAGGCTGGATTTAGAAATTCTATTATATATCTAGTCTCTCTATATTTATTTTTATAATATTTCAGAGATATTGAGAAGTGTTTCACCTCACATCCAGAAAATGCCTGCAGTAAAAGTTTAATATGCTAATACATAATGCTACCACAATAAAAATGTTTAAATGACATTAAGAATCTGGCTAAAATCCATAGTAGAAGGAACTATTGAGCTGGGTTGGTCAGTGTTAACTGTTTCAAGCCTATACTGTAAATGTAACTCCTTACAATTTATTGCTTTGTGCCAGCCTTCACAAAGAACCCACTCTAAGTAGAATGTGGCAGGTACTCTGTAAAGTGCAGCAACTGCATGCAGTTGTGATTGCTGAGATACAGCTCTGGGTGTCTGACAAGCACTGAATCTATTGAATAGATTGAATTAATTAATATCTGAATTATTTAACATCTAAATCTGTCATATAGGCCTTGGCATCACATCTTGATTATTGTGTCTTCATTTTCTCTGGTTGATAAACACAATTCTCCCCGATTCCTGTCTGTTCAGAGTGATGTCTCAGGATTTTCTTGCTCCTTGTTTTAGCAAAGATTAGAAGCATCTAAGTTTCTGGATCTAGGGATTCTTTTTCTATTAATTTTATTTTGTTATGATTTTCTTTTTTCTTAAAGTGTGTGAGTATATATGTGTGTGTATGTGTGTAAATATTTCTGAACCATGCTGCTCTTTTGGTTTTTTCAGACACTATGTTTTTCCCAAGTAGTTTTCAGAGATAAACCTCATTGACAAAGTGATAAAATTTGCCTCTGGTCACCAGCAAGACTTGCTAAGAATATATGAAAGGATTTAGGCAGCTCTGCTATAGGCAAGATGAAAGTAAAATGAACCCAGTTTTCTCTGGACAAAGAAATATCTGGATCAACTCTTTTGAAGAAATACAATGTTGAAATAAAAACAACCCAACTCTTACTAAAACTTTTCTTATGAACAGGCCATGCCATGCATTGGTGGCATTGGATATTTGGTTCTAGGTCATATGACAAAGAATAAATATTAATTAATTAGTTAATTAATATGTGTAGTAAACCAAATTAGCCCTCATTTTTACTTAGCACTCCAAGGGCACGTATGCCAAGTGTTTTGAGAAAGAGTTCCTCAGAATCCACATACTAAGGGCAGAAACTGCCACATACCAGAATCTAAACTGTAGTAATAAATAAAACTTGAAGATTGAAGTATTCCTATAGGTAAAGAGCTGAGAAGTCCCGATGAATTATTTAACTTCCCTGCTTGGATTTGTCTTTAAATCAGAATATCTATATTAGTGTGTGGATTTGTGTGTTTGTTTGTTCCATTTCAGCAATTTTGTTAATATTATTGTATTTTTTTCTATTTAAAAAATTGATTTAGCTCTGTGCTGGTAAGCACACCCTTTCGTTATGACCCTGGCCATGTTTGTGAATTGAAAAATCATACTCAAGTGAATAAACTGTTCAGATTAGCACTTTATTAACATAAAGCTTAGTTTTCAAAAAGATTTTTAGGAAAAAAAATTAGTGGAAGATATCATAGTGTTTTGATTAAAGTGAAGGTTCTTTGAGCTTTACAGTCACGGAATCTCACATATGGAAATTGCAGTTTGTCTTAATCTGCTTTCAGAAGACTGGTGCAAATATTAAAAAGTAATGAAGTAACAAGATTGTTTGTTAATGCCACATAAAAGTGCTAATTATGCTTCATTTCCTGCCTACTGCTAAACCCAAGAGACATTGCCTAAGAAATTGTTAAATAAGTTGCCTCACTTGAAATTGAAATAGTGCTGCAGTGCTTGATGGATTTGCGTTTAAGGAGTCGTGTGGCACGTAGGGTCTTTCAAAGTGTGGCAAATGAAGCACAACTGCCAAGAAACTTGCTTAATTCACAGAAAGTTTATTATTGTCCTATTTGTGATTCCAGCTATCTCACTAAAGAGGAAAGGGCTTCATTCTTAATCACCCTTTTGCTGCAAATCCAGTATGTAGCACTGTATGATACTGCAATTACATGTAAATTGTTTTATTAGGGCTTTAATATGTCAGGACCATAATGATGATTTTTTCTCCAGAAAGTATACTTGAAATATACCCCTCTATGTCACACTGGCTGTGAATACTTCTGAAATTTTTTACTTTGCCTCTCTAACATCTGTTTATTCTGTGTTAGGGACAGGTGCAATGTGAAAGAATCTGCAGAAATATGATGACAATTGAAGCCTTGGGGGTAAAATTAGTTCACCTTTTGCTGGTTTTCTATTGTAAATCTATTCTTCCTTTCTAGGATAAAATATGGAATTAAAAAATGCTATTGCACTTGATCCTTACTCTGAACATATATATATGTAGACTGTATAGAAGTTAACAGTTAAACCTTTCATCTGTAATAGTTCAAAAGTTAATGTTATCTTTTCTCAAAGATACAACACAAGCTAAATGTTATAATCTTCAGGGGTTTTTATGTTCCAGTTAAATGATGGTTGTGGTGAGAAGGAAATCTGAATAACATTTACAGTTAGGGATCCCAATGGCTCTTCTATGTGATTTTGTTTTAATGTAATCTCTAAACATAGAAGAAAGAGCTCTACGATACTGAGAGAAAGTATGTAGAAAATACGAGAGTGTTCATAATTATGTGAGAGTCTGGACACATGCATTTCTGATCCTGACTTTATAATTAAAGAAGCTCCAGGAAAATTTCATCACATATCTCACACACATTTGTTTGAAGAGCAGCTTGCTTTTGGAGAGTGGAAACATCCCTATGGAGCCTGGGTATCATGCAACTGTGGAGTAAAGCTCCTTGTAACCTCCTGTAATTCAAACCTTATGGGTGGGCAGGAAGGGTGTAGTACCTCTCACCTGATGTGATGTTGTAATGGGTCATTGTTTTGAGTTTAAATAGCACAGTTTGTAGGGTAGGATTGTTATTTGGACAGCTTCATTTCTATCTTGTTACAGAGCTATTAAGGAATGACTGCAGGGAGCTGGCTTGGAGTGTGGAAAATGCTGCTCAGCTTCTTGGGGCAGTACTTACTGAGGGCTCTCCAAGGGCACCAGCTGGGGGAGGATAGTGCCAGGCACGGGGAGACAAACAAGAAAGGGCTCCAGTGCCTTGGGATAAATGGCAAATTCTCCTGCATCCGGCAAAGTCAAATGCAATGCAAGCATTTGCACTTGCAAATGCAAGTGCAGGCAGCTCACATGAAATATAAGGCTTGTGCCTATAGGAAATTACAAAAATCTTCACAGTGCTCTGTATAAGAATAAGGTGCTTCATGCATTATGTGGAAATGTTGTTTCTGATTAACAAAGAAAACAAATTTAGTACGAAAACCTTTGCAAACATAAGATGAGTTTGTGCTGAGTGTAGAGGCTACATTATTCAGTCTATGCCCTGGTCCAAGAAAAAGCAGGGAATTAAATTAGTACCTGGAAAACATTTGTATCCTGTGATTTGTGTAAATATATGTCCTGGTTTAGGGCAAATTAGGGGAAAATCTCAGGAAGGAGGCCCCCAACAAAACAAACCCCCACGACTCCTCGTCCTACCACCAGGTTGGGGAAGAATTTCCTCAGAGGAAAAGGGGAAAAAACCTGTTTATTTAGCAAACAAAGAAAGAAAGAAAGAAAAAAAAAGAAAAAAAATTAACAAAAACCCTCCCCAACACAAGAAAAAACAGCCACAGATGACAAAAGAAACTCTTTCACCAGTCTGAGAGGATGAACAAACTCAGAAAGTGTCTGGCACTGGGGAGGGCTGAACACTTGTCACTAAATGCAGACTCGGGGGCTCCGCGATGTCCCCAGGTCCCGGCCCAGAACAGGCTCGGATGGTGTTCCTAGCTAAACTAACTGATAAGGAAAAATGCAAAGCAAAGCAGCAGCAGCAGCAGCAGCAGCAGCAGCAGCAGCAGCAGCTAAGCCCAGACGATGGGGGACAAAACAAACCTTCACCTTCAGAGTCAATTCTGAAAGCACCGAACATAACTCCAGCCATGAACAGCACACACGACTGGGGATACAAAGCATCGTAACCTCACCCCAGGACATATATTATGTTCTATTGCTGATGTTTAAAGAATTCCTATTATACAAATAGATTTGGCTTTTAAAAATAATTTATGCCTAGAGCTAGCCATGATACTGAACAAGTGACCTATTACTAGGAGAAGTTTCTTTTTAAGGAATAATCAACACTCAGGCTGTGACAATATGCATTGTCTTTATAATAGACATTTATAATAGTAGAAGTTTCTGATTAGCCATTCAGTGACTATAATGACCCAAAATATATTGCCATTTTTACATGGAGGAGGCAATAATGCCTACTATGGGAAGAGCAGTAAAACACATTTATTGGCTCCTTGATGAAGACTGCGTTGAATAAAAACATGTATAACCCTCCTAGCTTCACCTCTGCAAATTGTTAACTACACAATTGCTGAGAATATGAGAAAGGGAAACAATGAGCTCTCAGATAACCAAAGAGGAAAAAAGTGCATGATTCTAAAGTCATCAGTGTCTGTTATGGCAAAATATTTGAAGTAGAAAGTAAAGCCTCCATGGGCCTATTGCTCCAACAAAGTAATTTGTTGATCATAATGTCCCATGTTTCTTTTAATTTATCTGTGGATACATAGTAAAACCAGATTTTCATAGGAGCTAGGCAAAGAATTCTGAGTTTACAGAATTTGTTTACTTCATTGGTTTATTTATAGTTTCCATTCAGAATGCTATATTGTATTGAGAAATACATCTATTCTGGGAGATTTAGCATAACCAAAATTTATAAAATCCTTATTAGTTTAGGGAATTTTTTAGCTGTAGATTCTTCTATATGCACAACAGCATATGATGTGTTTTATTTGAAGCTAAGCAAAGGCGCATTAAGGATATGGCTTTACTGCCATTGTTTAACTTTTAATGAAATTTGAACTAATTTTGTTTTTAAATGGTGACCATGCAGTAGTAAAATGGAATGGTGATACAATGCATTTCTTACCTCTCCTGTATACTCTGATATCTTTTTCATTTGCCGTTAGCATCATTATATTTGTTATAATAGGAGTGCATTTATTTATTGTACTCAAGAGTCTAGTTGTATTGCAAAGTAAACACTGCCTAAGAAATCATTTGAGAATACTTGCTGATCATGAAATAATTGTGTATAAGCTGCTTCAGCTTTTCTACTTGAAATCCTCTTCATTGTGAAATGAAATACAAGTTTGTTTCTCAATATATTTTCCTTACCATGTCTTGCAAGCCCTTCTCTCTGGCACTTATAATATCATTACTGCATGACAATGCAATGGTTATATTATTTCCTCAAACTGCTCTTACAACCTGGATATAAATTGATAGACATGGTATGTGACAAATAGACTATATAAGGAGCTCATTCACCTTTGACACTCTTTAAAAAGGAAAGGCTTTCCATCTCAAAAGTGACTGTAAGTAGTTTATTTACACTGCTTGTATTGCAATAACATCCTTTGCCAGAAGACCAAGATATAATTTTTATACTAAGCATAGTTTGGAAAGGATTGTAAACTCTGAATAGATTTATAAATCTAGATTTTAACCTTTTCAATATTCTGCTTTTTGGTTGGTTGCTGAGCCTGAGCTACCTCTTCCCAGGTTACTGATGCTGTTAATAGGAGAGAATAGGAATGGCTAATGAGTCAAACTGTGGGACACTGAAAAGGTCAGAGCAGTACACTTTACTATTATCTTCCACAGAATATATGAGGCATTAAAATTCTGATTCTGTGGTCTTGTGACAAAGAATATAATGAGAGCCATAAATAATAAACAGCACAACATTAATCTCTTTTTGTGATAATGATTGTAACAAGCATAAGAGGAATAAAATTCTCAACTCATTCTCACTGTACTAAGAAGACGTTTCCTTAGATGTCTGTTTTGGATATCTGTAATTGTTAAAAAGAAGAAAGGGATTTTAAAGTATAATTGGATCCAGCAAGGATCTTATATGTGCTATCTTCCATGGACATACTCTTCTAAAAGGTAACATTTTTGCATGAGAGGCATTTCTGCATAAATGTGGATACTTCCAATAACATGAATAAAAATGAGAGTGCAAAAAGGTTTGTAAATCTGAAACATAGTCATTGCCATCCCTTTATAAAACTATCTACAGATGCAGATAATTAAATGCTATTGACATGTTGTTTGTATCTGGCTTAAGTTTTATAACTGCAGGCAGTACAGACATCATTTTTGATGTTCATGAGGATTCCTAACTCCTTGGCTCTGAAAATGCAGGAAGGGTTTATCACACCATGGCTAAGTGTTCTTACAAGGAGAAGTTGTGGCCTGATTTGCTTAATGTCTCATTTTAAGGCACTGCTGTTTTCGGAATAATTTTCCACTTCACAATGTACACAGTACAACAGGAAGTTCATCTGCCATATCCAGATGTCCTTTCAAAATCTCTTTCTGCTATTTATTAAGATTGGTATAACTATACAGGAGCAGCTTATTAAAGAAGAAATTATTAATCTTCAGGAATCCTGTGATTGAGTTACTGAAAACTGTAAGAAAATCAAGATCAATTGTCAAAACTTCAACTTGCCATCCTTTAACTACTGATTTCTCTTAGAGTGCTCCCAAGAAACTCTACTTGTTTTCATCATGCTGTTACCAAGACTGAGATTAACATTTAGCTTTTACTGTTGATATAAATGTTTGAATTTTAGTGAATTACATACATGAAGCCAACGCATAATGATGGTAGATTAAAAAAAAAAAAATCCTTCAGGTGGAAGTAAATCCAGGAGGCATGAAGAAAACACCTTTTCTAACTGCCAATGAGATACAAAATCCATTTCCACACTTAAATACTCAGTGGTAGAATCTTGGTAGTGCTACCACATTATATAAAAATCAGAAGCTTCTTTTCTTGTAAAATTCTGAGTAATGTACAGGATCAAGAACTACAAATCAGCTTTATACCCACCAGTATTTTCTACACATCTCCAATTGTATTTTAGACATCTCCAAGGCCATTACTTTTCTGTAACAGGATTATAATTTTTCTCACAGACCTGTCAAATAATCTAGTAAACACACCTATACTAATCTAAATCTATTCTCTCTGTATTGCTGGTTCTCTTTCAGATTGGTTTTGTAGATCAGATTCCTCCTGTAGCCTCTATTTGGCATTAGAAAGGATTTCTGAGGTCACTTGGTGTTTTTTCCTGAAGCTTCAAAATAATTCTTAGTTATTTCACATTTTTATTGTTCCTATTATTGGCTCACTCATGTTAGATAGTCTGATGTCATCTAAATCTACCTGTTGTGAGAGGCCTCAGGAAGCTGGACCTAGTTCTCCATCCCAAAGCACTCTGACTCCAGCCATATGAGTAGTGTGGGACATTGGGCCCTTTGGTGTGATATCATTTATAAACCCTCATGAAGGGGAAGAAATACATGCAATTAGAAAATGAAATATCTGCCTTTGGGAGTGTTGGGCTGAGACTTTTCCTGAAAAGCATCTGGGTATTTGGCCTGTAGTGATTATCCATGGCATCTATGGAAAAGACCTTTATGGATTATTCTGGATTGCTGAGCTATTTTGAGGATTGAGGTGAAATTCCAGCTGGAAACCTTACATGTGCATATTTATTCTTTCTTAATGATAGTGAAGCAGTTAAAATTTCTACTATTGTCAAAATAATGCATTTTTCTTTCAAAGAGCATTAGAAAGAAAGGGCCAATTAAATTTTTGTGCATTATTTTGTATATTATGTAGGTCTCAAAATGCTTCTAAAAACCGCAGACTCTAGCATAATTGTGCTTCCTGAAAAGATTAAGTCTGAAAAATGAAAGATCTGCTAACAGATGTGTCTGTGCTGTAAGTGTGCTGCTTTGAGAGTGCACATGCTTCAATTTCTGAGTGTTGCTAGGGAACAGTGAGGATGGAGTGTGCCTCTCTGTGACTGGCATTTTCTAATTAGTAAATAATAAATGTTTAAAAAAAGTTAAACTGTCCATGTTAGAATTGCTTTGGAGTTGGGATTGGGTGGATGTGGGCTGCCAGTCAGCAGATATCCTGTGTTCCCTTAAACCTCTCCTGGAATCAGGCCAGGAAGGTCAAAGAAGAGAAAGATTGAACTCTGTTATACTGGGCTGACTGAGTCAAGGCTAAGAAGTTTCTAGTTAAATCAATAGCAACTACTTTAGCAGCCAAATAGCTCCAGGCATCCCTTTAAACTGATAATTATATTTGTTAGCTGCTTTCTTCTTGCCCTTACCAGGATCTGTATGGCTCGTTTGGAGCCAGAGGGAAGCTGGCTGGTGAAAGGTAGCAAAAAAACATTTAGGGAGAACATTTTATATATAATGTCACTGTCCTTGGTGCATCCATTGTGCAAGGCAGAAGTAAAAGATCACATTGCTGCCATATAGCAGAGAGACAAACTTTGGAAAGGAGGAGATAAGGAAGTGATCTAGAGAAAACACCAAGGGACAGGATCAGAGTGATTTCCTGCCTCACTCTTAGGTGTGCTGGGGCTTACAGTAAGAAGGATTTGATTTTCAAATATTTCAGTATATAGGACTTTTTCTAGTACATCAAATGAACACAGGTCATGTTGCAGAATATTATATGTCCGGTCTGAATAGCAAAAAATCCCTGGATAGACTTTGAATTTCCAAAACATGAAGGGGGCTTTATCAAAATGAAAATTAGTTAAAGAAATGTCTGAAGTTCAGCTGTTCATTGTTCACTGCATTAAATATGAAGTGGTCTTGCCAAGGCATATCTTAATTTCTAAAGAGCTGTGACCATGTTTTTGGTGCTGAATACTCTCCAAACTCAGCAAATAAATAGCATTTTCCTTTTTAAATCCAAAGTCCTATGTAACTGGCTGCTGCTGCTTTTCTGGGCAGAATGCTTAAGAATATAGTAAAATATCTCATCCAGACATGAGAACTCTTTCATTTCCTTCCATGTAGTGACTGCAATACACAGCAACAGTGTTGGAGTTCTCCAGGAGCCTGAGAGCATCTGTGTCTTTCTTTTCTGTAACATGGCACTCCTGGTTTTGTGACTGTCAATTGTAATCAGCATTTCGACTTTCAAGATTTAGTTTAACAGAAAAAAAGCAACTGAAAGTGTTCAGGTGATTAGTTATATGAGGGAGGAGCTAGGATGTTTTCCTGTTCCTTTAAAAAATGCTTATTATTTAATGCCTTTAAAAATTCAGTAATTTTTCTTTCTTACATGGTCAAAAACTCAGCTTGCATGATGAAATGTAATATACTGCCCATAATTCAAGATGCAAGAAAATTAACTGATGAGGCCCAAAATTAAAATATTGATAGAAGTCCACCCAGAAGAACTCCCAATTCTTTGTTTAGTAAAAATGCCTTTTAATCATTACTTGTAAAACAACTATTTCCTCATTTGTGAAATACTATAGGACCTGTCTTTCTGCCTCTGTGTATATTTAGCTTGTCATTTGACATAAAATTGTTTTATTTATATAATTTTGGGAAAAAATGCATTTATTAAATATGCTTTTAGCTGCACAACAGAGAATTTTTCCTCAGTTCTGAAGTGTCATTGTAAGTCCAATGTCAGTTGAAGGCTGCTGTTTTGCCTTGAAATTGTTTGCTATTATATGGAAATAGATTGTTATTATTTTTGTGCATTTTATTTATTTATGCAAAGAAACAAAGTATTCAGTACAAACCAGCATGGAAAATTTAAACTGCTGTGAAAGAGACACACAGCAAAGGACAAGAAGCAGATTATAGATGTATAATAGATCTATATAATGGATAATGATCCCCCATATAGATTTACTTGAACGGTCTAAATTTTGAAATAGTGTTTGAAGATGAATATGCACATGCAAAGCCCAGCATTTACATCATCATTTAGAAATTCAGTAATTACATGCCTGACTGCCAACTGAAAAGCATGAGAACCCTCTTTAACTGCAGTGCTTCTTCTATGTGTAGTTGGAGCAGGTCTGTTTGAAATAGAAACCATTGACTTCCTGTATAAGCAGCAGTGTAAAAATTTCTATTAATGAGTTAATAATGTAGTGACAGATTTAATTGTTTTTCACCTTGCTACAGTCAGCTCCAGCCCATTTTCTAAGTGTTTTCTAATTTGGAGGGATTGAGATTCACCAGATTTTACTTGAAGAAATTAGTGCTCAGACTCTGACTTTGACTTCGGACATTACGTTCTTCTGAGAAACAATAATTTATTTGTACATTTCATAAATGTCTCTTCCCAGTCAGTGTTCTGCACTTTAGTACATTATTCATAATTAATAAATAAATTACAGTGTAATAGAAACATAAATATGAACGTGCTCTTAGTACTGAAACCAATTAAAGCAAGTAGATAAAGTGTAAGATGGATTCCAATGGGCAGAAAATCTTACCTTAATAATGGGATCAGCAAAGAGGTCTGCTTTCTACACTCTTGAAATGGGATTGCTGTTTCACCAAAAATATGAGCAAAATTGTCAGGAGAAGGCCTAAATATGATAGTCTTCATCCCTTGGAACTGCTCTGAGGAAAAGAAAGCTCTAAAGCACTTTTTCAAAATCAGCCTATTGTCCAGTGGAATAGATTTCAGAAAAGGTGTAAAAAACAGTATGTCCCAGCAGAAGAATTGATTAAGGTGAATTGCTTTTTATTTCACTGTTACCTTTTCCATTTAATTTTTATTTCCTTTCCAAGTGTTTGGGACACAGTTTGAATTGTTAGACCTCAGCAGTGAGACATCCCTTTAGCCAGAGAAATCTGCATACAAACAAATCTAGAACTGGGTATTTGGAAAGAACATAGTGACTTTTTTTACTTTCTGCTTTTCACTCATGTGCTAGTCTGATTATCCAGCCAGGGTACATATTAATTGGCATTTAAATCAGGTGACTCTCACATCCTTGGTAACAATGCATGAATGTTATTATCCCCAGTTGAGGATTTTTTTTTTTCCCTGCACAGTTAGTAAATGCCAAATGGAATGGGTTGTCAAAAATTCCAGATGCTAATAAGTAGTGGAACATTCAGCATGGCTCAAATTTCATTTTCTTGCTGCTGAAAGTGGGTTGGTCATGCCTCATGGCTGGAATCTCTGTGTAACACGCCACGAGTGCTCAGAAGCTGGGAAAGTGAATTGCTTTTGACCTTTCAGATGCATTTTTCCTTTTTCATTCCCTCTCCTCTCTGATGGTGTGATTTGCCTGCAGTGGAGGCACTGCAGCTCAGAAATATGGAGATGCCTCATAGCTCTGCTTCACGGAGCAGATGGATTCAGACACACTGGGAAGGTGAGGGTGTGTGATGTGAGGTGGCACAACAGCTGGAAAGTAACACTCGAGTCTGAGGCTTCCCACACTGTGCTGCATCAAACCCTGTTTCTGCATCAGTCAAGCACTAAAGCTTTAATAGATTGGGGGACTTAAAAATGCCAAGGATTTCAGTGTGGACTAGACCTTGATCAGAGACTTTGGTTAAACAATCTCCCAGGGATGACATGGGTGCTTGGAAATCAGAAATCTCAGGTGTATGAGTTGCTTTTTTTCCTCACTCTATCACGTCTGCATATAAAATTAATGTGTACACACCAAGAAATCAGCAAATCTTTAATAAATTAAGTCCTGCTCTTTTTCTTCCTATTCCTATCTTTTTTCTTTGTGAAAGGTCTATTAACCAATCTGTAGGAAACACCAGGAAAAATTGTTAAGAGTTCTAATTATGTAAATGTGAATTTTATGATGAAGGAATAAGAAAATCTATATTAGGTAACTTGGATGAAACTGCTTTGAAATATTTACTTGTGCCATCAAATTAACTCCTGTCTTATATTTAGTATAAAGCTTACAGCATTTAAATAAACAATAACTTTATTCAGCAAAAGCTAATTATATTTGTTTAGCCTAGCTAAAATGCAGATATGTGTTTTGGCTTATTTACAGCAAAGTTTAGAAGAGCCAATGTAATGTATTTATTATTCATTGTAATACACAGCTTGTCTGGGCTGTGGTCTAGATTTTAACTTATAATGTCTTCTGAAGACAGGAAAGAAATATTCTGGAAGGCTTGCAAAAATTTTTTTGGTACAAACTAATCTCTTTTGAGTATAAGCACATGAAGGGCTGTTCATAAATATTGTTCAGGTTTAATACAATATTGTAATGGAATCAAAATATGACATGCCATCCTCAGAGCAATTACCCATGTAACTCAGAGGATGAAATATTAAAAGTGTGGTGGCTTTTTTGCCAAAATAAAGGCTCAGTTATTTTAGGAGGGGGTTCTAAAAATTTAATAAGCATTTTAATGGCATGTAAATTCTATTAATATTTAGACTTCGCATGTCAGGCTCTGACTTCAGATCACACAGACAAGCCAGTGCTCGTAGCAGACTTTGCAGAAAAGTAAAGTTGCTAAAGTCCAAAGTCTCTGATGAATTTTTGGAAGAGTGGCCTGGTTTCATCCTGCAACACCACTGAGCACATCCATTATTCTTTGGGTCTCTTTGTTTTTTACCTTTCTGCTCCAAGTATGAATAACCTTCCAAAAACATTGAGGCAGGAAAATTTGGACAAAACCCATGGATTTCAGACCACAAAATAGGTTCTGTGACCAGTTTGAACAACTATATAATCTACACAGGATTTGGGTCAAAACTCTTACTTAAGGTTATCCCAAAATGCTTCTTGCTCTCCCACATCCCATAGCCCAGCCAGCCCATACTTTCTGTGTCACAGAACACCACAAATCAACCCTCATTTTTAGACATATGTTTGAGATAATATCTCAGGGGCAGAGACCAAAATGAAGGACCAAATGGGATAGGATCCTGTTTGGCCAGTCTTTCTGTTTGTGGCTATCTGGGCCATATAGGGTATTGCTGCTAGGAGAGTTCCTTGAAAAAAGGCAGGAGGAGTTTGCTGCCCATTTTTTACTTTTAATGTCCTTGTCTACTAGGACAAGTTGGGTGGGGATTTTGTGAAAAAATAGTAAAGAAGGTAGGTTGTCAAGCTGAAACTTTGCCACTGATCCAGGAGAAAAATCTGTTTGAGTTGCAGGAAAAATGATGTAAACGCACCTGAAGAAACAAGAGTGAAAAAGTTACTTGAATGGATATTTAGTAAACATAAATACTGTGGAACAACCTTAATATTTAATAGGATTTTATTTTAAGAAGCTTTTAAATACATTTGCCTCAGCTGCCTGTCTAGCTCAAGTCTTTTTTACTGATCACGTTATTTGCAGTATTATAGAATCAGATCCTTCAAAAAATTGGAATTTCCTTTCATTGTCCATGTTGTCTGATCATTATAATTCTGATGAGCCAGAGATATCACAGATAATGGTTTGCCTGTGCAGTAATGTGATTTCAACCTAATTTTGTGTTGATTGTGGTGTATTAAAGAGCTGGCCTGGGAGAGTTTTTGTTTGTGTTTCTATGCTAAGCCCAGTCCAGCCACTGTGTAAGCCAAACTCAGTTGTGCCCCTGTCCTTCCTCAGTGTGGATGCATCAGTGTAACAAGAGCTACACAATTGACCCAAGTTTGGTTGTGCTTCATGAAGCCAATTCCATCACTTTCTGCCTCTTGGCAATTTCCAGTTCATTGTCTAAATATTTAGATAATTTGAAAAAAAGAGAAAAGGGAAATATTCTATTAAAAAATGTCTTTAATAGCTGCAGTTTTAGAAAAACCTAGGAGAAAATTTTCCTGATAATAATTCTTTGAATCTTTTTCTTTGTATTACTATTGTACTGGGGAAATTGTGAATTGTATTTACCATGGGTTACAATTAGTATAAACCAACTAAAATATTTAGAGCTAAGGTGAATTCTGAGATTGGAGTAAAAACAAAAATGGAAAAACTGAGATGCTAGATGCTGTTAGGGTATAGGGCCTTCTGGAATCTTGGGATTAAAGTTCTATAAAATTTAGATCAAGAATAAATTTGGAAATAATCTTTCCATCTTCTGCATCTGTGGGTAACAATAATAGCAGAAGCAAGGGCTGGTCTCTCTGCAGTTCTACATGCAGGGGAATAAATGCAAGAAAGAAACTGTAGGAAATGAAAAATATGCAGGAGATTTACTGAAAGGTTCACAAGAGGCTAAATGTCCTAACAGAATCCATGGTTTTCATGAGGCTTAAAATTTCCCAGGAATTAAGACTGTTTTTCTCTTAGTTTTACATTTCCAGGAAGACTTTTCTTTATTTATCAAACCAAACTGATTTAGCAAGCAGCTGCACAATACAGTCTGACTTGGCAGGAGAAACAGCCACAGCATCAGGTGTAGAGTCAACTCCAGGGGTCTGAAGAGAACCACCAGATAGGGAAGAATCTCTTAATGTAGGGATTTCATTTGCTCTGATTTACATTGGTAAAGGGTCCATTAACCTATTGCAGACAGACTATTTTGCTTTAATTTTAGTTCTTATTACCCTCTTTGGGCAACAAGATTTTTGCTGTCTCCCTAGTCTCATATATTTTGTAAAAAACATCTAATATTAAATAATTTAAAAAAACTTAAATTTCATGGAATGTATATATTTGCCAATTTAAACTGTCCAATATTGTTTAGAAAGAAGCCACATTTGATATCACTATGATATCACTACATGGATCTGATATTTTCCCTTGAAAATAAATAATTATTATATATTTATTTGATATCTGAGTTTTAAAATTGTCTTTTATGACTGTTCTGTAAATTAGAATCAAAAGCCAAGGTCTAAGATACTTTTGGAAAGTAAAGAATATTAAAATAATATTTTACTGTATTACATGATATTTAAGGAAACTTCTGAAATTTGTTTTGGGGTTGTTTATTTTATTTAAAAGTATAAATTACCATCACAGGAGAAAATCAAGCAGGCTGGACTGAATAAAGGAAGAGCTATATGACTTTCATGACTAGTAATTTCTTTTCAAGTTATATTCATGGTATCATTTTGTCTGTAAATGTTTCTACAATACATATGCTTTCAAGAAGAAATTATATCCTACCATCACCATGGAATTATACCTTCCACCATTTGTGAAGATTGTCATTCCCCATGCATGTAGTTTCTATAAAAAAAGAAAAAAGAAAGAAAAAGAAAAAAGAAAAAAGGCCTTTTGGCTAGAAAAAGGATGATTTCAGATTCCAAGGATACATCTTTGCATGGCTTATTTCAATTTATTGGTGGTTCAAGACTTGGTTTCAAGAGTTTAATGTACACCAAAGCTGAGAGTGATATCCAGATGAAAGCAAATTACCAAGACTTTTGGCAATCTGTATTTCCTGAACACCTCATGAGATGAAAGGGCCAGGAGAAAGGCTGACAGAGCAAACATCATATTTTCTATGCTCACAGCAGCCATACATGCAGGGGTGGGTGCTAGGGCAGGACTGGTTTCAGACTGTGCTGGGGCTGTGCTTGTGTTCTTTCACACTGGGCAGAGCATTTTATTGCACAGCTACAGGAAGTTCTTGCTGGCAGGGTGAGTTTGGGACATTGGCTAAGAACACCAAATGTTTGTTTTTGTCAGAAGTGTGAAGTGATTGGAAACCCTAATGTGATACTTGCCTTCATTAATTAATGCTATCACTACAATGCTTTATGTCATGTACTGCAGAGCAGACTTTCCTCTGTACTTTCTATAATTAACTTTCCAACAGTCTATGGAAACACAATAAATTTCTTTAGAAATAAAAGCTAAGCCTGACAAGCTCAATAACAACAGAGCAGTTCTTTAATATTCCTTCTACATTTGCTCAAAGTGTAGAGCAGGTCAAGAACAAGTTCAATTTACAGATTATTCTACTGGAGGAAGTGGAAAGTTGCAAGCCAATGAAAATAAATCCAAGATAAAATATTTTTCTGTCTTTAATGTGAAGTTTTGTGATAGAGAAAAGTTAAAAGTTGAAATTCATAGAATTCATTAGCACAGTAACTAATCAGAACAGCATAGTTGAAGGTGGGAATTAATATTCAGACATTCTTTAATATGTAGAGTTAATATTATCATTAGTGGCACATCTCAGCAAAAGCCCCATCTTTGCCCCCTATAGATAAGCATTCCTTTAGGTGAGGAATATTGCTGCAGTCATCGTGCTTTTAGTTGAGAAGCAGGTCCAATTTGCTAGAGTTTTATTGTGATAAAGCTTATAATTTACTGAAAAACTGGCTTGCTTTCAAAACAGTCTCTTATTGGCATGACATCCTTTTATCATCAGAAACTCGGGTATGCAATTTAGGTGTTGATGGCTACAGATGTGTACCTTTGTGGATGGGCCACAGAAAAAAAAGTGACAAAGCAATCCAAAGCAATCCAAAGCAAACGTAGCACTGAGATGAAAATAGAAAATGTTTTGCTGTGCTGTTAAAAGTTAGATGCAAATTAGCAAACCCTGTTGCTCCTCACAGCTGAGTCATTAGTAAAATGTGATTATTTTATTATGTTGATTTTATTCCTTGTAACACGCCGTAGATATGAACTTTTTCTAACTTTTTGCAAAATTTGTTAAATTCTCCCCATGCAAAGGCTTCTGAATCTCTCACATGTTGCAACTTTGTCTTATTATAGGAACTACTTGCTATTAGCTGAATTTACATCAGTTCAAGATTGTAGTGGTAATTAAAGTTTTTGCTGAATCCTTTAATTGGGATTAAAAGTTAATTCAGGTATGGACCTAGAGATCTCTTTGTTCAGCTTAATTTGTTTTGCTTTTTAAAATTTTCTTTCTAAAGATTACTTCCAGAACTTAACAAGTTGCTCTTCAGCTTCAGACAAATAATTTCAATTACTGAATTCAATATGTGGTTGGAACAAGTGCTGCACTTTGACATGTTGCTTTTCACTACCTTAATTCCAGTTTTATATTGCTGAAACTCATTGTCAGAAATGCAAAGTTCCCCTGGGATGTTTAGTGTTATGATTTAGGTTTCATTTTTTCTTATGTTACTATTATAACATAAGATTGGAAAAGAAAAATTACAATTGAAAGGATTTGTGCATTCTGATTTTGTATTAGGAAAATGGTTCCAAATCCTTGTTATAATTATATGTGAAATAATATACTAAGGTTTTCTGAATGCTTGTCTTGTCCTATGAATAGTGAAGGTAAAAATAGGGGAAATACATCAGTGTTACCCAAAATCTGTTGGTGAGGAAACCTCCTTATGAAAGGAGAAGGGCTCTGTTACTCTCCTGGGGAAAATTTTTTCTTTTAAGCCTGGTCTTTAGACCATCTCCAAATTTTCTACTTTCTTGCTTCTGATAATAGACTGTATCATCCAACAGGTTATCCAAGCAATTTACTTTCCTCTGAAAATGATGCACTATGATGCTGTTTTCTACAGCTCAGTTTTTATTGTTACGTGGTTTTGCAGTAATGGTAGGGCTCATTTTAAAGGAAAAAAATAAATATTGGGATTTTGAATTTCCTAAGTTAGACTTAAGTAATCATCACTTCAATTTATGCAGGTTTTTAATATATTATAAGCAAAGTAAGTATGTGGCAAATTTTAAACATTCTTCTTTTGTTTTATTAATTTAGTTTGCTGAAGACTGCCTAAGGTGAAAGTCTGTTGACTAAGGCCTTCATTAGCATAAAAAAGTAAGCATAGTTTTAAATATCTGATACAATTATACCAGCCCCCCTTCCTTGCTGAGTTTTTCTCTGAATACATCCTGATCATGCATGAAAAGAACTTAATGTAAGAATATAATGAAACTTTTTACATGTAATTATGAACTTTGTACCCTCTAGGACAAACACCTCCCAATTATCTCATTTTGTGCTTCATCCATTATGCAAGTCTGTCAAAAAGTACTGTCTTTTTCCAAGGCACTTGATTAACATTGACCAGTTTTTCTTCAGTTTCTGCAAATTAATGTAGTGAGATTAACACAGCAATTATTTGTAGTGGGTTGAATTTGTCATTTAATTAAAATAAAATAAGGCTCTCCATAAAAAGCAACTTGTTTGCTCTTATTTGTCCAAGTAAAACTGATTCTGTGGTTTAATTTATGCTGGAATCATTTTATTCTCATTCCCAATAAGATAAAATGTTAATTTCCTTATTAATATATCTTATTCATTTTAAGTGTCTAAAGAGATGGTGGTTTTGTTGAGTAGATTTTGCATGAAAAGGGAATGCTGATGTGACATGGTAGTAAAAGCTTGAAACTGCCCTAAATGTTTGTGCTACCAGCCTGCAGTGCTAATTATTTCTTTAATTACAATGTGTCTGATTATATTCCACATTTGTATACCTACCCAAAAAGGATCAAATGATGAAAAAAGTGTTATTTAATTAAAATTCATTTTCTTTCCTGTTATCAACATGATATTAGCATTTTCAGAGAGAGAGATTGTATTCAGCTGCCCAAAGCAGTGGTCAGAAAATATGCATCTCAATTAATATGTTTTCAAATATATTTTAAATACATACATAACAAAGATCACAGATTAATAGTCTATGGCAGTATTTAAGAGACACTTGGTATGATTTTCCTGCAGAAATTTTAATCAGTAATTGAAAAGTAAAAATGCAGAGGAACAAGGAAAGGTTTGCTATATGGATGAAGATAATTCTGAACAATTGTTTTCTTTTAGTTGACTGTATAACTAATTGATATGTTTTTAATTGTAACACCATGGAGCTTTTATAGTACTGCTGCTTTCAAGCAAGGGAATTTCCAAGGCAAACCTGATATTTCTCTCTGTCAAGATGATATAACTTTGCCTCAGGCACAGCCACAGGCTGGAAACACTTTGAATGGATAAAAAAGGAGACAGATGGACATCTGTAAGTTCATTACCATTACAAGTCTGAGCATGGCTCTTTCTTAGAAACTGATGCAAAAAAATACATGAGAATACAATTGTGATAATGGATTTTAAATATAGGTGTATGTAGTAAGATGTAATGACTTTTGAAGAGTTCCTCTCATTACAGAGTTATTAGTTTTTTAAACTACATATTTTCAGAAATAACCCCAAAAGATCTTGGGGTTTCAATGAGAAAAGAAAAAAGATATTTTTATTATTTTCAAAATGAAGGCTAAATTTAATACACCCATTCAAACAGGTCTATTGTATTAAGGCTTATATTCTGTTATGTTTTGTGTTCTATTAATAAGTATTTTCAATATTTAACGTGCAACAAGCATTAAATATTTCTGCTACACAGCTAAAAATTAAGTTAGGGATTCAGTAATCCAAGTTTCTTGCAGGTGAAACAACTGAAGTGAAAAGGAACCTAGCAGGAAAAAAAACCCTGAAGATTTAAACAGTGAATTTGCTTTTAGTTTGTAATTATTTGTATTGTAACACCCAAGAATCCTATGGGTGACTAGGGCCATGTTATACCAGGCATTGTGGCCTGAAAAATTCCTCACCTTTTTCCCTGGACACTTGCCATGTAACTATGCATTCCCCTCTCTTTTATTCTTTTTTTTTTTCTTTTTTTTTTCTTTTTTTTTTTTTTTTTTAATTTCTGCTGTTAAAGGTTTATTTTTAACTTGGACCACTTCAGTAAAGTTAGGTGGCAGTGAGCTTGAGTTCAGATGTCAGAGCAAATGGCCAAAATGGAAAGCAGTGGGAGCTGACTTTATGTGACAGGGTAGCAGAGCTGGCTTACCTACACCCAAAATGTGAGTGGGGTCTGAAAGGATAAAGTGATTATACCTGTCTCTGTTGTACTGAAGTTTACACTTGTGATGAATCTAGAAATAGAGTTGTTAATTCCCACATACAAGACTAATGGAAACAGAGAACTAGAAAGGATGGAAGGAACAGCCTTTGTGCTCCCCCAGCTTATGAATATTTTGATAAGGTATGAAGAATTCTTACTTGATTTTGGGGGTATGTCCTACATTATGTAAAAGGTACTTCATTATACTTGCTTCTGCTCCCAGTCCAGCAGCTGAGAGAACAGAAAAAGTGATTTGAGTGAGTGGAAGAGGACATTGACTTAATTAGAAGAGTGTTCAAACCCAAAAGCTCCTAGAGGCCATGCACTATGAGCCTAGACCTCAGAGGTGTGAGGGTACTCATGGTCTGCTACTGCTGTTTGTGCATTGAATTCCAGCCTGGATGATCATAATAATTGAGCAAAGTTTACACAGGTAGCAGCACAAAAGAAATACAATTGTGATTTCCAGAAGTACAATTCTGCATACCCTCTTCAGAAAAAAAAGAAGTGCCTGAGCAGCTCATTGAAGTTTGATGTGTTCTTAGAGTCCACACAGAGATGACAATGGTCATGCCATTAGTTTTGATCAGCTTTAATGATTCCCCACATAGTCAAATTAAATTATTCTTGTATGAGTTTAAGCGGCTTTCTCACTAAAGACAGCCTATCTATCAATGAATTATTGCTTGGATAACCTGTTAATCTTGTGAATCAACAGTTTTCAGAAATGCTATCAGGGTATTTCCTTCTTCAGAGACATATTTACATTTATTTAGAATTCAGAATCTCACTATTGTTCTCTCAGAATGATTCCATCTTGCCTTAGTATATTCTTGTTAATATATGCACTCATACTTTGGAGTTCCCAGATTTCTCAGGGACCCTGGAAACTCAAATTATGCATCAATAGTAAAAGAATCCACATGTATCCATGTGCAGTTCATTTCTATCTACTTGCTATTAACAGTTTAGCATCTGTATAGTTACTGCAATGTTGACAGTTGTTATCAAACTTGTTTACTTAAAATTGTTTGCTTCTCTCCAGGCTACAAAACTGTACAGCTGCACAGCTCCTCTCCTGCTCCAAGACCTGCTGAGGCAGATGCAGCTGGTTGATTGACAAGTTAGTGGAAGAGGAGCTGAAGAGAAGTCATGAGACTTCTCTTCAGGGAAAGTGTGAGTTGCCCATGAAAGCAGATTGAGAAAAGGAAGAAATTAATCTCTATCTGTTCAGCTACTTGACACTCATCGAGTATGGGCAGCTGATAACATACCTGAAGATAATATCACCTTTGCTTAGGGAAGCACTTGAAGTTAGAGAAAAGCAGGAATTATTATTTTTTGGATACACATTCCCTGTCTCTCCCCTCTTATGGCCAGTGGCAGGTTCATATAGTGCATTAATGGTTGATTTTGAAATGAAAGGAATATAAAATGCAAAGAAAATTTTGAGAGATTGTCTAAAAGGAAAGTTTAATTATCATTTTCTACATGTGAATGGGAGACTCAAATGCTCTGTTTAAGTAATTGTTTCTGAAAGTGAACCCAAACCCAATTGTGCTTTGAAATGACAGAAGTAGATCTTTCCTCTAATGCTTATTGTCAGTTATCTATCATTTAGGCAAAAGTCAAATTGCCAACTTGATAAATGTGTTAGATTGATTCAAATAATGCTCAAAATGACTGTGTTAGTTTACTACAGACTTTTGCATTAACTATAAACTGGTGGCAAATCCACCCAAAACAATTACCCCTTTGAGCAAGACTGTAACAAATTCTTGTTAAACAGGTTTTTAAAATTTCCTTTGACAAAGTATTTTATTACAAATGTCTGTTGAGTGAATCCAAGGAATAACAATTTATTTATTACTGACCACCTCCCATATAAGTAGTAGCTGTACATTAGTCAGGATTTTCTGCAGTGTCATAAAGGTAGCTTGTGCTTTTAAGTTTCTGCTTGAGCTTCACATCTGCTCTATCATGTTTAGGAATGCAGGCTGTACTCAGAAAATTAAAAATATGATAGGCTACATTCTGCAGTCTGCAAAGAAATGAGATGATGTTACAAGGTGGTGTCCTTTAAAGGCTCAACAGTTTTGCAGCTGATACTGTTCTGGGGTAAATTTTAAAGATTATGAAGTTCAGTATCACTGGGGCTTTAAAAGGACTGCACACTAGAGGGAAGTAGCATCCTATACAGATGAGATCACAACATTCTGGGGATCTTTCTGGCAGTTTTGGATTGCTACAGGTGCTTGAATTCAAAATGGAAGGAAAGTGTAAGTTCTGATGTGATAAGCTATTCTATGATTTCTTTAGATTTGAATCTATATGTGATAAATCTTAAGTGAAATTATGAATACTCTAATTATTCACTTCTCTGAATGATCAGAAGGTGTTTATGGATTGAAGGGTACTCTAGAATAAAATTAGCACCTCTAGAAGGAGAAGGGAGCAAGGTGGCTGTATCAGCACTCATAAAATACTTCCCTTTGTCTTCTGTGGTTTTACATGTAAGTTTGGCAAGCCTAATTAAGTGGATACAGTGGAAAAAGGACTTTGTTTAAAAATTAGGTCCTCCAGGAATTGGGACCAAGGCACATTTCCCTTGTTTTAAATACTGAGATGAAAAACACCAGGGCTGTGTCACCTCATTTGGCAACACTAATTTCATCCTCCTGAAGCAGCACCAACTTCTATTCTCAGTTTTCATGTTCATTAACTGGTGTGTTAAATCAAGGAACTGATCCAGCTTGTAAAGGAGTTTCCAGGTTTTGCTGGAACAGTTCCCATATTTAGTCCCTTCTTGGTCCCACAGGAGAGTTGTGCCAGCAGAGAATGAGAGAAGCAGCAGGGCAGGAATGAGCAGTGAGGGGTGCAGGTGCACTGAAGAAATGAAACCTGGGTGCAGCCAGATCATGGGACAGCAGAGGGAGAGGAGATGGGAATGGGTAGCTGGGACAGGCAGGGAGAGCCTGGGGGACAGAGGGAATCAGGGGCTCCCTGTTTGAGGGTTTCTGCACCAGTAAAAGAGAGAAATATAGCATGCAGAGGAGGCAATAGATGGTAGAAAAAAATAAATAAGGTTAGAGAGCTGCCCTCATGATAAGAACGGTTAATCAGGAGGACATTTTCTGGTCTGAAAGCTTCATGTGATTTACCTGAGATAAAAGCCTTGAAGTGTAGCAGCTGAGGAGGATATGCTTGGGGAATTCACAAGGAGGTTAGAGAAACTATTAGTTTGAACCATGACAGGGCCTTTTCATCATTTTCATTCCTGCCATAAGACACATTGAGGTAGTATATACACTTAGGAAACTAATTACTATAAGCCTAGCAGGCCAGACCTAGATTACTTACTGAAAACAAATCTTCTGAAGGATCAAAGTATTAAGAGATTTCAAAATGCCAGTGAATTATGATGCTTGTCATTTTTCAATATCAAGTAATGATAAAACCAAGTGGCTGTAACAAATTATTTTGTGTCCAGTTGAATAGATAATGATGGCTATCCATCCCAAACATGCCACTGTTTAAAGTTTAGTTGCTGCACTAATAAACTTAAGCTTTATCGACCAAGATGCCAAGCTCAGTTTTGATTTTGCTGTATGATAATTCACTTCTGTAATGACTTTCATTTTCATGAAAGTGAAATAAATTGAAAATTATTAATTCAGCTTTTCCAACATAAAAACCCAAATTCAGCATCGATTTGGGGACAATTTCAAAAATATTGGTTTTCTTGGAGAGCTGTTTTTCCTCCCAATGAAACCTTGCAATAGCCAGGTGAGTGCTAAATCATACTGCACCAGGAAAGCAAGATTTGTTTAATTTGGGTAGGCAGATTCACAGTTCCTTGGAAGTAACAGGCTGGGCTTAGTTATTCCTGAAAGTGCAGAAAATTGTGCTGATCTGTGTGCAAATGGAAAAGGGGTCCCAACATATTTGTGATGGGTTTGTGGCCACTATGAAAGGGAAGATCATAATCTCACTGCTCCCTTAACAGCATTACAGAAACCAGTTTTAGTCTGGGTCATCTTTTAACCTGGAAAAGAAGATTGAAGGGCTTTGGGGGTGTTTGGCTTGTTTTTCTAGTTTGTTTTTTTCTTAGTCTGTTGCCTTTTGCTGAAATGGAAAGTACTTGGTAAGGCAAGCATCTGTATGTAGGTAAAGATGATAACATTATTGTTGTGTGCATCTTAGCCACAGTCCCTTTGAAAAAGGAATGTTCTCAAAGTCATTGAAGAAGAAGGAATTTGAAATTATGTTTCCAATGAAAGCCTTTTCTCTTGGAGAGTAATTTTAGGCATCAAGCAGTGAGGGTATTAGACTTAATTTTTTTTCTGCAATTTCATTTTCCTCTCTATTAAACTACAGTATTAAAAAAGGGGGAAAAAAAAGAAGAAAAGAAAGTTGTCTTGCATCATAGCAAGTGAACAAGTGAATTGTGGAAACATAAAAGATACAGGAAATTTGTGTCTTCTTGTTTTTGAGATTGCTTAAGGGGAATGGGGATTTCTGTATTATTTTTATAATGGATCAAAACAGCATCAAAATCCCTTCAGTCTTATTGATTCAAATTTGTTAACCAAGGAAACAGTCAGATTCAGTAAATAGAACCTGTTCTTTTGTTTGCTTTAATGAGCAACTTTAAGCTTGCTTGATATATATGATTGTGGAATTTGGCATGTGTAATTTGTAATTATAGTACAACTCTTCACAGTATGGCATCTTTCAATTTTCTGGTTTCAGACCTCTGCCTGTGAGTGTTATACTATGTACCTATTTGCAGAAGGATCAGAGTGTATGTTGAGACAGTTTCTAGACAGCCCAGATAGACACCAGGATAAACATAGCTGTGCTGGCCTAAGCAGATTTGTAAAACCATAAGCAGTGAAGCCTCCCTGTTTTGCCTTCTGAGTCTAGCAGGTCCATGAGTGTGAGGAGTCAGACATTCTGGCTCCTCTCTGGAGTAATTTCTGATACAGAAAGTGTCTGCTGGAGCAGTGACTGAACAATACGCTGTTTAAAAATGTATAAAATCACCATTTGTTTGGGAAAGCGAATCATGACATGAATTGTACTAAATGTGGTCCATCTTACTCAGAATTTTACTTCTGTTAGTAGCTTATGGCAGACACTGGGAGCTACAAAGTAGATACATGTAAAATAAAGTTTTCATACTCTTCTTCCTGTGGTCAGATTTTAAACTGCCCTATTTAGATATCAGCTTGGAGAATGAGATAGAATTCTCTTTTTAGTGTTCTTTCCGATGATTGTAGTTCAGTATATCCTTCCTATACACATATAAATGTCCAATCCCAAATGTCATAGGCTAGACTCCTATAAGCACATCTGCAGTACCTGGTGACAGGGAGTTTCACAGTGTAATTGTCAGAGTGAAAGCATTTATTCAGTGTTTTCATTTCCACCATCTTTCATTAGCTTTCCTTTTACTCTTGCATTATGATGTGTATGGAATGGTAATGTCAGATCTATCTTCCCTGTCATTTTAGTTTGGAACATGCCCTTTTTGTGTCCTTTGTTATTTGTCTCTTTTCCAAGACAAACAGTTTAAGTCTTGCAGTCTGTCTCTCTGTGATAGTTTCTCTATGCTCATATTGCTTTTATTGTCCTTCTTTAGTGCAGCCTGTAGCATTCCAGGGGAGGCTGACTTAGAATGGATTGCACATCATCTTCCACTCATACCTATCGCATCTTAATGCAGTCACAGTCCCAGCAGAGGCTCACTGAGCCTCCTGTGTTACAGCAGCCACCTCCAAACCTATCAGGAGTACAAGTAGTTTAAATTCTTTCCTTCCCTTTGCACTTCTACCCACTGCCTATTCACAAAGTACGGCAAAATTTCCCCAGACTTCCTCACAGCTTTCTCTGAATTTAATTTTTTATTTGCAAATACTGCTGCTTTGTTGTTCACCTGCACTGCTGTTAATAAATATATTAAAGTTCAGATTGAATATGAAACCTTGGGGCATTTACTGGTCAATACATTACACTTGTCACAAATTATTAGCTTGTGAAACCATGATGTTTTTGGATCATTAATCCTTTTTAATGTTTACCTTGTTACTGTGTTTTATTGACAACAGACAAACAACATTTTTGGTGCTATCCACATAATTTGCAAAATACAGGGATAAAAATTTGGAACAGAAACTACTTACTAATCCTTTTTTTTCTTAAATTTCTTTTACTTGGAGCAATGTTGTTAATTTCATCACAACAAAATAAATTGGTTTTTGTGTGCTGAAACTCGAGTGAAAATTTCACTCAAACATGGCAAGCATTCAAACTGAAATCATGTTTTATGACTGCACATTAACCCTGTTGCTCCCCTTTCTTTATAAAATACTGCTGATGGTATTAGATAACTCTAAGCTCAGTGCAAGCTCTGAGGTTATTTTTTTTTCACTTTATTCTATTTGGAAGGTTAAGCCCAAATATGAGCCCAGAGGAGCCTGTTCATCACTGTTGGAATCTAATGAGTTCTAAGTAGGTTATGGGTCTCTTAAATTAGCAAACAGCTCCCCAGCCTAACAATGCTACCTGTTCTTAAGATTCTTCTGAATCCTGAATCCCCTGAAACCAGCACCTATCTGTACACCTCATTCCTGACAGATGGAAACTGAGGGCTCCAGCTAAAAAGGCACTAAGGCAAGGACACTCTGCATACAAACTGCCATAATGTCTTATGATCAACAGGAAGGATTTGTGGGATTTTTTTACCCTTTAAAATTAAACTCCAATCTTTACTTGGCACATGAAATAACAGGTGAAGCCTCATATGTAATAAAAAAATCTTGCATTTCTTTTGTGAAGAAAAGGAAAATCCTCCTCCCTGATGGTATCCATGTTCATTCCCTCAGTGCAGAGCCAACATTCTTCCCATGGCCTTGCCTTGCTCCAGAAAAGTCACTGTGCTTGCCTTGGACTGTTACTCGTACACACAAGTGCTGTGTACACTCACTGCTATTTCCAAACGTAAATTCCCAGCAGCCATATCTGAAAATAGACTAGGGAGGCAAATGAAAGTACTGGATGGGAAGTGCTCATAGGGGATATGATAAAGGTGCCATTTGAAGAAATGCTGCATGAGGGAACTTGTCTCATAAGGCAGGGAAAATAAGTAAACCTGTAGTCTTATTGAAATGCAGCAGACTGGTGTCCCTGGATTATCTTTTCTACAATCAAGAGAAGAGGTGACCTGACTGGGTAAAGAAGAAATGCATTTAATTTTCTTGATGGAATGCACAGTCTCTAAAAAATAAGGAACATGCTCAGCCCCCTGATCCCTGACATACGAAGTGAGCCCAAACAGTTCTTGCTCAACCTCTTGTCTCACTAAGGAGGCTGCTCCTGAGTCTGAAGCCTGGCTGACACTGCAGGGCTCTGCTGGCCAGACAGGAATGTGATGCCATGGAGGGCTTGCCAGGGCCAATGTGGACAGACATGTCACTGCTTCTTGACTTATCTGCCCTTTTGTTTTGTACTGAAATAAAAAACACACATGAATAGACTCTTGTTAACAGTCTCCTTGTCACCTACTGTGCCTTTTGCAAATCAAGTTAAAGAGGAAGGCATTTCAAAACTGGTTATTTCACTTAACTGTTCCTTAATGACTGTTTCAAGGATAGGAGTGTCTGATATAATAAAATTCCCTTTTTTTTTTCCTCTCAGAAAAGCTAGAGGAGCAATTGCATGTCTTTATTTTTCTATGACTCAATTTAATACTGAGAGCTGAACTTAAAAATATAGGTAGATGATTGGTATCCTTTAGCTATTATCAGGTATCACTTTCTAAGCAGGTTGAATTAGGCTTTAACATTTATCCACATATCCTTATTAATCATTCAACTTTAAAATACTGGTTTCTAATGACACCTTTCTCATTGTTGTTTTTCATCTTTTGGGATAGGTGAAGTTGCTACTGGAACTAGGATTTTACACCTGGTGGCCACTCATTACATTTTTAAGGCCAGTGAGTATTTCACACCTGCTTAGCTCGTTCTCATTAATAAGATAATGATGCATTCTATTAAGGCTCTCCCATCCCCCAACAAACACTCTTTTGAACTGGATCATCAACTGCAGTGAGCTCCATTCTAAATGAAAATTGCTTTCCAGGTATTGAAATTCATTCTCTCACTGCAGTGGAAACAAAGATAGAGGTAATTGGATTATATATGTAATGTGAAACCCAGTAAACTGTGATGTAAGTAGACAATTCCATGGCTGGGAATCATAAGGACTTAAGTGTAACCAGGACAGAACCAGGGCAAGAAATTAATAAACACATGAGAAGTGAATAAATGAATGCTGAATGATATCTCACCTAAGATAAAACAAGACAATACAGATTTTAATGATGCTAGAAGGCTGCTGCTTCTCCAGGATGTCTTAGCTGAGATCTATTGTGCTAAAAGATAGTACATGGAGGGCTTCTAGAACAGGGAAGGTTATTCTGATCTTGCAGAGCAAAACCAAGTCCAAGTGTTTAGTCTCAACTATGTTATGTTCATTTGCTGAAGTGAACCTCTCTTTTTCACTGCTTCTCACAGTTGTGAAAATTGGATGATTAGGCTTTTCTAAAAGGACTTCACAATATTCGGATGAAAAATGCCATGGGGATTTGGGTTTTTTTTAAAGGAAGATACAGCCATTTTTGAGTTTATAAATGTCCAGATTTTGTTTTCTTGTATTTGGTCAACCACACCAGCAAATGCATAAAATTGTGGTTTACAAAAATTACTGTGGGTTAAAAAATTATGGGTATAAAATAGTCTTAGTTCAGCTCTCCCCAGCTTCCATCCAAATAGATGTGATTTCATAAACTCTTCATATGAAGTAGGATCAGATTGAAATAATGAAATATTGGGTAGGAATAATGAAAATAATAAGGATTATCTACAGCCTGGGAGTGCTTATAAACAGTAAGTAATGTTAATGCCAATATCCCCTTAGGCAGGTGCAAATGTAATTGTAAGAGGTGTGAGGAGAGTTCTGTATTGCTAATAAATTCATGTCAAGGTGTACTCTTGTCTCTAAGTACTACAATTTATATGTATATTTATCAGTGCCTTCAAATACAATTCATCTTTCTCAAAAGCAAAGGAAAATTTAACAAGAGTTTGTAAAATGTGATCAGAGGAATGGTGAATCTTGAAGAAAGCAGATAGGAAGTTATCTCTTCAGCAGTATTCAGCAAGTGACTTTTTTCTTTTTTAATGCTATATACCTGGCATTCAGTTTTTGATGCAGTGTGTGAGTTGCATGGATATACTGCTAGGGCACTGTTCAGTCTTGGATCAGTTTGCATTAGAACCCTACATCATTGCTGGGTGTTCTGCATTCATGCTTTAATAATACTGGAGTTATTGGGCTATTTTGCTGACAGAGATGGTATGAAGTGGTGCTTCAGTTCCTCCTCTCTCTTTTCTCCTTTTCTCTCACACTCATTTTGAATCCCCTTGGTGAACTGAATCTGCAGAAGAGGGGAGATTTCAATCCAGTGTGTCTGATGAGTGCAGACAGCTCCATAGTGACACTGGGACAGCTTTACATTCTGTAATGGTGAAGTGTCAGGATCTGGATCAGAAAAATCCTTTTTCTTGACTCAGTCTGACGTTCCCTTTCAAAATATGACATATGAAACTGCAGCTTCTATTTCTGAAGTTCTCCAAGGCAAGAGGAAGTAAGTAAAACAGAGCAGGATAGGTACTTGTAATTTTTGCTCAGCTGCACATTTAGGCCCATGCAGATGAGTTTGCAGTGATTTCTGTGCAACTGTATCTCTGGACTGGTTTCAATGAGCATAGCTCTAGGGAATCAATGCAACAATTAGTATTTTTATCAGCTGAGAAATTTTTTTCATAAGCCAAGTGATATAAAGCTCAGAACTATAGAATACTTGTGAATACATCTTGAATTATACAAAAATTGGAATCAGTGCAACTATGTACACTAAAAGTAATCGTCCTTATAATTTTTAACATTAAAAATACATTTTATTTATTTATTTATTTATTTATTTATTTATTTTTTTATTTATTAAGAGGTACTGTTGCTTTCAGAGTCTGTCCAGGGCACACCATTTCAGTGTCTTTCATTAAGTCCTGTGCACCACTTCTTTTAAGCATGGACAAAAATACAAAACAAAAAATCATGAACCATAATGATTTTCCATCAGAATGGGCCAGGTGGGATTACAAGCAGAGCACCTGCTGTAAATGCATCGCATTTTCTATATCAGGGAAAGTACTTTTTTTCTTTTCCATGTTTTTCAAGGAAAAGTCGTATTTAAAATTCAGCAACAGCCTTTCCTGAAATCTTTACTAATAGAACTGTTGAGCCATGTTTAACAGCTGAGCTGCGCTTGTAAAACTTCAGCTCTGTCTAAGCAGGTGCTGTGGGAATCCCCAAACCTGGCTCTGCAGAACAGAATGGATTTTACCTTATCCAGCACCCACCACAGGGCAGCACCCCCAGCACATCCCCCTGAGGAGGGGCTCTGGAGCTGTGCTGTCTCCAAATGCTGACTCTGACTTGTCTTGGGGATTCATCTAGAACAAGGAGCTTATTCTGCTTTGGGCTGTGCTGTTAAATTCTGGTCTTCCCTCACACTTAGAAACTGTCAGAGCAAGGCTCACCAAAGAGAGCAGTTGACAGCTGCTATTTTAATGTCTTCAGTATGACTCTTATCTACCACTGTGACATCCTCATCAAGTATTCATTGTTTACAGATTTCTAAGTTTGTAGAAAAGTCTTTTTCGTGTGAGAGCTGATATTCAAGGGGTCTCTAGCTGTCCCCAGGAGCCTGCTGGGAGCAGTGAGTATTCCATGTCTGCTTTCATAGGAGGAAAAATGCCTCATCCACACCCGTAGCAGTAAGCCATTGTTGCTGTGGCACAGCAGTTAGTGAGATAAGATAATTATGAAGCATTAACAGAATGCATGCAAAATTAGTTGTAGCTCACAGAAGGAAAGAGAATTCAGCAAACTATTCAGAATATTAATTTTCAGCCGATCTTGTCACAACTGTGGAGAGAAAATGGTAATGAAGTGTGAATATGTCAAAAAGATGTAAAAAGAAGAAATGATCAATTGAACACAGTAAATATTAAAATAACAAATATGCTATTCAAATGTCACAAATCTGTAAACCAGTTTTGTTTCTGGGTACATACATGGACATATGAATTTCAATAGTAAGATGAAATCTAGAAGTAAGTCCTTTTGAAATTACCCATTCCCTCAAAATCTCCAGATCTTATTGACTATAAAATTCAATTTTATTATATAAATATAATTTAAAAAATCAGTCCAAAAAAATTTTCATGAGGTTGCTCTGTATGTATGCTCTTGATTGTGGATGTAATACCTCCCACACATTGAAAGCCTTACAATGAATGGGCTTCAGAACTTCTGCTGAATTTTGGCCCATTAACACTTATCATTCCAGATATACTGTAACATTAGGAGCTCCTGCTAAGACAGGAATTTTTGTGAAAATAGACACTATTCTGACAAAGCAAAAACCTCAGCTACTTTGGGAAAAAAAAAATTAAAAATGCATATATATTTAGAATAATAAATTCTTTGCCTTATTTAATCCTGGAATTTTCAGTAGCATAGAATTTTTTATAACTGCAAAGGAGAGCTATTACAATTAATTATCTGGCACTACCTTATACCTGTAAGTGTTGTCTTTGGATAGTGTAATGTTTATATAAACTTTATTTTGCATGATTCAGTGACTTACTATACTGTATAATGAACAGGCAAAACCCTTTGAGACACCTGAAATTTTTGGCCTCTCCTCTTTGATTTTTGTTTCTCCCACAATTTCAGTTCTCTTTCAAATGCAGCATCTCAAGTAAGCCATTTGACAAACTAGTTAAATATCTTTAAATGGGTAAATCATATTTGAGAAATTGAGCTTGGTTTATGTTGGCATGTAATATTGAATATGTAACAGAGGAGATAAAAATCTATATTGTACATGTAAATTAATAAAGCACAGAAGGGAGAAGGACATTAAAGAACAGTTTTGAAATATTCATTGATTTGTGATTTTGGTGATAGCTAATTGTCTAAAACACTTCATATAAAGACCAACAAAACTGGGCAGAGGTGATTTTAATTCGGCTTAGCATACACAGTCTAAGAATTGTTGCAAATCCTTTGATAAATTCATCTTTTTGTGTCTTGCCACTTGACAGTGTTCTCTAGTTACAAATATTCCTGCTTCACCAGATGAACTAAGAATATGGGAATAACTGTTATTGTATTATTACTACTACTACTACTATTGCATTATTATTAGATTATTGTATGTCCTGTGGAAAGTGAGAGAATGATGTATGTGAAAATATTGCTTCATTGGGATGAAGAAGAGAGAGAATGTTTTAGGAGAACCCTCATGGGTGGGCTGCCACCCTCCTGTACTGCTCTAGCAAAGTGGGTGTGGTGCAGGATGGTTGGTATGCAGAGCTCTTTAAGAAAGGTACTTTTGACCTGCATTTCAGAACTGATGCTCCCCAAGCAGTCACGTTCGTTTGTGTCTCACACCCACCTTGTGCAGGTGTGTGCATCCCTAATCTACAGCTGAAAGCAATTCCCTTCCCTTTTCTGTGGGTTGTGAAGGCAGAATGCAACATACTCCTGAAAATGTGTCTAATACCACAGTGCCTCATGCCTCAGGACAGGGAAACAGAAGAGCCCAGTGCTAGACTGTATTTGAAAATAAAATTATTTAGAAGGAAGATTGAGGACAAATTTTATCCAGGATTTTTAGCATAAATCATTCTCCTGAATTTAGCTTAGTGATGCTGGCACAATTTATATTTCTCTTTCAGCTCCTCTGTAGCCCTTTCTGAATTTTGTTCAGATGAAATATTTTCAAGTATTGTTTTGAGAAAGATCTTGATCTAGCAGAAGGGGAAATAAAGGTATCTAGCTAGACTCTTCTTCAACTAACCATGGCCAAGAAAGTCATTAAAGCAAATTAAAAACCAAATGTGGTTTTCTCACTTCTTTACTAAATACCACAATCATTCATCTCTGAAAATGGACAAACACAATCTCAGTCAAGCTGTCATTATGAAGAGGAATAGAGAAGTTATAATTTGAATGCTAATCAAATTCTTATTTATCAGTCTCAGCTGTGATGAGATATGCCAACAAACTTAACAAACATTTTGTTTTTCAAAGAGCAAAGTCTATATTTGCTTGTCTTCTCTATAAGTGATTTTTAATACACACTATTAATGAAAGACAAAATACAATACAATAAAAATAAAATATTGGTCTTCCTGAGGGCACATTCTCTGAGACAATAGTGACAGAATGGCTGTATTATATCTGAATATAAAAGATTTGATGGTAAAACTAGTTTGTGATAGAAAGGATTGCAGATTTTTGACATTTGCCTGAGGTACCTGATGACAGAAAAAGAATGATTGCAAGGATGAGTAAGAGAAAAGCTGAATAAATTCCTTCAAGATACATAAAAATATTTTGAAATCAGACTGTTTAATTGATTTATTTTCTGTAGTGGTACTACAAATATACTGTCTAAATATCTGAAACTTCTGGACAGTTATAGGATATTATGTCTAGTACTCTTGAGATTCCCATATCTGTCTTGTTTTCTAGTGAAGTTCAGTAAAACAATGTCTTTAGCTTTTGCTGTTCTTTAGTTTAGTCTGTTACTTTAGGGGATATGGTTTTGACTTTCTTCACATTAAAGGTACTTGTGATACGTCATTTGGACATGCAATGTGTCTCAATTGGTAAGCTTGTTAATGAAAAAAAGGGAGAAATTCCGAGGGAAGAGGGGCAGTAATGAGGGGCTGGGGCTTTTTTAGCTCTGTGGTATGTGGTGCTCTCCTGTTTCCTTGTCCTGCTGCCCCAGCAAGAGTGGGCTGCTTGCATCCATGTGGATCCAAGGCATTAGGGATGGCTTAGCAGGGCAGAGCACACTGCCAGCTGATGTGGTTTGGCAGCTGCTCTGTGGCAGGAATCAGAACTGTTCCCCCATCTCTGCTGTTGCTGTGTTGCTGCCATGTGGGGTGATCAAGTCCTGGGCTCCAGGTTTCTTCTGTACACACACAGTTGCCTGTGCTGTTCAGCACTCCTAGACCTCAGGAGCGCCAGCTCTGTGTCTTGCATAATAAACACATGGTAGCAGCATCTGGTGTTCATTGCTCTGTGTCCTTTGAACACAGTCCTTTTTTCTGAGTGCAGAGCCCATATAAGCACAGGCCAGCCAGACCATGTACAGCTGAAGCACTGTTGCCTGTATATTTTAGATGTTGATATTTTGGCTCCAAAAGGAGCTGTGTGTGAGCTAGAACAGCAGACCAGTAAGAAGTAATACAAGCAGTCCAGGGAAACTGTGGCTGCCTCATCCCTGGAAGTGTTCAGGGCCAGTTTGGGTGGAATTTGTGCAATGTGGTCTAGTGGAAGGTGTCTCTGCCCATGGCAGAGCATTGAAATGAGATGATCTTAAATGTCCCTCCCAGTCATTCTCAGATTTTCTGATGGCAGTCCTGTGTCTCCTGTTAGAAAATATTATTAGTCAGTTTGTTTAAAGGCTTTGCTGATGCTAGGATTCAATACTTCTAAACCCCCCATCTGCTGTTAATATAATTGACTTATTTTTTTAAATACTTACTTGCCTTTAGCAAACTTTTCTAACTACCTTTTTGCTATCTGAGATCTTGCTGAGAATAGGCTGCCTTTCATTGTTGCCTTTCAAGAAATGACCTTACCCTAAAACTTCTCCAGATTCAAAGCATGGATTTAAAGTGGCAAATTCAGGATGTGGCCTGTGTATAGGTGGCTTTAGTAACTATAGAACAATGCTTCCTTTTCTGGGGAAATCCCTTCAGGGAGTTTATGGGTCACCAATACTGGGTATTTAGGAGAAAAGAAAGCATTGATTTTGTGCCATGGTTGATGTTTGCCTTGCTTTTGGAGCTTTAGCCTAACCCAAGTACAATGAATGAAGGAATTTAATGCCTTTGGTTCTAGTAGGACTTGATGTTAGAGTTTTCATGTTGAGTTTCATATGCAATATCCCCATTGACTTACACAGAGAAATCAGAATGATTTACAGTCACTGCTGGACTTTAGAATGATTCCCAGAAGTCTGAGCCCAGTAGTACTTCAATAAGCCACTGTAATAAGATATTTTATTGTTATGGCTTTGAATGTCCTGCAGTGTACGGTAATTCAGATATAAAATAATTAGAAGCAATTAAAGACCATTATAGTAAGGATTACTTTCTGCTAATGGCAGACTGTTTGACTGGAGGAAAAATACTTCTAAAGTCATTCAGGGAACATGATACCTAGTGAAGGTGGGAAAAGGAGAAGTCTGAGATTTGAGTGGGAAGAAGCCTAAGAAGCCTAAATAGATGAGGACTTTTTCTTTCATCACACTCTCCTTTTCTTTAAGTATCCCACAAATTCCAATGTATATTATAATTAAACATGTTTTTTCATTAAAGATATTCATTAAATTTCAACAATAATGTACAACTTTACTTCGTGAAAGGGTATTTCTCAACATATAAGAAGAAAAGATACAATCTTTTGTATTTAGCTGCTGATTTTTGATAGAAGTGTTTTATTAAATTTATTAAAATCAAGAATGCTAATTTTCCAACTTGTTCAGCAAAATGTTTTTAGTAAAATAGATATTTTATTTACTTTTAAATAAAGTTCAGCAACCCTCAAGAGTCTGTCAGGAGAGAAGGCATTCAGCTTTAGCTACTTGAAAAATATTTATCACAGATATTCTAAGTCTTCAATCCTTAGGATTACCATAGCCACTTCTAATTATCATCATGTTTGAAAAAAAAATACATTGTATTGGTGATGTGACATCTGCCCTTGTGTGGAAGAAACACTCTAAAACTCTGAAATTCTCAAGTGCCCTCTGAACTGTACTACAATTTTCTCCAAAAGCAGAGTAGGACACAAGAGCTGGTTAAACATGAGAGGCTTGTTATAAATTTGATAAACTGTTATTTTAGTTTATGCACAGCTGAATAGGACTTGCCTACCGAGTCACAGAGGTGCTACACATCTAATAGTAGTGTAACATACCTGATAGAGTTACCTAACTGCTCTTTCTTCCCCAAGAGCCCCAAAAAACTACAGATTGTGCCCAGTATCTGAAAGTTTCCTTTCAGCCCAAATTCTTATTGTACTCACTGCTGGTGACTGCACTGCTTGTAACTCAGTCTTGCCTCTTTCTTATTTGAAGAGAAGCTTGCATAGAAATAAAACCCATGAACAAAGGTAAAACAGGTAAAAATTTCTTTAAGTACAGTTGTGCATGTAAGATATTCCATGTCAGGCAGTTGTCCTTCTGAGATCCATGTCTCTGTCTCTCACAGCAGATTACTCTGCAAGAAGCCACTCATAAAGTTCTCCAAATAAGTGATTTTCTCTTTTATAGGTAAACATGAAAATAAATGGTTTTATAAATATCCAGCAGGAGAGTTGTACAAATGTTAGTGCATCCAACTGCTCTAATGCATCACCATTGAAAAGAATTAAGTTTTACCAAGCTGAGTGCAAACAGCATTGCCAGATCCTCACCTATAGTGATGCTGGAGAAAAATACAGCTTTTAACACATAAACATTGGAAACTAAAAATAAATATTTGTGAGTCCATGAAGAATGCAAATGTTAACGTAGTTTTTATGTGAAGCATAAAGACAAGCATATAACTTAAATATTGCTCTTTATGTGAAAATAAGCAATTTTGTGTGTGGTTTCTATCTAGCTGTCTTAAAATTAGTGATTATTTCTCCTCTGGGAACTTTTTAAGTCAAAAATTATAACATTTAATCCCTGCAAGTGGCCTGTAACTGCAAATTTTTGCAATACTTGTGAAGAGAACCTAAGTACAGAATTCTGTCTGGGATATTTTTATAATCTCAAAAGTAAGAACTCTAATTTCCAGCACTGTTATATGAATGGCTGACTCCTATGGAATAAAATCCTTTGTGTATCCATATTTTCTAAGCTGAAATATCTTGACAGAGAGTGGTAAATTTATGACCTTACAGAAGCCATAATTTAGGGTGTAGTGATGTGAGTCATCCATTGTAAGAAATGTTACTGAAGTTGTAAACATAAGTAAGAAAGTTGTGTGCAGTTAAAACATAAAGCAATGGAGAATATTTCCTATACTTCTTAGTGATGCTCCATTTATCTAATTTTGTGCAGTGCTGCAGAAGGTATACCTGCTGCAAGATCCTGTACATCCTCATATCTATTCAGAATTTACCATGATCTATCTCGTGGAAAGGAGAAACAGAGTCACTCTCTAAGTGTAATAAAACTTACACTGAGGTGAAAAGAATCCGTTTTTTCTAGTTTTGGAGATGAAAGGAAGTGAAGCATTATCTTATTGAGCTAAAAGGCAGCACATGTAAAACATTTGAATTACCACTATATGAACCACAAAAGCTCTTTAGATCTTGCTATCAATATCCAATTCCTACAGTGATTCTTCAGGCATTCACTGTTCTGAGAAAATCCTTCCCATATTTTGTAAAGAGTCATGAGTCTGGAAGCTGATTTTTTCCTCTTTAGCTGAAGAAATGGGAATTGGAAACAAATATGTCATTCACTGTTGTTCAGGCAAGAGCATGAGTGATTATCAGTATAATCACATCTAAGAGACTGAAAAAGATGAAGGAATCTCTTTACATCTGGTAAACTTTATATCCTCGATTAGATTTTTACTTCCCTAACTATGCAAAAGAAATTATATTTTTCTTTGTTTTTTATTAATTTCATATTAATTTCATAATTTCATATTTTAAAATAAAATATTTTTTAAATTATTAAGCAAACATTATATTACTATATTTACTTAGTTTATTTAACACCTATTGGTGTTAGCCTATTTTCTATATTAGATTGTTTTACAGTGTTAAAAGCAAGGAAAAATAAGCTTTGAAAAACCTATTCTTAAATTGATAACTGCAGGGTCTCTAGTGAAACTCTTCAGGTTCTTCTGGCTTACACTTGATTTGCTTTAATAATGGTTATGGGGAATGAAGAACTATTGAAACTGCATTTTAAACTGCCTGGCAACAGACAGGTGGAAAAGACTTAGAATTACTATTTTTCATTACTGAGGGCCCCTCAGGACTGCACAGGAAAGAATCCTGCCTGCCCCAGATAAAAGTCTCCCAGCAGTTTAATGTGCCTATCAGTTGTGCTCAGCAGCCTGGAATCATCATATTGCAGCTATTGAATAGTTCCAGACCATATGCTCAGAAGGATGGGAAATGTGGTGTGTGTCACACTTCCAAAGAATGATGATGAAGAGCATTAATATGCTGATGAAGAAGGAGAAGAAAGAGAGAGAGAAATTTTGAAGAAGCAAACCCACCTGTGTTACTGAGCCTGACAGATAGCTGTACAACTCTCCATGTGTAAGTTTGAGCTACCATGAGGACTACATAATGAATTACTTGGTAACTTCCTTTCTCTTCCTCTGCCAATATGTTCTCTCTTTTGATTTTTAGACAGAAAAGACTTAAATCAGAATCCAAATGTCAACAAAAGATGCAATGGCTGTTATATTCAGCTGGCAGCCTGGAAATTATTTGTGTGCATTTGGGGTCTAATTACTGTGCAACAATTGAGTGATGGACCAAGTACAGCTTCATTCATATTAAATAACACACTTGGAGGTGTAAGGAGGGATGCTAACGAGAGTTCTGAGAAAATGGGAGAGCAGTAAGAAAATGCATTTCATATAGATTTTATCCTTTATAAAACAATCACAGTGACATCATCACATAACGTATGGATAGTGGATGAACAAATGAACAACAGGTCACAACGAAGCTGATCTTGTAGCCAGCTTTTTCTTGTGCCTAATCCAGTGGTCTTTAATGCACAAAACTGTAGAACAAATTAGGAGTTGGTACAAGCAGATGCAATTCCAGCAAATTCTATATTTACCATGGATATTCTTGATATCTCTCCAATTTTTTAATAAATTCTACTAACCTGTGTACAGAAGGAGCAGAAATACAGTATGGGAAAAATTCCTGAGTAGTTCTTTAAAACAACAGAACAAAACATCAAGAAATTACTGCAAAAATGAGGTCTTTTAATGAATAAAAACCAACATGTATGTATTTAATCATCTTCTCTGATATCATTGCAGCAATAATTTTTCATAACATAGATACAGATGCACTGAATTTGCCAGGATTGTGAGGTATACTGGCCTGTACAATGTGCTTTTTTAAAGAGCACTGAAATAAAATTCACAGATTCAGACAGCTTTTAAGAACTGAGTTGTCTGCAGGCTGAATACGTGTCTTAGTTTGGGAGGAGGCTCTCATTTTCCTTTGTCACTGTAACAAAGGTCACTGATTAACAATGCATTCAATTGTTATGAGATAAATTACAGGATTTTTCACATTTCTTCTTTTTATGCCATCCTTTTGACTTTCTGATTACTCATGAATTTTCCTTAGTACTTTCCTGTATTCCCAAATAAAAATTAAGGTTATATGTTTTGTTTCAGTCCATATGAGCTTAAGTTCCAGCCTAATGGAACTAAATGAATATTGTCATTGATTGTGTAGAGAAGAGTACAGATTATAATTTTTTAAATGTAATCTCTTAACATGAAGCAGATTCTCTAAAAGTAGTGCCTCCATCTGATTTGTGATTATTAGGGTTTGGTTATAGTTTGTTAAGAAGATGTCCAATTGTTGATTTTGGATCAATAGCTTGTACCAAAAGACAGCAAAATAATAAACATAATGCATTTTGACTTTGGTTTTCTTTCTCTTCTGAACTGTGCTTGCAAGAAAGTCAAATGTGTCCATTCTGTTCCTTAAAATTTATAATACTGTTGGTAGACCTTATTTAATTTTAGTGATCAGCTAGATATGGTGGGTTTGTTTTTATGGATTGTTGCCAGCACAACTGTCCTGTATTACACTGAGGATCCATCCCAGGGTGATGAGGGATCTGGCAGACGAGTCTATGGAGCTGCTTTCCATCATTTACCAACAGTCCTGGCTCAGCAGGGAGGTCCTGGGCACTGGAAGCTGCCCAGTGTGATGCCCCTTCACAAGAAGGAGGATACAGGAAACTACAGGCCTGTCAGCCTGACCTCAGTGCCCAGATAATGGAATAGATCATCTTGAGTGCCATCACACAGCACCTATGGGATGGCCACGGTATCAGACCCAGCCAGCATGAGTTTAGGGAGGTCAGGTTGTTCTTGACCAACCTGATCTCCTTTCATGACCAGGTGACCCACCTGGTGGATGCAGGAAAGGCTGTGGGTGTTATGTACCTGGACTTCAGCCTGGACAGGCCTTTGACACTGACAGCAAACTCCTGGAAAAGCTGCAGCCCACGGCTTGGACAGGAGCACTCTTTGCTTGGTTAAGTATGTAACTGTTCAGTGTCTTCACAGTAATGATCTGGACAAGGGGATTGAGTCCTCCATCAGTAGATTTGCAGATGACACCAAGCTGGGAGCATGTGTCAATCTGCTGGAGGGTAGGAGGGCTCTGGAAAGGCACCTGGACAGGCTGGATGGATGGGCCAAGTCCAACAACATGAAGTTTAACAAGTCCAAATGCCGAGTCCTGCATTTTGGCCACAATAACCCCCTGCAGTGCTACAGGCTGGGGACAGAGTGGATGGACACTGCCCAGGCAGAAAGGGACCTGAGGGTACTGACTGACAGCTGAAGAGGGCCAATGGCCTGTGTCAGGAATGGTGTGACCAGCAGGAGCAGGGAGCTCATTCTTCCCCTGAACTCAGCACTGGTGAGGCCCCACCTTGAGTGCTGTGTCCAGTTCTGGCCCCTCAGTTTAGGAAGGACATTGAGATGCTTGAACGTGTCCAGAGGAGGCAACGAGGCTGGTGAGGGGCTTGGAACACAAACCCTGTGAGGAACAGCTGAGGGAGTTGGGGCTGTTCAGCCTGGAGAAAAGGAGGCTCAAAGGTGACTTCATCACTCTACAGCTTCCTGAAAGGTGGGTGAGGGTCGATCTCTTCTTGCAGGCAACAGTTGGCAGAAGGAGAGGACACAGTCTTAAGTTGCACCAAGGGAAATTTAGTTAGAAGTTAAAAAGAAATTCTTCACTGAAAGAGTGATAGGGCAATGGAATCATCTGCCCAGGGAAGTGGTGGAGTCACTGTCCCTGGAGGTGTTTAAAAAAGACTGGGCATAGCACAGTGCCTTGGTTTAGTTGATGAGGAGGTGTTAGCTTATGTCATAGTTTGGACTAGATGATCTTAGAGGTCTTTGTCAAGCTAGTTCATTCCATGGTTCTGTGATTCTGTGGTGCCATCAATGTCACTGTGGAAATATTTTGTCTTTCCCACTTCATGTTTTCTTCAGTTTATGAGAATATATTTTCAATTTGTATGGGTGAAGGTGTCAGTAATTATGAGTGACAGGTATGGAAATTAAACAAGAGTATTCCACTTCAGACAGTTTATGAAAAATAAACATGAAAAAGTAGCTTTTGTGTCTTTAACTTATTCAGCAGTGTTTACTTTTCTACTCAATTCCTTGCTTTCAGTTTTTTTCAGGTTTCCAGATTGAAGTTTACTCTTTCATCATCTCTGCTATACTAGCAAATTTCCATTTCAAACCAGTGAACAAACCAACTTCATAATTTCTAAATGGTTATGTGTCTCCTGTAGATCTCTATGATGGAGTCACCTGCCTTTCATGACCTGTACTTTCTAACATCTTTGGTCTCATTGGGTACCTCTCAAAAATGTGAAATATCTAGTTTGAAAAAGTCAGAGGTTTCACCACTCAGCATATTTGTTTTGCTTACCAGAGCTGGTACATATTACTGAAAGTGAAATTTCAGGGTGAAGTTCTCAGAATCTCTTCACTGTGATAGTGAACCCACTGTGTCATTTTGAGGTTGTAATGTGCTGCTTAGTGCTCACTTCCACAGAATCAGTTGGGGTTAGGTTTTACAGAGAAGTAATATTATGTCAAAAGGCCTGGACTTCAATCTGTGTTTGACCATGCAACTTGTAGTAAATTTTCTTAAATTTCTTGACACTTGTTCATTGCACTAAAAAGAAATCTTGCCTTTATCTGGAGCAAACACAAGTGTTGCACTTGCTGTAGTTATTTCATCAAGACAGAAGAGTGTGAAGCTGGGTAATAATAAATGGAAACTGTGCAGGTACCTTGTGCGCTGAAAGCTTTTTCTGGAGAAATGATTAAATGCACTGAATTCCACATCTGATCAATATGAAAAGTATTCTGGCTGTTGCTGGACCTGACAAACATTTTCATCAGATTTGCCTTCAATCTGTAGTGAGATGTTTACAGAACTAATTTCTAAATGCTTCTCTTATCAAAGGAAATTTTTATTATTTTTGATAAAAAATTACTATCTCCTGAACTGCATAATTTAAAATTGAAATAGAAAGCTATTTTCTTTCAGCTCCTTTGAAAACTCCCTAAGAACCTTTCCTTGAATAAAATATATTCTCTTTGATTCAAACAGGCCTGCTTTCAGCACTTAATGAAGTGTCATTGTAGCACAAGAGGTTTTAATTTTTTTCCCATTATCACCTTTATTCTAATTCTACCAGAGCTTCCTATGTGACTGATTTCTCTGTTCAGAATGTGGCCTTCTCTCAAACTAAGAACCTGAAGCAGAATTTTTGAATTTATGGCACACTTGTTAAAAAGCCAGCTGCATGGCATAGCCCCAGGTAACAGCACTGAGCAGGGATGCAGGTACAGACACACACCTGGCCACGTGTGTGGGTTCCCTTAGGGGCTACATCCACACCTTCCTGTTCGGCTGAAGCAGAGCTGTTGCAAAATTCTGGGGCCAAGAGTAGCAGAAGGTCTTTCATCCCCTCTGGGTCACAGAGCAGCCTGTATGTTCACCCTGCACTGCACAGCTGCAGGAGTGACAGACATGGGGCTGCAGATATAAGGCAGGGAAACAGCAGTTCAAGGGACCTGCTCTGTTATAATCAAAATTTCCAGATGTTAATGCTTCTTTTCTTTTGGTTCAAAATCAAACTATGTGAATCTTAAAATTGCAGCATTCTGCCTTCCTTGCCCCTAAACTCCCATTTCTTCTTGCTGCCTGTATCTCATTGCAGTAGTCCACCTTCCAGAGCACTTTCTCTCACCTTTGACTTTACAGGGAATATGGCCTGGCAAAAGTCGTGCTTTTCTGCCAGTTCCTCCTTCAACTTCATTTCATCAGGGTCACAAGTAAGTGTGGTTATAGTAACTGCAGTTATTTATATATTTCCTTGATTTTGAGATTGGACCACCTAATTTAGCAGCTTTTGAAATATGTTGCTAGCTCAGATGGGAAACATTTTGTAGAAGGGATGAGGTTTGTATCTGAAGGTGCCAATGCAATAAGAAATAAATAAGCAAAATTCAAACTCTTCTCATTTCAAGGTGATTCATTATTTAGCTAGAGAATTAAAAGACTGCAGCAGTACATACTTGAGTTTTTGTTTGTTTTGATGTTACTGTATGTCAGTCTAGGTTAGGATTAGCTTGTGATTGTGAAAATAGACACTAAAAAAACTGATGGACTATGTTGTAATTTTTTTCTTCATAAAAATTTACTTAATTTTGATTTTGTATGACTTTTTACATTTTCTTCCTGTGTGTAGACAGGAGAGATTGAGGCCAACACTGTGACCAGAACATTATTGCTCAGTGGTATGGATTCCTCAATCATTCTAATTTGGGAATGAGAACTATCAAAGCAGCAGTTTAGTCCCTGCACTCAAAAGGTACAGAATTACCCATCTGTCCCCTGAGATCTGCAAAGATGTCATTTAAGGACAAACACCTGTTTGCTTTTCAGTAATTGTTGTTATTCTTTATTCTTTTGAATACAGAGTCATATGGATTTAGATAAAGTTTAGGAGGAAAACAAGGCCTCAGGGTAAGATTGCTGTGATAGGCATCAACTGAGTGCTAAATATATGGAAGATTTTTGCAAGATGCAGTGAAAAGCTGCACTGGTCTGTTGCTTACTCTTTCCCTTCCCATTCTAGCCACTTACATGCTTTCTTCCTTCAGGAGATAAACAGGATATTTTGCTTAGTCTGAACTGCTCATTCACTTAAATAATTTTATCAGTCCTGAATCAAACTGAGATATGTAAGTTCTGCATCCCTTTACTGGCCTTTCATCTATTTTTTCACCTGCTTGACCAAATATGAGACAGGCAGGTGTTTGCAATGTCTGGGGAAGTGGGTAATGGAACAGCTGTGTGAAATGTTGATGCTATTGTGCTTGTGCACGTGGGTAGCAAGGGGAGTGCAGGCACTATCAAAGATGAATTTGTTTCAGCATATTTGGTATTGTCTCAAAACCATTTTCCCCTCTGAAATAACAAGAAAATTGCACATGGGTGAAAGGTTCTATTGTGCTGTTGATGGTTTGTATTATGGTGTACACATTCTTTCTTCACTCTGCTCAACACTACACCTGATAGGAGTGTATTAAGCAAAGTCACTTTGTTATGTCTTTGTTTCTCAGAGAGATACAATGACTATGATAGAGTTTATTTGTTTCTAGATAACACTGTGTTTATATGTTTGATATGAAAGTCAGTATGAATAGATGTGCTCTGTTCTTAAAACAAAAGGTAAAGAGATTTGTCTCCCCAGGCTGAGATTGAGCTCCTCAGTTCCTGGAGCACCCTGAGAGTACTTTGATGAGAGATGTTTAATAGTAAACAAGACCATAGTATAAGAGAAGCAAACTCATCAATAGGCTTCATCCTTATGGCCATCAAATGCCATGAGTCCATCAGGCACTAATAGTGAGGACTGTGTGGAACTTCAGTTTTATACAGCTGAATATCTGTAAGAAGCAACTTTAGATGCAACTTGTGTGCTTCTCTGCATCAGTGTTATTGAGGAAGGACAGTGAGACATTTTGGCAGCTGCAGTTTAAAAGCCATGGCAACAGAAGTTTTATTTTTAACCTGATCACCAATGGGTGAAATGAAGTTGTTCGCTTAATCTTTAGTAATTTGGTCTGTTTGGTGTCCCTTATTTGCTGACATCAGGAATGGAGCATTCTGTTACATGTGCCACCACCTGGGTGCACAGACATGCACACACTTCAGCAAATATAATTTGGGGTGATAGTTTTGGTTGGTTGTATTTGGGTTTGTTTGTTTTAGTGCTTTTAGTGAAGGTTTGGGCGTTTTTCAGCCCCACAGATTCTGACATATATGTATGTGTGTATATTTTTTAAAAATTTTTTTAACAGGAGTAATGGTGATGAAAACAGTTATGATTGCTTTGTTTAATAGAAGATGCCTGTTGTTATACAATAGTCAGATTAATTCAGTCCAACCTACAATGGAAAGGACAAGCAGTAAATGACATATCTCAGGTTCTGCTGATTTTGTTTAAAAGGAGAAACAAATGAGGCTTAGCTATATTTCTTTGCAATTCAAAGAATTTAAACATTATCATCTACCTTGAAGTTATTAAGTATCCTGTTATGCATTTACCCTGGAGTATATTTGTAAACGTGTCTTATATAACTTATGTAAATACTATATCATGATAAAATGTGGTTTCAAAGGTAAATTTGGTGTTAAATGTTCCTACCTTAGATAACCTTAGCCAGACAAACACTGTGTATATGGTTGTGTTACTCTTTTGATGAAGCTCAAGGCAGAGCTGTAGGTGGAGAGTTGTAGGTAGGAACATATTATGTATGAAGTGATCAAATACATAGCTTACACTATAAAATAACATAAAACCCAAAAGGTATTTTTAAATAATCTTGCTCAGGGATTTCTGAATGTGATTCCATATCTTCTCACTGAGATAAAAATATTCTCTATGGATTACTCTAATTAAGCAATATTAGATAGAGTTTAAATCTATTTTGAAAATATGTTTAATTATAATAAATATCACAATTCAATTCCCAGATATGTTTTGTGTCTAGAATCTAATAAATACAGGTTGCTGGGCTTGGCTGAGGGTTCAGCAGCCTGGTAATTTTCCATTTTGTGTCCTGGAGTTTTTTTGTAGGTTCTGTTTGTTAAAATATTTAAGTAGCAGACTAGAGGAGATAAAGGCCAGATATTGAAAAGCTGTAAAGCATTGAGATAAATTTCAGTAAAAATGGCCAAGACAGCATAATTTAGATACCCCACTGCAGCAAGAAATGTTCTTTATTTCAGTATAACACTGATGCTTTTGTTATGAACATTTATTCTTTCTATGAGAAAGGCTCAGTATTTAATATCATGTTTTTTTAGGCTACTTGAACATGCATAGTCCAATTAGCAGTGATTGCTAAACCAGGACACCTGTGGCTGACTTCAGCAGCTAGAGGTGAATTGCTTGAGGCTGGGCACAAGTGAGGCAGAGTTGCTGGGGGAAGCAGCTGCTGCTGAGCCAGCCCAGCAGTGCCTCAGGAAAGTTGTTTCCCTGGCTCTGGGCTGGCTGTGGGGCTCTGTGTCTGGAGAGCATCCAATGCTCCTGCAGCTCCACCCAAGAAGGGTCAGGCTCTCCTGCCCCAAGGCTGCCCTGGGGACAAGGAAAGGGGGGAACTGGAAGGTCCAAACCTGGCTTGAGCTCTTTGCTCCTACCCCAGCCAGAAAGCTTCTGTTCTGAAGAGAGTAAAATTGAACCCTTCTTGTCTTCTGTGACAGACATTACATGTGGACAGAGAAAACAGATTTTTACAGGGTTTAGCCCCTGGAGTTTAGATTTTGCAATAATTAGTTTCCTGGTTTATTTTGTTGACTATCTAATTCCATTTAAAATAGGAGAAGAGGTATTTTGGGGGTATTTTCCTGTGATGGCTTTGCTTTTAAGGTTAAGAGCCATATTAGAGATGTAGGACAATTAGAAGGGGAATGAACTTGAAAGACTGGATTTGAGTCCACAAGTGAGCAAATATAATGGAGGAAGAAAATTACTGTGTGTTCTTCTTGCCTGTATTTAAAATGTTGAGTACAGAAATGCATCATTTATATGTGTGGATTTTTTTCTCTTTTTTTCCCCCCAAGGAATTATAATCTGAATGGTTCATCATATTTAAGCTTGAAGTTAATATTGTTTAAATTTTGAGATTTAAGTTACGGCTAATCCAAATGCCAAAACCTTACATTGACCTTTCCCTGAGTGCATCAAAACATTTAGTGTGACTCAAGATAACACTTAGAAATGTAGAAATAGTATAATTTGCTATAACATATTTCTATATGGAATAAAAAACTTTCACCTGCCATCTGGTGGAAAAAAAATGAAAAACTACAATATGTGAACCTCCTAACTAAGAACTACACCTGTTTTCTACTTGCTAGTAGTATAGAAATACACAGTGCTAGTTCTATATAAAGAAGATTTTACACTTATGTTCCTGACTTCTTGTCTTTGTATGCTGCAAGAATAAGAATTTTTTGGTCCTTTTTTTCTTCCATATCAATAGAGCAAAAAAGTAATTGGGTTCACCAGTTCTTCATATTTGCTTGAATATAAACCATCTACCCTTCATGGTCAGAGCATGCTCGTAGGAAATAAAACAAGGCAGATATGATAGGAAAACATAAAAATGTATTGATTAAACCCTCTGGGAGATTTGGTTCTACAGTAATATTCAATCACATGTCACCTGCAGTACACTAAATATGTTCTAAAAGTTTTTAATATTCCATATCACAAAATAAATCACAGAGGAGATCACTGGCTGCAGCAGTACTCTCTTAATCAGGTATATTGCTATAATGAGCAGTATGTTCTTTCACTAGAATTATGGTTTTGAAAATAGGGTAGGAAAAAGTTCTTAACTTTGCTATTAGGAGAAAAGTTTCACTTAAGGCTGGGAAATTTGTACTACTGCCAGGATTTAGTTAAGTTTTAAGTGTGCATTTCAATAAGAAACAAGTAGCTGCCAGTTTTTAATTGTGATAGTCCCACAGCAGGGACAGGAGCATTGTGTGCATTTGAGCTGGGTCCTCTTTGGGTATTTATGCTAGTAAATGTTCCAGTTAAGGAAGCAATTCTACTTTCATGCTGGACAAGTGAAAACAAGCAGTAAAGCAGTGAGATTAACTTACATGTTTTTACTAGAATCTGTAGCTCTGACAACTTTGAGAATAAAACTCCTTTTACTACAAACTGAGGAAATATACTCTGAATATCTTAAAGATATCAGATGTGAATCAACACAAATTTTTCACCCATTTCAATAAGCTAGAGTCTTCATAGTCTAAAGTAACTGCAGTAGCAGCATTTAATTAGGGTTTATCCATAATCAGGAGTAAAAAACAATGTTGAATTTATTATGTCTGAACTACCCACATTAATTTGTTTTGTGGAAAAATCTGAAGCTGATTAGTTAACACCTATAATGACTTTCCTTTTGGGCACTGGATTGTCCATGTGGGAGCTCACCAGGATTATCAATGCACAATCTACCCAACAGTTTTCTCAAGAAAACAAGTCTCCCTATGAGCTTTTGGCCTTCAGAAGATATTTATACTGAGTTATTCCATCTTCTCTGAGAGATGGAAATGTCCACAGTCTATATTGAACTGAATGCTTGTCTAAAGATTTTGTTCTTTAATGTTGTGGTGTAGTTCTAGGCAATATTAAAAAGTTAGGGGGTTTTACCTGCCCCTTAGGTTTTGTTCTAGTACACAGGGGATTCATTTTGGAGGATATAATAGGTCTTAAGCTTGTCAGTCTTCACTATTTATTAAACCATTAAACTGTTTTCAAGTTGTTTAATAAATAAATGATGACATTTTAAAATGTCAGCAGGAGTCAATGAAATCTTCCAGACTCAGAAATTATGTAAGCTCTAAATATGCTTGGTTCTGATTTGTCCAACACAGAAATGAGGTGTCTGTGCACCTTTTGAAGATGCAGGTTAAAGATCCAGGATTGGCCCTAGTTACATTTTGTGTAGTTTAATTTTTTGAGCACTTTATTTCATTGTTTCAAATAATCTCATATCTGACATTGCAAACACCATTGACAGGAAAAAAACAAACAAACAGACAAAAAGCCCTAAACCAGCAAAGACCAGTGATAGGAAATGTAACACCAGGTTAATTCAGCAGATTTATAGAGGCAAATAACACCTGATCTTATAAAGGGGTTTTTCTTTCTATTGGTCCCAAAACAATGAAAACTTAATGTTACAGTCTGCAATACTGATGCAGTAAATTACTAATCTAAATATTTGGCTTTTTCAAAGATCCCTGCCTTTTACCTGAAAGGGATTATTAATCTAGTTTTATTTTTATTTGCTTTAGTCATCGAGATGACTACAGGGTGCAAGTTATCTGCACTGTATAACAGTTTCTTCCTTGCAACAAGCTTGCATATTTAGGAAGGGTTTCAGAGCCTTGCTGCTGTTCAAAGTGTTGTTTCCACTTCTGTTTCCTTCTCCAATCCCATTAAATAGCCATTAATTTATAACATTTTTCCCATCTTATATCTTACAATGTATTTTTCTCATTAAATATAGTATAAAAATGAAACATCCAAATACTATAATGCTTTTTTCACTCAACACTTACATTGTCTGTCTGAGCATGCTGGCCTTGTGCATTAATTTTTTTTTTTTTCAATATCTAGTGAGGATATTCTTTGCAGCCGATATTTCCGCATGAAAATTCAGTTACTTTTGTAGCTCTGAAAGATGTGGGGTGCATAATAACTTGGATAATTAACCTAATGTATGGCAGCATATTGAAAGTGATGCTTAAGAATTAAAATTCAATTGATTTTTGTTGCAGTCTTTGCAATCTTACAGCTGACTGGCATTCTTTTTGTTTGGTTGGTTATTGTTTTGCTAGAGGTCCTGAAGATTCTTAAATATAATGCCAGTTTTCCATAACTGAACAACTAGGTTTTTGGTAATGTCCTAGTTTGACTGAAATAATTAATGAATATGCAGGGTGTAAATAGCGTAATTATAATACTAAATAAATATTTAGTGCAGGAAATGGCACAAAAATATGGCTTAATCTATCTTCATGCAGTTTCTGCTTGAACTGGGAGCAAAGATGATTAAATATTACATGGGGGACTTATTACTTAAAACTATTTGGTCTGTGAAGGAAGGGGCATATTAGAAGCAGCTGCTGTTTCAAATAAGTATCAGGTACAAAACTATGTTTAGGGAGTTTTGGTTAAGTGTAAAATGTAAGAAAATTGGCTAAAATCCAGTTAAGTAATGATATTGACATTTCCTTATTCTACTACTGAAATCAGGGAAATCCAGAGGCCTCATCATTTAAATAAGGAGCAATATTTCCTTTGGATGTGCAGTATTAGGGTCTTCATAAAACCAGTAGTCTGGTAATTCCTAAAATGTCTCGTGATTTTAATGGAAAATTGTGAATGCTCTTCAATAGTCACTGTACCTAATAATGGTCAGACTGTTTCTGTTAACTGAAATAAGCTATACCATACTGGTACCTTCTTAATTAAAAAGTGCTTTCCCTTCTATCTCTAATCTCAAAGATGATCTACCCCACCTGTTTTCAAACACTTAAGAAAAATCCTAGTCCAGAGGCACCACAATTCCTTTTCAGTCAATGGATCTCTTCTGTTCATTGGGCAATGCTATCAGGAACCTGGTGTGATTCTTCAGCTATTGATGATGGCTATGAGGAAGAACAAGCAGAATTTGCTTAAACATTGTCATTTATCCTGGATTTTGTAATGTGACCTAATTTTTGGAAGAAGCATTTGATGTTTGTCTTGGAAGTGAATGGCAAAAGAGGAGTGCAAAAATTCTGTGCTACTCATTGTAAATCAGGCTCTTAGATGGATATGTTTTATTTCAACCATTTTTCAACATTAGGTTAAACTGCAAAGAGCTGATGTATAATGTGGATTTGATATTGTAGTTATCTGTAATTCCTGTGTATTTATATTGGAATCTTTGCAAAAGAGAGCTAGAGAAGGTTAATTGTTCTGCTGAGTTGCCTGCGAGACACAGTAAATGGTGAAACGAACATTTTACTTTTAGCTCTGTTTATATCTTTCTTCACATATAATTTCCATAGATGCTCCAAAGTGCAAGCTTACTAGGAGGGAAAGTGAACTTTTTTACTTTAATAATCCCTCCATCTTTAGAAAACTCCACCAGAGAAACATTTACAACACTCTTCATTCACAGAAATTAATGACCTAGCACTCCAATTCTCAATAGTGCTCCTGGGCACAGGAAAGCATTTATGTATTTATTTTCACATTAATGTAAGATAACTCATTTTCAGCCTCACTGGGACAGTCTAAATGCTCCTTATTTCATTAGAAAATGACTGTTCTCAACATGTCAGGGAACATGTAACTAACAGTTACAGGTAGCATATATATCACCTTCAGTGAGAAAACAGCAACCATAATTAAAAATATGTTGTAAAGACCAACAATTATGTCAGAAATAATACTTGTTTACATTCTCTAGAAGTTTGCTATTATACTCTGTCTGGCAACTTGGCCTTTTTCTTATTTTTACTTCTGAAATACATAACTTTTGTTCCTAAATAATAATAAAAAAAAGTCTTCTTTTTAATTTTCCTCATTTTTTTGGGGGTGTGGGGGCTTGGAGTGGTAGGAGTTATTAGGGAACTAGAGAAGTTCCCTAGGGGCTAGAGAAGTTGTTAGGAGCTAGAGAAGCAAATATGGCCATGTAGAAGCAGTTATAAAACAGTTCAAAATGTAAAGAAATTGAAGATATTTTTTATTTCCATGAATGAGACACAGATTCATTTGCAAAAAAAAATTATAAATAGAATAAATATAAATAAATTCTAATAATAAAATATCTATGGGTTCAGAGGGAAAAAAAACAACACAAACCAGAAAATGGAAACCAGTACCTTAAAAAGCACTTTTATTCAATATTTTTAAGTATTTATTAAAGGAAAAGATGGCATTTGGCACATCCAGTAATCGCACACGTTCTTATTAGTGATCACCTAAATGCTGCTATGTGTTTTGCTTTCAAATAAGCGAGCATTACAGAAGAATTTTTTTTTTTTAACTTTTTTCTGAGGAAAATAGAACAAACAAATAGAAGCTTGTGGTTTTCCCATTGGAATCTTAGTTCAAGAAGATCAGTGTAGTTTACAAGATACTAAACTTGTTTCAGCAAATATTTTTCTCCCATAACTGTTCAGGTAAATGTTACTATGAGTTCATGCTTAGGAAACTCACACAAACAAGACCCCCCATAATCTTAGGTGATGGATCCACTTAATTTCTTTCATGTTGCAAGCTGTGAAGGTGGAATCAGTGTAATTGTGTTGCTGGGGACCATAGAGAGCCAGGGGGAGCCAGGCTTGGAAATAGTTCAGGTGAACAATTACTGTCAGTGATCAGCTTTTCAAGAACTGCTTGTGGCCAGGGTTTTTCACACCAGGACTGTGTGCTTGTGCTTCCCTCCCTGAGCAGGGCACAGGGACAGATGCTGAGGAGATGAGCTGCCTTGGCAGCTGGGATGGGGGGGAGAAATGCAATCCATTGTTATTCGTGCAGTGTTGGGAGAGGACATTTGCCATTGTCAGATGAAAGTATTTCTCCACCTCTGAAATAAAATGGCCAAAAGATATTTGAAATGAGCCAGTTATATGAAATTTATTAGTCAAAGCCAAAGCTGCCTTTCCCCAATTTGTCATTTTCCTTCGACATGAACCTATAGACTATGTAGATTCCAACTTGCTTATAATTCAAGTAACTTCTACAATGGAAGAATAAGCCTCTTAACAAGATTGAATTTGCTATTGCACAAGTTGCAAGCTGAACAAACAGAGATTGGGCAAATTTCTGTTCATTCATGTGCCTCTTTTAAAAAACAAATACCAGTTTAATATAAATGGAAATGAGAGCAGTGCTAGCGTGGACATAAATCTTGATCTATTGTAACCTAATAATGAAAGCCACTCTGTTCAGAGTCTAGATAAATGAAATAGAGTCATAGGGTGCTTTGGATTTTTTAATAAGAATAAGAAACATCACTTTTAACTTAGATTTGTCTCCTTTTATTTGCTCACTGTGATTTTGGACAAAGCCTTTATTTATGGAAAACCAGTTAGTCTCAAAAGGAAGGCACGTCACCCTATTATATATGATGTGTAATTGTTTCTGGTAACAGAGAAAAGTAATGTGGCAAGATATTTGAAAAGAAAGTTTTCTGGCTGACTTCATAAACTTTAATATTTATATAACCTTTAAACAGTCAAGAGACTATGCCTAATGACAGTCAACTAACAGCTTGACCTTTATTGAATGGAAGAATGGTAGCACACTTACAGGAGTTTCATTTCAACAGCAACCTAATGTTGAATTTTTTGGGGGCTATTAATGTACTTTGAGCACACTGAAATTCATCTGGAGCCTGGAAATGTATTATTTCCATTAAATAAGTCCTGCACAATTGAAGAATAGAGGATTTAAAAAGCAGTCACCTTCAGATTCTGTAATTCTATTTTGATAATCTTGTTACAAATTAAATGTGACATATCTCAGCTTCTTAAAAATATTAGAAGGGGTACATATGCAAATTGGCTATTACCATATCCAAAATCTTTATGTTAATCAGCAGTTCAATAATTTGTATGTGTATGTAAAGCCTAAACACTTATTTTTTCTTTGCCTTTCATAGAAGAATTAATCATGCTGTCACAGCAGTTTGAAATAATTATAAAATTGAGTTTGAAAGATTAAGATTAAATACTTTCAAAATGCTTAACTGAGATGTTTTCCTCAAACATACAGTACAAGGACAAGTAATATTTGAATGTCACTGGGTCCTTTGTGATGATTTAGAGCATAGCAAAGCAATTATTTTCTGTAGGAGGTTAGTTTTGAATAGCTATTGCTAATTCAGAGCAGTAGCACATAGACAAGCATCAAGATCTCTACTTGATGAAAGTGTCAAGAATGTCGTTGTGAGGTGTAAGAAGACAGTTACATGAATCATTTGCACAGTTTGGGTTAGTGTTTGGTTATTTTGTTGTCATTTGAGTTGCTTCTTTGCACACGGTAAGAGAAAATGAGAAAGCCTTAAGTATGGTCGTCCTTATTTAATATTCTTGGTCAAGATGACATAGGCACTTCCATTAAGAACACAAAGACCTTTCAAGTATTTTCATAAGTTTGAATGCAATGTCTAAGTAAATTAGAAAAAATGAAATTTTACAGGAATGCTGATGTAGCTATTCAGAACAGAAAATACAGCCTTGTTACACAGACACCTCAAGTGCTGTTCAGTCTTCCTGGACATGGTTACAGCACAGCAGCACAGAGCAGGTCAGGCCCTTTGCAGAGAAAGCCTTTCCCACTTGGAAGGGAAGAAAAGCTGAGAGCACTATAGAATCTCTATTCTATAGAGTACAAAACTGCAGAGGGGTTTGGTAAGCTCAATACAGAACAATTGTTTATTCCTGTTACAGATGAACTCAACGATGCCAGTAGGAGAACAGCATAAAGCAGATGTGGGGGGGACACAAAGTTTCTTCAGGGATAGGCAGGGTTAGTGATTCTGGTACCAGAAATTTGGTGTTCCAAGAGCCTGGGGAGGTGAGCAGCATCAGCAAGGTCAAAAACCAAACTCAGTTTATGGACTGGAATCCAGGGATTATTCCTGTTTGTCCTTTTCTGTTCCTTGAATCCAAGACAGGCTCCTGGGCTAGGTAGACAAATGCTCTGAGTCAGAGCACTTTTTACTTTTGCATATTCCTTTAGTGTGACAATGAAGATGAAGAAGAGGTTTCTTGCCATCTAGTAGAAATTAATTTAAAATAATGCTCATAGTAAGTCTCCATTAAGTCACTGAAAAAAATACTTCTGCTGATTTATAAAAGGGCTGTTAGAAAACTAATTTTTGAATGGTCAGTACTTTCAGTCTTGAGGCTTGTAACTATTTTAAAGAAAACTGCTCTCTATTATATTTAACTGGCTGGAGTACCTTTATAATACATTACACATTCTCTTGCTTTCATTTTGGGGAATAAAATGTCATGAAAAGGCCAGAATGGCATAATCTTCTGAAATAGTGGATTTCCAAGTAAAAGAATAAGCCTGTTATATAAGTAGAGACTCATAGGAAAGGAATATTGCCATCTATTTACTGCCATGACTTCTGCTTAGAAGCACATCATCAGCCCCCAAGCAAGCATATTCTTGGTTCTGGAGGTTGGGTAGGGTATTTTGGCTAAGGCACCCTCCAGTCTCATTTTGGAATTGTATCTCCAGCCTCTTGCTGTCACAGAGGAAGAGGAGAAACTAAACTTCAGCAGGTTATCTGCTAAAAGTATAGCATCTGCTGAAATGAGCTGAAAGTACAGTGTTTCAGCTTTTTTCTTTTAAATCCAAATTCTGCTGTCCCAGGTTGCTTTTGGTTTCATGTAAATTATATCTTTACAGCACTTTGAGCAGCCTGCAGGAAAGGCATCACTGTGTGAGCTGAAATGGGCCAAACCTGGCTACATAAAGATGCTCTGACATTTTAACATGAGGAACTTTAACAAAATTAATGCTTCATATTATTGTTTTATTATTTCATAATATACTACTGTGTTCCTATAGTTTAAAATGTTTAATAAATCAGAAGGCTAGAGCAGAAGAATTGCTTTTACAGTGGACCTTTTCATACTTTGGCTTGCACTTGTAGGCCTCCAGCATATAACTAATGTGCGCAGTTTAAATGTACATAATGCAGAAGTCCAGAATTAAAAATACTGTAAAACGGGCTTGCTATTTTTTCCCACCTTAGTTTAACTTGAATATTTTTAATTTACACTGTTTTCAATTCATGGCTATATTAATACTTATACTACCTTCAATTAGCCTTTGAAGACTCATCAAAAACTATAATTGTATTCCAAGATTAAAATGCCATGTTTCCCTGCAGGAAAATGCAGCTAGGTCTCCTTAAACTTTCTCCATTGCCTGAAGGACAGCTGGTCACATATTTCTGGTGCAGTCCTTCTCTACCTGTGGGCCTGAACATGTCTGTTGCCTGCCATGCTCTTCATTGCAGAGATGAGATCTGACTCCTGGAGTCAAGCAGTTAGCTTTATACTCCTCAATATGCTTATTAAAATGAACCAGAGGTTAGCTCATTTTAAAGGCCTGAAGAAGAATTATTAAGGAGCTGATTAAGTCAATTACGCTGCTTAGGGAATCCTTTTTGCTGTGTTGTTGTTAGCCAGGAACCTTAATAGGACAATTAGGATTAATTAAAATCAGCCTGATTGATTAGGATATATAAACCTGCATGTGAGCTGTAGCTGTGTGGTTGAGTTTGTGCAGTCTGTGCAGGGTGGCAGTGGATGCTGAGGTTTATGTTTCTACAAATATTATCTGTATGCAGATAGAGCAGGCTGATTTGAGGGGGCAGTTGTTTTGACATGATGATTCCAAATCAGAGCATTAAATTTTCTGCATCTCCCTATTGGAATTAACAGGATGTGAAACTGAACAAAGAAACAGCAAAAGGATTTTGCTGTGTATATGTGTAAAATGACATGGGGGTGAGGAATCAATCCTTATTTTGCCTCTAAGATGATGTAATTTAAACTCAGCATGATCACTTAAGGCCAGGAGCAATGATGGCTTAATGGTAATGGAAGGTGAGGGAGAAGGGCACTAAAATGAGGGGTTTGTACTGCCTTTTGGGAGAGCTTCCCTTCCAGTGGATGTAAACTCCAAGTTTAGGAGTTACCATCAGAAATCAGTTTCTGCAATCAGCATGGCCATCTGCCTGTGCTTGTGTCTTCAGAATGTTATTAAATGGATGATGTCCAAGAAAATTTGAACGCTTCTGTAATGGCTGTTTTAAACAGTGCCAATACCACAGTTAATAGATTCAGCCATATACTCACACAGCCCTGGGATCTTTACCTTTCTCAGTGTCATACAATTTGTATACAGACACATAATGGGAAAGAACACCATGGGAATGGTTCACATGGCTTTTCATCTTCTGTGGAAGGTTGAAGGGTGTTAAGTCCCTTGTTCTTTCAATGACCAAGCAAAGTCTCTGTTTAAAGCATGGCTCTGCTCTCACCTGCTTTTCTTACATTGATTCATTTTGATTACGTTTGGAAACTTTTTGTATTTGGTGTTTTGTCTCTTTGAAATTGATTTCTTCTAAAAGGAAACTGATCTCTTGTGAAAAAGGTTATCTGAGGAATGTGCCTTAAAGCTTCCTTTGTTTTACTGCCAATGAACATAAGTTGCTCTACTATTTGTTCTGTATCTTTACCCAGGATTTTTTCAGAAGTTTCCTGTGTAGGGAAACATAAAAAGAGTCTTCACTTGACATCAGCAAGGCTTTAATCAGAAATAACAATTTTTGTTCTAAGCAGTTGCATTCTAGATGAGTGTTATCAGTCAAAATTTCTTTCTTCAGGTGCTTCAAAAGAACTAGTTATCTATTAATGATCTAGAAAATTAACTAATCTTTCAAAACAATATTTATAAGCGTCTCTTCAATTACTACACTCCTGAACTAGTGATTATCTAGATAAGTGTGCTATCTCAGGTCTTATTATTGCATGTATTGTTAAGATCCATTTCCAAGAGTGCTCATTCCATTTTATTAAGGAATGTCTTCAAGTATTATCTCAGACGTCAGTCCAAAGGAGAATCAGCTTTTCACATTACTATTTGAAAATGTTAAGGTTCTTTACTTTTATCTCATGCTGTTAGGAAATACCAGAGGAATCCCTGTTTTCAAGAAACAGCATTTAGCAAAATTGGGTGTTTAAATAAATAGCATATTATCCTGTGATATGTACTGTTGGAAGTTATCTGTGCAGTCCTGGGGTGTCTCTTAATCTGCAGAGTTTCTGCTCTTAAAGACAGTGATAGGTAAGGAGAAAGAGATTAGCAGGAGATAATGTTGTCACTGAAAAAAGAATCTCATACTCTTTTAATCCTGATAAAATATTTATTTCAGGGGCTAATACCCAATAAGACTCAGTAAGTAAGACTAGTAAGACTATCCTATCTTAAATTATTCCATAATTTAAGAAGGCAAAAGTAGTAATCCACAGGATTTTTTTTTTTCAAAATTATATTGGAGTAAATCTTCGTAGAATCCTCACAACATCAAAATATTAAAAAAAACTGGACACCATCTACTTTTATTCTGCTCTCTAAAATCTGATGATGTTCTGAGAAGTTCCTGTATGTTGTCATGACATCCTGAAAAGTCATAAATCCCTTTCAGGAATTGTAATTGTGGTCATGTCTGTAAGTAACCCTTATTTCTAAACTTTAATAAATCCAAACAATGAAAAAAAAAAAAAAAAAAAAGCTTAAGAAACCACATGTATGTGGTATCCCACTCCCAGTTTTCATTAGTGATGCAGAAAAAGATTATAGAGAGCTTTAGTACTTATATCCCTTAATTTTTAAGGACTTTTTTACAAGCCACCTGTCATTTTCAGGACTTTATTTACTCTTAAACATCCTCACCCAGTGTTCACAATAAATTGTATCTGCTCTTTAAAGCTGAAGCATTAGTAAGTACAAATTTATATAATATGATACAAGTCAATAACTAAAAATACCCTGTTTTCACCAATAGGTGGTGGTGCTAGCTGGTTCTTTATCTGTTGCTTCTTCAAACCTCATGGTAGCTAACCATAAAAACATCTGCACATTTCTAGCATAAAAAAATTAGGCATAGGTAATTTGAGATGCTTGGAGCCAGGGTACCATGGCTGCAGGAGGAAATGCAGACCCTGTGAAAGGATGAGCAGTGTTGTGATGCTGGAGGAAGATACAGAAAATACTCTTCAGTCTCTTTCTCTCCAGGCTGCTTAGAAAACAAGCTCTCTCTGGTTTTAGTTGCTGTTGCAATGTCTCCCACTGAAGAAACAATCTTCTGAAAATGCTGCCATGTCACCTGGGCTCTCCCATGATTACCAGTTACCAGTTTATGAGGTGGGAGTAGCAGGATTTGTGTGTGCACAGAGTGAATGCTTGAATTCCAAGAACAAAACAATGGTGTATGAAGGGGTAAAAGGGTGTGCAAGAGGCAGCTCTTTTTCCAGGCAGCAAACTAAAGTACTGAGAGAAATGGAGGTCGTGTCTGATGTTAAATCCAAGTGCGTCATTCAAAGATGATGAGATTCATACATACAAAAGATGAACATTACAGCAGGTAAATTGCAATGCAAAAAATATTGGAGTAAAAGCATACATGGCATGCTGAACACAGGAGGAAATGAGTAAGGGAAACGTTGTGCCTCCCTTTGATGGGAGCTTAGTTCACAGTTTTAGAAGTGTTTATTTGGCCAGGACATGCTCTGAAGTCAGTGATATCACAAACTGTCTGATGGGTGCCACTTGGGCTTAGCTGTAGGCCATGTATTATATTAAGTATTTTCAGCAAGCCATGAGTTTCTCTAAAAGAACAATTAAAAGTTGACACACTTCAAATGAACTCAAGAACAAATTAAAACATGCCTATAGCAAGGACCATGTTTTTAATTTTGTATAACCTTCATTAGAGCCTATGATAATGTGACACAAGAATTCTTAATGCTAAATAAAGCATCAGGAGTATGAATGTGTTCATCATCTCATTGCTTGCTTTGTTGTGATTTATTTTCCTTTTTTTTTTTTTTTTTTCATTCTGTTGTCTTTTCCCTGTATCTCTGGCCTATTTGCTTTCCTGTTTTTTCTGTGGTCTGCTCTCATTGCAAGGAATAAGATAACTCATGATTGGCAGCCAGCAGCTTGGAGTGAGAATTCTCTTTTGTCACATTCTGTTGCCAGCTGCCAAGTGAGATATGCAAAACCTTGTTTCAGAAACTTCCAGTGTTGTCAGGTTGTCCTGGCTGCTAATGTCTTTCATTCTAGTATTTTGGAAGGGGAAAAACCTTAGGTAAAATATTTGAGCTTCTCTGGTTTTCCTTTGGAAGAAAGAAGAAAAGAAAAGGGAAAAAAAAGGAGAGAAAAGATGAACATTTATTGCAGATTAAATTTTAAAAACACCTGGTTTTAGTTGTTATGCTGGTAGATAACAAGTTTTCAGTATGCATATAAACTCTGCAATTGCTGAGGTTCAAACATGCAATTCTCAGTGCCAAAGTATCTGGCAGTTTGAGCTCATGCCTGACTGCTCTAAGGTGAGTTTACAGACCCACTTGCTGGATATGTTCTAGCTTTTCAATCTATCACCTTATCTTCTTTAAAGGCTTCTCTTATACCCTAAACTGGACCCAAAGACTCACCAACTTTAAACATTTTTTAGCCTGTCTATTCTTCCATACTGAGCCAGCCAGATTTTGATTATGTCTGGTTCTGATGCTGTCTGGGGTTTTTTTATGGCTTCAGTTTTCTCAAAGATTATTTCCTACCTTTAACACCAACTGCTGCTCTTTTCTGTTTCTAGATGAGTGCTGTGTGCATTTGTACTGTCTGTCTGATATGATGTCCTTAAGTAACCCTGTTGTCTCCTTAAATAACCACGATGCCACCAGCAAGTGCAACTCCACTTAAACTTTTTCAGTGTTGTCATGGTCCATTTCATAATCCATCTGAAAGTATCCTACGGTTTCACTGATTTTGGTTTGCCCTGATTCCTAATATCACTCTGTTAATCAGAACCACCTGCTGCTCAAAACTAACCAATAAAATGAGCTGACAACAATGTTAGTAAGGTATCAGCTGTTAAAGCTCAAATGATAACTAGATATTTGCTTACTTTTAGTTTTTCTTTTATTCACTAAACTGAACTTTAAAAGAGTTCACAAAGATTTCCAGTAGTTGTTAAATCAGAATAACCTCTAGATAAAAGCCCTGCCTAAACCCTCAACAGATGACCTTCTGACAGCCCCCTAATTTCACCCAACATGTTATGTTATGTTATGTTATGTTATGTTATGTTATGTTATGTTATGTTATGTTATGTTATGTTATGTTATGTTATGTTATGTTAACATAACAACATTAAAATAATCTGTTGTATTTCAGTTATATACCCAGTATTTCACTGATGTAATTCAAGATGGGACATTATCTAGAAAAAGCAGCAGTAAAGGGCAATCTGCAGCACTGAAAGGTAGACTTGAGCATTAATGGTTGAAAAGATGGCAATCTAGGAACAAATCCTGAAGTACAGTATCAGCTAAAGAGAAGTAAAATATGGGATCCTGACAGCACTTCTGTGGCTTTAAACATTGATAAGGAGCAATGCATTGACCCTGCTTAGGTAGTATGGTAGTTCTGTAATGAAGAATAGAAAGCATAATATTTGGCAGCTAGAGGATGATTTTTCTTATGGGTAGTTAAGTTAAAAAATATAATTTTACAAAAGTACCACTGTACAGAAAACATGGAGAGCTAAACCTCTCTGTGATTTTTAACAGGGATAGGAATAAATATTTCTATATATGCGACTGACACGTGTGTGAAGTTAAGGGAGCCTCCCTGCCTTTGGATTTGAGGGAGTGTATACACAAACACACATAGACACAGGGGAGCAGGATTGAGCTGTGGGTTTACAGCTTAAGAAAAATAAAAGTTCTTTTTGAGAGTTAAATCTCCAAAGATTTTTATTAAAAAATTTTCATGAAAGAATATTTCTTACCCTTTTTTTTTCTTAAATACAACTACTTTTTATTCTGTTTTCTAACATACATTGTTTTTCTTTATCAGTTTGGAGTTTTCGGAACTTCAGATTATTAGCTGATTATGAGCTTGATTCTGGCACTTGTGGTTTCCCCGGAACACAAAATACCTCCTCTGGTTAAGGAGGTTCCTGAGCTGAAGCCTGGAGGGGCTGTACCTGAAAAGAGTCTTAAAAGAGCCTTTCTCCTAACTTCTTTATCAGGCACAAGTTTCTGGCTGTTGTGGGATTTGAAACTGCAGACTAAATGGACTTTGGTCTGTTTCAGTATGGTCATTCATTTAACCATCTACTAATTTTTTTCTCAAATATTTTTGGCTGAAAAAAAAGAGGCAGGATAGGGAGAGTACAGTATCTGGGCTGAGCAAAGCTAGAAAGGATCAGATCCACAATGCAATGCATACATGTTTCAAATGTAGTTAAGAAATACATTACTTAAGTTGGTTTATGCATTTGGGGCTGTATAATATCTGCTGGAAGTTATAGGGTGTTAAATTAAACATAACAATAAGGATTGACTTGGTACTTGCTTCATAACTATGCTAATATACTATTCTCTGAGCACGGCATGAAACTTCTGTGGACTTAAAATTCAAGAATATTTTATTTCATTTGTGGTTGTGGAATTTTGATGGAATGCCAATAAAGTTAATGTAACCACTGCATTTTTTCTAAAAACACGTGCAAAAGATGGGTCTGCTTCTTTTATGAACATATGCTGGCTTCACTCCCAAGCTCAGATATACTTCCCTATCCAAAATGGGAACATGTTCTTTAATATGAGGAAGCTCAAAAAGGTGATTGACTAGATGTGCAAAGGTGAGACATTGTGAACATGAGAGCTTATCATAGAGACATCACTGTAAGCAGGGAAAATCAGACAGAGCTTTGAAAAAAAATTAGTTCCAAGAAAATTCTAGAGATGCATTTTGGTTGGGTGCTGTGTAAAAGAGGGCTATGAATAAAATAATCCCTCCCAACTCTGTGTTAATCTTTTCTTACACTCATGAAAGTGAGGCATCACTGCAGTGTTGCTTATTTATAAATAATGTATAAAAATGAGTGATACATTGCCTGTTTTTTTTAAATTATTAACAACATCTTTTCCTAATCCAGAACAAGGTGTTATTGGAGAATAAGGTTCTCTTCTGGTATGTATTTGGTTGTTTTATGGGGTTTTGGAGGTTTTTAGTTCAGGTGGGAGTTTTTTTTTGTTTTTGTTGTTGGTTTGGATTTTTTCTTCTGTTGTTTTCTGTTGGGCTTGGGTTTTCTTGGTGGAGAGGGATGTGGGTATTGTACTAGGGTTTGGGGTTTTTTAAGTGAATTTAATATTCAGGGAATTCTTTCTAATAAGAAAGTCAGACTAAATGTACAATTATGAAAACATTTCTTTAGATCTTCACCCTCACCTGGAAGGATTTAGCTTTTGTACCAAAAGATATCGGAAGGAATAAAATATACTTGACAGTTGCAGCATTGTCTGTGAATGCTGACCTTCTTGTAGATGCTTATGCACTATTCCTCTGTTTTCTGTAACAAACCTCATTCCTAGGAGCAGAGATTTGCAGCTGAAAAACAGTGACAATGACCTACAATGACCTGAAGCCTAAGTTGTTTTCTTATTCATAATTGCAGCAAATATTGGTTGGTCACTGTTTGGAGACGTTTATTGTTTAACAGTGTGTTTTTAGCTTTTCAGCTGTCTCAGATTGGTTATAATGACCTTAATTCATATCAAATCTGACTTCTCTTAATGGCAGAAAATATACATGTAGTTAGGGCAAGAAGTCATATGGGCTACTGTTCTTTTCTATTTAATTCCCTATTCTGGTGCATGTATTTAAGAAAGAGTACTTCCAGCATAATATTTTAAATGTTAATAACTACTCAAATTCATGTTTAGTAGTTGCTTATTCCAAAATCTTGGTGCAATCAAGACTGCAGTTCCAACAAGGAAGTATAATATATGAGAAAGAGTTCCTATGTATATTTTCCTTTCTTCTTGGATATGACTTTATAACCATATTATTCATATTCTTCATATATTTATTTAATCATATAAGGAACTTCCTCAGACCTTGGAATATGTTTCATAGAAGGTTAAAGATATTTGGACTAGCTCTTGAAAATAATGAGGGTAACCTTTAGTTGCTGATCTGAAGAGGAAAATCACATTTTGATACACTCATTTCTGGGGATGCATCTTCTGAACTTGCTGAGAGTCTCTCTTCAGTTAGGAAAAAAACTTGTTTTCTGTAATTTCTTGAAGGGGTCATCAGTGTTATACTTCCTAACATTGCCTTCCTTACATCCATTTCTTATTGTTAATTAAATTTTTCATGTTTCTACAATGGGTTTTTGTACCTGGCACACTTGTTTTGGGTAGTTATAACATTTTTCCCCAGATAGATTTTCTTTCATGTGCATCCCACTTCAGATTTTCTTCTGGTAGAGGCATCTGTCAGAGATCAAAGAGAGGATTAGTTCTCTGTGCTTCTACAGATAAGGATATTTCATGAAGGAAAAGTATTTTATTTACTTACAGCTGAAAAGTAGCAAATGATAAACTTGTAATAGCTTTATTAAAATTCTGCCTTTGGGATGAATTATCAGTTTCCCAGTTCATTACCAAATGAGCCATTGCAATGGACAAATAAGCTTGGTCTCCTAGAAGCTTTCTGAATCCTCTTGTATTGTTCAGTGGGACTTGTTTTCTATTTATATTCAAACATTTTCTTGTCTAATTTTTATGAGATAATTCCAGAGGTGAAAACTAGGACCAAAGAAGTGGTTCTTGATTATTTGAAAGAGACTAAGAAGAAAAGATAGTTCTTTATCTTCACAGGTGTGTTAGAAGAAAACAGGTTTGAATGTTCTCTGTCTCAACCCTACTGCAAAAAAAAAAAAAAAAACAAAAAAAAAAAAAAACCAAAAAACCAGTTAACAGCCAACACATTTATGGGAACAGGTCTTAAGCCCTCATGTGACAATTTGTAAGAGAATTGCAGTATTTTGCAAGTTCATTGCACTTGTGAGTAGCAAATACAAGCAAAGCCAGGAGCATTTTAAATCACTTCAAACGAAAATGCTTCAAGGAAAATTAGAGGAAACTAAAGTGGTACCTGACATAAAGTGGTGTATTGTAAGAAAAATGGATTCAAGAGCAATAGAATTTGGAATATGGCTGTAATTGCCAACACAGCCAGTCGTTTCATCCCAGGACCCAGCTTCTCTTTTACCTTAAAGCCTCATCTCTTGGATTACTGTGCACATACCTGTATAGTTTTAGATGTTAAACCTAGCAAATAACACTGCTATGAAAAGCTAATTATCCTGCTTATGATAAAAAAACTTTGTGCAATATGTTTCAAAATATTTCAGAAGAATTCTTGTTCTAAAATCTTGACCTTTAAAATACTTGGGTTTAGTAAGCTGGTTTTATTGCCTTCATTACGACCTGACCTGGTAAGTCACCAATACTGGCAGATCTGAAGTCTAAAATACAGTATTATGTTCCTTCTGCTAGAATAGATATAATTTTCTGTTTCCAGCAGCAACAAAACAAGAAGAGAAAGTATCTCTCTCTCAATAGTACTCTAGTGTGGTTTGAGTGACTTGTTCCCTCCTTGTCACTGATGGAAACATGTAGCCACATTTTAGCAGGTGTGTGAGAGCTGCACCACTCCTCATGCAGCTGGAGGCGCCTCATTTCTCACTACAGGTTTCCCCTAAGGTTTGGGGAGGCAGGGAAGAGGAATATTGGTTTCTGGATTGCAATTTAGTCAGTACTCAATGCAGTTTTTGTTTACTGACTGCTGGTGCCATATAACTGTTTCTAAGGTCTGCAGAGACAAAATGTGCAGCTATTTAAATAGAGCAATGGCATGAGGTTATATTGTGAACAATAAAGAACCAGAAGTGATCACTTCTTACAGGCTGTTCCATTTTCCCTTTGATGAGCACTTCACTGTGATGTGGAATGTGTAGCTTTGAACAGTTGCTGAAACTTGTTTGGAAAGCCTCTTGATGTTTGTGGTGTTAATAGATTCTGCCCTTGTGTTCAGTAACTGCATTTTAAAACTTGACCCTCCAAAGGGCACGAGTCACTCAGAAATTTTGTATTGGTAAATGTCAAAGTTCGGTACATTATTCACAGTTTGTGTATGGTTTCCTTATGGAAAGTATCTAAATTTGACTGTGCTGCTGAATGACATTCAGAATAGAATGTCATTTTGTACATCTGGTGTTCTGTTTAATTGTCATCAGACTTTGGTTTTCAACAAGATAATTGGTGAGCTGTGTTTGGTGCTTTGAAAAATAAGTTGTCTTCAAATCTATTAATGTTGTTCAAATATGTGCTTTTCTGAAAAAGTGTTTTCTGTCATAAGGCTTCAGTGGTACAGAGCAATTTAAGAGTTTATCAGGCTGTTATTGTCACAGATGAGAAAACAAAGTGTTACAGATAAAAGTCTTATGAACGTGACTCTTGTCTTGATGGCTGTGGAAATTGAGAAGCCTATTTCATTTATGTTCCGGAAATTAAGCTAATAGATATAATAGATGAATGGGATGCTGCTTTTTGACCTCTTTCATAACTTCTCCCAGAAGAGCAAATGCAAGGATTAGTTCTCAGTGCCTATTGTACTTAAAGGCCTTCCTTTGCATAGATTGTCTGGTAAAATGGGGGACTATTCAGCAGGAGAGCAAATTGTAGCACTTCTTAAAAGGAAATGCAGTATTATAATCACCCTAGAACCAAATTTCCATCAACAAATAATGCACACAATTAACAATGTGGGATGGGTGTCACACCATGAGGTGTCTGACTGCTTCTTATGTTTCCTCAAAAGCAGAAAAAACGCAAAGTGTTGACGGAACAGCTGAACAGATGCAGAAAAGGAATATGGTTCTTATTCTCTGGTTGGCCTTGGGTTGCACCCAATTCATTGCAGGGTTTTTTCATCCTTTGAACTTTACTTGGACAAGTACAGAGAAAATGTTGGTATATAAGTCTGGATGGCCTTCTGATGTCTCTTGTATATCCTGATTGTGTGAGGGGAACAGTATTATAGCCATTAAAACCTTTCAATTAATCATAAATGCATATTTCATATATTTTATGTAGATTTATGTAAACTGCCAAACTCTATATGGATTCTTGTTAGATACAATTGGTCTGAATTTCTGTTGCTTCATTATGTTCCACTTGGCCATGTGCTTCCTGTTAGGAGTTTAGATCTGACACGGTAACCCAAGTCTAAGCCCTGCAAGGTGGACTTTCCCTCCTCCCCACACAGAACAGAAGACTATCTCATTTACCCTGGAGATTCTACTTAGCAATACCTTGTCAAATCTCTGCTCTTTGGAGGCAGCCTATTTTTCACTGATGGCTAATCTTAGGCCATCAGGCCGTATCATTTTTGACCTGAGACTACTAAAAAGGTCACTAGGGATAAAAGGAAAAGACTGACTTGAAGAAAAGAGCTTTTTCACTTTGACAGTAGTAGATCGGCATGATAAAAACTGGAATCTTCTTTATGCTGAACTGAAGATATAGAACATATATTTTTCCCTTTAAAGTTGCTGGATAAGTCACACTTTTATAATAGATTTTTGTAACTACAGTAGTGCTAATAAATCTAAGAAATGATGCTGCATTTGAATTCAGTGATGTGCTATGTAAGGACGTGTCATCAGAACTGATCAGACAACATTTTTATTGAAAAAGCAACTATTAGAATTTCATTTTCCAGCAACAAATAAATGTATCACAACCTAGAAAAAAAATTCATCTTTGGTAATGAAAGTGTTATTAAATATACTGTTTTGATGCATTTTCTATTCTAATTTATAGTTTGAAACATTCCACTGTTCATTGTGCTAGAACATTTTTGTCACCATTTCTTATTACATATAAACCAATTCATTAAGTGAACATGTGTGTCGAGTGTATACTATGTATGTTGTCCAAGAGTTAAAGAATTAATTACTTTAAAGATAAAAAAGCATCACATCTGAAAAGATAATTTCTATTGAAAATATATTGTGTACATTATTTGAGATTAGAAACGTGTCTGTAGATTGTTTTTTTCCTCTTGTGACCTAATTAGAATACAGCAGAGCTGTAGATATTGCAATTTGTGAAAACAAACTTGTAATAGGATCTATGTATAGGAAAAAAAGTGCATTAATTTCATTGCTTCTAAGAGATGCATGGAGGTACACATAAGCTACCTTTTTTTTTTTTTTTTCATAGCACAACTGTTTAAAATTCTTTTTGAACAAAGAAACAAAGCCCTTTGGCTGTTGAAGACTGGCTTATGGTGCAATAATATCCTGATATTATATGCATATCCTTGTCTGGGAAAGTATATACTCACTGAAGAACAGTAGTAGTAGTTCATGCTGTATGTATTTAATATTTAAAATACATGCAGAGAAAATAATTTTTATACCTTTCTTATAATGAGATTTCTACAAATAATTAGATTAATTTTTCCCTAACTAAATTTGTGCATATATTTTGTGTTTGTCATAGGAGTGACTTTGGCAAGAAATAAGCTGTTTATAAAAAAAACCCAACGAGATATAATTATCATGTCAAGTCATGAAGATCAATGCCTCCTTAAAGGTCAAGATATGTGTGCCCCCTCCATTGTCTCGTGGCAGGTTGTAGATGCAATGGTGCCTTTCCTCCACTCTGGCATCCCTGGGGGATTTCTGTCGCTTTACTTCTTTCTGTAAATTCCCATGCCAGCTCTGTCCTTCCTGCCTGCTGGAGGGATGCTGGTATAGGCCCTCTCTCCTTTGCTGTGCCAAGCTGCAGCCAACAGGTTTAGCTCGATTCCTGCCCTGTGCCTGGGACGGGCTCCCGCTGTGCCCGGGCTGGGCTCCCGCTGTGCCCGGGACGGGATCCCGCTGTGCCCGGACCGGGATCCCGCTGTGCCCGGGATCGGTTCCCGCTGTGCCCGGGACGGGATCCCGCTGTGCCCGGGACGGGATCCCGCTGTGCCCGGGATCTGCTCCTGCTGTGCCCGGGATCTGCTCCCGCTGTGCCCGGGCTCGGTTCCCGCTGTGCCCGGGATCTGCTCCCGCTGTGCCCGGGATCTGCTCCTGCTGTGCCCGGGATCTGCTCCCGCTGTGCCCGGGCTGGGCTCCCGCTGTGCCCGGGACGGGATCCCGCTGTGCCCGGGATCTGCTCCCGCTGTGCCCGGGATCTGCTCCTGCTGTGCCCGGGATCTGCTCCCGCTGTGCCCGGGCTCGGTTCCCGCTGTGCCCGGGATCTGCTCCCGCTGTGCCCGGGATCTGCTCCTGCTGTGCCCGGGATCTGCTCCCGCTGTGCCCGGGCTCGGTTCCCGCTGTGCCCGGGCTGGGCTCCCGCTGTGCCCGGGACGGGCTCCCGCTGTGCCCGGGATCTGCTCCCGCTGTGCCCGGGATCGGTTCCCGCTGTGCCCGGGATCTGCTCCTGCTGTGCCCGGGACGGGATCCCGCTGTGCCCGGGCTCGGTTCCCGCTGTGCCCGGGACGGGATCCCGCTGTGCCCGGGATCTGCTCCCGCTGTGCCCGGGCTCGGTTCCCGCTGTGCCTGCCCAGCTGGCCAGGCCAAGGTGACATCTTCTATTCCATGCTCACCGTGACTCCATTGCAGAGTAGCCAGAACAAATGGGCAAAGTGAATTCCTTCTGCTGTACAGCTGTCCTTTCTCTTAGCAAAATGTGCAATAGTTTTTTTGTACTCTGAAGTTTTATTTTCTTTATTTTCTGTGTCCCACCTACTGAAAACTTTCAAATACTCACTTTTGCATGTGGATTTGGGGAATGAAATTTGGGTCTGAAAATTATTTGCCTAATGATTTGATTTACTTTATAAATATGCCTCTTCATAAATATATTTCTTGGCTCAGCAAATTTGTTGACTATTTTCTAGTATTTTAAAGTAGTACTGCAAAATACCTGAGGAAATAGATCATTACAAAATCTAATTCCTTGTACTCAGCACTGAATCAGGACTAAATTTATTTTACATGACAGAAGCAGAGTGAATATCGCAATGTCCTTGAAATCCAGCATGGTTTTAATTGGATTCTGTCTTTTTCTAATGCTACTGTGGAACACAATTTAAATCTTTGGGATTAAATTTATATGACAGGCTGCCATTCTCACTAAAATGGTGCATCATTTTAATTTATTTATTTTGCTTTTATGTTTCTTGACAAGTAATAAAGCATTAGGTCCTTAGTGGTGAAGGTCTTGCTGCTATTTTTTTTCCACAGTTCTTACATTTCAGAACCTGTTTGCTGACACATGGCAAAGTGCAACAACATTCATAAAAAAAAAAAGGACAACTGTTCTTAAGCTCAGCAAGAATTCTACTGAGATACAATTTAAGATAAGGAAAGCTTCATTTATGCAATAAAAAATAACCCCTAGTAAATGAGGTTTGTAATGCATTATCTTCTTAGCCTTCCACTGGACCCATAATTATGCAGAATATTAATGTGCTCTAATAATCAGATTTTAACTTGATATCCTCTTCACTTTATATACAGACTAAAGACCTACAGCCCAGTAGATTAGAAAACAAAGGCACTGATTGCTTAACTGTAATAAACACATGATGCTGTGAAGGTGAAGATAAAAGCATGATGTGTAAAATATGAAAATAAATTAAAATGTTAGGAAACAGATGTGAAGAGACTTTGAGAATAGGTTCACATCCTTCTTTATGTCATTTTTATTGTGGTTTCTTGGCCCAATAACAGTCACTTCTACTGCCAATAAGAAAGTAGATAAAAGTAAATAATTCCTAGGTTTATAAGCTTATTATTAAAAATTAAATAAAAAATTGAATATGGACACACTGGGAAAAATAGATTTGCTATAAATTAAATTTTGAATGCTCCTTATCTGGAGAGTATGAGATTTTAAAAAATATTATGTTTCAGTCCCTCTGTTCTAGGCAGCAAGCCTATTTTAATTTCCAGTGTACCAGACCCTAGTTTGCTAATACCAAATGAAGTGCATTATCTGTTATGATGGTTTAAATGAATTGTACTGCTTTGTCAGCTGGGATTGAACAAATGGCAGGGATGCTGGTGGAGCACAGTTTTGTAGGTCTGTCTGCAGTCTCTGTTGACAACATTCCCATTTGCATGGCTTCATAGGGCACCAAGAGCTTTATGTATGTGTTAACTTTGGGAAGAATGAAGCAAGTGAACTAAGGGATTGCACTTTGGCAATGGGTGCACAGATTATGAACAGACTGGAAAAGTCAAGAATCTAGTGAGAGTCACTATTGTTGAACAGGCTAGTTCATGCTGAAACAATTATTTGGGGAAGTTGTCTCAAGCTGCCTGAGGATGTGATTTGATAGTCAGGCAGCTGAAAGGATTGATACTAGTCTTTGTGAACAGTCCCTAAACCTGTGTTATTTATTGCATTACTTGTCTTCCTGGCAACCAATTACAGCCTGATCAACTTGGTAAAGATCTTCTATATCTGACAAAAATGAATACACTATTTTCTGTGGCCCAATTTTCAAAATGACTAAACTGCAGGCTGAAGCAAAACATGCATAAGCATGTCTGTGGTGGCTAGGGGTAGTGGTTAGGGATGAGAAAGTCACAGAGCCTGCAGCTCCAGGAGCACTAGGGATGCAATAGGCATGGCAAGGTGATCATGGCCCCAGCATTGCTGCTCCTGCATCTTTCTGACCTGGACCAACATCTCCACCCCCCTCCCATGGTTAGGATAGTGATTACCATTGTGGTTTGGGTAGTAGTTAGGTTACTTTGTAGGGGTAGTGGTTGGTCAGGGTCAGGGGTTAGAGGTAGTGGTTAGTGTGGTCATTCCCTCAGTGGTTCATGTAGTGTTCAGGGCCAGGATTATGGTAGTGTTTAGGGTTAGTGATTATACTATATATTTGCCAAAGGTGAGTGAGTGCACTATTTTCTGTGGTCGCATTTTCCAAGTATCTAAATTCTGTGTGAAGTAATATATGTTTAGCTATGTCATTCAAAAAGCATCTGAGACACTTCAAATTCAAATCCATTTAGATTGAAATGGGAAATTTTCAAAAAATGGTTCATTTAATTGTGGAGCATGTGGAAGAAAGAAAACCTGACATTAGTCTTGAGTAGGTGTGTAGGTATGCTCACTTAGTGCAAAGAGGCTATTTCCCTCTATTTACACTGCCATCAGTACCTTGAAGTCAGTTTTGGTTGATGTAATTGAGAAAGCATTTGGGGTAGCAGGCTAGCAGTAGAGTTAATGAGGTTTCATGGAGCTAAGAATCTGAGCCTAAATGTCTGTATATTTGAGCAATTTCTCCCTGAAGAAGTAACAATTCACTTTTTACCCTGAAAAATAAAGAAGCTTGAAGAAACCATATGAGGTCTATTGGCTGTTTGAGATAATTATACAAAAGCCTAAGATTTATGCTGGTATTTTCTCAGGAAATCATCAAAACCTTATGCGTGTCTTGGCTTTGATAGAATTATTTAATATCAGCAACATATTACAGTGCAGTAAATATTTTATACTTCACAGAGAAATAAATGTATTGTAACTTGTGACATACATAGTAACTCTGCATGACCCCTTTGTCAGGCTTATGCTAACATAAAAAATAAACTACTTAACAGATGCTCTATTGCTAATCTTGGGCACTTATTGCTTCTACACATTTTTATGAAGACATTCATTTTCCAGAAGTATTCTTCCTGGAGTATTCTGAATTATCTTCAGAAATCAGCAGTTATCAGTCTAACACATTCCACTTCCTGGAGGCCTGATCTATAGCCCTATTTCACTTTCTTTTATTTGAGGAGTCCTTTTGATTTGCCTGAACTATATGTATACTTTTGGGGATTAAAAATTATTTGTATATGACTTAGACATGCATACTGGACTAATAATACTATTTATTTAGTTTGAATATGAGTGTTGCAAAGAGATTATAGAAGATTACACTTCTAAAATTATAGTGAGTTATGCCAGTCCATTACTTTAAAAAATGCTTTTTGCAATTTGAATTTTAAGGCATTGGCTTCTTTAAATGGAGGGGTTGTAGGGAGACTATTACTATTATTATTATTACTATTATTATTATTATTATTATTATTATTATTATTATTATTATTATTATTATTATTATACTACAGATATTAGTTTTGGCATAATAAGAGGATATTTCGCAATCCATATGTCAAAATGGTTCATACAAAAATAATTTATTAAACTATAATTGGGACAATCTTTACCTGTAGGGACAGAGCTGAAAGTCAGACAGTAGCTCAGAAGGTAGTGTTCCACATGGATGTCTGAATAAGCAAAGCTTGGGTTTGTTCTATCTGTGTGTGTGTATGGTCTTGAATGCCTTTGTAGCAGAAAATTCAAAGTCATGCTGTCAAGATTGTGAAATCCAGATCTTGTTTTGTCTCATTCTTTCTCTACTAACATTTCTTGGAAATTTATTTGTTGTCAATTCAGATATACCCTGTTCTTCTTCTTCTTTCTTTAGCTATTATTTCCAATAAGAAAACAAAATTAAAGACTTTGGATAGAAGCACGGATGGCAAGTTTGTAATTGAGAGTGGACTCCAAGAGTTCAGGTCCTGGGTTTTTTTTTCTTCCTGTTGACTCATAATTTACTCTTGGTAGAAAAGTAAAATTATTTTCTAGATTATTATACCTTCAGTTGCATAAGTGAAGCCTGATATATTGGACATATGAACTGGTTTTCTGAATTAACTATATTTTTCAGGAAAAGAGTTTGCTCTACTGCTGTGTCCTGTATGGGATAAAAACCCAGTCAATGTTAAAATAATAGTGGATTTTTCTCACTGTTCTCCCTGGCTTTCTTCCAGTTGGCAAAGATGCACTAAATAGGATCTTCTTGTGGTTTATATCCTCTGTTTTGACCCCTGAACATCAGGCCAGACCTGAGAATAGGTGGCTTTTGTTCTCACAGCTTTAAACAGAAATCCATGGCCATGCTAGAATGGAAGCCAATAGAAGAACCCACTATCTGGATATCAAAAGTATTTCTGGGTGGATATTGGAGACTTTTATAGATGCTAAAAATAAGGCAGAATTTTTCTGACACCTTAAAAAAGCGTTGGAAAAAACCTTTTGGTCAGAAACCTTTGGTGTTGCTTTTGTTACAGTTGTATTTTTCACAAAAGCTGTGCCACTAAAGGCTTATCCAGTACAAAAATTATGCTGCAGTTAGGACTATGTAGCTAAAATTAAATGGAGTAGCTAAAATTAGGATTCATCTGTTTCTGTAAAAGAATTATCACACTGATTTTAAAATTATTGCTGCTGCCTATATGTATTTCTTACTGTTTGGATGTTTGGGGTCTTTTAGATAGTAAATATAAGAAAATTTCTGGTATCTTTGGATTTGAAATTGATATTTTTAGATGAAATTATGCATTTGTTATTGCTTTGTTCAGTATTTATTTCCAGAGCCCACTAGACCAAAAGTGCCATTATTTGGCTACAAGAGGTAACAAGAAAGAATGGAATATGTTACTTGTCCACCCCAGAGGATTGCTGTGAGTGGACATGTGGCTGAGCCTTGCATCCATCCTGCTCCTGCAAGTGTCTCATGCTCTGCCAGGAGCAGGTGCACAAGAGGCCAGGAGGGAGCATAGCCAGGACAGCTGATCTGACCTACCAAAGATATTCCACACCACAGACAGTCCTGCCCAGTTTATAAACTGGGAGAGTTGGCCAAAGCCACTGATTGCTGCTCAGGGCTGGGCTGGGCATCAGTCAGCAGCTGGTGAGCCACTGTCTGGTGCTTCACTTGTGTTTCTTGAGTTTTCTCTCTGTCCTCTCGTCCTTTTTATTGCAATGATTATTAGTAGCATTCTAACAATTGTTATTATTAGATGTAATTTGTTTCAGTTATTAAGCTGTTGTTATCCAACCCATGAGGTTTAGTGTTCACTTTATTTTCCTCCCTGACTCCCCTCCCAGTCAGCAGCTGCATGATACTGAGTTGCCAGCTGAGGTTAAACTCTGACAGATTTATATTGGATCACTTTGGTTTTATGCATTTTTTGTGTTAGGCATGAAAGATTATCTTGTGATCTATTCTTAATTCATAAATAATCTTATCTATGCCTAGAACCATAAAAGGATCCTATAAGTATCAGTGCTAAATAACAATATGTGCTGAATGCAGGCAAAAATTCCTCCTACCCTCAGAACTGTAACTGATTTCCTGGTAAAAGCATGATCATGTATCTTAGTAACTTGCAGTTCAGCTGAGTGTCTGGCAGTGTTTGTCCATGGGAATTCTCTGATTCTGTATCTACCTTTCAACACAGAAAAAAAGTTAGAAGTTAACTGTAAAAAGAGAACTTTGAACTGGTTATATGGAATTCATACCAAAAAGTATAATTCAAAATTAAAACAATTTCTTTTTACCTTTGAATCAATTTATTTGCAAAATAAATTCTTAAATGGAAATATTCTGTTTTATTAAAATAATGCCAAGAAATTCCTACCAGATTGGAAGTTGTTTTTCTAATTAACAGTAACACCATATAAAACTGCATTTCACCTCATTAGAAGTTCATATATTTGTTATGTGATATTTAGTTTTCATACTACCCAACCACATGGATGTTTCAAACGTGTGGAATAGCAACTCAGTGGTGACCCACATGTGTTGAGTCTGTCTGTGAGCACTTTTTGCCTTCACGGTTATTCATGCATGTCAGTAAAGCTTAAAAGCTCCTGTACAAATGTTTTGTGTTTTGGGGTTTAATACTGTGTATTATGGTGACAGCTCTTCCAGTGTACCAGAGGGGCCATGGAAACAAGACTCGTTCCAGTGTAGGGCCGAGGCATTCAACTATGTCACTTAAAGCTAGAAGTAAAAGGGCAACAGTGTAGAAGTGGTTGTGAAGGAAAACAGTCTCAGACAAGTGGTCCAGAAAAACTTTTCAGTGCTTAAAGCCATGGGATTTTACATAGAAATTGCTCAGAAGCAGACCTGACTCTGAAATCAACTTCCATCTCAAAATCTCTGTAAGGTTTGTGGGCTGTTTTTCTTTGTGGTTGGGTTTTGTTCTGTTTTGTTTTGGTTTTTTTTTATTTCTTCATTGTAGAGTATGGCAAGATAAATGATAAGTAAAAATTTCCATACATTTTCCTTTTTGCCAGGAAGTACCTTCTTCATTAGCACCTTTTAACATCCAGAAGTGGCCAGATGTACTTTTAAAGCTTGTTTGCCAACACAGCTGGAGGCTTGGTGGTGTTTGAGGTTCTGGCATACTCTGTTTTTTGGCAAGTCATGTTTAATTATAACTGGGATGAGGGAGAGGGATAAGACATTTCATCAGCAATGGAAAGGTGACACAAAGTCTCAGACCTTCTTCCCAGCACATCAATTCAGTAGCAAAATAGTGAGTGATTTCTTGGGGCAGCATTCCTGCACCTTTTCCATCTCCAATCATGCCTTATTAGCATTTCCGCAGCAGCCTCTTGTTAGATCCACGATCAACATTATCTGCCTGAAGGTTTGTGAGCAACCAAGTTGTGAATTGTTTCCGAAGATCTCTCTTAGTTCTCCTTTCTCTCAGAGAAGGAGGGTCTCTTTCTTCCCTTTTTCTTTCATGGTATTAATTTGGTGCCTAGGAAAAGGACAAGCTTTGATGCAGTCCTTTGTGATGGTTCAAAATGCCTCCTCCTCTCCTGCTGTGAGATATTCTTTCTCTCATGGCACAGCGATTCTGACAAACCCATACATGGAACATGAAAGCTTTGCTAAAATGCTGCCTCCTGTGCATCAGCAAAGAGTCTGTCAGGATCTGCTCTGTGGTAATAGCAGGGGGATTCTGAAAGGTGAAAAAGGCAATTTGAAGGTTTGAAAAACGAGGCCACTTGCTTAGATGCTTGGCTCACTCTAACTTCAAGGACAATAGGACATATCAAAATTTGTTACCAGCTTCCAAAATCAAAGGTTGTGGAACTGGGCTGTGGCTGCAGAGTGGCTAGAAGATAAGCCTGATGATCCTCATGCTAAATTGTTGTGTTTATAGAGATTTTTTGGAAGTTTTGCAATGGATTTAATAACAGTTAAGGTTCTCTCTGAAAAACAAAAGGAACTAAAAATGTAACTGAAACTTTTGTGCAAGATACACTTAGGCATAAGTGTGTCACAATGCTGTTCTCAGGCAGCTGTTCAGGCTGGTTAGTGGGGTCCTGCTGCAGGTAGGGAGCTCTGCTGATGCATCTCACTGCTCATAAACATTTCTTTTCTTTTCTTTTCTTTTCTTTTCTTTTCTTTTCTTTTCTTTTCTTTTCTTTTCTTTTCTTTTCTTTTCTTTTCTTTTCTTTTCTTTTCTTTTCTTTTCTTTTCTTTTCTTTTCTCTTTTCTTTTTTCTTTTCTTTTCTTTTTTCTTTCTCTCTTTCTTTCTCTCTTTCTTTCTCTCTTTCTTTCTCTCTCTCTTTCCAGTGAACACTGCCACACAACTAACTCTTGGTATTTTAAGCATCTTCAAAAAGAGCTGACTTATAAAGTAGGTCTTTTACTACTTAAAGGTTCAATTTTGCTCATTTTTTTCCTGAGGCAATATGTGGTTTACGTAGTTTGCTTTATTACACCATGTCCACTGAACTTGCTGGTTTCATTTACTGTTTATAAGTAACAGTGAATAAAATATTAATAAATGAGATCCTTTGATTTACTTCATAGTGGGTCTAGATAGTATTATGAAATCATTTCACTACACTTTTTTCATTCGTCTCAGTGCTGTTTACCTCATTAGTAGTCGAAATCGTGCAGATGTGGTTAGTCTCCACTAAAAAACAATTCCTGAATCAGAAACCCCATGTTACCTTTGATTCACTTCTCCTTGAACTACAGTAGATGCTGTGGCTTGGGAAACAGGGGGTTTTTATCAGTCCTGTAAATGGGAAGGTGAGAAAGGATCTTTATTTTATACATAAAATAAAAGATGGTTTCCATCTGAAAATAATTATGAGGGTTTTTCTACAGGATCCTATTAGATGCTACCCTGATGTGCTCCGTGCACAGAGGAGAATCTGCAGAATATATTTCTCATAGTGCCAGAAAATTCTCTATTATATCTGTGTCACATCAGTGACAGAATATATCCAGTGGTCTGCTTTATAATTGGGCTGATGTAATTCACACTTGACACTTGTAGTCTGCTGGCAGCATTGTCCAGTAATGTTTTTCTTTGACCACTCCAGCATTAAATTCTAAAACAAATCTCTCTTAAAAAATTATGCTATAGGGGCACATAGATATTTCCCTTAAAATACTGCATGATTCATGCATCATCTATTGCCAAGTCCTCTGCTGCAGAGTCTCAGAGGAAATGCTTTCATCTTCTAAATAAAACTATAAAAAATAATTTGCACAGTAGTCAGTCCTTGTGTCACTGGCATTTATCATTTGCTGGTAATGCAAAATTGGAGGTATGTGCTGACAATTGCTAAATTAGGCCTTTTTTTCCCCCAGTATCTGATAGTCTCTGATTTGTATGTACCCTAAGTAATGCCTAGAGGTAGGTATAGCTTGTGACCAGCTCACTTGGGGATATTATTTAGGCATATATTCACATACTATTCTTTTCCTGATGACCCCTTGCAAACATTTATTGTTCATTTCCAGCAGCTCCCTGTAGTCATGTGGGGTCTTGAAAAACTGACTTGGCTGAGGCTGGGTGGAAGGAAAACTAGTCGAAATTCAGTGCTGATATTTTTAGCTTATCCATTTCTTATATATGTTCTTTGATTACTTTTTCCTATCCTAAACCATTGATTATATTCATGAAAGAAAAATTATTGTAGTTTCTTCACATCTTTGTTAATAAAGACGTGGAAGATCTCTGGCTCCAGTTGAGGCACACATTCCCTTCTCCCTAAATTTGTCTCTGACTTTATTGCAAATTAAATATTTCGGAATCAACCAGTAAGTGGGGGTTTTGCTGCAGAAAAGAATGGAAATGGGATTTGGCTCAATCCAATTGCTGTGCCTTTTTTCATAATGAATGAGGCACTGTAAACGAATGGATGAACAAACCTGTGTTTAATGCTTTCTTTTATCTGGGATGGGTGTAATTGGAAATGGGATCCTTGGGAGACCTGTGCAATTTCTGTATATGATTCATGGTAAAAGAGATAAATGCATTAAATTTGTTGGGAAACTTTATTCATTTTTATTGAATTTTACCTACTTGCACGAGTGATTGTATGCACACTATGCATAATGTGAAGAATAGTCTAGTGACTCCAATTAAATTATACCTCATATTTTATTTCCCCTTTGAAACTACCTTTTATGTGCAACATAATTCATTTTTGTTTGCATTCCTTCTTTAACCCCAGCTTTACCAGTTTCAACTTTGTCAATGTAAAAATCAGATTCTGTGCTAATTTTCTGGTCAGGTCAAATGTTTATTTACCTGATCTTGCACTACTGACAGCTGTTTCTTTAGTGAAGAGTAAATATATTTTTGGAGCCGCAATGAGAAATCTAAACCATTTTTTTTAAGGTTTTTAAGTAATTTTTCTTTTTCATCTCTGTTGGTAGAAATTGCTTTGGCTTTAAAATCTTCAAAGACTTTAGAGAATGGAGTTTTCTCCCTGGGAAACTTGACACTTAGGTGTCCTCAGTCATTTGAATTTTTCTGTAGCCTTAGATAAGTGTATGCCTTTGATTTCTTTAGAATGAATGGATATTGGGCTGAACTGGAGAAATTTTTCCAATAAAATTAATGTTCTGGCAGGGTGTTTTATAACACTCTTTATTGAACCTATGTATAGGGTACTTCATTACTAATGCATATTGAAATAAGTATAACCATGATTGTGACATACCTGGCTGGTGCAGATGGGCCAGTGAAGTAATGTAGTGACAATTCAGTACAGGTCTATTAGCAAATATAGCCCTGTGAAAGTTGATTTACCTGTAAGCATATGTTCTAGTGATTTGTTGGATTGAAAACTACTTGCAGAGTACACTAATTTTGAAAAAGAAAATGAAGGTCATTGTATTTCAATAGAGGAAAAAATACATTCATTTTAGCAGATATAACAGCTGTTTGCCATCTAGCTGATCTGGAAAAAAAAAAAAAAAAAAAAAGGTTGTCATTTGCATGCATATTTTTCAAATGTTTTGTATTCCAAAAGTGTGAAAGTTACTTAACAACACTTATTTTTGTTTCCTATTGTCTGAAAGGCAGAAACACTGATACCAAATGCTCCATTACCAAGTAGGAAAAGAGGACAGTCTGGCCTGAGTTTAGCCAAGAGCAAGGCAAGAGGAGAATCCCTTAGATTGACTGGTCTAAGAGAAATAGTTTTGATAAAATGTTCTGTACCTTGGAATTCACTTGCAATAGAAGTTTAGCATCAGCTAGGATTATGCCCTTATACTTTGATAAAGAGGTGGCAGCCCCCAAACTGGCACTATCTTACTGTCTGTTCTTAGTACTAGAACGCCTTCTGGAAGAAGTGCTGATAATATGGGACACATTTACTGATTTGAGAACTTGGCTAGAGAGTTATATGTAATTTTTATTAATAAAAGTAATAAAACCAATTTTCTCAGTGTTTTCTGTACAAAATATACAGGAGATCTTCAGGGTGCCACATCTTAAATAACTTATTACCTCTCTTGTGAACTATTTTGATGCTTTTATTGAGCAAATTTTGTCTTCTATGAGAAATTTTGAAGTGTGGAATGTCTCATAAATCCCTCCAGAGTCTCCTTCTGGCTAAGTCAAGAGTTTCAAGAGTGGTGAATGGCCTCAGACTCAACTTGGTATTAAATGCAATTTGTGTGTGCCCAGTGTAATCAGGGATGGCCTTGATTTATTAAAAGTAAAATGTTGAACAGTTTATGATGCCAGATACACTCTTGTGTAATTTTTCTCTTAATTGTACTTTCTTCTGCTTGCAAATAATGATATTCTTACAGCTTTTCATTATCTTTCAGTCTTGTGAAAGCATATTCAGAGGTATCCAACCCAATCTAACCCCATCTTTCCCCAGACATGATACTGGTCAGAAACAGAAGTGTTCCTATATATTGCTCACTCAATGCTCACTTGAACTGTATTACCAGAGTGATGGTTATAACATGAAAATTTCACAAATATGACATCCATTCTGATTTCAGCTTTTGCAGTCTAAGTTTTGCCCCTGCAGTGGGTTCCATTTTGTTTGGTTTTCATTTCAGCTGTAGGAAAACACATCTGTGGTTTTCTAGAGAAGTCAGTAATTCATTTAATCTGCTGGCACAGCTGCAAGGTCTGACTTGATGTTCCTGTTATAGAATCAGTGTCTCACAATGGCTTCAGTGACTCCTAAATACTATGTAAAAAGAATATATTAAAAGGAAAAAGTAGATATCAGGGGAATGTACTCAGGTTCCAGACTTCTGCTTGTGTCCATTTTTTTTTTTTCAGTGTTCTATTTATCTTGACATGGTTTACCAATGTGTTTTTATCACAATGCTCTAGAACACTGCACTCAGCTGTTCAGCTAATTTTGTCTCTTGATCACTTTCTTGTTTATCAGACAAACATCACTTGAGGGAAAAAACACCCAATGCTGGAATGCTGAAGAACTAGTTTGTTAGTGGATTCAAGAACAAATAAATGCACATATTGAGTATGAGAATGGAAGAACAAAGCTCATTTTCTCAGTCATTAGTTTTCCTTGTTTTTGTAAGGACACTTTGAGGGGAAGATGTTACTTAAAGATGCAGGAAGAAAGTGCAGAATTGTTATCAGTGCTATTGCCTGTTTTAGGTGACTTTCCATGGGATGCTAATGAAACTGGCTGATACAGTTTTGTGAGGTGGGGGTTTGCCTTTGCCAAAAACCCTCATGCCAACCCTAGTCTCTCAAGACCAGTGAGGATCTTTTCTATTTGTGACTTTTAATTTGCCAGTATAAAATATTTTCAAGAAATTTTGGAGAATTCTGAATTGTCAGTCTTAACTGAGACTACCTTTATCCAAACTGCCTCCCCGTTCTGCTGTCACTTGCAGAAGTTTTACTGGTTTACATTTACCTTTACTTTTCTACCCAATAACTATATGGGTTAATTAAAATATTTTAAGGCTAAATAGACCTATAGTTGTCCTTTTTATTTTTCCTGTTCTGTTGTGTAACACACACCTGGAATCTGCTGCAGTAACTATTGCATGAGGTATTATGTGTTTCCTGGTTGATTTAGAGCTTATATTTTTAGAAGAAATTGAATGCTGATTTGGAGACTTCAAGTGATGGAGAATTCAGCACACTTGTAAGCAATTGTTTTAAGATTTGATTATTTACATGATAAAATTGTGTGGTTTGTTTGTATTCTAAATCAATTCATCTTCAGCTCTAAGCTACTGGATATCAGATGCTGGAAATTCATCTGTGATTTAATAAGCTATTCAGGAAAACAAAATCCTGAATTTATATGGAGAGAGGAGGAAGATCTCTGTGAGAAAAAGATGTACCTTTTTGGGGGAATAATTTTGAAAAATTGAAAAGAACCTCTGGTGAGCAATTATAAATGTAAAACAGTGGGGAAATATAGGCAGGTAAAATCACCTTTCTCATTCTTTTCCAGTCTAAGCCTATGATGAAAGGCTAAAATGTAATTTCTTAGTGGTACTGAAGAGTACCACTGGGTATGCTGGGAGGACAGCATTTTTTCCTAGGATGAAATGCACAACTTCCCAGTGCCATCACTGTAAGGGGCAGCCTCAGCATGCACCAAGAAGCCACAATTCCAGGCAGAAAGGGAATGGAGATGCCGTGGCATCCAAGTTTTATGTCCCCAATAGATTTGCTAGGCTATATAGCTGAACTAAATCTAACCATTGCTGAATTGCTCTCTGCTGAGCAGCCTACATTCAGAAATGTATTCCACATGTCCCCAAGACTTCACTGTAGGAAAAGAAGTCACCCTTGTTGTGTATAAAAAGATTTGAACAACTCTCATTTTGAAGATTAATATAAGCTACTTTGATTTATCAGCAAAATGTGCCTCACATCAGGTGTTGAACCAATAGGCAATCCACTGGGCAAGGGAGAAGAAAATAAGTACCATTAGATAATTTTTTGTCCTTTTTAACTGTCATTTTATCCATTTCCTACTATGTGAGTGTTGTTGTGACAATATTTGGTGCATTCAGTCATCCACTGGCTGTTTTGTATTTCATTTCTTCTGAAAAGTGCTGCCGCTGGGGAAGAAAGGAAAGCAAAACAATTGCCACAGGTCAAACTGTGAGGAATCCAATTTTATCAAAAGAAGTCTGGAATTCACAAGCTCTAATCTGATATTTTAAAGTCCCTAAGGTCAACAGTGAAACAATCCAATACAAGGGGCTTAAAAACTTAGATATTTGTAGAAGTTGTGTTATAATAAAAATCAAATGTGTTAATTGATTTGGTGAGTGGGGTTTTGTACAGTTATAAGAAATTTAAATTTATCTGGACTATAGCAATAGCAAAACCTAAAGTGACCGACACCAAGTTGTGTGGCAGTGTTGATGTGCTGGGGGCTCTGCAGAGGACCTGGACAGGCTGGGTCCATGGCTGAGGTGGAGCAGGTTCAACAAGGGCCAGTGCTGGGTGCTGCCCCTGGGTCACAACAGCCCCTGCAGTGCTGCAGGTGGGGCAGAGGGGCTGGGAAGCACCTGGGTGTGCTGGTTGGCAGTGGCTGAACATGAGCCAGGTGTGCCCAGGTGGCCAAGGAGCCACTGGCACCCGGCCTGCTCCAGCCATGGTGTGGAGCAGAACCAGGGCAGTGATCATCCCCCGTGCTGGGCCCTGCTCAGGCCACACCTCAAAGCCTGTGCCCAGCTCTGGGCCCCTCATGTCAGGAAGGACATTGTGGGGCTGGAGCATGTCCAGAGAAGAGAATGGAGCTGGGGAAGGGTCTGGAGCACAAGGCTGATGAGGAGGAGCTGAGGCAGCTGGGGGTGCTCAGCCTGGAGAAAAGGAGGCTCAAGGAGCCTCATCACTCTCTGCCTACAGCCCTGGAAACACCATATGCACAAACAGAGGACTTGCATTTTGTTTTTGCAGCTTCCCAATTTCAAAAGGTAGAAACCGCAAGTAGAGGAAGGTAAACAAAAATAATTTTTTTTTTTTTTTTTTTTTTTTTTTTTTTACAGTATGTAACAATGCCTGATCGGAGGCTGTAGATAGACAGGGGTCAGGCTCTTCTCCCAAACCACAAGCAATAAGACAAGGGGAAATGACCTCAAGTTGTGCCAGAGGAAGTTTAGATTGGATATTAGAAAAAATGTCTACATCCAAAATTTTGTCACACTCTGTCACAGGCTGCCCAGGGCTGTGGCAGAATCATTGTCCCTGGAGGGATTTAAAAATTTTACAGATGGGGCACTTGGGGACATGGTTTCAGGATGAACTTGGCAGTGTTAGGTCAGTGCTGGGACTTGATCTTGTATGTCTTTTTCAACATTAATGGTTCTATGACTCTAAATCGAAAAGAAAATAATGGAAATTTAGTATTTCACTGGGGGGAGAATGGAAGAAATGTGAGCATAATAATAAGCAATAATTTAAGACTATCATTTTAACTGTCATAAGGTTGACTTAGGGTTAGCCATGATTAATGGCTAGTTTATCTTTTGTGTTATAATAAATTAGAAATATTCCTTCCACTGAGACATGGAAGGTTGTAGATAATGAAACAGCACAGTAACCATTCACAAAAAAGAATTTGCATTAAACGCTTAAGATAGTTTTAATAAAATGTAATACATTCATGAAAATGTCTAAGTTCTGACATACATAGAAAACCTTTCCAAGAAAATGCTTATTTATGCCATCTTTATATTGATGCTGTATGATTCATTCAGCTTAGGTCTATCTATTACTAAATTGAGGTGCTACACTACATCAAAAATAACTTCAAGACAGACTATTTTAAGTCCATAAACTTCTTCAAAATATTCCAACCATATTACCAAGGCAAATGCTGCTTGACATTTGTTCACATGATAGAGCATTTATTGGTCTTTAATTAAATAATAATAAAAAGATTGGGGCTTAAAATAATAATTTTGATATATAATAGAATGCAATTAATACTAAAAATAATATTTTTTCTTCCATTGCAGTATCTCACAAAAACCTGTTTAAGAAACACTGATAATAATACAGAATCTCTGCAGAATTCTGAGAGTAGATAAAAATAATACTTGGGTCTTAACTGAGCCACAGTTGGAACTGGTGCAGTGTCAGTTGAATTGCAGATGAAAAAAAACTTGTCAAAAAATGGTGGTGCTATCTGGGCTTGATCTAGGAGGATGGCAGAGCTGCACTGAACACATGGAGTATTCCTCCCTGTTATTATGGTGGTCATTAATGTCTCTCAAGGCCTTGTGAAATTGGTCTTGGATGGGATATAGGCACCAGTTTATGGGTAGGAATCAGCTCCTGGGCTGTTGGTTGCTGTTGAGCCAGAGTACTATTGAAATGTACTCTGTACATTTGTACATCTCAAAATGTGTGCATCTCAATAGAGATGAAGTGGAAAGTAAATCTGTTTTTTAAATGAAATCACTTAACATTTAAAAAAACAAAGACCAAACCCTTATTTTTTTCCAAAACTAGAGCTTGTGAATCTGAAGGTGATGAAGTAAAAAATTTCATTTATGTCGCATTCACAGATGTCATTTTCTTCAATCCTTACAAAATTATAACATGGGATTAATACTTCTCTAAGGAATGCAGTGTAGAACATTAGTCCCCTTTTGTTTTAAGCTATTAATTATACATTGAAAGTATTAAATGCCTCTTTACTAAAAGTAAAAGAGTCTGTATTCAAAAAGTACATGTAGCAAAATCATATAGAGCAAAAAAATTTTGCTTTGTCTCTGACATAAACTATATTCTTTCTCTCTGAAATACCAGCTGTACTGTTCTAAGTATATACAAAAGAAATAATGTTGGAGCAGTGGCCAGTCTGGAACATAAATCAGTATACTCTGCATTGATCAGATTTAGAAAAAGTGGATAATGTTCACTGAAACTTAGTGAATGAATGCAAAGAATTGTCAGTCTCTCTTTAAAAACTCTGTATGTTATCCAGCATATTGCTCTTTTTCCCTAAATAGCTGGGCACAGCATTACCTATTCATTTTTATGTAGAGTATTGAAATGAGATGGAAATTTATGTGCTCACTCCCTAAGAATTATTTCCTAAGCATTAACCTGGTCAGAAATTACTAAAACCAACCAACAAAAACTTTTCTAACATTATTATTTGATACAATTGTTGCATAAAAGGCTATGCTCCATTAAAATAAATGTCTTTCTCAGTCATCATTACTGCAGTATGGTTCCAAAAGTAATGAGGAATAAAGCAATTCTCTTGCTTTTTACTACTACAGACCTGGAAACACCATATGCACAAACAGGGCACTGGCTTTTTGTTTTTGAAGCTTCCCAGTTTCAAAGGGTGGAAGCTGCAAGTAGCGGAAGACAAACGAAATAAATTATTTTTTTTCACAGAATGTAACAACCCTGACTAGAAGTCAAGGGCTCACCAATAAAATATTTCAGTCTAACTTTTTGAGCTATTTCTGATATTTTAAACTGATTTAGGGTGCTCGAGGTTTTTCGGTCCTTTTTTTTTTTTTTTTTTTTTTGGGTGGTTGGTTTGGTTCTTTAGTTTTGGGTTTTTGTTTCTTTCTTCCTTTCTTGATTTGTAATTTTGTCCCTATATCTCACAATTAGGTTTTGTTAAGGCTTGTGATTGCTGTACTCCTCCCAAACAGGGACTCAAGGGGATATGTGTGACTCTTTATCCTAGTAGTAGTCTGCATAATTTTCTGCTTGAAAAGATAAAAATAGCTCAAGAGTTTCTCTGCTGCAACTTCTGTTTTATCTTCCTGTTTTGTAGTCTGATTCACAGGTAAAGCAAGAGTAAATGCTTTTTCTGCCATAGTAATTTTAGGCTTTGAGAAGCAGTGCTTATTCATGGTTTCAAATTCTAGTATTTTGTCACAAAATGCTTTAAATAATAATGTGGCTCATTACAGCGATGTGGAGAGCTCTGCCCTTTGCATTCTCACATTTCAAGCTGTTCCTTCTGGCTTTGGCTATCCCAACTATTTCACTGAGATGTAAAAGATAACATCCCAGCATCAATACTGAAACTCTGTGCCTGGATGCTGGTATAATTGACTTAAAGTTGTTAAAATTCACAGGATCATCAACACGTACCTCAATTAATCAATTTTTTAGAAACACTGAATTGACACTTTAATGAGAAACCTTTCCCGGGATCATAGTCCCCTCCTCCTCATTTTGAGAGTCAGTCTTACATTAAAGAAATGGTAAATCCTGTTTGATTTCCCTTTCATGAAAGACTGAGCTGTCCCAGGGGTAACCTTTCTTTTTGCTGGATGAGGAGGGCAAGTGCTAAAGTAATGAGATAATCAATAAGAGTTGTTTTTGTATTGTCCATCTCGCACACAACTGGGAATGTTATGTGTTTCCTTTAGTTTTTGCTCCTTTGCTAGTCCAGCCCATTACTGACAGACCCAAGCAGTTATTCAAGGTCAGGCTGTTCCTTGGTTTCAAACTTTTCTTTGGCTCTTCTCCCGTTGTCATTTAAATTAGCCTGAGCTCATCAACACAGCTTTTTAAAAATGCCACCGAGATTGTGGTTTAACGAACTGAGAAATGAATGTGTTGACCTTACCTTTTTAAAGGGGATCATAGGATGGTTTTTGCTCTTGGCTTCATTGGTCTTGTGGAATAACCCCTTCAAGTAAATGTATTTTTTCACAGGTCCCCTACAAAGTTACAGGACATCTCTCAATTAGCTGCAGTATTCTTCTATTAGAGCTCAAGCCTCTTTTGGAGTAAGTTAGTTGACTGGTGTAATTTACTGGAGACTATATAATGTAATTTAAGTTTTAAGCTGTGCAAAAGTCAGTGTGTTGTAATCTCACAGATTTAAATAATTTAAATATGCATATTTGAATATTACCTCAATCTGAGATTTTCATAATTAATCTCTCATTTCCTGAGAAGAACACTATTATAGAGGGAACTTTCTGGTGTGTAGTGGGAAGGATCGTAAGAAAGGAACAAAAACATTTTTAAAAGAGAAAAGGAAAAAAAAAAGAGAAACCAAACCTAAACATTCTTCACCTTACTGAAAGAAAAACAGTAAAATAACTGCAACAACAACTGGCATTCTTCTGCCCTGGGCTCAGCTGTGGGCATCCATTCCCTCAATGGGGATAACAGCTGCCCCCATCACAGGCTCGGACCCTTTATTATTTTGACTTTCTTACTTGTGTTCGTTACCTGGGAGCCTTTTTACTTTATTCAGATTGGCACAGTTTGGTGGGAGGAAATATTCTGGTACCAGAAGGGAGCATCTGGTGAAGTATCAACACAGTATAAGCTTTAACTGAAAAGAATGCTGGATTTTACACAAAGCAGTATAGTTTTGCCACTCCATTTTTTCCCTCTTTTTAAACTAATAAATTTCTAAATAAATTTCTTGGTGGCTTATGTGTGCTCTGTGCATGTTGGCCTACTTAGACTTAGGCTGAGAGGAATCAAGCATGCTCAACTTCATGTTTAGAAAAGTATGAAAATACATAATTTAATTCCATTCATTCCAATTAAAGTACAGTAGGGTGTGTGAATTCTGGGATAATTGTTTCACTGTGGTATGAAAACTTTTCTTTTGCTTTCATTCCCTATTCATGATGTGATTTGCATAATAATTCTTTAAATTCTCATCTCTGAATATTTTCTCATTAACATAATTACCTAATTTATTGCTTTGTGAATTACAATAGATAAGTAGCAATAGTCTTAGCTTATTATCACACTTCTACTATGCTTTGTGATCACAGTAAACAGATGATAAATGAGATTTTTTTTTTTTTTTAGAGTGACTAGGCAAATATAAGGATGATTATGTGGCCCATTTGCACACATGGAAAACCCCCATGAGATTTCAGCTTCTGACTGCATCATCCTTTTAAGCATCTACCTGAAGTCTAACTCTTCATTAAGGCCTTCTCTTCATCGGGAACTCGTTTTACCATATTTGAACACCACAAGGAGCATTAAATGCCATTTTCCCCTTTAACTTCAGAAAATTAAAACCAAATTATTAAAGGATTTTAGTTCCTGCAGAGATAAGTCTCAGGCACCTAATGCTGATTTGTAGAGGAAATACTACTATAGAAAAAATAAAATGCAGTTATAAGCTCAGTTTATGTAAATATTTAATGTGTAAATTATTTGTACTGGCATCAACAATCTCCCAGAATCCACTAAAACTGCTTTTGCATATAAGATGTTTTATGTATTTGCAGGACTCTCCTGAAAAGGGAACTCATCTTCAGACATATCTTAAGACCAAATTTTCTATTTTTAATATAGTATTGCCATATAAACCCTGATGCTGGAATATATAACAATATTTAACTTAGGAAACAAGACAATTGGAGTTTTCAATTATATCTGAATATATTAGGTCTTAAAAAAACTTTATTTCAAAGTGCTTTAGAGATTTTTATATTGGAGCTACTGTTATGCAAGTCTCTGCAAGGAGATCCTAAGATGGTTTTGAGAGATCTGAAACCTTGATTTTTCCCAGAAAATATTAACTCCAATTAGGCTCATTCCCTCAAACCTAAGCATGGAATAAAAAGGATATTTTTAAGAGTAAAAAAGCCCTATAATATACAGGCTATACTGTTCTTTTCCAGTCTAACCCATGACAAAAGTATGAAAGTGCTCAAAATCCATTTAACATAACTCTTAAAAACAGAGATTCCAAGATCCCTGCTCATCAAATCTGTTTGCAGGAATATTATCACTGGGCTTCCCTCTGGTGAGTGGGTCCTGGATGTGGGTTTGATCAGCAGCATGAAGGAGTGCTGGTGGCTGAGGAGAGCCATGGGTGGGTTTGTGTCCCCAGGAGTTTATAAGTGTCCTTTTGTGTGATCATGGCATTTTTAATCTGAATCAGGCAAGTCCTATTTTTAACTAATTTGTGTCTCATGCATGATTCTTTATTTGAAAAAGAAATTACTTGGAGGAAGGAAAGATTTTCAGCTGTTTTATTTAACTGTGTTAAAATAAATTGTTATATAGCAAAGCTCTAGAAAGACCTTGTGAAATTTCCAGTGTCAGTTAAAGGTAAATATGGAAGAAAACTCTTTAGGAAGCAAAGGGGCCTGTGAGGCTTTTACTTGGCCAAATTGTTTGCTCTGCAGCTATTTGATATGTGCATGAAATGAGAGCAAAATACATCAACATTTTGCTTTTTCTGTCTGTACCAAATTAGAAACTTATCTGAGCAGGTGAAAGACCTCTCAGCCTTCATCAGGTATGGTGAACAAGGAAAAGCTATAGAAGGAAAAATTACTTAATTTATAAAAGCTGCTGAGGGGTTGTTTTGGTTTGGTTTGGTTTGGTTTGGTTTGGTTTTTTTTGGTTTTTTTTGTTTTGTGGGGGGAACACTTGTATATAATAATATAATAATAAAAGATGTAATATAATTATAGAGCCTGGGACTTGAACCTGGGACCCATGTTTTTAGATTGTAGCAAAATCTGAGGTAGATGCTTAATTAAGTTGTTGGATCTGTTTGCCTTAGTCTTAGCAACAAGAATGGTACAACTCCACCACCGAAACACAAGTTCTTTCCACTGAATTTCCTCAGAGACAACTATTGGGATTTGGATTTTCAATCAAGAATTTTTTACCTAAATAACAAATTTGTTATGTGCTTGGAGGGTTACATTGTCGTTATGCCAATTTTCCTAAGAATAAAGAGAGATGTTTCAAGAATAAAGCACTTTCTTCATAGAGGAGTGGAAATTTTACTGAATCACTGTGTGCTGACATGGAAGCTGTCCAAAATTATACTGGAAATTCTAGGTCTTTCCTCAGGTTGCAGAGTCCTGTGACATTGTTGCAGCCCAAAGAATATCCATCCATCGTGTCCCTTTGAATTTTTAAAACAAAAACACAATTAATATTTTATTGCATTTTGAGTCCTGCTAAACATAAAATGATCCTCCTCTTTGTTGTTTTGTTTGCACTTCATGTTTTCAAAGTGGGCATCATGAAAGGCTTGGAAATGTGGTTCTTTCATTTCTAACTTCTATGGGAATACAATACTATACTTAAACACACTTTTTAATTTTCTGGATCAGGGAAAATATCCTCACAAAAGAAGCAAAACTTTTGAGGTTTGAAATGTGCCTGACAGGAATAAACAAACATTTCTAGAGTGTTACCTCATTGAAATAAATAAAAAAGACAGTGGCAATAGTTTAATAAGTGGGTTGCCTCTATTTGTTAGGTCATTGTAGTCAAATAACCCATAGCTCCCATGTTTGGAAATGCTGCATTCCTAATTTGCAGTTGCACTGGAGCTTCTGTTATTCACAGTGCTGAACAAAAGGAATCACAGAGTGGTGGTGCTGGTCTTTGTGAGCACTTGTGTTTGAAACCTGCTTTGCTGTTGATAATGTGGGAGGCATTTGTAGCAGCAGCCTGACTTGGGATAGTGTTTTCTTGAGGAGTATTTGAAAGAGTATAAATACAGAGTACTGTCTTACTTAATATGAATAAAAGTATCAAACATTAATGGAAGTGGTTTTAAGATGAAATTTCAGTGCATTCTCTTCCCGTGTTTGGCTTTTAATTCTAATTAAGCCCTTTTTAACAGGAAGAATCACTTACTGCAGAAGTCTGGCTTCAAATGGTAATACATTCAAGTCTCTCAAATTGTATTTTAAGATTGTGACCAGATTATTCATGTGTCCTGGACATACAGTACATGATAAATAGATTTTGAACTACAGTGGTTATGGATAGAGGATACTACCTGGATAGTATCATTTAAAACATGCAAAAGTTTTTTGGATCTTGGGCTGATCCTCTGAACAGAGGTGATTTTTTAATTTTTTTTTTTTTTTTTTTTTTTTTTTTTTTTTTTTTTTTTTTTTTTTTTTTTTGTAATTGAAAATTGATTTAACTTCTACAGAACTATAGGAAATCAAAGCTTTCATTTGAGGACCAGAGGGACAAAAATCTGAGGCAAAGCTTAACTAACCCACATACTTTTTCTACAAAGCACATAATCAAGCAAATCTTATTTACTTCAGCAATCTGCTACATGATTCTTTCCCTCTGAAAAAAACCCAAAGGAATATATGGTAGTGTGGATGGTTTCCTGATACATGAAGTTGTATTGAAGTCTTTATTCTATTTTTTGCAGGAATATTCTAGTGATGTAGGATATTTAATTACGCTTTTATTTGTAAACTATATGATTTCACAAACCTCCATTAACGAATATGAATAGAAAAATTTGAGATCAACAGTATAAAATTCATCCAATTCTTTGAGGTCAAATTAAATGCTTGTTAATGTTCAATATCTATCTAGATTTTAAGTGAATTCCTGAAATTTAGTTCACACTTGTCATTGCTATAAATAAATATTATCTGCTGTGTAATTTTGGAGGTCATTTCATAAATTAAATAGATTCAGAGAAAAAAAATCCTTCATGACTTTTTTACAAGCAAAGGCTAGATTAAGATGAGATGGATGTTATATTGATTTGTCTTATTTAAAAAGTGCTAATCAGTTTAAAGGGTGAAGGGACAGTCTTCTAAAACCCTGCTTAAGGTGAATAAAAGCTGCCTTTTTGTAAAAACAACAATTTCTGTCTTTGTTGCTACAGCTCTACTTTAGACCTAATTTCAGCTTCCTTTCTGAGAGACATTAACTTGTTTGGACTAATGGAAATGAACACTCATAAAAGCACACTGTCTCTCAGAGCAGATATATTTACTAAGACCTTAACAGATATTATGGTTATGGGGATGTTGCTTTAAAAAAAATTCATTATAAAAGTAAGTAGCCTTTAGTGGCAAGTGGAATCATCTTAAACCAGTTCTGATTGATAACAAAGCAGCATGTATAATCTTCAGTTATCCTTTGGAAATATTGCAATTGAATTGTAAACACAGGAAAACAATAATAAAATGTACCAATATTTTATATGAAATTTAATGGGTGTGATATGGAGCTCCATAGTTCTTCTTTATTTGTTATCTCTTCATAAAGTAATAATATTTCATTGTAGTTGTACAGGTAAATTCAGCTTCAAATTCTAAAAGCTTATTTGCATTTTTCAGCATTCATTAGCATGTTTTATAAAGTTACTTTTCAGTCCTCCTCTTTTGTGAGGATGTGAAGCCAAAGATGTGTCAGCACAAATGTGTTTGTGATGGGTGGATTTTTATGATTTCCATTTTGAGATACCTTTTTCTTCTGATTTTCTCAATCTCAGTTGTAAACATTTCTGCTTCAAACAATGCTAAGCAAATACATTTTTCTTATTTAGATACATTAAACTATGGGTTGACCTAAATTCAAGTCATAGATTTTTTAACATTCTTTGAAGTAGCAAAATGAAGTGTTGATACTCTTTTAAAACATCTCTGAAACAGTTTTTTGGGATGTTCAATTGTTTGGGGTTTTTTTTGGAGGCAGCATGAAGCCAGTCTTGTTTATGTTGAAATAATGAATCTTCTTTGGTGTTTTGATTCTGCACTTGCAAGGAGCATAGAAGAGGCTGTAACAAGTAAATAAATACTCAATGTGTGGAACTGTCAGGAGGGGTTCACAGGAGTTTGAATACATAAGCTCAACTGAAGTGACTACAGTAATACTAAATACTGTTAAATATTTATTTAAATTTCCTTCTTGCAAAACTGTAGCACATGTTTTCACTTTTTTCAGTAATATTAAACAAAGCTGAGTTTCTAGTCACTGTCAAGTCTGGAGAAGGTGATGGAAAGGAGCAGTTGGGACTCATGGAAAAAGCAGTGCTAGGAAAGGTCATTGTAAAGGTTTACTGAATATTTTGGTGACTGAGGAAGGTGAAATGAAACCTCAATGTCTATTGGAGTTGGAGGGCAAAGGATGCCTGCTTTTTTTGTGTTTAAATACTTTGGTTTATTAACAAGTGGAAGTTTTTTTGGGAGGTTTTTTTGTGGCTGGAAATAGAGGCAGACAGAAAATGGTAATTGTTTTATTTGTTTTGAACACCTATTTAACACAGGACTTGGAGCAATGAAGAAAATGCACAGAAGCTAACTTAATGATTTTGAATGAGATTAACAAATAAGTATGTTTAGTGTTTATAAATTAGAATTATGAATTATGTTTTTTTTAAATAAATCAACAAAGCAGTTTATGATGTAAGCATTTTAAGCATTTTAGATTTAAAAATTCATCTTAATTCAGTGACAAAGTGTGTCTTTGCTTGGATTAAAAGAAGTGTTTTAATAACAGAATAGCTTTTCAGCATAACAGGAGGGTTAATCTGGGCAAGTCATGTCAGTTCAGGCATTGGCAATATCATCTCAATAAGAATTTTACATCATGAGGTTGAAGTCTCTTTTGGCAAGGTATTGGAAAAGAAATTAAATTTCAGTTTCAGTGCTACACTAACAGGACTTGAGCTCATGCAATTTTTCTCCTTCAGTTTTGCTATGAAAGTGAATTCCAATTGATTTGTCTGTCTTATGAGACATTGTGTGTAACAATGAATTCATGCTGTCAGATTTGGACTGACTTGAGGTGGACATCAGAACTCACATGTCCAGCAGTGCCTGGGAACTAAACTGCTTCAAGGATAAAGATTTTATTTATTAAAAATCATTATAGCTATAAATAATAGGTGAAAATGTTTACAGACCATCTCTCATTCTCATACAAACAGAAGACATTCTGACACTTGGAAATCAAACAGGAATTAAATATTTGTATGTAGATACCTCATTAACAAACTTCACAAAAATCTAAATGGAATGATAGCACCTGACTTTTTACTGCAAATAGGAGTCCCAAGAACTTTGTGTCATGCCAAATCCACTTGAGTACACTTTCATCTTGCAGTCCTTTCAATCCTTGCAGCACAGATCTTGTTTATATTGGCAATTTACCTTCCAAAGTCCCTGTACTCCAGGAGCATTCTCAAATTAGAAAACCATTGTCTTTAGAGGTTCTTTTAAAGGGAACTTGGTGCAATGCAGAAATGGCCTCATATAAAAATTATATCTTCCCTTGACCTATTAGCATAGGAATGCTTGCAGTATTTTAGCTGTGTGCCAAAGTTAATACCCCATTACAAAAGGAAGGTTGTGTTGCCTTGATGCCTTTCCACTGGGTCCTGAGGGACAGGGTTAGAAGCCAAAACATGTTGACCTGTCTGGTCATGGCTTGCTAGTAGGAAGATGTGTGACTATGGAACTGATTCTTGGTACATAAAGTTTTCTGGTTTTGCTGAGAGTGCAAGTCTCTGTTTCTTCCTAGTTATTATCTCACGCCTGGGAGCAGCTACAAGTGTAAGGTTTCCCCTCTGTATTTATTTATGAAGTGGGTAGTTGTTTTAATATCTTTGGCTTGTAATTATAAAAGTGGGTTTTCTTCCTGCCATTTAAACTTGGAGGGATTTATGCATTATGTTTACTTAGCAGCATACACCAGGAAAATGTTCTTTGAAGATTTAGCCTTTTATGGGGCTTTGTGCTTACTAGCAAATAAATCTACCTATTCTGTGTCACTGAAAGAAGTTTGTGTTCAAACAGTCTCTTTCCATTGCAAACAGCAATGGAGAGATTGCAATTTTTTCTACTACTCATCTATTAAACATTTCTTAATTTTTATTTGGCAAGTTTGTTTTACCTCAAAGGGCATTTTTTGATGACTGGAGCAAATTGAACATTTGTTGAAGAGTCTGCATTCACATAATAATAAAGTAGAAATAACTGCAGCAAAGAAAATCTTCATTTACTATGGTAATGGTATAAGCAAAATTTTGTAATTTTTTTTGCAACAGACTGAAAGTATACTTTGCATCCGTGTGTAGCCAAAAAACAGTAAAGTTGGATGCTCATGTCAAAGGAGGTCATGATTGCAGGAATTCTTGGCACTTCACAGTGCTGGGCTACTGGTTAGACTCCTCTTAGAGGTCTTTTGATTTGGTTTAGTTGGAATATATAACTCCAAAATTTTAGCTTGTGCATAAAAAGAGTCTTAATTGTTAGAGGGCATTTTATCAAAGCAAAAGGTCAAAATGGTTGTGGTTTTGTTGGTTATTTTTCTTTTCCCATTCCAAGGTTAGTTTCCATCTTAGTATGGAGATAATAGAAGTGTTTTCTTTTTAAAAAGTGTACATACTTTCTGGATTTCCTAAATATCTCCTGAAGGAGCCACTTTTCTAAAACCTTTTGAATGTTCAGGAATCTGGCTTATGTCCAAGACTTCCACAAAGAAATTGCTTTTGTTTAGATCAATTTCAGTTTAAGTGTAAACAGAGAGTAAAATAAATGATGGTATTGGGGGCTGTAAGAAACTGAAGTATAGATGGTGATGTTCCAAAGAACATCTTTGTTTTGTGTGAGTGTAAATAATACAGATTTATGGTGATATTTTTAATAAGCAAAATTAATATTGTCTGTCTGGTACCTCCTCTCACCTCATTCAATGATGTAGCTAGAACTGAGAGCTAATACCTGAGGAGAACAAGTTTTCCTCCAAAGCAGCAAGGTAGAGATTGGGTTTTCCCTTTTCAGAGAGATCTATACCTGCCAGGTCGAGGACCGCATGTATACTCCAAAGAGCCTCTGTTTTACAGAAGCAATTTTCTAATAGATCTGTGAGAAGGATAAAAGAAACAGAGTAAACTGGGGTCCTTCAGCCTGCTGCAGATGCAGCCTAGGAAAAGGTGTTACATCTCTAAGGCACCTAAAACTTGTGCAGGACCAAGAAAAGTAGGGAAAGAGGGAAGAGCACCCAGAATGCAGCACCCAGAGAAGCTTTTGGAAAGGGGCACCTGCCCCACACAGCAAAAGGACTCAAGCTGTTGGGAGGAATCTCTTACTTCACACAAGGAATTTAAGACATGAATTTGCTGAAATACAGCAATTTAAACAATGCACTTATCAAAACTCTAATGAGAGAGACTTTGACAGGAAGGTTCTGGCCTTTCCCTGTCTTTGCTGAGTTTTTCTGCCAAGGCAGTGCTTACTGTGCTGTGGAGCTGTTATCACAATATTGCCTGTGCCATGGCCTGGGGTGTGTTACTGGACTCCAAACACACAGAGCCTCAAAGCCTGTTTGCTGGGGACATATAGACTTGCCTTCCTCACACTGAGGTTTGGTGAGCTCATAAAACAGTCACCTAACAAATTTAATCTAAGAAATGCTTAATGGTAATTAAACTGTTTTAGTTATATCTGTCCTGAGATCACAGCAGTTTGCATATAGTCATTAGAATTTTTTCCTACATTACTAAATTAAACTTGTTTTACTATTGTCTATTTCCCACTTTTTACCCTTTGATGTTCTAATGTTAAATTAATAGCTATTATCTTTCTGAAGATTTAATTTACACTAATTTAATTAACTTCAGTGCATCTTGGTATATATTAATTACAACATAAATTCTAGCAATCAATAGTTCCTGGAAAATAGACCAACAATTATTGCCTTAATTTGTAACAATGTAGGAAGGGTTTTTGTAATTTTTATATTGCTTTTTTGATGACAGAATTCTATCTAGCATGCTCAAGACTTCAAATAGTGGTCATTATTCAAATATGATTCTTCTTCCCATCTTACTGTTAACTATTAAGCATGGATGAGCCATGTTTTCAGTTAATACCATGTAGTTGTAACTCAGTGCACTCTGTTTAAATTGAATTTGTGCTACAATTAAATTTGGACTTCAGTGATAAATATCTACATTTTCAGCAGGTATTTTTGAAAGAATTGAATAAAATTGCTTCTTTTTGTGTCAAAGAATCTCATTAAACTAAGCTGGGATTTTTTGTTTATTTTACTTTTTATGTCCATTTTGTTCAGTGGATTAGGCAATCATCCTTGTAATTGAATTATGAACTTTATCCCATCTCCAAATGAAGTCTGTGTTGCTGATAACCACAGCAACCTAAGGGCCACTAGATTTAATGACTCACTTGAATTGGTTTGGATGTGGATTCCAATTCAGATAAGCAGCCAGTATTTCATATTTGGACCTTATCTTGAATTCTCCGAGTCTGGAAAACAAAGCTGTTGTCAGAATTTTTTAAGGATTTTCTGTGCCTCTGAAAACTCATCTTCAGATTAAAAAAAACATAAAGAGAAAAATTAATTGAGTAAACTATTAAATTTTTTTTTTGGTATCTCAGTGGGGTTTGATGACACAAAACAGCATAAAATAATTCCAAGTAATTTATTCATACCTGTTTCAATTCAGGTTGAGATGTAGTCTCAAAATTTTAGAAGACAATTTTCTTTGTGCAAAATGAGCTATTTTTTCTTACTGTTTAAACATTCTACTACACTGTAGAGAAAGATTTTTTTCCTAATAATTGTGGGTTTATATTTCATAAGTGTGTAGATAAAAGTGTAGCCTGGAGTAAAATATAATAAGCAGGTATATGTTTTATGAATATAGGCAAATATGCAAATTAGGGTGACAGTTAACTCTAGTTGTGTCAGGTATAATTACAGTATGTCAAAACAGAATCATTTTTAACCAGGTTGTAGAGACCTTAGAATTATTATTTTAGATGCATTTGTACTGTTTTCTAGATTTGTGTTATATTGCCCTGAAAAGGTGCTGGCAAAGATAGACAGTGCCCATTTTTGTAGTGATTGCAGCAGCAAAAGCTATATATTCATTTAAGAATTAGTGGTTTTGAAATTCAGGGATTCTATTTATTTATGTATTACCATTTGATTGTTTCAGAATTATTTTTCCTGTGGTCAATATCCCTGGATTCTGAATTGCCTGAACTTCTCCCTATCTTTTTTGCTCTGCAATATTAAACCACAGTTTTCTGCTGTGAAAACTTAAATTTTGTGTAACATGCTATATAATGATAGCCAGTAATTATTCAGGTTGACAAACCAATGTATTGACAGCACAAAGGAGCATAGCTTTTACTGCTGGGAAAAAAAAAAAAAAAAAAAAAAAAAAAAAAAAAAAAAAAAGATACAGTTGTACTCTGTGAAACTGGTTGGGAGGAATTATATGCCCTAACTCTGAAATGGGAGTAGAGGTCTTCAGCTCTGTACTCACAAAGTTGACTCAAAACAAGCCTTTCTTGAATTCCAAGAAGTACAGAGTCAAAAATTAATATAATTGCATCTCTAGCAGGATGACTAACCTTAATCTTTTTAAAGTATATGCTACCTCATAAGAGTGTAAGAATAAAAACAGGATAAAGCCCATAGCAATACAAATTCTTTGCAGTTTGATTTATGTGGAAATATGTGTATTTTCAAAATAAACCCTTTTTCTAACCTGAAAAAGATGATTCAACAACCCTCAGCAGCTAATTTTTAGCACTTAGAGGTTCCCTTGGGCTGCTGTCGGCTTCAACTTATTGCATGGGCACTTTTCACTAAACTCATTATAAAATGATTAGCCCCAAGGAAGACAGTGTGATGTTACAGCCTGCACTTGTTATAGGCACTTCTGCAGACAAATTGTACATTTTCAAATTTTATCAAAAGGTGAGCATAGAAAAATCATGGGCTTAAACAGACAAGTTGTTAATAGGGATGCTGTCTAAGCTGTATTTGTAAGGAGTATTCCTAAGGAATGACTTTTTTTTCCATCAGATTTTCATTTGCTGGAATGTATTGTGGTAAGAAAAGAACTGTGGCAAAACATGGACCAAGTTATTAATGCAATTTATCTTCCATTACTTATTAGACAGGGTTCTTTTTTAATAAAATAGCATGTTTGTTTTGTAAGCAGAGTTTCTACACCATAAATTTGCCACAGGAAGGTGGATTGTGGAAGGTACCTTTGGATCAAGTGTGTTTGTCATGTGAGAGTGGGTCTAGTTCCAATTAACAATTACTTCCTGAGTAACACTGAGAGTAACACTCTCAGTATGGCCCAAACTCTTTTAACATAATCACATAAATGCCATGGATATTTCTTGGTTAAGAAGCAACAATACTTCTGAAAATGTAATCTCTGGAGATTCAGTTTTCCCTTCCAGACAGGTAGTGTTTTGTAGTGCAGATTTCTACGTGGATGTTGCTAAATTATCTGTACCCAAGATTATAGTATGAATATTGAAAACAAAGCCATCAGTGCCTTGTCATATCTGTTTGGGAAAGCTTTGTGAAAGAGGTGAAAGCCAGGGAGTCACTGAGGTAAAACCTTCCAGGTGCAGGAAAACCCTGCTGGCATTTAAAGTGTATCCTACTAGGTAGAGTCTGGAAGAGACCTTTGTCAGATGAAGAGAGGAGTTCTGTATTTTAAAAGTTTTTGAGTTAAAAGCTTTTGACAAGAAGGTGAATCGAGTGGCTGAGGAGCAGGGCCACAGCAATGGTGGCAAAGGCAGTGTCCATCAGGGTGTGGGTACGACTGGGGGGCTCCAGAGAGATTTTGTGGTTGTATTTCCACTACCAGGAGAGCAAAAACTGTGCAGGTTTCACTTCTGTTTCTCATTTTAGTCTACACAGATTTAAAACACACAACCTGTTAGCTCTAGTGCAATATACTTCACTTTCTTAACTGTGTGTGAAGCATTAAGGACATAAGAACAGCATTTAAGGGTTTCCAGAGGAGTTTTACTCTTCTGGACTTCTGGTCTTCTGGAATAGTCTTCTGCCTATTTCAGAAACTTCAGCCTTTTTAGCCTTTTTCTTTATGTTCTGGAAAAGGTATATTTTTACCCTCTGTATTTTCTTATATGGTCAAAGATAATGCTTTCATGACACTACAGAAATGAAGCCATTTATTTACCTGAAGAAAAAAGGAGCATAGCAGAGTCTACCTCGACTTAGGGAGTTGATTTTCTTCATATATCTCACTTTTTCACCATATTCACAAGGAAACATATTTCAAAACCTTCTTTTAAAAGATTCTAGAAATTCCAGTGAACATCCTTTTTTGAATTATACCTTCAGTGTGCCCTAGCACTGTTAAGTGTTTTTATCACAGAAAGGGCAGTAAAAATTTCCTCAAAGCCCTGGCACATGAACCCCTAACAGTCCCTAACGAGAAATCCACCTTGTGGACTAGAAGAGAAGCTGAAATGTCAGTTCTGGCAGCTGAACAAGTGCAGTTAGCCCAGGATTTCCTCTAAGACAACTATCTGAGAGGGCAGATGTTTCAATAAAAATGTTAAAAGTAAAGCATCCCATCTGTGCCCCAAAGTCCCTAATTAATTAGTGGAGTTATTGGAGCTTGGTGGTACTTTTTAGTCCTACCACCTAAGCACCTTGGGGCAGCTCAAAATCAGGCACTGAACAAATGGTAGCCGGCTGTTCTGGAGTGATTCCAGGTAAAGGAAGCATTACCTGAAACAGCTCTCTGAGGAAAAAGAAATATCCAGATCAGAGAGACAGTAACGACAGCTCTTGCTTTATTTGATAAAGCTGATATGGACCTGTCCTGATAACAAGGGCTGCTATTTGCAATGCATCATTTGTCATCAGAAGCAGAGCCAAGCTTGCAGAGCCACGATTGTGAATCATGAGGGGAAGAAGGAAGCAAAAGGATTTTTTTATTATTATTTCTTATTCATGGTTTCAGATAAATGGCCATTAACTGACTCACTGCTGTGTTTTATTTATTTATATTATTTATTTATTTGTAAGAAAAGAAGGGGAGCAGTAAAGAAGTAAGAGGTTTGTTTGTGGGATTTTCTTCCCTCTCCCCAGAAGTGTCTGGGAATTCTTCTGATGTGGGATCAGTTTTCTTATCTTGATAGCCAGCAATATATAAATGCATGCACATGCATAGCAAGGGTCATTTGATGCTGCTTCTCAGTACTTCACTTTTTCTCTAGGAAGCATCCTTAAAAATAGATAAAATATTGATGTTATTACTACAGGTTGCATCAAATGCCTAGTGAGTTATTTTCTGAGTATATGAAAGGATGTATTGTAATATGTATGTTCATACAGTGCCACCAGTGTATAAGTGGTATGTCTGGAAACTCAAGGCTTTTATTTTGCTGATTTGGGCCATAGTTATCTTGACAACAAAAGAAATAGTTTCTCAGCTTTATAATAAAGTCACTTTAGAGCAGCAGAAAGATAGATACTAAAACATTAGAGAAGAAAAGAACCAGTTATTCACTGTATGTCACTAAAACTCCTCCAGCCCAAGTGACTGAGGCTTTTAGCCTTCCCCTGTGCCAAGAACCAGAGCTCCCAGCCCTACATGATCCCAGAATAATATCCCACTTAATGTAGCTCTTTGTCATGACAATTTGTTGTAAGATATTTTTTAATTTTATCTTTGAAATTATGACAACTGTTTGCAGAATTTTCCCTTGCAAGCATTTTGTCCTTTTTAAATAAGGCAGAGTTCAGGAACAAAGTATTTGAAATCAAATGTTTCTTTCTTGGGCACTGCTTTCTCCAGTGGTTGCCATACAAGTGCTATTTGCAAACAACAAGATAAAACTGAAAAATAAATATCTTCTTTCAAATACAATTGTGGGTGAATTTTAGTTTTTGGAGTTGAAAATTGAACTTTAGTTCTGAATTGTTTGCAGGCAATAAGTAGATAATCTTTAGACAAGGTACTGCTGTCCTTCACATTGTTTGCTTTAGCAAACCTTCCTGAATTTTTACATTTTGGTTCAAGGTCTTGAAGACCACCAAGAATAATGCTATTTGAACTATGAAGTAGATAGTGTATAGATATCTTAATTTTTTTTTTCTTTTAGCTATATGAAGGGGGCTTTCCTCAATGAAGGTCAAATGATCTAATTTTAAAAGGCAATGCTTGCAGTGTGATCATATCTAAAGATGTGACTGCCTTAATAAAATTTAACTGGGTTGGCAGTTTTCATCTCTTAAGCTATGTGTCACCTTGTGAATAAGTCTCCAACATATCTACATGAAATTGCTTATTCAAGTAAATTCTAATTTACTGGTCTTTAAGATTGGTACAGTATCCTTGAATGGCATCTTGAGGAAGAAGTATTAATATACTGCTTTTAAACTTCTCCCACTCTCTATGATTCAAAGTCCAAACTTTATTTTTCCCACCTTTTTCCTACCCCTTCAGTGAAATCATTCACCAAGGAAGGCTGCTCAGGCCAAACTTATTAGCCACATTTTGTAATTTTTTCTCATGGTGAGCTTAGAGACCATCAATTTCAGTAAGTTTCTGTGACCTGTTATTCACTGGAATATCAGTATCAACTGCTATTGTCATGATGGGGTCAATGTTGGCAGCCTTTTAGATGCTTCCACTTGGTTGATTCAAAGCCATAGGAAACTTCAAATTTTGCGTGATTTGGTGTGAAATCATAAATGTGCTGTGGAAACATAAATATATTCAATCATGCACTTAAAGAAGCCTTCTGAGGAAGCTAATTTACTATGAAATCTAAGTCTCTAGTTTCTTGTGCTGATTTGTCCTGTTTTGGTGGGTTTTTTTTGTTTTGTTTTTTTTTTTAGGAATTATTGACCTTGGTCCCATGAAATAATGTTAGCACGTTTCCATAACATTAAATTGAATAGGCGATTTGTTGACTGTAAAGGTGCATTTCATTTTTAAACATAATTACTTCTATTTAAAAAAAAGTCATAATATGTATTTACTGAAAGAAGAGAAGCATTTCATTTAGAGTGCAAATGGAAGACTCTAAGTTGGAAGTTTTATAATGTCCTGCTCTTCCATTGGGATATATTAAATACAATGTTTGACTCAATGTTAGGACACGAAAATAAGATTGGGGTGAAAGAAATCTACGGGGCTCTTAAATATGCTTTATGCTTTCTAAAGAGTGAAGGTTTAAGGGTGAAGAATGAAAGCAAGAATGCATGGAGGTGCTATGTTATGTGCTTTTATATAGTTTCATTTGCTTTTCACGTGTTAGAGGCAAAGTGTGTGTCTGTATGGGAGGACAGCAGGGACAGAGAGAAGCTCCAGTCCCTGCACTTGCCCCATCTCCTGCTTAGTTGACCCCTGCAGGCTGGAGCAGACAGGGGCAGGCCATCCCTGCATGTGTTGGAGACACGTGGCACCAGCAGTGACTGCAGACACAGAGGGTCTCCAGGCAGCTCTGTCCTCCCCTGGGTCTGCCTGATGTCAGTGCAACTTTCCCCAGTCACTTGTCCCACACAGGGAAGTTGTGTAATTCGGATGCTACTTAGACAACAAAAAATTTCCTGAGTCCTGACCTAGATAAATCAAATAATATCCTAATTGGATACACTTAATTGGTGTTTGGAGGCATTTTTAGACAGAGCTTTCTATTTCCACTGGGAATATTTTCATTTTTCTGTTTATAATTTACACCACAAATTTGTTTATTAACAATTCTTGACATTTCTTTCATCTTCGTATGAATTTCTGCTTGAGAGCAAGGAAAGTATATCTTTGTTCTCAGGAAAGGAAAGTTACTTTGAGTTTTACTTTGAAGCATCCAATGATATAACTGAAATGTCATGAATAATTTAAGCAAACATCGATGCAAATGTTACTAGAAATAATCAAGGAACTTTAGAGGTTGTAAATAAAACTGATTTAAAGATGAAAATGGATGCAACTTGTGATTCTAATTTTGTATACATGCAAAAGTGGGACAAAATAGTATATTGGAACATATGGGAATGGAACAAACAGCACCAACACTACGTGGGTGATTCATTTTTAACTAAAAGAACTTAAATAGCTTACTCTGGCTTGCAAATATACAGCAAGAACACTGAATTTAAAAGCCTTTTCACTTTCTTCGTGATATTTTGAAAAAGATGCATCCTGGAATCACGAAATGATTTGGGTTGGAAGAGCCTTGAACATTGCCAGGGATGGGGCATCCACAGCTTCTCTGGGCAACCTGTTCCAGTGCTCCACCACCCTCACAGGGAAGAATTTATTCCTAATATCCAGCCTAAGCCTACTCTCTTCCAGTTTGGATTTAGCAGAACATATCTTGCCTATAGCCTGTATGTAAATAGTTATGCCATTTACATCTCTGTATGCTCCAGCATTCTGAACTGCCTGAGGTAAATGAATTTGTGGTACTTGCTTTATAACATTGTCTTGTTTCTGGTAGTTTAATCAAGGAAATTGCAGGGGAATATGTTGGTGAGGGTGTCATTCACCAACCATGATATCAAGTTTTCTGGTGTATACAATTCTTGCTTTCTTGCTCTGGGGTTTTTTGGTTTGTTTGTTTTTTATTTCTCTTGGTATTTTGAATACTACAGTCCGTTAACTAAGCACATTTTATGCTTTGAGACACAGTCTGTATGTAGTGGACAATCACAAAACTATTTTGCCTCCATGTTTCCGTGTGTTTCACACGCTTCTCCCCTGGCCCAGGTGATGGTTCTGTGTGGCTGTGGCCTTCAGGGGGCTGTGCTAGGCAGCAAGGCATGAGTTCACAGGGGCTGCATTGTCTCAGCACTGTCACAGCCACAAGCACAAGCTGGGATCCATACACACAGTAACCCTTCCATGATTTGCCTCAAGAGTGTCTAAACTGTGATGCTGGACTCCACAGGGTATCCACAGTCCTCTGGATTTTGCTGAATTTGAAGTAGATACAAAGATCCTTCCTTTTTAAATAGAATTTTTCAAACTGGCAAAAGGGTATTTCTCTCAAATATTTTTTATGGAGTATAAGTAAGCTACAGTGAGACTAAGATAGTGTTTCAATCAATACAGCCTGCTACCAGTCACTGTATCAGTACTGGTAAAGCAAAGAGATGGAGAGATAAAAAGAGTTTGCATAGATAGTCTTTTTAATAATAGTAGAGAATAAGTTCATTAACTCTTTTTGGGTACTTTTGAAACATTACGGTGATGATAGTGCAAAGCTATCTGATTCAGATATGATTGTGTTCCTACAGTTTATTTCTCAAGGAAAAATCTCCGAGGAGATTATAAAAAAATACTTGAAAGATTTAATTAGAATCTGCTTTCTCACATTTAATGCTGCCTAATACTTTTAATTAATCGGAATATTCCTAATTGCTTCTGTAATTTTTGCCATGTGTAAATAGCTAATTAAAGTATTAACCACCATCAAATGTAGTCTAAAATTAAATATATAAATGCTCTGTTGCTGATTAAGAGGATTACATGAAGAAATAGTAAAATTTCAGGTATGAATGCTTTCTGACTGCAAATAAAGGCAGATTAGTTTTAGTAAAAAGAGAAGCAGATCAAGGAAATTCATGCAGTTACTTCTTTCTACTGAGCCAGCCAGTATAAGACCTCTGTAGCTCTAGTGGTGTTTACAGAAGTTTGGAGGTTGTTTGGAACTTCACCAGTTAGTTACAGTCCTTGAGGGACTGTCTATCAATGGAGAGTGCTGGAATGCAATATACTCAGCCTCCTTTACCAGGTTTCAAGAACCAGATGGTAGGGGACATAGCTATGACCTATATCCTCTGAGAAAACTTCCTTTCTCATTTTCAGAGTCATGTAAAAGGTATAGAGAGCTCTTCTTGCTCCTGGAGGTTGTGCTACAGAATAGCCTCATATTCATTTAAGCCGCCAAATGGATGGTGACAAACTCAGAGTAAAGGCTGAAGGAGAATAATTTGACCTTTTCCTCATGATCAGCTTGGGAACACCATCAACAAAAATTCTCCATAAAGATATCCTCTGGTATAACTGTCTACTGTAATGAAATACAAACCAATAACCTCTTAGCTTAGACCAGCCTGAACCAGTAAATTCCCATGAGTGTCTCTGTAGTATGCTCCTTAGCCAATATGACTCTGGAATTAGCCCATGCTGAAATAATCTGTCTCTCTCTGTGCCATGGAGTTGCCGTAATAACGAAGGTAAGGAAATCTCTCAGGTGTTGGGAATTTTTAATGGAACAAAAGTAAAAGCTACATTTTTTACTTTATAAAGACAAATAGAAACAGTTTGCTGAAGGAAGCCAAGCCAATCTTTTGATTTCAGTTTCCACTGGAATTTGAGTATTCTGGGAGTACAAAGTTCAAGATTTTCAGAATTTTAGGTCATTGTTGCAGATCCTTGTACAACATTTCCCCTTATATACCTATGGACTAGTCAAATAATCAAATAAGAGATAATCAAATGAGATGTTTCAGTGTAGTACACTATTATTATTTTTTGGTCCCCTGAAAGGCCTCTATAGATAAATTAGGCAATTAGCTCTTTCAGCAGTCATTACTCCCAGTGGTTCTTCTGGGTTCTATTTCAAAAATGAGATGGTGTAGACTCCTGAGTTGGCAAAGCCTCAAACCAGTAATGAAAAGCCCTTCTCTTTAAAATAATCTCAAAAGCTGGCAAACATTTCTAAAAATATATAGAAAAATCTCATCAGGTTTTGCCTTTGTTATTTCAATAATGTCACGGATATAGTATATTTTGCCTCCTCCTTGTATGTTCTAAGGGCTCTTCTATATGCTTTTCCCTGTTGAAGTGACAGATAGAGACTGGGTTTAGGTGCCTTTTATGATTTTTTTTAAATGGAAAACTAAGCCAAGAATAGAAAAATTTCACTTCTTATTCTGGTAGTACTTACATGTTATCTGAGTGCTCATAACTAGGAAACATTATTTCAGATACAGTGCTCCTGGGAAATCTTCCCAGTTATGAGTGCCATTGTTATTTGGGAATAGGTCATTTATATTTCTGTCCTCTAGTTTAGAATTATTAACCTCAGCCTCACATCTCAGTTTTAGAGAGATGAGACCCAAAAGATAATATTATAGTGTCTGTCCCAGCTAATTTTTTTCTTGTAGCCTGTACTCACTACCTCTAGCTCCCCTCCAGGAAGTCAAGGGAGCAGTTGTCTCTCTGTGCTCATCCTGGACAGTAGACTTCTTCCTAGTAGACTATATAAACAATTCTGCAGCTTCTACTGCTATAGAAACAATATTTCAACTGAGAATGGTGTCCAGGTTGTGGTGTGTTGGTTTGGTTTGGTTTTTCCATATAATGCAAATCGGGAGTACTGGTATCAGAAAGTGTAATTTGGTTCATTAGGTATTTTATTGCTGCTGAACTATTAAACATATTTTATGTCTTTTTAGTTTAATTGATGTAGGCATAAGTTATAATGACAAAGTTAATATTATGATAATACTTTTACATAAATCAGATATTTTAATAGAAAATCACCAGTCTAACTTGACTAATAATTGTTCTGTTCTTAACCATATTGAATGTACCAATGGATACTGCACTTGAGCTTTTGAAATCATCTCCTGAGATTCTGGAAAACATGCACAAAAATGTTAAATTTCCTTTATTTTCATTGACATTTTGACTAGATTAGCTGAAATTATAATATCTCCCTAAAGCATGGGTAATTTTATTCATGTCATTTTTACTTCAAGTAGTGGCATGTTGCAGATCATTTTTTTTAAATTCTGAAGCATGTTGGCATTTGTGGTGATACAGTCAGAATAATACAGTTTTTGTACATTTATGAACTTATTATTTCTAGAATCCTTTAGAGAACTGAACAACCTTCCATATCAAACAGTTTCAATAATTGAGCATGAGATCTCTCCTTCTTTTCCTTTTGGAGGTAGAGTGTTGTCTTGGTTTGAAAGACAGGTGTTTGTTAAGAAAGGCAGGAGCCTCTCTTGAAATGAACAATCTAAACCCCCTCCCTCTAAATTATTATAATTTTGAAATTAAGATAAGGAGGTCTCAGGCAAAGATATGAGAATAAGAATAGCAGTCCTTTACTAGGAAAAAATTAAAATAAAAATACAGTAATAAAAGAAAAAACAAAACAAAAAAACCCAACAAAACAAAACAAAAAAACAAAAAACCAACCAAAAAACCAACCTAAAACACTGACAGAGTCAGAATACAACCTGACACCTCATCAGTCAGGGTGTTGGTAGCAGTCTGATTAAATAGTGGCTGCAGCCTTCCTGGAGTGACAGATGTGTTCAGTTGAAGCAGTGCTCCTGTAGAAGGTGCAGTTTTCTTCCAAACATAGAATGATGATGTGGAAAGGTCTGGCTTTCATCTGGAATCCAGTGTAAAAAGGGTGCTCTGATGTTCCAGATCTCAGATCTACATAGGAAATGCTTGGCTTGTTCCCCTGGGTGGATCAGCTCCCAGTGGGATGATGTAATTTTATCAGTCATGAAGTGGGACTCAATGGTCCATTAACAAAAGATACCTCCTTGGAGGAAGGATGGGTTGTGGAAAAGATAAAGAACACTACTCCACCTGGTTTTAATAGATGGCCCATTAACAGAAGATATCCCCATCTGGAGATAAGGACCACTGCCCCACCTTGTTTCAACAGATGATGATAGAATACCTTTGGTTACCTCCTGTATTACAACCCAAGAGAAGTATGGGTACTCTGATGGGAACAACAGGCAGATGTATCTCCTCTCTATTATTCCCAATTTTTTGATTACAGAATATGGACAGTGTTAAAGGAATGATACAGCTGATTTTAAGGAAAAGAAAACCTCATGAAAGTGAGCTGAATGTCCTGGAGCAGAAGTGGTTATGACCCAGCCCTGCCACAAAGCTTTCATGGCAATCAAGGGGAAAAAATGGTTTCCCAGTTAGTCACTATCTGTGTTTTGTTTTGTTGCTTTCTAACTTGGTAGCCAAGGTCTGACTTACAGAAATAATGAGGGTCTGAGAACTGTGCTTTGAAAGTATTTCTGCTGTAACAGAAAATGCTATTATGGTGACAATGTGGTCCCACATTGTCAAATTCTGCATCTAAAATAAACAGACATTTTGTTTACTTGATGCTTAATGTCCTTCATCCATAAAATTGGAATCATATATTTACCTGAAGCTGTTATAGAAATTATGTTATCTCTTAATTAGAAGCCATGTATGACCATGTAAAAAACATGGGGCTCTGGAAACAAATTCAGTCTATCAGTGGTGACAATTGGAACTGAGTTCTGCAGAGTTTGTATTTTAAAGGTTGCTCTTTAAATTAACTATTTTCTAATACTTCACCCTCTCTGCCCTCAAAGGTCTAAAGTTTATTCTTGAAATCAGCACACTTGAACAAAATTATCTTTTTTCCTTTTTTTCTTTTTTTTTCTTTTAATTTTTTGCACACAGTGCAGGAAGTCAGCAGACAATACTGGTTACTTTTCATTCTCTTCATAAAGATGAACCTTAGAACTTGATTGTGTGTATAGGGATTTAATGAGCAATTATGTGCCTTCTAACTTTGGAAAATAAACTCCCTCCTAAATCAAGTGACAGATACACACAAAATACATGGAAAGGAAAAAAAAACAGAAAGAAAAACCACCACTTAACTTCCTGTCCCATCTCATGCAGCCCAGGTTGAAGGTGCTCCTTTTCCTCTACACAGTAAGAGTTTGCCAATTAAAAAAACATTTGGCAAAGCAGACAGAAATGTTCTGCACATGCATCTTTGTAAAACAGATATTATGCAGACTGTTTTAAAATCACAGTGAGAATCAGAAGTAGGGTTTTCTTAGTGATGCTACTGCATGAACATTCACCAAAAAAACCTCAGTGACTAAACAGCAGAGGAATGTGCCAGAGGAATGACGGATTCCTAAAATGATAACAATGCCCAACTTGTCTCATCTTCTTGTCCCATTTTTCTTCTTTCTGTCTACAGAATGCAGTGCAAGTTTTACATAAATGCTTGCAAATGACATGGGAAATTCAGGTTAAATAGGCAGACTAATAATTTGCAAAACACGAGTGTTTGACAGCCATAGATATTTAGCTTATGTTGGTTGGTGTTGTGTTGAACATCTCCTTAAACTCTTAAAAAGACTTGCTTCAGAGCTGGAGAATTGTTTTGAGGGTTTTCTCTTGGGGTGTTTTTGCGTTTGTGGTTTTGGGTTTGTTTGTGGAGGATTTTGTGGATTGGTTGGTTGAGCTTTTTTTTTTTGTCTTTTTTTTAACATCTGAAAAATTCTACATCTCTGTAGATACATAAAATACTATTAGATTTGGGAGACATTCTGTCACTACAAAATGTAAACCTATAATATAAACTACTGTTGGATTTAAATAAATTTTCTGTCACTACAGATTCTAAGTCTGTAAGTGCATTGTTTATTTTTCAGTTCTTTGCGTAGATTAATCATATTCCTTGACGATTTTGTTAAGGGACAATTCCTTGAAATTTAAATTTCACCTTTATTTGTTTGCCTATTTATGCAGAAAAAAATTCTAAGTCTTGGTTCAAGATCAGAGAAACAGTGAGTTTCATGTTGGTCATCAAGGGTGTTGAGTAAAGTGTGTTTGTTCTTGGTTAATGACAGAATTACTGTGGGTATAAACAAGTTCTTAATGAGGGCAAAACAAAGCTGCTTCCAAAAAAAAGAATATATGATTTATGTAAACATATTTGTACTTAAATTCTTTGGGTGATACAATGCTGCTTCAGGAAGGAACAGCTTATCTGGTTCTGAATGTGAAGTGGCATTGAGGATATTTGGAACTTGCTTCACTGGAGTGCCAGAAAATGGCAATGGGACATGAGAAACATCTGTCTGTTCAAAAAATTTCTGATACTATTTTGGAAGCAGCTGAAGTTTTGGAAGATGTTCAGCTTATTATAATTACCAGCCTCTGGAAATGAGGAAGTTATAAAGAAGAATGTGTGAAATTAACAACGGGAGAAAATAAAAGAAAGACAAACGTCTATTGCTGCAGCCTGACTATGCTTGCACCTGCAATGTCCTAGTGATTTGAGTACTAAGGAATTACTACAAACCTTCATCTTCTGTATAATATCTGGGCTAATTTTGGAAATAGTATTTCTGAGTTCTTCAATGCAACCTTGGAACCACTGTCCTAGACTATATTTCAGCATTTCCTTGTCATCTGTCATATAACTTATCTGAGATGAGGGTAATGCATCATTTGCTGAGTTGGAATTAGAGAGTAAGTTAATTAGATGTGAGAAGTTTTGCCTTTTTTTAACAGACTAAAAACAGCTGTAGAAGATTAAATTACAGTATAATTGGGGTGGGGGGGGAAGCCATGGTTTAAATCTAGTTGTACTCTGTGGCTAAGAAATACTATATTTAGAACTACAGTGCTGTAATAAATTCATAGGGTTTTTTTATTTTTTCTTTAACTATAAAGAAACCAATTTACATCTTGCCATGAGATGTGTATGGAGGGATCTCTGAGCCCTTGTGGTTCTGGCCTGTGTTCTTTGTGGGTTCAGCAGTGTACAGGATTTTTTTTACATTGTTCTATAACTGAAAACCCTGCAAATATATACCTCACCTGTATTCACATTTCATTTTAGGATTCAGACATGTGTTTCTTCTTTAAAAAAATTTATAACACCAACTTCTTTTAGAATACTTTTTAATCTTCTCACATCTACAACTTCTCCTCTCCAGGGCATTCCTGCCTGATGGAACAAGAGGATTGTGTGAAAGTCTGATATATAATGTTTGGATTTGTACAGGTTACTATGAGAGAACAGAAAAATTCCAACTGAAGGAATAGCATACTTGAACAAATGGAGGGATTGGTTGGTTGTTTGGTTTGTTTAAAAGAAGATAATGACACTTTAATCACGTATTTTGGTGATTCTGGAATATTTTGCTCCCCATTACCCTACTATTTTTTTAAGTAATTGCCTTAATTAAGATGGAAACGGTGGTTGCCTTATTCTTGACAGTTACAGGTGACCCAGGAAAATTAACCTTGCTTTCCTTCCAGGGAGATTTAACTGTAGAGCTGCTGCTTGCTTGGCTTTGGCATCGTGTAGCCTGGCGGGCTGCGAGCTGCACAGAGGCCACTGCACTGAATTCATGGAAACTCTGCCTTGGGTGAACTGGCATCAGAAAACAAACCACAAATACAGGGCTCTCACAGAAACAGTCCTGACTTACCCAATATCTATGAAAAATGCTCCTTTTAGGTACTTACTTATGGTTTTGCCACATACATTACCTTTGTGCATTATAAATAAAAATCTAGATTGATATCCCCCTCCAAAGGGTTTTTTAGCCCTTTTTTAGTGTAAACTTAAAATGGAAAGTTTGGAGACTCTGTAATCAGCCCATTTGAAGTTCCATATCTGAAAATCCAGCAAGTGAACCATGCTTTAAACACTGATACATTTTGAATTTTAATAGACTTTATTACAAGCCTTCAAATTAAAATCTGTCAAGAGAGATAAAAGGTTGGGAATGTGGATTCAAAGGGACTTTGATTAGACATAAAGGTCAGCAATGGTGGCAAAAAGTCAATGCATCTAAATTAAGCATAAACCTCTGGAAGAGAATATGCTAATCTTTCATGTAAAGTACTTGTCAGGCTGATCTTGGCTCATATCCACAACAGTTAAACTATTTTCTGTTATGAAATTTTAACAAATGGTAATCCATGTGTAATTTGCCTGTCAAGTGTATGCCATTTGTTTTTACAAATGTTAGATTTTAACTGCTAAGGAATCATATTATACTACATAATATGCTCCTGATTAAAGATTTTGTTTTAGAATCTTTAGCTCAGTTTTTAACTGCAACTTTTTTCCCGTGGGAATGTAAAATGCAAATAGGAGAAAAAGAAAAAGAAAGAAAATCAAAGTTCTAAATGTCATTGCTTTGTGTAAAACTAAGTGTAAATGTATAAATTACACTTTAATTGAGCAGGAGCTTAAAGTTATGGTAACTGTTAATATTACTGAATGTGAAATTAAGAATCTGTACTGTTAGTGAGCAAACTCATTAAGGAAATAAAAGGATGACAGGATGAAAAAGGATTTACATTTATAGAATCTTCTGTAAAATTATAAGAAATGACAGGCTCCATTTTTTGATGCTGAAATCAAGGTTGCATGTCTAAACCACGGTGACACTGTGGCTGGATTTTGCATAGCTGAGAACTAATAGGAAATTAATAGAGTGTAATACAGGCCTATTGAGGTCAGTCTAACTTTGTATTTTTGATGTGGAGGAACAGAAGGCATAATTTCAGCCTTTGTTTAGTGTGCTGGACAGATAGCTCTACAAAAGCTAAGTATGGTCGGGATTGAAACTGTGATGGATGGCACCACAGCACATTCTTGACAGCTTTTCTGTTCAAATACAAATTTCTGTCACAGTCCCAGAATGTTTGAAGGAACATTCAGAGATGAAATACTGTAGCTACAAGTCCGGTGTGAAGCTACTATGCCTTGAAAGTAAAAAATAATTTCAAACTGTACATCTCCTAGGCACATATCTGTATTAATAATGAATAGTAGTAAACACACTGGAGAATACTAATGAAATGTTATTGAACACAGAAGTTTTGGAAACCATAAGGTTATCAATCTGTCAAGAAAAGTGCCAGTACATCTGTCTGTTTTTTGGGTTTTATACCTGTTTTAGGCAAATAAGTATTTTGGACATTTATTGTCAATCCTGATTTATTCTACCTTTCATGACATCTCTTTAGAATATTTCCCTCAAGATTTTTTTTAAAATGTTCATCAATTTCTGTATTAAAAAAAAAAAAAATCCTTTCACTTAAGACAGTCACTAGTGCCTCAAAAAAATTCTGGTTAAACCAATGCTTTTATTGAAGCACACTGTAGATGGCATCTTGTTCTTATTATAGCAGCAAAGTAGGTCAGAACCTCACTGTTTGACAGATGTGACATACAAAGTCCCTACTTCCATATTAGTCATGAATAAAATGAAAAAGAAGCTGATTAGTGCAGGAGAATGTCTGCATTTAAAGAGCTAATACCTGTAGTGATTTTCTTCTTTGTGCTTAACCATTAATTGAAGGAGAGACTTAAACTTTATCCCATTGCAACCAATTCCCACACAATCACAAGGAGTCCAGCTGACACTGCAAATGGCATAAAGCTCTGTAATATGAGCCATTGATTTAGTACAATAAGAAAGAAAATTGGACTCCATGAAGTGAGAATAAATTGCCTGACTGCTGAATCTCTGTCATAAAATCTCATCTCTTGCTCACATGTTGTCCATGGGATGTGGTCGTTTGTCAGCTTCCAAAGAATTCCCAGTTGTGCTATGGTACCATTGTACTCTGGGCCACCTCAGTTATCTCAGCAGAGGTAAACACAGGTGAGGCTGCTGTTCATGTTGAATGGTTTGTGGCCACACTTGTCAAATTTAAGTATCAAAGAACTCAAAAGTAGGTCAGAAATATCTTAAATGTCTTCAACCACACTATATGTACTTGTTTGAGGTAATGTCGATGACAATATCGTTCCATTATAATCAAAGTACTTTTGTGAATCATTCTAAAGGTAAAAGCCTAGACCCCAAATATTTAATAAATGGGCAATTGACCTGTCTCCTCAGTGAAGTCTTGGTCTTCTTAGAATTTATTTATGTATTTCTAAATACTGTTGCTAAGTGAGCCTGGACTTTGCTCAGAGCGATGACTGTGTACAGTCTCCTAAAGCAGTTCAGAACAGAGGGATCACCTCATTTCACACAACAGCATGGAATGCATCCTTGCTGCAATAGTGTACTGGTTTTATTTATTCTTGGCTTAATCTGTCAACTGTATAACATTTATACCAACACTTGAGATCCTCCCTATAAAAGTCATCGGTTGAAGAAACTGCTCAAGAAGGCTGAAAAACTGAAGTACTAAGAATTTATTGTAGTCAAAAATACTAATAGTCATATATAAAACAGGGTAGGGGAATGGCAGAAAGATTAATGGATATGAAAAACATATTATTATATTTATTTTTAATAAAATGGGGATAAAATGACTAGGATGTAGTAGCTGTGTGTCTGAGTAGAGCCTGAAAGCAGGAGAAGCATTCTAATAGTGACTCATGTTAGGAGCTGGTTAAGCTGAGAAAGAGCTAAGCAAAGAAAACTCTCCTTTACTCTCCCATTCTGTCAGTTTTGTGCAGTCTACTGTCTCTCTCATGTTTTAATTGATACATTTCTTTGGATGTGTATTTTTAAAACAGAAGCAATCCAACCACACCTTTCTAAAAAATAACTTTGTTCAATGATTGAAAATACGAAATTCAGTCTAAGCAACCAAAGCAACAGAATTCGCTGGCTAGAGATAGATAGGAGATGCTGTTTTTACAATTCAAAATATTTTTGTTTGACTATGTAGATTTGCAGGAGAGCCTGGACACATGGTTCCTTGGCCATGGAGCAATCTGCCTGGTGGGTATTTCCCAGAGCCATCCTCATGTCACTGCCACAGAAGGCAGTCAACCAAGTGTAAATTTTGGCTCTGTCAAAATTTTCAGGACAGCTTTCCTAGAGAACTACCTGGAAGTTGCCTTAGTAGGGAAGCTATTCAGTTATTTATTTAAATTCAATTTTCAACTAAAATATCAAGCAACAAAATTCCCTGCAGCTCAACTCTATTCTTTCAATTGAGTCCTCTAACTCCTGTCCATCCTTTTAACTGAATGTCATCATTCCCCATTTTCTGAAGAAATTAGCATTGTCTTATACGATCAAAAACTTGTATTTTTTTCACCAAAGTAGAGAGAAGAAGCACATTGTGATCTGGATTTGTATGATGGACAATATATTGACATTAGTCTCTTAAATGGAAAGGACTTTCAAGCTTGAATACTTTTCTTAATACCACATTTTATGGAGAATGTGATTCCTCATATAGGCAGGAACCTGGACATTTACATTGTATAAGTAAAATGAAAGACATTAAGCTTAATTTAGCAGAGAAAGGGCTGCAAGGCAGCTGCTACCTGGCTTGTGGTTGTGCACATATGTTGTCCTTGTTTGAGTTTTTATCATGGGCCAAGGTCAAGAGCTGCCTGGAATAGGGAGTGGAAGAGTATAGTATTTTGAAGTATTCTTTTAACTTACACTTATTTAGGGAAAAAAAAAAAAACCAAAAAAAACCCAATCAAAAAAACTTTAGAATATAAATTTGGCTTACATTTAGAGGTGTGCTATATTTAATCAGATCTTAAATGACTGACCTTTCTACTGATGTTTAACAACAGTCTGAGCAATATTTGAGTCTCTAAGACACTAAAGTTCAGGAATGAGTGTGTTCCTTTGATCCCAAAAAGACCTGTACTTAGATGACCTTTAGCTTGAGAAGAAAGGATGACTGGACTCTCAGGGTATCTCATTGGTGTCAGGTTTAGTCTTCAGGACCACAGAAAATCATGCTGGCCTGTCAGAGCACCTCTGTCACAGCAGAGCAAACTGTAGCTGGGTAAATAATTTGTCCAAAAATAAGAAACCCAGTTTGGCTAGCCTAGTTCCATAAACAGATCCCTGGGTAAACAAGGATAGGTTGGATTCAAGCCTACATAGGAACCCTCAGCCACTCATTCAGCCCTAAATGTGGATGTATCACTGGCCAGGGAGCTGGGCAGTGTTAAGGCCTCAACCTGTCATGTGTGTAAGCCTGGGAAATCCAAACCCCCTACAAGGGGCAGCCAGGACAAACTCGGTGCTGTTTGTTGATGACGTTCAGTGAATTTGTTGTCTGTGTCTTCAACCAGTGACCCCATCATAATCCACTTTCACCCAAGGCATCCTGAGCAGCACATTTGGTCTCTGCCAGCAGTGAAGGAATGCATCCATATTAGCTGCTCTCTCCCTCTCTTACTGTTTTCCAAATAATCTGAAAGCAAATGAGTTGTGTTTGATACCAAAGCATTTTTCTACTCTGCTGGCTCAAGTGTGAGTTTCCTCATTTTACTTCTTATCCTCTCTGAAGTTAGAAACAAACTACTTTACAAAAAAATTACCAGGAGCTCTATCACACATATAACATTCATGAATAAAATACTTACTTTGTAAAGCTTTTGCTTCAAACCGTTAGAAGTTCTTTTCTCAGCATGGTAGAGGAATGTGTACACCTACCCATACAGCTGGTGCTTGAGAATATAACCTGCTGAGGTGAGAGTCTGTTCATGTTTTAAGGAAACATGATTTCTCATCATAGCTGTGTTCCTAAGGGATATCTCATATTTCCCCTCTTTCTTATTCTCTGTCAGATTTCAAAGACCAACAGGAAAAAAATGTTGCATTGTGTCTTGGTATTGCTTGTTAATGATGGTGAGTTAGGAATGAATTGCAAAAGCAAGAAAACCTTTAAATAGACTATACAATATGTAGCTCAATTCCTCTCTTGAGATATCTCCTTCACTCACTTCTTAGTAGTCAGTGGTATTTTCCACATTTCAGCCCTTCTCTTCAAACCAGACTTGGTGATTTTGTCTTCAAGGAAGGCAATTCATTGGCATATTGCCATCCAAAGTAATGTTTTCTATCTTGCACCTTGGTGCTCCTCATATTTCTCTTTTTTCCATATTGGTAACATGACTGATCCAATGGAAAAATAACCCTGAAAAAGATAATGTTTCATCTCAGAAGCCAACTGACTCATCTCTCCAGAATACATGGATTGGCAAGAAAGAGCAGAATTGCCCCCTTCAGTTTCAACTCAGTGTTAAACTGTCTTAAAAGCAGCCTGGAACTGCACTTTCAGAAATCCTCAAACATCACAGTAGATGTAAATTTAAAAAATCTTATCTTTTATATACTTCATTAAACTTATAAATAACCTGAGAGAATATTAAAAAAAAAAAAAAAAAAAAAAAAGTCAAAAAGTCCACTCCATTTGGATAAGCACTTTAGTAAAATAAAATAGATGAGCCCCAGAAGCAGAAGGAGAGCAGTGGATCTTTGCCACACTGAGGAATGCAAACCAAGGTTGGCTTGTGGCTGCCCTCTGGTCCTCCCCAAGATTATATAAACTGGGGAATTACTGATGGACTAGCATGAAGAAAAAGTAGCATTAAAATCCTGTGCTATATAAAAGGAGTTTAATTCTCCATCTGACATCTTTTAAGATACAATATTAATAATTTAGCTGAGTTTTAGTAGCCTTTTCAGCTGTAGCCCACTAATGACAAGCTTGCTTTCTAGTGTTTAACGCCTGCTGTGCAAGTGGTACTTTTAACAAAATACATTTGCTGCAGGCTCTCTGACATGGCTTCACACTGAGATAAACACAATTAGCATGAGCTATTTAAAATGCTTTTCTCTTGTGCTTGTTTATAATTGGTCTTTTAAGATCTATTTTTATTATTAATTTTAAGGAATGTGTAAAAAATTCAATAGCACAGTGAGGGTGTGTTATTCAAGTGTTTTACTCTTGAGATTTTCCTGGGTCATCTTCTGTAATAGCACATTCATAAACAAAGACTCAAAAACTGACCAGATTTGTGCTTCTTTTAACATTATATACCATGGAATGTGTTGTAGCAGACCATGGAGGATAATCCAAAGGAGTGCAGGCATAAAAATGTCATTATAAAGTATTTCCAGTGAATCCCTTTTTGTATAAAAAGTCTTATCTTTTCTATATGTCATATCAAAATGTCTTTTAGTAAAAATAGTCTTGCAAGGAATGTCTGCTGAGGCAGGCTGTACTGAATATTCATAACATCTGAGTGTGTGCTGAGACTTTTTAGAATAAATATTATTTTTTTAGGTTAAACTAGTTTGGAATATTATTGTTAATCTTTACATCCTTTCAGGCAGTCGGTGTAAGGTAATTTTTTAATTAAAAAAAAGAAAGAAACGCTGTCCTCAGAGAGAGCCCACATGCTCCAGGTCTCATTAAAATCAATGGAAATCTACTATTGACTTTGCCAAGAGTGGATCTTCTCATGGTTTTGGAGGGGTAAAGGGAAGAAAAGACATGCCTCAAAAAATAACAAATGTCTGTTAGAGCCCTCAAGGGCAAGGCTGTTGTAAGGTACGTTTTGTGTTCTTCTTTCCAGGTTGCCACTTCTGCTGATTGATTGAAACCTCTCTACCCACTTTCTTGGGATATTTTAGGGTCTAGTCTGAAAACACAGCCCTCATGGCAGCATCAAAAAGGAGACTGCTGCTTGCAGGTTCCTCAATCTGTGCACCTGGGCAGGTGACAATTATAATTACTTTTTAATGGTTGGGTTTGAAAGAGGCAATGGGCTGATTTGATAATAGACTGGTCTCCATCTTTATAAATAAGCACAAATTGAAGATCTCTGTTTTAGGAATTGAAGTACAGTAAATACTCTGTATCTGCTTATCACAGCCTTTCTGCCCAATGGATCCAGAAGCTGTTTGTGGACAGTTATGATCAAGGTCTGTTCCTGGATATAAGTAAAATGCTCTGAGAAATCACACACACGTCAGATGACTCTGTAGGGGTTGAGCATTACACTTAGGAGCATATGTCTGAGCATCAGGCCTGATTCTGAGACTGAGCCCCTCAAGACAGAAGGACTTGTTCCATTCTTGAGAAGAAAACATTGTGGTCATTTGGCAGGACAGCTGACAGGACCCAGGAAGCTTCAAGCTGAAAGGCTTTTAGAAAAAAGCCCTGCAAACTGTTGGGACTGTTGTGATGGTTAAAATTTACAAGGCTTCACCAAGGGCACATCAGTGCAGAGATCAAATTCACAGCCATCACAGCTTTCTGGCTGCTTCAGGGCTGGTGGCAGCATCCCAAATTTTGCTTCCCTAAAGAGGCTTTCAGAACACTATGGATTTTCCCATAAATCAGACCAGGCCATATTTAATACCCACAAGTCATGACAAATGATGGATACATAGCTTAGCTTTCCTCTGAATGTTATCTCTTATGTCCTTTGCTGTAACTGAATTTGTTGGCATTAGTTTTGGAGTATCCCAGTAGGAGCTGTGGCTCAGGAATGAGAACAGTGCGTTCTGGAGAGTGTGTAAATGGTAGAAGCCACTGAAAGTGGCTGGAGTGCAAAATAGCCCCAAGGAAAGGATACCCTGCCTTCCCTCAGTGCATGGGCATCAAAAGGTAGAAATCAGTTTGGTTTGGAACATTTTGTTTCATTTGTCACTCAGCAGTTTTTCTCCATCAGGACTCCACTGACTCACTCTGGTCATGCCCGCCGAGTCCTCAGTGCTGTGAAAGTACCTACCCCTAAACCCCCTGCTTTGAACCCTGAAATTACTTTGATGCATGCCTGCTTCTAGCTCTGCTTTCATCTGGCTTTTTGGAAGTGAAAAATACATGGCTGAAACATCTCAAGTACTGAATAATGTCATTACTTGGTTAATTTTAGTGACTTGATTTTGGAGGTTCTATGATAAAATATAGCACACGGGGATATTTATCCTAGTAACCTTAAACCTGTGCTATGTTTTTTGCTCTCTCTAATATGTTGCTGTGATGACATTAATGGAACTGTATCATTTGTCTGGCCACTGAGTCTTGTATGGAGAACATTGAGATTTCAGAAAAAAAGGGTCCTTTTAAAAATAATTTGTTGGTATAGCAAAACACAACATTTGGAAAAAAATTAAGGTATGTTTTGGAGTGTTATCTAACAATCAGAACCAGTTTTTTAAGAGATCTGGTTTTGCTCTAGGCAGGCTACTGAAATTCTACTTTCATTTGAACTCACATGTCTGGGATGTCTATAACATTTAAATATTTATTGCTTTGAAGGTTCACCAGGTCTGTAATAAGCACAGGGGAAAATAAATACATTATGCAAAGGGAGATTAGTTTTATTGCATAGTCTTCCATGGGGCAGCTGTTTATTTTCAGTGTTCATTTTCTTGGATCAGTCAGGTAGACAGCTGTTCTTTTAGGGCATTTTTGTTAATTTAAGTAACTTTTTTGAATTGCAAATCTACCACCAAATTCACTTCTAAAAATTCAGCCTCCAGCTCATAATTATATAATAAAAAAAATCTTTAGATCATTAATTCAAAAATACGTACTTGTCAGAGATATTTCAAACAAATGCAAAGCATATACACTCTGAATCATCTTGATACATCAATGTCTATATGAAACTGAATATAAAATGTCCAGGTCTGCTAGATTTCTTGAATAAAAAATATAATATACATTCTGTACATTCCCACAATTCCACAGCAATCTTGAAATACTGTTGTCTCATATATGTGACTTCATAAATGCTTGTTAACTTCAATAGGCTGTTGCAGTGATAGAAATATGATAAGTGGTCAGCCTGTAATTAATCTTTTTATTTTTTAAATTGCCTTGGATTTTTGCCCTAGTCCAGAGGACTTGAGGAGAGTTATAGGACAGTGAAAGGAGTACAGCAGAGGGGGTGGGCACTTACCACACTATACAGGGACAGGGCTTTTTGTGCACTAGAGCAAGTACAGTGGAAAAGAATTTGCCAGTGAAGTCACCCATAGAACCCTCAGTCTTACAATAAACTTGGAGTCAGTGCATGACTATTCAGATACACATTTTGCATTCACACACTCAGACTTGTGCTATAAATATTTGTGTCCCTTTCAATTCATGTGAAAACATAGCTCTCAGCTGCCATAGTTTTATGAGGACATTACTGGAATTTTGCATTGAAATTAATTCTTTGTATTGCAAAATGCTCAGCTACAGAAAGTGTGATATTACCATTCCAGTAGATGAATCATATTTGGTGGTGTAGGCACTTATGCTGAAATTGCCATCAGAAATTTATTGACTGATGTATTTTGACCATTCTGGACCAAACTGTAGTCTAAAAAATCTGCAAGTGCAAAATAATTTGAACCAGAGTTTATTCCATTATGAATTGATTCCTGACCTAGTTTGTTCTGAAATACCCTCACCTGGAGTTCTCAGCCCATTGTGGAAGGCACAGTTTGGGGCAGGGATAAGAGTAAGGGTTGCTGGGGTTTAGAAGGGCAGATTTCTTGGTGTAATTGTAATCATAGAAGCTGTAACACCAGGAACATGAGCAGGAGAGAAGCCAAACATGGGTAGTGATGGCAAATCTTTGAGCTTCTGGTAAAGTGTCCCTCAGCACTTTGAATCTGAGCAGGAAATGGGGTTTTGTTTATTCATTTTACAGAGTGTTTTTCTCATTCAGAGTTGTTACTGGTATATAAAGGAGGATTATCTCCACTGAAATTTTGGAATTTGGCAAGAAGAGCAGTTAGGTCTAAATCAAGTAGAAGTTTTGATTGTGAAAATAGAGAAGGAATAAGCTTTTAATGTATTTGGTGAATGTAATTTCACCTCTTATGTAATTAATAAGCTTTGTGTATTTATTTGTTAGGACTGAAAGCTTTTGACAAGGTATACAAACATTTACTTGGATACTTATCTTTAATACATATCTACCAATACCAGTTGTTTTAATTTGGAAATACTTGACAGAGTATATCAGAGTGAGTAAAGATGTTATTGTGATGTAAGTACAAATGGTGTTACACTAAATCAGTAGATTGTTGTACCCACAGTTAATTGTAAGATTGTGACTACTATATCTAAGTAATTAATATGCTAATTAGCTAGTTTAAAGATAAAAGGGATATTAAAAGAATGCAATAAAGAATTTGTATTTTTCTCTTTTGCTGTGCAAACACAGCTCCCTGCAATAACTTAATGAGGGAATTTCAAAGGAATAAAACTAACAACAAATGAATTAGAAGCTTAACTAAGTAATTACATGGTATTGCTGAGACCTTTTGGGTAGGGACTAGCATAAACATGAGTTTAGATTGTCATAACACCAAATAACAGAAAGACTGGGAATACTAAGAAAATCTGTTTATTTGTTGGAAATTTATTTTTCTAATGCAGCCTAAGAAAAATTTGAATTAAATAGTTATTATTGAAACAAATTGTTTCTTGATAGTAATAAGATTGAAAATATTTCTAAGGTAGAAGAATGTAAACTCTTTGAGGGAAGAAAGCACAAACAGAAGATGCTACTCCTTTTTTCTTTCAGCCAGCCTTTAATATATTGGTAGAAAAGGGATTATTGTTCAAAAACCACAACCTATTTTTGTTCAGCATCCTGAATTTTTAATCTCTTCTGAGGGCCAGGTTTTGGTCTGGCCCACAAGATTAATATAAAATTTTAAGTCTGGCAGTGTGGCACTGCAAGAGGAAAGATCCTTAAGCACAATGAAAATGTGCCTTAAACTGAGTCTGAAGATGCATTACTGGCAAAAATATGGTGCAGAAGATTTCAGAAAAAATTAAAGCAGGTCTTTCAAGAGAGAGGGTAAGAGAGAAGAAGAAAGTGTAAAAAATTGAGGTTTTGGTTGAAAAAATTCTTTCAGAGCTTTAACTGCTTTATAAGTGTTAATTTCTTGTCTCTAAACCGTTTTTCTCCAATGGAGAAAGCCCATGTTGGAAGCCTCCTCTTCTGTGAGGAAGCCACACAGATTCAAGCTTGTCATAATCATGACACTCTCCACACTAGAAAATGCTACTTGAACTGCTACTGCCACAGCTTCATCCCACATCCATACCTGATAAAGACCAAACCACTATCTTTTAATCAGTTTATTTTGTTACTAATAAGCTTATTATTAATGCAAAAGTACTGTTATAACTAATTTCAAAAGATAAAAACATGCAAAAGGAAGTATGCAAAAAATCTTATGTTTTCTTTTGCATTTTTGTAAAAAATTCAACAGTAGCAAAAAAAAAAATATCTAGCAGCATGTAAGTGAAAGCCAAAAGTTGCCTAAAAAAAACAATAGATAGTACTCTGAAAGTGAATAATACCAATTGTAGAACTTACTATATGAAGAGATTGCTTTTTAAATATTAGAGTAAAGCATCTTGGACTTTTGATTTAAATTTAAGCCTTATCACAATTAATATTGAGGAGCAGCAAGGGTGATCTATTCACGGTATCTCAATATTGAGAACTGAGTTGCATTTGCAAGAACAGTGAGCACTGAAATAATCTGAACATCACACCTCCAAATGGAAGAGTGTCTCCTTCTGGCTCTCAGCAATTGAGAGCAGGGATGTATGTCTAAAAGGTGGATTTTTTTCAGAAGTGTTGGAATGATTTAGAATCCCTCTGGTACTCCGTGTCTAAAAGCTGTGCAATTTTCTCCTCTGAATATTTAACTGTACTGAAGTCAACATCTGAACATAGTTAACTTCAAGTGGACTAGGACATCACACCACTAAACAGATTCTAACACACAGCTCAAATGCAGTTTTCTGATTTGATTGGTCTTTTAGTTTGTTATTCTAGTAAAAAATGTGTAAGATGCAATATATTTTTGGTCTTTTTGATAAGAAATAGAGGTTTATGCCTCAAATCTCTCTGTTTTTTCCCTGGTAACTTGAAGCTATTTTGAAACACATTTCATGAAGAGAGAGAGCTCACAAAGACAGTGAGTTCCCACGATGTGGCAATCCTCAAAGCAGTTTAGTTATCAGCCTTCAGTGGTTGGGTGGGGAGCCCCTGTCACAGCCCTTTATCTGTTCCAAGCAGGCTGGAATGTGTGTGCTCTTTCCATCTCTTGCACCAGGAGAGAAACGAGATCAGCGTTCACACTTGGAAAGTTTAGTCGTGAACTACTTGGGAATGAAAAATTAGGCTCTGAACCAGACTTCATCAGTTTTCTGTTCAAGATATTTTGTGTTTCAAATGCTGGGTTTCATGTTGGGTCAATCTCATGACTTTTTAAAAATACATTGTTGGAGGTAACTTTGGATGAGATGAGATCTCATGTCAATTGTGTGTTTATAGACACACACACACACACACACATATACATATATTGTAATGTGAATTGCAGCTGGCTTTGTATCTCCATAGACATTTAACTGTAAAACTGTCAAAAAGGAAATAAAGGGAAATGGCAGAAGTGGAACAGACTCTGAAGGTTGGGAAAGAATATATTTAATTAAATACATCCACTTAAAAGGCAGTGCTATATAAAATGTAAAATAGTCCAGGTTATGAATCTCAATAGCTTTGAATAAGCTCAGACCATTGCTACAGAGCCAAGTTACTATGGCCCAGATGTGACACTGGATGGGAAACAGCCTGGGGAAGAAGATTTCTTCTTTAATAAAGAATCTTATTCTATGTGGGGTTTGATATGGATTTACATGCATATATATATATAGTAGTTTTCTCTATCATTCAATACTGTCAGTTTAAAATGGGTACATTTTTAAGCTTTGGCCTAATATTATTACAAAAAAATGAAACTCTAGTTAAAATTTGTGGCATTTTTATGTCACCCACAGGGTCTCTCTGGTTTGCAGTTTGTATCTAAATCACCAGGTTTAAAAATGCATCTTCTGTATGATTTCAGTTATACTTGTGAATGGCTGGCATGTCTTAAGTGAAAGATCTCTTGTACCCAGTGGTGGTTAAAGTCAGAGCTGTCATCTTTGAATTATTTTATTTCATGAGCTTTTAATCATATCCCAAGGACATGTCAAGCTCTTGCATGCTCTTACTTTCACATATATTGCTTCACAAACACAGGCTGTGGAGGAGATGCTTTCTTCTCCTGTTCCATTCCAAGCACATATCCATCATGGCAGGGTAAACTTATAAGAAATATAGTATCATAGCAAACTGCATTTTGGTGAGGTGTGGCACACTTTCAAAGGTTCAGATTTTTGGTGGTAGTAATACAACAGCTAAAGCAGTGCAGAATGTGTTTACAGTCATCAGTAATCAATCAGTGCAGTCACTCTCTAAATAAATACTCTGTTAATTAGATGGAGTTAGTTGCCCTCAAAATTATCTTTGTGACTTTACTGTGGATGCAAATTAATTTGAAGACATTGTGAGATTTGTTCCCCACTTTATTGAATTTTCTATATCTGAAGCATCAATAAGTATATTTATAGTAAAGCTATTGAACAATTTTGTTGGGTTGTTTTCAATTATTGTTCTCATGGATCCCAACTAGTGTGTTCCTGTGTCTCATATACAGCACAGCATCTGAATGTCACAAGGGTTCACACCTTTCCAGAGGTAACCTAACAGCTGGTCTATCCTGCTTTTACTGCTCAGGATAAGATATTGTCCTGTTTCTGGCAGGTTTTGCTACAAAAGTGTAATGATGTCTATTGTGATTGTTATTATTTTTGTGTTTGTTATTTTATAGCTTCATAGGTAAATAAATATTAGGTGGGAACTCAGTATCTGATGTCATTTAGAACACCAGGCTCTAAAATTGGCTCCTGTTAAACTTCAGTAATATCTTTGAATGGCTTTGTATTAAATGACTGACTCAAATGTTTCTTTGGGCTAAAGGGAGCAGTGCTGCTTAGAGAGCTTGCAGTTTGCAAGACATTCATGAAATGAACTCCAGGAAGCACAGTAGTTGTATTTAAAATTATTTATTGATGGAGAAGTAAGTGAAAGAGTGATATTTGGACCAAGAATTGTTTTTAAGTAGAAATAGCCTATTTTTCCCTCCAGCTCATTTCTGAATTTCAGGAGAAAAAACAGCCATAACCCTCTAAAAATATCTGAGGCTGAATTGCCAGTGCTGAGCATTGTTGCTTTCTGTCTGTGGTACTTTAGAAATCTACTGGTATGTCCTTAGCTGAATGTTAGGACTTCAGATTTGTAGCTGACAGAGTAGCCTGCTTCTACTTTGGATCCCAGCTCTGTGTAAGTTAAAATTCCCAGTGCTCATTTCAGCCTTTACTTAGCCACCTTTGCTCTTAACAAGGTGACATCATCTGTCCCCTCTGCGTTACCTTGCTGAGTCAAGGTGGACATTCCTGGGCAGTAGAAAAGGTCTTGCTGATAGAGGAGCCACTAGAGAGAGTGGGGAGCCAGCAGGATGCAGACATGGAGCTGAGTGACTGAGCCCAGGTTTGCCTGGACCAGGTGGGTCCAGCCACGCCTCATCAGCTGCTCTGCTCTGCTCTGCTCTGCTCTGCTCTGCTCTGCTCTGCTCTGCTCTGCTCTGGCACAGCCTCTCTGCCCGGCTGTGCTGCAGCCCCCCGGCTTCTGGGAGAGCATGATGGGGCAGATGGGGACCACGCACAGAAATCTTGTCATTGCAGATTTTGTTGGCGCTGCCATGCAAAGAATCTGCCTCTGCTTTCCCTCTGCTGCAGCTTTGCAAGCAGACTGTCACATACACAGTGTTGTGCATTTAGCAAATCACTTCTGGAAAGGAAATGATGTACAAGATAATCTGAGATGGACCATTTCTATTATCATCATCTTGACCATAGATTACCTCTTCATTTAAAAAAATGCTTCTGATGTGATGCTTGGAGAGACGTTTTAGTAAATTTGTTCTTCAGAAAAGAAACTTTAATGAAAAATATTGCTGTCATAGTCATAGACATGCTTAGTCTTTAAAACCCACATAGCATCCTGCAGTCCTCAATCAATAAGCAATAAAAAATAAATTCAATACCCATACGAACTATCATCATGCATGGAGCTTTTTTAAATATATGGTCTTACAACAGTTTGAAATGCCACCTTCTGTACTGGCTTTAAATATATTTGCCACATTGAATAATAACTATGTATGTAATTGAACACACTTAATGATAACTGCTTGCCTGCTACAGAATGTTTACTGAATTTTAGTGGCCTAGTGTGACTGAGGTCATGGTACATAAATCTGATTGTAAATCCCAAATTAAACTTAAATATACTTGTTGTGCAATAACAGCAAAGTAGGAAAATGAAACACAGCCTCCTCCCCAAGGTAGCTTTGAGAGCTTGGAAAATCACAGCTCTTGGTCAGATTAGTTACATGGGAAGTTATTCCTGGTCCATTGAAATAATTGTATTAATGCCACATATCGTATAAGAGTCTGGTCTTCTAAAATATAAAGCATAATTCTCTGACAAAAATATTAGAGATGTTCTGTGATGCACCTGAGATTTTTTTGTACTGTATGTCTGAATAGATATTACTAATGCAGAAATATCTTATTTGCAGAAAAAAAGCAAGTTACTACTCTGGGCTGCTTTATTTTGTTAGTTATTTGGTTGTCACTTGCTGTATGCTACAACTTATAACCCCTGACTCTAAAAAATTGCTTTTATGATTTACGTTTATGGAGGTTTTTATGTTTAGAGCCCTTTACAATCTTGCAATAAATGAAATTTCTTTCAGTATCTTTCGTGTTGAAGCATGAATTGTTTAGCATTATTACTTGGTTGCATTTGAGTCATATTGCTGAGTAGTGGTTGCACTCTGTCACACGTTCATGGGGCAAAGAGTAGGGTAAGAAAATGGTGTTTTGAATATTACACAACGGGAAGATTCTTAGGTTTAACTTTACTTTAGAAGAAAGTGCTCTTTGAACTTAAAGCTTAAATCAAGTACATTCTGACATTGCCCATCATTGGTGGACTACTCCAGATGAAAACTAACCCCATCAGCATTGGTTAGCAGCTGTGCACATCCCCCTCTGACTAACAGGTTGTATACCTGTTGAAATCAAATGCAAAGAAGCTGCATAAAACAGGATACATGAACTCACTCTGTCTGCTAGTAAAAATAAATTATTAATGGCTTAATTCCCTTTTTTTTTTTCTTTCCACAGGATTTGAGGTTCCAATTAAATCCGTGTTTGGGCCATTGCTTTGGCTGCCAGTACTTAATCTTTTTTGAAAGCCTCATCACTTATCTAAAACAAAAGAAGAACGAGGTAAGGAGAAAAAGTAATGAAATGCAGCATAGCACATCTGTCAAAGGAATGGAAAGTAGTTTTAAAAAAATACAGGATCAATGGCATTAAAAAATTATTTGCTGAGCACTAGAAGTGTTCATGTTAGCCATGTTAATTGTAAAGAATCTGTAAGAGCCATTAAGTCCTTGCCTATACTGAGGGTTTTGTTGTTTGTGTTTAAGAGATTTACTGTTGATGTAGCCACAGAATACAACTGACTGATAGGAACAGTTGCTAAGTGCACCTCTCTGTACTACTGAGTCCTCTGTAAGATTGTTTGACATCTTAATACTGAACTGTTCAATATAATTAACACTTCTGATGTTATTTAAAATTCACTTTTGGGTGAGTCTTGATTTATGTTCTTCAAATGTGCATAATGCAATACTGGGTACTGTATTAAAAGACTTAAACTGTTTCAGCACTTAGAGCTGTACTGTCCTTTGTTATTGATGATAAATCTGTCCAAAATGCCTGGAATTGACTTTTGCTATGTCAGTTAGGATTGCAATAACATACAGCAAGGCAGGCATAACTAGAGGTGACAGAGAAGAGTAGTAAAGTGATTTAACCTTGACAGGCTAGGGATGTAAGGCAGATATGGTTTGAAAAATATAAGCCTTTCCTGAGTTGGAATAGTATAGCCTGTAGTGGCTGCCCCTGCAGCCACTGCTAACATGCACAAGAGACAATATTGAGATCTCAGTTCTGGTTGGGTTTTTTTTGTCCACTCATTTTTTTCTGCATTCTCAGATCCCTTTGTAGGGTCAAGTTCAAACTAATATTAGCTGGTGCAGAGCAGGCTCAGTGGCTCCTTAATGTGTTTTCACCTCAGGGTCCTTATATGAAAACCAGCACGTTAGAAAGTTTTTTGGCCTCTCACCTTTTCAACATAAAATATCATGTATTTGGTTTGGGAGTGCTAACCACACATCTCCTCTAGGGTCTCTCTCAAGGATGCTATTTAAAGTTTTTCTTCTCAAGCTGTGTAAAGGTTGTTATTAAGTAGCTGGGAAAAAATGTTTAATCATCAGACCATGGAAAGCCATAGGCTAGGCAGAAAATTGCCTGTGGTGTTTGTCAGCAATAAGTAAAACTGGGTTCAGGAGGTGTGTTTTTAAAACACATTTGTTGCTGAGGAGAGCTGTACCTCCACATCCAGAGCTGATGATGGAAATAGTTCACTGATAGAAGCATTCCTGAAGCATTTCCTAGAATTTCTATCAAAAATTACTTAAACATTTGTAGACTGTTGGCTTTGCTATAAAAATTCTTTTGGTTTGCCAAAGATCTTCCAGGTTTCTGAATCCTGTCCTGTTGTAACTGCATCTTACAGCACAGTTCTCTTCTAGGTTGCCCATCTACAGCCTCATGTCTGCTAATATTTCTCATTGTATTGGTCTCTGATGAAACAACAGACATTTATATAATTTAATTAAAAATACTCCCTACCATTGCTTATGGAAGCAAGATGGGGAGTTTGTATAGAATCAGTTACCAACAGGGTCCATCTTAAAAAAAAATTAATTAAGCTTTAATTTAACTACTCTCAATAGGAATAAAAAGCACACTTGGTTTGTCTACAGCTCTTCAACTTTCTCTCAATTCCTCATAATTGCATTTCAAAACTCTTCTTTCAATAGACAAAAATCTCAAATTTATTTTTTAAAAGATTCTCTTATGATTTATTATTTTTAAAAAATTAACTTTTTTACCTTCCAAACCTTCCTGCTTCTTCAAAACCCTGTTGGTGAGGCACATTAACAATTTAAAACAGATAATCTTAGTAATTATTAGCTTCTTATAAACATAATTATCTTATGATTAGTGCAGATGACATTAAAAAACAATTTTACACTGAAATGGTGCCTAAAATGACTTATGTGCTAGTTATGTATGCAGTTTAATTGGGACCCCTACTGATACTGAAAACAGTTAGTTATGTTGTGGTTTGAAGCAAAATCAAGACTTAGATGATTACAATGTTATATTTGGGATGTCTGAGTGTCTGTATCCCCCAGTAATTTTTAACTCATTTGCTGACATAAAGGATCTTTTAGCCCAATGACTGATATTAACATGAAGATGGAATTTGGAGGCAAAATTGTTCTTAACATTCTAGTGAAAACACTTGGCTTTGTAGTCAAAAAAAGGATATTGAAAATGCCCTAAGGCAAGGCCTCTTCGTGAACTTCTCTGACAGATTCTACAACATTCTAGTTAATGTGCCAAGTTTGGGAGAGGCATTCTAGTCAAAATCTGCATCTTTCCAATATGAGAAGGTCCACAGTGAAAATTTGTGAATGCAGGGAATTTCCAGGATACTGCTCAGGGAATCAGACTGAAATCCTTCCTGTGTGCTTTGATATCTCCCTCGTGGTAAATACATCCTGTCTGCCTGCAAGATGTTGATATTTGATGTGAAAACCAGTCCTGCAGCAAGAGGAACATTTACTTTCAGGTTATAATTTCTGTGTAAAACCAAACCCAGTTATCATGCATGTGGCTGGTGAGGATAATGTTTGTGGTTTATTATATTTGCAGTTTCAACTGTAAACACAGAAAAAGAACAGTTGTGCTTGTGGGGCAGCTTGTGCTTCTTGAACAGTAACTAACCTTATGCTATGGATGAAATAATTGATTTATCTGTGTTCTTAAGTGTAGTAGGTATTTGATTAGACATCACCCTCATAAACCATGCCTTAGGCTGTGATTTTATACATTCCTTTAGCTTGTACAACCAGGGAAGTTCTTAAGCACCAGAAATGTCTGTCAATGTGGTTTCTCAACACTGCAAAGTCTTGATAGGGCTACATGCCTTCAAAATGAAATGTGGTTTCCTAGACAATTTGTGTAATGGATCTTTGGTGTATTCATACAGTCAAGACATATGTGGATTTATATGACATTAAAGATACAGCATGCTTTTCAGTTTCTATTCTAGATATAGCAAAATTTAAAATGCTTGAGATTACATCCATACAGTGGATTGCTCTGAGGATCTTAAACATTCATTTCCACTGGTTCTCATATCAGAGATTCTCTATTAATATTGCCACAGTGAAACAGGAGAGTGACTGCTGAGAATCTCCAGGCAATCAATGAAAATACTTGGCAACAACACTGTCCTTTTCATTTTTATTAAAGGTTGTGAGAGCAATTTACAAACATTAATAACACATTACAGGAACCTCCCGAATCTCTGTGAGCATTCAGTTCTAGAAAATTTAACCTAAGGTAAAAACAGGTAACAACTGTGCTATGAGAGTGGGAACTAGCCATTCTTTGCTGTCCTCCCTGTTTTGTCGACCCTGTTGGACATCCATGGAGTTTACTTCCAAAAAGTGATCATAGGTCACAGTTTCCAGTCTCTGGACTCAACTTTTTGAAGCTAATCTTTGATAATTACATCAGACCTCTAGTCTATCTTGAGCTTTTTAATAGCTTGATCCAAATTTTGAAAGAATCTGAAGAATGAGAAGGAAACAAAAACACTAATAAATTTTGTAATAGCAGTATTAACCTTGTTGATATATAGAAACTGTCTTAGAATGACTGCATTCAATGTTCAATCAGTTTTACACTGTTGGAAGTTTAGACCAAATTGCAAATTAGTAATAAGGAGAAATAGTCAGCATTTCAGATGTGAAATGACAAAGTCTTCTGTGACTTTAAGAGGCATTTTATTTTTTTTTTTCCTTCCTCCCTCCCTTCCTCATTATTTCATAAATATCTTGTTTAAGTTTTACACTGTATTCTGTATGTTAGCATAAACATTTTGATTCTAATTTGCTACACCTAACCATGATGGCTTAATGTAGGATAGTAACTGAATTATCCAGTGTCAGAATGAGCTTGCCAAATTATTATGCTCGTGTCTCATCAACTTGTCTCACTGGAATGGAACTTCATTCCAAATTTTCCTTCCCAATCCACTATCAATTTACTTCATAGTAATTCCAAGACATGACTACAGAGTCAATGTAACTTACAGAGATACCAAAGCAGACAATAGTACACTGTATTCTTTAGTCTTTTTTGTAACTAAACCTAATTTTGATATTAATGGAAATCTGTGTTGTAAAGGTGATATTTTTCACACTGTCCAGTACTATAAATCACATGTAAATGTACACTACCATTTGAATTGTGATCTCCTTAATTCTTCTCGTTTCTACTTACAACATCAAAACATAATTTTTAAGGACAGGATAAAAAAACTCTTTGGAGAAAAATAGAGTTATCTAGGACTAAAATTTCATTATTCCTTTAATTACATATATAAAATAAAAAAATTGAGTTGCTGTAGAATTCCAGCAATGCAATTTTTCAGTAATGCACCATGGAGACAGCTTCTTGCAATATTCCAGAGTTCTGTCTTTTAAGATAAATGTATTGCTATGCCGTTCAAATTACTTTTGCAATCTTTAAAATATTATTTTACAAATAACTGATGTATTAAGTTGGCTTAATAATCTGTCTGCATTTAGTCTTCCAAAAGCACATGTTAGGGATGTTTTTTGATTCTTCCAACATCTGTAAACCAGTGAATCGGCAACAGGAAAGATAAAATGAATAATTCAAAAGATCTATGCTGACCAAAGATACTTACTTATTATATTTTTGTTTTTCTGCCTGTAGGCCATAATTTTATAGATAAAACATTTTTTGGAGTAAATAAAGCTGATCACTATATAGTACAAATAATAGGAGTATGTGCTTTTGCTAGCATTAGAAGAATTGTGAGTACCTTCTGTGATACATTTTGCTAGCATCAAAAAGGCAGTAAGTGAATAAATATGTATCTTCTGTCTGACAAATTCTAGTTATACTTCCACAAAAGTAATCACATCCTGTTCTTTTCATCTTCTGGCAGTTAATGTGTTCCAGCAGAAGGGAGGCCTGTGGCACCAAGCAGCAGCTCCCAGGTATGTGAATGCTGCTGGTGCTGAACACTTTGGTGCCTGGTTTAGAAGAAAATCAGCACTGAGTCTCCCTGCTTAGGCTGTCAGTGAACAGTGAGGCTACAAATATCAAGGCACTAGAGGAGTTAAAATCATACTAGGCACAAGAGCTCAAAAGTGACTTTACCCCAGTGAAATCTTACCATGGTTTGCAGTAAGATGTTAGTTTCCAGATCTTTTTCTCAAATGTCCTAGAGTTCCATGTCTGAATTCACTGCACTCTCGAGTTGGGGCCATGAGACTGAGCACCATTCACTCTGCTCCTCAGTAGTAGATGATTTTTAAAATACTGTTGTCCAAGTTCAACTTCACTTAAGATTACACATAATGGTGTATTAATAATAATAATAATAATTGTGGTAATCATTTTTCTAACAGCTAACAAATAATAACATCAGAAATAATATTAAAAGCAGCAACCTCTTTGCTTGCAGCAACCTCTACTGCAACTCCTCTCTATTTCCAGAAAAATTATTTTGAGATTTTCTTGAGTTGTAAATCTTACATAGCTTTCAGGTAGCTTAGTATACTAAAGTTCTTATATACATAAAATTAGATAAAACTCTGTGTAAGCAAACTGATCTCATCTTAATCCCTGGTGGGCATTCTTCCAAATCTTAAAGCTACAACTGTAGTCATGTCAAAGTAATTTATTTTTTTGTTTAACCCAAGTGGCTCAATATTTAGATTACAAAAGAATAGGTGCAGCAGGCCAGGACTTATGTAGCTGAGAAAGTTGGAATAGTGGTAGCACTGTCTTGGTGACACCATTCTTTGTTGTACATGTTAATACCAGATGAAAAAACCCCAAAATTATAAAAAGGTGTCAAGTATGGGAAGAAACTACAAAACCAAACCAAGAGAGCATGTCTAAACTCTTAATTTAATTATTGCAAATTTAGTTTTTATTTCTGTCTGAAGCATAGCTAGCAGGATTGTATTTACTGAAAAAATAGATAATTTCAATGCAATCAACTTGTCTCTGTATTTTCTAATTCTTCATTTAAGAAGATTTTGCATGTAATTTTCATCATTAAAAACATAATGAGGTAGTAATACTTAATATATCCAAACTGTTTTAACAGCATGACTTGCTCCTTATAGTGTCAAGAAGTTTAAGGACAGCAACTTGGGGAAATCTAGATTTTCAGGGCATTACTCCCCTGACTTCTTCAGAAATCCTCTTGGAAAAAATTGTTCTCTCACATCCCCAGTGTCAGGAAGACTCTTTCTTTCATCTGAAATGTACAGGCATGCTACAGTCACCCAGCTCTCACCTTTATCAGTGGGATGCATAAAATTCACGGCTTCAGCACAACACTTGAGCAGTGGATGACTACCTATGTGCAGGCTGGCTGTGTAAGTAGGAATGGAAATTTCAAACCCATCTCACCACAGTTCAGGCAGCAGCACCCTGCAATCAGCATGCTGGATGCTCAGCCTTTGCTCAGTGCTCTGCCACCCCCAAATTTGCCTTAGGCAGGGCATGTCTGCAGTCATCCCTTACTCAGAGCACTTTGAGATTCTCTTCCAGAAATCTGATGGCAGAACTGCTGGGAGCCATCAGCTGTTAGAGAGCAAAGTGAACATCTACAAGACAGGTTACTTGCTGGTATAGGCTGTTTGAGCACTTGACATACTGGCTGCTTTTTTTTCTTCTCAGTCTCTTTAAAATACAATTACATATTCACCATCCAGGAGCAAGGGACAGGAATTGCTCCAGGTGTTGGTATGGAAGGGTGACTATGTGCTCTTAGAGAGTGTGCTGCAAAGAACCACTTCATGGCAAAGAGCAGATTTTGGATAAGCCACTGTCCTTTCATGGTCCCTGCAGGCCATCAGATACAGAGCAGGCTTGGCTCTGCACATGGCATCAAGTTCATGTATAGAGAGTCATACCAAATAGTACTGGATGGGCATTATCAAAGTCATTTGGAAATAGAAGTACAGGCAGGGACTGGGGGAAAGATTGAATTATAAATCAATAATCCCGTATTTATAAATTATCTAGTATCTATAACACTTTAAAATAGGATTTATTTGCTTTAATAATTAATGGAAAGTTCATAGTAGGTAATTTATTAATAATACAGTGACATCAGTATGGATTATACTCAATTCCTATTTCTTTTCTATTGAACCTACTGATATGTTTTATGACAGCAGCAAGAAGCTCAGTTTCAAACAGTGAAAGGAAGCCTATTACCTTGTTTTCAAAATAAAATGTGGAGATATCTGTGGAATATGGAGCTTGTGTTTGAGGTCGGGAATGGTTACAAACACAGAAGGAAGTGCACATTTCTGTTTAGATGGTCACTATGCAGAAAAGTACTGAAATATGTAGGCACTTAGATTTGAGTCATGCCACTAAAATCAATGGAATTACTTTTATACTTATTGGTATAATTATCCTGTTGAGAAATTTACTTAAGTGTTCTGCTGATTCAGAGCCAGAATATACAAGCACACAGCAAAGGCAAAGCCTGCCACATTTAAAAAGTACCATTTGCAGTGTTTCCCAAATTCTTTAATATTCCATTACAAATTTCACCTCTTTCATATGCTCTTACTACATAAATTAGTATTGTCCCCACAAGAAGCACGTAGATACTGGTTTGAAAAGGGTGGTTTTACAGCAGTGGTAGTCAGTAGGAAGGACTCATTTATTTTTTTATCAGTGTTCATATTTTTGACTTGTTTTCAGCATGCAGGTTTCTCAAGCTGCATACTCTGACATTCTGTCTGAAGCGATTTTCTGCAGAGCAGCAAATCTTGATGTTTTCAGGAAAAAAAAAGCCAATATCTAGTTAATGATATTGCTAAAGAGATTGACTGTGGTTCTTAAGAGGATAGATCTGTTTGTTTCACTGAGATTATGAACAAATATAAACCAAATATGTCAAATTGCAGCTATGATTATTTCATGTAAGCACTGTAACAAGTGAAAAATTGATAAAAATTGGAAGCAATGGAATCAGTTGATTAAGTCCATATCCAGAACTGCACACTGTAACAGCACGGGTGATTTTCCATTCCATTCTTACTGGTGGCAATCAGAGTTTCTGCTAGGTGTGGGTATGTGTGTGCAGCCCATCTGCTTTGTAAGTTTTAGGAGAAAGGAGTTGGGAAACTCCTGTTGTGGTTATGTTTTTAAGTGAAGGCTGCAGTGCATTGATTGCACAAAATGGTGTTCAAGCACAAATTCCCATATGGACCAAGAACTAAATGTCAGCATCATTTACTTTGGTTTATGCTGCCATAGTGGGTAAGTGCAGGAGAACTGACACAAGAATATATAGATGAGGTTTGTGCTTGATGTTTAGCAATGTGAGATTGAAACTTAGGGAGTGGTGGAGCCACTGTTGGAAGTGGCTGCACCTTCCTGGCTCTGTCTGAAGTTATGTGAGAGAGGAGGTGTATTTACCCCTTACTGTCACAGAAAACTGGTGTGTTATGTTTGTGTGCTGTCAGTCTCACGTAAGTAGTTGTTAAATCTGGCTCGGGAGTATCCATCAGTAATGATCAACAATTTTATGGTAAAATAGCAAAATTATTATGGAGTGACATCCAGTGAGAACCTCTAAAAGTTGTTTTCTACAAAGCTGATTTATGACCTTCATTAAACACTATTTTCTCCAAAATTGTCACCTCTGGTTCAGACTGCCTTGAATAATTGTTTATTATTTAGAAAGCAGAGGAAAAAATAGTCAGGGTTCACGGTTTTCTTTTAAAATAGTTTCCTTTCTTTTCACTGAAAATCTTTCCAAGTTCTCTTTGTTAGTATTTACTATAAATAACAATGCAGCTGATTTACAAGAAGATCTCTAACAGTCTTCTATTGAGGGCTATATAGAACTTTACCAGTTGCATGGGATTTTCTTGTTTGGACAGTTATTAGGCTTTACCTGGTACAAATTTTTCAATAGTATCACAAAATAACTGGTGGAACTGAGGTATGACAGTGTTTTATGCTTGTTCTTTAAATCAATAAATTTTCACTTTTAGAAAAAATAAAATAACTCAATAAATGTAGAAAAGGTTTATGGAATCATAATAATTGATTTGTTTAGACTTTGATTTCTTTTCTTTTCTTTTGAGCATTGCATGCATGTAAATGTTGCTCATTACCCTAAACGTGTGTTGTATCCCTTGGAGCTCCCCCTTATCTAATGATGAAAAGTTTTTCTGCCTTGTGTGTTACTGAATTAACATTATTCAGATTAAGGGTGTGTGTGCATTTCAGGATTTAGGAGTATGCAAAGGCACGGTGCTTGATTTATAGAAATAATGTGCTGACTTAAAATACAAAAGCAGAGCTTTGTAGTAGAAGCATCTTCATCCTTCTCCCTTTAACACAGAGAACAAATCATTAAAACAGCAGCATGGTTAACATGAAAGAGATTTCCAGAAACGTAAAGTGATGAAATACCTACTCTCAAACATCTGCACACTGGAAGGAGGGAGAAATTCATTCTTAAATCCTTCTAGCAAAACTGTTACTGATCTTCAGCCATTTGTCTTTGTATTCTTTCCCTTACCAATTCCCAGCCAATGGACAAGGACACAATGTATTGCTACTTTCTGTGTGATTCACTCCTTATAAAACAATCTGTTCTTTTAGTGGCACTTGTTATTAATCAAGGTTTTTTCCTTTCATTAGAGTAGTTGTTGGCTCAATCACTTCAGTATATGTAATCACTAACTTTTTCCATTACACTGGTGAATAGGTGCTGTTATATGTCTGTCAGAGGGATGCTGGTACATTTAGTATGATGCTTTGCAATTTCAGTGAGAACATTAATGGCTGAAGTGTGATTGCTTTCTTTTTCCTTTGAGAGAAAAAAAAAGTGTGAACATGTTCCCCTTAGAGAGAAAAAAGAGAAGAATGATGGAAATTTCCAAACTCAATTTATTTTTGTATCATTAAAATGTTGAAAAGTACCAAGGAATACTCTTGCAGAATCAATCATTTCATAATGTATCTGCAGAGGCTCTGGACTTGCCTATCCTAAAGAGAATGCTGAAAAGGCTAAAGTATCAATTTGTACAATAGTCCATGTATTTGCCCAATATAGCACAAAAATTCTCACTGTTGCAAATGAAATGGAGGAGGGAGGGGGTGTGTTCATAAAACCTTTATTGACATGGTATTGTTTTCTGTATAAAAATGGTCCAGTTTCTGTGTGGGACAAGTAGAAAGCCAAAGGAGATGTAATACATCTCTGAGTAGGTATTTATGGTTTATATTAATGCAAAAAGGCAATTGCTTAGATAATATGAAAAAATGTGAGAAATAGTAAAAAATTCATCAGTTTTTTCCTGCAAATGATGCTTGTTTTCCAACAAGTTTTCCAGTTGGAGATCGTTCTGACAGGCTTTAAAACCAAGACTAAATAAATAAATAAATACTAAATATGCTGCACAGCTCTGTTTTTAAAACTGGGCTTTTCATCATGTTTTCTCTGAATTTTTCAATTATCTTTTTCTTGACTTTTGCTGGTGACTGCTCTTTTCCTTTCCAGATCTCACATATTACCTGGTGGTTTTTTTATTTATTTCCTGTCCATTTTTTACTTGAGCCTTACAGTTTTCATTCTTTAATACAGTAATTTTCTGTCTTTTCTCCTCCCATTGTTAATCATTTCATAGAGATCTGATGAGAAATCTTCCATTCCCATAACTCCAAACATTTAGATTTTACTATTAGCTTTTTCTCTTAGACAGATTCTGCCCCATCACTAGATTTTACTGCATCTCATTCCAGCAGCCAAAGCATCTTCCAGACTCCTGATATACTTGGTCTTTTTTTCTTAGCTGATTTAATCTATCCTGTTTACCCTTTGCATATTTTCTCCAAATTAGGTTTTCACCTTTTAGCTTTGCATCTTTTTTCATGCCATTCCTTACTTTTATGTTGAATTTTTACCATTTTCCTCCTAGTCTTGGAAACATTTCTCAGAGCCATCTCTAATCCTCCCTACACCTTCATGGGCTCCATTATTGAATCTCCATCCTAAGTTGTTGGATAATAAGCTATTTGTGGAAGAGATCAACTATACTATTTTCAGTCTCATATATGTTTTTTGTAGTACTTAAAAACATGTTGTGGTCCTCCTTGGTCGCTGAATTTTGGGTCTAATGCCTTAAAACTGGAACTTACAAATAATTAAAAATTATTAATACAAACCTAGCAGTAGTGGATAAAAATATAATTCTCAAAATATTCAGATGATTTTATTTATCCTGGACATGCACATCTGTCTTTAAAATAGAAATTTTTTCTAATATTTTATACTGCATCCAATACAGAAATTTGATGTCTGGTCCAGCTCTCAGGCCCATTTGAATTCAGAATGGGAATTTGTCCCCTTGTAGTTGACTCATATGTCTCAGCCACATTTTACCTAGGAGCATTTTGGTGAGCATTGCATTAGCAATTAGATCTTTCCTTAGTGCTCTGTGAGTGTGACAGCTAATTTCCAGAGGAGCCACAGGTTCCAGGGTATCAGCCCTTTTTCTGAGAACAGCAGCTTTCCGTGCCCTGCTGGCACTGCCCTTCTCCCCCCCTTTGCTGCACATTGTGAGGTGAGAAAGCAGCTGGGGCAGAACACACTGCACTGCTGCCCAGTGCTTCTCTCCCCCCTCATCAACACTGAAATCACTAATTCATACACACACACTCTGAATTATTGCTTGGAAGATAAAATATTATGTTCACAATATTTTGAATTAGATAATTTAGTGCTATGATCATTCTTTATGCTGTTACAATGTAGTTTCTTAACACTCTGATCAGTATTATTCTATATACTCAACTATCTTTGTGCCTACTGTGTTGTTGGATCCACATCCACATTTTTATATTCCCTTAAGAAAATAAAGAAAATCAAAGTGTTTGAGTATACATTTCACTCTGATGAAGCATGGATCATTGTGCTGTGTTACTATCATTTAGGAAATGACCATTATATGGACCCTGATGGGTCTTTTGCTTCTGAAAGCATTTTGACCCTCCTGGGGCCTCCTTGCTGCCTGTGGGGCACCTCACCTATGGTTGGAGCTTGGAAAACAGGAGTGATGGATCCCGACCCCAGCCTGAGCAGGAACCTTGGTAGGGGACAATGAGTGGTGTCAGCCCCACTTAGATTCTGAGGGAACCTGGGAACAAATCTTTGCAAACAAGTTTCAAAGCTGGACTATTACAAGGGCACCAGTGTGGGACAGGATGATGCCACACTGTCTGGCTGCATGGCTGAAAACTCTGCAGGGGTTCCTGACTCACTGTTTTTCAATGAAGACATTATTTTAAAGAATAAATTTTTCTTCCTGTAGAGATTTGATGCTCTTGGCCCTGTTTGTTACCTGTGCTGCATATTCAGCTGGGTGACGCACAAGGCCTAGGCAAAAAATTGCTACTTATCCCAAGATAATTATCTTTTTTATTTTTTTAATACGTCATAAAGCTTTTATTAACATTCTGAGAAAAACAGAAGCTTATTTGAGGTACATGATATTCTGCACTGTATAATTTATCTCCGTGTATTTTCTGAAGTTAATGAAGTTATTGAGTAATCACACCTCATAGGTTTTTTGGCTTCTTGCTTATTTGAAAGAGGCAGTGATATATTAGAGGCTCTCTTATAGAAGAGGTGTGAATCATATTAACAGCCATTGTGCAGTTATATTTTGAGTTATACAGCTAATGGTATTTATTGGTTTTCTTGTGTTCTGATTTGTTTTCATTTATGTCTACCTTGGCTTGTATATATCTGAACAATGTAGTGGTGTAATTGCTGATGGAATCCAAGATGAAAGACAGTTTTTAAGGAGTCCTGGTCTAATACCAAAGTAATGTAGTGTATGAATCTGGTGGGAGGAGAAGAAGCAGGAAGGAGCATATGGGATGTGGCTACAAATTGCTGTGTTCTTTATCTGCCTGTTGGAACATGGTGCTTTAACTGTGAAATCTGAGGAAAGCTGTCTCTTCTGGATCATTGCCTTCTCATTGTTACTTTTTTTCCATTCAGTTTTTCTCATACTTTAAATAAAGACTCTGTCAATAACGTGTTTTAAATAAAAGTAAGAATAGGTGAATTGGATTGGATTAGATTTGTAAGAAAGTAGCTGTAACCAACAGCTCCAGGTTTAAATTCAATTAGATCACTTAAGGTGCAGAACCTCTCAGGTTTTGCACTGCACTGGTTGTTCATTGAAGCAAGTAGTTCTTTCCTGAGGAGTTTGTTTCTTCATCCATGATGAAACCTTTCTGGAATTGCAGACCAGAAGTTTTATTGTGTAGGATCCTGTTTTAGTAGTCAGCTGGAAAACTTTAACTACCATTTTGTGTCAGGAGGTCTCTTGTGCGATTTCAGCAATACTTGTCAAAGATGCTGCCCTCCAAAAGAAGGAATTGTCTCAGTGAAGAGCTGTTGAGAAAGTGAGTCAAGCATATGAAAGAAAAGGACCAGCTCTGTTTAGAATAGCTCTGTCTTTCCCAAAGGAATGCATTGTTTCACCATTGATCCAAACATGCCAGTCTTGATAAACTTTTTTCTTTCATGTGGGATAGCAAATTTTGCTTATTTTAGAAAATCATCTGTAGACATGATTTCTGATACTATGTGAAAACAATGTGATGACAGCTGGAGAAAAAAAAATCCTGATTAAATAGCACACGTAGTATCATTATTTAGCTACATACAATTGCAATGTTCATGAGCAGTAGGTATATGTGATGCAATTGATCTGAAGTATTACAAATAATAGCCATTGTAGGTACTATGAATTTACTCTTGAAACTGACCTGCATTGTACCTTAGTGTGCATGTGCAGACACTGCCTGGACTCACTTCTCTGTTGCTTTACAAATCCACATTTGGTCCTTGTTGTTTTCAGCTGGTTTCCAAGTATTGCTTTATCCTTTTGTTATATACTGTGCTCAAAACAACCTCCTGTGCCACTGGAGGTTTATTCTTGGGCCCAGTTTTAACTCCTGGAACACTACCAAATTTGTGGTTATAAGAAAAATGAGATTGTTTAATTTTGTTATACTCACAACACTTTAAATACATTTCTTAAACGTATTTTCTCTTTCTTGTAAAAGGTGGTCCTTTTTTTATGGCTAGCCTGTCCGAAAAGTTCAGCAGTTTGAGATGTGCTGAACCAACGTTCAATTTTGGTGCTCCCCAGAGGTCTAGATAAAACTTTGAAGGTATTGAAGAGGTGCGTCCTTACTCCATCCATGTGCAGGCAGCCATTTGACTTTTGCCTGGGGTTGTTGCAGGCTTCTAATGAAGAAGAAATATAAGCATACTGATGTGTGATTTTCATCCTTCCTAAATTCATTGTCTTTCTTAAAATACTTAGCTGAATTTAGTGCTCACATTAAAAATATTATTTCAATAATTGCCTAAGGGCCAGCTTGTGAGGCACTAAACAAAAGCTATCATGTTTGTAGAACAAAAAGTATTTTCTGTAAGAGCTTCTTGCTATTTGTTGATGTGGTGAGGTATGGGAAGGCTTTGAAACCTACTCTCTGAAACATTCCCAGAATTTCGTGTTACTAAAATGTGAATATTATTTTAAATGTGTAAACTATATTATTAGAGCCTTCTGTGATTTAGAGAGATCTTTCAGAATACTAAAAAGTAATTATTTACTCTCTTCCAGTCCATTAGTGCAGAACAATGCTCACACTGCCTCTGTGGTGCCAAGGTTGATTGGTTCTCAGTGGACTTGTCTTGTTGATGGGAGGAAAAAGGGTCTTGCTGGTATTTCTGCTCCTGCCTGAAACATGACTTCTCTAGACAGCCAGTTGTGCTGCACACAGCCTCCCTGGTGTGACAAAGCTGGGATCCTCACACCTTTACCTTCAATAAGTGCTTGCTCCTCATATGAGCCAAGTTTCCAGAGCTTACCAAACACTGACACTGAACATCAGGTACTAAGAGGAGTCGAGGAGTCCTCAGTGAAACATCAACCTTATGAAGTTGGAGTAACTCCAACCTCAGCAAGGTTTGGCAGCCTTGCTGGATCTCATGATTTTCCCCTTCTATGCTCCTTGCACATGCTCATGGAGCTTTGTGATACTTACATGATGGGACTTGGATTACTTTGTCTTCTAAAAATGGGATATTTAATGCACTCTTTGTTACATCTTTAATTAAACATTAGAGATGCTCTTATGTAGGGCTGGTGTAGGGTATTTGTGTTTCTGATACAGCTGCTGTAAATGTGAACACTCTGAAAGCTTTGCTGCAGTAGCTGTAGTTCTGCAGCCAGGAGTGAATGAAAAAAAGTGTTGCAGAGGTGATGTTTACATCCAGCTCCTTGCAATACTGCTGCCAGTGGCTATTTATTGAACTTTAAATACTGTATAGCAGCCTCAGTAGCTGTATCTGAAATGGCAAGACAGAACAAGTCAAGACCTAAGTAAAAATACTGGCTTTCATTAAGTTTCAAACCATTTTTCTAAAATCAGTAAAGCTGTATTTTCACTTGGGTTTATTAGACTGATGTCCAATAAAAAACCCACTACTGTTAATTTGATTGCATACTTGACATCAGCAACAACAATAGCCCCATTCAATATATCTTTAAATTGCTTTGGTTATGTGAGAGATACAGTTAATTTTCTTTTTAGTAGCTGGTACAGTGCTGTGTTTTGGATTTAATATAGGAATAACGTTGGTAATGCACTGATGTTGTGGTTGTTGCTAAGTAGTGGTTCCCTAGGTCAAGGATTTTTCAGTGTCTCATGTTCTATCCATGAACAAGTGCACAAGATGATGGGAAGGAGTATGGGAAGGACAGCTGACCCAAACTGGCCCAGGACTCATGGTTTGAGTGAGAATTATGTGGTAAAAATTATTCTAACAAACAATGTGAAATTGGTGGTGGCCATTTATATTATGTATCACTAACAAATGAATAATATCTAGTTTATTTTCTCCAGGCTATAGTATCTATTTTATGAATGCACTTGTACTTCATAAATCATTCTAAAGAGCAAAAGGAAGAAAAGTGAAAATGAAAAATCCATTTTCCTTCAACCCCTTGGGTCTTTATTTAATTTTTAATGAAATAGAGATGATACTTCATCAATGGCAGCAATGGAGTAATGGCTTTAAACTGGAAGAGAGTAGGTTTAGACTAGATTTTAGGAAGAGATTCTCTGTGAAGATGGTGAGGCACTGGCATGGGTTGGCCAGAGAAGCTGTGGATGCCCCATCCCTGTAACTGCCCAAGGCTGGACAGGGCTCAGAGGAGCTTGGTCTGATGGAAAGTGTCTCTGCCCATGGCACTGGGTGGGAACAAGATGATCTCTAAGGTCCCTTCCAACCCAAACCCTTTCAGGGGAGGGAAAAAAGCCTCAACTCCAACTACTGAAAAACCCCAACCCATAGACCAAAACAAAGCAAAAGAGCTGCCTTGAGACACAAAACAAATTTTAAATTAAGTGGATTTTTTAAACACTTAAAGATTTGGTAGTTATTTAATTTAGCTATGAAATGTTCTTTTATAACATACAGAGAATACTTACAGTCAATATTAAGTACTTACATGATTTTAGCTGGCATAATACTTATTTCAGGCACAAATCTATCAATCCTGTGTATTTACTTTCTGATTCTGGCTCAATGGGAGATTTGGGATCAAAACAATTCTGCCTTTAATGTGATATTTGTTTTTTGTCCTTATGGTAGACATTGACTGTAAAGCTGTGTATGTGTCATGGGGAAAGCACCACTCAAAAAAGCTGAATACCGTTAAGTGAAATAGTGTAAGATGTTAATACTCTGTGAGCCCAGGAAAATATTTCTCTTCCTTTGAGAGTAATCTTTCACAGTTTGAGGCAAAATAGCATAATGAAATAACCTGATTTAGCCTCCTGTGTATTACTGGCCCTTGTACTTTACACACGTACCCTTGTATTTTATTTTGTTAACACTGATATTAAGTACTTCAATCTCCATCTGATTCTGATTTGATGATACCAAGAAGAAAAAAATGTATTGGTGTTGGGAAGGTGCTGATGGTATCATTTGGTGGTTTACTTCAGACATTAATCAACTTTAAAATATGTGCCTTAGTTCCAGGTCAAAATTTTCCATTCTGAGTTTCTTTCTAGATTATGTTTTGCTGCTAAACTTTCACTTGCTCCCTTCAATTTTATTATTTTTTCTTAGGTGAAGACTTAAATGTCTTCGTGAGTTCTTAGTCCTTTCCTTCATAAATGTTCATGGTTTAGTATTTTCATAATGTGATCAAATTATTAATTTGTTTTCTTAAATGTGAAAGCCAGGAGTGATTGCCAGTGATTTGGTCACTATCTTGTCCTATTTCATGTAATAAAATGAGGAAATACGTTGTGGTTTTTGGTAGAAAACTTTTAGCAGGAAAGCTACCCATGTCATGGAGTCATCATGTTACTCTTCTACTTTCAGTGACCTTGGTATATTGTCAAAAATACACAATGCTTCTTACTTCCCTAGGAAATAACTCAGTCCATATAGTATTCTATAGAGAAGAAGAAAAATCTCTCATTCTTACACTAATGGAATTTGCTTTGAGAAATTTTTCTATTACTGCTGTTATTAACTTGATTTTTAGTGCATCACTCAGAATGAAAGCATCTAGTAGGTATCTCATAGCTCTTTCAGAAAGCAGGTGAGAAATCTACATTATGGCGCTTTAAAGGTCTATTTAAAGAATAAAAATTAGAGCTTGATTTACATTAATGATCAACGTGTAATTCAGTCAGGATTGATGCTTATCTTTAGCCCTATGTTATCATTCTGAATTATTTCAGCAGGTATTTGCACACTGCCTGCATTTTAAAATATAAAAATATTATTTATGGAGAAAAAGTGAAAGTGCAACTGTTTGATTATCAAAGGCACAAATTTACTACTTGCTGCCACGGATGGCACTACTACTACTGACTTGTTCCTTCCTGACAATATTGCTACAACATGTTGCTGATAATTTATTTTCTTCACCAAGTGTGCTTCCCCAAATTGTTGCAGTCTTTTTTATTACCATGCCACTCATGCCAACTACATGTAGAAGTTGCATATTCAATTCTTGATACATTTATTACACACGGAGCAGTCTGTGAAAATAAAACTATTTCATCAATTGTCTAACGTCATTTGAATGCTTCATACAGTCTTTAGAGTTCCATCTTTGTTGTGCATTGCCAGAAAAATGACTTGCTAAATAGCAAACCCAAACATTCTTCACACCCATTAGAAGCTGAAACTCTCCTAATAGACACTTTTTCTCTTGTGCACTGAGATTAGTTGTTTTGCTGCCTTGGATGGCAGTTCTGCTAAATTTTTATTGCTTCCTGTGCTTATGCCTCATTTATTGTTTTTCATCTGTTTGTTTACTGAATTACCTTATTACCTTTGCATAAAATAATTCTCTTGAGATAACTACTTATTTCCACAGAGGATTCTTCAGTTTTAAATTATTCTGCTGTTTTTTGTTTCTAGTACTCGTATACAGAAGAACTTTGCTAGCAATCTGCAGGGATCCTGAAAAGAAAAATTTTAAAACAATTCTAAAAAATAATTTTAAAAACCAATAATAATTTGAAGAGACTCAGTAAGGAAAAAACAAAATTCTTTTATAAGATATCGCGTTTAGACCTTTGCCTTTAAAGGAAATTTCCCTGAATGGCAATTTTCTTCTCAGACTAGAAATTCCAGTGTTGCTATGCATTTTCTAAGAGCTGAGAATGCTCAGTGTTTTGAGGAGTTCAGATTACATATCTTTCTCTGGATACACGATCAGATTTTAAAATAATAATTAAGCACTGCACAACTTCAGCTGCTTCTCAGTCCAGTAAGATGTGAGCGTGCGCCGAGTCTCTGCTCTGAAGCTGCTGTTACCAGAACAGAGCAAACAGCCATTCTGCAGAATGAAACAAAAAACCTCTCCAAATTTTGTCTTGCAGCAGTAGTTAAACCATTCTTGAAAGCTTTCACTTTGCAGTCTGACCATTTCTTATGAGATACTGACATTGGATTAACTATTTAATAAGAGAGAACTCCAAAATTCAGACCAGCCTTTCATAACTTATCATAGTGTTTAGGGTAGATACCACTGACTTCTGCATGGTTTATTTACAAAGACTTGAGCTGCAAATAAACCTGTTGTCATTTGAAGTACATGGTAGTCTTAATATTAACATTAGGAATAGTTTAACATGTTGAAAAACAAATCAGAAGTGAACACATTCCTAGCAACAATGCAGATGCTGAATTAAATAAACAGTTGGAAACCAGTCTTGTCATAGATATTACATTTCTCTGTATCACTGAACATCAGCTAATTAAAAAGTTAATTTAGACAGAGGAATTATTTTTATGAATTCACAAATATGCTTTTAGCAAACACAAAGGAAAAGTAATAAAGCTTAATTTACTTATGCACACTCTACCCCATCTGCTGTCTACCTATATTTCAGCATTCATATGATGCAGCATCATTGTAGTATCCCTGTTTTCAAAATATATTCCCTGTTTTCAAAATATATTCTCATCTTCCCTAGAACATGACTATATCAAATGGTGATGAAATAATTTGTTTTATTCGATTTCCAAAGAACAGTATGTAATGTGACAGCATTCACACATGCTTCTTTTATTCAGGAATTTTGAATTAAAGGAGCTTCTCATATCTGTATTGCTGCATAAAGTAACTGCCATGTCCATTGCTATGGATAAGTGATTTCCTTAGATAATGGTTTTCCTATCTTTTCCAAATGGAAGAATAGGAACAGAGCAGAACGATGATCGTTCTCCTCTACATCTACCAAAATATCTACAGTCCTGTGAAATTCTGCTTGAGAACATTTTTAAAAGGTGCAAGCAGAGTGACTGCTAGCCACAAACCAAGCAGAGTTGTGTAAATCATTACTTATTTGATTCTTTTTCAGTTCTTAGTCTTTCAATTGTCAGAAAAGCAGGTAGATCATACTAGTTAGTGGCTTTTATTTTTCTTCATGTATTTGTGCTTGAAAGCTTATTTTCAAATAAAAAGGATGATGGTTAAATTGAAAGGAGAAAATTATGATGAGCTTATATTCTGCTCTTTGTAAAGTAGTAATTCATTAGTGAAATTGAGGAGTGATATACTTCAGGGTTATTTGGGGATTTTCCTTCTGCCCCCAGCCCCCTAACTGCAATAAACCATCATGTAGGATGAAGGCTTCAGTCCCAGCAGGGTCTGTAAGGTGTTTGGAGTCTTTAACAGAAGTCAGGAATTTGGGGTTTGAAACCCCCTTTGTCAAGCACATTGCTCAAGCAGATTTTGTCTGTCTATTGCCTGAAAGTCAAGTTTCTCCTGCATCCACCTGCAGTGCCCTGTCACCTGTCAGGAGAGAGCCCAGCCTCTGCTGCAGCTGATAAACTGTCCTCTCCTGAACATGCCAACCAAATGATATAATTGTTCTGCACCCTGGCCTTTCTGCTTGATTTCTAAGCAATGCAGTAGCTTCATCCTCAGCTCTTCTTGGCTTCCTAAGCCTCCTAAAATAGCACATTTGATGCATGCTGATCCATGACAACACACAATTCCAGCTTTCCACTGAAGCTTAAGATGTTTTAAATTAATACAGTAAGAAATTAAAAGCTTGTCCTGTACTCATTTATGACCCTTGTGTGCTCTGTCTGTACCTCTTCAGCTCCTGCTTAACTTTTGTTACTTGCCACAATAGGAAAAACCTTCAGTGTGCAGTGCTGTCTCTTACAGAAATTACTGGCTGAACTAAATTTTATGAGATGTATTCAGAGATGTATGACTATGAAAGCAGAACTAAATAATTTACTGTGAAGAATTTAGCTTTTTATTTAGTGGGAGGGGAGAGGAATTTTTTAAGTAAGCTGCTTGTTCTGGAGCATATTAGTGTACAGGACATGACATTTCTGGTGGGAGATAATTTGTGACACTGAGGACACTTGTACATTTGAGCTGAACAGATTATTATTGATTTGATATATGGAACTAACTCATTATATGGTTTTTGACAATATGTTTTAAATTCTGAATTACTTCGGGAATGCAGTACTAATTTTCTTAACATTCATCAAATTCAGTCAACACACTATTGCAGATATTAATTTCAAAAATATATTCAAGCACATTCTTTTGAATTGTCCATGTGCCAGTTTTTGTCCATTAAAAATCATTAATAATAGTAAACCTATAATCTTCTTGTCACATTTCAATTGTAAAGTCATCCTTGGGACTCTCCAAATGTATAGTGCTTTCCTACTTTAATTAAAAACAAACAAGCAAAAAACAAAGAATGAAATCCCACCACAAACAAAGAAGTCCAAATCCAAATCCTTTCTGATTTCTAACCATTTCTTATCCCTTGAGCTGTTACCTGGCTGGTATCACATTATTTCACATTTTTTAATAAAGATGAAACATTTAAGAAACAACTTGATCTGTGTAGAAATATTTCTTCTTTCAAATTTTCATCTGCTAAGTAAAAAAAATTGAAGTACTTCATGTAAAAAATCAAGACATCATCAAACTGTTTCCCTTTTACACGAGCTCTCTGAATTTTCTGTCTTATTTCAGAAAGAGAGTGAGATGATGAGGAGAGTGTAAAACTCCAGGGACTGGGAATGCAGCTTTTGGATGTGAGGGGGTGATAGGTCAGCAGTAGGCAGAGTGCACTGGGAGATGGAGGAAATTTGACAACTTCCCCAAGCAAAGCTGCAGTTCAAAGGTATTGAAAGGCAAGGATTGCACCTTTGTCTTTCATTTTCTCTTTGATGGTGTTGAACACTGTTGTTCAGTGGCAGATGTAACCAAAAGAGTTTGTTGATGCAGACCAAAGAGTTTGTTGGGAGAACAAAGGAAGAAAAGGGTCTTTGAGGAATGCTTCTTCTATGCCCAGAGGCTCTATATTTGAAGTAGCAGAACTACATGCAAAATCAAAATGACAAACCACACCAATGTAAACAATTCTTTCCTCACTGCTTCCTGGGACTATAGTGTCTTTTATGATGGCTTGATTCATTTTTGGGTTATGCATCAGTTTGCATTTCAGATGTTATTTTCTTTTTTCGTTCTGTTCTTATTTTTCTTTCTTTCAATTTCTTTTTCTAGTCTCCAACAATGCTTAAATCTATATCAAAGTCCAATAAACAATAAATTAGCACCAAAACCAGAACTGCATGTGGGGAAATGCATTGGAAGTGTTCACTGGTAGACATGTCATGAAAGGCTTTCCCAGGTTATGTCTTAGCCATGCACTGAGTCAGGATAGCTCTTTTTAAATGCTTTTCCTTGCAGAGAAATAATAACTGAATTATTGAAAATAAATGAAGTGAGCATCTGTTCTAAGTTTTGGAGGCTATTATTACCAAATGTTGTTACATTTTAGGAGCCAAGTTTTGAAAACCATTAGTACATACATGTTACCAGCTTATTAGCAATCCTGGAATTTATTAATTTTTATTAAGTAAAATTTTAATTAATGGAAGAATTTCATGCTACTGAATTACCAGAAAAAAATACTTTAAGGCATAAAGATCCACACATTTACCGTAGATTAATAAAATAGTGCAGAAATTTGTATGAGTCCCCAAATGACTCACAGACACTTATAATGACTTAGCTGTGAGAGCTCCCTTGTTATCTCTGGTTCTAACTGGTACTCAGGGCAGGGTTGGCTCTGTGTTTGCTCAGAACTTTGTACAGGTGTTTTGGATAACTCCAAGGAAACAGGTTCATCAAGTCCTCTGAATCCTTGTTCATATCTGGCTACCTTCATTGTAATAAGATTTATTTCTCATATTTAGTCCAAATTCCCCACCCTCCAGCATGTGTTTGTTGCCTGTTTTCATGCCTGTATCTTCTCCAGGAAACATCTGGCTGCATCTCCACGTCCTCCCACTACAAGGTTGCAGACACCCATAAGGTCTCCCCTGTCTCTTTTCTTATCCTCTCCTCAAGTTCTGTGCTCCATCCAACCCCCACCTTCCCCACCCTTTCCCACCCTCATTCCAATGCACCTCTGCCCAGTGTGTACTGGGAGACACCAAAGGAGACACTGCCCTTGGAATGTGGCCTCTCAAGGGCTGAACAGAGGAGAAGGATCACTTCTATCAGACTTCTGGCTGCATTCTTGGTAATTCTTCCCAGGATGCAGATTACCATTTTTTGTTTCAAGGGCACACTGCTGGCTCTGGTTCAAGCTGTCCACCAGCACCCTCATGTTTTTTCTGCAGAGTCACTTTCTCTCTGCTTTGTCCCACATCTCCTTGTGTGGGATTCTTCCATCTGAGACACAGGACTTCACATTTTATTTTGCTGAATATCTGGAGTTCAACATCAGCAACTGAGAATCAGGATGCAATCAGTTAATTTGCCTTGGCTTCATACACACTTTCATATAGTACCAGAAGCATTTAAATGTGGAGGTAGTTGTCTCTGTCCTTCAAACAATGGCCTTTAATAGCTTTGGTCATTTAGTAACATATTTTACAGCAAGGTCAGGTTAACAGGAGTTTTTTATAGGTCAATATTTTACAGGGAATTGGTGAACCAAAACCTGTAATTATGCATGAGAAATAATCCCTTGAATAATTGGTGGTGATTAACTGGCTGTTATCATTGAGACACATTATATGTATTTGATATAATAGGTAGAAACCAACTTGCCAAACTTGTGGCAAGTAAATGTTACATATTTCATAAAGCCCTCAATTTACTGTCTTCTATCTAGACAATAGGGCAAATACAGCAATAATTGTGATTTTTATCAAGTGGTATTGCAATCTGAAAAATTGCATCTTTAAGGTGTGTCTTGATGACAATATACTGGAAAGCTTCAAAAATTTGACAACCATTTGTCAGTGCACAAGATTAAATTATGAGTGTTAACAGTGCTTAAAAGTTTAACCTAGTTAAGTATTTTATGCACACCTGCAATTTTTTCTGAATAGTTTGATACTGTGCAACAGAACACAGGTGCATAAGGTTCATAAGTATCATCTTGTAAGGTTCAGCAATATTGAAAATAGTGTATGGACATCAACAAAATTTCACATTTTTGGAATCAGTAACCCCTTCAAAAAAGTGTTGTAATTACAAAAGGAATGGGACAAAGTGAGACAAAATCTCTGTGAAAACAGCAGTCATATTGTGGGTGAAATAATGCATCTTTCATTTCAGATTAACCCCAAAGTACATCATTCTCAAACTACCTCCAGTTGAGTCCTCCCAGAGCCAGGAATGGTGTACTGAATGTATGTTAGAGGTTTGGAAGGAGGAGCTGAAAGAGATAACTGAAATTGCAACAGACATCTAATAAATAAATAATTGAAAATAGTTTCAGTTGAAGTGGTGTGTTTAGGAAGGCAAATTTCATGTGTGCAACACAATATATGGACAAATGGCAGGGAGAAATATCTCAGAAGGAGACATGTTGATCTGTCACAACAAAACTTAAAAATATTCTCTCTTGAACCAAGTATATTTCAAAAATATCAATCTAAAAAGTGTACTGAGGTCTCTCTTAATTTTTGCTGTTGAAATAGTTTCATTTCCTACAGAATATTTAAATTTCCATTGGAAAATGAACTAGATCCCAGAAGTTGCATCTTTCAGGACACTGATTGAAATCGCTCCTATATTCAACTCCTTAAGCAGTCTGACCTTCACATGAGGATTTTTCTGGGTTTATAGGCTTCAGACATTGCTCTAGACTCCTCCAGGAGTTGGCTTCAGCTCATATCCAATGAACTCTCACAGGACTATTTCCTAAGACAGTACTGTAGGGTAGCTACTGATTATTTTGGTAAAATTGCTCTATAAACTGTCTGCTATTTCACTCTACTTATTTTTAAGCATGTTATGTACTTCTAGAATGATAAATACTAAAGAACTTCATTAGGTCTACTTGTAATTGCTTGTGCAGTTCCTTTAAAAATGCAAATTCACCTGGCACAGAATTAAAAAGAGTAAATTTAAAAAGTGTTACCCTCTTAATTTGAATACAAGTAAAAATAGTCTGTAATACTCATTCCAGAAAACATATACTATTTTTACAGTGCAGAATAATTCCTGTTTTGTACAGCTGGTGCTGATAAAAATAAATTCACCTAATTCAATTTAATAAAACTAACTAATTTAAGAAAAGTCAGTGCATTAAAATTTACTGTACACGACAACTTTTCTCATTTCAGAGTGCACCCTACCACCTCTATTTGATTAGATTTTTTATTGTAAGTTCTGAAAAGGTTAATGAATACCTTAACAAAGCAGCTCAGGTTCTATAATTGGGTGTAATAAGCTGATCTGGTGATGGGCTTCTTTATCAATGTAATTCTAATAAGAGATCTTTGATGTGCTATAAAAACAACACAGAAAGAAGTGTAAAGAAAAATATGATCTCCTAAGTTCCTGGTTTACAGGTATGGTATAGAAATTGTTTCATTTCCTAGATGATGTAAACCACTAACAAAGCTCTCTACAGTTATATACTCCATATCTGCAAGCATGAACCTCAAAGGCAATTACTTTTCACTCCCATAAATGGAGCCAGAAAATTTCTGTTGCAAGGATCAAACTGTAAAAAGGTGTCTCCTGAATTCTTCTTATCTGAAAACCAGTTGTGCTTTTGAGTTTCTAGTTGGGATTTCAGACTGCCTTCAAAGTGAATCTACCTTTCCCACTTGACCTTAGTTTTGCTGGGGTAAAAGTGAGAGGCTGATCATCTTTGCTCTGCCAAGAATCCATTTTCTTGATCATTCAGAAAACTCATCTCTGAATCTAGTTCTGGTTTGCAGCACTATTCTTTGAATACCTATACCTATACAGAGGAGTGCAGCTTGAGGAGCACTATTAGTTCTGTATGTCTGTGGTGCTTCTTTAAGTTCTCTCACTGACTAATGTGTCACAGCATCACTTGGTCATCTCACTCATCTACCAACCCTTCGATTATTTAACATTTTCTATTTTGTGATCTTTCAACTGTAGGAACATACATTTGCTAATAGTTTCCAATTTTCTAGTCTCACCTTTCCTGCACTTTGAACTTCTTTCTGTTTGTGTTACGTGAGTCCTCAAGGATATGCAGTTCTTTTGTATGGTATCTGGAGCTTTTCTACATTCATGAAACAGCCTTAAACTTCCATCATCACAGTTGGCAAGAACATTCTTTATTTTTATTAAAAAGAATTCTCTTTAACAGTGAGGATGTTTTATAAGGTGAGTCCAAATGGAACTTCAAGGAATTAAATGTTTTTAACCTTTTCTAAGCTCAGGACTTTTCTGTTCTCGTTGTAATAATTTTCTGATCTACCTTATAACATTTTGCTAATATTTTTCCTTGAGGCATAACATTAAACAATTTACTGAAATATAGATCAATAACCGGTGTTGTGTTTCCTATATCTCATGCGGATTAGTAATAGAAATGGCTGGTGTGCAATAACAGTGAAGGTAATTACAGCAGGAGAGGAATGGGAGGCACATGCAAGGGGAATGGACTGAAGTAAATTATCCCACCAAACAATGAAATTTAGATATGAACCAGGTTTTTAGTATTTTATTTCCACTTTAAGTTCCTAGTTTCCAAATCTGCGTGCCAAAATGATTCTACGCTAACATGTAATGACTAAAATAAACTTAGGGTGTGGGGGGAGAATATATTTCAATGTTTGACAAATAGAACATGAAAATGTGAAATTAATTACTGTGATGTAGGTGGGTAATGTAAGCAAGTTCCCTGTCATTCTAACTGGGAGATCTTTCTTTAAGGAATCCTTTAACCCATCCTTACCATAACCAATCTTCAAATAGCGTTCAGTGTTTTCCATGTATTTCAGGGGTTAGGTACATCTCCAGTTTTTATTAGAAGATCACCAAAAACTGGCTTTATAGTTGAGGTCCCACATTTATCAAAATGATGTGGATATGTAAGTAGATATCTTAAAATAAGTATAATTTTTGTAGAGGAAGCTATCTTTCCATCAGAGATGGAGACTGGATCAAATTGGAAGGGACGTCCAGAGGTCCAACCCCCTGCTCAGGCAGGGCCACCAAGGCAGAGTAACCAGGACCATTTTCACAAGGAGAAAGATTTTAAAGCCTCTCTAAGCAACATTTAGGTATAAATAAGTAGTATTAGTATAAAAAGTAAATGACTGTCTAACTATGTCATTTGCATACAAATATATAAACTTGCATTCATGAAGAATGCAGCTGGACAAAATCTAAATTCAAAGTCTAACTCTACAAGTCTGCAGAAGTATTTCAAGCTAACTTTATTCTGTAAGATTTAGAGAATTTTTATTTACCATAATAGTTGTTTATATGTTATCATAAGAAACTTCCAATTTAAATTTCTTGTTTATCTGTACAGCAACAAAAAAGAAAATTAAACCTGAAACATACATAGGATCTCTATTTGGTTTTTTTCATACTTTTTTCCCCTGGCTGAGTCAAGCTTAGGGGAAGAATTTGATTGAAGTACCTTTGCATTTATGCATTTAGTATAACATTTTTTTATATATCTATAGTATTTCTCAACTCATTCTACCTGAAGTCTCTTCCAAGGAAAATGCATTATTCATTTTTATATATTTCTAGCAGTGGTTACAATATTCAAAATCTTATTGTATAAAAAGCACAGAGGTTTGACCCAAAAAACTTCTGTCTCATGAGAACAAAGTCTGTTATATCCACAATACCATGTCCATCATAAATCTGAGTGTTAAATACACCATTTAAAATAGATAACTCAGTCTTTCATCAGTGTGAGGTGGATTTAATAAATGCATATCATATTCCTTCAACAAGTGTACAGTTTTGACTTGTATTAATAATAAAATTAATTATAAAAACTATTCATACAGAGTTCGGTTTTATATGAATATAGGCCCATTTCAGTTGACAACTTGTCAGCTGGTGGAAATTGTGATTATTCCCTAAGCCACTGAACCCATGAATGTTTGCATCAGGTTGGCATCTGCTGGAATAATGTGCAAGTAGCTTGCAGCAACCATGGAGGGAAAGTGTACAAAAATGAAGCTGAATGAGTCCTAGACAAATGTTTTTGAATGGACCTCTCAGGCTACAAAAAAAATTTGCATTCATAGTCTACTGTTTCATAATATTATCAGCAAAAATGCAACCATTTCATATCAATAAGTTATATGAAAGGAATTTCCAATGTGAATAAAAGAAGTAAGAAGTTATATCCATTACTTTCAAATAAATCCATTTGGATTTTAATGAAAACTGCTAGTTTATGATAATGACATTACCTAAGAAGCTAACTTCTTGAATTCCTATTCAGTATCTTTTTTTTTATAAATTTATTTTTAAAAACAGCATAAACTCACAGGCTGTTCAAAGTGCCTTATGGATTGTTAAGAGAAGCATTCTTCTCAAAATTAGATTTAGCTTTCATTTCTATTTGTCATTGTGTTATAACACATAGCATATAAACGTTATTTAGAAAATATACTCACCAATCAACCAGCATTTATTTAAAAAATATTTTGGGTTACAAATGAATTTGAATATCAAAAATATATGCTGCACTTCTGAGCTTCCCTCATTAAATCATCACCTGAAAAAAGGCTTATTATGTCATAGCAGGTTGAAGTGACACATGGAGTGATGAATTAATTCACTCTACTGATGAGGCCATTCAACTGTGTCAATATTAGAGATTATAACCTGTCATTGTTGAAAACACATAAAATTTACTTAATCAGTTACCAGGAGATGAATAAAAAAAGAAATCTCAATCCGTGTCTGCATGTGAGGAAATACTTTAATTTCACCAGATACCTTATCATTCTGATAGAAATCCATGGGGATCAGCTGGATTGACTTTTATACAGGAGATTCCTTGTTTTGTGTCTTGCCTGTTTTCTTGTTCATTAGTGCTTGGCTTTGTCCCCTGTACACTCCCTTGTCTGTTTACAAGGATGTTCACTGATGTTTAGCTGATACCTCACTGTAAAATAGAGAGGCTGGTTCTGCAGTGAGACATGTTGAGAGTAATAGCACAGCAATAGCAAAATGACACTAAGCATAAATGGAAAGTTAATGGGAGGCTACTCTGGCTACTGCTAGGCAAGCTTGTGTCAGAGGGATTACAATAACTGGTATTATTTCTATTATCCAAGGCTGTTATGATCTTCTGAGTGCAACTGTGCTGTAAAAGTAGGGATGAGAAGTATTGAAAAATTACTGTAATAGAGGACTATAGAGCTCAGTGTAATTTTGAATGATTGTTGCACTATGTGGTTCTATGCTACTTTTGAAAATCATGGCCCCACAAAGGGTTGTGGCATCCGAGCACTGCAATTAGAGCAGGAGAGGAGTTCGCATCAATCTTCCTCTAAAATGTCATGAACAGAATACAGTTTGCTGTTATTTGCAGATTCCCAAAGAGCTTAAGGAAGATTGAAAGATGACAATAAAAGGTGACAATTCAGTTTACGCCAGTGAGATATTTCCATTCCTCCTATGTTTGTGTATGCAGTTTCTGTGGACAAAAAATAGTGAGCATTTGATCTTCTAAATCTACCTGCCAGCTAGTTTTATTCACTGATTCCTCAATTTCTTTTGCTTGCACACCAGCACTTATCTGTTTAATGAATAAATAAGATGCATTTAAGTGCATTTCTTTTCAGGTACTGTGACTGACTTTAAAACTCTTCATGCTAGATTGGTTATGTGTATAAAAAAGGGGTTAGAGCAAATGCGACCAGGATAGTGAACCAGAAGCCATGGCCTGACTATTTATTTCATTTCAAACAAAACAAATTTATTTCAGCTGATTCACTAGTACTCCCATGATGCAAACTTTATCTGGAACTTCAACAAGATTTACACTTAGTGTAAAATGTACAGGAGGAAGAAATGAGTGGAGTTCTGTCACAGCAACAGGCATTGATCAGAACGCCACAACCTTCCCAAAGGAGCATCTTGGAAAAGACACCTTGGAGACACAGGCACAGCTGCATTCCTGCCCACTGATTTCAGCTCCTAGGAGGTGGGCCACGCACAGGGAGAGACAGAGCCCTCATTTCAAGTTCCACAGAATGTCTTTGTTAGGCTTCTGGTGAGAAAGGGTCCAGGAAGAAGAAAAGACTCAGGGAAGTCAGCGGGAGCAAGTGCTTATATAGGGATAGAGAGGAGGCAGTACCGAGGCAGGATGAGAGGAAGGGCCAATGGGATACACTGAATCTGCATAAAGTAGCAAAGTATGTTGGGAGAAACCTCTTTTCTCACCACAACAACGGAGGTTAGCTAGGGGCATTCCCTCCAGGAAAAAAAAAATACCTTTTATTAGTAGCCCCCCTTGCCTCCACAGAGTACCTGTACTAATTAGAAATAAATTTAAAGTAAAAATAATTTTTAACAACAAAACAAATGTGTTTGTGAGGAAGCTAAAAATTTGCTGCGTATTTGAAAGTTTACAATCTCATCTTCCTCATCCGGCCAGTTAAAAAAACAAAAAAATCAAAAGCTCCTCTCAAATTTGCAAATTAGTGTTTTCTTTTTTTGTTGGCCTACTCTTGGACACATTCTTAATAAAATACCTTCAGGTGTTCATCTGACCTAGTTCCTCTGGGATTTAAACGCAGCTAATAAGGTATTAATAAGCTGTAATCTTAACCAGTGTTCTTGAAATGATGGTGATGAATTAACAGCAAGTAAGAGAAAGAGTGTATTACATCCATTCATGCAGTTTAGTATTTTAGCCTTTCCAGTGATAGGGTCTCACCAGGAGTTACTGTCACTGACTAGAGGTTGTTATGGAAGGAAATACTGTAAATGGCTTGCTAGTGATGGATGTTGCTAATATAGGGTATAACCTCTTTGTATATGGAATATGAGTTATTTTATTCCTTTGTGTCTTTGAGTTTCTAATGATGATGGGCTTTAAGAACAGGCTCCTGATTGTTCTGCTTCTAATAAGTTTTTATTCTTGGTTGAACTCTCTGTGTCAATACAGATTCCTGTACTGTGTTCTCTTCCAATGTCTGCAATTGAGGATGAACATTAAAAAATATAGAGAAGCTCAGGGAGTTGAATGATGAATGATTAAAGAAATATTAAAGAGAAAACGTAATTCATTGAGAAAATATTCAAGAATATGAGTTTTGAAGTATTTGTCAAATACAATATGATCAGATTTTTCTCTAAATGTCAGTGTAATAGAAAGTTACTAACAGATGAGCCTTCAATCTACCAAAGAAAAGTTTAAATGTATATATTAAAAATTTCTTAGAAATGAAAGTTCAAGTTCAGCAAATTTAGGGCAGAAATAAGATAACATTAAATACTGTTAGTAAGTTAGCTGTTGGAAAAACTTATTGATATATATTCTTAGCTTTTAATTTTTCCTACAATAAAAGTTTGTTTGAAATGGAAAGTTATTTATAATACCAAGAAATTAAAATGTTAACTGTTTAATTCAGTTTTTCTTTTCAAGTGACTATTGCCATTTTATGCACACCTTCAAAAATATTGATTATTTCATAACATGTCTAATTCTTTGCTCTTTATAGATTCCAAAGTTAGGAGGGCAGTCCATCACTTTTTTGTCTATTCCCTTTGCTATTCTTCTACCCCCTTTTCTTTTTTTCAGTAAGTTTTCAGATGTTGAGGTTCTGAGAGTAGGGTGCTCTAAAAGGTTTGGTCTGTCAACTTAAATAAAACATTTTTTAATTATTTCTGTATCTGTTGTTTATATTGGCATAAAACCAACTAAACAAGCTATCTTATCATAACAGAGGTTTGGGGTTTAAGTCTAAGGATACTTTTTTGATTTTTAGATCACAAAACAGATGCTGAAGCAGCCACACTATCTGCTAAAATCCTGAAATTAGTTCCTCCTTACTAATCAAATGTGCTGTAACCTTTCTGAGAATTATTTCCTCTATGTACCTCTAAGCTTTGGGTTTGATACCAAAGTGGATGGTTCTGTGTGCTGCTGATGTGCTTTTCTAAGAGACACCATGGCAAAAATATTCACTTTTAGGAGCACACAGCCTTTGCACACATCTTCTGAGGTTTTTTGTTTATTAGGTTTGTTTCCCAAATAAAGTATTTTTTATTTTCTTCTGAGCAGAATATAAGAAATAAGTTTCTACTGTGATATTACTAATGGTTTTGTTCCTTTTTTATCTTTATGCAAACACATTTGATATACATGATTCTCACTCTTTAATTTTGAGATATGATACATAGTTCTGAATTATTCAACATGTTCCACTTTTTGTCTTTCTGTCCTTTCTGAATAAAAAGCTTATCATTGTTTCTTGCAAAAATTTACTTGATAGTTAACCTATCTCCCTTTCTGGTTTATTTTTGGTTTGCTGTTCCTTTGTACTTACTGTTTAGGCATTTGCTCAGATAGTATCGAGACAGCTCTGAATGACAACATGAATGGACTCACATAAGATGACACTAAGTTTTATGTTATTGGAGTTATGTTGTACTTTAAAAAGGCCTCTAGAGCCTTTGGGTATTTTTGGAACGCTGTTCTATGTTTCAAGAGCCATGGTAATGTGTGTAAAAGAGGTGCCTTTTTCTTGCTAATGCTACCTGTGCTGTGGGCACCTGTGTGCTCACCTGCAGCATCAGCTGTCTTGAAGGATCCAAATTGTCATGTCTTTTGGAAATTTGAGTTCTTGTAGAATGCAAATGATTGTTCACTTCATGAACATGTGTTTGTGTTTTGATTGCTTTTGAATACTGTTCAATTCCATAGCCTTAAAGTAACCTTTCATACTCAGCCTCCCTGAGTTACCTATGCTGATCAGATTGATCACTGCTCTTAGGCTCTTTTCTAAACAGCAAATTTTAGTGGAAAGATTCTCAGCTCAGCCACAGAAGTTGTTCACACTCTGAAATTTTTAGTACTTGATGTGACATTTTCAGAGTGCAATCATGCTTTTGTCCTCACACACTGTCCAGTTTCAATTGAAAAAAAGACACAAAGTCTTAAAAATTGTGTAACAGTCGACAGCTCTTTTTTTTTGTTGGTTTTTTTTTTTTTATTTGTTTTGGGTTTTTGTAAGAAAAAAAATCTCAGTTCAGTCAACCAGAATTCAGTCATTTTCATCAAGGTTCTGTGTAGCCACCCAGTCATATTTGATTAGCTAAAGAGTAGCTACAGCATGAGCTTCTAAGCATGGTATCACAAGTTAGGTGGTGGGATCCGTCATCAGAGAACTGATAAAAATGTAAGTGTAGGAACTAAGAGCTCAAAACTTGTTCCCTGATATCTGTTCTGACTGTGTACTCTGTTCTGTTTACATAATGCTTTGAAAATGTTTAATTATTGGGTTTTTTTCCCTACAAGAGTTAATTCAAAATTTTCCTACTGAGTTAATTTGAAAGAGAGAACAGGAATTATTTGGAAGGCTTGAAAGAGTGTCTGTGTTCTGATCAAAAAATGTCAGGTCTGTAAGCCTCCGAGTATTTTGAAAGTAAAGAGGTAGTAGAATGCTTTTTTGGGAGAGGAGGGGGTGATTTTTTAACTAGATCATGAAAATGCTGGGGATTATTATTTTTTGTCCTTCTCTGCAAAGAATTTTCATGGCAGTATAAAATCCAATCAATAGATAAATCAGTCTTCTCATAAAAGATTTTAGGTAGTGAGGACAAAAGGCATTTTCCAAAGTTCAAGCACATTATTTTTGCTACAATATTAAAATACCAGAAGACATTGACTCTCAAATAGCTGTTAGAATGATCTACTGTGTCTTGTCCTCCCAAGTTCAAGGGTGCACTCTGGGGGTCATCCTTTTTTACAGGCTCATCAATCTGTCAGCACCATGAGGATTCAATAAGGATCTTCAATTGATGAATGATATGTTAAAGGTTTGTTAAACAGGGCTGTGCTTGGATCAGTGTGTCTGATAGAAACATATTCATGTAGAACATGAATATGTGAGTCCATATATGCATTTTTAAAACTCTTTTAATTGATATACTGGTTGCATACAGAATCAACAGAAGGGTTCCAGCCACAATCTTTTGCACTTCCCACAAGCAGACAGGCAGAGTTACACATATTACAACCTTACTAATGTCTATTTAAAAGCATCAGTAAGACTATGGACCAATGATTGTGTTCTGTCAATGTTGTCATGGGTCTAGGTCTTCAAAAAAGGCAAGAGCAGTAGTTGTTTGCTGTAAAGTTGTTTATTTGTAGAGGCACATCTGTCTCAGAGACAGAGTCCCAAGTGTTAAAGTCTGTGCTAAGAGCTGTCAGTGTGGACTCCCAAATAGAGGCAGAAGCAGCTCCCTGTGCAGGATCCTGAGAGGGGCTGAAGCTGCAGCAGCTGGTCCTGTCTTCTTCCAGGAGATGAGGATGGCAGTGAGGAGAGAGGGTGAGAGAGCCCCTCATCAGTGCACAGGTTTTTATGTACAAATTACCCAATGAGCTAAAAACATGAACCTTCTAAACCTATTAGAATTCTAATTCTATAGTATTTTGAAGTTTACTCTTAACTTGCTCATATAGTCTATCTGTTCTATCTGAAGAATGCAAGCAATGTTCTTACTATGTTTTTATTATGTCTAGAACTATGCTTTTGAGCTCTCACTGAAGCTTGTTTTTTGCATCACATTCTAAGGCTTTTGCTCTTTAAAGCACTTGAAACATATTCTTACTTGCTTAAACTTACTTACTTAAAACTTAAGCTTACACCTATATTTCATGTATGAGTGACTTAAGATGCCTTAATTTATAAAGGTTTTAATTCGATTTCTGTATTCTGATCTCTCTGTTTACACACTCCAAGAGTGTTCAAAATAGAGAAAAAATTAGAGCCTTTGGAAATGTCATTTTTGTTTTATAGTAGAGTCTGGAGGAACTGGAAAAATACTTTAATAAAAAGCATGGTGTTTATGGCTTAGTCGGAGGACAAAGTCTTCTAAAAGGCTGAATGAAAAATATATTATGTCCCAAAGTAGGTCTTAATTCAGTAGAGAATTTATATTGTTTTGCAAGTTGATAATGTAGAACATTTATCTCTTTTATTTATAAAAACGAAGTGTTACACCTCAAGGTATTAAATTCTTTGCCATACTTAAATGAGGGAGGGGAGAGTTGACAAGGTATTCTTGCAAAATATAATTCTGAAAATAAGTTGACCATCAAGATAGTGAAGCCAAATGTAATTTATCCCTGTGTAAAAAGTTAACTGTGAGAGAGCTCTAAAGCTTTTTTTTAAGTGAGAAGTGATTAGGTTAAACAGATCCTTTATTGCATGAGTTATGACATATTAAATATGTCATTAACAAGAGACAATTAACAGAAATCATATTTCCAAAATGAAGTTGACAGGGAGTTTGGAACTGGATGAATTTTCAGGTCACTTCCAACCCAAACCATTCTGCCATTCTATGCCATTCTCTGTGGCAATATGATGGAGTTACTGACTCTTGAGGTCATTAACTAGAAAGCAGATTTTTTGGGGGGGGGGGTTGAGGTTTGTTTTTTTTGTAAATAGGCAGTGCTTGTAACATTTTTTACCCTGGCAGCCTGAATTATGGTTTCTATTTTATGCAGTAGGGTGAATTGGATGATCATAGTGGGGTCTTCTCTCTACTCAGAAATCTATGCATGTGTGGAATAAATGGGTAAATGTAGTAAACTGTCAGAGATTGTGTAGAAAAATGATGTAAAACACTTTAGACAATACTATTTTCTCAATCATCTTAAGACACTATGAAAGGAACCAGATACAATATACAGGACTTAGGCTAATATTAGACTAATGGAACATCTTGTGCAAGACTTGAGACTCTCAGAGACAGGACCACAGGGAAAATAACATTACTAAACACCTTGGTAATGTCAAAATCAAAACAGAAACTATTTCTCCATATACATGACTAGAGAGACATTTGAAATATTTCCAAGAGTTGTAAATGTCACTAACTGCATTGTATTGTCATTCTTATTGTATCATCATCTAAACAGTAACTAGGGAGTGGTTTAATTGCAATTATTTTGACTACTCACCTTGAATATATCTTCGCTATATTAACAAATTATATCATTTTGTCATAAGTACGTCAAATAACCTCAAATTTCTGACACAACACTTGTCAGAAATCTCTAAATCAGATTACTTATACTAAATTGATAATTTTTATTTAAAATTCCATATCTGAATCAAGTTATATGCTGTCCTTGATGTGGCATCACATCACTTCTGTTGACAGGTGATAGTATCACAGGTAAAGAGGCCTATTTTACCAAAGGATTATGCCTGACAGGGCCTGAGAGATTTTGTGTCATCCAGAAGCTGATTGCAACATTCTTTGTGCAAGTTTTGGGAGCCAGGGATAAGACTGGATGACAGGGCTATCACAGTGAGTTTGCATCTTGTCCTAGTTTAATAGAAATGGACACCCAGGTTTTTTTCATTTTAAAATTTCATATTTGAGATTACAAGTTACCACTTGAATGCTGAACAGCATGTCTGTCATAGACACATTACATAGACACATTTTGTCCTCTTCTGGTTTTTAAACAAGCTTATAGGATGAAGCAAACGTTTGTCACTTGTCAGCTCTGTGATGGTAATGTGAAGCTTCTTCTCAAACTTCAGATAGAGGTGTTTTGTTGCTTTCCATCTGCATCAAGGTTATTCAAAATTTAGAATCTTTCTGCTATTTTGATAGATGGGACATTTAAAACTTTTATTCCCTCCCCCATAAACCTCAAGACTGAAAGAAATGTCATTTCACTGTTTTTCAATTTCTGTGATCAGATGCATATAATTGAAGCCAAGCATATCTGGAAAATTGGGACTGTTCCAAGGTAGCCTGCTACATTTTGTAGGAGAAGGCTCATCTCTTTTCAGCAGTATCTTAAACCAAAGCCCAAATGCAAAGGCTAAGACAGGCTTGAGCCTGGCTGACCAGTCACTCAGCTGGCAGCTGTTCACCCACTCAGGACACCTGGTTTGAAATCCCCCTGAAAATTCTCCAGGCTATCTTGAAGTCACAATATTTTTAAAAGCTAAATTTAAGCAAATCGTTTTTGGCCCATCCTGGTTTACAGATGGGTCCTTTGAGTGCTTTGAGGAGCAGGCCAGCAGGATGCAGAGATTCATGAAAAACATCTTGCAGAAACTTGGGTATGGTTTTTATCATGCAAGTATCCACATAATTTACATTTTACAGTTTATCCCTGAGGGGGAAAATGTAGTAATTACTTAGAAACAGCTAAGTGATATGTTCAGAGTTATCATTTTCAAGTCAATTTATAACACTATTCAAATGGAGAGTAGAAATAATGCATGGACAAGTCTTTGTCTGCTGTGCAGCATTTTAAGCATACTACCCTAATAAGCCTAGAGGTAGGGTTTTCTTTTTCTTCTTCTTCCAAAGCTTCTTAAAGAATCCACAATGTTCTGTTGGAGGGTTTTTTATTTTCAGTAGCTGTTGAAGAGCATTGAATTGGTTTCCTGAGAATATATTTATTTCTATAGAACTTTACTAGTCTTAAATTAGAATACAATGTCTTGATATCATAAATAATTTCTAATGATTATTAAGGTTTCAGATGGGAAGTTAGTACAAAGGGCAGTTGCAATGTAAAAATTCCTGGTAGTAGCCACAAAAAAACAACCAACCAACCAAACAAACAAAATCCCTGCAAAAAAAATTGAAAAGTCAGGAGAGCAAATGTTCAGAACTGTGTTTTGATCTTGCTAAGTATCAATTCTATTAGCTCAAAAAGCATGAAGTTTGTTTTCAGGTTATGAATAGGCTGGTTTATGTCTGTACAGGGACAAGGTCTTCCACTGGTGTTTCTACTTGACCATGAAGGTTTGATTTTAATTATAGGTTCTAAAACAACAAAATCCTCTCACTAAGCAAACAGGAAAGCTCAAGTTGTTTGAATGTTTAGCAAAATATTTGTCGTTATCAATATAATTAATTGGGCTCATTCTTCTGTGTAGTGGTTTTAGTTCACTAATTTGAGGGTTTTTTGGCCAATGCACCAATTTATGTAGTGGATTTAGAGCTGGCCAAATTGCCAGTGCACCCACTGGAATTATTTACTCATTTCTTGCTGTGAGATAGGGTGAGAAGATGAGCAAAGTAGGCTCAAACTTTAAAGGGTATAAAGAAAAATTTTATTAAAAGAAACTAAAACAAAAAACAATAAAAATTAGAATAAAACCTCTACAACACTAATTCTTTCCCCACACCCTCTTTCACATTTACAACATACAGAAACAAATCAGTCAGTTTACCATCTCTTTCTTCAGTTCACTCAGGGAGAGGAGTTTCTGTCTTCAGTCTGGGGAGCCTTCTCCATCAGAAAACTTTTATCACAGTGAATCAGTCCCCCAGAAGAATGGAAATCTGATCACTGTGTAAAAATCCCTTTCCATGACTTAGTTTCCCCCGCAACTGTTTTCAAGGACCATGCCAACTTATGTGGCATCATTTTTAAGGATGAAACTGTTCAAAAGTACAAATTCTTCTCATCTAACTCTGAGATCATCTTCAGCTCTGGGAACAGAGGTCTTCCCTGGGAGCAAAGGGTCTTCATCACTCTTCTCTCTCTCTCTGTGTTCAAACTTCTCATGGGATCACAGCTACTTCAGCATCTGCTAACTTCAGCACTGGTGCTTGTGCTCATAACTGTAGTTAGAACACTTCATCCCCCCAAAATGCACTTTCATGAGTTACAGGGAAAAAAGAGTCTGATATATCAATCATGTCTTCTCCATTGCTTACAAGAGAATTTCAGACCAAGACATCTCCCCATTCCCTCCCATCAGGAACCTGACTCTTCCTCTTGTCTGACCTCAATGTTTCCAAGCTGTTTCTGTGCTTGTCTTTATTTCTGTCCTTTTCTTTCTCTCAAGAGAGAGAATGGATGTTTGCAGGTTTCATCTGTGAAAAGATGAAAGAGTTAATGAATGCAGTGAAAGAGTTAATATCTCGCCCGAGGTCTGCAGATCCCTGTGATCCCTGCCCAGAGCTGTTTATGGTGGAGAGTTTTTCAGTGGCTTTCAAAAACAATAAACTATTCAGATGGCATCAAAAGTGTCAATGGGCTAAATGAACTCTTTAGTGGAAGGATTATTTGGGGGTCATGAAGTGGAAAAAAGATTTTCAAGGAAAAATGCATTCTAAAGACCTATATGAAATAACTTCTTAATATCTGAGAACGAGAGCATTGAGCAACATTGTACTTTGAACACTGGGCACTGCTTTTGGAAGCTTGTTGAGCAAACTCAGTGGTGTGCAAGACATCTTCCACTTATAATAAACTGTTAACAGATATATTTTGTTCTGTGTTTGTTTTCTTGAGTACAGCTATTGAATGCATGATCACTTCATATGAAAAATAACAGTGATTGACAGGATTACAATAGAATACCTGTAGTTCTTTATGTGAGTAGCATATGATGGTCAGTTGCTCAGAATGTTATTAGATATTTTTGTTTTCCTCTTTTCTACCTGTTTTTACAGTATTTTTTCAAAATGTCTACAACAGCTTCAAATGCTGTATTTTAAAATTTCATGTATTATTCATGGATATCTGTCAGATCTCAGGTAACTGATGTTGGAAAAAGAGGTGAAGTTCTACTGAAAATAAATGTATTCTATTTAGAATGCAAAAAACTTAAATTTTCATTGCTCAAACTAATCTTTATAGAACATATAAACATTTGGGAGGTTAATTATGCATAATTGAAGTCTTGCTTTTCATGTGAAGGAGTAAGCTACTACACTCCTGTAGTAGACAAAATTTATAGACTAACGTGCTGTATGAAGACGACATTTTCAAATTATTCTTTCTAAACATCTTATGCATTCAGAAGTATATTTGTACTTCATTATTTTAATGTTTCAAATGTTTGGGTTTGATTTCAGATGATTTTTTATGGCTTGGAGTATGGAAAGCTCATAAACTAGTATGATGCAATTGTACAAGTGGCTTGGATCAGGCTGCAACCTCACTTTCCTTCCCAGTGATTCCTGTCATTCTGTTTTGCCCCAATGCATTGCGGTTGAAAAGAATGTCAGCAAAAAAGAATGCATTGGACTTGAGTGAGAGGGTGATGAGAGAAGCCTGGAGGTTTGTACATGATGTCTGCTGCCAGACAGGGTCACAGTCAGAATAGCTTTAGAGTTATCACAGCAAAGTCCCAAGGTCTGCTGTCCCAGCCCTTCCTGCCTCTCAGAGAGCAGCCTCTCTCTTTTGTGCATGTAGGACTTTTACACTCCTTTGCTATCAACTCCTTGTTCCTTCTCCTGCCATAAAACTCCCAGCTCACCAACCTTCCATCCGTGTTCTGCCCATGCTTTCCCACCTGTCCTTTCCTCTTAATCTCCATTCCTCTCTGCAGCTCCTAATCTAATTCCCCAGCTCTCCTCATCAATGCAGCGATCTGTTCTTTATGTCTATGTCAGCCCTGCACACAACTTCTCTTCTGCCTCTACTCCAGCACAATGAGATGCTGCCACTTTCATGTATCTCACTCCTTTACCCCCATTTCAGGCTGTCACCTCCTGTTACCATGTTACTAATGACTCTCACGGCCAAAAGAGACTACTCAACAGCAAATCATGTACTAAAACATGACCTAGTGGTGCTCATTAGCTTGGGAAAGCACTGAGCACTATTCATTAAACTATAGGCAGCTCTTCTTTTTGCAGTGATGATGCATGCGGACGGGTTGGAATTGTGGTTTTGACTTTCACCTCACTTCCTAAAAATGCAACTTTGAATTGCCTCAAAGTATATGGAAAGATGATAAGTTACCAGAAGTGCAAATAGTGGATTTATACGGAATAAAAACCTCAGAGTCAAAGCTGAGTTTGTTCCTATAAATGTCTGATTCAAATATGTAGGATTCAAGTTTCCACAAATCCTCATTTAATGCTTGTTTCTCTGGGAGGAGGAAAGCACTGGATAGGAGGAAGGAAGCAAAAGATAAAAGATTGTAGTGGAAAGGGCACCTGCTTTTAGGTAAAATGGAAACCTCTAATACTTCAGCTTCTGTCTTCTTTGAATAAAACCTCACAATGAGACACCAGCACTGCTGCAGTGTAATGTCATCTGATCCTTACGACCTGTCTTAAGCTCATGAGGCAAGGTGTTCATAGTTGAATATCTTCTCTAGTTCATTTAATTGACAAAATATTAGTATAGACATTTGGGTGCTGAGGGTAACTAACTTTTCTCTATGCTCTGAGATTTCCCATTATAGTGCAATTTGTAATGTAATTTTCAGGAAGATTCATGCAAATAAAATATAGTTAACAGAAAATAAATACAAAAGGGGAAAAGAGTGCAATGTAATTCACTTTTTAGATGGAATCAGATCTTTTGGGTTTGGGGTTTTTTTTGTGGTATTCATAGTGCTACCTTATTTTATTTATACAATGATTTAGATTTCCCTGATGTATGAGTCGCTTTGCACTGACATTCTCTCTGCTATGCCTTGGACAAAAGTGCTCAGTGATTCACTTGAGGCTGCAGCAGCTGAGCAGGGCTGCAGCATTGCCTGAACAGACCAGTTTGCTCTTTCTTCTGAATCTTTATTTCTCCATTTTACACAAATGTTTTCTAATGGAGTCTCTAAATGAAGAAATGAGTAATCAGCTGTGAAAGTTGAATATCAAGCATCTCTGCAAAGTGGCATAAATAAAGAAGGAAAGCCCTCGGGCATCAAGATATTACTCGTCTCTTTTATACTGGTTTTACAAGCCTGTATATTCTTCCAAGAAAAAACCCAAACAACCCAACACTTGTTACCTTAGCAACGTGGTTATGTTATCTTCAGACATCCAAACCAAATTCTCAAGGCACACAGACTGCTGGTCGGGTGAGCCTCTATCACTGTAGGTACATGATACAGTCAGCATATTTCATAGCAATTTTTGTTACATTTTTAAGCTGTATCCATATGAGTTAGCTTCTTGTTTGTCTCTTCAAGTTTTAGTTCTTGACAATTATGTTCATCAATTGATTGAAAGATGTTTAATAAATTATAGATGGCAAGATTTTTTTATTTAAAAACATATTTTGCAACATCTGTATTTGATACAAATTGATACAAAATTGATACAAATAAGCTAGTATGCTTTTGTTTGAGGAAAAAATTATGAGGACATAATTTAAAGAAGTCCCTTGCCAAAGCTAATAAATAGTTTTGGCTAAAAGATAAAGCACTGTATTGAATTAGAAAATGGCTGTGTATATTCTTAGCCTGGTGAAAATCTGTGTATCCCTTGCCAAGATGCACTTGTCAAAACTCTTATCCACTGGTCATGGTAACCATAACATTGAGTAAAAGATCCATAACCATAACATAATGGAGAAGAAGATTGTCTGTATAACAGACATGAAAATATATGCCATACCTGTGTAGTAACCATGCATTTTTCTCTGTTGCCTAAAGCCAAATGCAATTGATACGTTATTTAAGTGCACTTAAGTGTGCAATTAGCTAGGGAGTTTGCAGAATTCCAGGAAGTTACTAGCACAGATTATAACAATCCCACCTCCCACTGCAACAGACCAAAACTATAAAGAACATATTGGAGTTACTTGTCAAAAGATGCGCATAGAAATGTTTATTTGCCTGAGTGAAGCCAGGCTTTTAACTGCAATAAAATACACACCAAAAAAATTTGCATATAAACTTCATAGATATTCCTAAATATTTTCCACATTCCATTTTTGCAATGTGTTGAGATATAGGCTGTACTGGAAAAGGAGCAACACATTTTTCCAACTGTTCCAATATTTGCCTATTGTGCTTTAGACTTTCAGCAGCAAGAGTCAAACACGCTGTGCTGCTGGAGCTCCTGTATAACTCCTTTATCTATTCCACATAAATGTGGGATAAATTGGGTGAGTAAACAATCAAACATTGCTTTTGGTTTTGTTTGTCTTTCCTACAGCTCTGGAATGCAATAGTGAACGTATGCTTTTATGCAGGGTAATGACGTAAAAGTTGTGTTTGATTGTCTGTGCCCTTCACAAATCATAAAAACTGATTTCATAGCACTCCACGCAATCAAAAACCAAGTCATGCAGTACTGAAAATAAAGCACTTTACTGTGAATTGGGCAGCATGTCTGAAGTGTTCACACTTAGAGAATTTATGTCTGATACCTGGATCACTCAACTCTAATCAACTCTGTTGGTTAGAAGGGAAATATGAAGTATAAGTAAACTTGGAAGACCACAAAGATTTGTGAATATTGCTTAATAACAACAATGAACCTAAAAACCAAAATATTATGCTTTTTTCCATCATTTTCTTACTATAATAGTACCAGGGAAGTTTTCTTGCTCTGGCAAAATCATCAGTGAGTGTAAACTAGAGTATTGTCATAGCAATATGACATAGCAATAGCTTTTATAGCTATGTGTCTTTTAAGAGTCTGTTAAGTAGGTAGTAAATATGAGAAATAAATATAGTACTATAGTACACCATTTCCTCAAAGGAGATTTCAGAGTGCTTTACCCTCTATAAATATCCATCAGCTTGTCATTGGTTCTTTCCTGTCATACAAGACATCTCTTGCATAAGCTTTCATACTTTGATTTTGAACGTGTAGGAAATAGACTGCTAAATTCAGAAAATGCTGATATTATTCATCTGCCTTTGTGTTTCCATGAAAATAAAGCAGTATAGCTGTTAGCATAATACAATATGCATCTGACCTGACATGATTCAGTGATTACAAGTTAGGAAATTATGGCTCATTCTGCTCAGTATTCCTGTTACCTTAATGCAATTTGCTAATTTTTGTATAGGATAAATCAGACAGCTTTTTGTATCCTGTATTTTATGTCACTTGAGAGGACATTCCTGCAGTTGTAGATGGTCAGAGTCTAGTTAAACTGTTATTTATGGGTGGAACAATATTGACATTAAAACTCAAGAGCTTTCATGATATAATTTTAAATACCATCTTGTTTCTTGTTAACATGAGAAATACTATTATACATAATAATATTTAACAAGAATTCTGAGGTCTTGGTAAGGTAAAGACACTTGTTGTGCTCTTCCCTCTGATGTGGTCTGACAGTGGACAGCTGTGATTTGGATCTTTCCCAGACCCCTGTTACTCCTTGGGCAGCTGCTGTGTAAGGTGTGCACAGCACTGCTGAGGGTTTGCTTCACCACAGTTATGGTCACAGCATATTGGAAACCATTTTCTTCCCAACTGCATTCTGAAAATGGCATTCTTGACCTCTGCTGACATTTTCAGGGTGCAAATGAAGAGATGCACAAAGTAGCCCTCTGCTATTACTGGCCACCAGTGCTGCTGATAGATGTGCTGCATGGAATTCAGCTATATTTTATATGCCTTTATGTGCCTCATCATCATTTAGCTTCAGCCAACAACTAAACAATGCTCAGCTGCTTGCTCACACAACCCCCTGCTGTGGGACTGGGGGGAAAATCAGAAAAAGGGTAAAACCTTTGTTAAGATATGTAAAATTTAATAATTGAAGTAAAATATAATTATAAAAATTATAGTATTTTTTAAAGGAGAGAAAAATAAATAAAACCCTAGAAAGAAAAGTGATGCTCAGTACAGTCACAACCCACTGACCAATGCCTGTCCCATCCTCAAGCAGGGATCAGCCCCTCCTGTCCAATTCCCCTCTTTGTAGAAACTGGGCAGGCCTTCTGTGGTGTGGAATGTCCTTTGGGCAGTTTGGGTCAGCTGTCCTGGCCATGGTCTCTCCTGTCTCTGGTGTTTCTACTCCCTGAGAGCATGGACTGAAAAGTCCTTAACTGAGAGAGAGCCCTAGAGAGCAACAGCTAAAGCATCAGCATCATACTCATACTGAATCTGAAACACTGCCCTGTACCAGCTACCAGGGGAAAATTAACTCTGACCTAGCCAAGCCAGGACAGTGCTGCTGACAGACAACTATGATGTGTGAAGGTATTTTTAACTCCTCTTGAATACATAATTTTTGAAGTGGCCATGAAGTTTGAAGAAAAAAAAGAGAAAACCTTCTCCATGCCTAAACCAACAGAAACTTCAGTTAAAATCTTCACTGCCATGAATTAAGTGTGATATCAAATACATTGCTTGTTGTTTGCAACACATTTTCTATTAGTAGTATGGCAATGTGAAAAATGCATTTCAGGCAAAGGAAATAGCATATCTTGGAACTGTGGCTTAAGTATATTTCCTCTTCATTGAATAGATAAATGAAGTTTCCATAATGTGTTACTGAAAGTGTTGTTTCAGCTGCTGCTCTATTACACTGTGATACCCACAGGAAATAGCCCATCCCTGGTACTCACCATCAAATCCAGTTTCCAGCTGGGATGTTGTACCTGCTACATACATTTAAATGCAGTTCTGTTTTTTCAGCTGTATTTCTCTTTTATATGTAAAATATTGTTGGACTTTGCAACTCAGAAGAAGTGGTTTATCTCATTCCTAGTGGCAGATAATGGTTCTGTAACACAGCAGAGATTGCACTGACAAAATGGTATGAAAATATTTTCAAATGAGGAAGCAGAGGGGTGTTAAACATAAATTTCATTGTCAGTGAGGGCTGTAGGGATGGGTATTTTCCCCTTGTCCAGTTGGTATTGCAGATATAGAGTTCAGTGTAAGTTAGTTTCTATGTTTTGTTTCCAGGAAAGCTTTATTTTATTAAAAAGGCACTGAAAGGATTTTTTTTTTTATCCTTCTTTTGGAATGTTGGTGAAGCTCATATTATAAATTATATAAATTATATAAATTATTATATAACAATAAATAGTTCAAGAGAAGATTGCTTAATCTCTGGAGTAAGAGCAAAAGTGAACCTGTTTCACTTTAAACTTAGTATATTAGTCAGTTTTAGCTGCTTGTTTTGCATGGAGTTTTCCAGCTTTAATTTAATTTCCAAAATATTTTCAGGAGTTGTGGTCCTGGAATCCCAAAGCCTCTTTTACTGCATTGGATGCTCCTGAGCTCCCCATTTTTGCAGAGATGATTTTGGGCTTTGCTCTGTTTGATATGATGGACAGCTGGAGATTCTCAGGGTCATCCAGGGTGATCTGAGGGCTGTGGAAATGTTCTGTTGACTTAAACACAGCTCAGATTAGACCTTCAGAAGGAGTGGAGGACAGTCCATGTATATATGGAAGAGAGGAAGGAAGGATGGAGAAAACTAAGCTGAATACACCACTCACTTTATTCCACAGAGAAGTAGGTGCTAAGGAGGTAGCTCCAGTGTGACTGCAGTTTTTTTAGTTATCACATAATTTATGTATGGGCTGATTCAGTTCTCACTGGAGAGATATGGAACTTCCCATGACTTAAGTGAAAGCATCATTCCTCCTGCCACTCCCAGGATGTATATAAATTTTTCTAGATTATTTTTAAGAACAAAGAACTGTGAAATGAGAGGGCTTGAACTTCCAGCTTCCAAAGAGGTACTTTGTAACTCATTTGTTTTCTTAAAATCTGAATGCTTTGCTGTAGCACAAATGCTTTTAACTTTGTTCCTTGAAGACAGAGTATTTTATCAACTGCTGTGTCTTTTATACATTTTGAAATAAGTTAGCCTTGCCTGCAATACTAATGGGCATCTGTCTCATGAGGGACCTGCTTTACTTTGCAGAGAGAGGTATTTGCAATGAGCTGAAAGAGGAAAGGTCTTTTTCTCATCTGACATAAAGGGTCTATTTTTCATTTTCAGCATTCAATTAGGCCACTAACAGCTTCCTGGAGAACACTATATCCAGCATAATGCATATTTTACCGTGAAATAATACTTATTTCTCTCTTATCACTTAGTATCTGTTGGTCATCCACACATTTATGAGCCTTTTTTACACAGCTATTTCTTCCTTTACAGGAAGGGAAACAGACTTAGCAATTGTCACATCACAAGTTTGTCATTGTCATCATAAAGAGACACATTCATATTTCATGTCACTAACTGTTAATAAGTGCTTTTGAAATTGTGGCTCCACTTTGCAGTATTTAATTAGAAACAGTCTATGAAGCTTGGAGCTTACTGCCATACCTAATGACAAGGCTCTGGTTGGCCCACACCTGATGGTCTAGTCCAAATAAAAACAAACATTTGAACAACTCCAAAGTGAAAAAAAAAAAAAAAAAGGGGGTGGGGGGGAAGTAGCAGATCCTGCTTTCAATAGCTGATGAAATATCTGCTCAGGAATATTCAGGAAAAAAAAATCTAAAGGTTGTGAAAATTCATTTCAAACTTTTGCTAGGGTAAGAATAGATAGGGAAAAAAAAATCTTGCTTGATTATACTTTTTAACTTTCAGTCTCCCATCTTTCACTGCCACTTGATACATAAAAGATGCAAACTGTACATGATTGTTACAACTACACTAATTTCTTCAGTACCTGTGAGGTGAAGACATCTGTGCTCAAAGCATTTCAGTCCAAGCTGTGTGCTGGGCAAGGAGGTTGAGAGAAAGCTCCTGCATCTCAGCAAGGGAAAGAAATGGTCATTAGTAACCTAATGGGATTCTGCCATCTCTTTTTAACTTGACAAAGTCCTTATTCTGGAGATGGCATTTACAGGCTGTTTGGAGACATTCTGTCTCTTTGCACTGGCTGGCTGACACTACTGAATCTGGGAAACCACAGAGGAACTAAGGCAGACTCAGTATTTTCTCAGAAACAATTTCACAGCACTTAATTGTTAGGTGCTCATAAACCTGTGCATAGTGAATATTTGGCCACCAATAGAAAATCTTATTCCTTTCCTGTAAAAGAGATTACACATATGTGTGTATGTATATTCATACATCTGTGTGCATATATGTGTATCAATGCATATACATGTATATATATCTGTATGTATATTAGTATGAGTTGAGCCATGAAAACTCAGGGAAGCTGCTGAACACAATGGCTGTTATTTGTTCAGGTTGACAAGTAAAGCAAACTCCTTTACTGACAGCCAGGAGAGCAGTGGCATATATAGACTGAAGCCAAAGTTGAGAACATAGACCAGGAAATTTTGGCACCTGAAGCCTAAAAGCTGTGTCAAGAAGCTTATACAGAAGACTTTAAGCTAAGGAAAAGTTAAATATAGAAATAAATAATAAGAAAGCTTGGCAGCAAATCCAAGACGTTGCAATATGACCTTGAAAACTACATGACAGGAGAGTTCCTTCAGCTGATGTGCCAGCTGGAATGAGACAGGGAATTGGGATTAAAGAGGAGGTGTCCTAACATTCGTGTTCTAATATAATGCTAATCATATCCTATAGATGCCCAAACCAGGACTCAGGTTTCTTGTCCAAGCAGAAGCAATCTAAAAGATTCTGAAAGGACATCCAAAACTGTCCAGATAGTAGAATACATCATTTGAGTCTGGACATTAAATCAAGCTTTAGTTTAGGTGCTGCAGCCTAAGTGGAAGAGGGAAGGGAAGGGAAGGGAAGGGAAGGGAAGGGAAGGGAAGGGAAGGGAAGGGAAGGGAAGGGAAGGGAAGGGAAGGGAAGGGAAGGGAAGGGAAGGGAAGGGAAGGGAAGGAAGGAAGGGAAGGGAAGGACGGGAAGGGAAGGGAAGGGAAGGGAAGGGAAGGGAAGGGAAGGGAAGGGAAGGGAAGGGAAGGGAAGGGAAGGGAAGGGAAGGGAAGGGAAGGGAAGGGAAGGGAAGGGAAGGGAAGGGAAGGGAAGGGAAGGGAAGGGAAGGGAAGGGAAGGGAAGGGAAGGGAGCTCAGTGAGAAGAATTACAAGCAGCATGACATGTGGTGTCCATGGGCAGTGACACATTGAAGTATTTTACCGAGCAATCAGACTTTTAGTTAGACTCTTGAAATTGTTTCAGACACTTGTTTAATAGGCTATATCTGCTATGGGCAATGGGGATAAACTATGTGGTGTCTGCAAGCTTTTAACTTAATTTATATATCAAAAGCTGAAAAAGCTAACCAAAAAAAAAAAAAAAATTTACAAGGATTTTGTTAATACTATTTCTGTACCATGTGATAGGATTATAAAACCAGATGAATTTATCAAGCAATCACTTTGTAAATTGGATTAGGCCTTAAATTAAAATGTGCATTTTCATTTTCATTGACACTGTGCTACAGGAATTAAAAATACAATTTCTAGCTAGTTAAGCATTTGTTTAAATATCCCTTGAATTTAATAATTAGATGCAGTAATGCTGCTTCTCTTACAAACTGGCATGCAACACTACTTTAGTGATGGAATATGGTCAATTCCAATGTCTGTGAGCAAAGGTCTTTACTGGCCCACACAAGGCCTCAACTTTCACTCTCCCACAAGTATAAATTCGATTTCTGCTAGAAGGAACATAATAATGCATTCATTATTTCCTAATTTGAATTAACATAGTTATTTTTGTATTGAACTGGCAGACTATATGCCTGGAGATTCCAAACTGGCCTCCAGTTTCATCTGCCATGTAAAATATTAGTGGATATACATGTATTTTTATTTAATGAGAAATAAGACAGACCTTTCTTGTGCAAAGGAATGAACGACAAGAATATGAAAAATATGGATATTGAGCAAATAAAACCATAGATAATGGATAATGTATTTTGGTCTGTTTAGTTAAACTTCAAAATTTAAAAGTAAACTCTAAATTTCCAATCCCACAAAAATTCTCATGGTCTGGATGCTCTAGCTTTGAGAAGGAGCAGAGAATTTAGCTGCAGTAAATCAGACCATGGATGTATCTAATCTGTCACCTCCTGCTCAAGCAGGTCATTGTGTTAATCAAGGTGAAAGAATAATCCTGGTGCAGGATCCCATCCCAGGCCAGGAGTGCTCCTTGTGGAGGTTTAAAGCCTGAGCTGTTCAGTTATTTGACACTGCATAGCTGTAAATGTTTTCTGTCTATTTAACCTTCTAAAAGGATGGCAGATAGAGTCACACAGCAAACCTGAGTTAGCATTATGTTGCAAAAAAATAATGTTTCCTTCTCTTCCCTTTCAGTTTATATTTCCATTTACTGTCTTTCTGCTGGGACTGTACTGGAGATTTACAGGAAAGCCCTGGCCAGATAATCAAGGACTTTAATAATGTTCACTGCTGTGTGACCATTATTGATCTGCACCAAGCATAACAGTTGTATAAATACAGATAATTGAGAAAGCTTAATTTCATTAGTAAAAATTAATGGGTATGCTCTGTACTGAAAAGATAATTTTGCATAAAAGTAATTAGGGCAATCAATTTGATTCTCCTCAGTCATGTGCAGTTTGCCATTATTCTTGAATCTTTTTTTTCTTCTTCCAAGCTGCAAAATTCTAGCTTTTTGTTTCTACACTTGTTTCTATTTTTCAGTTATAGTCAGTGCTTTATCCTTGTCTTAATCTCCTTGGCATATGATAATTGTTCATTAAAATGTGCATATCTAAGTTTATAGATGATCTTGGGCATAACTAAGACAATACACTTTGTGGAAAAAAATATTGTTTGATTCTACAATTGTAGTTGCTCTGTTGTTTTAATCTAAATGACTTTCTTTTGAGGATCTATGAAAAAAAGCATTTATCTTTGTAGTAAGTGTATAGCAATGATCTGTAACAATGACAAATAAAACTATTAAAATGACAGTAAGTTTTTAATGCATAACCAAATGTATCTATAGACAAGTTTATTAAAAATTAAATCCTACTTTTGAAGCCATTTTAGTCACAAAACTAGTTATTATTAAGATTTAGATTTCAATTATGATATGCATTTCTTCAGAATTTAAATTATTTTACTAGGATGCAACCATTTAGGAGAAATATGCTTGAACTTTTAATCCTATATTCAATAACACAGTACTTGTCTGATTATTAAAAACTGACTGTGTCAGGTCTGGTCCAGCAGAGCAGCAGGGCAGGTGCCAGGAGCTAACACCAGCACACCAGGCACTGTGTGCTAATTACACCCCTGCTGGTGTGTCTGTCTGGGCTGGGAGCATTAAACTAGTCACTGAAGGGTGAAGGATTCTAAATGTGTGTGTTTTCATGTGCATTGTATATTTTGCTTCTTAGATATGAAGTTCTAGAAATATGAAATGCAAAATTATGGTCCATTAGCCCATCTTCTGGCCTCCAGGTCTGTATTCTATCAAGTAATTGTTCTTAACAGCCATCCATTATCTTTGTGTTAAAATCTCTCTTGAGTTTTGATATGGTTTATCTGCTGCACCGTCTCTTCCATGTATTTTTTCCTCCTGAAAATACTTCAAGTTACACCCACATGCCTGAGTAAATAAGTAGAAAACTTGGTGGATTAGTTCTTAAAACATTTTGGCTACCCAGAGTTCAGGCTTGGGTTTCTATATCAGGCAATTTTTCCATTAGTTTTATGTGTGCTGAAATGGGACTGTGACACAGCTGAATTTCAGAGCAGGCTTTTAAGAGGAGGTTTGTGCATGTTTCATAAAATTGTCTCAAACACTTTCTACGGCTTTTGCAGTAATTGAATCAACCCAGAAAATCAACATTGGAATGTTGCCCTTCATCAACTGTGAGAGAAAAAGTGAAATTTTTTTGAAATTCATAGTGGGGGAAGATACGTATTTTGGTATAATTTGGGGGATTCTGAGCCTGTGAAATTATTTCAGATAAATTTTGGAGCTTTTCTGAAGCATAGCTTAAACTCAAGAGAAGTGAATAATATTTGGTGATACACTGCCTTAATGGCTAAGCCAGGATTTAAATACACCCAAACTTTTTTTCATGACAGTTCAACCTGTCTCTATTTTTAATTAGTTTTATGATGAAAAACAGAAACTAAAACTGTTGCTCCAGCAGAAAATCCACTTTTATGCTTGAATGGTCAGCTATAATGATTATGCAAACTAAAATTACATACATTTCCTTTTCATGCTGTAACTACTGAGAACACACTACTTTGCTGCAACCTCAAGTTCTTTCATTTTCTATTTCTTTCTTTAAAAAAAGCAAAGCATTTTTAATTCTAGAAATCAGGGGTTTTTTCCACTTCTATATTTGAAAATATTTCAACAATCTCATTGATTTCTTGGAAATCTTTAGATTTTTTCCTCAGCTTCACATATTTTGATATCATCTCTACTGCAGCTACTGATTAGATGGGGAAAAACCAGATCCTGACTATGCACTAAAGCACTATGACTTTTCCATGTATTTTTTTTTTATTGTATCTTTCTCATTATCTTAGGGCTGAGGTTGTTTACATGACACAGCCATCTTAACTGCATGAAAGATAACAATTCTTTAGAATCTGATGCATCAGAAATATGCTACTGAAACAAAACAAAAACACAACAACAACAAAAGCTCTGTGGGGGAGCTTTGGTTGGTACAGCTACATCCTGCAGTGATGCTCTGAAAGAACCTTAAAATGAAAACAGAAAATAAGGCTGAGCCTGAGGGGAAAAAAAACCACTAGGATGTAGCCAAATATGTCAGGAAGATTAATAAATTGACTGGAAATTTCAGTTGATCTTAGCTTCTGCCATACACATTCCTGAGCCAAAACCTAAATATGGTAAGTAAATATCACTGAGGTGACTGAGCACTTGTATCCTCTTGTAGTACCTTGTACTGGAGGCTGGATTTTTTTTTTTTTTCCAAAGAAGTCTGAAACTTCTAAAGGATCATCCTTTAATCCATTTAATTTAATTTTCTTTTAATATCAGAAGATATGTTCACTCATTCCTCACAACACTGAGCTCTTCTCAGAGTCCCCTGTCCAATTTACCTTAAAGTGTGATCTTTATCATAGGACATTTGGTCAGCATTTTAAAATAGAGCTCTGTAATGGAATCTGAGACAAACATCCCAGATTTAAAACATGTACTTTCTGCCTCTAAAAATTGGTGTAAAATTGTAATGGGAAAATAAAGCCTTCTGCTTTCAAAAGAGCTCTAGGCAATAGCTAAGGAATTGATGATCCTAATTCAGGGAATAAGGACACACATATTCCCATTGTATGTCTGAAATGGTCTGCCACGAAGATAACACAGCAGCGACTTTTATGACAAATGCTTTTTATTCCAAAAGTTACAGTTCTATTAAACTGATAAATAAAAGTACTTGAATCAGATTTTTCTGCCTCTCTTCCACCCAGAGAATTAAATCTTTACTTTTAAGCCAAAGTATAGGTAGTCTGTTAATGTGCATCCATAACTATGTAAATCTGATACTGTGAGTACTTAATTTTTTGGGGCTTCTTTAGCTGCCAGCAGAGACCTCTCAATGAAGGCAGGGAGACTTCCTGAACCTGTACCTGAAGGTAATGAGTCTATTTTGTATTTTTAGTGTATTTTTTCAGGGGTTTTGCAGGCTTTGTCAGTCACTACACAGTTCTCTCTCAGCAGTGAAAACTCTTCAGACTATCTCAAGATTCTTAAATTGATTAGTTGAGAAAAAACTTCCACCAGAATTTGTGCTCTTGATGTTTTTAGACTGTGATATGTGTTTAAAGCTGTTTGAGAAGCTGTACTCAAAAATCTTTGTAAGCAGAGACAAATCCTTAAACAGTGATTGTTTATGATTTCTTGGTGTTCTTATACTTCTTAACAGCACTACAGAAATACCAGAAAGTCACAGGGAAAATTCCCTGTTTATGAACTTCCTACCTATCTCTATCTTGTTTCAAAACAAGATATGGTTTGTGATTTAAATGTTATCTGGCATCCAAAATGTCATATAATCCAAATATCATTAAATGCAGAAAGGTGCCTTGGCCATTCTCTAGATGAGAGTGTCTCCCTCTCTAATTTGGTAGAATTTCCCATTCTAACAAAATCCATGTGATACCATTTGTGGAAGTAAAAATGACAAAACAACATGAGTATTCATCTATTTATCTATGGCTGCTTTCACACCAACCATTTCAGAACAATTCCCTTCAAATTTCTTTATTCCCAAAATAATATATATATGTCTTTTTTCTTTTTGCTGCATCCCATCAAAAGATGATAAAACACTTTGGAGCTGTATTACCTACACAGCTTGTGATGACAAACACCAAAATTGTTTAACTTCCTTATTTGTAACATGAGTTTGGCAGTGTGAATTGCTGCTCCTAACCAGAATACCTTAGAAGGATCTTGCTATTAAACTCTCATTAAACTCTTTGAAAGCTCAAACTATCCATAAATGCAATCTCTTAATTATTTACTTTTTTGTCTGACTAGAAAATAGCAGTTCCATAAAATGAAAACTCTGAATCTTTAGTCTGCAGACTAGCAGACATTTAATAGATAAATGGAATTCAGGTTAAATGATAACACAGAGCAGATACTACCTGATCCAAACTGAAATTCTCTGTGATTGGTACAGATATTCCCATTATTTCTGATTGCAACATAACAGAATGCCTTTCACAAGGGTCACTTAAATCCTGGACTTTATAAAATTTGACATCTTTGTATTGATGTGTTGTAGGTTAACCAAAGGTCTGATCTGAAGTATTTGAAGTAAATAGAAACCTTAGTGCTGATTCTAGTAAGCTGCTTGCTAGACTTCAGAAACTCTCAGTCTTTGGAGAATTTATTTATCTGAATAAACCTAGACCTGAGAGTTAAAACCAGGTAACAATAAAGTTCTTTGACATTAGATTGTCATTTGACATTAGATAGTGTGATAAGATAACTTTCAGCAAAGAACTCAGCTGGGCTGGAGACTTGGATTCATAGAATCACCTAGTTTGAAAAAACCTCTAAAATCATCAAGTCCAGCCATTAATCAGCACAACCAAGTTCACCACTAAACCATGGTCTCAGGTGTTACATCTTTTTTAATGCCTCCAGGAATGGTGGCTCCACAACTGCCTGTGCTTGTGTTTTCAGTACATTGGCAACCCTTTCAGTAAAGAAATTCTTCCTGATATCCAATTTAAATCTTCCTAGCAGAACTTGAGGCTGTTTCATCCCATCATTTGTCATCTGAGAGAAGACCAGCAGCCACCAGGCTCCAGCCTCCTTGGAGTGGTGGCAGCCACCCACCTACCCACCCAGCAGTGAAGAATATTCCCATCCAAGCCATTCTCCAACAGAATGCAGGGGGAAACAACAAGAAAAAATGTTTAGTAAAGTCCAAGTAGACAACATTCACAGACTTCTTCTCATCTGCTTAGCAAATTTCTTTTGTCATAGAAATGAATATAGCAACTTTTTGCAGCGGGGAAGCAGCAATGTGGTGATTTTGAGGTGTGATGCATCACTGCAGTGTTGTATTAATTATGAAAACATTTGTGTGCTTATTGGAGCTTCATCTTTGTGCTAACTCTCTCTTCTGAATGCTGTCTCAAAGGTGTTCATCTTAGCAGCACTGGACAAATGAAACAGTCTAAATTCTTTCCTGAAAGGGCCATTACATTGCCTGTTGCAAAGGCATAGTGATTTCTAGGCAGTATGAACTGGTGCAATTCAGTCAACCTAAAATAATAGCATGACTGCATTGAGCTGTGCATTAGGAAACTTAAAGAGCTTTTTCAGCTTTGGAGTTTGTGTTAAACCTTGGATAGCCATCAGGTATTGCTATATTCCTACTTGCACTGAGTGAAAGGCATATCTCCTTAGCCACCTTTATCTCTCTCCTTTTCTCTGCCTCTCCCCACTCACCTCTGCCTTGCTTTCTTCTGTTCTTGTTCTCTTTCTTTTGTCCAACAGCTGGATTTATACCTAAACCAAGCTAGGTTAGGTTATCTGTAACAGAAGCAGTGGGAATTTTTTTCTTTGATTTTGAGAATTTTGTTGCATATCAGATGTTAATTGAAGAAGTTGATATCGTATTCTGCAGCAAAATAGAACTTTTCCTGTCAATACTACTGCTCTTACTTACCTTTCTACAACTGCTTGGTATTCAGAAACAATTAATCATATATATACATATAAACCACAATTAATCATATATATATACATATAAACCATAATTATATAGGGAGTTAATCATAACTTTTTGATTAAGAAACTTAATTCACTGAAGCTGCTTTCATAAATTTCTTGTATTGAGCCTATGTAAGAATCTGGCCTAGGAGTATTTGTGGAAAAAAGGTAAAATCAGAATCTGATTTTCATCACCTCTTAGCTAAAATGTTTCCCAGTTTGAAAGTTATCTTAAACTGCATTGAAAACTGATAAAAGGTGCTTCTTTATTTTGCTGAAGTAATTTCAGGCTAATAGTGAGTGATTACCAACATAACATTACTGATGTTGATTAGGCACTGTACTTATATTTTTCTCAACTTTCAGGGAAACATTAGTTAAATTTGCATCCTATTGCTAAATGAGATGGGTAAGTAGTTCTATGAATTTATTTTCATGACATCATGGCAGAGTTAAGATTCTTTAAATAGCAAGGCAACCTATTAGGCAGGAACAGTTTTGAGAATAATTATATCCATTTTAATGAGGAGGAAATAATTTACTGTCATTGCATCACTCTTCTGCTATGTGGAGTGTTTATAGTCAGCTTTTTAATTTCTGCAGTCCTGAGTACTCACAAGCTACAGGAGGAGCTCACACCTTCAGTGGTGCTGAGAGGAGGCCACACTGCCCTGCAACCTGGGCTAACTGGAGCAGGGTGATTCAACTAAAATGATACATGTGAGATTTGGTTTTAAGTAGACTTAGAATACTTTCCATTTTAGCACATTTTTGGTCAGAGTATGAGGTCTAGCAACACTCTACCTTGAAGAGACATATTAAAAAGATGTTAGGAATCGTATTAAAGCTCTGATTCTAATAAGAGGGAGTGTAATTTCATCATAAATGATGGAAGGTATGGTTGACACCATTTTCCTGGAGTTTGAGTAACGTAATGCATTTAGTCAATGAAAAGAATTCATTATAAAGAAAATATTGCACAGACAGTATAATTCAGACAGAAAAGCTCTATTTGCTCAATTGGAGCCAAGCTTTTCATAAAACAGATGCATAATTTATGTCACTTTTTGCTGCTAGCTATTTATATGCCTTCTGGTATCCCATAGTCCTTCTCAGATAACTATTTACAGTTTTATACAGAAAGAGATTAAATGCCTTATTGAAGGTCACACAGGAAGACAAACAAAACCAGGAATTAAACAGAGGTCTGTAATAATTATCTAGTTTTACATTTACTTAACACAATTTCTAGCACTTCAATTACAGCTGTTTGGTTGGGCAATAGCCAAAGTCAAGCCACCTTTCCCAGCTTGACAAGAAACCTGTGTTTTCCTGTTAGTTAATGTTTCCTCTGTGATGACAAGCTGTAATCAGAACCAAAGATTCTATAAAACTAGGCTGTATTATAAACTCATGTGATGTTCACAATATCTTAGCTCTTTACAAGATCTGATAGAATGTTACTTGACAAAGTTTCAAAATCGAAAGCTATATTTTTGGGGGAATTTTTTGCCAGTGAATTTTTCAATAGACTTTCACTTTAAATAACTTTAGATACTTTCTATACTATGAAGAAACACATCCTCTGAGGAGGTTTATTTGCCTTTGCCAACTCAATGACAATAATATGAACTGAGAACATGGAAGGATGAGAATAAAAAGTGGAATTCAAATAAATATTGTTTTTTCTTACATTGTAACTATTTCATGCTTGAGTAGATAAAGAAATAAACATCCTCTTTGGTTTTTGTAATTTCTGAGATTTATCAGTGGCAACACAGACATTCTGGGTAATTTTGTACATTTGGGAAGACCTGAGCATGTATTTTAGGTTGTAGCATCCTATTTGAAAAGCAAACCTTTAAAGCAAACCTAAAACCTTGTAATATTTTTCTGAGCCTTTCTGTTCATCTTAGGTACATGAAGTTGTTGAAAAAGAATGGATGATTTTTTTTTTTTTCTAATATTTTCACACCTGGTCTCATTTCAAAGAAACAACTAGTAAGTTCCAGGGCAAGGATTATTCCCCAGAAGTCAGTTGTGTTTCCAGTATACCCTTCACAGCTCTTTGACCTTGCTGCTTTCCTGCCCATAAAAACTGTATTTGCTATAGAACTGCTGGCTGTATGAGAAACAATCCATCAGTTTTACAGATGCTGCAAACACTTCCATTCTCTACAAAGTTAACAGTATCACAGTATTTCTCACATTACTACTTCTATTTTCAAATAATTGACTTAGGAACAAGTATTATTTGGCCCAGCTTATGGCCACATCAGGCTGTGTAAGTCGTGGCACAGGGCAGGATGCTCTATGGATGTCACAGCCAGCTCTGACCACTCATTTCTCAACTCAGGGCAAGATGGGGACTCTAGGTCAGTCACAGAGGAAATATGGGAAGTTTTGTGGTGAGGTCCTTAAGCCTAGATTGGTCAATTTAAAAATAGAGGATTAATTTCTTGGAGCATGGATACTACAGACTGGTTTCTTGAGTGGTCTTGAGTGCCCACCTAGAGGACAGAGTCATATTTTTTCTACTCAGGGAAGATGCGGTGTGTTTTTTTGGTTGGTTGACTTTTTTGTTGCTGAGGGGTTTTTTGTCTGTTTGTTTTAGTTTGGTTGGTTGGTTTTTGTGGGTTTTTTGGTAGTTTTTTTTTTTTTTTTTTTGATGGTTTGGTTGGGATTTTCTTAATTTTTTTTTTTTTTTTAGCACAGTAGAAAATGTTCCAGAGCTGCAGATGAAATACCCACACCAAGAAAAGTCTTACATCTTTAAGTGTTCTCTCAGAAAGCCCCTGCAAGCTGTGAAATAATGTTAATCAAAGGTGGTCATGCTCTAGACAGGGTTAATCTAATTATTAATTGAGTGTGAGCTCCATTCTTCCTAAACACAGATGATCTGAGCCCAGAATCAAGGGATCTTGCAATATGGGTGCAGGATACCAGGGACCATGAGAGTTGAGTAAGGGAGATTTTTTTTAAGCAGCATTTGAGCTTAATGCTTGAGGCATTTCTCCACTGATGTTGGAATGCCTGCCTCTGTCAGGAAACCTTCAGTGAAGTTCATATATTAATTTCAGTGTCATTTATATCTGAGTCCCGCAGTGGAAAGACATAAACAATTTTTGAATCTATTCTAAATTGAAGTATTTATGATGAAATGTTGAGATTTTAATGATGTCACGTTTCATAAATCTAGGGTATGCTGGTATTGTCAAACTAATACTAAAAAGGGAGAAAAATGTCTGTCATCTTTGTCATCATCACCATCACTTACTCTGAGCACTTTGACATAAAAAGACTGATCATTTCCTGAGTGCTCATTTTATCAATTAAATAATGGCAGAAGTGTCATGTAGCTTATTATTCAATACATATAGATACAATATTATTCAATGTTTGGCAGTAAAATAGTAAATAATTTATCAATTAACTTGTTTTTGAATGTTCTGTAATAAATTTAGAATTTTCTGAAAGTGATTTCCTTCTTTTCAAACGTATTCTAAATCACTTGTATGAATTTCTTTGCCAATTACTCGAGCTACACCCTTTTTTGAAAACTGTCAACTAAGGTTTGTAGTTTTAATGTCATTTGTGAAAAAGGAATCTTGCATATATCAGGCGTCTATTCTTATAAATTCATGACAAAGTCTTGGATTGGAATGTGAATTTTGTGTTTAAATTGAAGCATTTCCTCCAAGCAAATACTATTCATTGCTGCATTGAGAGCAATTCATACTGGCTGGAACATGGGAAGAAATTTAACAAAAAAGGAGTGGTGGCCACAGCAAAACGTTTAGCTGTGCAAAAATATTCTATCCAGGTCAGCAAATAACATGCTTGCCCTAATGCTGCTGCTAATAGATTATAAGTCACATGTTTTAGTGGCAAGAGCTTTGCAATGTATTTTTAGACACAATATTGTCTTGAAGGGGTTTTTGAATTTGCTGTTTAGAAGGGATGGTGACACTGGTTGGATTGTGTGTACAATTCTTTTGCTATTCAGTTTTCATAAAATTAGTAGACAGGATATCTGTAAATCTATTTATATGTTTCTCATGAGCATAAATCAAAGATTATTTATGCCGTGAGTTCTCAAAAATATAGCAAAATACAGCAACTAGAAGAAAATATTTTTAAATGCAGAATTTTAATCCAGGTTTGTGGTGAAAATTTCTATCTTTAGTCATTTTGCCATTCACTCATATGTTTGAAAGTGAAAGTAGAAACATATGCCAAACTAGTTGATCTGTTGATCTTTCAGTACCAGAAATTAAATCTAGAGATCTCAGTTTAAAAAACCCTGACTTTTAGACGATATTTTAGGCAAAATTTCCTTTCCTTTTGTCATTTATTTCTAATTTCACTGGTTTAAGTGCATTGAGGTTATTGGCATAAAAATATAGTGTTATTCTTGTTACTCATTGCTAAAATTACCTTAAATTCAAGATTAATGGACTCCATACTTTTCCCTGGTCTAAAAAATGAACATAAATCAAGACATGGTGCTTTTATTCCTCATATCCATGTTGTATATAGAGTAAGCATTTTTCAAACCAAACTTGGAAATGTTCCTGATAAATGTTAGTGGTAAATAATCATATAATCATTATGTTGCTTAAAATTTGGGATAAATTTGAATAATTCTTTGCATATCAGTTTAATGACTTTTTAGAGATTAAAATATCGGGTTTTAATTATGTCCTTCCATAGAAAGACAGAAAAATAATAAAATATTTTCTCTGGCATTCATTAAGTTATTAAGGTGATTAGAAAAGGGCACTAAATTTGAGACTATTCAGGGACCTGGAGAATGCAGGTAAATTGTGTAAGATTTTGTTGGATTTAGGGATTCTCAGTTTGTATTTGCATGGGCTAGAAACTACTAGAGATACAGTTTAAAAGCCATTTCAGAGAAAAACCAGCTCTGATCCCAGAACTGGAATTTTCATTCTAGCAATAACAACCCCCAGCTTTGCTTGTCTCATAAACATCCTGTGGAAGAACCAGGTTGCAACCCTTTCCAGGCTCCCAAAGAAAGGTGCACTATATGTTCCATTCCTTTGATCTAAGGTTTGCTTCCAATTTTGTACATGCATTTTTAAAAAGTCACATATACCCCTTTTAAAAGCTCTCCCTGAAAGTGTGGCACACAGGATTACTCGACACACACTTGGTTTTCCACTGGATTACACTTTGTAGATTCTGAAAGGGACTAAAAGTACTTTAGGTTGCAAACATTTCTACCATTACTGTAGCTGATGCATTAAAAGGAAACAGATTTTTTCACATCCAGACTTAATGCAGTCTTTTCTTAAAGTGTCCCCCATATGACCCCATGTAAGAGTTCTCTTTTCCGTCATGGGACCTAAAAGCAATGCTGAGTCTTCTGATGGGCATTCTTCATTTCAGCCATGGCTTCCATTTCTCTTAGGCTTTTGACCTGAGCTCTGCCTTTTAGCTTGCTCTGTGTTTAGCTTGATGAGTTAGAGCTTCATGCTCTCCTGCTCCTATCTTAAATATTTTTTTCTAACAAAATAACAGTAAGAATAATTCTAGGATTTTTTTTTTTTTCCAAAAGTAATTTCCAGCTTTCAAATAGATCAGGAAATATTTCTACCTTTCTTAAAGGGGAAGTTTCCAGATTCCTCAGAGCAAAAATTGCTTTCCTGAATGTCCACAAGACACTTAAAACTTTTCACAGAACTGGAAGTGTTTGCAAATATCACTTGTTTGCTCTGAATAAATGTGGTAGCTTTACAAGAGACCAGACAAAATGGATTTTGTTCATCTAATCTTCTGAAAGAGCAAGAAGAAAGATCCAGATAATACTTCATAATTTTACATGTTATAAATGAGCTACCACTGTGAAAGTTAACATATAGGTGAATAAAAATCTGGATTTCCTGTTTTTAACATGGTTATGAGAGACAATCTCTACTGAGATTTCCAGTACTCAATATTATTATTTCAATTTCAAACCAAAATTTCTTAAAGTTTGTGGATTTATATAATAGCCTTTATTTTGTGTCACTATGTTGCCACTTTGCAGCTATTCTGTAAACTAAGTGTGTCTTTTTCATGCAGGAATTGCATCTACCACATGATTTCAAAATGAAGTGTTCTGTTGCTGTACTATGGACAATGCATTCTGAAAATTCCTCAATGCAGCAGGCATTGAGAATTACCTCCCTTAGATCAGCTCTTGGTTGTGCTCACTCATTGCCTAACCACTGTGTCTCTCATTTAGCAGCAAAAATAGAGCAAAGCATGAATTAGGAGGAGAACTCCACTGTCCCTTTTAATGCAATTCTTGCATTAAAGGCCAAAAATGTCATTCCTAGGGTAAATATTGTAAGAAAGGAAGACTGGACAGGCTGAGCAGTGCAAGCAAGCAGTGATCTACTCTCAGACTGCCCTGCTATCATGTCTAGGACGTTGAAATCTGTGAATGGCACAAGTTTTTCTGTGTCTGAGTGAAATCTCATTAGGGTAGAAATTTGAAGCATTTGTCTAAGAATAACTCGTGTAATGCATTTTCATATTTTAGAGAGCAAAATGGGCATGATTATTTCAGTCGTGTGCAAAACTTTTGGATGAAAGCATGACAAAATTTTAATATAATCAATCTGTATCACAAGCCTGGGCTAATCAAGATCTTAGTTAGAAGTTTTAACCAGCCTATAATAGAAAGATGATGATGATGAAAACTGAAATAACATTCTTTCCTTTGAATAATTTTTTTATGAATGCCTGTTTTTATCAGTACACTGCAGATGAAATGGTGCAACAGGTATAAATGGATACCTGAAATGAGGAAGCTTTTAAACTATGGTTTCTCCAATACTGTTCCTACTGATTCTTGTGATTCCTAAATTCTTTCAACAGATAGGAGGGAGGTAGTTAGTTGTGCACTGTAGACAAGGAACTAGGAGAACTATGGAGTTTACTTATTTATGGTCACTTCCCTGTATTTTACAATTACTGAGCAATGCACTGAATGCCTCTGTGCATAATTCACAGGCTTACTGAATTTTCATCTTGAGTTTATTCATTGTTTACCAAAAGCTGTGAATTTAAACTCCTTTTTTAATAATACTCTTTGCAAATTTAATACAAAATAATACAATAATCTGCCAAAGCATATAGGACATCATATTGCCATGCTAAAGAAATTAGAACATGCATAAAACAATCTCTGTAATGGAAATTTTGTCAAATGAAAGAGTGCTTTGTCTGCCAATAATAATAAAGCCTTTTTATATTGACATGAATTTCAAAATAGGTTTATATTTTCTCAGAGTTACTATGTTTAATCTTTCTAGATACTTCATAATAAGTAAGAGACTGTACTCACAATGAATATATAATTCTTTTTTTTTTTTTTTGACCATGCTAATTATTTGGCAAGTTTGAAATTTCAACTTTCTTTTAAATTAGAGTTCCATTTATTTCAGTCTTTGGTACTCTCACTGGTTTAAGGAAAATCTCACTTAGCTGTAAATCATGTCACAAAATCAAATAATCCTTTCATCCTTGGTCTTATAAATTCAGGTGCTATGTTGATGTCCTGCCCTTAAGGTAATACTTATTTCAACAACTGAAATGAAAGCTTTTGAAACCTGGAATTTAATGATGGTAGAGATTCAAACTGTATTGCACGGTAGAATAACTGTGGTGTTCACAAAAAGCCCATACTAAAAAGTAAAGGCTGTAAGTGCCAGTTTCATTCTGTTTGTATTTCTGTTAAACTATAGAAAATAATGTATTCTCCTGCAGTTTACTAAGCTTGGTACATTGTGCCTGTGAATGAATGACCTATAACTACTCGTTCAATTTTATTGTTTCTCAGATTTACTATTCATGCTGTGAAATATAAATCTCATTTACCTCTTACAGTAATCTCTTTTGTGTATTTTAAAATGAGTCTATTCATTTAATTGGTGAAAAGTACTTATCAGTAAGGGCTGTGTCTTCATAAGAATAATTCTTTAAAAACATTATGCTTTGGTGAATTGGGAAGTTTCCAGAGGTTTCCTGCCTGGAGGCCAGGACCTCAGTTTCTTGATATTTACATAGATCAGCAGCTGGAATCCTTGCAATGATATTGCAAATGAGTGAATTGAAAATCAGTGTCTCTCACTTGTTAATCCTCCATGTCAAGTGTGAAATGCAAAACTGCATTTTAGACTTCAATTTTTTCACCTAAAACATAAGTTAGAGTAGCCCATTGCTTTGTAATGTCCTAATCCTATTTACAAAATTTAGCACACGATAAACACCTACATTGGGTGTTGGGTCCAACAGCATCAAACCTTTATAGCATCCCAAGCAATATCCCACTATGTATTGCTTATTTTCATGTTTACCTCCAAATCTGCAGTTTGAGATAAAAAAGTTGAGACACTTTCTGACAAACCTTTGGAGAAAGAAAAGTAAATAGCAAAGTTAAAAACTCCTTCCCAAAAATACACTGCTTTAGGCAATCTCAGCTTTAAGCACAAGGTTTGATACGTGAAAGGAATTGTGTAAATATGAGGGAACATGTGGTCACCAAGGTCCAAGGAGTACAGATGTTTAACACCTTAGGGATTGACACCCTCGGCTTAAATTGCATTTGGAAGCAATGTGGAAAGCATTGAAATATCTTGGGTTGTATTTTCCACTGTTGTCTCTTTCTATAAGCTGCTGAAATGTAGTAAATACAGAAAACACAAGACAAATGTAGTGAATGTCACAAAGAAAACAATTTAATATCTATGTTACCTAGTGCAGTACTGTCTATTGCAAAATATGAAATAACTTTATAGCCATCAAAAGAATATCCCCAAGCTGAAAGTCCTTTTACTGAAGCATGTATAATCCTGCTGTTTCAAAATTTGGACCTTATCCATTGTGTTTCTATTTACAGCACTTTCACATGACTTTGATTGCTTCTAACTTAAAAGTCTAATACGTGGTATAGGTTTCTCATGATTAAAACTAATTCAAAAAGATTTTTAATGGAGCCTTTCTTTTATCCTACCACAGCTGCCATGTCTACCTGTTCCTTTGTGACTCATCTGTGTCCTGTATTTTCTGCAAAAATCTCTTCCTTTACTTTCTGCATGGGAAACCATTTGGGGTTCCAGCATTTGGAGCAAGGATGAGCAGTAGTATTGTTAAGCTGGAGTGGTTTTGTGGCTGCCATCAAGCTGGTTTCTGACCTTTGAAACATTGGCTTCATTAACAGATTTGGGAGATCTACACAGTTCCCTTAAGAATCCACTATTTTCATAAAATTAGTAAGGTTCTGTTCATTAATCACTATTTCAAGCTCATGTTGGTCAGGATTAGGCAGAAAATAGCTATTCCCTTGAATGTTTGGGTTTTGAATGCATGGCTGCTAGCAGAAATTTTTCACAAGTTTTAAAGTAAAACCGTCTTTGTTCAGTTTGGAATTTTGATGTTTTGGCATGGAGGACAGCAAATAGAGAGAAGAGAGCATTGTTATGTTGTGTAAGCTTCAAGAATTTTTAATTCTTCTCTAATCACTTGAGATACATTCTGCCCTCATATCATGTGGTCTGTTTTCCCTCAGAGTAGACAGTTGTCTTAGTGGTTTGTGGATGGAGATAAAGGATGTGAAGTAGCTGCAAATCCCTTCAGGTTATGCTTGAATGGCTTATACAACATGTAAAGCAAGCACAGGAGGTGTGCTGTGCTCTGCTGTAAGAACAATTTGGAAAGCAAAAAAAGTCATCCCAATTTAGACACATTTCACCAAAAATCATGCAAAAAAGCTTGTCAAAAAAGGACAGTTACCTACAGTAAAATTAAGACTATTTAATCGTGGGTTCCATGTGTTCAGGATATCCCAGGCACAATTGCCAGGTATGTGTTACACCATGGCCTTCACCACAGCCTGCCAAGGTCACTGGACATGCTGCAGGACATTGTGTTCCCAGTGGCAGTTGAATGATGGCTTTTGTTTGCTCTTTCATTTGATATTGTAGCCATGATTTTCTGAGTGCCATGCAGCCATAGAGAAACTCCTATAAGCATCCTCTTTTAATTTCCATTTTGAGATTTGTATCAAAGTATAACATCTTTTAATGGTTCACTTTTAGTGTGGTGACTATCATTAGAATAACTGGCTAGTGTAAATAATTACACTGTGTAGAAAGAGGATTTTTCAGCTTTGTCTTTGGGACTTGCAAATCCTTCAATGGTGCCTGCTGTATGCTGCCAGTGAAAAATGTGGTATAAATCTCCAGTTTTGGCTTCTAATGAGGTTTGGGTTTTTTTGAGGGATCTTCTCAAATGGTGTGATGAGAGGTTTGTTTCGTAGATTTTATGTTTTAAAGCACCACTAAGATCAAAACGTTTTTCATGCAACAATTATACTCTGCTCTCTGAATCCTGTTGAGAATAAATGAGATTTAAAAAAAGAAAAAGATCCTAGAGCATGACAACTACATTGTTCTTCCACTACTCACCAAAGAAATACTTTTAATAATTGTGAAACATAGCATTTATGTCACTTGAACCTGGAATGAAGAACAGCAATGCTTCCATGTTCACAGAAAAAGAAGTGTCTTTCCATTCTGTCCCTGCTAGACAAAACTTGTGGATAGTTTTAATTTAATATGTTGTGGTCTAAGACTTTGTTATATAGCTTAGAAGTAAAGGCTGTATTAAAGGACAATGACTATGAAAGAACATCAAAAGAGACCATGAATTTCTGCTACAAAATGTTGTATTCTTAGTAATGACTCTTAATTTAAAATATTTTGGTATACAAAGAAGTGCAAAATTATCACAGCAAGGCTTGAGACCATAAGCAGAAATTATATCCTTAACTGGTGTAAGAAAATCTGTATGAAGTGCTTTCTGTTTCTTACTGTCAAATAACATAAGAGGTAAAAAAGAAAAATAGAGCTATTTTCAGAATTTATAAATCCAGCTATTGGATAAACAAGTACCCTACTTTTTTCATTAGGTGTTTAGAGGTTTTAAATTAAAGAAAGCTTGAAAGATACTGCTACTTCTACTTGAAGAAATGTACTAAATGCACTAAAGCCCAAGACAAATCATAGAAAACTGTTTTAAAGAGATGAAAAATGTTACATATTGTTTTAAAAGTTGATTACTTATCTGCCTTCTTTATTTATACATAAGATAGGAATTTTTCAGCTATTTTGCTTCCTATCAGAAGTAACCACTGTCAAAGGTATGCTCTAGCATTGGCCAGCCCTTGATAAAAGATGTTAATACTCAGCCTTAGTTTAAGTACTTAGTTTAAGTACTGCTTAATCTTACCATCTGAAATGCAGAGGGAAAAAAAATTTTCAAGATCTATCTTCATTTTTATTCCTGGACATAGCATTAAAAAAGTCCACAGCCCTTCTAGGGAATTTAAACAATTTTGACCTGTCCTCAAAATAAACACATGCATTTTCTGGATATAATAAAGAAAATCTCATATTCAGTTGAATCAGCTACTTGCATATTAGGTTAAAGTCCCATCTCTTCAAAGCTGGAGAAAACAATTATTTTTTTTCTGTCTATCATGCAATATTGCTGTGTTTGGAAAGCTGCGTGGTCTGCATTCTCTCCAGGGAAAAGGGAAATAAAGAGTAGAGCAAAGAGCTAGTTTGCTGCATATGCATGATAATGTGGAGAATTATGAGTAGTTTCCATTTTTCTTTTTTGTGCCCCCTATCCCAAATGTATCAGAAAATGTAACAGAATAAACAGCATTGTTTTCTCTTATTGTATGGAACCTTCAAACTGTAATAATATCTTCCTTGATCTTGAGTTTGGAAGCCTTGAAACCATTTCTGTAGTTACATTTTGAAATGTAACTCTTACACGTATCTTTAGATTTTTGCAGTGATTTACAATCACCTTCCTCCAAACAAAAGGACCACTTGAAAGAGTTTGCACTTTGCTCATGATTAAAGACTTCAAAATATGTCTAATTTGTGCTTTCTTCCCTCTTGAAATTTTCATATTTCTGTCTGTCATTATAATCACTAAAACACTGCTCCTCTTATCAGGTCTCATGCAACCCCTCCAGCTTATCTCTTGTTTGGAAGTTTGGCTTTGGAGTATCATTCCCCATAATGGAACCTTGTGCAGATTTCTGTGCCCTATAGTGGATGCAAACGCCACTGTCATTTCACCATAGTCATATAATTTAAGAAATATTTATTGGTCAGTCAAATATTTCAAATTTATCACTACTGTATTCCTACTTAATTTGGGCCACTTCTATGGTGTTTTTTTAAGTGGAGTTTCATTAATCTTTCAGAAACCCTGTCTGACATATGGAAATGGACATTTTTCATTTATTCTCTGTTTTCCTCTTTCTTTTCTTGGCATTATTGGAGTGATGAATGCCAACTCCACATCTTAGTAAACTCCTAGCAGAAAATAAAACCATAAAATGGAAGCATTTCATTCTCCTGGAAAACAACTCCAGTAAGATAAACAGGTGTGAGCACAAAGCACTTTCACCTGCAGATGTGTGCTTCAATGTGTTTCTCCATACCTGATATGGGTAGCTGGATTGTGGTCAAGTGCTCTTGTTCAGCTTTCTTTATCTTGTGTCCTTGTGTTTCTGATATTTTAAATCTATGTAATCAGACAACACTGGAGGTTATTCTTTTAAAGGGAGTAGCTACCTTAAACATTGTACATATAAACAGCTGTGATTTGTAGTACATTGATTCTTTTTGTGGTTCCTACAATCTCAAGAAACTTATTAGTTGCAACATTAGTCACAGTGAAATTCAGTGCTTTCAGAACTTGATGATACTGAAGCAAAGAAAGCAAAAAAAAAAAAAAAATAATGTTCCTTTTAAACCCGTTATCCTGTAGTAAATGTGGGTTGTTTTCTAGCTGTGTTTTAAGGAGCAGATGTTTATTTACATAATGACAAGATTTAGTTTGGATTTGAGAAAGGAAAATGGCACCTCAATTTTACAATGTGATTAATATATGTGTAAAGAATTAGATAAAATAAACCAAGCCAACTACTGATTTGCATCTTATTTGTAACAATCTCTTTGTACTTAAAGCAGAATCATGAATGTAAAACAGTATAGCTAATTTTCAGAGTGCATAAAGGTGCACCTCATCTATAACAAAATATTCCCCTAGCATCCTTGGGAGCTAAGATCAACTAGTTTTAGATTTTATTCTCTCACTAGCTAATTTGTATGCTGTTTTGCTCCTGTCCATGTGGTAAGTCAAAACTTACATGATGACAATAATAACTTACAAGATGACAATAATATCCAAAATAGCTAGTATAGGGGTTCCATTTCAGCCTGAAACCAAACTTCAGTGACTCACTCTTTCCAAATCCCACCCAGAGAACTGCTGATATTTCCATGTCTTCAGGACAAATTTGCCTTGGATGTCATTCTCCTTTTCCTATGTCACAGTGCAATTTCAGCAGTTTTTAATTTGTAATTGTAGTTTTTTTCTGTGCAGTTCTTGTTTCCTCTGTAGCAGGATTCAATGGCAGGAGTCTGAAAAAGCTCTTTTTCCAAGAGCCAAAGGTGTGAGGAAAAGGGACACTGAGAGGCACAGGACAGTAAAGAGCACGTGCACTGTTTTGCATAAAAAATCCTGATACTTCTCTCTGCTAAAATTGTGTCACTTCTCTCTGCTAAAATTGTGTCCTTTATAAAAACAAATTTGATGTGAGAACACTGTGACGTTTACCTCATCTGTCTAAAAATAATTGAAGTCTCCCATTCCTGCTCTGATTTCTGCCCTTGCAGTTTAATCTGCCTCAGCATTTCAGAGTCTTTTGCACCTGGTCAAGTTGTCACTATTATAGGTCTAATATCAGTTTTTTCTATTTAAGTTTGGAACTTGAATCCTTGATGCAGGTAACTTAATTGCTAAGCCTTTTTAAACATAGGACACTTCTCCAGCAATGATTTACTGTCTGACTTCTATATAATGTTTGTTGATACCACAGTTTTCAGCTCATTATTTTCCTTATACTGAGTTTCTGACATGCCTGTTGTGCCAATGCCCTAATTTAAAACCCAGTATTCCTAATCACACTTCTCTCTTATTTTGATTTGCTGCATTTCTGTAGAAACACACACACAAAGCACATTAACTTCCTTAAACCTCCCTGCATAAAGCAAAGAGGTGCAATTTATTGTGATAGGGGTTGAAGGGTTTTTGGCAAAGAGATTAAACGTGACTTTAGAAGTTAACTAAAGTCTTTGCAGCTGAAGTATTCTGTGATGTTTTTGTTTGCTCTTTGTCTCATCACACTTAAGATTTCATGAAGGTAAGAGAACACAGAGTTACATGTGACAGAAGAAAATACATCCTGGGGAATGGCTGAATGCAATGGGACTGTTACTATCCAGTATGAATTTCAGCACTGACACTCCACTCCAACACTGCTTTAACTGATCTTTCCAACACAACAGAACAGCAAAATCAAGGGAAAATTTTGTTGAACCATATCAGAAGAGCAAGAAAAAAGAACACTTTCAGCTGTTTCACAACTGACCTGCTGTTCTCAGCAGCTCCATTGCACGTGCACTTAGAGCTCCCAATGGTCAGAAAATGCATGTTCACATTTCTCTTTTGGTTCATCATAAATAAACAAAAGCCTGACAGAGTAAGATTTGTTAAAGTAGAAATAGTAAAACAAAGTCATGTGGCAACAGTCATGCTTACAGTGTTTTAAATACACAAAGGAAAAAAGAAAATACCAATCCAGTAGAACAGAATGCTTTATTTTGTTATGTTATTCTGATCCTACTCTCTGTTCCCATAACTACTGAAAAACATGTGTCCTCTGACAGGCAGAGATGATATTTTCCTAATTGATTGCACTGGTTCTAAAGGAAAGCTTTTTTTATTATTTTGTTGTAGCAACAAAATATAGAAATAATTCTAGGATCCAAATTAATGCTACGCTACCTTGAATATACAATCACTGTAATAACAAGAGGGCAATTAAATGTGTGCATGAACACCCTCTTTAAATTCAAAAGGTTTTATCCTAAGTGAAATTAGTTTACATCTAACATTTAAATGATAATCTAGATGCTTAATTTTCATAGTTTGTTTACTGACTTTAAATGTCATGGAGTTTCAGTATTATGGTGAATTTTTGCAATGGGAAGACTTGATAAACTATTTTTTTTAGATACCAGTTTAAAAAAATGGTATTTTTTCCCCATAAAGCTGCATTACTGAACTTTATTTTTCAAAAAATCTGTTGTTCAGTGACTATTTTTAAAGTAATTTATCATATAAGAAGAGCATAATAACCTAGACAGATTTCACTTCCAACTTGGTTGTAAATTTTAGGCAGTTTTTATTGAATTAGACTTTCAAATATAAACAGGCCTACATTAATGTCGATAAGACTATGTGCAAATGCAGAGTTGTCTCTAAATAAATTAATCTGTTGACTTTTTTCCTTTATACACTATTAGGCAGAAGTCAAACAGTATGCAATTAAAAGAGCTATAGATATTTCTATTTTTTCTGATAATTCTAGCTAATGCTAAAAACTGACTTAAATAATCAATATTGTACCTGACAGTTGTGGAAAATTTTGAAAAATTATGAAACAAAGTGATTCTGTGCATGGTAATGCATGAGAAATTATCATCACTGTTTCCCCCAGTAATAGTCATCCTTTGTTATATACAGAACTTTGGAAGGGTCTTAAGAATTTCTATATTGAATGTGGGTCTCCCTTCAAATAATAAAGGGAATTGATGCAGTGCTCTCAAACATGTATTGCATAGGTTTATTATATTGTCATCTATACTTCATGGCTAAGAATGGTTTCTGCATCTGTTCTTTCTATTGACATTATCATATATTAAATTTCTCTCTTTATCTCAACTGGTATTAATGGAAAGTCATGCTTTGGTTGAAATATTCACAGTGATCTACTGCTGCTCACATATATTAGCACTGCAATAGTCATTTCCTAAGTCTCTAGCTTTTGTCTTCCAAATCACAATTCTGAAGATCAGGCAGCTTCAGTCTGATTATTGAAGCAGTTTACATTTCAGAGCTTGTTCTGCACGACACCCATTTTGCATATAAAGATCCATTCTTGTATCCTACAAAAACAAAAAACTATGGGTTCTACATAATGCTATCATTTGAGCTCTTCTTCCCAATTTATTTGATGTTTCATATCTTGAAGGACAAGCCTGTGATTAGCTATGTACTTATAGTAGGTAATTGTACTTTTCTGTTAGTGTAGTTACATGCAGAGACACACAAGCTTCATTTTAAGCTCCTCTCTAAAAATATAAAATTATTATTTCAACAGAACACTGCTTCAATTTTAATGAGGTCATCTGCAATATCATATTTCATAACTGTATTCCTATAAGTGGAATAATCTTCACAGTTTTTTGTTCTTGCTTTTTTATAATTAGAATTCTTAACTCTTTTTTATATTTAGTAAAACAATAGTGATGATTTCGTGTGCATGTTCTTTTCAAATGCTTATCTTTGTCAAATTTGAGAACCTTTGGTAACACAATTATTAGTGATTCTGTCATGTTTACTCTATCATCTTAATACCAGTAATGCAGACATATGCAGTGGAAACCTCTTTGGTCACTCATGCGTAAGAATATGGGAGAAAGTGTCACTGAGTTTTACCTTCCACTTGTAATAGGTGCTTCACTGATGTTATGGCCAATGTTTGTCATGAGCCTTGTCTGTTTAAGGTGCATTGAAGAAAGTTCTGTCTAAAACACAAGTGAGATTTATTTGTCGTGTAGAAAGTCCTACTCTGCAAATAACACCCCAAAATAATTGCCAGCAGGATGAAGCTTGCAGGTTGCTTTTTGAATTCCTTTAGTTTAAGATCTTGAGAGAAGAAGTAGATTCTAAAATCTATTAAAAACAAACAAACAACTACCCTCTCCAGACACACCCCCTCCCCAAGAAAATCTCCAAAGCAAACAAATGAACAAAACAAAAACAAAAGTAAAAAATAACCCCCAAGGTACAACAAAAACTATTTGTCTTTCCAATACTCTGTCTTAAACAAGACTGTGCTATTTGCAGATTCCCTTAGCAAAAAACTCTTAACATATTTTCTATACTTTGACACACAACAAAGTTTGTGTGACCAAGGTCATGTCTTCATTCATCAGAAATAGAATCTTCTGGCCAAGGCAAGAGAGCAAAATTGCCACCCATATTCACGTGCAATAGGAAATGCTGGCAGTATTCTGTATCAGGGCATTCAAATTAACAAAATAGTCTGCATCCAGGGGCCTCCTTCAACAGTACAAGTTATTAATTTCTTCCAGGATTGACTCATCCCCAAACCCTTTCCATTTAGGGAATCCTATCCCTCCCAGTTTTGGATTCTTAAGGCATCCCTAGCTGTCATCATTGTTAGCACCATAAAATAGTGAATGGGTTGAGTTAATTTTGAGTTGTTCAGAATTTATAATCCGGCTGCAATGGTGCAGGTCAAGATCTGAATATCCTGACAAATGTATTCTGTACGTAGTGAAAGGTTGGCAATTTTGAGAAAAGAAAATGTTGCCTAAAGGAATACAGATTTGAGGAGAGGTTTTCACAAGCCTCAAATTGACTTAAGTGCTCAAGAATTGCTTTAAAACATAATTTCTGAGTATATACACCTGGACATGGGGTCCCTGGCCAGCACTTTAAACATCATTTTTGAACTCAAAGTGTAATTTAAGGGCCATAGTAAATGTAGCCAAAATACTTAATGGATGCTTGCAATTTTTAAAAGATTTTATTCTTACAGACACAAGGCTCTATTTTGATTCTATCACATTTTTATGTTTTCTATAAGAATGCTCCCTTTCATATATGTAGGAGTCAAACTGTGATGACTGCAACATACTGGCATTTGCCTAATCTGCTTCATTTGCAACCTTATCCAGAAAAAAAAAAAAAAAATTCTGTGTATGACATGCGATCTGTCTTAATAATCATCTCTTCAGCATTCCTTATGGTAAATAATCAGATTGTTTCAATTTACCCTGCAAAATATATAAAGCAGTTTTGTGGAGAACTCAGCTCAGAACCAGCTCAGACAATGACCCTTCAAGTGTAGTTGCCTCACATGGTGAAGCTGCTCCTCAGAAGAAAATTGAAATAATTTATAATTGTTCATTTGACTTGTTTAAACTTGCCTGCCCAGAGGGGACACACAGCTGTGGTGAACATGTGAGTGATTTAGGATTAGAAAGTTCATGTATAGTAGATTAATTGAGAAATGAGTGGATTTTGTGTTCAAGACAAGCAATTGAATGTGCAGCAGGTAAACCTAAAAGGTCTGCAAAGGCAGCCTTTTTAAATCCTTTTTAAATATTTTTATTCATTTTGATAGCCAAAATCCATCTAATCCGACCAATTCTTGTATAAAATAATTTCTATTCAGCCCTAATTTTTTTTAAGTTTTCCTATTGAAATTCAGGTCTTCATACATTTTGACCTTTTCAAGAAAGCCTGCCTCATTGTGAATTGTGAGTGCATTAGGAAGGTAAACACATTCAGTGCTTGTTATTCAATGAGTTTGGATTTAGAAAGTCATTGTCAATAGGTTAATCCTTTTGTACAGACAGTCTCTTTGGCTAAGAGGCATCTTAAACAAATAAAGGTTTTACCAAAATGCTAATTTTTCAGTCCTTCTGTCAACTGTCAAAGAACAAACCTCAGTGGAGGTCTTAAAATTGGTTATTTCTAGTTTATATTCACTTCATGTCAGCACAGTTTGAAAAAGAACTTCTGTATACAGAAGCCTAGTCACAGGCTATTTGTTACTCTGCTCAAGAAATCATTAAAACCTAGGATTTTCTTGGAGTGTTTTATGAGGATGAGGGAAGGGATAAGTTTATCTGGGTTCAACAAATATTTATAAATACCATGAATAAAAAGGATACCAAATTCAGCAGCAGATTGGGTAGGCACTTAAAAAGAAAATAGCATATCCCCGATCTGATTAAAAGTCAAGTGTCTCTTGAACTGCATATCACAATATTTGCCAAGTGGATATATTTTAGACTATTGGTTAAAATGTGAAAGTAGAAATTAGGGATTCTGAGAGAGAATTGCAATAAAACAGCTTCTTGCATGAATTACGTGGGTAGAAGTTCAGCAATAAATAAGGCTGTACGTACAACTTTTATTTCACTGGTTACTGTAAGTTCTTTCATTGCTTCACAGGCTTCCTACAGATCCTATATTTCTGTTTATTTCTACATCAGAAATGACAGACAACAGGACTGCAAAGGAAAATGCCCATCCACACAAGCAGTCATTAAGAGAACCTTCTTGAGATACAAATACCAGGAATTTGTTGAAGTTTCCTGGATCAACAATCCACTGAAACACAACCTTGAGCTCAGGAGTCAGAGCCACAGGAGACCAAAATTCCAGTACAGACATTCTTCACTGGAACTCTTTCTGGATGTTCTTCGCCATGAGCTGTATCTAGATGATGAGAAATGTGAACTTTCTTTCTTCACTTTCAGGGGGATGTCCTGAAATTTGCAACACCCTATGCACATTTTTCCTCTTTTTCATTGAGGACATACATCTTGTCCAGAAAAGGAATGAGGCAGTAGGGACCGTCTAGATTTCCTTATGGAAATAGGGTTTTCTTCATATTGAGTTCTTACCTGTTGGAGTCAGTGAGTCTGGGGATTCTCTGAATTCTTCAGAGAGGAATCAAGGTGCAGGAATTTAATTCAAGTCTTTGGATGGATTAAAGTATATTAAGCCACTCACACACAAAGTAGACATTTAAGTAGAAGTAAGACAGTAGTTTTAGGGTGAGTTCTAATGCTTTTAGTAAGTGAAAGGTTTCAAATGCCATGGCAGCAGTGAGAGTTCTAGTGAAGGTTGAAACATATTGATATCTTCAGTAGACAGAACTTAGACATAATAGAGCTATAGTAAGAATATTGCTTCCATTTTTCACATAGAGCAAGATGGATTGTATGCATAGTCTATATGTAACCTGGTGTGCTAAGAAACTGCAGTTCTAATAGGTTAAGGAGTGGTGGGCTGAATTTGCATCTTAGCTTGTAGGAAAAATCCTATATAAGGGTATGTACTGGGGAAAGTTGTTGCTTTTAGCCATTCTGGCTTCTAGCCATTTTTTTTTCTAGCCATATTGCTACTGCTTTTGCTAGCTTGTTTTGTGTCCTGTTGAGACTGATGTGCTTTGTAATAAATAACCTTTTAAACTATTAGCTGCTTTGTTTATTTAAGATAACCTGACAAATTAGGAGCCAAGAGCTCAGAGCAGGTGTCAAGAGCTCCAGAGTTGGTGCTGTAGAGCACTGGAGGTCAAAGAAAACCACACTTATCTAATCCTTGGGTCTGCATTAAACATCCAATTCTACTCAGTGTAATTCAACAGGCAAACAGAGCTTTCTCCTTCAAATCTGCAGTACTTATAAATTGTATTTAAATTTTTAATGTGTTCATCATAAAATATGTATTTATTGTGAAGTTTATGACTAACAGTGCTTCATTATGATATAGAAGGTATTAGAATTATACATATTATCTAATCAACAAAATAAAGAGCAGTTCCTCAGCTGCTTCAATAAAGTCCTATGGGTTGAATATCAACTGGAAAAAAGTCAGGTGACATTTGCTGTAGGTGTGATCTATTGCTTTGTCTTCTATCAGTCTTCATGATTTATGTTATTCTGGAGCTGTTCTTGCCAGATTGACATTTTTATATAATTTTTTAATATACTTCATATTCACATGCACATTTAATTTCTTATTAAATAGTCTTATTAAATAGGCTTCATAGAGTATGGATGGTTGAATGCAAAATGATTGACTAATTTGAGGGTGAATTATGTCAATTTAGCTGGAACCTGCATGTACCTCTTCAAAAGTCAAAGTGCATGCCTGAAATTGTGTTGCAGAGTTTGGGCCCAATTAAGAGAATGGTCAAAAAGGTGCTAATGCTAATGCTTCCAGGAATAAAAATATGCTTCATTTTGTGTCTAAAAATACTTTTGCATGCCAGTAGATAGAATTTAGAGATGGTATCTGGGTACACATTTTTTTCCCAAAGTACTTTAGGTCTTTGGGATATAAAGAATAGATAAAATGTTAAATAGCATAGATTGACAACTGGTTGTTCCATTCTATCAGGGAATATAGTTTTAAAAAAACAAAAACAACACAAACTTTTAAAAACTGTTTTCTAAGCAGTCAAATTAATGTGCAATTTTCTTCTTTTATAAAGTCTTGAAAAATACTTAGCTTCTATCAGAAGAGAATACAGTAAATAATTTTATTAATTCCACAACCAGTGGCCTGCTCTGCTGTTTTGTTATTAATTTATTTGACAGATTTTCTGGAGATTAATTACTGCAAATACATAGCTTCCTGTAATAAAGCTGAAGTACTGATTTTATACTTTCTCCTCAATCTGCCTTTGAAACTGTGTGCTTGACAATTTTTGTATTTTTTCAGATTTCCAAATTGTTAAAGAAATAGCCATAAAAGAAAATAGCAGGTCAGACCCAGGGTTGATACACTGAATGCTGGTGCAGGTTTTAACTTGCTTCCCTTGACAGAGAAGATGAGGAAGGATAAACAGGTTTTTGTCCCTGAAACTGCTGTCCTTGGGCAGGCATGTTTTTAACAGTCCAGGATATAACATCAGAGTATGTTCAAAAAGTTATTCATCAATAGTGTTAGATCAGGAATAAATTAGTAACTTGAGCACAGTCATAGGCACAGTACCAGTCTGAGATATCAGAGTACCCTCTGAATGAAGTAATATAGCCCCTCAAATTACTATATGCATTTATAAAAAAAACCACAAAACATAATATATTCCATTATTGTTAATGTATTTATTTAATTACTTATTTTTAATGCACATACATCGGTCAGTATATTAAAATTTATGTGTTTGATGTTTTTTTTTGTGTTGCATGAATTTAACCAATAGCTTTTGAACAACAAAGAGACAGGACAAAGTCAGTGAGCTATTGTTTTGAATTTGTGGATTTCTGAGTATGATTAGATGGGCAGTAATCTCATATTTGTTCTATATGAATTCTCTTTACTGAGTGGAACAGTGCAAGGTCTTGTGCTTGCATAACATTTTTCAGATCAGGCAATGTACAGTTCCACAGATTTAATAGAGGCATAAATGCACCATGATAAAAAAATATTATGTAAAAAACTGTTTAGAGTTTAAAATGCACATGCACAAAATATTAACAGGTTCAAAAATTGTGGAAAAAATGACAGGGCAATTAACCATTAATTCTGGTTTGAATGAGGGAAAGTCAGTGTTTAACTGAAGACGAGTGAACATGGCTGACTGGCAGAATTTGAATAGCACCACAATAACATTCCAAGGGACATACCTGCACCTTCTGGCACGACACTGCTCCATGCTTTTTTCAAATGCCAAATGTCATTGACTTCAGTGAGGACTCAGCTGGCTGTTTAGATGAGACAATAGCTGGAAATTGCATTAGGTTGTTTCAATTTTTGAAACTATTATATTTCCAAAGTTTTGGTCTAACTACCAATGTTGTGCTTTACTCCCTACTGCAAAGTACAAAAAAGATTTGAGAGAAAATTACAACTTATATTAAGTTTGAGATAGCCTGCAAAAATTACTAAAGATGTGGAATAACACTTCCAATCAGACCAAGTAATTTAGAACCATCATAAAGGTGAATGTCTCTTTGAGAAGACAAGTAAGTTGTTTAAAATTTCCAGCTGAGGAGGAGAGCAAAAGAATGACTTTGGTGGGCACCAGGCATCCAGCCAAGGTCAACCCTCAGCACTGGCATTGTTTCAATATACAATTATAAATATCTAAGTGTTTTGTTCGGGACTTTGGGCTGTAAATAAATGCATTACTCAGTGTGCATACTAAACACCAGCATTTCATCATAAATATCAGAATCTATTCTGGCAAAATATGCTGAGTATAGTGAATAGAAGCTAAGTTTACATCTGAGTACAATTCTGCATCCACATGCATCATTATTAATAACAGGCATTGTTTCCTCTTGCAATTATGTCATGGGGCAGCAAAATCTGGAGATCCAGTTTGCTAGCATCCCCACAGTGCTGTTCTGTATCCAGCAGTTTGAAGCTGGGTTCATGTGCATATGCCAGGCCACAGCTGACACAAAAGAATTAAAAATGTATTTCTTGTGATGAGTACTTTATCAATAAAGGTGCCCATTGTGTACCTACCAATATAACAGTGCTTCACAGCTTTCCTGCCAGACACAGGCATTGCAACAGCAAAATTCTTCTGGTGTGAGTTAGAGTTCAGCTGTGTGTAACCAGTGCAGTGATGGGCAGGTGTGTGCAGAAGAGCAGTCACTGCCTTGTTTTGGGGCAAACAGAATGCCTTGTGCCACACAGGGCTAATGCAGGGGTCTCCTGCTCACAGAATCCAGCTGTGAGTTGTACCTCACCCCACTCAGAGACTACTCCTGTGCCAGCAAAGGCTGGAATTCCACATTATCACATCAAACTCACTCCACACGATCAGATTTAGCCAACTGCAACACTTATAAGTTGATAGTGGAATAATAAAGTGTATAGAATTGGAAAAAATACTCTAAAAATTCTCAAACACCCTGGTTAAGCTCCCACCCCTATTCAAAGTTCTTCTTGCTTCATGACTAAGTTTACAGAACTAAGCTGTAATCTAATTTTTGGTCACAATGAAATTGACAGAATCAACATCATCCCTAGGCTGTTTCAGTAATACTTGAGGTTTCTGTTATTTTCAGGGCTGCTCTTGCTGCATCTTCACAGCTCCTGTTACCTTCTCTAACTTGCATATGTCCATACTGTTGACAAGTATCCTGAAAGTATTGGAATCATATCAAGAACTTTAAATAATCTCAAGCTAGCAAATGAAAAAATATTCTATAAAATTAACCTTTCATGATTCACTTTCACTGTGTAGCTTTTGATCTTCTTTGGGTAGAGACTGTTTGCCACAGGCAGGATATATTTGAATCTGGAATATTTTACAGGCATTTCTGTTGTTCAGTGAAACAATAGATTTAGAAATGTTTCAGAAATACAAGGAATCAAACTGAGAAATATTTTCACTTCTATCTTTTAAAATTATATGGGGACACAAAAGGGTCTTCTAAGTTGAAATTGAAGGCAATTAGGATATCAGGAAACTTGCAAGGTATAAACTTGGACCCAAATTAAATTTTTTTAGTCAATTTCTAAAGACTTTGTCTGGCCAGTTTTAGGACCTGTCAGCTCTAGAAGGCACAGAAACTGTTTCCCCTGTGGGATTTATCCTCTCTGCTCTTTGAGAAAAAGGAACCCTTTTTCCCTTTTTGTCTGACAGTTGTATTAAGAGTTGTCAATGTACATTATGCCAGTATTTGATGTAATATATTATGTCTTTACACATTCCTGTGTAAAATTGTTCAATGGTTTTTTTAATTTTTTTTCCTTATTTTTTATTTAACTATTTTAACTGAATAGATCTGCCATGAATCACGTACAACAAGCACTTTATGTATTTGCTAAGTATAAACCACTGCCCAATGCATAATTATACATCATGGTTTTAAAATGTTAACTATATAAAAATAAAAATAAATACCAGGCAATTTTACAATTAGGTCTTTCATTAAAGACACAGTAGGACAACATAATCAGGTTTTCACTTAATGGTTTGAAAAATCATCATAGTCTAATTAATTTGCTACAGTAATGACCACACTGCTTGCATTCTTTTTCTTTCCCTGTGCTTTCTAATCTTTTTTTTCAGTTAGTGTTCTCAAAATACTGCCATATGGAGATTCCTGCATATGATAGTATTTTGCATATGCCAAAACATGCATATGCCATAAATCATGTGCCAGCTTTGTAGAATTACTTAACTCTTACCAGTGAATTTCAGTGAAGTTCTAAAGTAGTTTGGGAACATTTGGATTAAAGCCAAACAGCTGCATTATTATGTCTAATGTTTTATCTTAGGATCTGCTGTGTTCAGCCTCTTCTGTCAAATAAGAATACACTGGTTGGCCTTTATTCTCCAAGCCCTGAAAAAATAGAATAGACAGAAATAGATGGGGCTTTTTTCATGTGGTTAAAGTTCAGCTGGGAAAGAGTAATTAAAACAGTTAAAAAGTGTTTTAATGATGATCAAAGTCCAGAAGGGAAACTCGATATCCTTCCATTTTAGCAATGAATTCAAGCATTTAATGATCTCTGCAGGGAGAAACTCAATTGAAACAAAAAAATTTACTCTCTCCTTAAATACCTTTGCAGGCCCATGTGTGTCTCTTAGATGGACAAAAAGAAAAAGAGAAGGACAGAACAGGAGCCTGCAGTTCCCCCAGGCAGCTGTGGTGTGACACAGCCACAGGCACCATGGTGTGGAGGCTCTTCTGCACACAAGGCTCGTGAGAGGGTGGCAGGATTGCAGCCATTAGCACCACACGGTTAAGTGCATGCTCAAGTGTTGGTGAAATTGATACTGCATGACCTGAGTGAGGAAAGTGACATTTCATTCACCTGCAGCTGAGGAGATAAAATATTTAACACCTTAGAGTTGTTGACAAAGATACTCTTAACTTGCTAAGAAGCGATGAAAATATTTGCGGCCTTTCCCTCATCCTCTTTGATTCTCCAGAGTAAGAGATCATTTAACTATAAATTAATAAATTGTGTTTTATGAAACTCAATATTTTAGAAAGTCGAATGGTAAACTTCAACTTTCTAAAATATTAATCATCATAAAGAATTTTGTTTCTGATTTATGATAGTAAGGCAGTATTCAGTTGGCAAGAGGCTAATGCTGTAGAGATTAAATCAATCTTCATTATAGTTGCAAGGAAAAATGTTATAACAATAATAAATCTGAACGTCCATTAGAGATATTTACTATGTAAATGTTTGCTAAATCAAGATGGAAATAAACCTAAAAAGGTGGAGGATACGTCCAGTGAAACCTGATGTTTTATACAAGTATTACTGGGCATTACTGTGGCAATATTTTATAGTGTATTTCCTTGGTGAAAACGTGAAAGCAGAAGATTTTTCTGCAGAAGCCCCGTTGAATATTCTGACAAAGGATCCATGAATATTTGCTCAGTTGGGAGAGTTTCTGAATAGATATTTTGTGAGATTCAGTTCTCTGAGCTTTCTAGGAGCTAATCACTTTGAGAGAGCAAGACAGGGCATCGTGAAAGGACTAGATTGTCCATCAGCATTTTCAAAAGAGCTAAGAGGCCTCTAGAGAGATGACATTTGGCTTCTTAAAATGCAGTTCATGTGTTATCACCAATCTGGTGACATACATGCCCCTAGAAAGATTAACAAGGTTTGCCAGATAGGCTGCAAAGTAAAATGCACTGTCAGAACTTAACCAGGCTCGGAATGATGTCAAGTGCAGATGTGCTGTTGGAAGGGCCTTCTTAAAATCAGTCACAGTTAATTTGATGTTCTTAACTTGTTTCTGATATCTGTGCTGAGAGGCATGTCAGTATTTCACCCTGCAGCATTTTCAAGGTGATTTGGACTCTTAAAAAGATGAAGCATAAGAGAGGTGCTTAATTATAGGTGTGTGAACAAAGTGTGATATAAAGTAATTGAGTTAATAAAAGGATGGTGACTAACACAATAATAATAGCAATATGAGTTTGTGATCCTTATCCAGTAGACTCCAGATATGGTTGATAAAGATCCTAAATTAGTTTTCTAATTAATTGTTTGGAAACAAAATATTTTCATTTCGCTTTCCCTACTGCTTTTGCTTGATTGCCATACTTTCATTTCAATTCCATGTTTCCATTTTTCTGCTCTAATTCGTCTTTGCAATAATTGCTTCTGCTTCTTTTCATTTTGCCTCTCTTCTGTAATTCCACATTGCACCACACACAGTGTAGCCACATACATAACAAATGTCACCAATCCCTAGTGCTGTCAGTCATTAGGCAATGTTTTTTACTGGATATCAGCTTCTCAAATTATTCTCACACCATCTGCTTGTTGAATATTTTTCATAGTTCATGTTTTTGGTTCTGTTCAGTTATCCTTTAAACTGAGACATTCTGCAAAAGTGGCATTATTCTCTTGCTGTGATATCATGAGAGAGTTATTTTTTCCCTACCTGTTTAGTTTCTTAAGTAGTCTACAACGCTGGTGCTGTAGTTGTTGTCTAGCAAAGCAGGCTGTATCTGCTGTGTTATTTCAGAAGACAAAATTCACTTGTTTTACGTGGAGGGGCCAAACATTTTTTTGCATCTAAAAATATACTATGTTTGCATCATATCTATTCTGCAGATTTTAACAAAACTTACCCTACCTGTAAGTGGTGTGGAGGTATCACTAGCTTCCCTTGACTTACTCTATTCCTTGTCTTGTTCTTGGTAATTCTGAGATGCAAAAATGACCTCCTAGTTTCTCTATCCCTTTAAAATCATTTCATCTCTATAACAGATCCCCCTACATTGTCCTTTCACCACATTCTCTCAGTATCCACAGAAGTTTTGAAGAGGAAGCCCAGGGTGACTCACAGCCCCTGCTGATGGTATTTTTACCGCAGAATACGTCCATACATGGTTAGAAATGAGCTGGAGGTGTCAAACAGGCACTCAACTCTCATGTGTTTTTTCTTCAAATTACAGGATCTCCAGTGGTAGCTGGAGGTGTCAAACAGACACTCAAATCTCATGTGGTTTTTTTTTTTCAAATTACAGGGTCCCCAGTAGTATTCAGGTGTTGTTGAGAATTGTTGATTGGTTTTCCATAAATAAATAACTACAGAATCATTAAAGTTGAATCATTGAGTCCAACCATTAATTTTGCCAATAACTTGTTGCTCATTAGCAGTACTTTGCATTATTTTCAATTATTTCTACATTTTTAATTTGTGATAACTAGCATTTCAAAAAGGATAAATATTTCCAGGTGCTGGAAAAACCCCAACTAATCTATCCTCTGTCAGCTATGAAAATTCTGGCATAGTTAGATATAAGTGCACCTGACTACAAGCCTGACTGTGCTTCAGTGGTTTGGGGTTGTCTACATTTCTCCATAATGCTCTACCAAAAGTAATTTTTCATTCTCACCTCAGCTTCTCTGTTCTCTCTTACACACACTCATCTCTTGGCTTCGATAGCTCATCAATAAAACTGGTTATCCCTGCTCAACCTGGAAATACTCAGTGCTATGTAGGTTGGGTGGAATTGCCCAAAATTAAAGTAGTTCTGCCTGGTCTTGGTTGAGTAGTTACTTTGTGATCTAATGTTTTCTCCCAGCAGAGGGATAGAACTGCAAGTTTCCTATGCAAGTTCCTGCAGTCAGCATTCATTTTGCACAGATGTTTCCTTGTAACGGGTCATAAACTTTTTACATTTCTATGAATTCTCTTGCTAGTGAGCTTGTGAGCACAGAAAGCTTTATATGCCATACCAGAGATAGTTCACAAAGATGGTTTCCAATTCTGAATTGTCATTATCTTGAGCATCTTCATTTTCTCCATGTTATCCTTAGAACGTGAATGTCTATAAGTGTTTTCAGCCATCACAATACTTTTCCCCTATACAAAGAACTAAACTAAAAGAACATAAACATTTTTAGGGATGATAACTTGGCTTTTTTAAAATGTTCTGTATGTCCATTAGTGCCCTGAGAGTGAAATTCAATCAATATTTCTTCATTTTAGGAAAATTATTTTGTTATAGTTTTACAAAACTGAGGCTTAAAATTTTATTTTATGAAAATATTTGGCGCCTTCCTGTTGTGCAACAAGAAGCCTTTCAGGAGCCCAGGGCCAGGAATTCATTCCCTAGTGCTCTTGGCTGTGCCTCTGCCATGGGAGAGACATAGAGAGAGAGACAGGGCCACAGCTCATCTCCTTCTGCTGTGGCTCAGATAAGCTACGCAGCTCTTGCACCATGCTCTAGAATAAAGTTGAGGACTCCAAAACAAATATACAAAAGTTTTCAATGTAGTCTCACTTTCCCAGGAAAAGACTTTAATATCTTATGGTAACAAACATCGTTAATCTCCTGATTGCATAAACTTTGCTTGAACTGTGGGTCCAAGTTACTTTTAAAAAGGTCATACTGTGCTATCAGGCCATGAGGAGGCTCCTTAGCTGGATGTGCAGTCAGAAGTCTTTGAACAGGTTAATTGCCTGTACTTATCTTTTAAAGCAAAGATATAATGTTCAGGCAAAACACTTTTATAGCATTTAATTCTTGACAAAGGTGATAGAGCCTTTAGTTTTCAAATGTACTCGGGTCATGAAACTTTATGGCCTAACAAAATTAAAATGTCACATCTAGTAATTGTCTTGTTTATTTTTATCTCTGAGAACTGTAAACATTTGAAATCTATGCAAATTATAAAATACTATATAACCAAGATCTTTAACTTTTTCTTAAATCTACAGATAGTCCAAACTCTAAAAATTTATTCTGTGTTTCAAAATAAAAATAGGGTTGGTGTCAATTGCCATTTCACTTGTTATTCTTGATATGTTGCTAAATTTGATTAAAGGCTGCTATTATTGCATTGTTCTTTTCTTGAAAGGTACCTTTCTGATGTAAATTGAGTTCTGTCATGAAGTAATTCTTATGGCAGGCGTCAAATTTTACTCTTGAAAAGTGATTTGAAGCAAAGGTGATTAAGTGCTCCTCCATGGCTGCCATGATTTAACACCAGCTGGCCACTCAGCCCTCACTCACTTTCCACTGGTGGGATGAATGAGAGAATAGGAGGGTAAAAGTGAGGAACTCATTTGTTAATATAAAGACAATTTAACAAGTAAAGCAAAAATCACACAAGCAAAGCACACCAAGGAATTCATTCCACAGTTCCCCAGGACAGGCAGAATAAAGGCAGAAGTTTTCCTTTGAAATATAGACTTTAATTCCACTCCCCCCAAGTACTATAATTGTTTGAATCAAGGACTCTGAGGCAGAGATAAGAGGGTAGGAATAACAGCTTTTTTACTAATATATCTAACCATACAAGCAGAAACAACAGCAGTTGTTAAAATTGCTAACAGAACAGAACAGATAACTCGGTGTCAGTCCCTTTAGCTGCAGGCACACTGTCTCTGTGCTCGGTCCCAGCCCGGAGCTGCCGAGGGCAGGCGGGAGCGCAGGCGGGAGGGGCGGCAGCGGCCACGCCGGTCTCGGTGGGAACGGGCTGGAGCGGCGGCTCCTCGCTCACCGTGTGTGTCCGGGGGATCAGCTGTGTCTGCAGAGGCAGGAGGCTGGAACGGGGCAGATGCAGGGCAGGTGATCACAGAGGGTCTGGCTCTCCTGTGTTCCACAGCAGGGGCTGCAGATGGGGCGTCCTGCTCTGAGCTCCCCAGAAACACGAGTCCCCTCCAGCAGCATGAGAGGCCCCTCTGGGAGCCACTGCCACCAACCCCTTTTGTCTGGAGTCATCAGAGATTCTAGGTGTAGCTGGGCCAGCTCCATTGGCATGATAATGGGAAAAATTCTTTAAAATGACACAGTAATAGAAAAACACTCAACTCCCAACAGCATGGGGCCACATGGCCTGGGATATCCTCAGGTCAGTTGGGATCAGCTGTCCTGGCTGTGTCCCCTCCCAGCTCCTCCTTCATCCCCAACCTCCTCCCTGGTGGGATGAGGAGCAGAAAAGGCCTTGGCTCTGTGTAAACCCTGCTCAGCAGTAACAGAGCACCTCTGAATTATCGACACAGCTTCCATGGAAAATCCAAACCACAGCCCCATACCAGCTGTGGTGAAGCCAAAACAAGCGCTCTTTTGAAAAACAGTAGATGTAGTACTGGACTCTTGAAAGACATAAATGAACTCAAATGTTGGCCATTCATTATTTTCTCAATGTAATTCTCAGTTGCTAATATGTTTAAGGAGCTAAAATGTGGGATAATATACTTTATTATGTTTTCTAACATCAATTACTTGCTAACTTGCAGGGTCGTTTTCCCAAAAGTCACTTAATATTGCTATGCTAATTTATCAGCCAAGTCAAGGGTTAAATATCAGTGTACTTCAAATGAAATTAGATAAATTAACTTAGCAACTAAATGGTTGTATGCTGGAAAGTGCAAGCTGAGATATCCTTCTCTTTTTTTAGTCAAGAACATTAGAAAGTTGGGTGTTTTAAGAAAGCTGTTGGATATAAAAGGATGGGTCTCAAACACTTGCAACCTACATTTTCTTCAAAGATTAATTTGCATAGAGACAATGTAAATTCACAGTTTATCCTCCAGTTTTGATCTGGTGACAGGTACCAGAAGCGTCATGTCTACAGTAGTTCTGCTCTTTTAAGTGCCAGTATTTGGCAATGCTGTTTATATCAAGTGCATATGTGTTACAATATCCTGAAGGCTTTCAACTAACTTTAACTTTTTAATTCATTCTAAAACCACTTTTCTATTTTTTTTTTGGTTTTTTGGGTTTTTTTTAGAATTTTGGCATAACTAGTTTTCTTTGAATTATTATAGAACAGTTAGTGGCAGGTAAATTATTCAGAAGAAATTAAGTAGTACCAGAGAATTCAAAAAGACCTTTTGGCTTTCTTTGTTGTAAATTTGCAAAAGTAACCCAACTGTAGGATTAGAAATTAAATTTGAATAATAATACATTATTTACTCTTCTGCTGTCTGATTAAACTTTTTCTTTGTATCTCTTCCTAATATTTTCTCACAGCCAATAAGTTCATTCAAAAAGTTAGAGATTTTTTAAATTTTTAAAAAACAAAAAAGAGAGAGAAAAATGAGAAAATATTTAGATCAAAAAGGTGTAAAGTCAAGAAGTGATTTTGGTTTATAATTTTATTTTTCAGTGAATATATTGTTCTTTCTTCTGTCAGTGCATTATAGTGTAAATCAGTCTCCATACTTCTCTGCCTAGAAAGTAGATTAATTGCTGTTTATTTAAGCAGACAGTTTGCCTTTTGCAGCACATCCACAGAATTCAGCCCCTAATATTGCTGGATTTTCTAAGATAAAGATGTGTCTGTGTGGGGGCATGTGAATAGAAATTCAGAAATGTACACATGTCCCCAAACATATTTTTGGCTTTTTCCTTTAGAAGTGTAGCGAAAAAAGTAAAACCCAAGGGACTGCCCTAGACCCTAAAGGAGACAGTCCCAGACCTTAGTACGTGCTTTGGGGCTTTGAGTCATCTCCTCACTGCTGCCTGTTTCCCTAGGTGCTCACAGGTCTGTCACTGCTTCCTTACTAGAACTGCCTGATCAACTGTGGTTGGGATATTTTGCTTGTCGGCTTTAAAAAATAAAGGAGATCATGTCTACCCTTGTTTATTAGTATTATTATTGTTATTATTCTTATTATGAAAGGATAAGAACATAATTCAGAAAGAATCAGAATATTGAATGAAAATATGAAGATTATTTTCCAGTTCTTCCTTGTCCCTCCCACTTTTCCATTTAAAACTAAAGCAAACATCTTCCAGATGTTCTAAATTATTTACTTTTACCAAATCCAGATTTTTCAGCAATACCAGTTCCTTTGCTCTTCTACCACTTCATTCTGGATACAGCATTAACCTTCAAAAAGTTGATGATCAACTCTCGACCCCTGTGATTCTCCCCACAGTCTTCCCCTAGACTTGAAACAGATCAAACAGGTCAGGCTCTGCCTCATTCTTGAAGAATGCTTCAAGAAACCCATTTTGGGCTGCAGAAGTCACAACAAAGGTCAGGCTCTAACAATGGAGCACAGCTTTGCAGTCTCTGTGTTGGGTATCTCTGCTCACATGGGGTTTTTCAAGGCATTGAGGCATCTCCATTCAGGTGTCCAGTGTGTGCAACCTGAGCAGTTTTTGTTGAGCTGATGCTGCTGTAAAACAACAGCTACATCTTTTAAGCTAAAGCAGAAAGTCAGTATGTGCTGCCCTGTGTCCCAGAGCCCTCTCAGTGAGGCCACATGGCCTCCTAGGAGCTCTGAAAGGAAGGAAGAAATCAAAATATGTTTGCTGCAAGTATGGCAAATGGAAATGAGAGTTATGAATGTGTAAGTGAAGAGTATATGACTTTCATGAAATATAAAAGTGCTTTGAGTTGATAAGGTACTTTTTAACGACTGGAGTGTTAACACTTTATTACAGTTAGATCTTAGTCCTCTGCTGATAAAGCAAGGGGAGTTGCCAATACCCTGTATGCAATTAGTCTACAATTGCCTTTGCAAGTGTGACCAGAGGATTTTTCACTAAACTAAAACTTTAACTTCCCTGGTTCTAAGGCAAGTGAACCTCACAGCTTTTGAGTTAAAATACAAGAGTTCTAAGTAAATAGCTCCTTACCCTGTTATCAGTCCAGGTAGAACAGCAGCTCTCTTGTAGCAGCAAGCAGTTGAAGAAAAAATTCCTAACCCACAAAATGAGACAGAATGTGTCGTCCTCCTGAATGCTCTTTCACAGTGTGATCAGGAGGCTTTCGTTTAGTGAATACATTTGCTCACTCAGTTCTGGAGAGTCGCCCTTCATTTATTCTTTCCCTTTGGAAGTACTTTCGAGTGCAAATTACTGCTATCAGAAGCCTTGAACTGAGAGGCTATTATTCTCCATGCTCAGATTAAATTAATTTTGAACAGTTTAATGCAGCATGTCCGAGCTGCAAGTCCAAGTGGTGTCAAATCTATTTCTCTGCTTTTTTAAGCTGCACCTTCAAGGGCAGTATGATTCATGGTAAATGTGTTCTTCTAATGTCTTTTGCTAGGCATTATTATTTTCTTTCATTTGCAAGTCATGAGGATAAAATGTTAACTATTTTCCTCCTGAAATTATATAAAGAATGCACAATTTTATACCAGCCCTTTTTTCCCCCCAAGATTATTATATTTGCTTCTTGTGCATGAAATAAAGGAAAAATAGAAAAATAGTCACAATGAAATCAAGAAATTCTTTTTCAAAGTGTCTAAAGGAGAAAAAGGAGACTCTATAGGATCCTGCAACATCATCATTGCATTAGCAATGAATTAGCTTTATCAAGGTCTCTGTAATAAAATTTAGGAGTTTTTAACGATTGGCTACATAACTCTATTTTCTTTTTTGCCGAGGTGCAAAACAAAGCATGACATAAATCTGCTTTACTTTTCTGGCTGAAGCATTCAGCTCTCTCTCCACTGCTTCCGATTGCTAAGGTGTCATTGAAAGGTGGTAGTGAAGATTTCCCACAGGTTTCTGAACTCTAAATAGCCAGAAGTGGCAATCAGGTTTGCACTGTGTAGGGAATTTGCGATGCTGAGAGATCCAGTGTGCTTTCTGTGAAAGGGAGCCTGATGGCCAAATACATTTACAAATCCAGATTTTCAAACCCATTCTCTAGCTCAGCAGTTGCATTTCTGTTTCTCACTTTGCACCTTTGGATATTATTGTATTCTGATATTTAGGTAGTTTCAGTACTGCCTGATGTATTGAATATCACATTGACATTTGGTGTCACTATTTTAACTTCATCTTGTATGACAAGTAATTGTTGTTACTTTCATGATCATATGTATCTTTGAAATTTGTATAACACCACTATAAAGTATATTTGCATATTCATAAATAGCTGTTTGGCTCTTGTTTATCCTCTCTACAAAATGGGGCATATACATGTTAAGTTATACACATAAGGGCAGTGTATTCATTTGACAACTAAAGTCACCTGTATTAAAATGAACAAGTCATAGTGATATCTCCTTTAGTAACTGAAAAAAATGGAATATGTAATTCCCTCTGAAAAAAAGGCAACTTTTTGAAGAGTGCCAAGGATGGGGTTTTTTTCTGAAAAATCCTGTTGAATTTTTATGGGCTGGAAGGTAACAACTTTCAGTTGAGGACTGAAATGTAACAGAAAAAAATCTGTTCTGTAAATTATATAATATAAATTGCCAAGATCCTGTCCTATATTAGCTGCTTAAGAATCAGTTGTTTACCTATTCTGTACAATTAAATATATTTGTTTTGATGGATTACATCACCAGTGATACAGCTCTCCCAGGATGCATATTATTCTCACAAGCTGGCAATCATATGGCTGTTATTTTTGAGATGTTTATTGAGTGTCTTCAATAGCTTAGCCTAACAAAATCCTCTATTTTTCTGTTGTTTTCATGAATTTTCACTTCAGTAAGCTGGGTTTTATCTACTAAATAATTGGATTACATAGTCCTCTGTTTTCACATAGAGCTTGGATATTTGCAGAGTTGTAGAATCCTTCAAGGACAAAGATAAACCATATAATAGGCAAGCATGCCCATCATCATCACCATTAAGTTCTTTTAGCAACCACACATTTTTTGTATATATTCGATGAATAATAGTTCCAAAATACCACAATCATCATGACATCAAAACACCTGTGCCATCACTTCTTTGTTTTTCTTCCACCTCTGTTGCTATGGTGTTTTGTTTATCTTAGACTTTTTTTGAACCAAGAGCACATCAGACAATCGACTTCTTCTATTTGCAGCTTCAGATGCAAAGTTGAGTTCCTGGATAATTTGGCAGTATCATGGGACATTAATTGCTCAGACAAGCAATGCTCTAAGGCACCTTTTATGTTGCAAGTGCAGAGAAGACTGATGTGCATCCTACCAGAACTAGGGATTTGCTGGGTGCGATATAACATTGTCATGAGAGATGTGTTGCTGTTAGGAAGGTTAAGGCATGGCACAGCAGAGACAGAATGCCAGTCTTGTGAGACAGTGATTGAGAATAAGACCAAAGTACCAATATCCTGGTAGGATCCCTAATATTCATAATTTTCAAGAACAACAGAAAAATAAAATGAGGCCACAACATGAAAAATTACACCAGTGCTTATCATAGAGAGAGATGTCAGAAAAGCAGCAGAAACTGTGACATTGATGAAGCAAAATAAGATAATGGAAAATGAGCCTGGGTTTCATCCTTATTGGAGTTACTGTGAGTGAAATAAAGTATGACAGAAGAGTTGTTGGCTCAGATGCTTCTAAAGTATTCTGAAGTACAGTTACAGTACACCTACAGTTCTCAGCCAACTGACTTTTCCAACACCTAAGACTGAGCAAAATTGAAGACAAAATGAACAGATAAGTTTTAATAGGAACACTGACTCAGTAAGACTACTGAGATAGGAATTTCTTTGTTGGGTTCATCTATAAAATAACTTTAATCTCTTAAATACTTTTATGTATTTTGTGGGAAATTTACCTTGGTTCATCTGGGCATGTCAGCTGAGATACCTTTAGATGCATCTTATTGATGTGCAATGCCAAAATCTTCAGTCTGAGTGACTTGATATAGCAATTTTTATTAAAGAGGCTGGGGACTCATTTGCAATTGAGTAATTCTGTCCCACTAATGATATCATTAATTCAAAGAGAGAAGACTACAGAGCAGGTCCTCTGTATCAAAACACATCTAATTAATATTTTCGGTGCACTGCTGTTCGTTACTATCAGATAGTCTTGTTTTTCCTTTCCTATGTTCAATGCTGTTATTAATTCTTACTCCTCCCTTTTAATATCATCCAGAAACCCAGCATTTGTCAGAAAATCCCAGTAGAGTGGTACTTCTGATCTATCCAGGATGAGAGGATTTTGTATTCTGGCTAACTCCTGTCTGCCACTTATTTTTATAGATTGTCAAAATACAGGAGAAATTAAGCCAAGTGTCTATCTCTGTCTTTACTCCTCTTGTGTTGCAAAAGAATTTTCAGTGAATCAAAAAATAAATTGCTCTATTCTCCCTTTATGAAGATTAGATGCTATTTGGATAGCTAATATGAAGTCCAAAATGGGCTCTTCCTCAAGTTTGTGAGTTAGAGTTGATGAATGAGATCTCCTTTTCTCATACTGATATTCTGGCACCTCTTCTCAAATTTTTGAGAAAATAGCATACTTTAACTATGTATATTACAAGCACATTTTTTCTTCCCTGTGAAAAATATGAGTGGGCCAAACCACTGAAGTCTGAAAGACATCAACAAAGAGTTTCTTTTTCACTTGACAGAGAGTCTGATCCAATTTCTGTTCACAGTCCCTTAATGTAGACTGAAATCCCTGGATTTTTGTCTTGAGACAAAACTTCCTGTAAATTTTCCTTTAAAAACCAAAAGAAAACACTCATACTCACACTTCCCTCAAAGTCTTGTATTCTTATATATTTGTATGCTATGTATATACTAGATATATATATCTTGCATTCTTGTGTTCTAAATCTGACTACTTTTTTATTGTTTTGCCTTTGATGTAAAATCTAAGATTCCTGTGAATGATCGACACATGGACTAATATGAATATATTTATATCATGCACCTTTTATTTATCATAGTGCTACCCCAGATAGTGGATTACTCTGCAACAGATAGTAATAAAGATTTTTTATTAATTATGCTGCTCTCAGCTCACATCTTCACAAGAGAAGTCTTTTTAAAAGAATTTAAACATCACTTTTCCTAGATGTATAGTCAGCTCTTAAAATACATGTAGGTTTACTAATGGTACAGTTTTCTGCACTCATTCATGTTATATAGTTTGAATTTATGATTGCACAAAGGATTAGGTAAGTCATGGTAGTTCTGATGTTAGAGAATGTTATGAGAGAAACTCTTTTAATGATAAGTGCTTTGGGAGGGCTCCAAAATGTGATTTTTTTGTTATTTCTTTATTTCTGTTGTGTTTGATAAAAGGGAGATGAGATCATCTGGCACATGAATCTATTGCAGAGAGATTATTATACAGGTAGAGAAGGACTATTTATTATTTTAAAGAGGGGGGAAAGAGGAGAAGTTAGAGGAGAAGTTAAACTAATCTGAATAAAGAAACTGATTATGGATACATGCACAGAAAAAATAGCAAGTCTTAGAACCATATGCAGGTTGTTAGCATCCTCTTAACCTTGTTGCAGGTACCTTAATCTGGTGTGTTGCTTTTGCTCAGCCTGGTTTTTGGTATCAGGGGAGGCCACAGAGGTGGCTCCTGTGAGAAGCTGCTGGAAGTTTCCACCATGTCCAGCAGAGCCAATCCCTGATGGCATTGAAGATGGGCATGGTGCTGGCCAAAACTGGGCTAATTAGAGAGGTTGCTAACACTTCTGTGATGACAGATTTAAGAAGGAAATAAAAAAAAAAAGTGACAGATTTTGCTCCTAGACAGAGAAGTGGAGGATGTGAGAACATGAGAGGGAAACAACGTGGTGGCACCAAGGTCAGTGCAGAAGGAGGGGCAGGAGGTGCTCCAGGTGCTGGAGCTGAGATTCCTCTGCAGGCTGTGGTGAGGAGTGTGGTGAGAGAGCTGTGACCCTGCAGCCCCTGGGGATCAACTGGGAATGCAGAGATCCACCCACAGCCCATGGGGATCCATGGGGATGCAGAGATCCACCCCCAGCCCATGGGATCCATGGGGATGTAGAGATCCACCCCCAGCCCCTGGGGATCCATGGGGATGTAGAGATCCACCCCCAGCCCCTGGGGATCCATGGGGATGCAGAGATCCACCCCCAGCCCATGGGGATCCATGGGGATGCAGAATCCACCCCCAGCCCCTGGGGATCCCTGGGGATGCAGAGATCCACCCCCAGCCCCTGGGGATTCCTGGGGATGCAGAGATCCACCCCCAGCCCATGGGATCCATGGGGATGCAGAATCCACCCCCAGCCCCTGGGGAAGGTGTCCCTCTGCAGTGGTGGATGCCTGGAGGATGCTGTGATCCTGGGGCAGACCTGGGGCACAGACAGGCCCTTGCTGCCAGGCAGGAGCAGCCTGTCCTTGGAGGACTGCAGCCTGTGCAGAGTGACTCATGTCTCAGCAGTTTTGGGAGGGCTGTGTGCCCATGGGGGAATCACCCTGCAGCAGTTTTGGCAGGGCTGCTGCTGGTGAGATGGAGCCATGCAGGGAAGTTCCCCCAGAATTGTCTGCTGTGGGAGGGACCCTACGGTTCCACAGGGGAAGGGCTCCTGTCCCAGAGCAGCAGCAGAAAACCTCAGGTGACAAACTGACCAAACCCGCAGGCTCTGCCTCCCTGAGCTGTCGGAGGGAAGCTGGGGGGAAAAAAAAAAAAAAAAAGATATTTTAAAGGTTAATTTTACTTCTCATTATCCTTATCGAATTTTGTTAGCAATAAATTCCCTTTAGTTTTTGAGCCTGTATTGCTCTTGGAGAGTATCTCAACTCATGAAACCTTCATTAAATCTTTTCCTCTCCTCTGCCCAGGTGTGGCAGGGGTGGGTGAATGAGCAACTTATGTGGGTGCCTGACATTTGGCCAGTATTAAACCAGGGTACCTGGTGACAATTGGTAGATTAGGAGTTATTTTTTGGGTGTAAAGAGTAAAATAACATCCAGTGTAGATTTTCCTATTACACAAGAAGTTGTTGAAATTTACATTTTAATTTTTTTTTTTTCATCCAGCTGGAAATCTTTTGTGCATTTCAAATAATTTGGGCCATTTCTGATCCTTACTGATCTACACTCTTTGCTCTGAAGTTCTTCCCTTCAGTAGCTCCATCATCTTGTTTTTCAGGTGTTGCCTGAAAGCACAAAAGCAAATATGCCCATAGCCTGTGGTGAAATCTGGCTATGCCAGAAATCAGGCACTGGGATAAATAATGGACTGGAGACAGGTTCAGTTGTATGAATGTCAGTGCAAAAGGGCATTCAGACACCAGCTGCAAGGAGTGTTTGCATTTCCATGACACTGTATAATTCCTGTGCTGTTAATATGGTGTGAGCCTGACTTATTGCAGCAATTTTCACAGGGCATTTTTGAGCTCTGTGGCATTTTTAAAGGTATGGTCTCTAGGAACTGCATAATGAAATCACTAATATGATCAGAAAATCTCTAACAAGATAAACAGTATTCTCATTCTTCTTCCTGTTGCTAGCAGTGCTGGAAATTATCTCCTCCTCACCAGTCTGCTCCTGTCTCACAGGGGGTGTATTTGGCAGCTGCAGAAGCCATGTGCCAAGTCTGAGAATGCATTTTTCATGTGTTAGTAAGTAGGTCTAGTGCTGACTGTGTGAGAGCTGAGACACTCAGTTATGTAAATTGCACGTGATTTGTGAGCAATTTAGTCACTGTGGCATGCTCAAGACCACAGTTCTTCACAAATCCCTTATAAGATCAACTTACAAGGTCATGGGAGAGCACTTAATCATGGAGAGTGATTGTTTCTGTTGCTAATATTGGAGCAGAAACACACAACTAAGTCTTTATAGCCATCAATGCTGCTTTTGCAGTTTACCAAAGCCAGAGATTTTGTCCTAGCATGAACCTGAAACCAAAAGTTATTTTGTTGTTCTGGCACAAATACCAAGAAGACCAAAACCCAAAAAAAAATGAAAAATATGGAAAGGATATGAGCAGAAAACAGTCATGCTACCTTAAAATGACATGACACTGCATTAGGAACTTTAATTAATACATCTCTTCATAGAGGGGTGGAGGGAGTCAAAGAAAATGGTGTTTCAACATAAGTCATGGTGAAATGAGTTTCAGAATATCTGGGAATCAATATCTGATTATTTAGATTGTGATTTGTGAGAGAAACACCCCTGAGATCTTCCCATCCTAAAGAGATGACCAAAGAAAAATGTTGCCTGGGTTTACTAGGACAGTCCTCCTGTCTCCATTATCCAGGACATGCTGACACCTGTGTTAGTTCTCATCCTGAGGGCACATTGCAGCTGGGAAGAACAGATTTGAGGGGTTGGATGAAGATACCACGATGAGATTTCTGTCTGGCTGGAAGGGGTGGTGGAGAGGGAAGGTGGTGACCTGGTGGAGGAGAGCAGGGAAGAGGCATAAATGCTTGGGGGATAATGCAGTAGGGACAAATGGAAGAGCACCTGAGAGAATTTCTGCTCACCTGACAGGTGTGTGCTAGGCAGAGAGATGGGAGCTTAATTAGTACAACTGGTTGCAGAATTATTTGCTGTATGTACTGTGTCTTTTTTTGAGCAAATCCCATCCTAGTTATCTCTCACTTCTTCCCTTGGATGTGAAAAAGTAGAATAAAGTAATGCAAACTTAAAAGCAGTAAAAGGCTTGGGATCACTTCCCTCCCTCCCCCAGTTAGCAATCTGATGTCCTGCAATCCTGATCTCTTGCTGCCTAAGTATTTACTTTACCAAGCAGAAACTGACTTGTTAAAGCCACTGTCAGTATTGAATAAAAAACCCAAACAGACCTGTAATGAAACTATGTTAAATTTTTAAGTTCAAGCATCCCAGAAATTTGAAAAAATAATAATGATTCACCAAGTTATTTTTAAATACCAAGGTTGTATTATGATTTTAAATGCTGCAAGAATTATACCTACATGCATGTAAATTACATTTGGCATCATATGTGCAGGTGGTTGGGGTTTTTTTACTGTTTTCTCTCTAGAAATAACTAAAAGCTCAAATTTTATAATACGAGTTTGCTTTTTGAGGGGCAGGGGAGTGGAACAGCATTATTAAATATAGAAATAAAGGCAGAAAATCATGCCTTCTGAAAATATGAAACCCCTCTCTCTTGCCCTGAAAGACATTCAAGGCTTTTCACTAAAATCTGTTTCACTTTAGTTTTGTTGAAAGTGCATGGCCCAGTCCATTCTGCTCTATTTCAATTGATGACCACATTTCAGCAGTGCAGCACCAACAGAATTGTTTCATATCAAAAATTCCTAAGGGGGAAAATTCAAAGCATGAATAAATAAAGAACAGGTTGAGACATACAATCTCTCTCCATTATCTTACCAACCTCAACAGCTGCTTGCAATTGGAATTTTAGCTTGGCTGAATGCTTTGCCCCCATTATCCTGCTGGCCTTGTTGCTCTACACAAATTGTCCTGATGCAGACTTTGGTGAGCCAAAGTTTTGTACTGATGGAGCTTCCTGCTTCCAGTCTCTGAAATGCTGTGAGGAGAAACCTGAAATAACCAAACTTTTTGTCAACTGCAGACGAGAAGTTGCCAATGGAATGAATCATAGTCTTGCAATTTAAAGAAACAAACTTCAGCAGCTTCATCCAGTACTAGCAGAAAGTAATAGGAGAAGCTTGGCTGAAAGTTAAAATTCTTGCAGTTGGAAAAAATAAGTTGATACTTTGTTAAAATTTTCTCAAAGAGAGTAAATCCTTCTGTCAATCTTTATTCTGGACTACCTGTATTTCTTAAAATATTTCCCTGCTTTTTAGGTGATGTCAAGAGGATGGTGGTGGGAAATGGCAGGAAGACTTATTCCCAATTTATAATATCCCTTCCCATTTTGCACTATTTTTTTTCTACACTGACAGAATGAATAGGAAATGGGAGACAAATTTGAAGGCAGCCCTGTCTGAACATGACATTCAGAAAAATGTACCTAGATACTACAAGAATGAACCCAAATTGACTCTTGTCATTTTTTATCAGCTTTGAAAGGGAAAGTAAATGAGAAACTTACCTTGCTGACTATATTTTAATATCATCTTGAAAAAGGATCTGAGTCAACTTTGTCCCCCTTTCACAAACCTATTTTAGCTCCTAATTCTGCATTCAAAGATAAGAATAAAATATGTGGTTTAATAAGAAGAAAAAATATCTTCAAAGTACCAGTTATACAATAAAAGCAGAATCTTAAAGCTAAAAAAGCCCCTTGTGCATAAAGGTTTATTTTTAAAACATTATGAATTGTTGTCGCTCATCATTGAGAGTACACTGAACACCTACAAAAGATCAAAGAGCTTCACTATTCTGTCGATTCTGCATTTTTAGCTGAACTACTACATCAAATAAATTATTCTTTGGCATTTATTTGAATGTGAAATACAGTAATCAGGGCTCTAAAGCTAATCTGATTAAGTGGTTTATTTCACAAAAGCTGTCCTATCTCTTTTTTACTGCAGATTATCCAAAACCTCAATGGTTCTTTTTCATAAATTTCAAATTCAAGAATATTATCTAATTATTTTATTATTGAGGGGCTTTACACTGCCCCCTTTAAAAATACTCAATACAGCAAAACCAAACAAATGGGTTTCTTATGTTTGAAAGAAGCAGGATGATGGGACTAGTAAATTGCTGTAGAATTAGTAAAAGCCTAATCTTTTTCATGAACAAATGTTGTAAAAAGCTGCAGGTAAAGTAATTTCCTTCCATATTATTTTTGGGGCTTATGCTGTGAGTATAAATGCTATGAAAATGCAAATGAATTGCTAGATTATTTAAAATATGCATAACATGCAGCTATTCTTTTAGAGGGAAATTTGCTTTCCTTTCTCATCACCCATCTGGTTTGTTGTCTTGTAAATATATTTGCTTAAGATTTATATAAACACCCTTTAGATTTTGGACATCACAATCATAAAACAAAAGTGTCTGCAGTTCTGAATCTTTTGAAATTCATCTTGGAAAATAGGAATTTGCCTGTGCTCTTCCAACATTCATAAAATAACACCAGCATGGCAACACAGTACAAAGAATTCTTGATTCTTTTGGCTCCAAATGGAGATACATTTACTTTTATATTCCTTCCTTCTTCCCTTACCATGAGAAGTAGGAAGTCCAACCCACTTACTTAGTTAAAAATACTAATACAGTGCAGTAGTACTACATTATATGTCATGAAATATGGTTTGCTTTTCCTCAATATCATTTACCATCATTTACTACTTGTATTTGTCAACTCTGTGTAAATTAGGGCTTTTGGTTATGTAATCAATCCTTTTTAAAGTCTATTAATTTGTTCTGAATGTATTTTTTTAGATTTTTTTTTTCGGTTTAATAGCTAGAAAGATATTTTTACATCAGTATTATTTCTTTTATGTTTAGCTTTCACATCCCAGAGGCTAATGTGAAAAATACTCAACAAAATCCTATGGCATGTTTTCTGCAAAATCAGCAGATGATCATAATGATCCCTTTGGCCAGAAGAACATTTGAATGCATTGCCTGGCCATCCTGAATGAGGAACTGTTCTTCTCTATCCAAATCTGAGCACATGTGCTCCCAGTGAAGTTGATGTTCTATTTTGTAGCAGACAATTTGATTACATTATAGACATTAACAGTATTTCCTGCTCTGAATCAGGTTCCAGCTGCTTTTCCAGATGAAGGCAGGAACTGGTTTCCCTTTTTTGGTCTACCAGTGCTATACTTTGAAGGGGGAAGGATTGTTTCTCCCCTCTGGGTTTGTTTATGTTGTGTCCTTAGGTGCTACTGAGCTATCCAGCCCAAATAGCTCTGGAGTTTGCTTCCTTTTTATTCCATGGTTCTGGAGGTTGTTCCACCTTGAATGGCTAAAAGAGCTCCTTGCAGTGTGGCTCTGACAAAGTGTTACAGACACACCCATAGGTTTCACACATGTGACTTTTAATGACAACTTATCCCTCTGCCTGCTCAGTGTTTTGTGGGAGGAGACTGGAGCTGACTGTTTAGTATCACTCTCTCATGTGCATTTAGTTTATCCTGTGCTCACTGTTGGCATAACAGGGGTTAAAGTTTGAGGCAGGACCGCCAGAAACTTGACATGTGAAAAACTAAAATATTGGCACCCCATCCAGAATCTGGAAAATTAGGGAAATTAAATTACACCTAGTACAAATGAAAACAGCAAGATGAATTGGTGGTGAAAACTCATTCCACCATCTGATGATGTTCACAGGCTGGAGCTCTGCCCTGTGACACTCTGCTGAGGGCACAGTTCAGTGGCTGGCACAGGTTTCAAGCCCAGATCTGTCTGTCCTTGCAGGCAGCACTCAACATTCCTCTTGGCTCTGACACCTCCAAGTGACAGCACCCTCTTCATCTTCCACCCTGTCAACTGGAGAAAAAAATGCCTGAGCTGAAAGCAAGTGCATTAATTACCCACTGCGAAACAGTGAGGAAAGCAAGAAAGGTTTAAAGGCAAGAAGAAGAGCCATTTATATCATCTTACTAAGTCTGGCCCTCACAGGGAGGCATTGGTACAAACCCTCATGTCTCTGCTGTCAAGCTTGTCAGGACTGTTTTATCATCTGGAGACACTGCCCTCTGCCTTCCTCGGGGTCAATTGGTTCAGTGCCTTTCACATTTTTTGATCAAAGTTTCAACGTGGAATTTTATCATACTTCAGTAATGTCACAATGTGGAAAATGTACTTCTAAAGTAATAATGTTCTCTCCTGTCCATGTGAGCCTTAGCAGGTTCATCTGTCTGTGTGTGCCTGGGGAGGCTCATGCAATTTTTGGCTGATAAGTGGCATTTAGGCATTTAGGCAGCAGAATCTTGGCCAGTCAGTGCACACAAGAATAGCCAGATTCACTGTGCTCGTGTATTTTGCAGTTGGAATTTCTTTTCTGGCCTTTTTTTTTTAACAGTTTGTATTATTCTGTCCTTTTACATCTGTAATAAGAATTTCTGACATCTGTCCTTTAAGGATGTTCACTTTTGTCCTTGACCATGGACACTTCACATTATGTAGGAATGGCCTCCTAAATAATTCAGAATAGAGAAATTTGCAAGCAGAATGGTAACTCAGCTACCTGGGTACCTTTTCTTTTGCAGCTGACTGACAGATGCTGCACCAGAAAATAATTTGTTACAAACCTCATCTGGAAACAAGTTTATGCCCTCAAGTTGATAATTTTTGAAACACGTGTCCTTTGAAATGTTGCATTTGCTTTTTCCACTTAGAGTAGTTTGTCTCTGTAAATCATCTCTGCACATTTGAGTTCCAGGGGTTTTTTAACATCTCATGCTTTTCATAGATTGCAGCCTTGACAATTTTGAATACTTTATTTAGTTCTCAGACTGGTGGGGTCTTAGAAGTGATATTTTCCTGTAAGAGAGGGCAAGCTTTTACACTGTTTTTCTTTTTTGCCCATACTGACGTGTTTCTGGTTGAGAAGTATGGAAAGCCTAAGACATTTCATGGTAGAAAATCCTTTAGGCATTCATGCTATTTATTTATAAAATTACCCTTTTACTTTCAAAGAATTTGTGCTTTTTTTCCCCCCCCAAAAAACCCACATGATTAAACACAGTCTTAAAATCACTTTTTTAGTGGCTGAAATTATCATTTGCTCTTCCTATTTCATTGTAACTCCACATTTGCAAGAGGAATATTCCTTGGAGCAACCAAAAAAGCTTATTCTCTCCAGCTGAGTTTAATACAGGTGTACCTTAGGATTTACCATCTCTTCATCTCTTGCTACAGCTAAGGAGGGGTCAGAGCACCATAGTTTTACAATGCAAGGGATAATTCTGTGCTCAACAGTCCAGAGATTTGGTTGTCAAAATATTTCATAAATTGTTTCTATTAAATAAACAGAATGTGTGAAAACAATAGGGATTCCATACTGCTGGAGACCCAGCATGCAGATTTCACCATAGGAAAGTTTAGGGAGGTTACAGGGATTTGATAAGGTAGTCATCAATTTGCATTTTAGCAAATTCTTATTCTTGGTATAAAATAGAAAAGAGATGTTTAAAATAGATGTGCTTAAAATATTTGACTGTCTAACAGAAGTCAATTTAGTTCCAGTTTGACAAGTTGCTATATTAGTATGGCCAGTTTCTTCTGGACACCTACATTTTTTTAAAACCTGTTGAGAAGTTTTGATGTTAGTCCTAGGAGTCTCTTTTCTCTCTAGATTAAATATTGAGAAATAAAACAAAATATGTAAATATAGTATACCCAACAGCAAAAAAGCAATTTCCAACACAGATGGGTTTCAGGAGGTCTGCTGCCAAAGATTTTAAAATTCTTGTGCCAGGGGGTAATTTGCTTGCAACAGAAGAAAGTGTATCCAATTACCCTTATGAAATTATGAGTTTTGCTCCCAAATCAGATATTTAATGGGGCATTTGAAATGAAGGTGCAAGCAATGGCCATCTTGTTTCTCATACTCTTGAGAGTATGATAGATTTAGTGTGTCTTGTTTCTCTGTGTCTCCTAAATGTGAGAGGAATAACTATTAAGGACCATAAAATGACCAACATTATGGTAAAAATTAGTAATTGTTTGAAGGGTTTTTTTCCTGCTCTGCAGTCATTAAATTTTAACCTTTAACATGGTATAAGGAGTGTTTCACTCCATCCCAGAACCTTCTGGGCTGGCTGAGGTCAGTGCTGTTGTTTAACATCAGCCCCCCTGCAGTCAGGGACAGTGGCAAAGCAGCAGAAGTGGGTGAACTCATCTGGAGAGTAACACCAGATATGCTTTGAGTCTTCACTTCCCTCACTTTCCTCCCCTCCATGAGGAAATGAGCCATGCTTGGCTTCTCCATTGCTCTTCTTTATCAAATTCAGGATATTTTCATGCAAGTAGAGGTTCTTGATAAGTTTATTCCAAGAAACTGCCCTTCACACAGTGAATGTTTGTGTCTCCCTTAACACAACCTCTCTACTGTGATTTTTAGTACTTTGGGATTGGCATTGAAAATCCATGTGTACAAGTACTGTACCAGTCCTTTTATTGAAAAGTCATAAATATGGAATGTGATCATGCAGTATAAGAATGAATATAAGAATGTTTTCATATTGATTTTTTTTTTTTTTTTTTTTTTTTTGGTAGAAATCATAAATTGCCCAGACTACAGCTTTGTGGGGGGCTGAGAAAAGCACAGAGCTCTGGTAGCTTTGGAGGGGATGTTTGTCAAACAGCCTCCAATGCTGCCAGTCCCAGAGCCACAGCTGACACAGCCCTACCTGCCTGCTCTGCTTTTGGCATGAGCATCACTGCTAAGGGATCCTTGTGCCCTAATAGCATAAACCTCTGATATTGGATCCTGCAGGGGCCCACTCAAACCAATTAGGCTTTTCCTCTTTAATTTTACCTGTCTATCAGGCATTGTCATTCAGCCTCATAGGAATTCTGTGCCTGTTAATTAGAAAAACCTTGTTGAATCAAGAGGACTCAACAACAGTAAGGAGAATGACAAAGAAAAAAGGAACAGAATTGGGAGCAGAAAAAAACCAAAACAGTTCAGGAGAAGGACAGAATCCAAGCACATGAGAGGCCCCAGAGTGGAAGGACAAGTGGAGGGCAGTGGTCAGTGCAATTCTGATAGAAGCCAAATGAGAGATTAGAAGGGATTTGTTTTACAAGAGGTTTTTTTATCTTTTTGAGCAAAAATGAAGGAAGAGATGGTGTTATACAGGTGGCCTGAATGAGCTCAAAAGATTTCAAATATATTAAAGTGTGTGAATATTTTTTATTACTCTGTCAAGCAGTTTTCAACAATAAGGTTACTTTGCCTAATTTTGCCGTGTTTATCTTTTTGAATATTCTGCCCATTCTAAAATAAAAGAAGAAAAATGGAAGTGAAAGCAGACCTAAAAATATAATATGCTTAAAAGATTACCACTGCATAAGGTTTCATGCAGGTAGACTACATGTATAAGAAATTGTTTTTGTATATTTTTAACCAATAGCTATTTATTCTGGAATTTTATATGCTCCTTCCTCTCTCATTCCTCCTGGTCTGATACAGTTTCATTTAAAAGTAATTTTCTATATATTAATGGTGATTAGTTGGAAATAAAATATAGTGGAGAGTTAAAATGGCTGGTGAGTGTCAGAGCTCTGACAGTTGTCTCAGACAAGCATTAAAAAGTTGAGAAGGAATTCTGTCTTTTGTTAAACTCTCACAGGTGATTCAGAGTTTGCACTGGAGTCATTCAAGTCTCCAAAAATACCCAAGAAACCAATGAAAACTTCTTCAAAACTTAAAGGATAATTTCTTGTGTGTTTCTTTATAGTTCAATTTGTCATTCCATTGAATCTACCAGCAATATGACTTAATACGACTTCAGATTCTGACAGACACATTAACCCTTTAATAAGAAGTTTCTCAAACCCCTTTTCCAAGCCTTTCTTTGATAGGACTAGAACACATAGTAAATCTTATTTCACTTTGAGTTTTTTTACTTATCCTCAAAACATGATTAATTTATTTTTGTCTGAACCTAATAGGGCAGATTCTATTGGAAGGTGACTGGGTTGGTTATATAAAAGACCAAATATATTTTCTTATGTAAAAGAAAAAAAATATAAAGTTGCACCTGCCTAGGCTCACTAGGCTTCTCTCCAGGTGATATAAGCAAAATTTCCTTTCATGAACAGAAACAAAGTACTCTGAAGTAAACATTAGACTGCCTGTAACATTTTTCAAAAGCACAATTTTAAGACTATAAAATAGATTTGGCTTAAATATTTTAAGAGTTAAAGAAAACCTATCAACTTGAATTAAAAATTTTCTCCTATTCCATTAACCATCTTCCTAATCTTGATTTGGATTTTTACCAATGTAAAATATAAGCAGTTTATGAAATAGTTTGTAAATTTTTTGAGGAAAATTTGAGTTGTGTGGAAAAAAATTTCTGACTTCCTGGGGATAATCCTTTTGTGAGTCCCTCACCTTCTTACAGACAGGCAGAACTCCTGGAGCAGTATTTCTGATAGGATTCTGGGCAGCAGTGACAGTCTGCGAATCAGCCCTCATCAGAGCAAATTATTCAGTGTATGGTTGTAAAGTTTTGTGCTCCAAGAGGAAGTAGGTAGTCTCACAGAGCTCCTTTGGCTACTAAAATTGTTATTGCCTTGTGAAAGATTAAAGATTTATCCCTCTCACTTGGTCTGCAAAATAACACTGTATATCCCTACAAGTAACACAGGCAAGAAGGCTTGTCCTTCTTCAGATAGTGACAGCTGTCTCACCTATATCCTTACATTTCTTTCTTCTTCTGGCCTCAACTTAGACCATAATTTGGCTCCTAGAGATATTATTCTAAAACATGCATTTGAAAGCAGGTATTTAGAGTATGAGGTGCTAAAATGTAGAGTAAAGCAGATGGCATCCCGGGATTTCCTAAGGTTTCATCTGCTGATTTGGAAAGCTCTTCATTCAGGGGTTCTCTGCATACAGAAATCTGGTTCAGTACTGCAGCCAGATCATGCACCAAATTTCCATGGATGCTGCTAGAAAGATGCCATTCAACAGCCACAGAACTCATTTGCAGCACTGGGAGTCAGGCTGTGTCTGAAACACCTCTCAAGCACAAAATGTTCAGTATTAAAGTAGAGGGAGAGGACAAACTACCAAGCCTACAGACAGGAATGCTGCAACCCACTCACATGGGTAATGTGAGAAATAATTATTTAACGCTCATGAAGCAGACAGAAAATTAAAAGTGCTATAGAGTGGTTGCTATTAAAAATCTTTACAATTTGACTTTGCAATTAGATTACGTTATCACTGTATTCCCCTTTCGCTCAGTATAGGAACATTTAGGGAATACTTCAAATCCATGAAGGCAGCAATGGCATTAATTACTTGCAAATGTAATTAAGAAAAACAATACTGGTGATCTCTGATGATCATGAAGTATCAATTTACTAGAGCAAATACAGTTTAGGACTGAAAATATTGCATTTTAGAATATGATTTTGTATGTCAATTATAAATGATGTTACAAGTTCTTACTCTTCAGACATGCCTGATTGCCTTACTGTAGATGGGAATGATCAGATTATGAAATGTTGGCCTCATTTAAAGCAGCACTCAAATACCCTCTGACTTTAATAGACAAGGTTTCATCCTTAGTCACTTGCCAAAAGCTGTAGAGGGAGTAACAGAAGAGAACTCATGAGAATTCTGGTTAGAACTGTGCAGAATATTTTTAGTGTAAATCAGAGATCTCTAAAATGTTCCAGTTATTAAGCAAAGACCTGAAAGTAGATGGATTCTGAAACCCATATTAATAAAAAAGTGCATGAGATCTTTAAAAATATTCACATTTTGGTGAAAAAACTTTTGATCTCACATTTTACTTTTTTTTTTTTTTTTTTTTTTTTTTTTTCAGCTGTTTTATTTCTTAGCCAAAATTGAAAGCCAGGAATGAAAAAAACCTTAGTGATTTTTCATACCATTCTTTCAATCTTTAGTTCATTTATGCAACCCCTTGACCATGACTTTTTCTTATTTCAAATGGTCTCAGAGCCATGCATTTCAGTTCACAGTTGTTATAAGAGAATATTTGCCTTATTCTTTACTTTTTTTTTGGTCTACTGCCGCCCAGTACAAATCCAAGATAACTATGTGCCACTTGTGCTTTGTGATATGATTCAGAGATTGCACAGTGGAAGACTAATTTGTAGGATTCCTACTTATAGTTCTATATAGTCCAAATAGGAGCTGCAAATTTTCATCCTTTGAAGTAATTGAGCTATACAATTGATGATGCCAAGACAGATAAGTACACTGTGAACACAGAGTTGTTAGCATCTCTTTGTGAATGTTCAGCTGGTGCCCTAAATGGTAAAATGCAAACAGAGTGTAAATGCAACAGCCCAGAGTAGGTGTTGGGAGGGGGAATGAGGATGAATTACTGCAGTATTTTTAGATGGCAGTATTCATAGTTATTTTTTGCAGTGCTAAGAGACTTTGAAACGTTTGGAGTAACACTATTGACATTGCACTGGGATTGCCAAGGACCAGGCACAGCTGCTTGGATGCTGTTAACACTCTAACAATGCCATTTCTCTCTCAGCATCTTCCTGCTTTGCGAAATTTCTGTGCATATTTCGTTGGGATGATGTTTCTTTGCATTGATCCAACTTCTAGCAGCTTCTAACAACTTATTTATCACAGGATGTCAGGCAGGATTAGGACTTGTTAAGACCCCAGCAGAGCCTTCAGAGCTTGTTTGTGGCTGGTAATTGCCAGGATGTGTTTTACAGCATCAGCTGGATTGGAGGAGAGGGAAGGGAAAATGCTGTTGTGGTGTGTTGTTGGGAGCAGGTAAGATGTTTGCCTTTTGTTAACATTTTTGATATTTGCAGCAGTGGTGTGGACAGGTATGGGAGTCATTCATCCAAACACCATCCATGTGCATGTAATTAAGCTCACAGGAATTTATGCTTTTATATGAATTAATTTAAACATGGTAGTAACTACTGTCTAATAATACACAGGTTTCCAGGGTATTTAGAGTATTAAATTGCAGAAGACAATTCCTTGGAGAGACACAGGCTGCATATCCATTTGCTGCTTAGGGAGGGAAAAGCTCTGCTCAATGTATTGTGTGGCTGTGCTCACGTTCCCTGTTCCCTTGCTCAAGAATTGCTGTGAAATACTTTCTAGGACGAGCAGCAAGTTCATTTAAGTCTGTCTCCATTTGAAACCTAGTCAGAGGGCTATGCAATTTAATGATATTTAACACAGATTGCTAGTGGCTGCTGCCAAAGGTGATTTTTTACTTTTTCACTAAATACTGCATGTAAAAAGCAGTAATGCTCTAGTGGCAGCAGTGTAACTTTAGGCTAAGCAAAAACATGAATGTGGGAGAACAGCAACATTTTTGCATTCTGAAATATTCTGTATTTTGCTTAAACTGGCCCTTAAGGATATGTCCAACAGGACTAATTGAATAGGTGTTTTTCAAGAAATAATTTATGATTTTGACCTCTGAATTTTGGTTCCCTTGCCATGTTTGCATGGGAACCTTTCATCCACACACCTTCAACTCCATGTGCCAATTCTTTTCTGCAACCTTTTCAAAACAGTTTAAGAATTAGCAAGGATGGGATCTATCAATAGCATAGGGGCAAGAGCAGTACAGATCTCTGAAATCAGTTGGTGGTTGCCTTAGAGTAGTGCAAGTATTATTTTTGATTTCTCTGCAGCTTCTGTGATACTCTGCCACCAGACAGTCTAGCACATCTGGGACACTGAATTTTTCTGGTGCTTCTTGTCAAGTTTCTTATTTAACAGTAAGAGTTTGAACATATACCTATAATTAATGCATGAGAAGTCTGATATTAATAGATAAACTTTCTGTGCACCTTTTGTGTATTTACCCACATACTTAGGTAGTCATAAAGAGACAAAAACTAGAGAGAAAATTATTCTTAATGTTGGACGGTTTTATTATCTTAATAGTTATCTTCCAGTATTTTAGCCAAATTCGAAATGGTTACATTAGGGATGTAAATTCCATCTGGTTTCTCTTTGCAGTTAACTCTTCATTTATTGTTTGAGTGCAGCAGGATTTATGGAGGCCCTGGGAACAGGGTACCACCAAAAGCTAATAGTGTATATATAATAGAAGTTTACGCTTTCAAAATTTTTCTCTCTTCACAAGTATTGACATCCACCTGATAAACACCTCTTACTGTGCAGTTGAAAGAGTCTTAAATTCAACCCATCACCAATTAATCTCCTCCTGAGCAACTCCAAGCAATTGTATTCACCTTTTAATAGATGCTGCATGTTGAAATATTGCTATGTACAACTAAGATATATGTGCCACAAAATTTTCAAAACCTCATAGAAAAGAAAAAGTGTGTGTACATTGTACTCCTGTCAGGCAATGGGATCATGTGAGCTAAGAAACATTTGTGTTAGCAAAACTAGGGATAGAGAGAGATGAGGATTTCTCACACTTGGTAAACAGAATTTTTTACTGGATTTTTTTCCTTTTTTAATTATGGAAGCTCATTAGAAGTTTGCATTTATCTCATGATATAGCCTTTTACCAGTGATAATTCCTGATGACTGGATGGTGTCTCAGATACTGCTGTTCAGTTGAGAATAATAAATATATTTATTCTAGCAATAAAAGTCAGCATTGCAACAGTTTTTGATCCTGGTAAAATATATATATTGATTTCTAAGAAAACATGATGTTAAAGAACAGAAACCCTCAAAAAGATGGAAAAACTATTCAAGATGAAACACAGATGCTTTTAGTTTCAAATTCTTCATCTTTTTTTCTTCTATGGTGGTGTGCATACAGAAACACAGGACAGTAAAGGACATAGGATTGTATTAATAATTTATAAACACATAATAAAACATTTTTAATATGAGTTATCTGTACCGTATGTGACATAATGTTTAAGAGGAGAATAGAGGAATCTGTGGGCCACAGAAAAAACAATTGCAAAGTGCTGTCCCCCATTCAGTTGCACCTAGTGGGGGGTTGGGAAAGAGCCCAGGTGATGTGTTGTGTATGTTTTATATAAATACCTGAACTGCTGCAGGCATCACCCCTGGGGTTTTATACTGTGTAGCTAACACCAGCATTTGCACACCATAAATGTCTATGCTCTGAATGCATTATAAATAATAAGTATTCCATGATCTGATTTTTATCACATATTAACACATGAAAAAATGGGGCTGCCTCTTTCAAGTAATCACAGTACTGTAATGCTTTAAGTAAGCACTCTAGATTACATACCTACAAATGCAAAGTATTTATCTGACAGTAAAAGTACAGGAATTGTGGAATAACAATAATCGTTATTAGAAAATATTGTATTCAAGAGCTTTTGGCTCAAGGGTTGTATTGTTATTGTGTAAACCAATTTTTTCATCTGCAAGGTCTGAGATTCTTAACTCTTAAATGTTTGACAGCACAAATCCTACAAGTAATAAAAAGCGGTAAAAATTTGAATTTAATTATAACTCCCCAAAATTTGGCTACATGCTGCTTATTTCCTTATTAATCCCTTAATAGAAAAAGAGAAATTGAAAATGAAACTTGTTTTGTCATCTGTTCAAACTTCCAGAACTTTTGGATAAGGTTTAAAGTGTGCTGCTTCAAAATTGCCTTAAAGGAAAAGAAACAGTTTTCAGATATCATGAAAGAAAGGTAATCTGGAGAATATCTCTGGAGTATTCTGGAAATACACAGAAACACTGAAATGAAAAAAAGAAAAAAAAACCCAAACAACAAAAATAGCAAAACCAGCTACACACAAACAAAAAACACTAAGCTTTTTCAGAAGATTTGACTTGGAATTAAGACAATATTTGAGGATACCTCAGCACAACATAGTAAGACCTGTAACAATATTAGGTTTTAAACTTCAGGTGTGTTCCATTTTTTCCAGTTTTTGGTGTGTGTGTGTGATTGATATAGATATTTTGATTCAAACAGAACCTTTCCTCCTAAATGACCAACCTTTTTTTCTCTTGTGTTTGCTTCCATTGTGAGATGTAGGGATGGGATGAGATGCTCCTGTCAGAAAGAAATATCTACAGACCTGAGAAAAATCTTGCAGCCAATAGTTAATTTGCTCCTGTTAGTGTTAGCTGCCCTGAAATATTTGATCAAGGACTTATATGATAAAATTGGCATCCTCCACTCCTCTTTTGCAGACTGATTCTCTTCATCCAATGTTTATTGTTCATAATTAGCTGCTTGTTGATGTTAATTAGATACACATTTTCTTGCTCTGTCATCTATGTGTGCATGCAAATTCGTTTCAGTTTCCCAAAAGTGGAAATAGATGAGTAAGCATTTGCTATCATTGTGAATTTATGGGGTAAACCACAGCTATAAATTGAAATAAATTGAAACATATACTTCAGTGTTTTAAAGCTTTACACATATCTGTTGTTTGTTCTGGATACATATGTCCTTAAAGCTGGGCTTCCTTAATTAATTGGGTTATGGAAGCAGAGTAAGAAATGGATCACAGGTAGAGACAATTACAGGAAGTCAGTAAAGGAATGTGAGAGGAAGGAAACAGGTTAGGTGAGTGTGAGATCAGTGCACAGTGTGCATCCCCCTGTACAGAGTGCAGGGCTGGAACCCTCCCACTGCACACACCCCGAGCCTGCAGCAGGGTGAGGTGTGTGCCTGGCTTTGATGAGAACATTAGGCTGGAGTGATAGATCGAGCTGATATTGCTGAGGTAGGGAAGGCTTTATATCATAACAGAATGGGCAGACAAGGAGATAAAACAATACTATGCTTTGTGTCAACAGGAAATGTGAAATGTGTGAAGAAATGTGGGGAATTATAAAAAAGAATGAATGAGTTTCCTCTCCAGCACAGTAGTCTTGTATAAAATCTGTTGTTTACTGCTTGTTTCAAGACCTAGAATATATTTTCTTATGCTTTTCATCTATGCTTTATTTGGGCATATGGAGACTGATTGAAACCTCAGTTCTTCAAACACTTAGTGCTTTGTATCATGACAATGATGCCTGCACTGGGAATACCAGCAATATTATAAGCAATAGATTTGATGAATAAGAGATTCCCAGACTTCCCTGCACTTTCATTTAAAAAGTTCATGCATCTTTAATGGTGATGATCACATTGCAATTAAATACTTTACCAGTACCCGAATGACTGTGCCGAGAAGCAGCGCTCTCTCTGCAGCCTGCACAGAATTTTATTTTATGTTTGATAAGATGCATCAGGTTACAGCTGTCCATGGCTACTCATCTCAGGAGATTAATGTGGCAGCAGTCTCCAGAGATCTGCCAGTTCATTCCTTTAGCCCAAGATCAAGTAACCCAAAATCGTCCCTGAATAATATTTGCTTAACTTTAAGCTCTATTTAAAAGAAAGAAACAAACAACCCACAAAATGAAAAAAAAATTTCTATTAACTCAATTATATAAATATATATGTAAGTGTTTATTTAGGGGACAAGAAGAGAGAGGTTACATTGGGGTTTTTTTAATAGCAAACTAACCTGAAATTTATCCTTTCCTCTTTCCTCTCTCTTATTTTGCCAGCTATTTTGGAAGTCAAGTTCCCATGCTTTTGTATGTATATCCACCCTCCTGTGATGTAATTATATCAGCCTCATCAATATTGTGTGGAGGATATCAGAATAGTAAAATATTCAGTACTTTGCTAAGTCAGATTTTGTCACTTTTTAGATTTTTTTGATATTTCAGTGTTTTTTCCTAAAGTTTCAATTTGGACTTGTATATTCTTTTTAGTTAGTCTCCATGAAGCCATTTAGATATTGATAATAAATATCCACTTTAGTGTATTTTTTTGTAATATGATGAATGAAACAAGAAGAAAATATACTGATTTGCTCAACTAAAAGATGATCTGACACATAATGCAAACATATTCCTAGAAGTAGGTAGGAGGAAAAGTAGCTGTTATATCCAGAGTATTATTTTCGAATATTTATTATGAAACTCTGAAAATTAAATCCACTTTTAAACTGTCTGCTAAGCTTGGTTTTCTCAGGTTTCATTTGTGCAGCAAATTTTGTATTTATTCACAGTGGGTATGATCCAGCCCTGGAGCTAAACAAGATTTTTCCTGCATCTGAAACTTTTGATTGTGTAGGTTTTGCCAGGAGAGAGAGCACATGAGCAGGGAAATTCTCCCTCCTGTATCTTCCACAGCCCCCAGGCAGAGTAGAGGAAATAACTGAATTCTCCTATTCTTCAGTTGCCATTAAATATCTGAAATCCATTGTGGAAGGTCTGGATCCTTTTTCAGAGCTGGTCCATGAGGAAGTTTACAGCCCTTGAACCCACACAACACTTGTAAGGAAGTACATGGCATTAAAAAAGACTGTGTGTAATAGAAGAATTTAAAAGGATTTTTTCTGGAAGGGAAGAAAAGAAAATACTTCCTGGGTTAAAGCAGAAAGGGCTGATCTGTCCCAGACTCTGTGACAAGTATCAGGGATGTTTAGGGAAGAGCAGACAGGAGAATGTTGGGATGGCCATTCAAAACCTTACAGTGCTCCAGCAGTCAATGCCTTGTGACTTCTGTAGAGAGAAAAATGTTTCAATCCCATCTGATTTATTTCTGGATAGGACTGAGTGAATGAGGTAGGGTGTTGCAGGAAGAAAAAAGATGTCCTCGTGCTTAGTGACCTGGAGAATTGGTTTTCTGCATGCTCCTGACACACAGTAATTCTATGCTGGTTGCTAAACCCACATTTGATAAGGGTTTGCCTGAGCTGTGGATATCCTGGGCATGTGACAATATACCCCAAAGCTGAGACTTCACAGCTGCAAATGGAGTAAATTCTTCTGCCTTGAATATCTAAAGTACAATATAGCACTAAATCAGATTTTGGATTTCTGGCATTTCATCTGCCATCTCTGGAATAGGAATATCAATATGCGCTTATCTCAGATAGTTGTTATGAATGTGTAGTGAAGGAACTAAATACTGCACTAATGAATGTCATAGAAAGGCTCTGAAGAAATTAATCATTTTGTCCAGTCAGGGGTTTAAATAGTGTACAATAAACAAGGCATACTAGCATACAGTAAACAGTGGGGATAAAACTGATAATATTGAATTTGTGTCAGCAAGTGATTTATTTGCATCTCATGCACTGATTAATGGTAGTTTTTTTCAGAAATAATGTGGGGTTTTATCACATGAACACATTGGGTATGTGAAAGTATCTGAATCCTAATTTTGGGTCCCCATTTCTGACATTTCAGTGATTTGTGTGGGTTGTGTCCTTATGGGACCCATAATAATTTCATATGCTGTTAAATATCTCTGGTCCTTATTTCAGCTCGTTCTTTCATCTTCTATAGAAACAATTTTTTTAAGACTAGAGAGCAATTTTATTGGATGATGATGTGGACATGGAAATCCTATAAGGCCTCACTAGGCAGTATAGCAACTTCAGCATCATCAATGGCATCAGATTTTCTTCTCAGTTATGCAAAAAGAAAAAATCCCAAACCAAAACCCTAAGATTAGAAACACATGAACTTGGAGCAGAAAGATACAAGTTATTCACTGTAATGACTCTATTGCAGTCAAGCAGTAACAACAGAGGAGAGTGTGATCTGTACATAGAAAAGTGACTTTCTCTTGGGAGTCAAAGAAAGACAACAATTTACTGATACTATCAGTAAAGCAGCATTTTATCGAATGAGTCTGCTGGCTTTTTCACACAAGTGTGAATTTCCCAAAGGTCTGGTGGTTTGGAAGGTGCTATTTAGATTTATTCTTATCATTATGTTAGACTCAGTCTGCATCATGCAGCTGGGCCCCAGGTGAACGGGAGCTCTCCGGGGGGAAGGCAGGAACTTGATGAGTTTCAAAGGCTTATTTGCCAAAATACTCTGGTGAATAGGCATCTAGAGCTTAAGCATTTCTTTCTGGAAAGTCAAAAAAATAGCCCTCAACCGAAGAGCCAAGAAAACAAGAAAAGAAAAGTCCCTGGGAGGAACTAGCTATTGGCTTTAACTTCACTGGCACAGCAGCACAGCCCCCTGTGGGGATTTGTGTGCATTTATAACTTTTGAGGCCAAATTTATTGACAGGATGGTGGTTTATAACAATAATATGGATTTGTTCAGAAAACAGTATAGAAATTATATATTTACCAACCAGAGTTTCAACAGTTGTAGGCATTTAATTTTGTTCATGTCTGCAGCAAGCACATAAGTTTGTTTCCAAGTTGTGTTGGGTAACATTTCTTATTAAAGCAATCACCAGGAACCTGTAGTGAGTGTTTTAAAGCATATTCATCTCCTTGGATTCATACTAATGTTAATAAACTCAAAGAAAATATTACCACCCTTTCCAAAATGACCAGTACTGATTAGGAAAAATGAAATAACATAATCACTCTATTTGAGAGGCTTTACTTTCAATAATGGAGTTTTATTTATTTGATGCAATGTGATATGACATTAAAAAAAAAGTTTATTGTGGCCTAGTTGAGAACCTGATGAAGTGAACAACAATTACCATGTTGTCCTCTTTAGGCCTTGGTCCTTGAGTACTCTTCAAAATTATATAAAACACAAAATAAACTCCATTATTTCCTCTTGAGTTCTTCTGAACCCTTCCAAGTGAAAGGGCATAATCTCCAAAGTTCCTTTTCCAGATCTTAATGTGATAAGCTTCACACACTATGGCCTAAGAAAAGCCAATGTATATTTGTCTCCTTAGCAAGTTAGTGAGGATCTCTGTTTTTACCTACTTTGAGAATAATGTAATTTTCATATAAAACTCTGGATTGAATCAGAGCAGCTTGGAGGCAACACCATCTGATGCTGGCCATTAGTATTGCAATCAGTGGTTGTTATCTGCTCTGCTGAGCAGTCAGAGGAGGGATGGGAAGGTGGTGGTGGTGTAATCGTGACAGCAGCACTCCCCACATCATCACCCTGAGGGGCAGGAATCTGCCCCTGGCTCATGGTGGGCACCATGACATTGGTGAGACAGTGCTGTGTCCCTGTGTTCAAAACCATGCAGTGAATATTCTAGACAACATGCAAAAACATATGGATACATTTCAATGGGATCTCAAACTTTTGTTACTTTGCTTGTCATCTGACTCATAGTTTAATCACTGTCATCTGGTCTGAGATTTTTAAAGGCAAAATGTTGTTATGAGTACGGAGTGTAAAATGTTTTGAAATTTTGAATCTCCATGGATTCATAATTTTAAACAAATTTTGAATAGTAATATTGACAAGCACACACACACATATATATGTGTGTGATTATACTCCCTCCTTCCTTTATACACTGACACTGCTACCTAGTGAGTATATTCCACAGTTAAAATGAAATGGTTCAGATGTCTAATTGTAATTGTGAGTCATTCCTCCTCTCTGTAATGTGGAGTACAGAGAATAAATACAGTTTTCAGGTTTGGTAGTAAACACATCATGTGGCTCTAGTTAGAAGACCATGCTCTATGGTTTTATGGCCAATATAAACTCTATTGATTAAGCACAGTAATGTTGTTGGAGTACCTGGAAAGGCATTCAGTCAGTCCCCACAGAAGTGTCTACATCTGGCATTGCATTAGTCTCAAAGAAATTCTGCAGCACTCTGCAATATGTGAAACCCTTGGAGTTATTTCAGAACTGGGATAAGCCCTTTCTGCTGTCAAGGAATCTCTCTACAGCAATTCCAGTGGTTGCTGCAGAGAAAATTGTTGTGTGTTATTGAATGCTACAAGGCCAGTAAATAATTTAAAGTAATTAAACTATAAAGTGGCTTCTTTACAAAATATTAGTGGAGAAAATAGTATTTTTTTTATACAACAAAATTTCAGTAGCAAAGTCTTACTCCCCCAATTAGTATCTTTTTCTTAAGAAGAAAAGAGAAGATGGAATTATTAGTTTGTCATAAATTAGGAAGGTGTGCTAACTATTAAAAATGAAGATTTTCTATCATCCATCTCCCATAGAGAAATTATCTGATAGAGATGAACAACTTAAAAATTTAAAAACAAAATTCCTTTCATATAAAACCTTTTAGAACACAGCACTTTTAAAAAAGCATTAGAAGACTGCAAATCTCACACATTGCAGCACACTTGCAGGCCATTTGCACCCCCCTGGGCAGGAAAGAATTCCTGGGGACAAAGATTTGCCCTACTACCAAAAAAGCAGGAAGTAGAGCTCTTGCCAGCTTTTAAAGAAAATTATTTTTAATAGTAGGTATAGAAATGCTGGAGTCTATGAGCAGAACACCTTCCTGTAATCAGCTTCTTGGACATAGTCAATAATTTTGTTGTTTCATCTACTTTCTTGGGTTTATTTACCCTAGATACCACTTCACATTCCTATCAGAAAAAGAAATTGAGTAATTGAGAAAATAGTATATTTTTATTCTTTTCCTCATTCTTCAGCTATCCAGTGGATTTTTCTTTCTGTTGAAGAGAACAATTCATGAAGATAGACAAAATTATCTTCAATTTTGTTAATATCTGCATGAATCTGTGCAAGCTCCAAGGATGTCATTCATGCTCCAGTGGAAAAAAAAAGGCATAATTTGGTTTTGGCAGGACACATCAAACTAGGATGACAAAGAAAGGGGAAGTAAATAGCACAGTATATGTGGCTGAAAGGGTTATTTAGGTTTGAACACAGGGAGTATTGACAGAAGCAGCATGTTTTGCAGCTTAGCTCAGGATTTGCTTAGCCTGGAGGTGAAAGGCTGATTCCATTCCCTTTCTTGCCAAAGAATATTCAAGTTCTCAGCAGCAACCTCACAGGAGTGTCTGAATATAGACTATTCCTTGAGAATACACAGTGATTCATATCAAGTTGCTTTTATTCTCCACTGTTTCTACTTTTTTGTTGTTGTTGTTGTTGTACACAATATTTAAATATTTAATAAAGCAGAGACTGGGACCATATCCAGTAGCTGCTAAGTAAAGTAAGTCTCAGGGTGACCATTTTTATGTTCCTATTGTAAATTGTGATTTACATTTATTTGAACTTGTTTTACTTTTGTTAAACAGAGTCAGAAATATTTTGTTTAATCGGGATTTAAAAAAAAAATTCTTTTAGTTGGAGGAAAATTCATTCCAATTTGGTTCAAAATTCTCCTATTTTCATAACAACAGGAGAACCCTTTAATACCTCTGAGTTAGAGCCTATTTTTTCCACTATCCAATCTGTCAGCTCAATCCTCATTTTCAGAATTGTTGATTTCATAGTTAATGACAATAACTATCAGTAGTCTAGCTGAGGATAGGAAAATATATAATACATTCCTTCTGAGCTTTCTCATCTGGGTCACCTTTCCTATGATAAAAAGCCAAGAGAATTGGAATTGTTCAGGCTGGAGAGGAGAAAGCTCCAGTAAGCCCTTAGAGCACCTTCCAATACCTAAAAGAGCTACAAAGGGACTTTTCACAGAGGTCTAGAGTGATCTTTTCTGTTACACACAGATTTATTTAATTTTACATATTACTACTGCAATTTAAAATGCTCAGTGATTTCTCAGTTTGTTTAATCATCACATCTAAGATTTCTATGGTGTTCACAAATCTTTGAAGTCAGTATACATACATACACATTTGCAAGTATTCCCATAAGCATTTTGTTTCTAGTGCCATCTAAATATTCTTCAGTTAGCTTTATTTATTTCGTATCTTTAATGACTAATTATAAGTCTGCCTAAAAACCAAAAGTGTAGAACATGTATAGCAGGTCTTAGAAAAGCATTGGGAAGTGTAGACACTCTTCACTAAAAAAAACAATTTCCAGTCCCTGTATTCAACACTTTGCCTCATACTTTGATTTCATTTTCTAAAGATATACTGTGTCCTAAATGCATTTTGGGATTCTACATTGAAAAATAAACTAGTGCTCCTAAACAATATTTAAAATGACATTTTTATTATGTTGGCATGAAGCACGTTGCTGAATTGCTTTTAATATGATAATGTTTTGCAGTTTACTATGCCATAAGTGCAGTTTGGCAGCTGAGTTTACATGAATATTTCATCCAGAAAGGGCTATGAATTTGTAATTATAAATAGACCTGTTCAACAGCAAGAGATGGATGATACTACATCTACTAATTTTCTAAGGAAATTATATGTAGTTGAAGACTGAAAGCAAAGACTTCCAGCTGCAGAGGGTCATCTGCAGATCACTTTAAGCAGTATTAAAGAGGTCTATCTACCTTTCCTAGTGTATTAGTTGGAGTTGTTTATGATGCTCAAGTTTTTGTGTCTTGGCTCTTTCAGCTGTGTATTTGCAAAAGTACTGGCTGATGAAGGAGGTAAAGCTAGGTTATCTTCTTTCTCCTTCACCTTATTTTGTTCACCAACTCACCCAGCAGCTCACTCTGGTTTAACTGTTTAATGCCAGTCTCCATACAGACATTGCATCACACATGACATGCTCAGTATAGTGAATAAATATTGTGTAAATTCTCTGAAATGCCAGTAGTGCACCAAGAAATCAACACTAGAGCATTCCACCTTTGGTGCATTTTTGGATATTCTTAATATTATTTGACTGCATCCAGTTTTACTCAGCAGTCAGCACCATTCCTCTGCAATGGAAAAATACATTCAAATTCTTGTCATGCTCTATTGTAATATCCTCTTTTATTTTAATGTTTTTAGTTTTGTTTTACTCTGCAAATGTGTTGAAAACACTTTCAGTGCCAGATCTTCCAAAGAGGCACTGCAGTGAGTGACTTTACTGATGAGAATTCAGCCCACTGCAGTCAGTGCTGCACAGCACCAAGTGAGCCCTGATGCCTTTGGCACATTCCTAAGGCTTTCCCTAAAGGACTTGGTAAAAGAAGTTTGTGTATGTAAGATACACTGAGAGAGAGAAGCAGCACGAACGTGCTACTGTGATTATTGATTGAGGAATATGATTTATCCAGGTCAATTCTATCTGGCAGCTGTGATATTAATTGCTAGGGTTACAGACAATGAGAGATAGGGAAGCTCTACTGCAGTGCTGTATCTTATTATGCTGTATTTACTGTAAACTACTCTGCTGTGTTTTCCAGGTCTGTTAAAGCCTAAAATTTTGCCCTTGGTTGTTCCTGTGCAATTCCCTAGAAGTAAATAGAGCTGTCTTGCATTAGGAGAGAAGTTTCTCTATGTCCATATATGCCCACAGAGAAATGAATAGGTGTGGCACAAACATGTTTAGGTGTTTTCAAAGCACATTTGGAAACATTTTTTAAAAATTAGAAATAAGTATATAATATGGAGAAAGAAACCAGGGGAGTATTTGTAAAGAAAATGGGGAGAATGCACCATATGTATGTAATAGCTATATAAATAAGGAATAGAAAGTTAAGTATTGAATTCCTTCTTGAAAGAACTAAAGGGAGTAAAGGTTACAGGCTAATTTTCCCTCCATCAAATTTAATGGAAAAGCATCCATTAACTGTAAGAGGACTTAGATTAGCCACAAAAGTACTTAACTATAGCAGGATAAAAGAATGCAGTGATGATGATGATGATTGTGAAGATGGAAGAAAACAGAGTGCAGATGGGTGTAAATATGTTTTTATGGAAAGAATGGGGAAAAGAGTACACAGTATTTTAAATATGGGTTTTAAATCCTGGGCTTTAAATGGAAGAGTGGAGAAGGGAAGAAAAGATGGGAGAAGAATGAGGAGGTTTATGCTGAAGGATGATACATAAGACAGATACTGAAGGTTGATACAGGACAGGGCAGTGAGACTCAACAGTCTCAGGTTGATGTCTACTAGAAAATGTCTTTGCAAATACCTCTGTGGTACATTTGCATTAAAGGCCAAGAGAAAATTGGTAGACTCGCCCCAAGAATAAAAATATGAAATTAGTTTAAAATAATACAAATAATTTTAAAAGAATGAAATAAAATACACACCAAAAAAAAAAAAAACCATCAAACCAAGGTCTCAAGAAAATAAAATTTTTCATCTCAGGCTTACTTTCAAAATACTGTGGGGTCTTTAGCAAACAACATAACCTCTCCTTGTCTTCGATCACTAACATTCACCCATTTTATACATTAAATTTTAATGTTGTCCAATGGTTTGAAAAGCTTCTAGTAAAGTTTGAAAACTTCTAGAGTGCTGGAAGAATACTTGTTTATTGTTTGATCATATTCCTAAACCTTGAAGAAAGTTGCACTCTTCAATATTTTTCCCTGTAGACAAAGCAAGCATGCTGTAATATGAAGTGGAAACAAACAACATTGATCTCTTTAAATAACTGTTCCCTTTTAGCTGTTTTTAAATCACATGAGTTGATACTGATACAAAACAAAAAGACTGATAATTATTTTCATGTTTTCTATCCCAAATTAAGAAGTTGTATCTTTTGTGAAATTTTTTTTTCCCATCCCAGGAGATGTTCCAGTATTTGTATCTATTCAGTTACCTAGTATCTATTTATATACTTGCTAATTTTTCTTGAATACTTTTTCCCTACATCTCTTTTCCATTAAAATCACACTTATGGCAAATATTTGATTTCAAAGGCAAGCAGACATTGCATCTTGTCTCTTTCTCTTGCCCTCTTAATTAATTTCTCAATGTATTTATAGGCATATTTTCTTTATCCTCAACACTTGATATAATCTTCTTAGAGTGTCTGTGCTTTCATAAATATGCCTTTCCATAATTAAAGGGTTTGTCTTAAAGGTTTTGCTCTAAATTTGCTCAAAAATGTATTGTGAAAGCAGCATGTCACAACTACTGTGAAAAGGTTTCTTTTTTTGCTCTCCTCCAAGAAAAATTTGCATTAATAAAACTGGCAAAATGACGTCTTAATTTTGACAGACTGGCTGCATAAAGAAACAAAAAAACCCAGTTATCTTAAGAAGAGCAATAACCAAAACAAACTTGCTGTGTAGGTCAGGAGTTCTCAAATGACTCATTTTTATTTCATTAAAGAGTAGAAAACTGTCAAGCCAAATAAATTTTGAAATGGAAGGGCTGACTCCACTTTGATTTGCATTTTAAAAAGCAGCAGCTTCAAATTAGGTAAGAGGAAGGAATTATTTGTGTCAGAAATACGTGTTTTGGCATCTCTGTGAAAAACCATCCACACTTGGTGAAATAGTAAGTCCTTGAAAAGCTTCTGCAGAGGCTTTGAAGAGATTTGCTAAAAGTGGAAAGGAAACGTGGCTCAGAAGGTTCTTGGGTGTCACAGGCAGCTGGTGCTGCCCTGCAGGGTCACTGCTGGGGCCATTGGCTGCTGCTTGTCCCTGAGCTGCTGCCTCAAGTGCACCATGATGCTGGAGGAGCTGTGCTTTCCTGGCAGCTGCTCAGAAAGCCAGAGGAAGGCAGCTCCTCTGTGTTTGGTGGGTTTTGGTGATTCCTGTCTCAGAGCCAGGAATCTGTGGTGCCAAGAGATGGTGAACCAAGAGAACACGCTGCACAGTGTGGAGGGAGGGGAGATGTTTCTCCAGATTCTTCCTAGGTTAACTCAGGAGACTGGGGTCAAGAGGTGCTAAAGTCCTTTTATCAAGGAAAATTAAATATTATAATCTTGAGGCTTTCTTAACACTTTCTAGTGTTTTTTCTGTGGCAAAGTCAGTGAGCAAAAATGACGTGCTCTTTAAATGATAATAGTGCATTTTTAAAAATAATATCCATAACTGAAGAAAATTTTAAAGTTTGTAAGAAAGGTAGTGAACCACCTCCTACTTCAAAATACAATGTGCTTTTCCTGGAAGAACTTTTTAGGCTTGGACTTGGCAGGACTGAGTTCAGGTCACTACCATGCTGATGGTTTTCTGTGGGAACCTAGACCCTAATTAGTGTTAATTTGTCTTACTGTCCATGCAATATTGTTAATTCCTTGTTCTTTGGTGGATTAATCTGAGGCTAAATACGTTACATATATTTAAATTCTCACAAAAAAAGTTATCAGACAAGTCTTTGGATGAAAAAAACCCAAAGAAATCAACCCTTTCATAACCATGTGAAAGACATTCTGCAATAAAACTGACATCATTTTTATAATCAACTAGTTTAAATGCAAATCCTAATTCTAATATGAAAAGAAGACAGAACATATCATGGCAAGGAACAATACAGTGATTGTACCACTGAGCTGAGATTGCTACTCTGACTTTTCAAGAAGCACCTGCCAACATGGAAGGGAAGAACAAAGTTGCTGGTGAATTATCACTGATGGTGATTGGTACAAACATTCTGTGTTTGGGTGGAGTAGATAATGGTCCCCCAACTGCAACAGCACAGGAAAGGCTTCCACAGAATGGGTTTATGGTTTGCTCTGCTCTGCTATTACACCTGTCAAGCCAAGACAGCACCATTGTCAAGCATCATTTCACATTGTGAAATGTCAGAGCCCAGGGTCAGGGACGCATAACTCAGTGGAAGAACTTCACATGTAAGTTCACAGACCTAATTATGAGATCTTATAAAAATATACCATGTATATTGAGTTAGTGAGAGTTTGCAGTTCACATTCCAGAGTTTGATTTTAAGCCTCTAACTTGTCTCTCGTGTAATTTTTTTAAGTGATCCAAAAGCTCATAGAAACAAACCATTTTTAAATTTATTTTTTTTTATTCCTTTAAAACAATGACCTATTGTGAGCTTCTCTCCCCTTGCATGAAAGGACAGGGCAATATGTTATTTCTGTTTCCTATAGAAAACAAACCTTCCTTTTACCTCTCCTCATCACAGTTGCTGCTCAAGAGACTGGAGTGCACGTGTCACTGTCTTCCCCTGAGCTGCAATGGGCCCAATCATGTGTAACAGATTCCCTCAGCTCTTTGGCTTTCATTCAAATCTAGTAGTTAAGCCTGAAATATGATTTTAGTGTGCTGCTTGTCCTCATGTGTTTAGAGAACTGACTGCCAGCATCTGAAATACTGCATTCATTCTCCTGCCAATCTAAATTCATGCTGGCAACAGCTGATGGAAATTTCCTTATGTGTAGAGTTTAATTGAATAAACTCTGGTTTTGATTTTTAGAATGCTTGTGAAGTTTGGTTAACTGTGAAAATCAGAGAAAAACTTTCCAGACTGCTAATATTGTTACTAAAAATAAGCTTAACACTAATTTCTTTACAGGCTCCTGCTCTGTATGAACTAGGCTTTCTCCTGATGTTTAAGGCAGGATCCAGCACACTCTTTATGATTTTTTAAGGCATTGGAACTATGAGAAAACAGGCATCTTTGCAGCATTGAAGCCTAGAAATCAGTGTTAATAACACACCACACCCCCCACCCCTCCAGTCCTATAACAAACCTAAGGGACAAGTTCTCTCTGTTATCTGATACATTACTTTTCATTACATCTCTTTTTTTGCATTTCCCTGCTATTGGGACTTTTGTGATTTAGCTGAATTGGGTGATGAGTCACCTTGCCTGGACCATGCTTTTGCCAAGAAAGGATGGAGCAGAGGATCCATGAGGTCCCTTTCAACCTGGGATTCTGCTACTGTGGTATTGAGAGTTTTCTGCTTTGTCATGTGTATTGGGGCTGACTGAGGTAAAGCTCCCAGCCCTTACAGTGCTGGGCTTTGCATTGGAGCTCGATGGGTGTTGAAAATTGACCAGAGTTGGACAATGCCAAGCAGCTCTGTCCCTCTGACATCCCTTCCCTCACCAAAGGGGATGGGAGTGACCCAAATTAGCCAAAAGGATATTCCCTACTGTATGACATCAGCTCAGATATATAAGTTAAGGGAGAGAGGAGGAAGGAGGGGCATTCCTGAGTTCAGAGTTTGCCTGTGCTGAGGCTTCCCAGGACACGTGTGAGCATTGCTGCTGATGGGAAGTAGAGATTGATCCTCTTCCTCTTCAGCTCCTGCACATGCAGATCTCCTTTCTTTTCCTTTTTCTTTTTCTTTTTTTTCCCTCCTTTATCTCACCCTGCTGGTCATTCTCCATGTTGTTCTCTGCCCTGTCCCAGTGGGAAAGGCAGTGATGGAGTGACTGAGTGGGCACCTGCACCCAGCCAGGGTCAACCTGCTACATCAGGTTACCAGAGACAGGAATACAGATGGAAATACAAGGCAAGCAGTCATTCCTCAGGGTTTGGGCCAACCTGGGGCTGGATTAGGTGGGTGTACACTTTCCCTTCTAGCCAAAACACTCCTCTTGGCTGCCAGTGGGCATAGTCTGGGTCAGAGGCACTTCAGTTCTGCTCTCTCATATTCTACTCATCAGCCAAGAAAAAGTCTGAGATAACATTAATCCCTACAGGCAGTTTATACCCACTGCAGATATGTTACAGTAGGGAGGGGGTGTTGAGTGCTGAGTTCATGCATGTACAGATACATCTAAAACTGTAAACTGGCACTCAACCACACTGATATTCAACTCAAAAAATGTGTTTAAAAGTCTGTAATGTGTCATATATTACATCACTTGACAGTGATTTTTATACAGGATGATGTGTGTATGCTAAATCTATTGATGTGTGATGGATTTATTAAACTAAAATGGTTCCGTTCACCAGGACTTTTTTCAGTGAAATTATTTTGCTGTCTTGTCAAATAGAGGAAATTTTGCTTGAAATGAGAGATCCTGACTCTTAGTATTCCACATCTACCTGAACAATCTAAGTCCATTATAGCTTATGCATCCAAAAAGCTCATAGGAAAAAAAAAAAATACTAAAACATGATAGAAGTCAATCCCAAGCTCAACAATATTATTTTGTGTTTGGGGAGGTGTTCTGAGGCAGAACTTCCAGAGTTCCTGGAGAGATCTGCTGTGCTGAACTGCACATCATCATTATGTGAGGAGAAGTGCCTGAGTTGAGGTTTCTTTACATTTATCTGTATTCATTGTAGCAGAAGCAGCTCCATGTTCTGCATACCAGAACTCTCTTGATGACTCCATGCAGCAGCAGAAGGGTGAGAATCTGATCCTGATTCCCTGTGAGTGAAATGAATTTTAGCTTGAGAAGCCCCACAAGGTTGTGATTTCTACATTCTGAAATGGGTACTTTTAGTGCATTCTGTAGGCAGTTTTCTTTACTAATAGCTAGACTTCCACTCTATACTGGGAAATTCTAAGTTGAATTATTCACATTAAACTTAGAGAACTGCAGTTTATAACTTGGAGCAGGATAGAGATAGGAAAGGCAATAACATCTTTAAGGGGTTACTCTAAGGTGTAAGATTAATTTTTATTGCATTATTTAGCTGAATTTTAAAGTCTCATAGGAAGTCTAGAGATTCTGAGCTACTTGTTTACCTGTGTGGATATGGAAAACTCAAAATTTGCAAATGTGAAAATCGGGAGATGGGGGGCAATGTAATATGTTCAAATTCAAGGACTGCATTAATTAATGAAATGCTATAGAAAAACTTTTGAGTTCTTTCCTTGTCAAACTTCCCCTTTTCATAGTGTAAAATTACTTTTTATTTTTCTGATCTCTGCTGTAGAAGAGGAAGCATGAGAATTATATATGAATGAATGAAAAGTCCCTTCCTGATTGAACATATCACTGGCTTTTACTTTAGATCTTTCTACTTTTGCCACTACTGATGTCCATTTTTCAAGTATTTTTCTTGGAAAAGAAGTTGGAAGAGTTTCATGTGTTTTGTGCTTATGTAAATTACTGAAGAGCCAGGAGATCCTGCAGCCCCAGAGCTGGAGCCAGGCTTTGCTGAGCAGATGCTATCAGTGTTTCCTGAGAGGTATTTTTTTGATTAGACACTTTTTAATATTTTGTAATAAATTTTCCTTATAACATGAAACAATATTACAGGTTTAGTAATGTGTTTTAAGTATGTTCTTTACTGCAGTAAAAATAGGGAGGAAAATAATATTAATTGCTTTATATTATTCCATTCCAGAAATGGGCAAGTTGAGAACCTTAGTGGTATGATAGACCAGTATACTTGTGGTTTTTAACAACCCTACCATTTTCATTTTTTCTTGATAATTCATAGGCTAAATAGGAATTTCTTCAGAGGGAGAGGACCATAATGAGCTACACTTCCACACAATAAGGCCTGATATGAATTTGTGATCTTCTAATATTTTCGTATTATAAATGTAAATGGCAAATAATTAAAAGTGCTGAGATTTTAAGATATGAGTGTAATACCCTATAGAGAATTTAATTCTTTTTTATGATGTGGATTCACTTCTGAAGATTCCTTTAAAAACATAATGTATTTAGTGGTGCTTAGAACAGATCTTTTACCCCCTCTCTAAAATACAGTGGGGTCTCATAATTATGATTTTCTTTTATATTTTCACTATTTTAAGGCCTTTTTTCTTAACTTTTTCCTGAAATTTCATAATAAATAAGTTGCTCATTTAAAAAAGGAAATAAAGATTGTAACATATATTTTTCTGTCTCCTATGTATCTATCATGTTTTAAATATAAACAATTTTCTAATGAGAGTTCCTCACTACCACATTGATGGTGTGGGAAGTATTACTAATTAACTTGAAAAAAGTCATAATATGAGAGAGAAAAGCATATTTAATTACCTTTGGCTTGGTGTCTGACTTGATGAAATTTCTCTGAGTGCAGGAGCAGTATCAGAGACTTATTGCTTTGATTTTAGTTTTCTGAGAGTACTGCTTCAGGATATTGGGGCAAAATTGGAGAAAATGAATGAGAATGGAGGGGACAGAGAGAGAGGATGATCCCTCATTCAGCTATGAAGGCCATATTTTTCCTTGTTTTTCATGGTAGATTTCAAACTTCATGGTTTTAAAAGCAGACTCAGTGGGGCTTGCAGGTCCCTTCCAACTGAGGATATTTGATGGTGACAATAAAACCATCTGAAATAAGTTCTGCTGAACATTATAAAGCATGTAACATATATGATTTGTAATTCAGGTGTTACCTAATACCAAGTATAACACTGATATGTAATTATATCAAAGAAATCTTGTATTAAATTCAAAATCCAAGTAACAATTTTTAGGAGTAGAATTTGATATTAAAATATTGGGACATCTTGAGTTATTTATGGTGAATTACTCAGATTATTCTGTAACCCATGCAATACATTTTAAAAAATAGTAATATGCACTAAGATCTTCTGAAAAGATAATGAAGAATGAGAATCACTGGAGGCATTAATCTTATTTTGAGAGGTAGGCACAATCTGGTCATCCCTGTTCAAGAAAAATGAACTTAAATGAGAACAGATGGAAAGAGGTGCAATTATGATGATTAAGAGAACAGTGAATTTATCATATGAGAAGAAATTAAAGTGTGTTATATAATAGTACCTACTTATTTAGCCAGGCAAAATGAAGACAGAAGCACATGATTCATCTTTGTAAATAAAACCAAGGGTTAAACACAAGAAAGGGAGAGGAGGTTATTGCCAGCATTTGATAAAGTGCTTAAAACCTGGCATGAATGAATGCAAACTGAATGTGTCAGAAGTCCTTCAACAGCATTTTTTGGATGCTGGAAGAGTACTCTGATACTGAGAAAAATCTGCTACAGGTGTTCTCAGTTCTTCCTCTTTTTTCCAGGCAGGAAGCACAGCCAGGGTCCCTCTAGCCTGGTGCAGCCTCTGCAAGGAACATGTCATGTTACAGAGACTGACCCAAATTTTAATAATGATACTTGTCTTAATAAATCTTGTCTTTACCCTGCTTTCTCATGTCATGGGGAGAGTTGCAGGGAAGGTTTTGGAGGGATTTTAATATTTTTTAAAACCTTACTAATATAGAAAACATCACATCAAATATTTGAAGAAGTGCTCGTAAGCGTTAGGGCAAGTGAAAATTACTTAAAGGACAAAAAGGTACTGTATATCTTAATATGTGACAGTGAAAATAAATTGTTGATGCTGTTGTCAGGAAAATTAATCCACAAATGCCAAAGGTTTATGTCCCCAAAGGAGACAGAGGATTCCCTTTTGCTTTATTCTAATAAAGGGAGAGGCCATGGGCCGTTCCCCTGGGATCTCTCAGATTTTTGGAGGACGCAGCCTCCTTTTTATCCCAATTTCCTGGCTGCTTTTCCCTCTCTCTTTCCCTATTGGCTGAGGTACTCGAGAGGCACAGACTTCCCAGAACACCTGACACCTGAAATTCCCCTTTAATGTATAACCCTTCCTTTTAATTTTTACTTCTTATAGCATTCAAAGTTTTTCCCCCTTGCTTCTTTCATCTTTCAATATCCAATTTCATTTATCAGCAAACCTACAGTTTGTTTGTAAAGGCAAATATTCTTTTCTTCATCAATCAGTGGAATCCATCTCATTGTTTCTTTTATCTCTCAGTGCTAGTCTTATCTACCAGCAGATCCACAGCTTGTTTGTAAAGACAAGTCCAACATTCCTCTCACTGTTATTGCTTTAATGCATATTTAATACAAGAGTCTTCGGGAGACTGAAGGCTGTGAATTAAGTCACTGTTTCTAAAATGACAGCATACATGAAAGGTTGAAAATTAGAGTCCTGATGAGCAAAATATTTTTAGTCTGTTGATAGAGAATTCTAATTCATGGTTGCCAAAAGGACACACATAGAAAATTATAACTTAAAGGACATGAGTAAGTGAGGATTTCTGAAAGGTGAGTCATGTTAAAAAAAATAAAATTACCATCTTAGAAGTGAATGGCAGAAGAGAAAATGCAAGATTTAGTATTTCTCCATGTCAAAAAATAAGCTTTTTATTTTTACCAAAGTCTTATGCAACAGATATTTTGTATAGGCTATCTAAATAGAGATTGAATGCCTAAGATTTTTAATACTGATAAGTAACTAGAGTAGCTGGAAATGGGAAGTGCATATTAGTGGATTGTTGTAGAGTAGAATTCTTTTGCTTTCTTTGTTGCAATCATTTATCTTCAATAACTTAATTATTGATTCAATTTAAAATACGTAAGGTAATAAATATTTCAGGTGGTACTAAAGTAAAAAGATAGTTTAAATGACAGATGGTTGCAGTTGCTTTACAGGATAATTTCTGATAAATTGAATGGATAGACCAGGGGGTGGAAAATTAAATGCAATAGATTTAAGTGTTAAGTGGTGCTCCTGGGTCAGTGTATTACACAAGTCAAGTGCAGTTGAACTTGATATTGAATAAGGTAATAGTCAGGAAAAAATGTTCAATGCATGCCATTGACAGACTCAGTGTTAACTGCTGACTTCATTGTGCAACAACAATATAGGCTAATGCATCCAAATGGACTTCTAATACCAAATTGATCTTGTTATATAAAGCAGTTCATAAAGAATAGCCATTAGACTGAATTTCCCTATTTTGGTCATTAACTAGTAAACATAGAATTATCAAGGAATAAAAGGAGCACATTCGGCAAAGTTGATAAATCTAGGAATATATGGTCTAGAGAGGTGGAAATAAAGTAATATGCAGAGAGGTTGAGAGCCCATGTTAATAGCATTGAACTTAGAGGGAAAACTATAAATCCTGCTTTTATGATAGAGGGTCTTCAAGGCTGGACTGGAGAGATTTTCCTATTAATTCTTCAATCACATTATGTCATTTGACATTTCAAAACTTGACACCAAGTCTTTGGCACCTTCCAGAAGTCCTCAGAAGTGAATCCCAAGAAAAAAATCATTGCTGCTATTTCTAATCCCCATAATATAGATGTGGTTAATTTAACACATGAGTTACCTCACTAAGATTGCTGCAACACTCCATATATCTTAAGTTAATAGCATGCATATGTGTTTGCAGGATCAGGCTTCACTGATCAGCTTTATATTTAGATGTAGCTAATAACCCCTTCTGTGAGCTGGGTGGAATTTTTCCTGTCTCCTGTGAAATTTGATGTGCATTAGGAAGTCAGGAGTTACTGCTCTGTGACCGTCACTTTTTCTTATGCTGATAAACATGTAGGCTCTTTTTAAAGTGGGCGTCCTTTTCATCAATCTATTCCATTTGCCAGCCTTTGTATTCCATGACAGGGATGGCTTTGACAGATTTTGACACTTGAAAAACAGCATGGCTTTGACTGAGATGTTGGTCCAGCCCCTCATGCAGGTGGGGAGGTGGCCACTGGTGATTACAGTGGGAGGTGTGGAAATCAAATCTGGCTGGAGCTGACCTGTGATTTATTGCTGGGAATGGCAAAGAACTTATGAACTCAAAAGAAGTTGTTTTGTCTTTATCTAAAACCTGGGAGCGATCCTTTAAAAAGCATTGTAAACCCAACAGGCAAAAACATCATGACCCCAGTCAAACTGGGCTGACAATTACAATACTAAGAAATTACGAATACAAATGACATTTGCTGCAGCTTTAGGCACCATTATTCCAATTAATGTATGTATTTTCTTTTAAACTTTGTTTGCATACCTGTACCCCTTGTATGTTATATATTATTCATTTATATACAGCAGGAAGGTATGATGAGATAAGATTTTGAGGGTAGGATTTTCAAAATAATGAGTGTTTGCATATGTAGCTGAAGATAAAAGAGGATGTGGCTGCACTCTATCTGATCATTTCTTTATCCACATGAGATGAAAAGGTACTTTAAGCTGAGCTGTTTGGCACTAACAATGGGAATTCTTTGCAGGTCTTTTCTGTTTTATTTAAGCTTTATTTAGGACTGCCCATAATCAAGCAATTCTTGTGTCTTATTGTTGTGTCTGTAATCTGTTCTTCACTGTTTTCTCAGGGATTACTGATCATTGCAGAGTATCAGCAAAACAATGCCGAGAACAAAAGCTGCTGCCATATCTCAATGTGTAGCTTAAACACACTGTTATTTTTAAAGGTTTTTTTGCATTTGGTGCTGCACTCATTATTGAATGCATTTCTCCTATTTGGATTAAGATAATTTTTATAATACTTTAGGAATTAATTATTATAATTTTTTTTAAGATAGCTAGTATATTCAGTGGCAAGGGTAAATATTGTAAGCATGTAAACTTACCATTTAGCCTTAATCTTTCAACTATATTTTACTGCCCACTGGCAGAAAAACAAGCAAAATGCATCATGGTATGGCTTTATTGTACCACTGCTCAGCAATTTTTGTATATTGTTTCCTTTTATAATTTGAGACATGATAATGATTTTTGCAATAAATTTTTTCATAAGTATTTGTGCTGATGGATGATGCATTTATTTAAGCATCAGTGGACAAATAAAGTTATCCACGGATGACTAACAACCTTGAATAAATACCATTTCACTCAGCAGCTATCCATAGTACCTTACCAATGCAATTACATGCCAGGACCTATTATCCCAATTAATGGACTGTTTTATATTCACTGTGCATTATACTTGAAACTCTTCAGGGGCTTGGCCTTCACTTAGCCAGAGGCAAAAAAGAAATGTATAACAAATCACCAGGAAAAGTCTTTCATTTACTTTCCAAGATATATAGCGTGTAATTATACTTAAAGCATAGCAAGGATGGTCTCAGAAATGCCCTTTGATTTAAGTTACAGTAACACTATATATTAAACCCATGATTATTAAATACAGCTGACTCGTTTTCCAAGGTCATTGTTGTAAAACGCAAAAGTAGATATTTTGCTATCTTCTTCTTGAATTGTATTTTTTACAATTGTTTTGCCAAAGGCTAAGTTTGAGGGTTATTTACGAGATTCATGTTTCTTCTCTCTTTCTAATAAGATGCTAATATGAGCATCAGTTCCTGGGGATGCTGCATTTGCTGGATGGGTGAGCAAATAAAATACTGAAAAGTACACAGTGCACTATTGTGTTGCTGCTTTGTAAAATGCCAGCCCTGGGCTGTCTTTCACAGGGCTGGAATTTGACCACTGGAGTTTCCCTCTACTCCCTCTGGTGGTTTCCAAAGCTGCATTTCTAAAGCTATAAAATAAAACACAGTTGTATTTCTTCTCCTCATTGTAAGAAGCACTGATTGCTTCTCATTATATATTACAGCAAAGGGGCAGTCTATTACATTAATTTATTGCATTTTCTTCATGATAATTACTGGAAGTTATTGAACAAGGCAGGGAGTTATCACCAGTAAGTTCCTGCTATAGCTGAGGAAGCAAATCCACAAATATTTAGTGGATCTAAAGCTGTAAACAACACATCCTGTTTACAGTGTAGTAGGAATTTACAACTCACAGTGCATCTGAGGATTTTGTAGGAATCATGCTCCAACTACTACAAATTCAGGCTTGAAATATGAACTGCAGTAAAAAATTCTTTCGTTGTGTTGTGCAGATACCTTTTGTTGAGCCATTAGACAGCAGTTAAAACGACCACTGGATTCTCCATTTCCCTTACTCAAGAATGACATTACAATTTAATGAGCAGCTGGTTAGGGAGTCTCATGAAATCTGCATTCATACATTAATGCAGGATTGCTCTTTTACATTCGGAAGAGGAATCTATCAATGGGAAAAATCAATAATGTAAGTGTCCCAATAGGTCTGCGGATTCCCGTAAAATACAATCATTGAGCCATCTTTCTGTAATTTCTTTTCACAAATAATTTTTTCAGTTCCAGTTCAGTAGTATCCAGAGGACACTAGGAAAGAGGATAGCTGCCACAGCCAGAACAACCATAGAGTGCTCTTCCTAAATTTCCTGGGTGGGCCCTATTGCCTCCATCCCTTGCCCCCGACAGAGCTGGATGTGTCCTTGTCACACCACATAATGTCAGGCACAGGGAATGCAGAGAGCTGGCCCGGGGCTGCTACAGCTGCCCTTGGATGCCTGGCTCCTGAGAGCCTCAAGGAAAAGAGGGTGAGCAGGTGTCTGCTGCCCACTGGATATAGCTGAACCTACAGTGGCAGCTTAACATGACATTAAAAGATAAATGCCAACAATTGCAAGTGTATGAGTTCCTATTTTTCTAATAGCTCCTTCTTTCCCTGAAAGAAAAGGGGGTCCCATGTGAGATGGCTGCTCTCCTCTGCTTTCTGTCACAGATGCTGAGACATTAGTGCTTAGGATAGCCAAGATATTTAGATTTGTGCCCAAGTTCAAGCAACCTTCAGATTAACAACTGGATCTATTCCATTCCAATCATTAATTGAATCTCAAGCCACTTCTCTAATGTGGTTGTCATATAATTATTTCATGAATATAAATCCATGGTTTAGAAACATATGCAAAAAAATGTTTTTATACTGACTCAAAATGCCCAAATTCCTAGATTTTTACTTATAATGCCTCTAAGACATCAGAGGGGGTTTGTTAACATGCAGGTACACTGTGGGAAGTACTAATGCATTTAAAGAGCAGCCCAGCTGTCCTACAAAAGAAATGCTACAGGTGTAATCCAAATGCATATTAATTTAAAGATGGAAGATAAAAGCCAAAAAAGACTTGAGATAAAAGCCAGAAAAAGTTAACAGCCAGTAAGCTTAGCACTTTATTATTAAATATAGGATATAAACAAACTAGTAGAGAAGAAATAAAAAGCTAGCACGTGTATTAGCTCAAATTAAATGTTGATGAGTTTAATAAATGCTGCAGTCTCAATAAATATAAGTGATCTTCACATTACTCTTCAATTATTGACACCCTCCCACTATTTTGAAGATGATTCATCTTCCACTAAAGACTTTTATTGCTATAATATTTCACAACTGACTAGCCAATTTCTTCCATTATCTTAATATTCACAGTTAAAATAAAGAACTAACATTTTCCCTTATGACTATCTATGTCATATACAAAGACAGTGAGGAGATAAAACATACTTCAGAAAGACAATTCCTAGCCATTATTCACTGTTACTTACTTCAGTTTCAAATATCACACTGAAATAGGCTTGGAAATATTTTTTTTCTTCTGACCTATTTTTCTGGTTTTCTTATCAGTCTGTTTGCTTTTTGAAAGCAGAAGCTGTAGATAGCCTTTTTAGAGTGTTTAAAGTAGTTTAAAAATTTTTACTCCCTAGGTAGAACAATTTAATCACCTTCATTTCTACCATTTCATTGAGAGAAAAAACATTTTACAAAACTACAAAAAAGTATTTTTTCCTAGTTCATTGTGGAGCTGAAACAAAAATTTAGGAAGTAATCTGTGGAAAGAATTGGACTGGAGAGTTGGTCTCTTTAGCCACCAACTAGAGAAGAATGGAAAAGGAGAATAGTGTGACAGGCCTTTGGATTCTGCTTCTGTGTTTGAATTGTGCTCTTCTGCTGGGAGAAATGGGAGGAGTCAAGCCCTTAAGGACAGCTTCCAGCATTACTGTGGGAACAAGTGCCCTTGATATGTACTCTGATTGTGGCTGAAAATCTGCAGGATCATAAATGTCATCCCTTCTTCCTGTCTTGCAGCGATTCATTGCTTTCCAAGTGTCTTAGTTACGACTGTTCAGGCAGCAAATATATATTGGTTGTCTGTAAGTATTAATTACAGAGCACTACACATGATAAGAATATTTAGTACCTCTAATGTTGTTAATTTTCCAGTAGAAAAAAAAATCGGTAATAATGGCAGAAATATAAAATCTGTGGGAGGACTGGACCTTTAAATAAATTCTGATTTACTTTCTCCCTTCCACATTATCAACAGTATTATTGATAAAGAAGGAATGGCAGTCTCCTGTCCAGAATTTACTGGAGACTTACAGAGCAATGAACCACCTTCTAGGCCTTTACAATCTTGTGATGTTGATAAAAATATAGATAAAGAATGCATCTGATAACTATCACATATTATTACATTACAGAATTAATATCTTAAATAATTCAGTGTGTACTTGTCTGCTATACCTCATAAGAATAGGAAGATTGAGTTGGTTGGGTTTGTTTGAAATTGTGTAAATATATTCATAGTATGTGGATGAACACAGCTTTTCTACAACAAAATGAACTTTGGTGCCATTTCCTTATCACAATAAGACATTTCTAAGAGTGTGGTATTGTTAGATAGTTCCTTTTATGGATCATTTTAAGGCCAGTGGAGCATGTGTTATCTCACTTTAACACACACCTTGTGGGTTTCTTTTTTTTAATTTAAGTAAATGATGTTTCCAGGCCAATAGCTTTTTTATGTACAGAACAAACTAAAGAAGGTGAATAATGTGACCATGGGAATATTTTAATTTAAAAAGAAATGTTTCTTAATTAGAGATAATGGTAGAAGCTCAGCAGGAATGCTCACCATATGAGCAAATCTCAGCAGCTCTACCCTGCTTGTATAAAGGGCTGTAAGTAACACCCTGCTCTTACTCAGCTCGTTGACTTTTCCTAGTGACTTCTAACTACCTTTTCCAAACCTTCTAATTTAATTTTTTTTTTTTTAATATCTATGCTCATTAAGGTTTGGTGTCGGATTAAGTATGTTAAATTGAAAAAGCTGTCCCCTCATGAGGGGACTGCAACTGTATAGCATGCCTATACATTAATTTATTTAAAACAAAGGAAAAAAGGCAGCAAGAGCTGTTCCTTGCCTCAGGGTTCCCACAAAGACAGGGGCAGCAGTGAGGAAGAGCTGAGTTTTAGTCCTGTGTTGCTCTGACAGCTGGGTTACAGCTTTTTCTTTACTTGTTCTGATGTAATTCTGCTCTAGAACTCCCCAAAGAAATTCTGTTTATCCATTCACCTTCTACTTAGCAGTAGAACAATTGCTGTTGCAAATAACATGTTCAGGAATGGCATCTGATTTTCCTCCTTTCAGCTGCACCACTCTTGCTTAACCATGAATTGCAGCTTATCCACAACTCTGTTGCAGAGCTCATCCCAGCCCCTGGTTCTAGTGACTGCATCACTCCTCAACATGTGTCCCTTTTTTTTGGATCTTTCTCAGCAGACTTTAACCTTTATCTTCCTTGCTATCTCCTCCCTTAATCAGCTACAGGAGGTCAACTTTTGCCTGCCCAGCCCTTTGCCTGCCTTCATGCTGGCTTTGTCTGCAAACACCTGCCCAGCCACGTTGTTATTCTGCCTCAGCCCCACAGTGCTCTCTTCCATGCTGCTCCAAAAGAACTTGTCAGCACTTTGCTCATGGTATTCTAAGCCCATCACCTACTTTTTGGGTCTCATTTTTCCTATGACAATTTGGTATATTTTGTCTCATATTCAGAGCAGAGATTCTTTCCCCAAGTGGAAATGTAAATAGTTTTGATGTGTTTCCTGTTGGGAATTACTAACTCCTTATGAGCTTTATAAAGTTTAATCACTATGAGTGGAACTTGTAAATAATGTAAAAAAGCAGTACATACAATAAGATGTAACATACACTTGCAATTACTGTTATAAATGACATCTTTCTTTGCAACACTCGAAATATAGTTTCTCTATTTTATTTTAGTCTTTCCTTATTATATTCTGTCAGAGGTTCAAAGCAGAAAAATGTGAATTGTAAAAAGAAATTCAGGCTGTAAGTGGAGTCCTCCCTTGTTAGTGCTTCTTTTAACTACTCTGATTTGTTCTATGACTTTGAAAATATTCCTTCCACTTGACCATTCCATAGTGGTGAATTGTACATCAGCCTTCAAATTATAAGGAAAATGATGAGAAGGAAGATACAATGATCACAGAAACAACAAAAGATACCAATGCATTATAAATATAATTTTTTTTAGGTACAGCTACAGTCCTAGTCAAAATCTCTTACTATCAAACTTCTCAATTCCAATTGAAAAAATAACAAAAAATAGAAGTGACTGCACATAAAAAAAATGTATGGTATAAGATATATTCATCACTGGATAAAGCAGCTGAACCCAGTATTAATAAAGATTGCTATTCATTTTTTGAATTTGTATGATTGACCACTTAAAGAAATTACTAGTGCTATAGAAAGTCTTGTGACTAAAAGGGAAAAGTCATTTAGTTCAGGGAGGTCTTGTCGGCCTCATAAAATAACTGTTGATTATAATTATACAGTAATCTCTGAAATATTCTTGTGGGAAGCAGAGAGAAAATGAACAGGGAAAAAAATTACCTCCAACTGATACATATTACTGATATCAAGAATACACTTTTGCAGCCTATTGCATGCTGAGAGAAGCTTTCCAAAGCTTGTTTCTTTTCCTAACCTCTCATTTCGTCTGTCTCGTTACTTATACTGTGTAAGGCAGAAAATTTGCGTTTTCAAAGACACTTATATAAACTAGCTAAACTATTTTTGTTTCCTCAATTGCCATGCTCTAAAAAAGATCCTGTTTTATGTGACTGTTTAGCCCTAAGATAAGGAACATAAGAACAGATTTGAACTTCTCCAGCATCAGACAGTAATTGTTTCTGTGACTTACAGTGTCAGTTTTCCACTCTCAATAATCCTATAGTGAGGGAAATACTACTGGTATAACAATTGCTCTTGATTTTTAGCATGTTACAAATCTGCTGCTTTGCCCTGCTTTATGGAACAATAACCATAATAGCAAACTTATTTTTGTTCTGGTTTAACTGAGAAGCAATTTTTCCAGTTTTGACCTGGAAAATTTGCAGTCAAAAAAAAAAAAAAAACCAAAAAAAAAAAGCTACTTGGAAATGGTCACCTTCTCCTGATCTGTGCTATCCCTATTGGCATGTGGAAGGCAAACTTGTCATTTCTCACTAATTAGAAAGTGTTTTAAAATAAATTAAAGTAGTGAACACTGACAGATACCACTGTATGATGAGTTGTTGGAATTTCAAGTTAATATAAAGTACGTCTGGACTGCATAAAATCTTGTGTTTCTTCAGAACTAAATCTACAATGGAGAACCATGGACACATTAAAGATATTTCACATTGTTTTAAGTGTCATTATCCTACTAGGCTGTAGAATTCCCCAAACTTACAAATACATAGCCCATTTAAAGTAATGAAACTTCACATTCATTCTTTAGCCTAGGGGATTGTGTAAGCACAGCGAAATGCTTATTCATGTTGATATTGAAATTATTTCTAGTATCTGCTTTAAGAGTTATTTAAATGAATGGCATTCCAGGAAGGCATTACTCAGAGCAGAAGTCAGGTGTGGCAACAAGAAACTTTTCTTTTTTTAAAGACATTGAATTGATCTGGAGAACTGTTGCCCATTGCTTTTAAGCATAGTGCTCTGTGTGGGGAATCCCACAAATTATATCTCTTAAAGGCAATAATAAGAAGTTCTAAGCTTGATCAAAATCTCTGTTATTTCTCTAATGTGAAATCCCAATAGCATTAGCCTGAAGCAGCTTCTTACTTCAATGTCAAACTTCAGCTTGACACCACTGATCTCAGGAAAGCAATGGTGAGGATGAATCTGGCCACTTTGTCAGGATTACAAAAGAGAAAAAAGAGCTCCAGAAAATTAAGTCTTCTATTGGAAAAGTTTCTAAAATTAAATATTCTCTGCTGATTTACAAACATCTTGTACATGTTTATATTGTGAATCATGAATATGTCTATCTATAGAAGATCTGCATGAAACTACTAGAACAAACTATGCATTTTGTCTATAGTGAAAGCCTGCATCAAAATCTTATTATATTACAGAATAAATAAGAAATGTATTTCTAAAAAGTTACAAATCAAGAAATGTTTTAATCCTTTTTAGAGGTCAAGAGTGGTTTGCCACAAATCAAAAAATAGCTAGAAACAAACTAAGATTCACAAGCACCAGACTGATTTGCTAGAGGTGAATTTCCATGTGTTACACGTGGCAGATGTTCTTTTCAGCTCATTACTGGCAAACAGCCCAATTTGTCTAAATCATATTTAATATACAGCAGTTTCTGGCAGGTGTAAAGAAAAAAGTATATATCTTGCAAGTCTTCCATGGTATTCTCTATATAATTAAAATTGTAAATGACCTTAATAGTATTTAAAAAGGGTAGGAGAGGAAAACAAAACTTCACAGTGAGCAATTAGTTACAAATTAAAAAGCTATTGCATGCAAGCTTCCTGTTTTCCACTCTAAAAGCTACTGGCCATACAGAATAAAGGAGGGGTTTTATGGGGATTCTGAAGTCACTTTTCAACATGCCCCTCATGGTTTGCACGAATTCTCGATGTGGATAACTTGACCTTAATAATCATTGCCAACAGTTTAAATGGAGTTTGTAGGATGAAGAGTGAGTATGGAAAAAATCTGAGAGTATTTTGATTCTCTTCCTGGCATATCCATCTTCTGACAGTGTCAGCAAAAGCTGGGAGAGCACTGAAGCTTGAGAGAGCTCAGATGCTCGTGGCCTGTGCAGGCTGCTCTTCCTGAGCTCTGCAGGGGGAACTTCACCTGCACTGGGAGATCTCTGCCTTTACCAAACCTGCTGTTTCCAGTACACACCATCCACAGTATGTCTCCTTGGAAGGCAAATTCTGTTATTCTTCAGTGGTATCCATGAAGGGTAATGGATAAAACATTGCACCGTGTCTCAAGGGACGTCTTTGTGCCTTGGCTGGGGATTCTTATCTCTTGCAAAGTCCTCTGAAATTTGGAAATCTAAACCTCCAAATATTGGCTAGTTGATTCCGTGTTGTTACCATTATTAAGTGAGGAGATGAAATTCCTGATACTGAATTCACAAATATTTAGCAAGTTCCACTGCAATTTAATAAAATTATTTTCTATTTAGTTTAGAAATTCTCTACAACGTCTCCTGCAGTAGAAGAATAACACAGTATATTAAAAGTATGGAGGCAGCTATTGTTAACAACTCAATGAATGTATGAACATATTGTGAGATAGTTTTTAATCAATTTAACATTTTTGGTCGTTCTGTGAACTCACCTTGTGCCATAAAGGGAGATGGATTATATGTGATGTTTGTGAGAGGTAAGAGATTGACAGTGGCTCAGGCTGTTGGTTCAAACACATCTTATCCAGCATTGTGTTATTCCTTACAACTGACATCCTCCTGATGGCTTTGAGACAGATGTCCAATACTGAACTAGACAGAAGTGCAATTAATATTGAACAAATATAAGGGTTGCACTTTGTCTGCATGTTGATTCAATCTGTTTCTCTAGAACAAATTATTTGAATTTCTACTGCATTAGCAACAGCAGACTGTTTGGAAAGAGATTTTGAAGTCAGACATGTCACTTGGAAAATGGTGGAAAAGTTTGTCAGGAAAATACATCAAAATTGCAGAGGATTCTTTTAATGAGGACAGGATATAGCATAGAATCATAGAATCCAAAAGCGCTCTTGTTTTGTTTATTTAGCATTAATTATATTGGTGTTTATTTGCTATAATGTTTAAATAAGAATAGCTAACATTCATTTCAAAAGGGAAAAAAAGGTCCTTTTTCTGTAATTTGCAGTGCAAGAAGCTTAATGTTAGAGCCTGAGTGCAGTTGTTCTGAAATTTGCAAAGAGCTTCTAGGTAAAGAACTTATCTCTAATGGCAGTGAGCCTCCTATCCCCTTTTTGTGTACAAGATATGAAGATATTGTCTCTAGGGCCGTACAACAAATGAAACCTTTGGCAGGGTAGCAGATATTCTGCTCTGAGTTTATTGCTCTGGAGCTTTGAACTTCCCAGCCCTGCAGTGCTATTGCAGAGGACCCAGGAAGTTACCCTGTGAGTAGAGGCTGCATATATTATTCACTGTCTGGACTTCCATGGGAATATTGAACACACTTTTCCTGTGAGAATGTCTGGATATGTGTTGATTTATGCCCTTTTTCACCTACTGTCCAGTTTATTTTCTCTGAATTCTGATTTCAGAAGATATTTGTATCTGTATCTGTATGAAATACGTAAATATATTTTTGTTACACACATTTTATGACATTTTTCTACAGAAAATAAGAATATATGCTGTTTATGAGCATCTGTTACTTCTGGAATCAGTTTGGTAAAGGACATTTTGTGTTTAGTAATCCAGAAATTCCTGTAGTTAAACTTTCAGAAAAACAGTTATTTTTTCCATGCAAATAAAGCAGTGAAAGGTTCTTTTGTCAAAACATAGTTGTTTGTTATTCCTTTTACAAGATATATAGTCTTGTTTTGGTCATGATTGCTCATGCAACCATATGGGAGTTTGTTCATATTCTAGTTGAGCTAAAATCTGTTGCCATGTGTTTGCCTACTCATAGTAATTTTTTAAAGGATTGTCTATTTTTCAGAGCTAAATTTAAGCTAAATTTGTTGATTTTCTTTTTATAAAAGCTAAATTATGAAGTCAGCTGTTGACTGTTAAGGATAGTAAACATCAGAGAAGTTAGTTACTTTGTGGTTTTGCTTGCTTCTAACAAAGTTCTTAAATAGCAAGTTCCTAAAACTATTTCTTAAACTGCACTGATTAGTAGTAGTGGTATTGAAAGCCACTGGTAATGTAGGCAGCTAGTGATAAAACTGGAAGGGCCAGAGATATCCAGGCTTAAATATCCCATGGTCATTGAATCTCACAATCTTGAAATAAACAGGTGATTTCTCACATGTTCTTCAACATGTCTGAGCTTTATGGAGAGGCATGGAGGGTCCATGGAGAAATGTGGAAGGCTTTAAGGGTCAGGGTATTTACAGCAATACAGCAGCCAGACTTGCTGCTGGTTCCATGCTGTGGAAGAGGAGGTATACTAGGATCATGATGAAATTCAGCTTTTTTCCTCTCTTTTTTTCTTTTTTTTTTTTCTCTCCTTTGTGTGTGTGTGTATGTGTGTGAATGTCCTGTTAATGTTACTCCTTTGGGTAAATCAGTCAATTAATCAGTGGGAAAAAACTGCTCAATTCTTGGGTTTTGTTTGCTTCTTAGGGGCTATCTAACAACACCCTGTAGCAAACACACCAACTTTAGATGTACATTGACTTCATTTGCCAAACATTCTCTAAGAATAAATCTCAACTTTTACAATTTAGTTTTGCTTACTTGCATTCTCACTTACATGTATATGAAAGAAGAGCTTTTTTTAAAGCAATGTATTGTTCTGATGCATCACTGTTGCTCAACAAATCTGGTAGAATTGCGTGAGGGCTTTGTGTGGCACGTAGGCACCCAGTTGGAAGAGCCTGCCTGTGTGGGAGTGTTGTAGTGCTCATACTCATTAGTTTCCTTTGCAATTTAATGACCTCAGTTAGACTGAAAATAAGTCTGTCAAACAAAACATGAAAACGGTGACTGACTGAGAAATAATTTGAAGGTAGGAAGAAGGCAGAATAAATTATGTAAATTCCCAATAAGCTACCAAGCTGACTATATTACCCTTGATCTGCCACATAACAATGTAGTATCACTGTTCTCTGTTCTTTCACAGGCCTGGGATGAGACAAAAGTATTCCAAGCAAACCAAAATTATAAGTAGTGAACACAACTTTGAAAATTCTATGAATGGAACAGAATGATAAAAATAAACATTAAACATAAGGACCAGATCTTTAGCTGTCAGGAGTCTTGGGATCTAGTGAGTGTTGCTTCTGAGAACAGAGGGTGCTTTGAAGTTTAAATTTATTCAGGTTTTATAGAAATGTGTGTCAAAAGATTATACAGATATTCCTGTATTAGCAGCACTGATGTAGATGCTGGTTCTTCCACACCCTGATTGGAACCCAAACCAGTTGGAGAACAATACCTTATTGTAAGTGCCATACTTCATGAATAACAAAATCTACTTGTTCTGACCAATCCTGCTTGGGTTTTTTTTGAGGAGTCAGCTTTTTCAGTTAGGAGAAAATAATTTTGAAGAGACATGAGGGAGATTTGTTTCTAATGTTCTTTCTATTTATCTATTGGAGCAATTTAGCCCAAAATTATATATCAGGAAGTCAGGTCTGTACATACAGAAGGTGTTATTTTTGCAATGCTTTCAGTTGAATTTTCTGTCTTTTTTTATTTCAATTAATCTCTCTGTTCTTGACACCTTTGGAAGCACAGGGGGCTTCAAGCATTGGTAACAATAAGAAATCACAAGTTAATGACTAAACTATCCCTGCTAGTCATTGCAGCTCCACTACACAATCCCTTGGCTTTTCTGCCACAGACTTGTCATGAAAAGCACTGGAGGGCAATTGACCATTGTGATTTTTTATAGCATGTCACAACTGCAGAAACATCTACACACATAGAGCATATTAAAACTTCACTGACAAGGCCATAAATCATTGAAGTGCTAAACCCTGAAATACCAGTTTTGCAGTCAGTCATTTAATAAAACTCATACCTATGAAATTATACATTCCAGTCTAAAATGCAATATTTCACCTCACGTGTATAAAGCTAGGTACTCACCATTGCTTCTCTTTTGCAAAACACAAGGCTCATCAACAAAGATATTTCTGTCAGTGTGAATAAAGGAGCTCTATCCATCATTCTCTTGTCAGAAACAGATATGTTCCTAGTTAAACCTTTTTTTCTTTTTCTTATAAAGTTTGTCAGATCTAAGGGACACAGTCTTTGTTCTGCTTATGAGTCCCATGAACATCAGTAACAAGTCTGTATGTACAGGAATGGTGTGCAAAATATTTTCACAGGAACATATTCACAAGCTACATTTTTCAGAGGGATGGAGGAGCAAGTTTGAGCCTATGCTCAAGGCCACATTCATTCCACTGCTCACATCCTTTACCTATTATTGACATCCTCTAGTCTACAGAACAACTCTTCTAGTACACTCCTGGAGAAAACTTGGATAAAGCTCTGGTTAAGGAAATTTTAGAGTCCGTATTTCCAGGCTGATCATCTTGTACCTGGCTTTGTTGTCCTCTGGTATCTTTTCTGCTCTTGAGTCAATGTCATATGAGTGCTCAAAAGGAAAGGTCTGGAGGAAATCTTTCCAAGAAATGTATTTTGATGTGACCTGCCTCAGGAACAAGTCACATTAGTATCCCAGTTTCAATTGGATCACTCTCTATACAAGGGCAACATGATTTTAAGTCTGACTCTGCAGACTTTCCACCCTGGCCTGAACATCTCATGTGATTTCACAGTGTGATTGTGGGTCAGTTTGGTGTTTGGTTGAAGAGAATCTCGTTTGAAGCTGTATGTGATATTTTGGGCTGTAGCATGAGGACATGAACTTAAAAGGGAGTTGGCTCAGTCTATACTTGTGCTTCTCAAGCATTGCTAGGAAGCCAGGGATAAACTGTTATTTGCAGGAGTTCCTGAATTTCATGAAATTAAACAATTATTTCTATTACTGCAAGAATCTTGAGAAAAAAAATAATTAATTTGCATGTAGGCAACCTTCTCCTTTTCCTCCCTCTGTTACTGCTCCCCTTTCCCCACTTCAGATAGACAAGCTGTGTAGTGTAATTTTACATAAACAGACTAAAGAGGAGAGAAAGTTTCTGTAAGATATTTGTCTTGCCCCCAAGGCAGAGGGTTTGGGCAGTGTAAGAGCTGGGATTCTCAACAGATCTCAACAGCAAGTTTCAGAACACCTGAAACTTTTCACTACTAAAGCTATGTTAAACTAAATATGTTCTTCAAATTCCAACATGCATTGCATAGTTTTTGTTGTTGTTTCAATTAAATGTGATCTTGTGCTGTTATGGACCCCATATTTTCCTTTTATCTTGTATACAGTAGTACTGCAGGAAGTGGAGGGAAAACTATTTCACTGCCCTTATAAATTTAGTCTTTTTGATGGGATATCCAAGTTTAGATACAATTTGTCAATTCGCATGAGGCATATTTTCAGAAGGGAAATTTTTCAGTTTTTAAACAGCAATCTCATTGTTGCAATCATTATGTAATTTTTTTTCAAATTTTTCCTTAAGTTAGAATAACTAATACTGATAAACCTAATATACTAATAAATCAAATAAAGACTGGTAGAGAAGAAAATTAATATTCTCAAATGCTTTCTTCTTCATAAACTAAAAGGCAAATGATAGCAGAAACTTAAAATAAATGAGATTGCATTAGTACTTGTGTAGGATTCATTGCAGGAAATTCTATATCCTTACTTTTTTTTTTTTTTCTTTTTTTTTAAATCCTTATAATCTCTGGTCCTAATCCTGGTTACAAACCTGACTATGTCTGCATAACAATTCTGCATCAGAGTCTTTGTGCTCTGGTTGTTTGATTTACTCTCAAATTGTAGATTTACACATAAAATAATTAGTCAAGTATTTCTGAATCCCTTGCATACTGGCATAGATTTTGATGTCCTGAATTAATAGGAGAGAAGTGTCTGACATGATAAAACAAGAAAATAAATCACTGCAGTGCATTAAGATTAGCTGCATGTTTCCATGAGGCAGAAAAAAATTAGCAGATATCTGTCATGAAAGTAAACTGTGTCTTTGTTGATCCTTCTACTAGGTTAAAATATAGGAAAAATGAATATACATGGCATTCATGGAGTGTGTTTCATCTTGATGGACTTTATAGTCATAAAGTGAAGAGACTCCTAGAAATAGGAGGGTGATCAAAGCTGTTCAAGAGGGTATTCAGGCAACATCTGAATTGTATTAAACCTTGATAACTGAGTCTCCTTATCACTCATCTTAATTATTCTTTGTTGCATGGGTAGCTCGTGTTTTAAAACCAGCTTGAACATGGAGACAAAAAGTGAAAGGATAGTAGGCAGGATCATGTCCAAAGAGCTCAGAAGCTCACACACTGCCCACCTTCCTGCTGAGAAAGGTCAAGTTCAGCCAGGCAGCTCAGGGATTTTATTGTGGGATCTTGAAAACCTCCAAGGGCAGAAACTGCACAAGCTCTTTGGGCCCCCATTCCCCTCCTCAACTGTCAATCCCATGCCCTGAATCTGTCAACTGATCTTACCTTTCCTGCTTTCCAGTCATGGAAAATTCAGACTGAGAGTGATGTGATGAACCTTGTTCTGCTTTGTTTTGTGAGTAGGTTTATATACTATGCAGAATAAATGCATGAGCTTTCATTAATTAGAGTACTCCACAGAGGACTGGGGAGTTGTTTGTTTCCAAAAAGATAGATAAAAGCTGAAAATCCGTAACTAGAGCCTTTGACAGCTGGCTAGAGCCTAGAGACAGCTGGCTCTGGTAAGGAGATTTTGGAAGTTGGAAAAGGTGCTCCTTGCTTTAATTTCTTTAAGGTTTTAGTGGTTGTCTGAATTTTAAATACATATTCAACAAAGCTTATGTTGTCCCAGCAGGTTTTTCTAGATAGCGTTTTCTGCTCTTCCTCACTCTAGAATTTGTCACTCTTTCAGACTGCAGACAACCTCAGTAGTCAGAGGTATCTGTGAAAATGCTCTGAAGTACAATTATTGACAGTATTGATGTTTTAATTGTTCTCATTAAGTTCTTAAGACTTTGCTGCATCAGGAAAGTGTAGAAAGCTCCAAGGCATGTTTTTCAGACTTTTCAGACTTAAAAAAACTCCTCTATTAACATTTGGTTTCTGAATTTTCCCTTAATAATAAGAAAAATAATTTAAATATAAATTTACTTTCATGTTTATATACATATATACACACAAACAATATTTAAAACTAAATGGATAAATATTTAGAGTTTCCTCAGTCCCTTGAAGAAGGCTTTGCTAAGTTATGAGTTGTTTGAAAGCAGTTTTGATTTTTTGCAAGTCATAGCTATTTGTTCTGGTTCACTTCTGTCTAAGGGGCAGCTCTCAGCATATCCAGGGCTGTTGTCTTCTTCACCTGTAACACAAATGTTTTTTGTGGTTCATAGCAGATTTAGGTACTTCTACATTAAAAAAAAAAAAAAAAATCTGTAAGATCCCATATAGATCTTATATATTCCTATATTCACTTTAAGTGATTTGAACACATGACAGAAAGTAGCACACTGGGTTGGAGAAACTCCCACTATTCTTAATAAGTACCTCCACAAATAGCCCTCCTGTGTGTGCTTGTGGACATATCTCCTGTATTGTGTTTCTACAGCAGATTACAGTCTTGGGAAGTTCTGGGTTATATTTCCTGACAAATTTCCTGACAGCATGACTCTGCTCTCAGTGCCACCATCATGAATTAGTTTTCCTAGACAAAATTCAAATAGTAAACATCATTCTATGCAACATATTGTAGTCAAAAACATATAAACCCCATGAATGGTAGGCATACTTGTGTGGTACTTGACTTCACTCAACACCAAGAGCTATTGCTATTTTGTGATGGACAAAACAAACCCCTAAATTTAGTATGTATTGCAGTTTTGCCTCTCCTTGGCTTGTGATTATCATTTGCAAATAACATTTCTCCAAAGCACTCAGTTTATTACCCCTACATGACTTGGAGATTATCAAGATTTAAAGAGAAAACAGACAACACAAAGATGAAAATTATGCTGTGCTGGTAAAGATGGATGAGGTGATCTAAAAAGATCTTTTACATTTCAAACTACACTGATCTCGTGAATTATATATTTAAATCTAAACAAACATATGTAAGCAGTAAATGCAGAAGTTCATGTAACATTCTTGTTCCATTTACAAATATCATCTTTTGTTGTTAATCTTTTCCCTGGAGCTGAATACAAAAGTATATTTTGAAGTCTAAACTTTGCAAATCCTTTCATCAGAGAACTGTAGCTAGGCTGGTGCTCTTGGAAGGAGGTATCATCAGGTCACTCCTGGAGAAGTCAGAGCATTTGTTTGTCCTACAATGGTTAGGCATTGGTATTGAAGCCTTGGTTACCATCTAGACCTAACACGAGATGTAACTTCAGAATACATGACAGTCCATGCAGAAAGCTGGTGCACCTGTCTCCTTCCTTAGAGGACAATGCAGGCTGCTCATCTGGAATGGTGATGTTTGAGCAGCTGGGTCTCCCTGGCTTTGCCCAGGCTCAGCCTGCGCCCACTGAGCCACCCTGCCTGTTCCATGACTGCGACCCAGCAGTTCTTGATCCAAGAGTAAAGCCTAGAACTTCTGCTCCTCAGCATGGATTCCCTAAGCTCTCCAATTTGGGCTTGTCTTTCATGTTTTTCTATGGGCTTGGTGATCTTAAGTGTCTTTTCCAACCTAAATGATTCCATGATTCCCTGTCTCATGTGGTGACAAGAAAAGCAACTAATTTCCCATCAATCTGAAACCAAATTAGATTTTGCTTCATGCCATGCTGGAATTAATGACTCTTGCTGAATGTCTTTACAGGCACAGGACTATTCCCCACCCAACCATGCAGAAAAGTCCTGTTTCTGAGAGCTGAGCAATTAACTCCTGTCTACAGCTTACCTAGAGATGAAGGAGTGATTACTCATATATATCCTAAAATATTCCCCATGCATTAATGTCTTTAAGAAGGGATTTTTTTTTCACTGACTTGCTGTTTTGCAAGCTTAATGGAATGGAGTTGAAACTTCAAAATTAAAAGCAAATGTGCTGGTTTTGAACAACAGCAACGAAATAGTTTGTTGGGGCGACTTTGCCCCAGAGGGTCTATGTTCAAAGAAAAGTGACAGCAACAAGCTCAGGCAGCAGAATAATCCTATCAGCAGAACATTCAAATTATTTTATAATGAAATAAAATTTGCAACTTATGTAGAAGCAGTAGAAGCTTTAAGACCTCCAAATTCACTGCCCCTATATATATGCAGAATTACAATGACAAAAGGTGGCAAATGTTAAAATTTTAATGACACCCACTGCACTTGCAATCATGTAAATTCCATTGCTAGTGAAAGAGTTCACATGACTCTAGTCTAAGCAGTAATGATTTGTAGTATCCTATTTTTATACCATTTTTCTATTTCTATTCTATTGTATTTCACTTTAATTAAATCTTGATGTTATTAACAGGTATTCTAGTAAAATTGAGAACTGAGAAATGGTATTAATTTATTCTCAGAGTATTTTAGCTGAGGTATGTGGAAGAGCATACTGAATACTGGTTTGGATTTTGCCATGCAAACAAATACTTTTTATAAAGTATTTATAAAAGTACAAATATAAAGTATTTATAAAGTAGAAATAAATCTTTTTATATGATCTCAATAAAATTTGAGCTCATATAAAAAGGACCAGGAAGGTTTCAGATAGGTTTGTCAATACGCACTTGACTTCAGCACTGTGTCTTAGGGTGAATGCAAACAATAAGTTTTCACCTTTTATCATCAAATTTCTGTTCATACAAAAATAAGAATTAACATCTACTGTTGCTGCATTAAAGAATAAGAGCCTTTTTAAGCTGTATCTGAAGACTTCTCTAAGTAAGTAATGTTTGAGGAAACCAGAGTACGGAGGTTGTCTCACTAGAAAAGTGAGAACTCTATCCCTTAGAGTTTACAGTTTGCATATTTAATTAAAAACTAGAATTGTTCCTTCACTCTACTGCTCTGCTCTCTGTGTGTGTGTGTGTGTGTGTGTGTGTGTGTGTGTGTATGCAAGAAATCCAGCCTTTCTAGGCTTGCTCAGGAAGCACAGGCTCAATTTTTGCTGCTGCAATTAGGGCTGAGCACAAGAATGCAAAATATGGAGGTTATCCTCTGTTATATTCTGTCTATTAATTAGCCACAAGCTAAATGTGCTATTTTAAGCTTACCAAGAGAATAATGAAAACATCCTAGTTTCATTAAATGTGTAGATTTAAAAGCAAAGTGCTCTTGGCTATAAAAATATTACTTTTATTAATGTTGAAGTATGTTTGTAAGTATATTTTTTTTGTTTTTAATATTTACTTTGAACATTGGGAATGCCACATTGAATGCCACAGAAAGGATTTTAGTAAAAAAATGCTGATAACTCCTCTTCTACCTTAATTCTGTTTCCTTTTTGGAAAAGAAAAAGCCCCACCCCTCCCTTTTCCTTCTTGAGTGCCCTTTAAATCAGGACACCGTTGACACTTTGTTTCCAATTAACAGTAAAAACCTTCTTTGATCCTTTGACTTTTTTATGAGATGAATTTATATTTTCTAGCCTAGCATGCATGACAACATAATTCTCCACACTCATTAATATTCAACTTCTTTGCTTTAATGAGGAAAACGAAGAGGAATGGAATGTCATCTGCTTATCTAAAGCAGCAAGTGCTTTGCTAATATGCACACACGAAACACCCCACATTTAAATAACATTAAAGTTGTGACACATTTGGCCAAAATCGGGTCATTCAAAGTCAAGTCTGACACACTCGGAGCTGAATTCGATCTCTATGCATTGATCTTCCAACATAAAAAGTTGGTAAATCTGTATTTCCACTCAATTTTCTTCCATATTCTTTTTGATATATGATATGTGGAAAGATTAGTAGGTCTATTATTATGAAATTGTGGCTTTAAGTTTTAGCTTTCCTATTTTTCAGGTTCTGTACTGCCTTAGTGTGACTCTGAACTTCATATAGTGTTGGTAAGTTCTCTTCACAGTTTAGTTAGACAAAACGATCCTTTTCCAGCCCAAAAACCAAGGACACCATTGCAGCTTCAGGCCCAGAAAGTGCAAAGAGAGAACTGAGGAGAGCAATCTGGGAGGATGAGACTTCATAACTTTGAGCTATAATCGGACAATTAACCCAAATATGTAAATGGACCAAAACTTATAAAAGTGTGAAAACTAGTGGCTGGTCATCCATCTTGGGTGTAGCCTCAGCCAGGCTCTTCTACTGCCCAAGGGGAATCCTTTGAAGGGCTTTTAAAAAATACCCACTTTATTCCTTTAGCACTGTCTAGCCTCTGTTATGGGTAGCCTCTCTAGGCATCTAAATAAGGAACCTCTGGCATGTGTTGATTCCAGTGTGATTGTGTTTCCTTAGAGCTATGAATAGACACAACTCCTTATTCCTGCTGTGGTTTTGACACTAAATATCTCTATGGCAGAACTCCAACGTTTGGTTTTGACACCATTAAAACGGCATTGATATTAATATAATCCAAATTTTAATAAGTTTTACTACTGCAGCTGGGTTCAAATAAAGCATATGTATATCCTGTATTTATTCTCAAGTGGCATAAAAGTTTGCATTCATAATTTTGCATCTAGTTTGAATGCCAGACAACTCTTGCCAAATTTAATATGAAATTCCCTTTTGGAATACTTGGATTAAATTGAAAGAGTGTACTCTCCTTCCCCATTTCCTGTTTCTCACTACTATTGAGATTTTATAGTACAAGAATATTAACTTTATGTGATATGAGTACTTAAAGCTCCGTCTTAGAAGGCTGGGTATCTAAAAATATCCCCTAGTTATTTATTAAAATAGCTACTCACAGTCTTGCTCTAATACTTCCGAAATATTTTAATAAGATTTCTAATAACTTATGTTACTTTTGCATTTTTAGAAAGACTTTCTCTTTTGGTATAGAAATATTATTGTGTAATTTTTTTCATGACTTTGAGAATTTTTTGGCATGGAGTATTATGGATCTTTACAAAGAAATAGAGATCTATACCTGTAATACTTTTTAGTGCATGATGGAAACTCTTAGGTCAATAGCATTACCACTAAAATGGAAAATGCTGTACAGAATGTCCAGAAAAACTCTCCATTAGCAGCAAGCTTGAAAACCTGAAAACAGACATGACACTATTAGTATACAGATGGAGTTTAAAGAAATACACAAAGTTTTCAGTCAGCTAAGGATAAAATAAAATAATGTTGAGGTATAGCTGAATAAAGAAGAAAGAAAGAAAATTTAAGACTTGATAGCCTATCTGAGATATTGTTAGTGAGCTGGACTTCAAATAAATTTCTTTTTTAAAACATTTTGTATTTGAACAATGTATAAAAAAAGAAACTATTTTTCCCTTTGTGATAGATCCTTTAGATCAGTCCCTTTTGCATCGATTTTCCTGGTATTGGATGCACTTCACCTTATGATCCTGATATCAGCATCTGATATCAGCAAAATCTGAATGCTTCTGGAAAAAAAATTATATACAGATTAAGTGTTAGTGGAATCACAGTTTTCCAAGTACTTTGAAAACTTGTCAAATCATTCATTTTTCCTGTATAAGCTTTTCTGTACAGCTGATATTTTTAGTATTGTAATGTTGGAATCTTATGAGCAGTTGTGACCAAATCCTGCAACTTCCACAATGGTTGAAGTGAATGCAAGAATTTTAGTCATTGAATGACACATTGAAATACAGTCCCTGAAATACCATCTGATGGGCAGAAAGACATGGCTGAGAGCAGCTCAGCTTCGGGCGTGTGCTGCAGGCATGGTCTGGTGTGTGCTGCAGGTGGGGTTTCTCTGTATGTGGGAACATCTTCATCTTGCTTCCATATCAGTGACTTGTAAAATGTGCTACGTCTGGGATGCTGGGATAGGGGAGAGGTGAGAAAGCACAGGGGAGAGGCTGGAGGTGGAATGATAGGACTGGAGGGGAGTCCAGGAAATTCCACTGTGTATGTCCTGTGCTGCATCATGTCACTCATGGATATCCATGTCCAGTCATAGAGATCTATTTCTCTTCAATAATAAATGTAAAGCAAGGCATCAAATGGTAAGCTAGTTGTGTATCTTATACCTGTGGATTTGCTTGAGATTGTCTTCAGTCCCAAGATATTCCCAAGTCTTCCACTGTTCTCAGTGCACAGCAAAAATAGGGCCTTAATTTTGGGTTGACTCAGAGGCCACCCACAGATAACACTGTGCAAATATATTGCTGCAAAACAACTATTCAGTATGTTCATCTCTTAACTCAGGATTGCAGTGTTATATTTTCCATGAGGATGACAAATTTAGATGGGGAGGGGGAGAAAGAGATGTAACAAATAGATTTTAAAATTAGACTTATCAAAATGCTGTGAATACTGGAATACATCCACTCAGTAGAGCAAAGGCATACTGATCAGAATTCTTAGATAACAAAAAGAAATAAACTGAATATAGTAATGGAAAGATTCTCAATATTCATTGCTGCTATATCAAGCTAAAGGACTTATTTATATTTATAGATTGAAGCATGTCTCAGATGATATAGTAATCTAAAATTTTAGTGCTGTGAAAGAAGTCTTTAGTCACAGCACCAAAAGATCTGTCTTGCTTGGGGAGCAGATATGGCATTGGAATTTTCTCAGTGCTACCATGCCATGACCTTCAAGTGTCATTGCTTAAAAAACAGGATAAAGTTTCTGGCTGTCCCCTTTTGTATCCTTCACTCCTTTTCAGAGCTGCTAATGAAGCCTTCTCTTAATAGTAGTTCGTTTGGTATTAATGATGTGGATATATTCATCACCAAGCATTGCTGTGATACAATTGCTTGCGGCCAGATGGGGCACTTACCATGAAAATTATGTTTATTTGACTACAGCTGAAGACCACTGACAAGAATTACTAATTTTCTTTACACAGTACAATCTAAATTATTTTATTAAATAGTCAGTTATTTGTCTACCACACAGGAGAAAAGGAATGTAAAGGCAGTCCATTTCACCCCTGAGAAGCAGCTTTTATGAACAGGACTGTTTTTACTGGAGCTGGTGGTATGCCATGGCTAGAGGTAGTGGGAAGGCATGTTGCTTCTGCCAGCTGCATGGCTTCAGCTGCACTTATGTCTGATGTCAGCATGGGACTGCTGTTCTGTATTTGAAATGTCCTCTGGATAAAAATTTCCATCACAGCTGCCTTAACCAATCGACAGAACATTCTGTCTGAAGGTGCAGATATGTGGCTCCCAGAGCAGAGATGGATAGCTTCTATCAGTACTAGAAGAAAATGAGCCTGTCTCACAACCATAAACTGAAACATGTTCTCACGATCAAAGATGAGAATCAATGTTCACCCTTAGGAAGAAGGAGACTCCTTTTTTTCATACTGATTTCCTATTCTGATGTAGTCCAAATACCTAAACATACATGCTATTGAGAGACTCTTGGTACATGGGAATGGATTTCAATAGCTTGTATTGTAAAGACATCTTCTTTCGATGGCTCTCAGAGAATAGTGGGAAATCTAGTAATAAGCAGATTAATGTCTGTAGAATGTTAAAGAATAAAACAGCCTATACCTGCCAACAGATAGCTGCCAGTATAAACCTCTCCTTGCTTGTTATGCCTTTTCTTTTGTCTATCATATCCATTAGAGAAACCCTTTGAAAACATGGAGTAAATATGACTCAGACTAGCAGAGAACTTGACAGAGCTACCAAAGATCTTTGGTGGCAGTAGAACTACTCACAGTACAAGCAAGACATAGGTTAAACTTACCTGTTCTGAGGATACTGCAGACTAGCATTATTTTTCAAGAGGACTGCAGACTGCAAGGCAAACCTTGGTTCAAAAGCTAAAGGGACACTGTGATACATGCAAGAATTTCACTTTAAAAGCCACCACTGTTTTGATGAGCCATAGAATTTATTATGCACTGTTTATCAATATAGGAGTGCATCCAGGTCATTACAAATTTGATATTTGCTTACCAGCAGTGATAATGCTTCCTGTGCATATTTCAGTCACAAAAATAATTTTCCTGCTGTGTTTCTCCCAGTCACACCGACAAAAACTGAAGAAACTGAACTGAATTTTATTTTAGATATTAGATCAGAAATGCAATTCCAATTTTTGATGAATTCTTTCCAATTACTGTTAATTCATAGCTGAATAGCAACACAAAGGCAAGAATTCTAGGCAAAATACAGAAATTCAAGGGAAGAAAATCCAAGATTTAAAGATGCCTGTATAATCTCTTCTCAAATCTTAGGCCTTCATTTGCTGTTCTGCAGTCTCCTGCCAAAGTAAAAGGCTTAGTAACAGTCATATCCAGATACTATCTTAACATTTTTAATGACAAAGTATTTCCTTCTATATAGTGTTCCTAAAGGGAAGATAAAATTAGTGATAAAATTAAAAAAAAAACCCCAATAAATTATGTCATTTTTTTTACTTGACAGTCTTTGACTAGATTATGAGATTTGATGTTGATCTTAAGTTAATTTTGACCTTGATAAACAGGTAACATTTAAAAAATTTTTTTTACAGTTAAGCAGGGTAATCTGGAAACACAGTGGCAAGGCATAAAATGCCTCAGTGTTACTTAGGCAACCATTTTTCTGTGTCTTACTTTCTCAGATACACAAATTGAAGCAACTCCCCTAAAGCATAAACCAGCCCAAGCAAACAATGTAAGATGAGATTTTGTGAAATTTACCTGCTCTCTATTGTCCTTTATATACAATCATCTGCAAACAAGGCTCATCAGTGCTTATGGGTGTGTTCCTATCAAATTTTTAGGTTCTAGATTACTGAAATGAGGGAATATTGTTTTCTGTCGTTCAATCAAGTTATTTCATTGATTTAACAGAATTTGTATGATTACAATTCCTCTACTTTTTCATGAAAGCAGAATGATTTACACTCCAATAATATATTCAGCCATAGTTGACAACAACATTAAATAAAGTGCTGCTTCTTTTAACTAAGGTATCAAAAAGAACAAGAAGGAGAGGGCAAAAGAAAGGGGAAAAGTAAATAAAATTATACCTCATGGAAAGAGAAAGCTTTTGATGAAAAGAAAATAAACTTTCAAATTGTGACAACTGTCTGAATAAGAAAGCACACTAGAATCAGATGAATCAGAACACCCTGGGCAAAACATCCACAGCGTGCACTCCTTGAAAAAGAAAACTCTGCTGAAATAAAGGAGCAGATAAAGAGCTGTAAGAATCAAAGCACATATTAAGTATGTTTAAATCAATTTGCAGAACAGAAATCCTAATTCAAAAACAAGTGCATTTGCTATTTATCAAACTGCTCAAAAAATTACATATTTTTAGTTAAAGCATAAATGCTCCAAGATGATGAATAGACAGCAGATAGATATGTGCCCATTCCTTAAGAGAATTTCACTTGACTTCTAAAGGAAGAAACTCGACTGGAAAACTGATGTGCTAAACTTATTTTTCTTTCCCCTAGAATTAGCACAGTAAAATACAGATAAACTGCAGAGGCAACTAGGGTTGTGATCACGTCTAATTTCCTTTGTCTTCTACTTCCATAGCAGTTATGTGAAAATATGAAGGTAATATATAAGCCCCTCAGGACCTTAACATCTGTACATTAAGTACATAAGTACATAAAGTACAAAAAAATCTGGTTTTCCCTGCCATCCCATTTATAATATAATTGCTTCCTAGCTCAGCCTCTGTTACTAATTCTAAATGAATGTTGTCAAATTGCAAAGTGCATATTATTGTCAGTATAACCTGTTATTATATGCTAATACTGTGTGTTAATGAAGTGTTAAATATCCTGTCAACACACTGATCCAAGGGAATGTGAACACTATGAAATAGATGTGATATATGGCTAAAATGATAAAAATTATTGATCATTGCTTGAATGCATTTTTAATAGAAATTAAATATATATTTCTAAATTAAGATATCTTAATAACATAAAGGGCCAAATATTTGGTTTATGTAGTATCTCGACTTCCATCTCTCTACCTTAATTTCTGTAAACTGTTAATCCTCTTCCTTTAGGGTTCAATCCTCCAAAGTGCTGCAGCTACATTGAAAAGGCTGCACACTTTTGCTTTGTACTTGATAATAATAGTGTTCAACCCTTCATAAGTTCATGTCTTGAATAATCAAACTTATTGATATCAGTAACCTTATTCAATATTTAAAATTGCAGTTTAGAAATGTACTCATTTTTCATGTGAAGAAAGGAATATGATGAAAGTCTACAGGGCAGTGATGTGCCTCAGAAATCATTCTACTGAAATGAATTACTTTTTTGACTGAGTAACTTCAGAAGGCATTCACATCAATATGGTTTATAACACGTGGAAAGGAGAATTGACAAGAATTCTTTGGAAAATAGAAGCAGTACTTTCTCACCACTTCATAAACACTGAAATACACATTCTTTTATGTAAAGATGAGTGAAGGGGTTGAGATGTGTCTTGCCATCCAGCCTTTTTAAAGGAATCAATCTTACTGAAAACCACAAAGATGCAAAGGTATCAAATGTAAAAGAAAATTACATTGTTGAGTTTGGACTGTACTGTCACAGAAATGGGAGCACATTAGGACAAGCAATACTACTTTTATTAGTAGCTGTCCTTTCTAGAAGATTGCTTAACTCAGCCCATTTAACAACCTGTTCCTTGCCTTTACTTTTGAAAATGCATTGACATTTGCCCTTCTTATTTCTGGACACAGCCACACAAATCCAATAGACTGGGTCCAAGTACAGAAAACAGCAGTGTCATAAAGCTTAATTTCAATAACAAGCTTCAGCAGCTCAGAAAATGCATACTCTTCATTCCTCTTACAATGGAAAGAAGTATCATTTAGCCTCTAACAAGGAAAGAGGTAATGAGATAAAGATTTAGTGCTTGTGTTTATAGGAGGCCTGTGTGAGATTATCAACTGGAGCAAAGTTTGGTTTTTTTTAATTGACTTTTGAAGGGGGTTTTTGGGTCACATTTCAAAGTAAAAAGTTAGATTTCTTGAAAATAGATTACTGACAATTTCTTTTTAAATCATAGCATATTGGTTCAAAAGAATCTGTGAAATAAACATTATATACATTTCTTCGTTCAGCTAAATATCAAAAATTATTTTCTACACTTACAAAGTTATTACATTTTTCTCTTCTGTTCTTCCACACAATAACAATAGGTATTTTTCATACTCCCATGACATATCTTTCATTAATAGAGACTAATATTCTTTGTGTGAGTGCTGTTCTAACAGAAGAAAAATTAAGGTCTGGAATATGGTCAGTTGCCAAACTGGGGGCAGGACCTAATTAGCATAGATCTAACTTAGTGCTTGATTCCTAACTCAGTGGTTCCCAAACAGTGACATAACAGTCTTTACTTATTTTTTGAATTACTCTCACATCATCATCAGCAAGGAAGCAGAAGCTCCAAGGTAGGTCAGACTTTTTTCTATTTCCCCTCAGCCAAGATTGATTCCAGCACCACTGACTGCAGTAACTCCTTTGACCCTTGCAGTTTGCACTCCATCAGTTCTGGTCTTCCTGCTTTTTATCTCCAACAAGAACAGGGGAATAAGATTCAGGAAGAATGTCAGCAGTGAATCCAAAAGGCTGAAAGCCATCACATTTAGTTGCAGTTACTGAGAGGCTTGGCTAGTTGTCACTTTTACTAGTTTTGAGAAAAAATAAATGTCTGTGATTCTTTACTCTCCACGACCGCTGAGAGTTTTATGGAACAGAAGCTCTTTCTGCACTTCACAGGTTATCCAGCAAAAGGATAATTATCTCTGATGAGGTCTCTGAAAAAAAAAAAGTTACCTTTTTGTGACAACTATGTAAAATTATCAAATAATTGAGAATTGTGGCATTTATAGTAATGTGAGATCTTCAAAAGAGGGAAAAAATAATGCATTTAAATCTGCAAACTATTACTTTTGGCTGTAAAAATTTGGTCAGATAGATACTATTTAGCTATGTTGCATGGCAAAGCACAGTTTTAAGTAGTATTACTGCACTTTTCCATTTATCTTTCAACTCTGTTTATATTTCATTATTATTTCTACTCATGACTCCTAGCATTTCTACATTTTTCTACTAAGATTGACATATCTCATTTATTTTGATACCAGAAACCTTTTCCATGCATTTCCACAGCCAGATGCTAGTTTTTTAAAATAGTATATAGGCTTAAGGCCCTATTTTTCCAAATCCAAAAATTCAGAGCTCTGGGAGCTGCTATACTGTATGTACATCCTATCAGTAGACCACAGGATAAGTAATAATATCTCTATACCAAGTTAAGACTCCCTATTATGTGTGTGTGTGCATATATATATATATATATTTAAACACATATGTGGGCTTATCAGTTTGCAAGCAGCAGAACTGCACTTAATTCACTCATTTATAAACAGACTTTTCATCTAGTCATTAGTTTTTATACAAAACATTAAGTTCAATTGTTTGAAATTCTCCTTTTCCCATCCAATACACAGACAACATAAAGAAGTCTTAGGTAAAAGAAGCATGAGGGAACTCTGGTGCTTATCCTTTCATTCCCATGAGAATGATTGTGTTTCTGATCCATTGCTGCACAGTGAAAATCCAAATTAAAGATTTTGCACTTAGGATGAATAACAGAAACATTAAAATTTACTTAAAGTATAGCAAAATGGTAAGTTTAACTTACTGTCCCATATCCCCATGTGTTATTTAGTCAGGTTTACATACTCAATACATTTTCCCAAAGGCTATTGCAGATTTACAACACATTCTGTTTTGCTGAAGTACTTGCTTGTCTACAAAGTACTACTGATAAAAATTAGATATCAAATGAGATGGGTGTCAGAAACTTATAAATAAGGAATTAAATGCTAATTTACCAATAACTATTACAGAAAAGACCAGAGGAGCCAAAAGAGTATTTGCCTTATAGCTTCTTATTTGAAGTGCAAGGGTGTGATCCTGTTTAGGATGCTGAATTATATATATCTGGATTTATAATTAGTCCAGCTATTAACCTTTATCCAGTTTCTCTCTTTGGTGATATACTGTACTATAAATTTCATATGAGACTACCTTGCAGAAAACCTGTTTTTTCATAAATGCCCCATGCATATTTCATAATCACTTTTAATTTATTTACTCTCTGTCTGATTATCTACTGTCTTACTGGTGCAGTTTTATCTGTGCAAGATAGATATGAACAGAATTCTGTGATCACTTAAAGCAAACATGCTTTACCTTTTTTTAAATGGATATTAATTGCTTCATATATAGCTTTATTACTTCACTACTTCATTAATAGCTTCCATAGGGTAGAGGCAGCTCAGAACTCCAGGTGTGGAGTAATGTGCCTGGCAGAAATTGCCAGCTGACCTAGGGCACTAAATCACTGTATAACAAAATTATCATGTCTTATTCCTCCTGAGCCCATTATTGGCCAAGCAGGTGTGTGTGTACATATATATCTATATATTTGTGTATACACACACATGTACACAAATATATATTTCTATACAAGGTGACCAAGATTTCTCTACCTAGATCTCTAAATGGGTTATTTTTAAAGAAGTTGCATCATAACCTTCTGCTCAGAGCTGATGAAAGCCAGTAAATGGGTGCCAGTTAATGCTGCATTAGCATTGTAAAACTGCTGCACTTCACAAAAGCCTGCCAGAACACGGCCCAATATGGACTCTTAAAATGGCTGCACATGTATTTGTAATTTGCCATCCATTCAAAAGCTGAAAAAAGGAGAGATCAAATTATCTAACTCTTTACAAATCAAATTCTTTAACTCTTTCTGAAAAATCAAACACAATTGTCGTTGTGCTGTAATAGTTTCAAACATATCTGCAGAAATTGGGTAAACTCAAAATGCTTGTTTTAAAGATGTTTTAATTAATTATTCTGTTACTTTGTAATTTTTAGAACAGTAGGTTGATGTCTATGGGGATTTCAAAAACCAAAACTGACAGTACATATTTAACTATCATAACCACCCAGCAATTACATTTAGCTTCTGCATTCTCATCTAACTAGCCTTGCAATCTAGGAACTTCTGTGCATATTGGGATTTCTGAAAAAGTTAGCATTAATGAAATAAATTTCCCTAGGCTCAATCTAGACATTAAGAATATAAATGTAAATTAACAGAGAAGAGCAAGCAGCCTTGAATACTAACATTTTCGCCCCATAACTTTTAGTTAAAAATGTGCTACAGAATGTGTGATCCAGCCTTCTGCATCTGGCATTCTCAAACTGCATTAATAATTATCAGAATATTTCTGTAATTGTCGATGTGCTTGCTATAGCACTGTAAGACTCAGATACCCTCCAGTTACAGCTTATTATGGTCTGTCTGATAAATAATTCCTGTCCAATTCCATTTTGACTTGAAGACTGCTTCTAAAAAGATTCTTTTCTGCTTAAAAAAAATCCATTTATAGAACAAATGTGGCCATGGTATTCTACTTATTTCACTTTTTACTGGCAAGACAAATCTTGCAAATTCACTGCCTTTTCCTGACATTTTTATAGCCACCTGCAGTGTTTACTTTCATTGCAGAGTATTTTGAATGATCATGGATGTCCACACTCTGCTTTCATTGACCCTCAATCCCCATCACCACTGACAGTATGTTTTAATGGTAAGCAAGTGAAAAAAAGATAAATAGCGAGAATATTAAGCTCGTACATTTGCTCTTACTTCAAACTATTGACATGGTTAGTAGTTAAGCACCAATTCTAGTTATAAAACCTGAGATTTTTATACTTGAGGAACAGCTCCTTTAAAAACTTCTCACAGCAATTAAACACTCACTATTTGTTGTGTCCAGCTGCATAATCTAAATCTTCACCTAGTCAGAATCACTGATCTCTTCCAATATATGCTGATAGCAATGACCATAACTAGAAGACAGTAAGGACAGGAAGGACAATGATGATATAAATCTCATTTTTCAAAGTTAAGTGAAGTGCTGAAAAATGTTTTGTGTTTTTTGTGGCTATTCAGGACTTTTATCTTGATGGAACAATTGGTTTAATAAATTAAAAGGAATAGTTTCATATAAATAGAGTGATAGTGAAGGCTTTATATGAAAGTGTTTTTATCCTGTTTTCTTTTGGTGTAATGAAAAAAAGCAATTGCTCACAGAACTAAAAAATAAGCTGGAAGGGATCTCAAGAAACTTTTTATCTTACTACCACTTGGAGCCTGGACCTTTTAAGTTTGAATATTCCCAAAGATGAGACTCCTCCAGGCAACGTGTTCTAGTATTTCCATAAAGTGAAAATACGCACATGAGAAATTTGAAAACATTTCTCATAATATCTAGTTGGAACTTCTCATGCCTTTTTTCCTGTCCCATCCTCCTGAACTCACTCCAGAAAGTTGCTGTCTGTCTTGTACTAGGGGAACTCTAAACTATTTGTCATGTTTGGACTCAGACACCCCACAGAGAGGCACAGGGTGACTTCCCCTACCTCTGGATACAGCCTGGCCTGCTGTCTTTCAGGGATATTTTGCTAATTCTTGTTCAGTTTTTTCCTCAGGATCCCCAGGTGTTCCTGCTGTATCCACATGGATGGATGGATGAATGGTTGTTTGCTGTGTGTTCCTGTTTTTCCCAAAGGAACCATATGAATTGATGATATTTTAAAAAGCTAAAAACCTTTTCAATGGACCTTGAATAAAGAAGTATGTATAGGTTTTCCTGAACACCTGCTGAGAACAATGTAAGCCTCAGAAATGTTGGTGTGAAATATGGTGTCTTAATTTATTACTTCAAAAAACCTCACATCCATCTGTTTCAACCTGCAGTTTTTGAGGGAGTCATTTCAGAGATTTTGCTAACAAATAAAAAAAAAAATTAAAAAATTAAATTCCCATGTAAAAATTTGAAATTTTGTATTTGCTCCAGTGTAAGTGATGCTAAGGGATGAAGATACCTGACAATCTTCTACACTGACCTTCAAAACTTTCAATAAGTATTCCAAAATTTGCTAAGTGATTGTATCCTAAGTTTTGGGTAATTTGGTTTGTTTCATTTGGATTGAATTTCTGTTCTGATTTTTTTGGTTGGTTTTATCTCATAGATACCATATTTTTTAGCATCCTTTTTTAAAGTTTCTTATCAATTTTGTGACAATTTCAGCCTCAGTTCTAAAGAGAGTTCAGTGTCTTTCTATTAAGTGAATTTTGGGTACAATATTAGAAGTTGCTAGAGAACAGTAGCAAATTATTCCAGCACAACTCTTGTTTACCTTTGTTATAGGACAATTAGGATACTAGCTTAGGCCATAAATTTTATTGTGGTTTCTTACAAAAGTGAACAAGAAAATTCAAACCATCGCAATTTTCAGTGAGATGCCTCTTAAAAACCATTTGTTTTCAAAGCATTTGACATAATTTAAAAGACATTTTTTGCAAGCTTGCCTCCTAGGAAGCACTTGGGAGTCTAAGTAAAATTTGAATGTTTATGTTTTAAAGCACTTTTAATGCAAGAAATCTGTGTATAATTATCTCTAATTAGTCATCTCTTCCACTGAGATTTATACTAAGCATTTAGTTTTTCTCTACAGTAGTTATTTCCCAGGCTTCTTTAATAACTAGGACTGTCTGACAAGCTGATCTCAGGATCAGATTTCAAACTCATTCTATTCCATTCTACCTGTTGCTTCAGGACATTTCTTAATGAGGCCAGAGTTACTTTCATGTCTAATTAAGCTGAAGAGATTAAGATATTTAGGTCTTGTTTTTGTATACTCTCCTAAGGGAAAAGTAAATACATAAGCATAAGAGATCAGCAAAAATACAAGAAAGAAGAAAAGCAGCAGGAACACAGGGGATTATTATGTAATAAAAGGGAACAGGAAAGGCTGGGTAGATTATCCTTCCTAAAGTATGTTCACTTGCCTCAAAAAATATTGCACTGAACTGTGAGTCAGAATTCTCTCTAACATGATAATACGTATTTATCAGATGAACCCGAAAGACAAATATGGAAGAAGGGATTTTCTGTCTTTATAAAATATATTTGAAAACAGATCCTGATTAGGATTTCCTATTTATACAATAAATTAAGCTGCAAGGTAACCATGAGACTGATGAAACAATGTATCCAAAATACTCTATCAAATATGCCTTTGTTTTTTATGTTCCTTATCTTCTCCAGTGTCAGCTTTCAATGAAATGACAAGTTTATTATTTTGTTTGGGAAATAAATGATCCCTGTTAATGTGGAAGTTTAATGTCTCTTCAAAAGTGCTTTACCTGAGTTCCACTCTAATGGGCAAGTGGATAGACTCAAACCTCTTTTAGCATGCATTCATATTTTGGAATAAACATTTCAATTGAATATTTTTCATCAATGTTTTTTAATAGTCATCTTTCTTAGTGAAAGATTTCTCAAATCTTCTAGTTTCGGTACAGCATTCTGCAGTACCAAAGAAGTTCCCTCTAAAAGCAGCAAAGCATTTAAACCAATCTTTTCATACCTCCAGCTCCTTTCAGTTACCTGAGAGTATACTTATTTATACATTTTGCATGTTTTTCTTGTATGACTTTAGGGTTTTTCTTCATTTTTTCTTAAGATCTGAAAATATATGGATGCTCTTACATCTTTTTTTCCTTCTCATTCACGACCTAGAATTCATTTTTATTTGGGTCTTGGAGGAAAGCTGGGAAATACAACTGGTCTGTTTGGAGGGTTCAAACCAAAATAATGAAGAAAACAGTTCTCTATGTCAGTTGATTTTTTTCCCAGTTTATTAAAAAAAACCCCACGAGTTCAATTTTAAACAAAATGTTTTATCTTAATATTTCTTATAATTCACTTAAGGCAAATGAAATACGTGGTACTCCAGCTACACATCGGCGACCACCACCCAAGTCAGGCTTCCTGGGAAGTGGCGGTTCAGCCCCGGTGCCAGGAGCATCAGCACCACCTTGTGTTCATGGGATAGGAAAATCAGCCAGGAACACGCCTCCCCTGCCTTCGAAATCGCAGCTCTTCCCTCTTCTCCCCATAGCACCTTAACGAAGGAGCCATATTTGTGGAAAAGATGTATCATTTTTGCTCCTGTAAGTTTAGAATAATCGATATATCCAGGTACATGAGAATATATAAGCAAACCTGCTTGCATTTTTGGTCAATGTGTTTGTGTTAGACAGGAGTTGCAGCACATGAACAGCCCAACTATTGCTAGATTTTTAAGGTAGGCATCTTGAAACAAGATAGCTTAAAGGTGAATTTTGTGAGAAGGTTTGCAGTTATTTACAGGAGTTCTTTCGGAACGTGAGACATGACACTGTAAAACCTATCCTTTTTTTTTTTAAATTTAGAAAAGGAACAAAGGAGACCAGTGTCATGTAATGATGGAGAGCCATGTAATGATGGAGAGCCTTGAGAGAGTCAGTATCATGTTTAGATTCCTTTTTCATAACCTGTAAACAGCCTACAAGGCAGTGCTGCTTCCTTCAGTCTTTTGCATGGTAGAAACTGTTCTGTAAACAAATCTATTTCTGGTACATTTTTCACCACATGACCACGAAAATACATCAGTTTTCATTTCTTTTTTAAAAAAATCAGCTTCTCACTATCCATTTGCTTCTGGAAATACAGTTTCTGGGAAAAAAAATATCCCATCTAAAAATTGCAGATACTTCTCTTTTAGCTCTACTATATACATTAGTATGGAAGCACAGTTTCTAGCAGAAATTCTGGGGCAAAACCTGTTCAGAAATGAAATAATATGGGAGTGCAATTTCATAGACAGTTTTCTACACCTTGTTTGCTTAGCTACACAAAATCCAGGTCACTCTGAGAATGAAATACAATAGCCACCTCCCCTCCTCTGACTGGGACATTGGTCCAGAAATTAAAAATTTCTGATTGGTGTTTCACAGCTCCCTTTCACCTTTTAAAAATTTGAAATTCCCATACTAAATGCAAGACTGTGTGCCTATACATTGCTTTAGTGCTTTGTATCAATTTTCTTTTCAGTACAAACATAACTAGGAAAACATATAATGACATGGTATATTCATAAGTATTAAAAAAAAATGATCCTGAATCTCTTTTACCCATCAGTTTGTGCATCATTAAAGAGAATTTGCATTGAGAACAGTTAGACTTCTGTTTTGGTCATGTTTCACATCCACACCTCATGTGCACTTCTATCAGACTGATACAAGGTATCACTTTAAAAAAACTGTGTAAACTGCCTGACAATCAGTCTCATTCATTTTATCAAGCATAAATGTGGGTTTAAAAAAACCTGCAACCTTATGCAGTATTGTTCAGAACCCATATTGATATACAGTACAGGATCTTCTTCAACAGTGTCCTTTTAGAGGTTGAAATATTTCTCTAATGTCCTTATAATTTCTCTCCCATTCCAAAAGGCACAGAGCACTGTTATTAGTGCTACTCAGTCCCTTCTGCCACTTTTGGTCACAGCTGAGATCTCAATGCCCTTCATATTTGGGTAGTTTACTACCAGCATTAAGGGACTCAACAGTAAATATTTCATCACCTTTCTGAAATAGTTTTCTCTTTTTCTGTTGAAAAGACAGAAAGAAACAAGTCTTTCCAGTACCTGACAGGGCAATAAGAGAGCTGTAAGAGAGACTTTTTACAAGGCTATGGAGTGACAGGACAAGGGGGAATGGCTTCAAGCTGCCCAAAGGGCAGCTTTAGATGAGGTATTAGAAGACCTTCTTGGCTGTGAGGGTGCTGAGGCACTGGCACAGCTGTGAATGCCCATGCCTGGAGTGTTCAAGGTCAGACTGGATGGAGCTCTGAACAACCTGGTCTAGTGAAAGATGACTCTGACATGGCAGGGGGATTGGAATGAAATGGTCTTTAAAGGTCCCTTCCAACACAAACTATTCTGTGATGCTGTGAAGCTGAATCTCGTATTTTGTGTATTTAGCAGTGGGATATGGTTGACCTCTTGCCTGTGTTTTGAAGCCTGTTAACTATAAGAAGGAGTAATTTCCACAAATGGCAAATCAAACAATCACTTCAAATATTTAGGGAAGTATCTTATGTGTCACAGCTGTCAGGAAAGCAGTCTAGCATAAACTAGGAAAATTCCTCAGAATTTCAGAGAAGTTTTTGAGGACTTAATCTAATTGAAATAACAGAGGCACAAAGAGGAATTTTCAGCATCATTCTTGGAAGCATAGGCTGACAGAACTTTGGTGAGTGGTGATATCCTACCCCAGGTGGGTTGAAAAGCTCCTATTCAGCTGTGAGACCAGCAGCTGTGTCTCTGGTCTCAACCGAGATTGTTGCAATGCAGGCAATGATCTCTATTCCCACTGAAGGTGGTGAGAATAATTTAAAAACAGTGCTTCAGCATAACTCACCAAGTAAAGACAATTACTCACTTGGGAGGCTCATCTGAACTTGAGCAAGCCAAAAGGTGTCAATCCAGTCCTTAGCATCAGTGCTGCAATGACAAGTGTTGCACCCGTGCACTCGAGATACCATCCCCTGCTACTTACAGGGAAAATCTCTACTGCAGAGAGCTATAATACTATATAAACCTACATGTGTAAGAAAACTCCATTTGGTGCCAGCATATCTAGGAATATTTTACTTGTTGCTTTCTTTTAAACTAGTTTAACAGGCTTGGCAGTGAAATCTGAGGGTCAGAATTCTTTTCGCTAAATGTATTTAGGTTTGATGTACTTAAGGACTCTTGTTGCCAGGTATAAAAATACTCATCCTGATTCTTGGAAAGCTCTCTATCTGTATCTGTTCCTTCTACTGGAGCATTTCCCCTTAACGAGTCCTGTCTCACACTGAGATCTGCTCCTGTTTCTGTTGGAGTTTGCACATAACACACCTGAGATTGCACACTTTCTTCTGCATCTTTCTCACAGAATAATACATAGTATCTGTGTGGTTCTCCAAGCAGACCTTTCGAATTTTCCTAACCCCAACTCACTATGGAACATCCATGTGTATCTGAAATTACCATACATATGTATATACATATACATAAATATATATATATGTATAAACACACACTACACACCAGGCAGTCCACTTGATACCTGGAAACAAATATCCACTGATGAGTTTTTCTACTTTGTTTCATTTACCTGAGCAGTGACTGAAGATACAGAGGTAGAATTAAACCTCCAGCTCCAATTTATTTTTTTAATGCCTTCCCTTGATGAGGCTACCATCTTATGACTACTATATGTTAATGATGACAACAGGCAATTCCATAGGATTCCAAGAAGAATTATTAATTTGTGCTATCTTGGTTTATTTTTCTGTGACTAACATGGTGACTTCATTCCAGACCTTTTTGTTTCTTTGCTTTTGAGTTATTTTCATGTTCAATCCATGGAAATTTTGTGTTAATGAAAAACAAATGCTAAAGTCTATCCAGAGAGAGAAGAGATCAAAACAACCATGTCTATTGGGAAGGAAAATTTACCTTTTACTTTAGGCTCAGAAGAGCTCAGACTGATCTATACTGCTGAAGAATTGCTCTGCCTACCAGCACTAAATCACAGAAATTTGAGAGGACTGTTTTGGCTTACAATAATTAACTTTTAGAAATAGTTAATGGTGAAGATTGTTGAATGGCTTCAAGATTAATGAGAAATAGATTTGGTTACTTCTGGCTTTTCTGGGTTTCCAATGAAAGTAATGTATAGAATAACAGATGGTTTTACCTAATTTATTTTTTTTATTCATACATTACAAGATACAACATAGGTATCTTCAAGATGATATTTTCCCCAAATACTTATGTAAACACAAACTAACTGTCTGAATGAAGTATGTTCTGGGGCATGGTACAGAGTAAACAAAAGGACTCCACTTTGGGTGGTCTACGCAGAAACTTACAAAGAAATAACAGCAGTAGTGAATTGCAGTCATTTTCCCAGTGTTTTCCTGGGACTGAATGCACAAGCTAAATGACATAAATAATCACAGTGATTTTTAGGAACTGATAAATACGTGTACGCAGTTTCCACGTGAACATAGACCAGGATGGCAACAGACTAATGAGCCAGGTCCAGCCCCACAGGCACACCTTTTCCAGTTCCCTGCATTTCTTCAGCACAATTTTTTTTACAAAAAGTAAGAGCTGCTGCAGAATTAGCTGTTATGAACAGAGCAGGTGGTCATCACCTTTATGCCTTACATGAACTCTTGAGGATAAACAGTGTAGAAACGATGAAATTATAGAGATCAACACCAGCTGATTAAGTTCCTCTCCACTAAGACCCGGGACTGTTAATGGAGGTGGCCACAGGAGATCCCCACCTTAATAAAGATCGCGAAAGGAAATCTGCTGAAGCACCTTGGATAAATCAGCGTCCCTCTCCCAAGCCTTGATTCCGCTATCGGTCTGATTTCCTGAGCAAGGTAAATTATTTAGAAGGTGTTCTGCGCTACATCTCAAGGCAGAGGCCCGGCGGCGGGGCTTTCTTTCCTCCCTTTCCCCGGGACGGGCGGCGGATCCCCGCGGAGCCGGGGCAGCATCCCTCCCTCAGGAGAGCGCAGCCGCCTCACCTTCCCGCAGACTTCCCGAACTCTGCCCGTATCTTCCACTGCCACGGGCGGGGGCGGCTCAGCCTGCGCTGCCCGGTCCCTCCCTCGCCTCCCCCGCCCGGCGCCCCCTCCTCCCGCCGCGGGGCCGCTCCGGCGCGGCTCGCGCCCCCTCAGCCCTCGCCCGCCGCGGTCGGCGCGAGGCGGCTCGAGGCGCGGCGCCGGGAAAGGCGCCTGCGCAGCTCTCCCGGGCATGCTCATTAACAGCGGAGAAGCCGAAAAGGGGAAAAAAAAAGAGGAAAAAAAAGAAAAATCCCACCCTGAGAGCGAGCGGCGCCGCTGACACTACACCCGCCGGAGAGCAGCGGCGGCGGCGGCAGGGCAGGGCTGCGCCGCGCCGCCCCGCGTCCTCTCACGCCTCGGCTCCCCGCGCCCGCTGCGGGGCGAGCCGCGGCAGCAGCAGTCGCGCGTCGCCCCGGCGGGGCGGAGGGGCCAGGGCGGGCTGCCGGGGAGCCGCCGGCAGCGGCGATGTGGATTTATATTGGCCCGCGCCGCAGCCGCCGGGGAGCGGGGCGCGGGCGCCGCACCTAGAGGCGATGGGCGAAGCCGTCGGCGGGGCTGAGCTACGGCGCTGCTGAAAGTTCAGCCGGTGGCCGCGCTCGGTAAGTTTGCCGGGGAGGCGGGAGCGGCGCCCCAGGCGCCCGAACTTCGTTTTTCGCGGGGGGCAGCGGCGTCCGCGCCGGGGCAGCGAGGGGAGCGCCGGGCGCCGCCGGAGGTGCCTTGCCCCGGCGGGTTTTTGTGGATGGCACTGGGTGTGTACGTGCGGCTCCGAGTGCGCCGAGCGGGCGGCGGGTGCCGGCGGGCGGCTGCCGGGCTCCGGGGCGGTGCGTGCGGGCTCCGCGATGCTGCGCCCGGGGCTGAGCCCCGGCACCCCGCACGCCCACAGGGGGTCTCCTTCGGGCGCGGTGTGTCGGCTCGGAGCGGCGCTCCGAGCGTCCGGCCGCGGTGCCATCGCCCCGGGCGGCAGCGGCTCCCCGTCCCCGAGGCGGAGCGCGGCTCTCCGCGGGTGCGGCGGCGGCGAAAGGCGGGGCGCTGCCGGGGGCCGGGCTCCGGCTCCGCGCTGGCGTTGCGGGAGCGCCCGGGCCGCTCACATGCCGCATCTCCGGTGCGCGCAGGGGTGAGGCGGCTCCGCCGGGGCGGCGGGACCGCGCTCGCTCCCAGCTGGAGGCTGGAGCAGCCTGGCTTCTCACCGCTCCTCAGGCGTAATCCGCTACGCGTGCGTTTGGTGTATTCTCCTGCCACTGATTGTGGGATCTGGTAATCTCTTTTAGTCAAGACGTGTGTACATACAGTCGTTACACTGCTCTGCTGCTTCCAGCTGTTTTTTCTTTAAAATACCTTACAGCTGTAGCTCGTGACTGACTGTTTAAGCTTGATGTATGCTTAGACCAGCTGTGGATATGATTGTGATACATAGTGAGGAACCTGCCTCTGTAGTATTAACTGTATGCTCTTACCGTGCTGAATGGCAACACGTTTACCTTAGCAGATCTGGGCTTTACGTGTTCTAATACTGAAATCAATGCCAAGAACTCCTTCCCTTCCCCTTTATTTGGCTTAAATATATGCTACCTTTTTAGGCTGTATAGTATCTATCGTAGTGATAGTCTTTTATTGATTGGTTTCCCAATATCCAAAGGTTGAAGATACCCATCTTGATTGTGCTGATGCTTCCCTGATAATTAATGAGTCAGATACACTGTACTATGGAAATAAATACCAACTGTCCGTGTGGTGGGGCAAGCATCTCAGACATCTCCTGTGTCTCCAAATGGTTTTGCAGTAACAAACCCCCACCACTCCTAGTGCTGGATTTTACCTATCAATTGTGAACTTTAACGTAAAGCAATTTGATATTTGAAGTATGGAATTCCTGGTGTTGTAGAGAGCACTTTGTGAATCATAGATAGCAAGATAAACTGTAGTAGGGGAAGAGCTATACATCAGAAGGTGAGACACAGCCCAATAGCTTTCCTTCTTTCTCGTCCATAGTTTCTTTTCAAAGCTTATTTTATACATGACCCTTAATGCTATGGATTAATCTCAAAACCCTTCTTCACAGACAAAATGCAGTCTTCCTAATAACCTGCTATCCCAATAGATATCATATTGGTAACATAAATTCATCAGAAGTTGATACTGTAGTTTTAATATAACTCTGTGTCTTGGGGATTTTGGTTTGTTGGTTTAAGAACTCAGATATCTGAACTGCTGGGTAATTTAGGAACCTCTCTTGGTCTTGCCTTTTTTTGTTGTGTATGTGTGGAGGGGGTTGTTTGTTTCTCTGGTCTTTGGTTTTGTTTTGTTTTGTGTTTTTTTTTTTTTTTTTTTTTTTTTTTTCACAGTTTTATTTCAAAGAATAGTTACAAGTTTTCTGAACATATATCCAATAGGATTTTTCTCTGAATACCTGATCTTTAGAAAACCCCAAAATCAAAACCAAGTAAGATACCAAAAAAATTATATTTCAAACACTCAAATAAAAATCCTTTATTTTAAAGAGAACGGTTCCTTTCAGTTGCCAAATTTTAAGTACTTAAATGATGTGTTTAAATAGCAAACGAGAAAATTCTTATTAAAAGCAGCTTTTAAGAATGTGGGAATGCAAATTACTACTCTCAACACTTCAAGTAGTCAGATGTAGAAGTAAATCAGCATATTGTATTGATGGCTTATGTGTAAAAAAGCCATTGAAATGTATTCAGAGTTCTGTAAAGGCAGTGCCATATGAGGAAAGCTGTGGCAAAGGAAATTTATTACTCATTTGATGTAGCATCACAGTTAAAATCGTAGTTTTGAAAACCAAAGAAATTACCTGGTTGCTCAAACATGTGCCTGTAGTCACATATGGAGGTGTGCAATGCTATGCTCTGCAGTAATGGCTTAGGAATAGGTAAATGTGTACTTCCTTCTTTCCACTGAGACAGGAAATTTGGAGGATTGGTGTTGATTTTAATTGGAGCAGGCAGGACATTACTTCAGTGTGATTCATGAGGTCTAAACGGTATGCATTTAATTTTTAAATGATCTTAATCTGAAAAATGTAAGAAGAATAATGCTGCTTAATTTATCACAATCTCGGGGCTTTGGGTATGGGAGAACAGTCCTCTGCATTTGGTCAGGAATATTTTTTTTTCCCATTTTACAAACTGAGAAAACAATGCATCATGTCTTTGCTTCTGTCACAGTGATTGCCAGTATCTTACAATGACTGTAGTGGGACTAGGTTTTAAATGTTTTAGAGACCAGTTATAAACTGGTGACAGAGCTATGTCTGAAATTCACGAGTTTCTGTTTTCTTGTCTGCCACTTCTTCATTTAGATGTGCCCATTGATTCTATTTGACAGTTCAGCACAGTTGAGTTAATGATAACTTTTGTGAGACCAAACAGACTTAATACAGTTTTTCTTTTTCTCTAAAGGCCCAGTCCTGATTTGAGGTCTGAAATTTTCTGCCTTCAGAGTTAGGGGAAAATACAATCAGGTCAAACTGTAGTTTGGTAATTGTTGGTGGAAGCAATTTTACTTATTGTAGTCACTATTCTGTTCAGCTTATTTCATGTTTTAAAGTGGTAGGGGCATGAAGTACTGTAATACTTATGCAGCCTTTATATGAGTTAAGGAAATACAGTGTTTGCTTTGTCACCTTCATTTGCTTTAAAGTTCAGTTATAATCCCAATGTACAAATTCTAGATTTCTCAAGATTTTTGTGCATTACACAAGTTGATGACAACTTATATTTCTAAAAATTACCAATAAATTTCCAATAAATTACCAATAAATGTAGCAGTATTAAAACAGTAAGGAGAATTTCACAGAGTCATATAATAGTTTGGGTTGTAAGGGACCTTTAAAGGATATCCAGTCCAACTCTCCTGCAATCAGCAGGAATATCTTCAAGTAGATCAGGTTGCTCAGAGCCCTGTCCAACCTGACCTTGAATGTTTCTAAGGATGGGGCATCTACCTCTCTTGGCAACCTGTGCCAGTGTCTCATCACCTATACTAGAAAAAGTTATTTCTTTATCTAAAATGACTCATCTTCAGCTGGAAACCATTACCCCTTAACCTGTTTAAGTCATTGTTATTGATACAAGTGTTTTACTACAGTTCTTTCCAATAAATAAATATAAATAATTGTCTCACAAATTAAAATGCTTGCTGTGCTCGGGGAAACCACATTGAAGCTAAGACTCGTAAAGGTTTCGGTTCAGAAGAAAATAGCATGTTTAGAAAAAAATTCTGATTTTTATGATGTAAGGTTATGTGGAGTCATAGGTGGAAATGTGTTAAAGTGATGCTGATGCTCTCCTATAGATGTTGATTCAGTCTTACACTCTGTTGATAAAGAAATTTACAGCTGGTTATGCAACCTTCCATTGATTACTAGTGCTGCATTTCTGTATAATCCTGGTTTGCAACTGGTATGACTAAATCGAAATCCCACTAGAGAACAAAAAACTCTGAATCTTACTTTAGTCTAGGTAAAACACAAATCTGTCATCTGTGTCATTTGTCATCTGGCATATTGTCTGTAGTGACAGATAGATCAACCAGCCACCAGCATATCAACCTTTAGGTAATTCTGCTTGACCAGCACTGCATCACTGAGGGCTTTTGCATCTTTCCAGTTTATCAGTGATGCTCACCAAGAGCATCATCATTATTTTACCAGTAAATACTTATTTTAAAAGATTGAGGGTTTTGGTGAACTACTGATAAATATTCCAAGTTTATTGAAATCACTTAAAGGTAGATTTACCCCTCCCTGAACTTGCCATTTTACTTACTTACTTTTGATGGTTTCTTAACCAAGGACACAGTGCAGTAATGTTTGCCTGAGCTATTAAATATGCACAGAATTATTCTGTAGTACAACTATAGCTGTAGGTTTTATACTACAGTGGAATTGCTGGTGGTAGCTGCCTCCTCCAAAGTGACAATCCAACATGTTGTATCTTGCTATTGTTCTCCTTTCCATTAATCAAACAGTTAAGTAAGAAAGAGACATAAATGTGCTAAGTGTCAGTTGATCTCTATGTGTAAAATAAGAGGTACTTCTGTTGTATGGAAAGTAAGATTTTGATGCTACTTAAGTAAAAAGATATTAGTTATATTCTTATCTTGGCACTTCAATAAGCTTGTTCTTGAGACTATTCTGTTGCATTTCATGATGAGGAGACTATGCTTAAATGAGCTGATTTCTGTCCTCATCCATCTTTGCCTATGGCTGAAACCACATAAATATTAATTCCTTAAAAAAAAAAAAAGTCTTTACTAGTAGGCTTAAAAATCGGTTTGCATGGATGAAGTAAAGTCTACCATTGCCATCTAACTTCAGAAAAACTTTTTTATTTATTGATGTGTGTTTTCTGTTTATTTGCTTGAAAACCTTCCTATATTTTGAAATTTGATGCACTGTAACATGGAAATCTTTGTATATAAATTTTAGCTGTAGTTAGCATTCTGCAACACAGTAATGTCTCTAGTATTTATACTTGACAGGAGAAGTAATTTAGATGCCTCTCTACTTTTTTTAATAGCTTGTAGGTGTTACCTGTTCATTTAATTCACTATATTAAATGCCATTGGTTTTACCTTAATGCACCTCTAATAAATTTAAAAACCTGTTTGAGCAACAAAAAAGTCCCAGAAATACAACTTTAGTGAAATTGAAATATTAATATCAGCGATACAGGGTTAATTGAATGTCAGGAAAAAAATACCTTCCAGAGGATGAACACTCCTTTATTTGTAACGTCTACATTGAGAGTAATTTCAAGGTGTTTTAAAAGTTGAAATGAGTGCTAAAATGGTGGGGAAAATGCATCTTAAATCTGCAGCTTGTAACTTAACTGTTGCTGTTATATTTGAACACAAAATCTAAAGCAGTTTCTTGAATAATAATGAAACGAGGCATAAAAATTAATCTCCATAAAAAGTCCCTAAGGGGGAGAAAAGACAGATGACTTTGTGGAGAGCATTCTGGTGTGCAAGGAGATGAGGCATTTCTCATATTCGTGTTGCTGAGTAATCTTTATTTACTTATATGTAGTAAGTTTTGGTACTTCTTTCCCTTATTTTCTTGAGACAAGGTTGTTTGACTCTATCTGCCCCTTCCACAGTACAGGCATATGAGTTGAGTGCTCTTGTTGCCAGTCTTGCTGGATTCTGATTATCTGTCAGTAAGTAACTGGTATTTTCTCTGTTAAAGTTCCAGTTAGTCTGAAAAAAAAGGAAACTTTTCATTTCAAGATTTCAGAAGCAGTTCACTTCCTGACACTAAAGCATTGTCTCTTCTGTGGTTTGATGTTGAAACTTAAGTATTGAATTCAGCATGTTTCCATTTTCTCTTGAACTGATGAAGAGTCAAAACTTAATGTAACAGATTCATCAGCTGGAAATGAGGATGGGAATTATTTCGGAGACCTGAGATTTTGAAGACTTATGTGTTCTCCTCTGCTGAATATGGAACCTACATGTTGAATTTCTGGAGTTTGATTGGGTATTGAGTGGAGCAGTTTTGTATTACTGTTAGGTATTTGCCATGTAACCTTTTGTGCTTTCAGACTTGTAACTATATCTAGAAATGGCAGATGTATGGAAATTAAGCGATGCTGGTAGTCATTTTATATATATATACACACATATACACATGCTGTTACACTGAATGCAGACCATATGCTCAAATTAATAAAAACAATAAAAAACTAAATAAAAAGTTACTTTTATTTAATAAGTCTCAGAATATGATCGCTGGATCATAGGTGTCTGTGTTGCTTATGATTTAAAAACCTGTCTTAAGTTTTTCATGTTCAGAACTTCTTACAGATATACAGTTATATTGTGTTCTATCATTGCTTAATAATTTAGTGCCATAAATCATCAAGCCAACACAAATAGGGCCCTTGAAGAGTTAGTCATTCCAGTCCCATTCTTAATGAGTAACCTTTGACATTTCAGGAAACATCAGCATGTTGGGTGCTAGGTGTACTGCCTACGTTGTTATCAGATGGAGACAACTTCCCATTTTTAAAAGAAATTACTCAAAGTCAAATACAGGAATGACACAAGAGAATTGTGAATTGCTTGCTTCTTCTCTACATTTGCTTTTGTTTGTAGATGAGTAAAGGGCATAAAATCTTTCTAGTGTGTACTAGTTTTTAACAAACAGAAGCTCTGATTTCATCATAACAACTGTGGTCAGCATGCAAGGTGTTTACAGGATGAGCCAATGTCTGAGGATGAGGTCCAAGAGCTCAGCTGTGTCAGTCAGCCAGGGAGGTCCAGTACCTTCATTAGAGCTTGGAAATCTAGCACCATTTTTGCATAGCTACTGAATGTTCATATAATGACAAAGTGATAGTGAATGAAGTACAAACAGTTCTAGCCTGATGTGATGGTGGATTTCACACCAGAACATGAGAAGCAGCAGTAAATCAAATCACGACTCTTCATATTTTAGTAATGTTTTACCTTATTGATTGGAAATGGAGAGTAAAAAAGAGTCACACATTTTAGGTTAGCAGATCTTTTTCTTTGCTCATCATCTTGCTAATGAATGGTCTGATCTAAAAATAATAAAACATGTCTCTGACATCTGTTTGAAATAGATTGCTTAAATACTGTGTTCAGCTCTTTTGTTTTGCTTTGCCTTTTTAACAGTGGCAATTGCCACACCTAAGGAATAAGTGTAGGGTTACAGCTTAAGTCACAAATATAAAGTAAATGCATCAAAACATTCTGCAAACATGAAATATTAAAAATATTTCATTGGAAGAATATTAAAGATCTGGCATGTACACCCAAATAAAATAAAGCTCTCGAGAGTCCAATATTTTGTATGAAACAGCATGGTTATAGTACCATCACACCCTTAGTAGTTGTCTTTATTTACAAATAAATCTGAATGTTTTCTTCTAGATTTTGGGGGTTTTTAAAAAAATTTATTTTATGTCAGCACTTTTCTACGTATGAAAATAATTATACTTTTTTGGAGATCTATCTCTATATAAAAAGTAACCCAAACTGCCTACATCCTTGAAAGGAAAAACGTCAGTCAAGAATCACTCTTCTGTTGTATGTTATAATACAGTATGAAAAATCTACTGCCACCCTTTCTCCTCAGACTTTATGAGCTATATTTAAAATATCAAGGGAAATAAGGGATGGGAGTAAAAACCATGGAATGAAATCAGAGGGAAAAGGATCTTAATAGAGACACTGTTTGGTGTCTCTCCACAAAGAGACCTCCACTTGCTTCTTTCAGTGTATGGTACCAGAGAAAAGTTGGGCATTCAAGAGTTTAAGCTGGGCATCATTTATGGAAGACTTGGGCAGAAAGGATAGATGAGAAATAAATTGGAATGAAAGGAAACCAGCTGCAGTTCTAGGCCAAAGCAAAACTGAATATGGTCAAGGTGATTTGAAAATGGTGCAGAGTGAGTAGGAGAGATGAGGGGAGGTGGAGCAGGAGAACGAAGCTGCGTGACTGGGGCAGTAAAAAAGGCCAAGGGTGTTCCCCATTTGCTGTCATGTTTCAGGTGGGCTGTCACAGGCAGACTCATGCCACTGATACCACTTGTTAGCAAAGTGCTTTTGGCAGATCTGAACTATTCTAAATTTGCCTTGACTGATGTAATCAAACACTGAACTTCTTGTTTAAATATTTGTAGTGACATGCACATGTGCTTCCCCTACCTCTGAGCTTGTGTTAGACTACATTGGGGTCCTGTATAATTAACTTCTGGTATATTTTCTGTTTATGTCAAATCTCATGGGAAGATTTGTGGCAACAGGGTCAGCAAAAACCTTAACTTCAAGCTTTTCTGGAAGTAGCATTGAATCATGATATCCATTGATAAATCAACAGTGAACTGCTCCAGCTTGGAGTTGTGTCTCTCTCTTCTCTTCTTTAGATTGCGTTGCTTTGTCTGGATTTTTGATTTGAATTTGGGTGTCACTATTTCTTATAGGTTTTAAACCGTTTTATTCTGAGAAATGTTAAGAAACTTGAGGACAAAAGGAAAAGTGTAGGGTTTTGTTTATTTGTTTGTTTGTTTTTTTCTGTTACTGGATTATCATTAGTATATGTGCATGTCTACATGTTTTGTAAATATTTTGTAAAAAAACCAAGCAGCCTTCCTAATTATTTTAGATCTGGGAGGTAATTAGAAAATACTTTCAGTTTTCTCCCAGGAAAGCAAGCCATCTTGGGCTGAAAAGAAAGGGCACTGGTGGTTCAGGTTATCTTCTGTAGAACGAGGCTTGAGATTTCCCGGAGCTCTTTGCTGTGTCCTGTTAGAGTGGAAACCATAAAGGTATGTTGGACACCTTAATGGCATGAAGCTGTGCTCTGAAACAGGCTCCTCAGGGCACAGCACCAAGTCTGCCTGAGTTCAGCCAGGGAACAGTGGGGACAGTGTTCCCAGAGCCATGGTGTGCCCACTGGGATGTCCTGTGCAGGGAGGAATTGGACTTCAGTGCTCCTTGTAGGTCTCTTCCAATTCAGGATATTCTTCAGTTCTATGATCCATCTTCACACTGACCACTGAGATTGCTGTGATTTGCAAGGGGAGGCTGTTTTGGTGTGTGCACGGGTTTTGCTTATTTTCAGTGAGCTGTGACCTCCCTCCACAGATTTCTTTTGAAGAGCATGAAAGAAGTGAAGGACAACAACAAATCTGGAGCCAACTTTCTGCATTATTGTTTGGATAATGTATTAATGGGAATCTTAGGAATGACAAAGTTTCAAATAAATTAGAAGTACAAATGAGGCCTTTTTCAAAAATCCCTCCAGTAAATGTTTGTCTACTATTAACTGATAATGCAGAAGCAACTTAAGTAGTAATTTCATACACTGAGGATGAGTGAAATCAGTTCAAGGATATTATGCCCTGAATTTGCAGACAGCTCGTTGTAATTAAGAAATAAACCTCGTAGTTGTTGTTTTGATTTTTCTCTGATGCTTTGCCTGGGGGTCAGAAATGTGTTCTTGATGCCTGCTGTCTATAGGCACTAAAAGACTTAAATAGCATTGTGCCTATTAACAGAAATTGTTTGCATTTTGCAAATATTTCCCTCCAAAGCTGATATAGTGTTCCAGCATAAAGGGGCTGTGGTATTGCAAGTCTGTCAATAGATGATACCATGAAGGTGATTATAACCACAGGAAACTTGTATCAAAATTGCTTAGGATCATAATGTTATAGTATTGGAACTTTTGAAAGTTATTTATTTAAATTGTTAACAAAACTGGTCTTCTGTTATTGTTTCAGCTCTTAGGGACAAAACCTTAAGTATTATATCTGCCTTGTCTGCAGAATAAAACAGGAGCTCTTCTCCTGATGGTTATCCTGGGAGCTGAGCATCTTGTTACATTTGAGTACAAAGGCATAGTTCATTACTGATGGGAAAACAAACTTTCTCTACCATAGCAATTCAAATTGAACTCTCTGCTAAGTAGTGCTCATTAAAGAAATCTGTCATTTACAGGAATTACTATTTTAGCCCTTTTAAATGTTTCAATGCTTTTTCTTAACATGGGATGAGATTTGTGTATTTTAAAAAAGGAGGGCAGAAAAGGACACTGTTTCTGAAAGATTATCTTTCTGGGGAATCACACAGCTAAAATTGGACAGTAGATGAGCTGTATAGGCCTAAGGGCCAATGATAACAGAATTAGTAGAAATAAAGATTTCTTGTTTCCTGCTTGCTGAAATAACTCATCTGTTTTGGGGAATATGTACATGATACTCCCTGAAGTGTAATTTATTATGTACAGTTTCTGAGGATTCACAGATTATATCCAAATTGACTTTTCCCATTCTGGTATACAGTTAATGGGAAAATAAAGCAGCTCTGTTTTATCTGCTTCTGCTGCTTGGTCTTAGAACTCTGAGAGAGGTGCTCCACTCATCTCTGAAGGTGCATTGCTCTCTCCTGTGCAGGAATGTTCTTCCCTCTTGGGTGCCTTTTTCTCCTCTCCAGTTCTTCCCTCCTTCCACACACCCATCAATGGTGTTTGGGAAGGTCCCTTTGGACCTCTTATGTGCCTAGCCAGCACTGGCAGAGTAGAATAGCTCTAAATAGTCAAATGTCAGAATTTTTTAGCACAACAGGAGCAGTTTCTGAGGCAGGACTGTAAAGTGCCAAATGTCTGTTGCACATTCATATATAGGCAGCTGTGTCCTGCTTGGGATCTTCCCCTTCTAGGTTTTCAAAACAGAAAAGCTTACCTAAATCTATACTCACTTTGTGGTTTTTCTGTTACATGGAATCTTACTTTATAAACAGAATTTTTAAAAAAACATAAATGCTCTGTAGCCATTTTAAACTATTGGGTCAACTTGTAAACCTCTCCAAGAAGTTTGTGGGTGGGTGGGGAATTATTTTTAGAATTAGAGATCTGCAATGCCAATTATGCATCCACTTCTGCGTTTTCTTAGTTATGACTAAAAGACTAAATATACATATTTAATTCTTTCTCTTGACATTTCTTGAGCAGCTTAGATGAGGTTCTTTGCTACAGACAAGCAGTTTAAAAGTTCTTCAGGAGTAAGGGGATAATATGGGGTTTTCCATACCAGATCAAGAAAATAGGTCTTTTAGCTTCTGGTCTGCAGTTCTCTAACAAAGCCATAAATAAGGAACATTATTTTGACCTGGATACTCTTCAGTTGAATGTAGAAATGGTGGCCAGACACAGGAAGGCTCAGTTGAGTGTACAGATCTTGTTGTTAGTGTACCTCTGGTATGAACAAAGGCATACTTGTAGACTACAAATACATATATTTGGAGAATGTGCTTCTAAATAAATGAGCATTCATTCAAATTATGAATCTAAGGATGGATAGCATTAGCTAAAGGATATAATTCTTCTAGAAATGAGTGCTTTGTAATGAATGGCATTCAAGGTAACCATTGTCCATTTGAATTCTCAGTACTGTGGACTTGCTGGAATTTTATTTCATTGAAAAACAAATTAAAATCACTTTATTTGTCTTTTGCAGTCATATATATGAAACAATTTCAAAGACATCAGATAAAAATTGTTTCCATAGTAAAAGATTCTAAGGTGTTTGTAGAATGATGAAAATAACTTAGCAAAAAGTTGTTCTGAATATTTAAAACAATCCAAACTTTGAGTTTGGTTTTTGCCCAGCAATTTCACCTTTTCTTCACCTTGCCTAATGGAATTGAAGCCATAATTTGCAATGATGAGGTGAATGACTGGAGTTTAAAGGTCCTTTTCTGAATGAATTTCGAAGGTAAGTATTATCTGCATAGTTCTTGAGGCAATGGACTTTTGAGTTGTTATTCCTACATAAAAAATGTTGATATATTTTTCAGATTTGGATAAGAGGGAAAAATAAATATTTGTAGCCTTCAGCCATGGAGTAGTAGCTTTTCTGGGAGATGAGCTGAGAAACAGCAGGTCTTAATATCACACTTATTTATTATGCATTGTGGGTCATATTGCTGCTCACACTTCTTTTTAAAGTTTTTAAAGAAGTTTTTTTTAAAGGCATTTAATTAACTATTTTTAGAAATATGCTGGAGAATAACTGCTTTGTATTTTGAGGGTCACTGAAAAAATTCCCCTGAATTTTCTTCTGCACCTAGTACTTTCCATGCTATGAAGAAAATTGTTTCTGTGCCCAAACTTCAGCTTATGTTACTGTACTTCTTCAGCAGAGAAGTATCCAACAGGAGTTGTTGGTTGTGTATATGTGCCATCCTCAACAGAATCTGCTGTTGTTTTCCAACATATTTCTTCATTGTTCATGAAATCATTCATGTACTTAAAAGGGGGCCTTGTTTATTTCAAATAAATCTAGGAAAGTCATAAAACATAACTCTTATTTTTTTCATCATGGGCTATTGTTCCTATTTAAAGAAAGGTTTCACAGTGGAACATGGGTGAAGTCTGCAAAATTTCTTTCTTTCTCATATGTAAAGACATATCTGTATCATTATTCAAATAGCATATCCAGAGACACTGAATATACTATTGAATAGTGAAAATTAGTGATCATAAAGTGAAACCATGTGCACTTGGATATACTTAACGTGAGTCATATTGCTGGCACTGGTACTGAATCAAGTGCAGTATTACTATGAAATGATTGATTTGTTGCTTTTATAACAACATAACAGCTGAAGTGATTTTCAGCATCATTTGGAAATGGATAGAGACTTTATTTTCAGTTGTCATAATATTCCACTTTAGAATAAATGTACCACCCAACAATGATAAATTTGTACTCTCTTTTTGAATCAGGTTGATATTTTTGTATCGCTTGTGCTCTAAGCTCCATCAAAAAATTGGAGTTTTACTTCCTTATGCTTGGCTTTTTAATTTGGGCAGTCTTTTGCATTGTGCAGTACAGCTTGCTGGTCTCTAGGTATAGTGTGTAAGAGTAGCTAATACCTCATTTTACTGGGTGCCTAACCTCTAATACTATATTTTGGGTTTTATTGAGTTATAGAATGACTAAGAACCACTAGCTGTAAATCAGTAACATTACATGAAATCTAGAGACTTTGGTTTTGGACTCTCTCTAAAATGGTAGCCAAGGCATTTGCCTGGTATTCTCCTAATGGGGATTGGACAAACTAGTGCAAAAGATAGTTAAGACCAACACATCAACAATTTCTTCATTCAATCTACATTGACAGTTTTTTAATTACACCTTTGTTAGATCTTTTTACACATTCCAGAGAAACCAATATTATTGTTGTTTTGCAAATCAGCTCTTCAACTTGAGTTTGTAAGCAGAGGACAACTTCATATTTAGGAAAAAAAGCCAAGGTTGTCCAGTCAAGGATACAGAGGAGAGCACTGTAGTTCTTCTGGGTATCCTGGCAGCTACCATGGACAGTGTATCTTCAGAGGGTGTGCATACACTTCTCCACACCAAATAACTGAGAATTTAGGAACTGGCATTCTCCCCTAGATTGTATCTGTTTCCTGTGACTTTTTTTCCCCAACTGTATTTGTTAAGTAACAGACTCGTTCTAAGCTGAAAAAAAATTTATGTGCATCTTAAACATTTGTTTCTATTTGTATGTTAGAATTGAAACGTATGAACACAAATACAACGCGTTTGTCATCTTTTAAATTTGTTAGAATGTCAGTAAAGTAGTAAATATTTGGTTCTGTTTCCTGGCAGACTGGGGGTAGACAGTAGTTTCCTTCTAATTAGCAAAAGCCCTCCTACAGAACTGTAAAAGGTATTCTCAGTCTTTATCAGCTTTTAATTTTACCTTATGGAGGTGACAATGGCCCACATCCTCATTAGCCTTCTGCTTGTTTGCTTATAAGCATCTCTCAGCTCATACTCTTCAGTTTTGTCTGAAGAATAATGCCCTTTTTTCTACAAAAACATTTCTTGTACTTTTTTTCACACTTGTTCGTTTCAATTTTTGGTTCATAAATTCCCACAATTTTGTAATAAGCCTCACTTTTCCTCCCAAGGTTTGGTTTTGTTGGGTTTTTTTTCACCTACGCTACAAGCATTGAGGAGTTTCATGTGGTGTTTCATGGGCTCAAATGTTAGGATTCCTACAGTGCACATGTTAGATGTTAAGGTTTTGACTTATTGCTTAGTCTGCTATTATGTAGCAGTAGTAGACCACAATGACAATTATAGTTTACATTCTAGTCTTAGAGTCAGGAAAAATATTTGGGTACTTTAGTCTGAGGAAAAACAAATTCACCAAAATGCATTTTCCTAAGATACTGATTTTCTAAGACTGCTGGTTAAGTGAAACATCCTAATATGGAAATTCAGTCTTGAATAGTGGAGCTAAGTTATACTGTATTAACTTTATCTTTAAAAAAAGAACTGACTGAGAAGTTGTAAATATGGTGCTGCTTAAGACCCTAATACTCTGGTGGTTTTAGAAAGAGATTTAGAACTGTTTGCTTTTTGAGAAGAAAATATTGTGACAGCTGTGCTTAAACATGTTTTATGTGCTTAAAAATTCTTAAGGCAGAGTTAGAGGGGAAAAACATCAAGAGATGCCCAAAACCAGCAATTGGGCATTAGTTCAGAGGAAGCCAAGACAGCTTCTTTGAAGCTGTTTAGATGTAAATCAAATCCTGCCATAGATCAAGACATTTTCAGGTTTCCTGTAATTATTTGCAGGAAATAAAATTTATCTAAATTAAATAGTTTTATTTTGCTAAGAGGAGATAGACTTGGTGTATGCAGAGTTGTATACATATGGTGCCTTGAAGCCTTTCAAGTGTTTGTATATCCAGTGAACTGTAATCAAGTGTCACTTTCCACTCCTCATGCCAACTCCCTCCTGACAAAACAGGTGCCATATAAATACCTTGTCCTTTGTCAATATTTGCAGCTGTCCTTAGAATGACAGAGTTAAGAGTAATTGATAAGCATTTGTCTCTCTTAAATTCCTCTTTTTCTCTTGGGGTGGGAATATCTCATTAATTGAAACAACACAAAAATGGTATTACTTGCCATAAAATGTTCAGTATTTCAGGACTGTGTACTAAAAACTCTGTCTGCTTCCTCTGCATTAGTTTACAGCTTTTGTTTTAGTTTCTAACTCAGTCTTGAAAAGCAGTATCACAGCCAATGTTTATGCAGAAAAGAGACTCATGAAACCTGTATCACCCCTCAATAATTGGTGTGAGGACCTGGTAATTGCTTTACTTTGTGGATAACTTCCCACACAGGGAGTCTAAATCCTGTCTTCCATTGAGCCTGAGAAGCTGCTTTGACCATTAAGGCTTTTCATTTAAGTTTGTAATGCCATTTAATATTCAAAGACCAGTGGTAAGTCTTGAGCACTATCCAGAGAGTTGAAATTAAAGGAAAATGAACTACAGAAGTTGCAAACCTTGAAGAAATCATTTTCTCCACCCTTTCATTGAAAAACATAATCACCCAGTGTTCATGTTGTCATAAAAATACTAATTTCTAGCCTTCCTTTTTTGTAATTCAGTCATATATTACCCACCAATTCACAAGTGTTCTGGTTTGAGTGTGATACCCAGGGATTGGGAGTGAAGAAGGTGTCTTTTCTCCTGTGCTGACTATCAAACACATAGAATGAACAATAGAGAGCATGTTTGAAAGCCACATGCCTTCAGATGGCAAAATAATTAATCTCTGTTTTAACACTCCTGATGTAAGTCTTGGACTGTTCCCTCGTTTTGCCTGGTTCCTCTGCAGGATCACTACTGCATTTTTATCATGGATGGGGATGTTACCAAGTCAGTCTGTTGCTCATCTGATAAATGGTTTCTTTGGCAGTTGTGTGGTTTCTTGCTTGCAGCCATGTAGGAAGGTAATACTGCCCACAGTGTCTGTGAAAAGCACAGCATTTTGTATTGAAAATGCAGTTTCTTTCTCCATAATTCCTTGTAGTGGGTCATAGTGTGTCTTGTAGGAAAAGGTGAGCCTTGGTTTCTGGCCTGAAGCTGTGGTACCTCTTAGGTCTGCAGATGTCCAAAATCCTGTGAAGAATCAGTAGTTGCTTTTGATGCAGCACCCTAATTTCTGTAAAGTTTTGCTAGTTTTAGTAGGAAATAGCTGAAATGCATCAGTAGGAACCATTCTTAAATATAAGACAATCCTGTTTTCTTACACATTGTAGAAATGTTCTTCTACCTGTCACCTGCAGCTATGCAAACTAGACGAACTTTTCAGAATATTTGAAAATGTGAGTCGACAAACCTGGAAGAAAAGATTTATCAAGACCAGCACAGGAAATATAAAACACACTAATTCAAGTAACTATACACCAGAGGGCTGTGAAGAATCTAAGTAGAACTATTGTCCAGGTAAACTAATTTGATACTACATAATTATCATATCTGCTGGAATAAAGGGTTTATTATTAATTCAGTGTTTTCAGGGGAAAAAAAATCACAACAAAATTTCAACTATTTCTGTTGGACACTCTTCTGGAAAAGCTTGAACAGTGCCACTGTTTTGGGTTTTTTTTTTCTTTATTGTGATACTTGAACATACGAATGATGAATATGCTATGATGCTATGAACATAGAATTTTTTTGTTTAGTGTTCAAATCTGGAAAAATCAATGCCACATAGATACTGATGGCAATTGACTTCAGCACTAAAAGATGTTTTGTTGCTTTTATTAAGGCTGTGAAATTTTTTCTTTAGAGTCACCCACCTTGACATAGTAGTAAAAATAAGAAACAAAGGCATGTGGCCTAGAAAAACTAAGAGTCAGGGTAGCATCCTTGCTGGATGACTTATAGATATAATAAACTTAATTGGTAATTGAGTGGCAGTTATGTGGTAGTGTGTCAGATTTTGTTTAATGGCCATCTTTTTCCTACATGTTGGGGGGAATCATACAAAAGCAGTTTAAATCATTAATGTTTTGCATTTGATTGATGATAATCTGTTTAATCCATGCATATATAGACATGTGTATGTATGTGTTTGTTTGAATGCATATTGCACATGGAAACTTTGCTGTGCATTTTTTTCAGTATCCTTTTGAAACAGGTTGGCCCTTTCTTCTTCTTTTGAGGGTAAATGCTGCATACTGTGCTAAGAGTAACACTTGCTTAGCTTTTTGTAGGTTCAGGTCTAGATGTAGAAGGGCTAAATACAGGTTAACCTGTATTTATTTTTTGTTCTCTAAAGACAAAAGAAATAAAGGAGATTTTCTAAAGATTGTGTCTTATCCACTGTTACATCTGAGATGCCAGATCTTCTCTCTATGATCTTTTATTCATCACGAAAATACCCTGGAGCAGTCCAAGTTTCTTCCTGCAGTCTCCAGGGTATCCTTGCTCTTTTGTTCTTTATCCGTCTTGGCCCTGACTTGCCAGATGTGACAGCAGTTTTTGTGGCTGGCCAAAGAGAAGGGGTAGGTATGAAACACTCAACTGTTTTCTCCCAGAACCCTGGCTAGCTTTACTTTTATCTGGTTCTGGACATCTGATGGAATAATTTCAGCTTGAAACCTTTGAATAATTTTAAGCAAATTTTATTCTGTAATCATGATAATTATGGGACTGAGATAAGGAAGGACTAGGAGTGATGGAGTAAGGAACTCATGCTGGTTTCCAATTGTTTGCATAAATTATAGCATTATTTAATGTCTGATAAGCATAGGAGGAGTATCTGATGGCCAATATGAATAACAAACCTCTGAATGCAAAATTTGAATGCTCATGGGAAAAGACTGACTAAAATTTGTGTGGGGATGAGATGATGTCTTCATTTTCTGTCTATTTTGCAGGCTAAGCTCTGCAGAGATCGTGTCACCATAAAAATATTTGCAGTTAATTCTTCTAAGTACTAATAGCAATTTGTATGATTTCCATTGGTGAAGGTGTAAAATCTTCTTAATCAAGTAATGTTAAGGAGAAGAAATTTTTTTTTAAGGAGCTTGCACAAGTGATTAACATAATTTTACTGAATGTCTTTAATTTTTAGTGGTTTTGGTTTTCAAGTTCCTTGTACGTGTTTAATCTTCAAAAGAAAATGATGTAACACCACTGGCACTCTGGTTTGTGCTTTTTTCTCTAACTAGAGAAAAACACTTTGGGCAGTGTAAGGCTTTTTCCTTTGTCTGCTTATGCTATTTTGTCTTAAAATAATTTCTGGGGTTTTATCTTTCAGAGTCTATATAATTATAAATTAATATATGTAACTAGTTATTTGGCATATCTATAGCAGATGAGTATAATTACTACTAGTTCAAAGTAAATTGACAGTTTTTACCTGCATTGTGGAAATGGTATCTTTGAGTTTGTTCCTTCCACTTGTTCCTTCCATTTCCTTGTTGTTCCTTCCACCTGTATATAAGTCAAGGTTTGCCAAGTCTCTGTCTATGTTTGAATGTAGTATAAACATATACATCCTTGCACAGCCTTGGAATTGCACTGAATTTCCAGGTTAAGGAAGGAATTGAAGAAGCTACAGTTACAGCACTCCACTCCAGGAAGAGTAATAAATTTACACAATCCCAGTCAGTTTCTGTTTCACTGTGTTTGAGATGAAGTGTTAAGTACTAAAAGAATACCCCCTGTTCTTTCTCAAATTGTTACTTACCTCTAGGTTATAACAAAAGTGTTGGTATTAAAGATGAGAATATTACAGTCCTGCTTGGCTGAGCATGGTATTGTTGGGGAGCAAAGTGCTCCCAATTGAATTCTCTCCTCAGGGACACAAAGTGGATGGTTCCCTTTGGAGGCTGGAGGCATCTGGGACCCTGTTCTTGAACTTCCCTGCACTGTGAGGAGGGAGGCTCAACTGGTAAAGGTTGTATTTTTAATCGAAAACTGTAAAAAATTGGACATTTTGTGATGTTACACATTGCTTTGTAACAAGTTATAGCATAGTTACATTCTTAAAAAAAATGGCATTAATCTAGAAAGAAGATGATAAAAAAGTTCGTAGGAGGGGAGATAAATCACCATCTGAAGCCTTGCAGCTATACAGAAGCTGTATCCCCTTTTCTGTTTAGTCAGTACTAGTGAAGTACTACTTTAGCTCCCTAAATTTAATGTATGAGGTTGAAGAGCTTCAGAGAACTACCAAATGCTTTTGGAATGCATGAGCTCTGGGCTGCAGAGCTGGAACACACAGCTGCCAAGCAGATGATGTGCCAGTTCTGTGATGCTGTCCTTTGCTTTTGTTGTATTGTAGGGCAGGGCAGGATGCCCTTCTGCTATGGCATTTCTTATATTTGCTTAGAAAATACCAATCTGGGCATCTGCAATGTCAGGCTTCAGCTGCTTTGCCTTACTATGGTTTTTCTGGGAAATTCTGATATTATTTGTGTAGCCAGATGCATTTTGTAAATTGTACAAGCACTACTTTTCAAATGGGCTTTATTAAATATATTTAAAACAAAAATCCAGGAAATATGTTTTAAAGAAATGCATCTCTCCATCAGATATTTACTTATTTGTATACATTGACACCTTTTCTAAGAATATTTTAGGTTTTGTAGGAATTTCACAGTGTTGTATAATTGTCAAATGTCAATGTACACACATATATGTTGGTGTGTTTGTCTTTCTGCTGAGAGCTCATGAAGGAGAGATGATATTGTACATGATTCGTGGTTGTGTTGAATAGGCTTTCATTTAACGTGTTTTGTGACCACCTTCTTTCAGAGCTCAAGAGATAAAAGTGACTGAAACTTATCCTTTCCCCATGTTTTTAGGTAGCCCTTTCTACATCTTTGGTATGGACTGATTTTTCCCTGGAGTGTTTGAGATGTAAGCTGAACATGCCATCCTTTATGGGCACTGCTGAAACAGCTAGGTGGCAATGTTCTTCTTGTTTCTTATCCTTGCACTAGTCCATGATTAAGATGTTTATTAATAAGAGTAGTACCTTGTAGATTTCATCAGAGAATGAAGTTAATTAAAGTAGTTTTTTCAGAAATAGTGATCATATAGAGGTTTGAGAAGGAATATGTCTATAAAACTATTTATACTTGCTACACATAAGCTAGCTAAGATAAAGGTAGGACTAACATTACAATAATTTCCCATTCTTTTAAGTAGGTGTATTGTATCTGGAAAAGAAAATATTTTCGTATTTTAATGTTTTGATTAATATAATAAAAAAATCTGGAATTTTTTTCTACTAAAATGGTTTTTATTTCCTCCAGGTTAGTATTCTCATTGACTCATAGCTGTGAATTCAAAAATGTTGCAGTCATCTTAAAGCTAATGCTTTATTGCAGGTTTACCATATAGTCAGGCACATCCCTGGTGGTCTGGAATGTAGAAGAGCAAGTCATTATTGCTTGTTTCCTGTGTTTGTTCATCTCAAGTTCCCACAGGAACCTCACTGTTTTCCTTCATGATAGTGGAAATAGCTGCAGATGAAGATGGGAGTTGGGTTTGACTCCTTCATATGTGCTGGCTGAGCTTTGGTGTAAATTTTTGTCTCCGGTCAGTTTTTGTCATTAGTTCAGGTTTTGGTAAAACTGGCTGCTGCTGAAGGCAATGTACAGCAGTATTTCTTTTGCCTTTTTGTAGATGCCATATTTTACCAAGTCTTCCACTCTGCAATGTGAGGATATGATCCAAATTTTGTGTTGGGTTTGAAGGAATATGATAAGTAAAGCTCTCATGTATATTTATTGCAGCATAATTGAAACAGTTTTTTTAATGAAGTGAATTTCCTTAAAACACGCTCTAAAAAAACTTCTGTGGGTGAATTATTTGTCTTTAGGAAAAAAATACTCATGTTCATGTCTCTGTAGTGATTATAAGAGGATATGTGTAATGTTCTGTTGTAGTGAGAATAGAGAAAGGGAATTGTTCAAAGCAAAGTTATTTTCCTGTACTCTTTGATTAAAGAACTTCTTCTGTTTAAAAATATCAACGTTTTCTTTCTGTTGTTGTTATTTAAACTGTTATGGCTATTAAAAAGAGCTGAGGCTTGTCTTAAAATTTGGTTGTAGTTAAAATCATACTTTTGATTTCTGGTTTCTAAACTTCCCATACTTTCTGAGTTACTGCCTCTAGTTACAAAAAGTGATGTTAAACCACAACTTTAAATATTGGTTGAAACATAGGGAGAAATCTTTGTGCAGAGACAGGATATGAAACAGTCCTAATTCTTGCAAGAGGAGCTAACAGGCAGGTGCTGGAAGTTTACACACAGTGCTGCTACTGCTTCCTGCCTCCAGGTATCTGCTCCCTGCCTGGGGAGGAGTAGGTATTGCAGTGCTTCCAGTGATTCTAGATGTTTCCTTTCTTTTGATCTTCATCATTTTGTCTGCTGGAAATTTCCAAATACAAAACCAGTTTTTTTGACTAGTTCAGTTGAGTCAAAACTTTCCAACTATCAGAGCTAGCTGGAATTAATGGAATTCATTCTGAATTCTTGATATGAAACTGACTTTATCTGTGACTCTTCATATTAAAATGTGATTTGTTTTATTGGTTTTTGGATACCTGTCTTGAAAGTAGCTGGTTTGGGGCTATGTTTTGGATTTGTGATGCAAACAGTGTCAGTAACACAGAGATGCTTTTGCTGAGTGATGCTTGCACAGTGCTCCTCACCTTTCCTGCTCCTCACCCCAGTTGAGCCCTGCTGTTCTGGGGATGTTGAACACCTGCCCACCCTTGTCACATAGGAAATTAATTCCTTGTTTTACTTTGCTTGTGCACACAACATTCGTTTCATATATTAAATTTTCTTCATCTCAACCCATGCATTTTTACACTTTAACTCTTCCAATTCTCTTCCTCATCCCACAGGAGGAGACTGTGGGATCAACTGTGCAGGGGCTGAGCTGCCTGTGAGAGTTAACCCAGAGCATTTGTTTTATTTTGGACTAATGGAATCTCTTTCTATTTATTTGTATTTATAGATTAAATTAAGTCATCCACCATCAAATTCAAGTCCTCTGTTTTGAGATCAGATGATTAAAAGATGTGTAGATTTAGTATTTTGCATTTCCATAGAAATGATGTTTCTGATTGCAAGGCAGTGCCTGGGCTCCCACACAAAGTTGTAAATATATTCCAATACTTTTATGCTAGAAACAGTTGGGTTTTTTTTCGGTAGAGGCGGGTGCTCCAACTACCTTCTACCCATCCCTTCCCTTTAAGACAGAAAAGCTATGTGGCCAGGATTTAGATCTTTCTCCAATTACAGAATTCATGTGTAATTTAAATTGAGCCTGCATTATCTGGCTTATGAAAGCATGCATACTTAGTATGGCTTCTATGTTATTTTTCTCTCTTGCAATAAAATTGATGGAAAATTCTAATTTCTGTCTGCTTTCAGATATAAAAAGATAACAGCCATTGTTTCAGTTTTATCAGCATTGTTAGTAAAGACAAAAAGGATGACTTGTATTAATATTGTATATAATGAAAAAGTATTGGGTGAATATGAGTTTGTGTAATGAATTATAACCTAATACTACAGAGTGCTTAGGGGAGTCAAAACATGAATATGCATTAGGAGGTTGCATATTGTGGAAATATATCAGTTTTCTTTTAAAGAAATCTTAAATACTGCAAATAGGAAACAAACAGTTGAATCTTTCCTTACCTGCAGTAAACAGTTTTCAGTAAGTTGCTGCTTTAGAAGGAATTAAGGCTGTGATATGTTAGACTCGAGTCTAACATATAATTTGGTCTTTGAGTGTGAATTATGAATGGTCATAATTGTGCACAATGTTGAGAGTGCTTTTGTAACTTGTTAGACTTGTCCAAAAAAGTTTCTTTAAGACATTCACTTACTATCATTTTGGGATTCCTCTACACATAACACCATATCTGTGCTAAGTGAGACTTGCAATATTTAACTCTAATGAGAAATAGTTAATAGAAAAGCACTTTGTGATGATTTAATTAGTATATTCAAATATTACTACTAAACTTCTTAATTTGTGATTAGAATTGTTTTCTGGGCTGGACAAAGAAACTACTGGAAAACATGAGTTTGACTGTGTGTGACTTTTTTCTTTTAATAATTATATGTGTTTCTCCATAATCATCTCCAATGATTTTTCCATGTTTTGTTTTCTTATGCGACCATATTGATTAGTTTCAAGTATTTTTGGTTGTTGTTTTGTACAGTTTCAGCAGTTTGAAGCAGATTTCAGTGACCATGTATTGATTAATTCAGTAATTTATTTGGGATTTATGGGATAGAAAAATTAGTGTAACACATGTTCTACCTAGTATACTTCTCTTTTAGACAGTCTTACAAATATGTCATTTTGAAAAACAATGAGAGAGTTGTAGTTATGAAAATTCGAGTCTTTAAATGTGCCTTACATATTTTACAGGGGGCCCATCCCAGGACACCTCTCAGTGAATACTTGTAGTCTGTCTCCTAATGCAGTGGATCATTACTGTGATTGTTTGGGTCTCTATACTAGCAGCAGTTCTTTAAAAATTGTGTTGCTTTCTTATATTAAGTTACTTGAATCTTTATAAATTTCATTTATCAGAATTTTGCATACATTAAATTTTTGAAGTAGTTGTGACATGAAAGTATCTTGCAGAATAATAGGCCTAATTGGGGGGTGGGGTGATATGTATGTGTTTCGTTTTGGGATTTTGGTCATTGGTTTGTGTTTTGTTTTGTTTTTAATCAGCAGCTGCTTAGAAGTTGGAAAATTCTTAGAATTATGTAGATTAAAAATCCAATTTGGATGGCCATGCGTGTTGCTTTATTGTTCCTTCAGAATAATGGTACATCACAATGCTGCTCTAAGTACACATTAATACTGTTGCATTCAGCACATCAATAAAGAATAGCCTTTGAAAATCACTGTATTATGCAACTGAAGATTTAGGCTTTACTTTGATATTCTTGAAACTGTTTGGTAAGTGTATTCTCTCCCAGATGAGGAATCCAAGGGAGAAAAATAAGCACCTCTTTTTCTTTCTTCTTCCACTTACTTGATTAGAGCAGTCAGTCCTATTAAGAAAGAGAGATCTGGTTAGCTTATTCTGCTTTTCAGTCTGACAGTCAAAGGCTGTCATGGGGTTTTAAATTACCCAGAAACAAGCTTTAGTGCAAAGCTCTTTTTTTTTCTGCAAAATACCATTCGTTATCCCAATAGACAAGGAAGAGTCTGTATTAAAAAACAACTAATGAGCCTTTTAACAAAAACCATAATTTATAATAGAGGTACTTTTTTTGTGTGACTTATATGTGAACGCATTAATAATAATTTTGAAGGTACACTGAAGTCCACCCTGTTTCTACTTTTTCTTAGTAAGAGGAAGAGAAAGGTAGTGAGGATGTTTGCATTTTTATGTCATAACACTGTGCCCCTGAAACAAGAAAGGGTTTTTATGAAATGCAACAAGGCAAGATTTTTCATAGAGGTCCTACTGAAACAAAGCTAAAAATGAAGCACAAGTGAACTTGTACTCCTGAGACCAGAGTGAGTTTTTGTGCTGTTATGCCAGCATCATTGCTAGAAATACAGGTGTGGTATGTGAAAAGTAATTTCTCAGTCACTTTTTGTAAAAGCAGGGAGAGCTGTGAGCAAATGTGCTGTTGCTATGTCATGGCACAGTCATTGCACTTCTGAAGATGTTTGGTTGACTCAATCAGAGGATCCAGCTGATAAACAGTGGGTGAACAAAAAATAGGTGTGTGGTAGGAGGAGGCATGGGTGTACTCTCTTTGTTAACTTGGCTGTGTGTTTATAGCATTATAAAATATTAAGCACATAAAAAGGGAGCGTGCAAGGAGGTGAGATGAAATCAGTTTCTTGATTTCTTTTGAGTAGTTTGCACTAAATCTTATCTCAGAGTCAGTTCATTTTAAGCCAGTGAATTTTCAGTCTTCCAGATAACTTCAATTAAATTACAGAAAGTGAAATGTAAAGTTACAGCTGGGAGTTTTCATTTTTTTTTTTTTAATTGTCCCTTTTACTGTGGAAAAATACAATGTACTTTTTTCTTTTTATATTTTTTTGGTAATTCTGGTGGGGGGAAGAAAAAAGATTCCTCAAAAAATGTGTACTAGATCAGCTTTTATTTGGTACCATTTGAGGTTTCAGTAGTAGGCTTCAGAGTAATTTTGAAAACACATCATCTGTTTTAAACAGCTAATTGTTTTTAAAATGTTTGATCCAGCACTTTCTATATGTCAATACAAAATGATGGATTTTGGATGGATTCTGTGAAGTAATTTCTGTGCATATATAGAAGTTCTAGACAGGAGAATGTTAACGTGACAGGTGTATTTTTCAGTATGGATTTATTTCTGAGTTTGTTATTTTAATTTCTAAGACAGAGATTGGAAAGTGCTAGGACTTGCTTTAAAACCTGTTCTCCAAAATACTTCTTGCATTGCAACATTCTTTGAACCTTACAGTCCAGTAACTGTGTAACCCTTAAACTTAGCAATGTATTTGATTGCATGTTTTTCTAAACCACGAATTGGAGCATTATGTCTTTCTTCATTAAATGTATATTTTGTCTAATTGATTTTAATAGTCCTTAGGAGTAAATAACCTCAGGGTGTATCATATGTTTTAGAAGTCTATTATTTATAGAAAGCTTGGAGGACAGGTCTCTAGGTATTTTAAGGAGAGAGATACTGTTTGATTTATTTATATATAACTGTTATTGTATGTTTCTTGTTGACTGAATGTTTTTAATATATTTGAGTGCTTATGAAAATGAAGAGCTAATAGCATTAACAAGAGACTGGCATAGTATATAGGCCATCTTTACAAGCTTCTGGATTCTCTTTTGCCTGTGGTCTTCTGCCCAAGCCAACTTTCCCTGTGCCAATTGTAAGCTTCTCTTTGAGCACATATTGCTAATCGTCCTGAACTGAGCCAAATTAAATGGTGTATTTTTAATGAGAAAAAGAGTTTGGATTCCTATCCATATGCTTCAACTGATGTCAAATCCTACTTCAAACAGATGCTGACCTCTATATTACAGAGGCATAAGGGCTAATTATTCTTGAGTAAATTTCCAATTTTGGCCACCTATAAGGAGCCTTTTACATTTCTAAGGGTACAGATCAGCATAGCATACCTGTTAAATTTGTCTTATGATTTCTCAGGCTTAAAATTCCAATACTTGGAACACAGGCTGTTGAAAATGATATGAAATGAAAAGTTCTTAGAATATTTTCACTTCATTCATCTTTGCCATCTTGTATTTTTGCTGGAGATTAATCATCAGGAAAATAATTGTGCTTTCTGCTACAAGAAAAAGAATGTGGTCTCTTTTTCTAGAAGTTTATCTTCTAGCTTTTAGCTAGCCATTGCCTGTGCACCAGCCACAAATGGTTCAATCTGGCATTAGTAACTGGGAGAGCTGTTAGCACTAGCTGTTATCTGCAGAAGGCTTTCTATGCAGATGGCCATATCCTCTTTCCTCCACTCCTTCGAGTTAAAATGTGTAAATGTAAATCATGCATGGTTAGGATTATTCTTTAGAATGCCTATAAGTAGCTCTTATGTATAAATCAGTTAAGAGCCTGAGACATTTATGTGGAAAGGATATATGGAAAAAAATCCTGTACTCTGTGTCGTTTTTTTCCTTTCTTTTTCCTTTAAGTTAAAATACTCTGTAAAACCATATGTACCTGTACAAAGTATGTCCTAAAACAAGTGCAAAAGGCTAAATAGGTGACTGTGAATTGTTCAGGATGATAGAACATCTGTCTTGTAACAAATAGTGTTTTAATTCTTATAAATTTACGGTGTAAGCTTTTTTTTTTTTTAAAGACCAAGTCTGCTTTTCTGAAAGTGCACATATGGCTGTGTCAGAGTTCACAGATAAAGATAGTACAACATTAGGGCTTTAGCTAGCTATGTTGATAGTAACAGTAATATGGGTAAAGCTTGTCATACAGATCCTGTAACACTCCATAATCTGAGAAAACGTAGAAATCAAACTTGTAGAACTGAATTAGAGATGTATGGGTATTAAAATCCTCTATTCCCTCCCATTTAAACACAGACCATCTGTTGTTTCCAGATGTTCCACTTCCTGCAGCAGTATAGTGCAAATGCTGTTACAGCATCAAAAAATCTTTCCTTTTTTGTTGTTTTTTTTTTTATTTTTCTGGTTCTGTGGTGTCATTCCCAGAAGCTCCAAACCACCCACCACTGGTGTTTCTTCTTTAAGTGACAGTACACTGTGGTGAGGCATGTTACTCTATGGGTAATTTGTAGTGTGGGTGGCAAAAATACCTTAAGTGTAGATAATAGTATTTTGAATGCTCCAGTGATACGTTTCAAACAATGTATAGTACAACACCTTAATCTGCTGCTGCCTGTAAAGCAGTGGGCTGTCACCTCCCTCCAGACCACTGCTAGCCTCATTAATATCGCTGGAACAAATTATCACTTCATAGCCCAGAAATCTTCTGTAGCAGTTGCAGTGATTGATGTAACAAGGCTAAAAAATAATGATGAAATGCATGTTCCAGAAGACAGACTCAAATGGCAGGATCTTCATAGGCAATTAAATTCAACAAAGGAGGAATCTTCCTGTAATAATGTGCTTCCAAATAAATGGCAAGATAACTGATATTCTGTTGTTATTTCACATAAACCACTTTTGTATGCAGTAATTATCTGGAAAAACTAAGCATACAGGCATACAATATAAAACTAAAGTTTTAGTATGTTTTAAATATGTGAGTAAAAGAAAATGAATTGAGAAATAATGCCACTAAGTATATCTAGTTTTCCTCTGAGTTCATAGAATCATAAAGTAGCCTTGGTTAAAAGGGACCCCAAAGATCAGCTAGTTTCAATCCACCTCTTCCACAGACAGGGACACCTTTCACCAGACCAGGTTGCTCAAAGCCCCATCCAGCCTGGCCTTGAACACTTCCAGGGACATCCACCACTTCTTTGGGCACAATGCAGCTGTCTAATATACAGATGAATTTTTATCAAATAATTAGGTGCTTTCATTTGCTTAAACTAATTTACTGGCTTCTGGATTGAAATACAGTTCTAAGTAGTGGACCTTGTGGACCAAACAGTTCTGATATTCCTCCAAATGAGGTCAAAACCTAAATGCACTTATGTAAGTTACTTTACAGGAATTCACAAATTAGTCTTTGACAGCTGTGAGATGGAGCCTGTAGTTTGCCTCCTGTGATTTCACAGATTTCAGGGGATCTGTTCATGTAAGAACTGCAAGACTGGGCACTTTTCCCTCCTGCTACTGGGATGGTTTTTTTCTTACAAGAAACATGACTTCTCAACTCTTCTTCACTTTATCTTTAATACTGGACTCACTTTCAGCTCAGTTTGAGGCAGGCAGGAGTATGTTATTCAGCTGGGATTGTTTCTTGCAGTACTTGGGCTTGTCTTGAAAATTGAATCTCATTACTGTCCCACTTGTAATAAGACAGTGAAATCTGAGGTGCCTGAGAGACTACAGCATGTGTGTCTGATGGGGGAGCCTTTGTATCTAGGACATCTCCACACTTCTGCCTTCTACGAGCTCCTGGGAAGGAAATAACTACATATGGAGAGTCTGGTAGTAATCTATGCAAATTATTTTTTTGTTTAATAGTCAAGGAGTAATTCTGAGTAATCACTTTAATCAAGGTTTCTCAGATATTACTCTTTTTATGTGTGTGTTTTGCAAAACCGACTGAAAACTGTCACTCTTCTTGATAGCAGTGCTAGAAGTATATTAAATAGTTTTATTTTTAGACATGCTTCACACCATGATTTTCAGAATAATGAGATTTTTGCTAGGAAAATTGGGGGCATGGGGGGAGAGGAAGAACATTTGCTTGACCTGTTTCTAATTAAAATTCCGATTAGAAGTTTTGTATTCTTATATTGACCATTTCAACAGACAAAAGCTGTTTTTCTTACATAAACCAATGGAGAATTGTGTTGTAGATCATCTTCTCCCACAGCACCAGTGGACCCCATATTAATTGAATTCCATTTCCCTGAGGTTTGACATTCTTTCTTCTAAATTCTAAATAGAACAGACTCTTACAAATGGATTAAAAAATTTAAGTTTAAAAAACCACCAAAAGTTAGTGTATTAGTAGTGTCAATGAATTCTCTTCTCTTTGATTTGATTTTGTAGAAAGCAGAATGCAGCAACAAGCAGTGGTGTACTGAAAAATGAAATTATCTCGTTTTGAAAACATTTCAATGCATGAGGTATGAAACACAAGATACAATGAACACCAGAGCAGGAAAATGAACATATTTGGGGTCAAATTTAAAATAGTTACTTTAATAATACGTATTGAAAATGTTACTGTAAAAGCATTAATAAATGGCTAGACAGGACCTATTCAGAATGTTCATTTTGTGTCTGACAAGAGACCCATTTGTTTTGCTCCAAGATTCTGATACACACATGGGGACGATGCCAGAAGTTTCAGTTTATCCTTTTATGGGCGTTATGTATTTTGATAAAGAAACTCCACAGCATTTTCAATAACTGGAGTGGTGTAAAATCCAAAATTGCTACAATGAACCACCCTCTGTATTTTTCAAACAGTGATTCTACAAAGAGTTGTGTAATCACTGAAGCAAGGATCTGTCTGTGCAGATCTTTGCAACCTCAGGGTGAGAGGACATATTTTCAAATCAATTTAAAGGTTTCTGATGACTTTGGTGGCCCGTAGGTCATGATGCTATAGAAATAGGAGGAAATAAGTGGTATTTGTGTTTGGAGTCTTTGTGTGTATGGTCACTGAAAGAGAATGGTTACTGTGGGCTTTATGCTGGAAAGTCTGTCCCCTGAAAGCTTGAGAGTGTGTACTGTGTTTTGATTTTCTTACAACACAGAATGTTTAACTGACAGTCTTGACAGAAGAGTGTGATTCATCATTCTTCTCATAGTGATTTCAGATTTGTTCCCAAGGATTTGGTGGTTTGGATTTTTTATGTTCCGGATGCCGATCAAGGATTCACTGAACAACAGAAATGTAGAAATAAGTTTCTGAACTTGTAAGTGTCCAGAAAATTTTAAGAGTGAATTTTTCATCTATCCATGGCTGTTTCACTACTCAATTAAAAACTATACTAATATTTAAGCATCTAACTAAATTTAGATTGTTGTAGTGTGAAGAGTTATGGATTTTTTGGTTTGAATTTTGGGGAATTAAAGCCATCTGTTGCCTTGAAGCAGAGAGATTTAGTAATCAAGTACAACAGTAAAAATTTATCTAGGGAGGCTATTAATTAACAAACTTGGATCAGATTCAGCATCTTCTTGCCCTTAAAAGTCAAGTCACTTCTGACATTGGTTGGACAATTATTTTTTTAAAGTGAATATTGTATTAGGCATTCTGTACTTTGCCTTCCTATTCTAGAAGAGAATATTTAGATGAAAAATACATATATTTCAGAAAATAATAACTGCACTTTTTATTTTCTGAAAATATGAAAAGAAACGTGACTTTGTCTACGTACATGTAGTTATCTGAAAAAATTCAGCTCAAGCAATGAAGTTATTGCTTAAGTTTGACTTGCTTTCCCTCTTAAAGAGAACTCTTAAAACACAGACAGATACCACCCCTCAGATTTGAAATAGTAATGTTGTTCTTCACTAACTTCATTTCTCCTGTGTAAAAATAACGTTTAAAGGTTAAAATATGTAACTGTCATTGCTGTGTGAAATTTCTGCTGAATTCCTCCTTTTGCAGGGGGACAGTGGAACCCACATTCTATTGTGTTTGGGAGCCTCTGTATCTGTCAGTTGCTGATTTTTCATGTTGTCATTTGTTGCTCAAATGAGCAGAAGGATGTTTGTGCCTTAGCATAAATATCAATTAAAAATATTCTTGAGCTTGTTTTTCTGAAGTCTAATAACAGTTTCTTGGAAGTAGGGAATTTTTGGTGGAAATTTTGTTGTGAAGACTTCAGTGACATTTTGTGATTGTTAAAGGTAGCTCTTGGTGACCAAGCATTCTTGTAGCTTGTTAGGATCCAACGGCAGTAGTTGGGGTGGGATGCTGAATGACTTCTGTTTTGCTTAGGAAATAATACCAGAGAAAAGGTCAGAACAAAAGCCATTTATCCTCTGAAAGCCCTTGCATGCTTTTAACATTTCATACCATGTTCTGTTCCTAAAATCCTTTCCTCCCTGGACATTCCGACTCAAATGTCTGCCAGATCATTTGTTTGTCTCTAATCCTTTCTTGCTATTCTTTCCTCCTCTTACTTTACAGATGAATTTTGACTGTTGTCCCTATATTTTTAGTGCTGCTGCCTTGCCTATTTCTGTTTTTACAGTCTTAACATTAAGAGCTTACTCATTGTTTCTTTGGTTTGGTTGGTTTGTTTCTGTCTGCATTTACATCCTGCCTGAAGGACTCTGGCAGGGTTTGATAGCTCAGGCTCACCATTGCATTTCTATGACTTCTGGTTGACCCAAACTAGCAAAGTGAGTGGGCTTTTTGTAATTACATTTTCAGATAAAATCATTCCTCTGACAGAAGAGTTAAATCTCTTAATCTTGTTCTGTCCTTCTTGACTGTGGTGCCTGTTTGCCTCCAAACAAATTCTTTCCTTCCCTAAACATATTCCTTATATCACCACTGAAAATTGTTCTGTAAAAAGCAGATTTTTGGCTTGTCACTTTAACATCTCTTCCAACTCACTTTCTCTGCCTTATGAAATATAAGCTGGTTAACTTTTCTTTTCTTGAATTTCTGTGGCCTACTTCCTTGTTTGTAGCCCAGAAGAGGACAAAATTCATGCACAGATCAGCCTGTGCCAAGCTTTATCTCTGTCTGGTGAGATGTTTGGATCACCTTTGTCCCATTTACTCTACAAAAAGGTTATCCATAAATGTCTGCCAAGTTCATTATCTTCAGGTGCTTGTGTATGACTCTGCATTTGTGGTAACTCTGGAATGTTTAACACCAGTCACTCCAGTCTGCTCTGAGACTGCCTTTTAACCAGGTCTGTCTCACTAGTTGTTCCCTTTTTCTTTTCCTGTTTGCTGTATTCATCTATTCTCTCCTTCCTCATTCCTGATTTGTAAGCTGTTTCACTCAAATTACTTCTGTTTTGCATATGGGCAGTATCTGCTAGAATCGGAGTATTTTGAAGTAAGTGATGGATCTAAGGAAAAGTTAATGCTGTTTGAAGCACTTCAGGCTTCAAGTGAACATGTGGAAAAGCTGTTCCCTATACTCCTTTACCTTTTCCTTTTTGCCCCTTCACTCAGAATTTATGTTTGATAACATTTCTTGGAGCTTAGGGACAAGTCAGAGCATAAAACTCTTGTGACTGGCACAGGAGCCTCTGAAGTTATTGCTAATTTTACATAGCAGCAAAATGGAAGTAAAGCATTGATCTCAGCATTATGTATTGATAGTTTTGAACTAAGCTCCTTTCACTGATGGCTGAGCTTGGAGAGGAAGTTGAAAGATTAAGAAGTATGAGGGGAAGTGAAAGGGAAATAGACTGGTGGAGTTCAGCCCTTCCATCTTTAAGGGAGGCCTCTGACTCATATGCCTCCCACTTCAGGCAATAGAAGGGCACCCAGTAAATGAAGGGGAGTGGAAATGGGTCCCCACTCAGGGAGGTAATAATAAAAACCCCTCCCCATCCCCCAGCCAGGTGCCACTGCAGAATAAGTATGAGGCTCTCGATCTAGAGAGCCAGCCAGATGATTTAGAAGAAAATTGTCTGCCCAGTGAGTCTCCCAATTATGATTCATCTGTAGGAAGCATCACCACTCTAACAGCAAGAAGAAAAGAAGGGCAATTGTAGTAGGTGAGACTCTTCTGAAGGGAACTGAGGGCCCCATGTGTCGACCGGACCCATCCCACAGGGAAGTCTGCTGCCTCCCTGGGAGCTGGGAATGAAATATCACTGAGAGAATTCCTGGGCTGATTCAGCCCTCTGACTATTACCCACTGCTGATACTCCAGGCTGGCAGTATGAGATTGAAAAGAGGAGTGCCAAAGTGATTAAAATGGAGTTTTAATCACTGGGTCACATAGTTGATAGGACAGGTGCACAGGTAGTGTTCTGCTTAGTCCCTTTGGTGTCAGAGAAAAATGATGAAAGAAATAGGAAAACTCACATCATTAACAAGTGGCTCAAGGGTTGGTGTCATCGGCAAAATTTTGGATTCTATGATCATGGGGCAACTTTTATGGCACCTGCTCTGATGGAACTGGATGGGATAGATCTCTCTGTTAAGGGCAGAAGGTTTTTAGCTGATGAATTGGCAGACCTTGTTGAAAGGGTTTTAAACTAGGCTCAAAGGGGGAAGGGGATGCATCTGGCCTGTCTGGAAGCAGGCCCAAGGGCAGTAAGACTGAGTTAGGGGTGAAATCAGTGGCCCAGCTGAGCTGCATGTATACCAATGCACACAGCATGGGTAACAAACAGGAAGAGCTGGAGGCTGTGGTGCAACAGCAGAGCTGTGATATAGCTGCTATCACAGAAACATGGTGGGATGACCCACACAGCTGGAGCACTGCACTGGATGGCTGCAAGCTCTTCAGAGCGACAGGAAAGGGAGAAGAGGTGGAGAGCTAGCCCTTTATATTAGGGATGTTTTGGATGTCATAGGTATTGAAACTAATGATGATGAAGTTGAATCCCTATGGGTAAGAATTAAGGGGAAGGCCAACAAGGCTGACATCCTACTGGGAGTCTGCTATCATCCACCCAACCAGGATGAAGAAGTGGACAACTTATTCTATAAGCAACTGAACAATGTTTCAGGATCATCAGCCCTTGTTCTCATAGGCAACTTCAACCTACCAGACATCTGCTGGGAACTTAATATAGGAAAAAAAAACGGCAGTCTAGAAAGTTTTTGGAGTGTGTGGAAGATAACTTTTTGTCACAACTAGTGGGAGAGCCTACCAGGGCAGGGACTGTGTTAGACATGTTGTTCACAAATAGAGATGGACTGGTGGGTCATGTGGAGGTTGGAGGACGTGTGGGGCATACTGATCACAAAATTATAGAATTCTCAATTATTGGTGAAATAAGGAGGAATATCAATGAGATCTTTATGGTCGACTTCTGGAGGGCAGACTTTAGCTTATTTAAGACACTTATTCAAAAAGTTCCTTGGGAAACAGCTCTTGGAAACGAAGGAGTCCAGGAGAAATGGATGTGCTTCAAAGCAGAGTTCCTGAGGGCACAGGAACAGACTGTGCCTGTGTGCTGAAAGATGTGTCAATGAGGCAAGCGTCCAGTCTGGATGAGCAAGGAGGTTTTGAATGAACTTAGAAATAAAAAAAAAGATGTATCATCTTTTAAACGAGGGACTGATTTCTCAGAAAATATTTAAGGAAGCTGCTGGGGCATGTAGAAAAAAAATTAGGGAGGCCAAATCTCAGATTGAACTTAACTTGGCAACTTCTGTTAAAAATAATAAAAAGAGTTTTTATAAGTATGTTAATGGTAGGAGGAAGGGTATAACCAACCTCTGTTCCTTATTGGATGAGGCAGGCAACCTAAAGATACCTAAAGATGAGGAAAAGGCAGAAATACTTACTGCCTTCTTCGCCTCAGTCTTTAGTGGTAAGACAGCTTGTCCTCAAGACCACTGTCCTCAGGGGTTGGTAAGTGGTTCCAGGGAGCAGAATGGTCCTCTTGTTATCCAAGAAGAGGCAGTCAGAGAACTGCTGGGACGCTTGGATATTTATAAATCAATGGGACCAGACGGGATCCATCCCAGGGTGATGAGGGAGCTGGCAGATGAGCTTGTGAAGCTGCTCTCCGTCATTTATCACTGATGAGGTTCCAGATGATTGGAAACTGGCCTATGTGACACCCATTTACAAAAAAAGTAGGAAGGAGGATCCTGGTAATTACAGGCCAGTTAGCCTGACCTCAGTACCAGGTAAGATAAAGGAGAAGTTCATAATGAGTGCTATCACACACCACTTACATGATGGCCAGGGTATCAGACCCAGTCAGCATGAAGGGCAGGTCATGTCTGACCAACCTGTTCTCCTGTGACCAGGTGACACGCCTGGTGGGTGCAGGAAAGGCTGTGGATGTAGTCTGTTTAGACTGCTGCAGGGCCTTTTTGACACTGTCTCCCACAGCATACTCCTGGAGAAGCTGGCAGCTCATGGCTTGGACAGGAGCACTCTGTGCTGGGTTAGGAACTGGCTGGATGGTCGGGCTCAGAGGGTGGTGAACAGTGCTGCACCCAGCTGGGGACAGGCACCAGTGGTGTCCCTAAGGGCTCTGTGCTGGGACCAGTCCTGTACAATATTTTTATAGACGATATGGATGAGGGAATCAAATCCTTCATTACCAGATTTGCAGATGACACTAAGCTGGGAGCTTGTGTTGATCTATTGGAAGGAAGTAGGGCTCTGCAGAGAGACTTAGATGGGTTAGATAGATGGGCAGAGTGCAACAGCATGAAGTTTAATAAGTCTAAGTGCTGAGTTCTGTGATTCTAATTGTTCTGGTATTACACACATATTTACTCAATTTGAAAACATGGTTAATTGAGGTAGCATTTACAAAAATTGGCATCCAGCTTCTGAGTAGCTGAACATGATGTTTGTTGTGCTGTCCAAGGTTGAGTTCCTGACGTTATCACTCTATAGGCCTGCAACTGGTATCTGAGCAAATGTGCCTTTGAGTTATATTTTATAGTAAATCCTTTCAGTGAATGTCTCCTACTGTATATATCTGAAGTGGAAATTTCCATGTTTCAATTTCAATTAAGAACTAATAGAAGAGTAGCAATAATTTTGTAGAGTAAACCATGAAGGAAATTTTTTGATACTTGACTGACCAAAATTGCAGTGGTCTGTGTACCAAAGAGATCTGTGATCTCCTCTGCATTTGTGAGCTCATTGTTGTTGGCTGCTTTCTTTGCTGGGTGATGCAAGTCTAAATAGATATACACATTTGCAGTGTAACTGCAATATTTTAAATAGGGAGAAGTCACACTGTAGAATCTTCCTGAAATTCAAGAAGTAGAACCAAATATTGGAAGAGAAACAGATAAGAACTCTTAAGTCTTCATTTTGCATATTTAACAATGAAATAATGAAATAAGGCTAACAGAATATAGTAACAGATAACATATGCCAAGAGGACAAGAATAGGGCAGCTGGATTTGTTGAACATGAGCTTATGATTTTTTTCTAAGAAGAAACAGTGCCGGATTAAAAGTATTATTAGTTGTGAAAATTTATATTAGACCTGTCTGTAGTTCAGGGAGAAAAGCCAGAGACCTTTTGTTCTGGCTTTCTGGAGAAGTAGTACATTTGGGGCAGTGTAGGGCCTGCTTGCAGGGCACAGGGCAGCAGGAGGCAATCATAGAATCATTAAGGGTTGGAAAGGTACTTCAAGATGATGAAATGTACATTTTTTTGAACACTTCTAGGGATGGTGATTCAGCCACCTCACTGGGGAGCCTCTTCCAATGCCTTACCACACTTTTAGTGAAGAATTTTTTCCCGATACCCAACCTGAAACTCCCTTGGCACAGCTTGAGGCCATTTCCCTCATTGTATGGCTTGTGAGAAGGCAACCCCCACCTGGCCACAATATCCTTTTAGGGAGTTGTAGAGAGCAATAAAGTTGCTCCTAAGCCCTTTATTTACTCTAGGCTAAACGCTCCCAGCTGCTTCTCATCAGAATTATGCTCCAGACCCTTCCCCAGCTCTACTGCCTTTCTCTGAATCTGTTCCAGCACCTCTGTATCGTTCTGTCATGAGGGTCCAGAACTGAGTGCAGGATTTGGGGTACAAGAAAATGGATTTAAGAAGTTCTTATCATTGTTGCCAACTAAATGTAGGTGCACATAGAAGCCAGGATTGATTTCTTTGGGGAATGTAGGTAATGCACCCCACAAGCTTGGGGACTGTTCAGGAGGCTTGGTTTCCTCAACACTTGTTCCTGTATATAAACATGTCTTGTATATTGCAAGAGAAATTTTTTATCTGTATAGTGTTCTCTACCTTTTTTTCTGCCCAATAATGTGTCAGGTTGTGATGCTTTTATAACTCTTGACCCATACATATGGGTTTCAGGAATGACCATTCTTGGTGGGGACTTAATTGTCTTCAGTTTTAAGGTGTATTCTAAAAGAAGGAGTAGGCCAGGAAAAAAAATTTAAAAATCAGAACTTTCAAGGCATTATCATATCTGTCTCTCTTACATTATTAGTGCAAAAGATTGAACTATAGGAATAATTTTCAAAGGGGTGGAGGGAGTAGGAGGGAGAACAGATTTGCTTGCTGTGTGTCTAGAACTGAAACTGTGTCTGGGGTTGTCAGCAGTGCGTTTGATGTTGAAGAAAAATACAGCTAAAATGCTTGAGACATCTTAAAACCTGCATTTCCTCAAATGCTAAGTGTTTCCTTCTATCTGCTTTTTCAAGCTGAATTTTTACATATGCAATAAGCTGTACTGAATTAGTGTGAAAATAGGTTCTACTTCTCTCTTCCACTCATCTCTGTACTCAAATGAAGAAAGATAAAAGCAAGTTTACATTCTCTTCCAGCAGCATTGAGCTATTAGGCATAGCTTACAGCATTGAGCTCTTCACTGAGAGTTTGGGAGAATGCATATTTTTTTAGTCAGGCTGCTATGAGGAACAAAAGTGGTACCACACATCTGTAAGGTACAATATCATAGTTTGGAAGTATTTGTCACTATATCTACAATAGACTTTTATCCTTAGCTGTGAATTTTTGATGCTGGAGCCAGATATTTAGCTCTTTGAGTTTTATTTCTATCACTCATTAGGATTGACATTACACAACACGTTTATCTCTCAGCTGTCTTCTACCATATGGTACTGTGGGGTTTACTATTCAACTTGCCAAACTGATGGTGAGAAATGGAGCAAAGAAGTTCTTTGAATATATTTCAGTTAGTAGTGGTATAAGATGTGAATGGGAACTCCTCTTCTGCTGAAATTCAAAGAAACATCAGCTCTAACACATCATCTTGTTCTGCCTGCTTCTTCAGCCAGTGTGATTTCACAGGGAAGCATTTTGTCACATATCTAAATCCCAGCAGGAACATTCAGAGCTTCGAATCAATGTCAGTTATTAAGTACACTGCCTTTAAGGACTGCTGCATTTGTGGCTTGGATTACCATTTTTGGACCAATTTTGTTGAAATTTGCTGGACACCCCTCTACCCCCCAAAAAATAATGGAAATGCAAAATAAAGATAGTGTTTTCTAAGCCCAAATGCAAATAGGAGTTGAAGATATTGTGGAAGGGTGAACAGTAGTTGGATCTTACTACTGGGTATATATTTATCTTACTGCAGTAAAAAGAAAAAAATATTGTCTTTGTTATAAGAGTTCATGTGGAGGAGCTCTTAGATCTACACTTGTATTATATACAGATTTTTGGTGACATGTTAAAATAAGTTCTTTAGGACTTTCTCCTGGTTTTCCCAGTTACTAAATGCTGTTTTGCTATTTTCAAATATTGACTATTTTCTTAACCTTAAAACTAGTAGTCAGTAGTTTAATTAAAAATAATTTTAAAATTTATATATAAATAGATAATATATATATATAAATGCCTATAAAATATATGAATATATATAAAATAAAAAAATATATATATTTTTTAAGTATGTGTTGAAATGTATCTAAAATGCTGTAATAACTCGCAGTAGCTAAAGAAAAGGTTCTTTAGATATATACTCTAAGCTTCATTGGTGAAGTCTGAAAATAATTCAGACTGGATAGGCCTATAGGATTCACTTTGGGTCCACCAGGCCCCTTCCTGGTGGTGGTCACAGCCGATTTGAGAAAGGAGTGTCTAATATCAGGGCAGTGAAAATAATGATCATTATGTATGGTTTCTTCTGCTTCTGGAGGAGACATGCTGATGTTTTATCAGTATTTGACTACAAGATTAGTCAGTCCTTTTAAAGAATTTTCTGTTTTACTTAGTTTGATTTCCATTGGTAATTTCTTTTGTGTTTTCTACAAAAGATTAATAGTCTGAAGGTATCATCTAGAGGAAAGAGCAGGTATCCATCCATGAAATGCATGTGCAATTACTTATAACCTACAAATATATGCCTTGTGTGTAACTTCTATTAGGCAAAAATCTCTTCAGTGCAAGAATTCTGTGATGTGCGCATGATTTTGACCCTTTTTCTCAGAAAAAGGGTAATTTCTCAGACATTTTGACAACATAGTGCATTAAGGATAAATAAAAATACTTTGCAGACCTTTTTTCGCTCCCAGTAAAAACTGAAAGAAAATCATTCTGGTGGGCAGTAAATACTCAACCTGCCAGGAATCATAGAACAGGAAGAACTTCAGTGGTTTTGCTTACAAACTAAGGGTAAATAGATGGCACCTCCATTACAGGATATAGGGAAAAAAAGAGTATTTTTCAGTTCAATTTAATTATTACTAGCATTTTCAGCTAGCAGAGTGGTAGGCTGAAATTTGCATATGCATTTGATGTTAGCATAGTAGCAGTGTTAAGTCAATACCAAATGGTTCTGAAGCTATGCCACACAAGGTCTTTCTCACTCTTAAGTGCTTCAGTGGGCTCAATGGGGGCTGGGGAAGAGTGACCTTTTAGGGGAGGACAAATGGAAGGGCTGAGTTCATCCTTCACCTGCTCTTGAGCCTCCTGCCTGTCTTTGGGCAGTGAGCTGCAGGAGCCCGGCTGCCCTTTGGGGTGCACAGAGACAGGAGGGAATACAGGGAGATGCTGGTTAGGAAAACAGGAGAGTGAGTTCTTAGTGATGAAAGCTGGTGTGGACTAGGGAATGCGTTGCCTGGAGAAGTTATGGGATCCTAGGAATGTCAAAATTTGACTGAATAGGGCTGCAGAGGACCCTGCCTGCTGCTGAAGTTGCACCTGCTTTGTGAGTGGTGTTGGACCTCCACAAGACTCCTTACAAGCAAAACTTTTTTTGTTTTGTGCTGTTTTCACTGGGTTTTAATTATTCCCTTTTTTTTTTTTTTTTTTTCATTTATTGCTTGATTGATGTGCTAAAAATTGTTCTGGGAATTGTTCTGTAAGTTATTGACTACTTTTCTGTAGGATGTTGGGTTTTTTATTAGTGACAAGCTAGCTTAATGTCTGAGATAGGTGTTTCCATTAGTTTCTAAACCAACATCCTATGGGTACTGATTGTTTAGCTGTAGGATTATTTCTTATTCCATGAAATCTAAATGCAGTTTGTGATTTTATTTAAAAATAATAAATGCTAAATGTATCACCACTGGTCATTTGTGTTGGAGCATTTCTTGAAAATATCAAAATCCATAAATACCTAAAATATCTAAATCCAAATATCTTAATCCTCTGTCCTAATCACGGGGCAGATGTAAGGAGGCTGACAGCTGCTGCTCCATAGCAGTGCTGTCCTTGAATTCCTGTGGCTTTGGCCACTCTGTCCCAGGCTGGGTGTGACTGCAGATGTGCTCTCAGAGGAGCTGGGTCCTGTTTGCTCCATTCACCTCTCACTTAGTGCTGAGTACAGACCTCTGCCCAGGGAGTGAACCTTGGAGATTCTCTTCGTTAGAATCAGATCAACACCTTTCTATGTCCCATTGATGCCTATGCTTCAAATTAGAGTCCATTTGTTCACTGAAAGTTAAGAATTTGGATAAAATCGTTCAGTCAGTGTCTTGACTTTGCTGTATACTTTGAATGAAAGGTTTACCCCAGCCTCATTGTTTTTGGGGGTTTTTTTATCTTTTGGGTCATAGCAGACACTTGAGTGAAATTGGAGCAGCTGGGCTAGAGCTGAAAGGCCTTGCTTTCTTTTTCCAAAAAATGTTATATGTACTGAGTGCGCTGATTTAGTTGTGCTTTTGTAAAGGAGCTAACATTGTGTGTACTTTAATCAGAACACTGCATTGAAAAATGTAACATAGCTGTTTTTGGGGGAGAAGGATCTTAAGTATTTCCTTGTCTTAGGAACGTGTGTGCGTTAAGGTAGGTGTGAAAATGATGATGGGAAGCAGCATTTACTGATAAGAATATATCTCAGCCTGGCTGTCTTCCCCTTACTGAGGCAGTTGCCTAAGAATACAAGAATTGGGAATTAGCCATCTTCTGACTACTGTGCAGTCTGAGAATGTCAACATTTGTTCAAAAACTTAAAAGGGGAAGTAAATGCAGACCAAGGATAGAAATGGGCCCAAAGACAACCCTGTTGGTAAAGGATATGATTATAACGTCAAGCAATCCTCTGATAGGGGCCTGTACCTCAGTTGGATGTGTCTGAAGAGTCAAAAAAGGGTTGAAGGAAAGTTTACAAGGCCAACAGTGTTCATATGTTACTAAGTGAAATAAATTAATGAAAAATCAATCCATAGCGGGGCCAATCGTTTCTGCTATTAAATTGTAATACATAGTAGTTTGCTTATTAAACAACAAAGCATTTCCAAAGTAATGGAAAAGCCAAGATTAATTGCTTTTGCAACCAAAATTCTACCCAATTCTTCCCTTTATGCATTTACATTTAAATCTGAGTCATGCTTTTTTGTAAATGCAGCTTTCATAAATACTTGACTGAAAGGTAAAAACAATGCCTTCATCACTTGATCAAATTCCTTGTCTGATTAAGGTCTACATTTTTGTCTTTTTGCCTCTAAGCTGGACAGTTTTGTGTTTATTTGCTCTGTTGTGTGGAAAGAGCTCACCATTTTTCAAAAATACCCACCCAGATTCACTTAACTATCACAGGTTGACATGATCAACCTCTGGGATTGTGAGAAAGGGTTCAAGGAGGCTTGTCAGATGCGGAAAGTTTTCCTTTTATTAGAGTAGAATGTGCCAGCATTGCCACAGACCAGACACAGGAGGGCTTGCCACAGCTTTCAACCAGATGAGGATTGTTGGGGGGATGTTTACTGAACTTTGAGTTTTTTAGTCTTTTATGTACTCCTTAAAAGATCTGGAAAATTCTTTCATCATCAGCTAATTGTCTAAAACAAATGAATCTTTGAAAGAATACTGGTACGTGTTTAATGAAAGCAGTTGATCTACATTTTGAGGCCTGCCTCCTTGTTGTTCGTTTTATTTGAAGATTACTTTGTAGTCTTGTTCAAAGACCACCTACTTATCAGAAGGTAAATTGAAAAGTTTTTCTCATTTTTATGCTGGCACCATAATAAAAATCTATGTAGCTGTAGCAGACCATACACAATACTACTGAGATTTCTAGTTAACCTTTGAGTGAAAACTCAGTTCAGATACTACCCGGTGACTGGGTAATTTTTATTTGCTAAGTGGTTTTGATTCGGTTTATTAATAGCCTATGCTATGTCTTTCAACCTAATTAGATCGGCTAATAATTCATTTAATGGGAAAATATCCTATATCTATTTGCAGATATTACACATAATGAACTCTTTTCTTCTTTTGAGTCACTGGAAAACTGGAGGTTTGTAAACAGGACTTGGCACAGCAGCCAGTAACATCCTTGTCATTCAGAATACTGTGTTAACAACATGCTAGCTATGGATAAGGCTGTAATTTTTCCTTAGGTTTTGAATGCACCTGGAAGCCATAGGAAAACAATGTGAGGAATTTTAGAAGGAATATCATATACATCTCATAATTTTTTTTGTCCTGCTGCAAAGTTGCTAAATTATGATATTCATAGAAGGTCTTTAACATGTAAGAGATTTTCCCTTCAAAAATATTTGAATTTATATAATAACATAGCTATTGTTTTAATTTTTGAAAATGTATTATACATAGTAAGGAGAGGATATCTGTTTTGTTTAGCTTACCCCTAGATATAAATTGTCACAACAGTAATCTAAGCCTGTTTATGCTTTTTTGTTGATTATTCATTAACTATCAGGACACTTTCTGATACACTAATAAAAATTCAGTAGGGTAAATGTATTTTATTTCCCTTTTATGTTTACAGTACAAGGAATTCACAGACTCTAAAATCTTGGTAATTTTTTTTCTTAACAGTTTAATAAGGCCTTTGCTGTTTGTTAAAATTCAACACTGTATTAAAATGTATTATTCCACTGTATTCCAAGGATCAGTGTCAAGAAGATTTAGTAGTTTTTCTCTTCAGGGCTTCCTGGCAGAAGCTCACTTTCTTATTAGAAACAAATCTGATGTGGTATTTTATTTCTAGCAATCTTTTTGTCTTTAAAGGCCTGCAGTGTTATTATTTATCCCATTACTTTTTTTTTTTCTTTCCCTCTCATTGTACTGATCTCTTTCCTCCATCCCACTTGGTTCCCTGTCTTAGCATAGGTTTCTTTCTGCCAATGGCAAGAGATTGAGTCCTTACACTTAACAGTGGAGTTCAGGCAGCTTGTCAACAACATCCAGGCTAACCTTTCTCCATGTCATGGGGGCCAGTAGCAAATCTGAGGCATGATTTTGACATTTTCTACATCATCCTCAAATACATTTTTGTCTTTAAGGAAGAGTTCTGTCATGAAACTCTCTGCATTTGTATTCAGAGACAGGAGTCTGGTGACTCTGCAAGGTGCTAAGTAAGTGGTCACCCACTAGAATTTCCAATTAGCTGCACTGGGGCACAGAGCTGGAGGATGGAAATGCAGGAAAAATGCCCAGCACTCCCCTGACCCTGCCATGTAGGTGAAAGGAAATTAAATGCTAAGTTTAGTTGTATTTGTCAAGTGCTCTCCAGCACCACAGCTGGAGGCAGATTAGTGACAGAATCCTCTGGTGCCCGTTGTCATCACAAACTGAAAACAAGCCCCGTCTCCATGAATGCAGAGATACTTCCCTTTCCCAGAAAAATTAGGATTCTACTTCTTATTTTCTGTTATTGGGTGGTAGACCAGGAGCTCTAGTTTCATTGGTTTGGATTTTTGTTTGTTTTTGGGTTTTTTTGAAGTTTTCCTGTATCACATGGGAGTTATTTGGTAGGCCTGGCATGTTTGCTGGCTGCCAGGCTCTGATCAGTTGCAAAGATAAATCATCATTCCTGTGTTAGTGCTATTGCCTTTTGACTCGGGGCAAAATCTAGGAGTTGTTTTGTGTTGCTTTTTCTGTGGGCACTTCCAGTTACGTGTACACGGATGTTGAATCTGGACTAAACAAATGAGTCCCACAAACACTGAGACCAAAAAAGGCACTTGCTAAGGTTGATAAATTGAGAGAGGGGGAAGCCAAGACCCACCTGGAATAATCTGCCTCCCTTTTTACTGCTTGATTTTTGTCAGGTTTCAAGGCACCAACAACTTGATTTCTACAAAGGAATCACCACAATATCTTAACAAAATTAAACTATTTACTTGGCTATAAGGCACTTAAAAATGTAAGAAAATCAATAATCTTCTCACAAATCTTCTACCTGTTTCTGCCACACCTGAATTTTCACAATGTGTTGTGGAATAACTGGCAACTGATCTTTCTCTCTCTGCAAAGTTATGATTGTGCCTTCCCAGCAATTTGCACTTCTTAACAGCCTTATCCACCAAATACACTTAGGATGTAGGAAAGTGTATTATCTCAGCCTTACACATTGAAAAGTTGTTTGTGCAAGATCACATGGGCAGTTAATGACTGAGCAGAGCTGAACAAGCTGTTCAAGCTTTAGGCTAGAGGGGTGGGTATTGCACAGCATTTCTTAAATGATAGAAGTCAAATGAAAATGTATTTCCAGTCCAATTGAGTAGGACAGCCTTCATTACAGAAGTAAACATTATTTCTATGCAGTTAAAACTACAGCTGTGATTGCTGTATGACAGACCATTTAATACTGGTTTAAAATTGATGCCAAAACTTCTTACTACCAAAATTTTCCAGTGAAGAGCAGTCATCCATTTTAAATAGAATATAAAATATTGCCAGCAGTTCTGATCTGTAGGTATATACTTAATATTCTAAGTATAATATTGACGTTTTCCTCACTTCTCTGAAAAGCTGCTTGGTCCCTTTTTGACAATCATGATTGCATCAGTAGCTGGGTATTGCATACAGGCTCTGCAATGGTTTACACTTGTTTTACTTATGTGAAGCTCATGAGGTATCTTTTGGTCCATATAGAATAGAATTTGCAGATATTTGTTTTCTTGTTTGGCATAGGTTTTAGTTCTCGTTAGAATAATGGATTTCATCAGGTGGATTTCTGTTTAAATTATTTTGATTTAGGTCACCATTTTTTAGTTAATCTTGTATGCTGTAATGGTTGAATTTGCACAAATAACTTCTTTTTAAAAATGTGTTGTTCTGTAGCAAGAGTCAGATTATGTGGTAAAAATTATAGTATTCAGTCTGCTTTGCAAAATGAAGGTAATTAAATTCAGCTCTATTTTTAAGTGTCAATTCAGTGTTACTGCAGTGTCATTTGTATCACCATTTTAGAACTGCTTGATCCAGAAAACCTCTGTGTTTAAAGATAATTGCAAAATAGCTCAGGATATCTGCTTAATTTCATCAGGAATCTGAATGAGTTTTAAAGGTTTGGTCAACTGTGAGCATTATCTGAAAAATAAAATTCTTGAAATGCTGTCAAGATTCTCTTTTTAGAAACCCTTTTTGGGTTTAGCTGACAAATTACAGATAGATAAAATATGACATGTCAACCAGCAACTTTCTTCCCTTCCCTAGGTAGCTTGTGGTTATCCTTACGAAAATCAGCATTTGGCACTGGCTGCCATCCAGTCATGCTTGAAAACCTAGGAAATAGAAAATAACTGCCATGGTGTAATTGAATTATTCTGATGGCTTGTTTTGATTTTGCTGAAGAAAGAGATGAGTCAGAGATAGCTTTGAGGCTGCACATTTCAAAAACACTACAATAAATTCAAGTAAAGTTGACTTAAAAACATACAGGGTCTGTTTTCCTTGCACGATACAGTGGGAGTTGTGTGCTTCAGGGATGCTTTCAGAATCCATTTCAGGTGACGTGAAAAAGCACAAGTGATGACTTAAATACACAAAGGTATTTTTGTTATGTATAAACAAAGTAGTATGTATTAAGAGTGAAAATTCTTGCTTTCCAGCCTCACGGTTACAATAACTACAGAATCCTAGATGAGACAAGACTTGACCAAGAGAATGTTGTCAGGAAGGCTCAGTGTTATTTCCCTGGGTTTGAAATTTGGCATTAGGTTCATTGTTGTGTTCCACAAGTTGGCTACAACAAGCCTTGTTGTTTCCACATCTATGGTTTTTCAGACATGACTAAATGCCTCAAGTTAGTAAAGTTCCTGACGAATATATTGAGAACAAAGCTTGTTTCTCTTGGAGCTCAGGCGTTTGGTAAAGCTGTTCCTGGTACCCTTGGAAAAACAATTCCAATCCCTACCATGAGCAGTCTGATGTTGGAAAGCCCAACTTAGACCAGGGTAAGCAAACTCCTCCGTCTCTAGTCAGATTAAGCTCACTGGTGTCAGAGCATTTCAGAACTGTGAGCAGATTTCTTACTATTTTTTATTCCTATTAAAATTGTGTGCATTTATGAGATGTTTGCATTATTTTTCTTTACAATTTGCTCAGTGTTCCATGTGATTATGTTTGAGCAAGCTGAAGAGCAAGTTTCAAATTTTTTGTTCCTCTTATAATACTTTGTCCCACATACGATAATAGGAAATATAAGTTGCATAATAAATATTGGTTTTTAGAAAAATTGGACTAGATTAAAATTTTTAAACAGTAAAATAATAACCTTATTTAAATGAATTCATTTTTGAAGTCCCTACAATGGATTTAAAACAGAAGCTGCAAGAAATTTGATTTCATTTGAGTGATAGAACTGAGTATAAATAATGGAAATTAACTTTAGGTGAGATTTTCAAATTCTAACCCACCTTCCATCTGCATCTTCCATTGAGGTGTGCAGGGATCATATACTAGCTATTTGTAAAGTTTAGCTGTTTTATTAGAATACAAATCCAGGCCATCTGTAGCTTGTCTGAGGTAGTTACTTGTGCTAGTTAGGCTTTCCTTTGCTGTGAACAGTGTGAGAAATTGAGCTGAGAGGGAATTATCCATTCTGTATTTCAGTTTTTGACTACAACCTGCATGATATCACTCCTTTAGGAAAAGAAACATATATAAGGCTTTCTGATTGTTACAAACAAATATTTCTGTGCCTGGAAAGATCTCTATGACGGGGAAGCATTTTTGATACTATAGTGCTGTTTATTAATTAGCTCAGACATTTGTGTTTTGCATTCTAATTAGCATTGACATCCAGTACAGCATTTAAGAATGTGATGTTACAGTGGAGCTGTGTTGAATGTTTGTGTCTATTTATGTCCAATTTAGGTGCATTGAAACTGAGGTGGAGACATGCATCATCTATGTATTTACACACATGACCCATCATCCACTCCCTGTGTGGTGGTTTTGTGCAACACATCCTTAGCCCATATAGCACTTGAGTTTAAAAGGGAGCTCGGGGGTTGTGCCAGCCTGACAACTGTCAAATGGCACACTTGAAAACTACTGGGTTTAGATTGTTTCAGACCTATTTAAATTTAATACCAGACTTTAGACAAATGCTTTCATAACAGGGGGAAAAAAAAGGATACATGGTGGCCTAAATCTTTCTATAAAATTATATGTTTCTCAGAGGATAGCTGTAATTGAATTATAGAATGCCTTGAGAGTATCCTTGTCAGTGGTTAGGGAGATATGAAGGGAAGTGGAGAGAATCTTTCACATACTAAATGTGGGAGAGACACCCTATAATTCAGCTGTGTGAAACCCCCAGCAATCTTATAATTATACTATAAATGCAGTTTGGGAGGAATGAAAAGCAGCATTTATTTAAAACATTAAGAAAAATTACTTCATTGTACGAGACATGTATTTTCTCTGTGTTTTATTCAATTAAGTCTTTCTTGTCTGCCCAGCTAACACCCTTTTCTCCATCATTGTCACAAAGCATTTGTGTGTGGGTATCAGCCTTCTAATGTATGGGAAGGAGACCCATTTTTGAAGCTGTAGTAGAAGCCAAACTCCAAAAGGAGGACAGTGCTAACAGAACTGCCTCTATTTCCACCAGAGACAACAGTGTTGGAGTTTTCTGTTTACAAGATTTTGTACAGCCAGCTGAAGAGAAAACTGGAAAGTAGATCCAAACTCTCCACTTGTGTAATATAAGTGAATTACCAGAAAGGCAAGGGAAATTATTTATGGGTATTTTGTGTTAAAAGTCACTTGAAGAATTGTTCCCTATTGCAGAATTTTAGCCAAAATAATTTAATTTTCTGAAAAGGGAGTAAGAGAAATATTAATTGTATAATTATTACCATTATAATTGACAGCAGGGGTCAAGGTGATTGTTATATTAAACTCAAGATGTCAGTAAACAAACAAATTGACAGTATTTGCAATTTATATAGGGACAACATTTGCTGTTAAGATTTTGAGGTAACTTAGAATATTTACAGAGTTCTTAGTGCAGTTTAAATATCCCCAAAATTACTTACATGTGAACTGTTGCGAGAGCAAGGAACTGGCTGAGCTGAGTATTAGATTGCACCTGCCCTTTTCAAACCCCATTTTTTGGATTTTTTTAATGGGCACCTCTATGAATATTACAGTTCCAGCATCCAGAAGCTGTAAATAGTGGATGCAGTGATGTAGCCTCACAGTAAAAATACTAAAATCTCTGTTTAGTTGATGGCAATATGGAAGAGCTTTTCCAAGCCCACACAGAGAGATTGTCCTGGTGCTGAGAGCAGATGACCTGATTCCCTTTCTTTTGCTTGATTGTGTAAAACTTCCTTCTGTAGCCTTGTACAATACCAGAATTCAGGTATTATTTTTGGAAGGGATCAAGCTGGGGATTTTGAGTGGAAGGGTTCTTGTTTGGTTTTCAGTTTAACATCGCATTAGCAGGGTGGTTACTCTGTAGTACATACAGTATTATGGCCTTACTAAAAGAAGATTGGAAATTAGATCTGTATTTTTATCTTTGCAATCTCATTGCCATGCAAACAATACTAAAGCTGTAAGAAAGCAGCTGAGCTAGTGATCTCATTTTGCAGCCCAGACAGCTAACCTGGGCTGAAGGGAAATATCAGTAAAAACAGACTGGAGACTGTTAAGTGTTCCAGGGGATGTGACACCCCAGCTCCAGGGGCTAAAACACCTCTGGGATTCTTCTAATGGAAAAGTCTCGAGATTTCTACAACAGATACACTTATGTTAGACTGAGTGCTTTATTGGGTTTGCCACAGAGAGGCATCAAATCACATTATATGTAACAAAAAGTCTGCATTCTTTTAGGAATATATTTTTGGGGAAAGGAAGAGAAGAAGATTTTTAGGAGAATCAAATACCATGTGACTTCAGCAACTGACTTCCATGGTCTTTTTCTATTTTCTCTCTGAAAAATCATGGTTAAAGGCTACTTACTAGCTCAAATACTACATAGATCTTTAAATCAATTTTCTAATTAGGCTTACTTTTTGGGAGGGGAGTGGTGACATTTTAGGGAGAAGTCTGAAGTGCATGCTAGCTTTTACAATCATAGAAATTTCAGTTTGCTGGTACAAACCAAGAGAACATGGCAGCTAAAGAAATGTGAAAATTCACATGAAGGTGGAGCAAATAAAAACTATTTTCAGGATGCATCTCTGAGTGAGCTTAGAAAAGCAGCACCCTCAGTGTGGATGCACTCAATGGAAACACATTGATGGGTGACAGGGCCCTGGTGTTGCACGTGTGGTGTAGTGTCTCACATGTTGCAATATTATTTTATATCCAATGTGAGTGGATTATGCCACCAGGAGAATAAAGGAAAAGAATAACTGAAGGGCTAGAGCACACTCAGTCATCGTGGCTGATTACTGTGTGGCTAATTTGTACTTCATGGTTAAGAGTGGGTGCTGCTGGCTGTGAATTGATGCTTTTGATTGAGGACTGGGTGGACAGGGCTGAGACTGGCCCTGCTCCTGGAAGAGATCAAAGTAGCTGAGTTGAAATTATCCCACACTGATAAGGATTTGAATCTTGAGAATGAAGAGGTAGAGGAAAAAACTGAAAAACCCAGATGCATTTCTAGATGAAGTTGTGTGAAATACACAGTGCTTTAAAGAGGACTTTGTTTCCACTGAATAAAGGATTATTAGAGTGTTGGTTTTGGTTTTGCCTGGTTTTTTTACAATAACATCCCTGAAGTTTTCCTTTGTTGATATATAGTGTTATTTCCAGAGTCTTTCTGATTTCGCTAAAAAAAGTTGTTCGGTTTTGTTTTCTTTTTTGTTCTGTTTTTCTTTGCTTTTTGCCACCTGAATCCTCTGCAGGACACAGATGGCATATGACTAAAGAGTTTTAGAGAGCTCCTTGACATTATTTAAAAATAATGATAAATGGGTTCAGACTGGTTTTTTTTTTTTTTTTTTTTTTTTAGCAGACTTGGTAATGACTGCAAAATAACAGTAAAATCATTTAGGTTTTCTTCTTATAGAATGCTGGCTGTTCTTTAATGTCTCTATAAAACGTTGAGATGAAGATCTAGATGCCACCTACCAACCTACCTTCTCAGAATCTTTGTGCCACTTACAAACTAGAGTTTCTTTTTGCATTTTTCTGTGAGCTCTCAACACTGAGATGCTACATTTATGTGCTTTATGTGAGACCCCTCTGTAACTCAAAGATGGAGCATGGCTGTTGCAATCTGCTCTCAGAATTGCATCTAGGCCATTGATTTGTCTCTGGCTTGTGTCTTTGCACGTTTTTGATGTCCACCCTTGTCTTGAAATCACTGCAGGTGCTTGCACTGTACACCTGTAGCTGGTATATGTCTGTTTACTGGTGTAGTATAAGAAGGGGAAGATTTTAGGATTTTGTTTCTCTTTGGAAAATATGGACTTGAGAGTCTAAACAAGATTTGATGTTCAGCTAAGCACAGCTTCTAAACCTTGCTATTGACCTTACTTTTTAACTTATCATAGCTGTGTATCCTAATTTTTCATCTTTCTTTTTTAACTTGAACAGAAAATTCTTTTGCATTATAGGTCAAACCTTCTAATTATGCAGCTTTGGGAGTGAGTCTTTCTTTTAAACCACATCTTATTGTAGATTCTACTCTCTACAATGTATCTCATGGCTTAAAAACTGATGATAAATATAGAACAATGTAATCAAGCATTTCCTGCTTTGGGCTCTTAAATTTGATAAGCTTCTTTGGCAATCCAGTTTCTATTAAAATCTGGAACTTAAGTGTATTCTTATTTGAATAAGAGTATTTGAACCCTAAAAGCTAGCTTTTTGTGCTTGCCTGAATGTTGTATGTTAAATGTGTAAAGGATTTTAGAGATCCTTTTATTTCATATAATATACAAATATGTACATATTTGCATGTTTGTTGTTTTGTTTAATCCCAGTGAAATTGGTATTTGAGTATGCCTGTTGTATATATGTTTTTGTGCAGGTTTGGGCAAATTTCAGTGATCTTGACTGGGAAGTCTGTTTCAGAGAATAAGAAATTGTAAGCCTAATGACTTAAGAATACAAAGAAGTTTTTATGTTCTAGATTGACGAACTGTGGTGGGTTCAGATATACTTTGAAGAAACCAAAAAGAGTGAAGTGCTTATTGAAATTACTGTCTTAAGGAAAGAGTACTAAATTGGTTTTTAACTGTAATTCACCAGAAATAATTTAGTAGTCTGAACTCACAGAAGGTTTCAGCCTCATTGTGCTCAGGGTTTCTATGGTAAAATGTTACTGCAGTTGACATAATGATGAAGAGAGCTATTTTGGCCTGTTTTGAAGATGCAGATTTTGAATTCGCACTAGCAATTAATACAGATCAGCAGTGGCCACAGGCTCTTAAAGGATCAGTGAGAGAGAAATGACTTAGAGTTTCCCTTGTGGTAATATATATGCAGAAAGGAAGAAAAAAAAAAATGAGATACATGAATCTTAGTGAGGGTTTACATTTGTAATAGATGAGAGTACCTTTTATTAGTCATTGTTGCTGAAGAGTTTACTATCAGGCATTTTGCTCATTGAAAAAAACCCAACCCACAGAGGCACTCATGCCCAGTGATGTGACAAATTCAGCTGCAGTTGTGACTTAAACCCAGGGATGAGCTCAATGACTGATTGGTCTGAGAGCATCATGTTGGCTGCCCTTAGCAAGGGGGGAGAAGGGGGTTAAAGCAGTTCATACATAATTCATTGCAGGAAAATGAATTTGCCAAAGCATTCAGTGTTTATATAAAAACACAACACGTGATAACAGACTTCTAAGCTGAAGCCAAGCCTTTCAACATTTTTTTGCTTAAGATCCCAAGAGATATTTCATTTACTTTGTTCTTTCTAGATATTCTAAATGAGAGTAAGTATGTGATTCACATTCTGTATCTTGGTTTGCAAAAGAGACAGTTATGAGCTATGAAATTCAGATCTGGATGGAAATTTTCCATCATATGTTAGATGTATAGTCTAAACTTCCATTTAACTTATTTGCTTTTTGGGACACTTGTGTCAAGTTTATGGCTCAATGGAGAAGTGAATCTGCTTGTAATGATTAATAATCCAATAGATCAATAAATAATCTTCACTTGATTGCATCAGATAAGACATCCACATGGCATTCAAAACCTGAAGGGTATATTTTTAATAATAAATTATTACTAATGAATTAATTTCCCATTTCTGAGGCTATTGCTTCCACTATAAACAGTGTAACTATAGTATTACAGAAGAAAGCTTAACTCTAGTTGCATCCCACATCACTCAGCATATTTAATGATTCCCTTTGTATTTCAATTTTTTAATGCAGGTAAATATTTTTATTTTGTGTTATTTTCCAGTGCAAGGATATGAGAGCAGTGACATGTTAATTAAATTGTCTAGGGTAAAAAGTGAGGTGTTTTTATTGAGTAAATAAATTTATTTTTGATCCCAGTTGTGTGTATAATGCAGTGAATGTATTGCCTGGAATTTGTATATAGTGATATTAATCTGAATATACTGACAGCTTCCCTCTCCTCCAAATGTAGTATGTACTACATCCATAAAAGTATTTCTGTTGCCAAAAACATCTGCTCCTGTAAGTATAAACCTGCAAATACATTCATATGTTGCTTTTATCTTAATAATGAAATTTTGTGTTGTGGATTTTTTTTTCTGCAGTACATGGAGGTAACAAATACTTTGAGAAATACCCAAGAAGTAAATGCATGATGAAGATGTATTTCAATGTCAGCAAGAAAGGTGTAGGCCTAAAGTTGGAGTGTATGTGTGTCCAGTAAAAATGGAGTCAATCAATACCTGGGTTTATGTTTAGCATCCAAAGTAACTCAATTGAAACAGATTTTATAATCACAGAAAATTAAGATGAGAGCATTATCATGTCTGTAGAAAATTGTATATGTGTGGGAGCTAATTCTGTGAATGAAATGGGTCTGGTTTGTATGATATTTTAGTTTTTATAAAAAGGTGGCTTACTCTAGTTCCTGCTTCAGCCTTCTTGTGTTAAGAAACTGAAAGAGCTTAAAGTAAGGCCAAGAAATTCAGCATTTTTTCCTTCATCTGAAATGCACCATTTGGTATTTTAACTGCAGATGAAAGTCTACTTTTTCCTTTCTGTATCCTTGGGTCAAATAGGCTGACTTGACAGCTAGAGATGTGGGGTGAAATCTGTTAATCTTTTCTTAATTAACAATTTAAAATATATATAAGAATATTCTTGTATATTTCTTACACTGTTTGTGCCCTCCTTGTATTCTTATGACAAAGACCAAGATCATGAGCTTAGAAAAGTAACTACTTCTTCAAGTCAGGAAACTGAGAGCTAAATTTAAATTGTTTGGTGCCTAATTTAATAGGTGCTGACTTTTCTGGTGCTCTTCCTGGAAGTTTTCCCACCCTGTCTTGAAACTAGACTGGCTTTGTAATTTATAGAAAATATACTATGTTGCTGAGTGATGAGACTGAGAGAACTAGAAACATCCCTTTCAACTAGTCCCCACTGGTAATAAAAAACCATGAGACATGCAGAAACTATGAATGGTATTGGTCAAGCATCAATGCTTGTCACTGAAATTTGCCCTCAGTTGTAGGGTTGGCATTTGCATATTCTTCAGTGTTTCATCTTTGCCTAAGCCTGGGTTCAAATTCAGTCTCTAGTTTTGATTTCAGCTAAATATTGCTAAATTGGGGGTTGGGATGTCTTTATGTTTACATGATTTCAGTGCCACTTTGGCTTCAGTGCCATTTGTCTGTTGTTGCTGGAGTCTATATTGTTGTGAATACAAATGGAGAGAGTGTGTCTTTGTCAGTCCTCTGAGGAGAGGTTTGCACTGCTGAGATTGCCTTTTGCATCCTTACTTTCTGTGTGTGCCTTCAAAAAGGACTTAAATGACTTCAGTACAGTTCTTTGGATCCTTGCCATCTCTCTGATCCACAATGCTAAATGCTGTAGGGGAGTCTAGGAGGATGGGCACAGATGTCTGCTTACTATTCATCACTGGAGAGAGAGTTGTGCATCAGTGTTGTTGAGACTATTTCTTTCTTCGTGCCTTGAGCAGAATATTGACCTTACTGGGGTCTAGGAGGGTAGCTGGTCATCGGGCTGTGGCTACACTTGGACTTTCTGAATAGCAGACTTGCTGTCAGGCACTAGTTAGAAACATTCAGAGTACATTGATACTGTCTCCAATTTCAGTTTGTCCTGATAGCAAGGGAGAGGTTTGCCCCTGCTCCCATCTGTTTGAGGCAGTGATAATTTCAGTCATGAGAGACAAGGCAGTCATTACTCTTCCATCAGCTCAAAAATGTATTGATTGTGTTCAGATGATTTTGCACGTTTGTTTGGATTTTTTTTCAATGTGCAGGGGTTCTGTGCTTTTGAGAAGTTTTTTCAAATTTTTTATAATCAGTTGAGTTCAGCTGCAGCTCTCCACTGCACAAGGACAGGTTGAGTTAGGAGGGAATCAAAGTGCTGTGGCTCTGCCATCTCTCCAGTCACCACAATGGTGAGATTTCAGGAGCAGGTCCTGTGAAATCCAGGCCACAACCCAGGTTGTCACTCTGCTGCCTGAAAATTTCTTCATCTCAGTATGTGTGCTTCAGAGCACCTGGGTGATTAAATTATGGTGAGGCAGAACTGGAGCATCTTTCAAACCTGGAGTCTCTTCCAGCCATCAATGAGAGTGAATGGATAGAAAAAAAAAGGTTGGATGCTAAATCTTACTTTTGCTTGTCTAAATCAAGCTGGTTGCTAACTAGGACCAAAGCTGTGTGCATGGGGAGTGAATAGAGGAGAATTCTGCATTTATGGGTGGTGATTTCATTTTGTATGCTCTGTTGTAGCTCTTTTGCTCTATGGCAGCAAACAGCAATCACATTTCCAGTCCGGTGGCACCGGTAAGTCAACAGTGCCTCTGGGATCCTTCTGTGTGAAAGGGGCCATATAAATGTAAGGCAATGATATTATCTTTATTATCAATTAAACTTTTAGTGCCTTTGACAATCTGGCATGCAAGGTGCATCAAATGAACTCTGGCTGTGATTATTTCTAAACACCATGTAAAAGCAGACCTTGCTATCCTAATCAAATTGGAAAGGACTAAGAGGGCAAGTCAGGATGGAATCACTTCAGTGTATTAGAAACTGAAATTAGAAACAGAAATACTTCTTTGTTTATTCATCACCCCCTGCTCCCCCTTCCCCTCAAGAGATTTGTCTGCAAAAACTGAACTGCTACATCCTATAACTCCAGGGAGTTGCCATAGCAGGATAGTTGATGGCATTTTTGTCAGGAATTATACTGGAGTTAGCACTGGAAAAACTTGTAAGCTGTTGCAAGACATACTCATTTTTATAGAGTAATTCTGTTCTTTCCCTCCACCCCCCAGGATGTGTTATTTTAGGATGATTATACTTCACACTGCTATTTCTGTTCAAGGTATGATAATTAATGTTCTATTTCCAGACCTATTCTCTAAGCCTGCCCTTGCACATACACATGTTATATGAATATTTTTAGGACTTCTGTGTATTTTAGATGATCATTGCTTATGTCACAGTCTTTGTTAGAAACATTCAGAAAACACACTTTTTAGTTTCTACAACATTAATGTATTTAGCATAAACTAAGTTGACTTAATGGGTATGTTTTCTTTCCTCTTTAAACAGAGGGAGGTGTTTTTACTCACTGTTAAATGAAACTGCTTTCTCAGAGATAGCTGTGCATCAGTGAAGGATGAAGCATTTCTGGGGTGTATGGCAGGGCTTTTGGAGGAAAGCAGATTTTACATTTTTCAGTGTAGCCAAGATGTATTTACTAGAATTGTTTTGCCACAGCTTCCCGTTAGGGGATGTTTCTTCTACACTTCATAATGTGGTATATTTGAAGAAAGTTTTCAATTTTTCTCTTTATTAAAAAGTCAGCCTAAAAATTTCAATGCAAACCAGGATTTTCCTCTCCAAGGATGTTTGGTAAGCCAAATTCTGTTAGGGAGTTCTACATTTCTGAACTACCTAACAACTTTTGTGTCTGTGAAATCAACAGCAGACTTGCCCATCTTCTTCCCTCCACAAAATGTGTGGGCAGCCTGCAGAAATGAAGACATAGCAGATCTGATTAGTTCCTGAAACACTCTGGGGTTAAAGAAAAAAAGCTCAATTTACTGAGCTTTGGTGCCTTTTTTTTTTCTTTTTTTCTTTTTTTTTTTTTTGAGTGTAAATTACTGCCATTTTGTTTCTAGAATAACTCTCATGAGAATCTTCAGGTGGACTGCCTGTAAAGAGCTGTCTAATGATACAATATTTTGTACGTTTTCAGGTAACTAAAAGCTGGAAAGCAACAGCTAGTTTTTGAGACATTATGTAGGTTTCTAACAACTTAAACTTCAGATTCTTCCATAAACTGACCAGATTACAGTTGGCACATGTATGTGGTTCTTTCTCTGGAAAGATTTTGTTTATAGGAGTATTTTTATTTGCTCTATGACACTGTTGAATTACACGCAGTTCTTTGAGCATTTCTGCATAGATACTGGCAATCTTTTTTTTTCATTTTGCTTTTTATCACTGGATTATGATAATTCCTTCTCTCCAGGCAATAAATAAAACAGAGAGGATGGGGTAAATAGTTCCAAACATATGGTGAATTTAGTAGGCTTTCATGAATGATAAACCTGTTAGGGTTACCTTAATAAGTAGTTACTATATGTTTTTCATCAATCACCACTAACAGCTCTCTGGGAAGGTGTAAATAGATATGTTGATGTGCCTGTTCTGTGAGGGTGAGATACATGAGTAGAACACAAATATGTCTATGTGAGGAAAATGTACTTGAGTCTCATTCTGCATACTGATTCTTGGCACAGTGTTTTGCCCAGGAGGCAGTAAATAAACAAATGGCCAGCCTAAAACTATATAAATCTGAATTCATTCCACAAGGAATAGGAGGAATTTTGCAGCCTTTCTGACTACAAGAAATCCCATGGTTTCCCTGTGATAAATGTATTTCCCCAAAGCTTACTGCAGTACCAATGCTATGTGTTTGCCTTCACAAAGAACTGTGGATTGCAGACCTAGAGACATCATTTTTCATCATCTGCAAACATGAAAATAACTTCAGTAAGCACAGCAGCCTGATTTACTGTTATTGAAATGCTACCATCTCAGGATGTGCATCATGTATAGCTATGTTTAAAAAACATGTGAATAAGGAGAAAGCAGAGAGGGATGGAGGAAAAATTTAAATTTGAAAGTGCTTTTTTTTTCATAAACCGAATATCTCCCACCAGCTGAAAATGTAATTGACAAGATAAATAATGGCTGCTGCTTTAAATCTAACTGTTGCTGCCACATGTACATATGCATATTTTGAATTCAGTTTGTTTAACCTCGAAATGGTTACATTGTGCTATCAATAAAAATATATATTCAGTCTTTATTGACTTCTCTTAGAATAACACTGCTATTCCAATGGAAGTATGGTGGCACTGCAAAGATGGTGATTCTGATCAGAATAACTGTGGTGTGTCTGTGTGTGTTGAGACACAACAGTATCTATGTACAGGAATCTATAAAAGAGTTTGTGCAGTTTTTACATGTTAGTTCTGATTGGAATAGTGTAAATTATGATATCACTTTAAATGTTATCCAAGTAATCTGTAAATTGCTTTTATGATATCTGGACACTACTCAGCGTGTGACGTTGCTTTTAAACTGAAAATTAATGCAATATCCAAAGAGAGGTAACACAGGAAGCCTTCTCTGGGCAGCTGTAACCATGGTGCCTGAAATATTGTCCAATATAACCTTTTTGATGTGTTTTTTTTTCCCCTACCAGAAAGAGCTTTTATCAAAATTCCTACAGCTTTCCTGTTCCATTGACACCCAAATTCATTTCTTATCAGTTTGGAATACACAGTTGGATTTTTCTTTAACTAAAAAAAAATAAAGCTCCTGCTGAAAATGGAGATGAATGTACTTCAGAAAATAACAAAAGTCTGTGTGTTTTGAGCTGCTATCTCATTGTATAATCCTGCCTCTTTGAAGGTTTAGCTTTTCTTTGTAACAGCGGATATAGAAATGTAGGTTTAGTAGCACTGGGCCTTCTAGAGCTATTCTTGTTCAGTGTGATAGAAGCTTAAAAAAACATATTGGGAAGTGAATTAATTATTCCATTGTGCTTTGAGCTTGTTTGAAGATACCTGGTCTTTAAAAGAGCTCTGGCTCACTGGCTGGTGAACACTGTGATCTGCCAGGGGACACCTGCCCATGGCTCCAGCTCAGGAGGGGCAGATGCTGTTCCTGATTACCTGTGGCAGCTCCTCTGACCTCGAGTGAATCTCATGCCCTGACAGTAGCTCAGGAGCTTCTGTGAAGTAGCAATTTTAAATCCCCAACCAGACCCCTTTTTCTTACTGTACATCTCCAACATGTTTAGGATGTGAGACTCAACATAAGATGCACTAAACAGGTGAACATGTTTAAAGCTTCGTGTTCAGAAAATTTGAATTTTACTGATGCACATTACAATATAAAATTAGTTTGTGATGACAAACAAGCAAAAGCTTCAATACCCCTAAAATTCCATAAGTGCCCTGGCAGCCGTGTGGGCTTCACCAGGGGCAAGGAGAAAGTCCTTGATCTTACTGAAAAATCTACTGGTCCTCAAGGAGCAACCATGGTATCATATTGATCATGCACCAAATGTTCATATTAGCCTCCTAATCCAGCTGACATAGTTTGCAGTCTGTCAGGGAGAATTACTAAAATAATTTAAAATATTCCTTTAATCCATACATATTTTCTATGAAAAGCACACAAACTAAACTGGTTTTACGTTGTTGGAAGATGGTCTCAGGTAATATTTAAAACAAAATGAAGCAACATGGGCAAAATGTGCTAGAGGGTGTAGAAATTGTCTGGGCACATGCACATATGTAAACATGTGTGCTTCATATGTTGCACGTAACAGTGTTGCCACCTATTGATAGAAATTTAAACTTCATGTAGATGTTTATAATATATTTGTCCAAACAAAGTGAAGATCTCTTCCTTCTGATGAGACTGGCATGAACAATGTGTATTATTTGTGGTAGAATAGGTCTTACAGGCTTTGATAATACCATAGTGTTATAAAGTAATGGGTTCTGTTCAGAAACCAACAAAGGATAAATATTATCAAAGGAATCTAAAGCTGCTGATGCTTTTGTATGACTTTAATATATGATCCCATTGTCAGTGGCAGTTCTTTGATGAATGAAGGAGTGTGTGTGTCTGGTCTGCACATTTCAAGTTTATCTCTAACTTTCATGGGTACAGAGTGAGCAGTGGAAAATTCAGGCAATATTTATACATTTACGACTGTTTAAACTGTTCTTCAAAAATATGCTCAGCATCAAGGAGCTCCCTATTGATAATACTGGAGAGGTGATGCACTTTTATTTAGAAATTAAACATATGCTCATTGGCATTAAATCTGTTACTTATGAAATATGAGTATTATTGGAGAATAAAAAGCTGTGTGGTTTACAGTTTTTTGTTTAGACAACTGTTTTGTTCTGAAGAAAAATTGACTTGTTCTTGTCTTAGAAGACAAGTGAAAATGAATTAAAAGTTGTCCAATATATGTTAGAGTATTTCCATGAAAATCTAGTGGATAAGTGTGAGTGCTTCTTTATATTTGGAGAAAAACTGACTAACTAACTGTTGTTTGCATAGCCATGAAGTCACATATAAATGTTTTCAGTTGTGTGTCATTCTTTCAAGCAATCCACATTTGTTCTAAATTAGTGTTCTTTTCAGTATTTATCAGTATTAGCTCTTGGACAAACTCTCATATTCTGGAGGTGGGCAGTAAAATGGATGATCATGTTTCATCTTCCATAACAAAAACAGTTTAATTTCCTGCATATTGCTTTGCTGCAAATGAATCCAGCCTGGGATGTCTTGGCTGAGATTGCTGCTCTGCAGAGGGCTGAGGTAAATCTCAGGGCTAGAATTCCTGTCACTCTCTTTTCCTTCCATGTCCAGGGAAGGACACTGGAAATGGGGAAGGGTTGGGAGCACAAGTCTGATGAGGAGAAGCTGAGGGAACTGTGGGGACAGCCTGGAGAAAAGCAGGCTCAGAGAGAACCTTATTGCTCTCTACAGCTGCTTGACAGGAGGGTGGAGCCAGGTGTATTTTGGTTTCTTCATCCAAGCAATAAGTAATAGGCTAAAAGGCCTGAAGTGGCACCAGTGAAACTGGATATTAGGAAAAATTCTTAACTGAAATGGTGTTCAGTCATTGAAATAGGCTACCCAGGGAAATTATGGAATCACAATCCTTAGAAGTGTGCAAAAAATGTGTAGATGTGGCATTTGGGGACATGGTTTAGTGGTCAGTGTGTCAGTGTTGGGTTAATTGATAGACTAGAATGCTCTGAGAGCTTTTACCAACCTTAAAAATGCTATGATTCAGATGAAGCAGGAATAGAAATTGCCCTCTATTACAGATTGTGAGGGCTGAAATTTGGAACATTATCCCATGTTCCAAACATTCTGTTTGGCTGGGGGTAAACAAGAAGACACTGCCTATTAAACTGCACATGGAAGTAAAGCAACAGGAAAATCAGAGATTATTCAGAGGTGTAGAAAGCCAGGCAGCCATCATGATCTTAGAAAAGATTATTACTTAAAAATTTCAGGGATGTTTAGTTTTATGTGTTTATTGTAAAATAAATAGATATGTTGGTTTGGACCATTTAGGTGGCTCTGAAACTTCATGGCAAATGGCATGTATTAATGGCTTATTATTTGTGAAAGTGCACTTTCTCAGCTGCAAGCTAAGTTGAACTCCATATCAGACGTAATTTCTCCTTGTAGTTGTGAAGAATATGTCCTTACCTCTCTCTCATTTGTCAGGAGTTGATAGGAAACATCTGCACAACTTGTTCAATCTGTTAACTATATGTGTTCATCCAAGCTTAACTGACAAGTAAAATGTACCAAATAATATTGGACTATGAGGATGACCTTTGCTAATAAGGGAGTTTCACCATACTTGATGTGAGCCAAGCCACTTCTAATGAAATGGAGGTTTGAAATGACTCTGTACTTAGTCCTGTTACTATCAGTATAGATAAAGGAGAAGAATTTAAGGAGAATATATTTTCTTGAAATATATTGAATATTTTATTTAAAATTTTTCATATAAAGTAATTTAAAGAATAGGTAATATGGAAAGAATTTCTTGATGGGTGCTAATATTATTTTTAAAGGCAGCTTAAATTATAGTTTGCTTAAAGATCTTGGCTAAATATCATATTAGATTTAGCAGAGATGTTTGTTTCCTTTAACAAAATGATAGATTTAGTGTTTTGCAAGGAAATATTTGACAGAACTGCTTTGTATTGGGTTATCTGTTTGTAGATTAAGAGCACCAAGCTGCTGGAAAACACTGTGGTAGTCCAGAGTTCACAACCTTAATCTGATTAGGCTGTTTCTGATTATTAACTTGGACTCCTTTATTTATTTATTTTAAATCTGGGAGACCTTAACTTCTCAGGAATCTGTGCATCTCTGCTGAGATCAACCTAATCCTGCTAAGAAGAACTCTGAATTACAAAATCTAAACCAACTGTGGCGTTCACTGCTTAATGCGCACAGAAATAATCTTTCATGGGTTTGGGAATATATAAAGGTCTGGATACTGAACTGAAAAACCTGACAGTCAGGAGTACTGTTCTTTATTTCTTCAGTTATGTTTTTGGAAAAAATACGGACCTGATAAAAAGGATTACTTGATACAGACTGTGCAGTACCAGTATCCTGATGTTACTGACCCTGCCAGTGGGAATTAGCAGTGAAATTTCTTCATATTTTGCCATCATTACTCAGGCTTTTTCTCAATCAATCCATGTTTTCTGAGCAGAATACTTCACTTTTTACATGAATGTTTCATGTTTCAGGTAATTTTTCAGAAATATATTAAATATTGCAATTTAACAATTTTTAAATGAGTATTAGTATCCATTAGCTAAAATACAAATATTTTTTAAATTCAGCCACACAGATCACTAAATGTGTTGCTTTCTTACCCTGTCATTGCAGGGAATACACACTTTTATCCGAATGGTTTGGTTTGTATTATGAACACCAGTATCTCTGGCAGATCTGTTTCCTGTTTTCCTATGCTACTGAAAATGTATTCTGTGTTAAGTTTAGGTTGTTTGTTTTGCTGTAAAAAGTCATTTGATCATTATTAAACATTCATTGAGCATTTCTCATAACCATTTAACTTGGGAAATGATCAGACTAGATTAGCAAGTTGAAATTTGGTAGATAAACACATGGTACTCATTAATTTAAGTCTTTACTGTTCAGTAAATATGATAATGTTGATTACATTCCAAATTCAGCTAAGATATTTGTGGTATAAGAATTCAATTTCTTGTGTTTTCTTTTATGTTTAAACTTAGCAGGGAGATAAATTTACCTGGTGTTTTGGTCAACTGATTAATTTGTGATCAGTGTGCACCAATATTTGAATATTATCAAGAAAAAGTAATACATATGTAAATCACTTGTTAACATCTTGTGTGCCATGCACTTTCACTAGGTATTCACTTGTCTCTTACTTTCATTCTACTGAATGGACAAAGGAGGATTTTTAATTCCAAACTCACCTAATACAGTTTGTTATGTGAATTACTTCTGAACTCTAATACGGCTTAAGTTGATTTAAAGCCAAGTTACCAAAGCAGTTTAGTCTCAAAACATCTGTGGTTGTAAAATGGACCTTCTCAAGCTGCTAATAAGACTTTTTTTTTCAGTGTTTCTCCCAGTGTAATGGTTCTCTTATTTGAACTGTAGAGCAGAAATCACCAGATTACATTGCTAAATCCATGAAGTTTGTCTTTAAACTCATTTATGCTACTGTGTGTTGATGCAGCTCTCACTGAGTTTTAGAGGAATGCATGTAAATTTTTAGAAGTAATTCAGAGTTAGAAGAATGAGTGTTCTCACCCCAGAAAAATTTTTAAAAATCAGGAAAGTATTTCTAATTTTAAAAGTCAATGACGTGGTGAAGATTGCAGCTTCAGCATTTTCACTCTATTTGCTCAGAATTCATGTTAAAATGTGTAAGAGGATGATATTGAGGATGACCTTAATTCTGAAACTTTAAGTGTTTTACTCTTAATGAGCTAATTTTTCCAAAGTAAATTACAAAACACTATGACAGTGTTCATGTTTCTACAGGGTGTTTGGTGTCTGGTTAGTGCAGCCACAGCTTGTGTTTTCTCTTTAATGTATAAAGATTTCTCTTGTTTCCCACTAAAGTAAAAAATAGTTTATTTGTTCATTTCTTGTCTTTGCTGAGGTACTGGTGTTGCAGATATTCTGAACATCTACCAACTTCCTCATTTAAGAAGGAAACTTAGTATTGTCACTTTAAAGAACAAAAGACCTTTGCACTTCACAAGATTTTGCAAGAATCCTGGTACTTCACTTGACAAAAAACGTATCACAAGGGCTACAGGGAAACTATGCTTGGATCTCTGCAGTTTGAGGTGTTAAACAAGGTTTCACAGAAAGTCATACACATGGATGTATTGTTGAGAGCTGACTTTTCAAATGTAGGATTTGAGTAAGGAAAAAATGCCTGGGCTATGGCACTGACCTTGGAGATCAATTGAAATTAAAGGTATTGAAGAATAATAAATGTCTTAGGATTTTTAAAAAGTTCTAATTAAACTGGGGGAAATCAAAATAGCAATACTTCTGTGTTCTCCTGTCAGACATAGCCCACTGGCCATCATGGTATTGAATGCAATAATACCTGCAAAAACTTCTGGTGAGCCCTGGAATTCTTGATCCAGTTCTATATGTGTGTTAATCCTTAAATTTATTTGAAGGAATTGAATGGTGCAATTGAATTACTAGGCAACAATATCCATTACATAAATATCTGGTGTACTGATAGCTTAATTTTCTTTTTGGTTGGTTTTAGCTTTTTTTTTTTTTTTTTTCTATTCCACTAAGTACAGAAATAAAATTGAAATTAATTCTCTTTTCTCTTAGTGTACTGATGATATTTTTTTCCTTCCTCCAACTATTCAGCAATTTCCAGTACAAGTTCACTTTTTTCTTTCAGTTTTGTTTTTTTTTAAATTATCTTGTTCTGTCATGTGTATTCAAAGACCCATTCCCTAAAATTTGAATGGATCAGCTAATAGAGATCAGCTGAAGCCACTGATGATGCTTCCCCTATCAAGTGCTCTAGCTGGGGTGTCACCCTCTGCTCAGACTCTGCTGTTCTCAGAAAAGTCCCCCTATAACAGTGCAAGAACTAGAGCCGCTTCATTTCTACCCTTGGTTGTCTGGCAGCAACATCATCACATGTAATTCAAGGTTGACTGTTGTAAGAATTATGTGTAGGAGTATAGGAACAAGAATTTGATTTTTTATTTAACTGTGATTAGGTCTTCAATCCTGATGAAAACAGCTGAAAGTCCATTAATAATGTGGGGGAATTGCTGGAGCTGAAATGAGGAATAGGCCTTTTATTGATGACTTTGGTATCAAATTTCCTGGTAGTGTTTATAGTTTAGACTAAGATTTTAGTTCCTAGTAACTTTATAAGGGTACAATATAAAAATACAAGTAGATTCTATGTGTGTAATGAATTTCTGTTTTTTCTAGGAGTTGAAAAATTTGCGTAGTATAAAATTCTTCTCCTTCAAATATTTTTGAAGCCAGAAGGTTTACATGTGTTTGTAAAAACCACATGCAAATACCACCACACAAGAGCCAGGTGTTTAATAAGTGTGCCAGAACTTATGCTCTGGGAGTATCTGCAGACTTGTTCTTGTATAAAGAGGATCACACTGTGCAGCTATAGTGATTCGAGTGGGGTTGGGTTTTGGTTTTTTTTTCATTTGGTTTGGTTGTGGTTTTTTGTTGTGGCTGGTTGGTTAGATGGGTTTTTTTATTTGTTTCATCTTGAACATTGCAGTTTTGTTCCTTAATTTCACAGGCTGCTGTAGGTGCACGTGAAGCTGTATTTATTTGGTCTGCTGCAGAGGAATTAGTGGAGACATTTCTGGTGTCTTTTTAAATGGAGATCTTATCCTTACGTCACAGTGAATTTCAAAAAGGTCTTAAATTGCTCTTTGAACTGTATACAGAGATTTCTTTAACTACAGAACAAGAAATTACTGTTTCGTTTTGTTTCAAATGTTTGGTACTTTCCATTTTTAGTGTAATGTAATAGCAGAAAATCAGACATAAGCTTTTAAGAGAACGATGATCTTCACAAGGTTAATGTATGTTTCCAGCCTGTCTCTGGTGCATGTCTGCAGTTAAAACAGAGTGCTGGTAAAATGGTGCCATTTAGGAAGGTATCCTTAGGCTGCATAGCTTTTCTTCTTAGAGCAGTTATATTAATATGAGTCATCTTTAATAACAGTTGACATAAACCTTGTCACATAACAAATTGCTGAACCTTGGAACTCCTCTGCACCTAAAAGCACTGAAATGTGTATTTAGAATTGCCTCCAGATCAGCAGTGATGCCAAATGTTTTCTAGGGAAGCTTATTTAGGTGGCTACTCGTGATATGAATTGTGTGTGTAAGCAATGATTTTCACAGGCTTCTTCTGTCTCTGAACTTTCTTAATTTTAAAAATATACTAAATACTCTGTGAAGCTTTATGGCACAATTTTCTTCAGAACGATATTTACCATTCAGCATCGTGTTTGCAAATCCTCCCCTGCTGACTTCTCTCTTGTGCAGATCAGCACTGGCTTCCTTCATTAATGTCACAGCTGCATTTTTCTGCTTCCCCCAGCAACTTGTGCGTATAAACCAAAGCGTAGTTGAGATACCTGTGCTGAGACAGTCTCTCCTTTCATTACCAACCTGCCTATAAATGAGGACAGACCAGAAATGCAGGTTGTTTCACAGAATGAGAAGAAATATGGGGACTGTTTCAGGGCACTGTCATTCTGCACAGGGTCACAGTGTGGCACACAGTGGGTGTGTGGCAGATTTCTTTCTGACCTTCTACACAATCATGTTGTGGGGCAAAATGCAGCAGCCAATAACCAAATTCTGCTTGCAGAGTGTCCTTGCAGCTTTGAGTGTTTTCAGATATTTACAAATGTTGTAAACTAGGATATAAAACGAGAGATAAGAGTTAACATTCCTCCGCAATTGAAATCAAGTTTTTTGGAAAAAATGAAATCACTGGCAGATGTGAAAGGCAGGTGCCCATTTCATAACTTTGGTGTGGATGTATTTGATATGGTAGAATATAAAAAAGGATATCCACTGAACCAAATATGATGTAATTCAGCCATAGGTCATTTTCTTGCCTTTTTGGCTGGAAAGAGACAGCAGAGCTCTGACATACAGTTGTGTTCTGTGACAATGAAATGTGAGAGAAACACATTAAATGAGTTTCACGTTAAACATACACTACAGTGTTCCTAATGTAAATTGAATTAGCAGGAGCAAAATTGTTATCCACAAGGATAATGATTCTGGTTTTTTAAAATGTAGCTAGTATAGATATGTGTGCCTGTATGTGTACATATGTATAAAAGCAACAGACAAGAGTCACATTCCAGTTTCATCCTTCATCTCCTTGCTGTGATTTCTCAGCTGAAGAAAGGGAGCTGAGCTAAAAGGAGTCATTGTACAGGTGCTAAGAAGATGTGTTCTTGCCAAGTAGGGTGCTCATAGTGATAATAATGTATTTTATATAGAAGAGCTTAAGTAGCTGAAAATTTTGAGCACTTAATTGAAAAAGAAAAAAAAAAAAAAAAAAGAAAGTGTGGCATGGTTTAGTTTTTCCTATTTTATGTGGTGTGGTTGTAGTGATGCCATTCTCCCTTGGCAGTCACTGGGGTTCAGAGGCTATTGAGTTCTTTCTGAAGGTTCATCTTCCTGCCAACACTCAAACAGAAGAATAGGACCACTTGATTTTTACACATCTCCACTTGGTTAGTGGGAAGAAGCAGTTGCAGCAAAGCCCCATTTACTTTTGAACTGGAATTGAAATTAGTCATTGCAGAATACTTGTTTCCAAAAAGAAAATGGCTGCTTCACTCCCTCTTGAAAAGGATTTTGGGGATAGTGCAGCCTAAAGAAGGAAAAAGGACAGTATTTTTACCAGAAGCATTTGCACTGAAAAATGCATGGGCAAACAGCTCTACCAACAGTAAAAAAAATTTTAAAAATAGTATTTCAGAGACCAATGGTAAGTACAGAAAGATGATTTCAGCTGAAGTTTACCATATTAAAATTATTTAAATGTAAAATCAGTGTCCTCCCTGTTAGTGCAGTTCTACAGAAGACACTTTTTTTTTATTTTTGAAAATAGCTCACAAAGATGTAGTCAAGAAGCTACTTGTGATGAAAGTGCAAAAAACTGTGATGCTAATAGGAAGAATGTGTAGAAATGTAAATAATGCTTAAACAAGTATTTTTGCTGTTCTAAAGTATAAATACAAAAAGGTCTGGAATAAAAGGCAGTAATCTTCCACAAGCACACTAGAGGCATGTTTGTGTATTTGTAGTCTGTTACATTCCAGATGTAGCTGAGCCTTTGGGAACACAACTGGGAAATATTCCCATTCATCAGTGCCAGTAATACCTGCATTTCTTTGTAGAGTACTAAAGAAAATGATATAGTCAATTTGCAAAAACTGTGAAGTTTAGGATGGATGACTTAAAATAATCTCTGCCAAGAAGGTTTCACAGAATGGTGAAAATGGATGGATGCATAATGTACTTCCAGTTTGCACTACAGAAGACTCTTGGTACTTACAGGAGAAATTTCTAGCAAACATTCATTACAAAGGATTCTCTATTGAAATGAGAACAAAAGTTCCACTAAAAAGATCTCAGAGGATTCAAATGTACCTTTTCAGAGGTGACATGCTGATACAAGCCAGTTCTCAAGGGGTTGCATCAAGGCATAAATCAGCAGTAATTTCAACCCTGCAAGATCATAGCACTATCATGAACAGAAAGAAAATCAATCTGACACCAGCTCAAATAATAGCAGTTCTGGGAGTCACAGGATATAGTACAAGTCTACTGGGAGGGTCTGCTTGTCAGAACAATGGCACTTGAAGACACTGAATACTTTGACAGACATCAAAGCAAGAAGAAAAGGAACAGAAAGATCACTTCTCAGGCCTGATGGTGTCACTCACACGAATGGCAACCTGAGTGATGCTTCAGATGAAGGTGAAGCTGATGCTGATGCTGTGGTCAGGCAGTAGTCAGGTCTTCCTGCAAAAAGTACTTGAAAAAGCTTGAAAAGCTTTTAAAGTTTTAACTTAGTGGGTGATGTCAGAACTGCATAATACTTGATGGTGTTTCTTCCCAGAGTCAGAAGAGCAGAAGTTAAGAACACTATTTTGGAAAAGACAGAAAATTTCACTTTCTAGGTGCAGAAAATAATGGTGGTTTCATGAAAGTTCTTAGCGCTGCTGTGATAACTTAATTGAGAATCCTGCAAGACATTAAACTAGAGATCATATGCTTTCTCTGAGTGCACCAATGTTGTAAGCCTGTGCTGGAAATAAAACATGTTGCTGAATCAAAGTGCTGTTTCTAGAAATCCTAGAATGTAGCAAAAAATAAATTGCCCCAAAAAGGTCATGAGTCTAAACATGAACAGGCCACATCAAATCTGAGAAGTGGACAATGCTAAAGAGATGCTGATAATATTTAAGATAATGTGTCCTGTTAGAAAACTTCACCCAGAGGTGTCAGAATTTTGTTTCAGAGATTTTTAGTAGGTAGGTTTTTTTATTTTGCAAAGGGAAATGAAAATTGCTGAAGCCCCATGAGATCTACCAAAACAACTCCTAATGCCCAGGGCAGGGGAAATCCACCAGGAATACTGTGACCTTGTTTATTGTGAAATCAACTAATGAAATCCATTGTCTTCTCAAATGTGATGATAATTGGACTTGTTCATATGCTTTGATAGTCCATAAATGAATGTCTAGTGAATGTCTAGTTTGCTTAAAGTAGACTTCCACTATTCTAATTAAAAACAGGGGAAGTGAAAATGAAGGAAAAAATTGTCAGCTGGATTTTTTAAAAAACCATTGTCAAGGCATCGTTGTATGAGTGAAAATCTAATACTTGAACTGTGGTTTAGATGTTGCACAGTATCCATGTGTTGTAAATTATTCTCATGTGCTAAGCTTATTGTGATATGAAATTTAAATTGGTGTCTCAAAAAATTAATAGTATCTACACAGAACATGTAATTTTCAATTTTTGTAATCTCTGAGCAGCTAAACCTGATTTTAACAATTACTTTTTTGCTAATTAAGCCTTACTGGGTCTTTTAATTAAGCACACAGTTGGAAAAGTAACAATAATTATCTCAATTTGATGGCTATGCCAATTTGCATTATCAAAAAATAACCAGAGCACATTCAATTTTCTTGTCACATACAAATAATATTTGCCAAGCACCGGTGTATTTGAAACAGTGTACTTTCCAAAGTTACTCCTAGGTTAAAAACATTCCACTTTTCCTATCTGTATATGCCCAAGTGCATGTACACCTCACTATTGTATTACATTGTTAGATAAATTAGAGCAGTGTAGCTATATATACACACACATACAGATATAAATATTTTGATACTATTTGCCTCTTTAGTTCAGAAGAGCACCAACATTCAACTGTATTTTCATAGTGGAGTATTCTAATTTTAGGTCTTCACTGTTGCTGTGGTGTTTGTGCAGCTTTGAGACCAGACCAGCTGGGGCATGCAGCAAAAGAAACAGGGACAGGTGTGATTGAGTGAGCCCCAAAAAGAATTCTAATAAAAAATATGACCACAAAAGAACATAAGCCAAACACAGAATGAGGGAACCTCACACAGACACTTCAGTGGGGTTAATATGACAATATATAACCTCTGTGAAAGAACAAGGAACCAATGAACAACACAAACTCAGAACATTGGCTTATATGTAAAATGTAACCTACCAGTCATTAATGAGAACTAAAGCAGAACATTATACAGAACATTATATATTAGCCTATCTACTGCCATAATCCTGTCCTTCTCTTACCTAACCAGATGTTTCCCTTCCTAGTATCCCATCTCCCATGGCCTCAGATTGACAGCCAAGGCCAACCCACTGTCAGTCTCTGCCAGTCCAACTCCCACACTGTACAATGCAAACATATGCTCTTGCCAACAGAGCAGTAATTACAATAGAGAACAAGCTGAGCTTCCATTGGTAAGCATTTTAACACTTCATGTGCATGTGTTTAGTATAAGGAAGTGCCTGGAGTGTATTGGAAATAACCTGTACAGCCCAAGGAAGCTTACTTTGTCCCAGGCATTCTTGAATGTGAGGGGGGAACATTCCTTTTCTTCAGTTCTGTTATCTTCTTAAAATGTCTTTTACTAAGAAATTTGCAGCTTTGACCACACATCCTCCTTGGAGGGAAAAAATAGTTCAGGGAGATCCACATTGGAATATCTATTCCTGTAGTTTCAAACTACACTCTATTATAGGCAAGATTTCCTTTATCTCTTTCCCTGTATTCTCCCTGCCATACAATTAGGAATGAAGTTGAAAAGGCAGTAAAGGACTTGACCATGTGTTAGGGACCAAATCTGTAGATATTAAGCACTTGGCTAGTTTTACTTAAGCCCAGACTTTTTCATGTTCTTTAGGATTCTTAGTTGAAGTGTTTAGATGGTAGGAGACTGTTCACAGGGTTTCCATTATTTTTAAAGAAAAAATGTTCAGACTATGAATTATTCTCCAGTATAATTTGGAATTGTATTTCCTAAAGTGCAGCTCTTCAGAAAGACTTTGTGCTCAAGAGATACTCTGAACCTGTCCAGGATATATCACTTTGAATGCTGAAAGTACTTTGTCCAACAGAAGTAGAACTTGAGCTTTTTGTCCTTGAGTCTCAGTAACATCAAATGATGAGTTTCCAAAAGAAAACATTAGGGACTTGTGTGATTCTTACAATCAGTGGCAGTTCTCCAAGTAAAGTGAAGGGCATGTGTTGGACAAGAGCTCTGTATCGTATCACGGTTGAGTAGCTGACATAACGTATGTTTTTAAGATTACTTTCAGTCTTGCCATATGCCACAAAATACTGCAACAACCTGACTTTCTCTGCAGTTTTATTCTGCAGTGTTTTCTCTCTGAAACTTGAGATATAATGGACAACACTTTGAATTACTAGAATTAAATCAGACTTTGACTAATTTTAAATGGAGATTTTAAATGTGAAAATGAACCTTATTCTGCTTGCATCTATCACAATGACATGTAAATGTATGAGCCAGTGTAATCCATCCAAAAGTTTAAAAAGCACATTTTCTAGGGAGTCTGTTAAACCCATAGCATGGCCCTGAAAACTCTGATTTGCATCTACATGTCTGATTTATAAAAATATGTGAAAAAACATATTCTAAGATTGTCATCTTTTATCTGTGCATGTGTTCTTAGGAGATGCTGTGAGCCCACCTTCAGGAATAACACCATGTCTCAACATTTACAATCTCACTTGTTCCCTGATAAAGACTGGATATGTTGTACCTACTGACCTTATATCATTTTCAGATGTATTTTGATGTATTAATAATACTACATGAACCACAGATAATATTTATATGAATTTTGGTAGGTTTTTCGGGTTGTTTTTTTTCAATTCCTGTGACTGCTATCCTCCTTGCTGTATTCTGTAAGACTGACTTTAAAGAAACTTCCTTTGTTTATAATCTCTAAACAAATATTTGAGGGATAAATTTTTGGAAGGTATGTACAAGGTCAGAATGTTTTTACTTTTTTTTTCTTGGCATTGCAGCATTTCTCAAAAGTTTAAATCAAGAGTGTTTGCTCTGTTTTGCCTTTTGTATTCTACAGTTTTGTATTTCAGAAAGACCTGCAGAATAAAGGTGCTGTTCTTTTCGCCTTGAGCAGTCCAGAGCTGATATTGCTGCTTAGCAGTTCATTTTCAGAAACTACTGGGCTGAAAAGGCAATAGGCAAACGGTAGCTCTCAGATAAGGGTTTGTGTTGAAAGAAAAGAAATATAGGAGAGAAGGAACGCAGTTCCCTGGTTATATTTTAGCATTATAACTGCATTTACATTTTAATTCTAAATAGTCTGGAATGTCTGAATATTAAACAATGATTAGCTGAGGCCAACAAAGGTTACACTTTTTCTCATTTTTGGTCTTGTAGGCTTCTGGAGCACCCTGTTCAGCTACATGACACTCATTAGCAACCATAATCTGACCTCTCTAAATAATTCTTAGTGGAAACCAACTGGTTATGCCACAGGTGATTTGATGGGGCTGATGGTGGGTAATCAGTATTGAAAATTTGTCACTAAATGGGCACCCTATCAGAGCAGCTTATTAAGAATTTATAGAAAGCACTTTTACAGTAAGGTGATCTCTGGGGCACCACTGTACTTGAGTGCAGAGCCTCTATGCAGTGTACACACACACAGTGAGTTTTGATTTTTTTATTGATGGGCACTGCAAACAGCCTCAGCTCAGCCTTTCTCATAACCAGTTCCCTGGACCTTACTGAGCTCTGGAGCAAGAAGCCTGATCTGATCAGAACAGGGAAACAGGGGGCTGAGGGGATCTTGATATAAGTGAAAGGTGAAAATAGTTTCTAATAACATGTATGATGTGCACTTCGAAGGTTGCACAAATTGTACATATGTCTGTGTTAGTTCCATTACGTCAAGGATGGTATTTTCCTATCCATTAGAACTTTTTGCAAAAGTATTTCATTGTGAATTTAAGTTGTTAGTGGTTTATTCTCCTACAAAATTGACTGTAAGATGGATATTAGATATATTTTAAAATTTTGTTCAGAATTACCTGCTATTCATGCCTAAATATATCTATCACATATTTATATGCCTATGTATGTAATAAACACAACAAAAAATATTGTGTTATTACATAGTTTGTGAAAACTTTCAATAACAGAACATGGTGGAAAGGGCAAAAAGATGCTACTTGTGAGGAGGAGAGCATTAAGACACTTCTAGAAAGGTTACTTACAGGAGCTGTAAGCTTTTATGAGACTTTATCATTTTGCTGACAAGGTCAACTTGATATTGATTGGCTGGGTGTTCTGTTTAGTTACTTGAAGGCCAGTTATTTGAAGAAACCTGTATAAACATCCAGGCAATATTTTTCATACTCTTACCCTATTTCAGCATTTTGAGTTGCTTACTGTGTTGTATTTTTCCAAACAAAATATGAAATAAAGTTCAAGTATTTGATTACCAGTGTTTAAATTCAATTTACCATACCATCCTTTGTTAAATTTAACTGAATCTCTTGCTATAGAAAAACTTGAATATTTGATCTGTTTTAAGTCATGTGTTTCTGGTGCATAAAAGCATTTTTTGATGAAAAATTTTATGAAGTGTTTTTCCAGTTCTTGAAAATTATTTATCACTTGCTCTCATGTCAGGCCCAACTGGCTGTGGGTTTATGAGACACTAATGCCCTAAACAAAAATTAAGGAAGCACAGGTTTGGTCCCTGCAGAAAGGAAGCCAAAGTTTCTTGTGACATTCCATGCTCTGGTGCAGTATCTTTAGTCCTTGCAGGAGCCTTTAGCACTGCTGAGTTTTTGATGGCTGTGGTAAAATGGGGTTGGCATGGGGAGAGTTGGGCAGGTGAGATGAAGGTTTTCTTCCTTCAGGTGGTGAATGAGTAGGTGAGTTGGGATGTGTCTGCATTGCATGTGTGTCTGTATCTTTCTGTGGTGATTATGTTGAGATGGACTGGGGTGATACCATCACCAGTCCTTTGTACAAAACTTTACATGCCTTCTCTCAATGAACTTCTTTCAGGTGATTCTGACTCTTTTCCTCATTAACTGCTTCACACAGCACTGACTCCTTCTCTCCTCTCTGCAAGTTTCCTTCTTCCTTCTGCACAACTGGCTAAGCCCCAAGCTGTCCCTTACCTGGCCACCTAACCCTGTCTGTCCTTCATACAGCATCTTACCTTGTCTGTCCCTTGCACAACCACACATTGCTTCCACCTCACAGCAGAGCCAGCAGAGCCATCCCAAACTGCAGCAAACCCTGGATCTCCAACTGCAACTTCAGCTCATTGCCAGCCAGCTCTTTTATAACACCCAACCTCATTGGGCAGGCAGGGCTGCTTCTACTACTTAGTAATCAGTACAGCTGTAATTCATTGGAAGAGATTGCATTCTGCATTATGCTTACAACCTGTCTTCCCACATCCTTCCACCATAAAGGGTATAAAACTTCATGCTGTGTTTTTCTGCTCTGTGCAGAGCACATGGAAGATAATGGGGATTCCAGCCTGGTGCTGATGTGGCTTGGTGGTCAGAATTACAGTAGGAAAAGTTGAGCTGTGGCATCACACACAAATGCCAGGGCTTTGCTACCCTGCTGCTGCAAATGGCAGCAGTAGCATCCCTGAGCAGAGGCAATGGGGTGTTATGGTATTCAGAATTTGGTAATTTTTTTTAATCATCTTTGTCCTTATATTACAAGGCATAATAAAAATATCAGCTTTTAAAGGAATATTTCATTAGTTTAGAATTGAAAAAATGCGCATCCTTTACATAAGATGGTAGTGCATATGAAAGTACCACAGTGAAAGAGAATACATAGATTATGTAATTAATATTAATTGCTTGCATTAAATTATTTCATCTGTCTGCTGCCGTGGTTAACATCATTAAATATATTCCTGCTACAAACAGTCCTCACAAGCTAAAGATTTTAGTTATTAAACCTTGTTTTAAAAGAATACAAATAAATCTTCCTTTAAGTAGTTGTTCACAGCAACTTGAGTTTTACGGGTCTCTGTGCAGCTTAATAATTTTTTATTACTTATTTTTAAAAAGATCACTTGAAACCTTCCACAAAATAGATGCACAGCATCTTTTAGGGGGAACTGCTGTGTTTTGGTTTTTTGGGGTTTTTTTTGTTTGTTTCAGTAATGAGCCAGATTTGTCAGATTCATGGTTTTTTACTTCTGAAAGCAGGATACACTGCTTGCATCCAAGGCTACTCGCACTTGTTGCCTTCCTGGCAAAATTTATTTCTTCTCTACTGCATCTTCTTAATAGAGGCCCTTAATTTCTCCTTGTTTTCCTCTGACTTCTGTAGCTTTGTCTCCATTTATTCTGTCAGACAGAATATATTGGAAGGCTTTTTCCTGTCAGTAACCATTTCTACAGAGTCATCAGTTCATCTGTTAAGCCAACTCTGTGTTTGCAAGTCATGGCCCCTTTGTGTTCTTCTGTTGCTATTAAAGTACTGAACTTAGGCAATAATAGGCAATCTTGGGAAATAACAGTAAATTATTTAAGCAAATAGCTTTAGAGAATCAAGTAATAGTGACTTGTACAGAAGCATCTTACCAACTGGATAAATGCAGTCCACTGACAGCACAAGTGCCTGTTCAGGGCTGCAGCCCCATGACGTGCTCTCAGCTAGCCTTGCTCTTGGTTCATGATTTTGATTCTGTCTCTATCTCTCAAACAGATTTTATCAACTTAGGTGCTTTCAAGCCCACTTTGTTGAGTAGGAGATATGAGTTGCTTTTTGTTTGGGTCTGTTTGGGGTTTTTTTTGATACTAGAACTCTTTATTATCCAGGTGCAATTAGTTTCTGTTCCGTGTCAGGTTAAAGGGCTGGACATAACTCCCTGTGATTTTGTGTTTCAAGCAAAGACATACCTTCAACCTCTTTCCCCAGATAACCTCTTGAAACCTGGAGAAAACAAACAGAGCGAGGCATGCACTCCACTGTGTTACTTCTGCTGTAATGGTCTGTCTCAATTCTTTCCTCCAAGTGTTCCGAGGGTCTGGATTTTGTTTTTCTGTTACAATGTTAGAAGCCTTATTCCCTCTTCACACCATGTGTAGAGTTTTCCACTCCTGCTTAAGAAAGTGATTCTTTCAATAGTATTGAGAGGACACACAAGCAGGAGATGAAGTTCTGGAACACTGTGCAGTACCACCAGGTGTGTCTCAAACATTCAGACAGTTTCAGAAGCTGGTCATCTCCTTAGCTCTCTTGGAAGTGCTTTCTGTGGGATTTTTATATATACCTTTTGTGTGTTTTTGCTTTTTCTGTTTTGCTTTTGGAGATTCTGCTTTTTATGCTCACAGCTGGCAATATGTGGGGTTAAAGTCCTTGCTGCAGATGGGAAATGGGCTGATATCAAACTGAGTGTTAAACTTATTTCCATCCACTGCTGGCCTTAAAATCATGAATGAGCTGTGAGAAATTCTTTTCTAATTAAGCAAAATCTCTTTGAACTTCCATGGGGGTTTTTTGGTCTTCTAGCAATAATGTTTACAGGCGCCTTTTCTTGTTACATTTGTTTTTCTAGGTTGTTAATATCTGCTAATCTAAAAAGAAAATAACAAAAATGACAGAATAGAGCTCCCTGTTTGTGAGCCATGCTGCTGTAAAATCTGTGCCATAATCCTTGTTATTTCCTCACAGAGTTTGTCTTAAAATTAGTGATGGAAACAGCTTAATGAAGGCAAGGATACAGGACAAGTGGCCCAGTTGCACTTGCAGCTGCAGTGCATGTGATTTCAATTTGAACGTCATTATAGAAACACATACACCAAACTCAAGTATAACCCCCGTGGGGGCAGAAATTGAGATGGAAGATGGAGGGGAAGAAAAGGGGTTTTACTGAAGGGTAGAAACTTCTCCCTGTTGTAATGTTCTCAAAATCTAAAAGAAAATGCCCTTTTCTGAAGCATTGCATGCTCTTCTAGAGTAACAATGTGGTATATTTTTATTTTTAAAAAGTTTTGTCATTTTCTAATGTCTGAAGTCTCTTATTCTTGATTAGATGTAATGTATGTCATGGGAGAATACTTAAAAAGAGTGGACTTTCAGCTCTCTTTATTTTAAAAGACATAAAATGTTATTTTCACTTCAGATGACTGCATCCCTTTAGAAAAATAGCAACTGTTCCATCTTAGCTTTGATACCAAATATATGTTGTTGTAACATATTTTATAGATAAAATACAGTTATTGCTTGGTCTTATAGGACAGTGGTTAAGACTTGGTGTTAATTTTGTCCTTCAAGTAGCTGGTATTTTAATTCTATTTTTAAAAGCCCAAACAGTAAAATATGACATGTTCAGTTTCTTTCCTGCATTATAGTGATATTAATGAAATTTAATTGGTTTATATAAATAAAAAATTAAATAGGACCTTTTTGATCTAAAAGAATATAGTATGTCTGAAATTAATTACTGATGTTGTTTTTTTCCAGGACTGTTTCCTCAAGGCATTCCAGTTGCTTGTTTTCATGACTTTGAGCCTGTTTAATCAGAGATGGAGCAGATGGACTGCAAACCCTACCAGCCACTGTCAAAAGTGAAACATGAAGTGGATCTAACTTACTCAAGTTCTTCAGATGAAAGTGAAGATGGTGGGAAGCAAAGGCAATCTTATGACTCTAGAGAAACTCTGAATGAATATAGCCAAGAGCTAAGACTTAACTACAACAGTCATAGCAGAAAAAGAAAAGCCATTGACCAGTCCACGCAAGGTAAATAATTTATCTACTAATTACGATTATTACTTTGTGATTGTGCACTATGAAACAATATCAGGAGTTGAGCAAATATTTTGTTCTCAAAGGCTTATAGTATCAACCCACTTTTTACCTAGTTTTAATCATATATAATAACAGAAATTTTTTTCATTGCAGAAAAAGTGCTTTTTTAGCAGGATGGGCTGACTGGTATTCTGGAAATTATCACATGCTAGCTACAGACAAATATTTTCTTTAGTAGGAGCTACTCTTCTTAATAATGTTGAGTAATTAATTATTTACTGCCTTTGCTTATGTTGGGTGCATTTTGCTATAAAATCAACGTTGAGGCTGCAGGCTATCTCTGCATGTGCTCACAAAGCCTGTGAATTAATTCAAATACAACAATTCTCTTAACATTTCTAATCACATAAATAATCGAGTAATTTAAAAACTGAAGTTAATTAGTGTATTGTAAGGAAAAAACCCAGGAATTAAGTTTTTATTTTAGCCTTTTCATGATTAGGACAAATATTTGAACGGTGATGATAGCTGAACTAAGGTTAGGAAAAGCTACTGTTTGATTAGAGACAGAAACTAAAGACTAAGACCAAAGCAATGGAAGGAATAAGCAGAATTTATTTCAGCATTTCCTGGCAGGCTGTAAACCCACATACTGCTTTTGTTACACAATGGACAGAAAAGGGTTCTGCTGCTTTCTACTCTGTCCCCAGTCCAGGCAGGATGGTGGGACAGGGAGAATATTTGTAGGAATCAGTGTGTCAGAAGCAATGAGAGTCCTGTCCACTTAAAGGTAACAGCAGCAGGGTTCCAGGGCCACTCTCTGCCTGCTCTTCAAGGAAGTGGTTAAATTACATTAAAGAGTGGCCAGTACTTCTCAGCTAAAACTTATGGTACCTATTTAAAAATAAACAAACAAACAAACTCAAAATCCTCAAACAAGCCACATCACACACACAGCCTGCCCCCTAAGCCCTCACTGCTTACTCAGAAAAGCCTTTTTCAATTTTCTGAAGATAAAAAATAATTTTATTTTTCTACAAAGAAATGAAAAATAGGCTTTTTGAAGATGGAAAATTTGTCTCCTCTGTGATGTGCAAATTAATGTGAAATTTGGAACAGCTGTGCTATATAGCTATTTCAGTGTTTTTGCTTTTTACTGCAGATACTCTGCTTCAACACCATAATACTGGTGTTGTCTGAAAGTACCTGTAATTCATGGGAGTAATAATAATTGGCTGCCTCAATCTATGTGCATATATTCCCTCCAAAGAGTTATAGTAAAACTCCTTTTTTTGGGAAGAAAAAGTCGTGAACATAGATTTCAACAGAGGATTGTTTAAAAAAGATTTGTTTGTTGCTTGTGACTTTATCTTGAACATACTATGAGAATTTAATTAACTGAGATATGGCTGTTTCATTATACCTCTGGATGGGGTAAATGTTCTTGTAGATCCTGAGAGTAACTCCCTTGTTCCTTGTACCTGTGGCTGTGAAAGCAAAACCTCAGCATTTACCTGGGCCTTGAAGAATGCCAGGTCTGCAGTGCTTTGCTGCTATTGATATTCCTGTCAGCAGCATCACTGACTTGGGCATGTCTAAAAGGGTGGCAATCACTACTGTAGGCATAAAAAACCAGCCTCTGTGTCATGTTGAATTTATTCTTCCAGAACATTGCCTCTGAAAGCAATCACATTAATAATTTTGGAGAAATGGCCAAATTAGTGTGCATTTCTGTAAGAAGCTGTCAGGCATAAACTCAGTTACTCAGGAGTGACCTGTAAAGGAGTCAGTTATGTTCATGTGCAGACCAGGAAGTATTTTGCACTCACATTGTATGATTATTTTATTGAAATTATATGCCCCAAGATTTTTCCATTCAAATTAATTTTTATGAGATACTGTATGAATTTTCAGATCTTTTATTTTTCAAACATTGGTATTTTTCTTTTTGGATGAAAGACAGTCTTTTAATGCTTCAAACTGCAGGATGAGGTGTGATATTCATGTTTGTAGAAAAATTCCTTAAGCTTCTAAGAGTACTTTGCCAACATGCAGGGCAGCTCTTAAATATTTCCTTACCTTCTTCTCTGAATTGTTTAGGCCAGTATATTATTATTTAATACTGTTTTATTCACCTCAAAACTTTTTTAAAATCCCGTTCATGTGCACTGATTTGTAAACATAGAGTTGTACCAGAAATCATAGTTTTTTCTTGTCTTATGTGATGAATTCAGTATGGAATAACTGATACTGCAATTGCACTGTAAAGTATATCCATTTTGTTTCTCAGAAATTCATCCTGATGTCTTTTTAGTCATTTAAATCATGCTTTTTCTCTGCCACAAATTGAACCTAAATATTTGACCTGGTAAGCAGAGCAGATTTGAAATATAAAACTGGTGGTGCTCAAAATTGGAAGAGCAAAAAAAAATTGCAAAGCTGAATGTAAAATATCAGGCTTCAGACAGATTTGATTGTGATTCTAGTGCAATCAGTCTATTTCCAAAAGGTTCACAGTGGAAGTTCCTGGTGGTTCTTGGTAGTTACTCTGTCAACACCAGGAAAAAGGTTCAGGTTTGAACCATGAATCTGGATGAATCCATAAAACTATAAAAGGATTTTTTTTAAAATCCATTATTTTCTAAAATGCTTAATAAGAATCTTTAAGGTTTTTCTTCATGTTTGGCACATCTTCAGAATGTAGAAAAAGAAAATAAAAAAGCAAAACCAAAACCTCCACACCTCCCCCTTTTCAAAGGGAGTTCTGCTGGAGTGCTGTACCATGCCAGTGGGGGAAAGTTGCATAAAATAATTCTACCTGCAAAGGCTGCTGGGGCATCAAAGGCTGGATCTCCAACTAGTGCCATAATACTCTTCTTTAGTGGCATAATTTTATTCTTTAGCTACAGCTGAAATACTGTGATGAATTAACAGAGTGCACAATGAGGATAATACCATGAACTTTGTACTGGAAAGGTGTGAGAATAGATGAGAAACAGACAGACAGTAACAGTCCTTCATGGAGTGATAATGATGACTGTGATATGGCATTCCAAGGAGCTCTAATGGTGGAATGTGAGAAGAGATTATATCAGAATAAAAGCATTAGTTTAGAGAAACTTTTAACAGGAACAAGTGTTGGGGTGTGAGTACTGATTTAGTTAGTTTTGTTAGAAGAATCAGTAGTTCAGATGTTTATGGAAATTGAAAGAATTTGTACTGGCTACTTAAGGTAGGTTATATGAATTAGACTGGGCAGTCATCTGAATTTGGTAAATAACTTCAGAGTAAAATGTGCTTTGTTGCACAAAGTACTGCTGTATCACAACCATTTCTGTAACGATTTTTGTTATAAACAGTTTGTCTATTTCATTACTAGTGTCAATACTGAGAAATTATTTCTCTCAAAAGTTTCAGTAGAAATCTGAGATTATGTAAAATCATAATGTATGGGTATTATATGTTTGCATATATGGACAATCTGTATTAAACCAGAACTTGACATGACATGAACTTAAAGGAAGCATTTCAAGAGTTCATCCTGCAGAATTGAAAAGCACTGTTCGTGTTTTGCAGAACATTTTTTGTGTCAGTTTGAAAGGCCTTGTGATCATACAAATAGCTAACATTGAAAACAGTGTCCAAATATCAAATACTTCACTGTGTCAGTTAATTTTTTACACATTACAATGCCTAAAATTGTATCTCATATGTTACACTTCAGAGGTATTAATTGGTTGGTTTTGCAGGTTTTATGGGAAAAAATACCAAAGAAAAAAAAGTGCAAATAAGTAGAGAATTTATCTATTGATCAAGCAGTTTTTTAACATGATGTTCTTCAGGTTTAGTACTAGTGCCCTTTATATAGAGTCCAGTGCCAGCTGAATTCTATGTCTGGTGTTACTTGCATCAGAAATTTGCAGTTATCTGACAATTTGAGATTTGCCAAATAACACTACAAACTGTTTCAAGTCCAACTAAATTTTACTGGCTTAACAACTCAATGTGAGCAGATACGAAAATCTCCTGACAAAGCATCATTGACTCCTGAAGAGTCAGTGCTAAACACATAATGTCTATATGTAAAAATTCATTCTCTTAGTCACTGGTAGGTTCAGAATCCTGCTTCTCTGAAGATATGTAAACCTGCAATATCTCATCCTGGCAAGATCATCTTACAAAGTAAATTCCTGGCAGACCCAATATCATATAGTTTGAAGATATTGGCAAACAAAGTAAATGAATTCTTGGAAGAATTGGTAAACAAACTGTTTTGTCCTTGAAAGAGATGGAGTAGAATTGGCAGAAGTTGTCAGAAATGTTGCTCTTCTAGGAAAACCATTGATGGACCTGGCTGTGGGGAAAAATGGTTCTTATAGATGTACCATACGTAGATTGCATCTCAAGCTTATTTGTGACATGTTTACATAATTAGAACTGTTTTCTCCCACAGCGTTCTCTGTTTCCACCAAAGCAAATAGGAAAGGAGCTGTACTCTACATACTGGCAGTACAGAAAAGCTTTCTGGCTTTTAGGTTAATTATAGATTTGTAAGAAAACACTAGTTAGAGGAATGAATTCCTGATAGGATAATCATCTGGGATCGAGTCATTGGCATGATAAAGTTTATTGATTGTTAACAATATGAGCATATGGCAGTAAATTTCTGGTTAGACAAATGTTCATTTCCTGGCAAGATAAATATATTGAACTGCCTTATGGGCAAAGCAAAATGGAATTATTCTTCACAGGAGAATCCAACAGCAAATAATTTCTGGTAAATCCACGTGAGAAAATGAGCATTTCCTAGTATTGTAGGAAATGATAGAGTGCCTCACAAAGAATTGGCCTTTTAGCTCATTAAGAAGGAAGAAAATCTTTTTTGTGGACAAAAGCTCCAGATTGGTGACATAATTAATGTTTTCTAAAAAGCACATGTAAAATTACCTTCAGGAGTAATCAGTAAACAGATCCAGCTAAATGTTCAAAGTCTTCACCAAATGAACTCCATTGACTTCACAGAGTCCTGGGTCACAGTGTAAGAAAGCTCTGCAGCCTAAGGCCAGTTCTGTCTCATCCTCTCTTTTTTAGCTTTCTGCTGTTGCTATCTGATTCCCTTTTCTGCCCTCTGATACATCCTAGCAATAGTGAGGATACACAGCAATAGAAGTATTTTAGTGCTGAAAAGCACTTTGGTTCCCTATAAGGGAAAAACTGCTTGTGAGGTGCAGAAATAGGAGGTGTGTTTTGCTATGCATTGAAGTTCAACAATTTTCAGCTTTCTAGGGAGGAAGATTAAACACGTGGAGCTTCTAACATCATATGACCAGTCAAAACCAGTTTTACTGATTGTCCTAGACATACATAAAAGGCATGCTGACAAGCACTGGTAGGAAATTGTCCTGTCAGGAAAATGTCATGGTGGTGTTTTGTCCTCTGTGAAGTAGCAAAAGCTTTTTACATAATAACCATGTTCTACTCTGATTCCAGAATTATGTAAATCCATTCAGGACAGCAGATCTGCTTTGTGTCTGTACCAGGACCACAGAGAGTGGAATTTGGACTGTATGTACTATGTGCTTTTAGTTAGAAGTACCTTATTTTTAAATGATGTGTAAAGGTAAAAAACCTTTATTAGATTTTCCCCTTAATCTGTTATGTATAACACTAGAATAACAAACTAACAAACCATAAGTTTGTGGTCTTGGGAGCTCTCCCAGAGGAAACCAATGCCAGTAGCTTGATTTTTCATTGTTTGTGATTTGTGATTCAGCCACTTATCTGGCTGAATTTAGGACTCTATGCTCATAAACTTTTACAAAGAGCAGTTAGTGAAGGGGAAGATTTTACTGGGGGGCAGCCCAAATCTCTTGTTATTAAGAAGGTAGAGCTCCAGTGTTACTGTATTGGGGTACAGGGGATGAGAGGACACAGTAGTGTGGCATTCTTGCATGGTGCAGGAAAGAGAGCTTTGTTATTGAAGAAAGCCATGGCTTTAAATAAAAGAGATCGTGCAAAACAAAACAGAAAAGATTCATTGGTCAGAGAAGGAAACACCTCTTGTCCTAGGCTTTCTCATGGATCCAACAGGTTTATCCAACAGTTTATCTTTTGTTATAATTCTTTCTCTTATATTTATATTACAGAAAGGTCTCTAGCTTGGGAAAAAACCCTAGCTGAGCCTGAGAAAATTAGACTGGAAAAATCCTCAAGATTGTTCCCTGGGCCTGTAACAGCCACACTTCAGTAGTAATTTGGTGGCCAGTGGAACAGGGTGTTACAGTTCACTATGGCTCTACCTGCCAGTTACATATTTGGGAGCCATTTAGTACTCATGTGATAAAGACTATCAAAATGAAATATATCACATTGGCTATTTATTGACATGTAAACAGCACATGATGAAATGCATTTTTTTTTTGTGTTTGTAGCTGAAAGGGATATCATTAGTTTTGAGAATGACAGGAAAAAGAATATCAAAAGAAAAAGAAAATGCTCTGAAGAGAACTACTGCTGTGGAGCCTTTTAGAACTTTGGTAGTCTGGAACTCTTCATCTAGGTATAGTTACTTCTCTCACCCCCTGTGTTTTCTTTATGATGAAATTCATTGGTTAATGAAGGAAGGCACTTTTTTAACCTTTAAGGTGCATTGTTTGTTCAGAGCTGTGCCTTGAGCTGCTGTGGAAGGTGATTTTAGGACAGTGGAATGAAGCATTCCCGGGTGCTATAAGAAGGATGTATGAACAGACTGGTTACAAATGAAAACAGTTATTTTTGCAAGCACTTTCCTTGAAATTCTGATTTAGGGGAGAATTAAAAAAAAAAAATGGAAGACTTCTGCTAGCATGCTAACAATTGAGATATTTTGCATTATTAAGATCTTACTTCTCTTTTTTTTTTTAAATGCCAGATGCTTAGACTTTTAATGTTGAGTTCTTTTTTTTTTTAATTTTAGAAAATCTTCAGAGAACTTATGCATGTTACGTACCTGTGTTCTTTAGAGCAGAGACTTGAAGCATAAAGAATTGATGTCTGTGTAAGGGCACACAGTTTATCCCTTGTACTGTCTCCTGAAATGGACTCAGTTCTGTAGAGGGTGATTTAAAGGTCCTTCAGATTTCTGGGCTGTGGGCTAGCGGAAGGAAGCCACAGCTAATAAGCTCCATCTCCTGTTGCTGTGTGTTACACCATCTGCTCTGAGTATTTATGAGCTTCATGTTGTCCAAAAAAAAAATCACATACTAGGCAAAGTAAAAGACTCCACACTCCTAAAGCTTTAGTGCATTGTCTCCTCCTGTATTCCCTTGCACAAATAGGGATTCCTGGTGTGCAGTGCTTTATTTGGCTGCCTGGGTTCTAATCACGGTGGTGTTACTGTCTCCCAGAGAAAAACAGTGCCATGAGCAGCTCCCTGTGGCTTCCTGGACTGCAGCCTTCTGCTCTGTGGGGAGTATCTGCAAACTCTAAGGAAAGGAAAAGCAGCACTTAGGTTCAGACCCCCTCCAGATATTCTTTCTTGATTTGCCAAGTAATTGGAAATTTCTCTCCTTGGAATAACTGGGGCGAGAAAACTGTGTGTTTGTGCCTTCATTTGAAATCTCATGGGGGGAATACTTTTCCTTCCCTTCATCAAATCAAAATACATGAGCGAACTGAATGTGCAGACACTTTTTTTCCCCACGAGGCTGAAGTGGGTCTTCCCCTCCTAGATCACAAAAATGTTACAAAAGCTTGTAACCTGCTGTCACCATTCCTGTAACACTGCTTCCAGTCCTGTCTCAGTTGCCATCATCTCAGTGAAAAAAATTGCCTCATATGTTCAAAAATAGCTTCGTTCTCATAAGTAATTCTTCTGATTTCAAAAGTGAATATCTGAGAGAGGGGGAAAAGTGAGGAAAAAAACCTACAGAGAGAGGAAATAAATCAGCAAAGGATCGCAGTGCATTTCCAATCCCCTGCTAACAAATCTCATCTAAACAATAAAAAAAGCATTCTCCAAATGTTATACAAGCTTAATAATGCATTTGTCAGTGCACAGATACAAACTATCTGAATTTCCATTCTCTTCTTTGAATCACCAATTTTCCATGGTTCAAATGCCAGAAATCATAAAAGTAAATATCAGAAGGGCAGAGTAATGCAGCCAGTGCAACAGGAACCAAGGTGTTTGTGGAGGACTCATCCCTGGAAGTGTTGAAGGCCAGGTTGGATGGGGCCCTAAGCCCCCTGATGTAGTGAGTGCCATCCCAGGCCATGGCAGGCACATTGGAGCTGTATGATCTTCAGGGTTCCTTCCAGCCCAAACCATTCTATGATTCCATGAGATAGGCAACCTTTACAGTAACCTGTGCCAAATACTGATGGAATATCTACAGGAGAAGCCTAAACTTTTGAGTTAATGTTTTGGAATTCTGTTTGTCAAGACCTGGAATTGTATCTGTTAAATGTTCTTGTTATATTAATAGAGCTTCTTCCTATAACATTTAAAAGTGTCCAAGAAGATGTCAGGAGTTAAACCAAGATAGGAACAAGCATCAAGGCAGAGTGAGGCAGTGGGTGCCAGAGCAGGGGAGCCAACACTCAGCTCTGCTCCTGCCCCACAGTCTGGTTTAATGTACATTCCCTTGCTGTGTCTTTCATGTCACTCTCTTTGAAACAAAGAGCTGTCATTTTCTGGAACTAGAAATCTGGTTTGCTTATCTTCATTTGTAGAGCAGATGCTGAAATAAAGATACATTTCTTCCCAGGGTTTCTCATTTATGTGTCTGTCAGAAGGTTTTGTACATCTCAAAATAAAGAACTGTCAAGAAGTAGCTCAGTGAGTCAATGACATTGCTGCATATCTGGATAAACAGTAGGGTGGATGTACCCTAACCAATATAGAGTTTGAATTTTTTTTTTCTTTTGAGTAAGAGACTCAAATTCTTCTGATCTTAGGTCTTTATGTGAAATAAACTGTGATTTAAAATCTAAGGTTCCCTTTTCAAAGTTTCAGTTTTATTGTAAGCTGTTTCCTGCTGACTGTCACTCTTTAGGAAGGCTTTGCAACTGGATGCAGTATCTTTAGCTCAGATGGCTAAAACAGCGTGGAAGGAATAATGTAATATTTAACACCAGCAGAACAATTCTTTCATTGCCCTCACCCCCCCCAAGCACCAGTTACATAACAAAACATGTGAATTCTGAGTAACTGATACAGTCACTTCCAGCTGTAACCCCCAGAAAAAGCCTGAAGACCTAGGAAAGTCACATACCAAAATATAAACAGCTGGGAAAGTCACCAAGAGATTATTAGGAAGCCAGCAAATTCAAATTATAATATTAGTACCGTGACTAATCAGATGTAAATTATAAGTTTTGTAAAAAACCAGTTTTATTCCGTATTAATGTCCTGAAATTGATTACCTTTACAGAAGTTGCATGTGTAAGAGAGAACATTAGCAATTGGATGTCAAAATATTGTACTCCAAAATTGGCTATTGTAGAAATCCTTGTCTCTGTCTCTCAAAACTGAAGACAGTTTTGACAAGCTGGATTCAGTGTTGCCACCAGCTTTATTGATGTGAGGTGCTTTGCACCATGCTTGATTTTTGAAGTGCCAAGGAAAGCCCAATCCTGTGAGCCTGGAGTGGTCCCTTTGCTTTACAGACAAGGGGAAGCTGTTATTAGCTCGAGATCAGCATCAGGTTGTGCTGCCCGTGGTCTCTGGAAGTGAGACAAGTCTGTCCTTGAGACTGAAGTGCCAAAAACACCCTTCCTGCATACCTGGGAAGGGAGAGGAATCTGGACCTCCTGCTGTTGGCACTTTATGAACAAAGAAGTGTAGTGTGAACTGAGCTGATCTTTCCTTACAAAGGAATTAAATAACAAAATTAGTTATTCTATTCAGGTAGAGACAGGAATTATTTTTTTTAATTTCTCCCCAATGTTTTCCTTCTATTATTTCTGTTGAGGTTTTCATATTTATTTCTACTAGTATTTTTTAGTACTACGGTTATTATTAGGTATGTTTGTATTACTGACAATAGTAGAAGTTCTACCTGCATTGCTTTAAGGAGCAATTTTGTTACCTGACACTGTTTAGTCCAGAAAAATAGCAAGAAAATGCTTTGTGAGATTTTTTTGTGTATATGGAGATGCAGAACATTAAAAGAAAGGCAGAAATCATAAGTGTGTGTGTGTATATGCTTGTGAACTTGAACAAATTTGGGGTTGTTCTTTATAACTGGAGTCAATTACTAATAGTTTAAATAGATAAGTATTAGAAATTTTGAATAATAGTTGCCCCCAGAGCTATTCACCTCTGCTGCTTGCAGAATGGATTAGTAATTTCCTCTTGCTGATGTTAGTTTTCTCATTTCGTACTTGGGGATGGATTATGAAATTCATTTGTCTTTTGCTCTCTCTGAAAAACAGAATTCATGAAGAGAAGGGCATGATATGAAAAAATTCTTGCATTTCAATTGAGAAAGAGGAAAAGGAAAGTAACTGCCTGTTCTTACTGGATAAATCTTCATTTATGTGAGCATATCTTGGATGACCATCATGTCTGTTACCTAGTGTAAGAATAGTGATGAAAACAGTTTTCACCTGCATAATCAGCATTCCTTCTCCCATTCTGACTGCAACCACATAAAGAATATCTTGGTTGCTTTAAATATATCTCAGCTGTCCTCTTGTGTAACCAGATTTTGTGATCCAGTTCTATATTCAGTACTGCTTAATGAGTTCTAGTGAAAAAGTAAATAAACAAGTAATAAATTGACTGGAGTATCTGTTTGCATGATGTCATTGAGCACAACATAGTTTAAGGTCAGAACACCCAGTACTGGTGTCTGTGCCCTTCACCTGCCTAGTTAGCACAGGCAGAACATTCAGCTTTATGCTATTTCTGCAGGTAAAGCTAAAACTGAACATAGTACCTTAAAATCCTTATTCAAGAATGCCTTATGCCAAAGTGGTGTTCTGATATGCTGACGATGGTTTGCCTTGCTTCCCCTACATTTAACCTTAGCTCGAGGAATTTTCACAGCTACTTTGGGTTTTTATTGATTTAAAAATTTCATTTCTAATTCAATGAGGAATTCCAAATTCAATTCCCTAAAAAATGAATCCATTAATTTTTATAGGCTTGTGGTTTTAGTCCTAGGAGAAACGATCTCCTATCATCAGAGCTGAGGGCAAAGGGAACCGAGGTGCGACTATGGGGTAACAACCAACGGGAGGGGTGACTAGAAATGGGCACCAATAGGAAACCCAGGAATGGGGAATGTTCTACAAGTGGGGTGTGGAAAAAGGATGGTGTAACTGGGTATATTAACATACAGCTACAACATGCAACTGCAAAAAATTGTGGGAGAACATTCCTCGAAGTCTTTAAAGGGGCGTTTGCTCCCAAGGCCTCTGAACCACAGCATCCCCTACCAACCCTTGGAAAGCAACAGGAGTACATTACAAATTATGTATTGTGCATGTGTCAATACATAACCTTGAGTAGTGTTTTGTCAGAAGTGTGTAATTAAGGTAAAAAAGGCTTTGGTAAGGAAATATTTGCAGGATTTGTTTAGTTGGTTTGGTTTGCATACAGATTCTCGAAGGATTAATTGAACTGTTGCTTCTAGGGCTATGATTCTTCCTGGTAACAGTGAGAATTATGCCTATAAGTGTGAGTTTAAGATGATACTGTAGCAGCAATTGCTTAAAAGTTTGCAGTTAATTGTTGAATTGTTGACTATTGATCTGTAGAGTGCTCGTGTTCAAGGATGGATGCTAATAGTTTACTTTTATTGTATGCTTAGGAAACTAATAAGCTTTCAGACAATTAAAAGTCTTACTTGCTGAATCATTTGTGCATCTTTATGCCCTAGTTTCTGGATCAGACTATTGCAAATTTCATTGTTTTTAAAGTATCTCTTGGCTCCTCCCCACACTTTTACTACTTCATTGGTAGCATTTAAGGACTTTGGTGTTTTTTGGGGGTTTGGGTTGGCTGGTTGATTGGTTTGTTTTCCCCCCAGCCTGATAGCACCTATTGAAAAAAAGAAGGAAAACATTAAAAATTAAAAGTGTCCTACTTCAGTCCCTCAGTGATGGCTGTTGTGCTTTTGGAGCAGTTGCCAGGTGTTCAGCTGGCTGGTGGTTTGTGCCACTCACAAAGAAGTTGGCAGAGACTGACTGTACCTTTACAAATGGTTGGCTCAGATCAGAGATTTTGGAGTTAGGGAGAAAAGACGGGGCTGGCATTGGGTACCTCAACACTATTTACTGCTTGCAGAAATAATAACAGTAATGTATTTCTTGGCGTAGGGATGAGCATACATTCAGGAATAAAAAACCTATTTAGCTTATTTTCAGCTTGTATTTACAAACTGTAACAGGGAGTAACTCTGCCTGCTGCAGGCTGTGTCTCCAGTTCATGAATTCCTGGCACCCATCTGTGTGCCATACAGTTGCACTAGAGCTCAGTACAAAGTGAGCTGTGTCAGCTTTGGCCGACTTCTGCCTAACATTATCCCAACTCTCTGGTGAAATATTATTCAGCCTTGAATTCATCCATGTGATGAATATTCATTTCACAGGTAATTATTGTCATCCCCAAACAGCTCCACTCACAGAGACCAAACTTCTCACGCAACCCATCATTGCTGTCACTGTTTTGGCAGCATGGAGCTTATGATTCCTCATGCTTTAATAATGCTCCATCATCTGTGCTATCAGATTTGGGTCAAGTGACCATCCATAAGGGTTAGAAAACTCCTCCTTTAGGAAGATAAAGAGAGGCAGCTACCACTCATCTTTGCATGTGCTCCTCTAAATCCCTCACCTGAGCTAACAGCACAGTGCCCACAAACAAGGTGCTTGTTTGCTGCAACTTTGTGTTTCAGTTCACATACGCATTGTGATTTATTTCAAGATTTTTAAGTTCTTCTCCAAGATTGTCAGTACTAAAAGAAATCTCAGTCCTTAAGTTGGGTGTAGTAATGGCTTTATCTCAACTGTCAATTGAGTGGAATAATGTTGCTAGCAAGTACCTGTATTTCAGTTTAATTTTATGATCTTTTTGGAAGAATTATATGTATAAGGTAAATGTATAACGTATATGTATAACGTAATAGGTCCTATTAAAGGATAAGAAATATACATAAATACTGTTTTCTTTCTATTCTCTAAGTCTTATTACTATTGATATTATTATTAAAATGAATAAAAGTGCTAAATAGCTACAATTATAGGGGTAAGAGATCAGTAAGTGTCTGAACTGGTTAGAGTGCAGCTGCACATTGTTTGCAAATGAAGCATTTACAAACTTGATGTCTTTGACAACATTCAGCACAATTTTACAATGTTTGTATCATTATTTTTTTAAATTAGCCTCAAAACATGTTCAACAAATCTATCCATTATAATTTCAGCAAGCTAGCCTTAAGAAGAAGACTGCTGTATTAAACAGGAAAATACTGACTTGTGACATTTTCTGGCCACTGTCTCTTCAGTTATTCAGTAACAGAGCATCTGACAGGCTGCTTCTCTCTGAGTGTTTAGTTGTCTGTCCCAACATCTGTCCACTGATTCCACATTTTGAATTGAAGAAAAGCAGGGAAATGTGGGAAGGGGACAGCTGAGGGGTGTACATACTCTTCTGATTGTGCATGTTGACAAGATACTTCAAATAAATACTGTTAGCTTGGCAAAAAGTTCTTTGTCCTATGTTTACTTTCTCTTTTGCTACATGGCAGGTCACTGTTCATCCTGCTTGGGTTTGAATTATCCTCATGTTCAGACCCCCTGACTTCAAACCCATCCTTCCCCCATGTCCCTCCATTGGGAGTGCCAGCACTGAAAAAATGTCTGCTCCTAATTCAGTGTTCAGCTCGTGTTCCCTGTGGAACAGGACTCAGGCTGGCTTCTCAGACTCTGTCTGATTAGAGTCAAGACAGCGAGGATCTTGCTGTGTTTTTAAAGATCAGTGGTTTAAGCTCCTACAACCAAATGTTTAGGGGGGTTTTCACTTACAACCACTTCTGGATGTGCTGCTTGCATCCTTTGCCAGTTGCCCTGATCAATTGTGCTGTTTACTTCCCATTTGCTCTGTCACGGCTGTGCCTAATATTGGACACAGCACGAGATGATGCAGCTCAGGAAATGGTGAAGCAGCTGGTAGGGAAATGAGACAATACTAAATGGAGAAAATGTGAAAAAAGGCAAAATCCACATGTGACTTGTACATTCTATGGGGAACTTGTTTCTGTGATGACTCTGCACTCAGCATATTTGCATGAAACAAATTTAATAGAAAAAAAACAATGGGAAATGGATTTAAGACCTGGTTAACACATAGAGCTGTTCTATTAAAGAAACCTTTTTACAAAGGTTCCTTTTTTCTTGCTTTGAAAAAAAATATTCTTGCATAACTGGATATTAGCCTGAGGGGTTTTTTATTTTTTTTCCCTGTAAAATAGTTAATCTGAAGGAAAAATAAGCACTTAATTCTGTAGACAGTCACTAAGTATCTCTACAATGCAATATTTGTTATGAAGAAAATATGCTATATATGTTAAAACTGTGAAGTTTATAGTTACATGTTTTAAGTCTCTTAGTTTTGGGGGGTTTTTCCCCCTCTTTAATATAATGAGTGTATATGTGAGCTGGGCTTTTCAGCAGAAGAAGCAGTTGCTTCTGCAGTCCTTCCAGAACAGCCAACAGTAGAGCTAAATTGTGTTTTTATAGAATAAAATCAAAATAATTGAGACACTGAATGCTAGAGGAACATTCCTGTTCTTAGATCTCCAGCATGATTGAGAATTGCTCAGGTGAGGATGAGACCCTCTTCATTTCAAAACATCTGTCCCCTTTCCTGCATTATAGTGCACGAAGGGTCTCTAAACCAAATATATATGCTCTGGTTTTTCCTGATTATATCTGGCCTTAGTGTTTGAATTCTGCAGAGATTCTTTTAGCAGAACATTAAAATGTCCTTGTACATGATTTAATACACAATTGCTTTCATTTTTGTTTGAATCTAGAGTTTCTGTTTTCAGTGCTTTCTCCTTATGTGTCCCTTTTCTGATCATGACTTAATTACATTTAAGTGCCTTCTGTGTTACTGTCTCCACTCCCTCAATTAGTTCATCTCCAACTGTGTGAATATTTTAATACCAAGGCTCATTTCTGGCAATACAGAGTGTGAGCTTTGCTTATCAGCCTGTGGCAAGCTTTCCTTCAGGCCATGGCAGAGTTTACAGAGGCACTGAAGGTTAATATGTTAGTGCCATTTGGGTTTATTTTCTTTGGTTTCATCTCAGCTTCAGTGCAGGCTCTTAACTTTGACTCTTACTGAACATCACTGATTGAGCAGAACCAAGAATTATGAGGAGCTCATGGGCTCACAGCTGTAGAACACAAGGTATGTGAGCTATGAAGAAAGTCACCAGCGTACAGCTTCTCTTCCATAAATGAAATATCTGAAAGGCAAATGCTGAAAAACTTTAGAAGCCGTTTTTATGGGCAGTTTTAGTTTGTAAGTGGGCAGAAACATTAATTTTTGTGTAGCAGTTTTGGTTAGCTAACATGAGATTTTTTTGGCTAGTGCACTAGTTTATGTGATGGGTTTAGCGCTGGCTAAATACCAGTGCACTTATTGCAATATACTTACTTATTTTCTGTTGTGAGATAGGATTAGGAGAAAAGCGAAACAGGCTTAAACTTTAAAGGGTATATAAAAAAACTTTACTGACAAAACTAAAAAGATAATAAGAATCAGAATAAAATCTTCAGAACACTTCTCCACTCTCTTCCTATATTCTTTTTTCTTTTTTTATTGACAACGTATAGAAACAATTTAGTCAGTTTATCACATCTAAAATTGTCTTTTTTCAGTTGATTTAGACAGAGGAGTCTTTCTTGTCATGTTATGGAGACATTTTTACAAGAAAACAGTTTTTTGTGGCTGTTAATTTTCACGAATAGCAGCCGCCCAGAATTTGCAATTGTGAAGTCCCTCCTATTTTTTGCAGCCTTTTTACAGTTGTGTTTATGGGCTATGTTAACTTACAGGGTACTATTTTAAGGATGAGTTGTTCAAGAGCAAAGGTTTTCTTTATCTAATTTTCAGATTATCTCTGGGAACAGATTTTTTTTTTTTTTTTTTTGGGGGGGGGCAGCAAAGGGTCTTTATCACTCCTCTCTTTTTGTTTAAACTTCTGATGGGATTCTAGCTGTTTTAATATTGGCTTGTTCAGCATGAATGCCTTTGCTCCTGTTTATAGTTTGAAGGCTCTCTGTCTTTATGCTGGTTTTCATGATTTATAGGGATATTTAGTATATTACAGTCCATTCCTATGGCTTATAAGAGAATTTTAGCCTAAAGCTAAGACATCTCATTATTCTTCTCTTACTTAGGACTTGACTTTTTCTACTGACTTTGGTGTCTTTATGTGTTTCTTTACATGTCTCCACTTCCTTTTTCTTCTACTTGAGAGAGGATTGAAGGTTTGTAAGTCTTATTTGTGCACTAAAAGAGTTAATATTTTGCCTGAGGCCTGCAGGTAGTTATGTGAGCAGCCACAGCCTGGTCCAGCCTTGCCTGGGGCTGCAGCCTCCCCTCTCCCGCCCAGATGGGGAAGAGCTTGTCTCTCCAAAGGCTGGAAATTAAGAGGGTTTTTTTTAGGCTTTGTTCGTTTTTAACATGTGTTCATAAAGGCGTATTCAGCTTTTTTAGTGGTTTAATTGGTTGTCAGTTCTCAAAACTAATCACTGATTGGTTTTTGTGAGACATAGAGGAAACTTAGCAGCTCTTCTCAGAGAAATAATTTCCATGGGTGGCTTATTCCCTCCTCACCAAATGTCAAATGTGCAAAAAACATCACAGCAGTGCAATACTGTAGGTAATTCTTCCTGTGGCTTTCAATCTGTTAAGATACAAATTATTTCATTTTCTGATTTCCTTTTTCAGGATTTATCTATCAAAGTTCGAGCTCTCTTATGTTAGGCAATCAGCCTCGCAGATCTCTTTCTATGTATCTATTTATTTGATGATGGAGAGGATTTGGTTTTAGTTGTGGGTAGTCAACACTGCCTGAGTTTTGCATTAGAAAGAGCAGGTGCCTGCCTGCTAATTGTCAACAGGGAGAAATCACATTTCAGTATCAGTCGGTGACTGATCAGTCATTTCCAAGGTATCAGTGATACGGCTGTGTCCCTGTGGAAGATCCAAACACTATGTGGTTGAATCTCAGGCTGGAGGTTTGAAAGTCAGAGGCTAGAATAGCTGCTAAAATGATTGCCATAGGTCTAGAGGAGCGATTTAGTATTTTAAAACAATTAAAGCTCTCATTAAGAAAGGGCAGGGAAACTAAAGAGATCTAGAGTTGTAAAAATTGTAGCCAAGTGCTCTAATGACGCTGGAGTAATTTCATCATGTTTGTTCCCAAAAGTTTGGATAAGTTTGGAAAAGTTTATGTTCCAAAAGTTTGGATAAGTTTTGATGCCAAATCATGGGATCTTATGTTTGTTTAAATTTTGTGACAATGTGCAGAGGTCTTTTGATTTGGTCAGCTTTGGTATTTCCTCATACCTAATTCCCTCTGGTGCAGCACTGGAATGATGGTGGCACTTCCCTCTTTTTTTGCGACTCTGTATCAAATATTGAGATGGAAAGTCTTGGAGATACCACATTGTATGCTTGGGAACTATCATGCTGACAAAAATGTCTCAGATTTTCATCTCTCCTTGGTAGTAATGATGTGCATTTTAGGATAGTATATGTTTTAAGAACTATTTATTTAACTTAATAATGATATTGTGTAATAGCGATGCAAGATTACCCCAAAATTGTTTTCTGGGCATACGCAGGTAGAATGGTGCCACCACTTTTAGCTGAGTGTCTTTGATGTGTTTTGGTGGTATAAACCCCAACATTTTTATGTTTTGCAGTTGCAGATACAGAATGTGGTAGTATTTATAACTTATATGATTGCCTTTAGAAATACAGTGTAGAAGAACAAACATCTGGAAATATCAGAAAATCTAATAAAGATCTTGTAATAAAATTAGTTAAACAGTTGAAAAAAGTTATTGTGATTGTACATGTAAAAATACAATATGCAATTTTTCATTCAATTGTTCTGATATTAAACTGCAGCAGAGATGACCTTTAAGTCTGAATTGCTGTTACTGGAATTTCTTTGGTAAGCCGAACACTTGAGGAAAGGAGGGAGCAGAAGTGGTCAGAATTATGTGAAGGCAGTTAAATCTCCCATCTCTTGATCAGATGGAACATTTGATGACAAACCCCCCAAGAGATTTGGGGGGCTGTTTGATTGACAAGCTGTGTCCCCAGCCGGCCGATCAAATGGAACGGACGTGCCAAGTTCTCTTCCATGTGTTCTCACTAATGTCAGATTGACAGCAGGATGTAATTGGATGTGAATGGAAGTGCTGAGGAGCTTGTGCACATGCTCATGCTTTCTCTTTCTTCTTCCAGTATTAATCTGAAAGGTGAATTTGTTTGTCTGAGTGTTACTTAGCAGTTCAATTTAAATTTAAAAATACACTGCTTTCATAATAAATGTTAATTTATTAAGCTCATGCTTCTCATATATAAATTTTTTGCATGATCTGGAAATAAAAAATAAAAGAAGAAAAAGAAGTGCACATACCTTCACCCCTACTCAACATAAGTCAGAATCAAACTGTTTAGCTGCCCCAAGTTCTATTAGGGGCCATCTTGCAGTCTGACTTGAGTTTTTTTCCAGTGGAAAAGGTGATTGCACACTAAAAAGCTGTTAGTACATTTATGGGGGAAATGGAATATTTTAAGAGTGAAAAATTGATTCATGATTGGATTTTCAAAATCACAGAACAAAGCTAGATTTCCAGTTTTATTTTTGGGTCATAACCCAGTTTCTCTTGAAAGCCTCACCTAACAGAGAGTTTTAAAATGCGCCATAGTCTGGTAGTCTGGCCAGCAGTCATTGCTTTGTAGGATTTTGATTCTCTTCATAAAGAGCCCTGGGCACACTGATCTAATTTGGTCCTTCTTTGAGCTGTTGACTGCCAAAACTGGTTCCAATTTCAGCTATTTAAAGAGAAAAAATTATAAAATTAGGTGTGGTGTTCTGCAGATGTTAGATGTCCCATCAAGAGTTCAATGGATGTAAATTCCAAATTTGGGCTTCATTAGACAGTCTTTGTAGCTGGATGCTTGGGAGAGGTATCAGATGTACTTTCAGGATGGACAGCTTTTGTGGGGTAGATCCCAACATATCACATCATCCCATCTAAACAGAGTTTAGCTGTCAGAATGTGTGTCTGCTTGCTCTGCCAGACAGTTGCCAGCAGGCAACTCCAGGAACTTGTAGTCTGGGATTTGTCAAGCTTGAGTTGGACGTGGAGGGCAAGAGTCTCCTGCTGGGCACATCTCCTTGTGCCTCAGGGCAGGGTGTTGCTCCTGTTTCCCTTGCTTCTGGGATGGCAGCACAGTGACTGCAGCTACTGTTCCTTGTGCTCTTGTGCACAAGTGCTGTTCTCTGGTTCTGGTTCTCACTACACATGGTATTGCTGATGGCTGGCACCCCTTCCTTTAAAGGATTTTGTCTCTACATGCTTGGACTTCTTGGTGATACCTTCTCCCCTGCAAATACATTTTTAACAGTTAGTTGGAATGTGAAGATATGGGACTTGGTCGGTGCAGTCTTGCTGAAGCCTTTTGCTCACATGCACTGAAATGATTCATTCACTGATCACTCACTGAAACTGGCACAAGGGGATCAAAATCACCTTCCTCTACTCCAACCTGGCTCTGTTTGCTGTCTGCCTTCCATTCATGTCACTTCAAAGATGGCTAGTAGTGCCCTTGATACTCTATTAAGCTACTCTAAAATTATAGTAGAGCTTTGTAGTTTCTGGTGAAAGTTAAGGTGAGGAGCTGACTTACTCTGATGATTCCTTTAGAGCATTGTCTGTGATCTGAGTGTCTCAGGTCTGCTGAATGTCCCAGCAGTAAAGGATCAGATTTCTGGTTAATTGGTGTTGATAGCAGGCTCTCTTAAGTCTTTCCACCATCAGAAAGTTATGCAGATGCTTACTCTGGGGCAGTGACAATGACTTAAAGCCTAAGTGTTACCCTGGCCCACTGGCTGCATAGAATTAACTTCTGGATTTACGGCCCTGAAAATTAAATTAGAGTTTAGACTTCTGGATTTGTGCATGTGTAGCCTTCTAAGACTTAGTTAGGTAAATTTATAAATGTACCTGCTTTGCACATCTTTTATTTTAAAAAGATTTTGGTGCTCATGTATCTAGAATTACTGGCTTAACTGCAAATTTAAAAATGAAGGCATTTCAATATTTTAAGAAACAAACAGCGTATTTAAAATATATTTTATAAACCAGAATCAAAACCATTGATAAAAATTATTTTCACATCATTGTCTCTTTTTTTAGGAAGTGATAGCTGTCATGCTTAATGTCACAGACATCTAAGACTGAGGTTTGAATGAAAGGGGTTTTGGTTTAAATTTAATTGCTTTCAGAAATTACTACCAGAAAAGCTTGGGCAGGGTTGAATTCAAGTTTGTAGGGATAGAGCTACAATCTGAGGATAATTTCACTTTGAAGAATGTTGGTAGCCTGTTTGCACTCTAACAATTTTCTAATTGCTTTTCTTCTCTAAAGTGCCATATAGATTTGAAAACAAGATAGAATCACATCAACTTTGAGAACTGTGAGTGCACTGGACTAGAAGTAGTAGTATAGTACCCCACTGCTTCACACCCCCTGGTTAATCTTGAGGAAGACTTTTTGTTCATATGAAACTCTTTCAAAGAGCAAAGTTAGTTAATCTACTTGAGATTCTTTGATTCTTAGTTCTGGTGGCCTTCATTAAAGTCTTAGTTATGACTAGGTTTAATTTTGAAAATTTAATCACAAGAAGAAAGGATTCATTATCTGTTGCTTCCCTCAAACACAAATGTAAATGCCAAAACTTGTAATTGAAAAATTGCTTTAGAGCCAAGGAGCTTTTAAAATACTTGAAAGAAAATTGGAATGCTTTTCTCTTATGATATAGTTTTAGGAAATAGAATATATTTTTATCTTGAAATTTCTTAACTTCTTAATAAATTTTGACATATGGAGAATGAAACTGTAAGTGAATCTATTGTAAGACAAGCTTTTCCAAACTCTATTTTGGCTGTAATACTAGAAGTATTAATTTTATCCTCACAAATGATATTGAGGTTCTTTCTTGTCTTTGATAATTATATTTTTGTCCTCTTGTCTTTAGTAGGGTAGAGTTAGTGTGGTCATTATTTGAGAGTAAGTTGATTTCCTTTATCTGAAATTTAGGTTAAATGCTAATTCCTGGCATTTGCTATGGTTTTGTAACTCTAAAATTAATTATAGGAGAGATATTTATGAATACCTGCAGTAGAAATTTCTCTTTAACATAATCCTGTGAATGGAAGTATTTTACCTCATAAAGCCACATGTTGGAGTAGAAAAGGTGGTAGCCAGCAGTAATTCAGATATATTTGAACTTCAAGGATTAAACTTCTAACCAATACTGTACGGAGAGTGTTTCTTCCTAAGTTAAAATGAGACCTCCTGCATCCACACTGTAGCTCCAAAATGCCTCCTTTTGCATCTTGTTAGTTTAGAAACCCTTGAAAAACAAAATCTTTCACTTGAAAAATTTCAAGTGGTCTCCAAAAGAATATTCTGCTTCTGGGGACACAAAAAGTTCATCTATGTCCCCATAGGATAAGGGTGATTTCTGTGCAAAAATTCTTTATTTATATTGATTTCAGTGGTAGTAAAAATAAAAATTAATATCTGAGGACTCCAGGAGAATATTTTAAAAGAGGTTCAGTCTACTTTTGTGCTCTTTCTTTAAGCTTGAAGAATTAGTCTGAAGAAGAGATTAGAAAGATTTTTGCCATGAGGAATGGGTTGGAACTTTATCCTCTGGTTCCTCTAGGGAAGAACCTGAAGAATAAATACTTTTTCTTCCTTATAAATTTCACAAGCCAAAAAGTGAAAGTGCAGCCTCCTTTCCTAATCCCTTAGCTGCCTAACCTGCAAATTTCACTCTTCAGTGTTGTAACAGACTCTGATTCCTCTTTTATTCCTTGCTTAGTTGTTATTACAGGTATTTTTGAACTTCCTTTCATCTCTGCTGATAACTGGAGGTTAATGTTAAAAAGTAAGCTACATAAATAAAGGAATGCAAGGAAAAGTTGAAATACAGCAAAATAAAATTGACAATACAATGAATTTGCTATAAAGTATAAGATGTTCAAATTGTATATTTTATATGGATGTTATTCATGTGAAATATATGTATCAGTTTTATTTATTAAAATATATGAAGCTAAGAAACAGTTTGAGGCTGTGGCAACAATACAATTGATGATAAACATGAGACTTCTAAAGCAAATTAATAGTCAGTGTAATATGTTTTTGAAAATCAATTGATTTTTGGCTTCTTCCTCAATGATTTTTGTATGGATGGTTATTGGAGCTTAATTTCTTTGAATTATATTGTGTAGTAAAGATGTGGTATGCTCTCAACATGGAAACAAGTAAGATCTTTGACTAAATGAAAAGCATATACAAAAGCATTAAAAAATGTAGCAGGTTGTGTTTCACGAATGACTTTATGAAGCAGCTTAAGATCTCTGCACATTTAATTCTCAAGTCCAGCAACCAGCCAGTAAACCACAATCCTCAGGTGAAAAATGAGAAATTTTAAGGGCCGTTGAACACATGAAATTTAGCAGAGTGCTCAATAGCCCTCAAAATTTCTCATTTAGGAGAATGCATATGTATTGCTTCCAAAAATGAAGGCAAATTTCACTTTCCCCATTTGATTTACATTTTTTCCTCACTCCTTCCCTCCCTCCCAGTGTCTCTGAATCTCTTATATCATGAGTAGCTAGTTTGCCTTTCTGCTTGTTTTGCAACACATAATACACTGCGGATTGAAGTACTGGAGCAAGTTCATTGTGAAAAAGTACACACCGAGTTGGGGTGTGACACTGAAATCCCAACCCATAAACAAAAGTGCCTGTTTGGTGTATTTTTTCCTTGCATTCTCAATATACTCACTCAGACACAAGTGTAAACGTGACACTTTTCAGCTTAATATGTATTATTTGCCTTTCTGTAGTTCCTTCCTCGTTCTCTTCCCCAGACTCTGATGTTTACGGTATTCTCAAAAACCCTTCAGACTAGGCCAAACTAAGTATCGTGGATTTAAAATTCCAAGACTGATATTTTCTCCTTGCCTTTCAGCTACTTACTCTCTTTTATAATATTATTATTGCAGAAAGAGCAATTTGTATCTTTTCATCCAGAGAATTGATTTTGTGTGTGTTTCAGCAGGGAGCATCTTCAGTATAAGAACCACCTCATACCAAAAATCAAGACTGAAATTAATTTGTGAATCAGTGATGTTTAAAGATGTTGAAAATCAATAAATTGTAATTGCTTAATTATATGATAGGGTTCATAAAAGGCACCTAATTGCAAGATGTCAAACTATTCCAGTTTGTAAATAAAAAATAAATTATATTTTTCTGTAAGCTCATTCTCTAGTTGGACACATAGGTCAATTAAGTAATTTAAATTAATATTATTTATCCTTCTGCTATTAATACAAAATAATGATTTTCCGTAAAGGGAATAGGAAGACTGGAAAGGAAGGTTCTTCGTGCCCATCTCTATCTGTACTCTAGTTTTATGTTTCTTCTATCTTCTTTGTTTGGATTATTTTCAGTATTTTAAATATTTATTTATTGAATAAATATTTATATGGTTAGTTAGTAGAAATTAGCAGAATTCTTGGTAAATGGCAACAGTGAGGAGTATGTCCGTGAGTCCAAGTTTACAGAATTACTAGGATGAAGAGAAGGGCCTCCATGGTCTTTCACTAGGGTTGGCTTTTTTTGGTTTTTTTAGCCTGTGCCAGAAAAACTAAAAGAGTTGCAGAAAGAGTATCTGGCACACAGTGACTCCTTACTGTCTCAGTTTGAAAGACAGGTGTCTGCTAGGGAAGGCAGGAGCCTCCCTTGGAATGGAGAATGTAAACCACCTCCCTCCAAATTATTATAATTCAAAATTATGGGGCTCTCAGGCAAAGAGATACGAGAATAGAAATAACAGTTCTTTGCTGGTATGTATAATAAAGCAAACGAACAACAACTACAGCATTAGCAATAAACAGAGCCACAAGCCCAGTGACCCTTCCCGGCCGCAGGCAGTTTCCCCTTTGGTGCAGTTCCCGTCACAGCCAGCAGGGGCGCTGGGGGCTCCCGGCGGGCAGCGCAGGTGCGGTGATTCCCCCGCGGCTGCAGGGGGCGCTGTGGCGCGGGCTCGGGGAGCACGCGGTGATGGCGGCCGGGCCCAGACGGGAAGGGAGGGAAGAGAGGCTTTGCTTCAGGAACCCCGGGGCAGTGTCGGTCCCGGTGCTCCAACAAGACTCTGAGGAGCCCTGAGCTGGAACAGCAGGAATGAGCAGAAATGCCGGGGCGGTGGGCGAGATTTATCAGAAGCTCCTCTGAGTTGCAGGGCGCCCCGGCAGGGCAGGGGGTGCAGGACCCAGCAGAGAACAGTGGCAGCTCCCGGCTGGGTGTTGCGGTGGTAGCGAAATTCCTTTGCCCAAGCAGCAGCTCGACCATCCTCCTCTGAACCCCAAGAGAGTGAGAGCCAGCAGCTGCCCCAGTTCTGTCCTTTACCTGCCCCCAAAATCTTGTGGTATCTCTCCTGGAAAGAAACTCTCAGAGAATAAAGAAGTGTAGCCAGATGCTACACTCCTTTCCCCCACCTTAGCCAGTTTTGCTTTCCTTAAGTACCCATAAGTACCCAGTAGTTAGTTTCCTTGCAGCATAGGGGGAAAAAATTCTATACGTAAAAAAGAAAGAAACCCGCCCCCCAACACTGACCATGCAGTGGAAAAGGAAATAGTCCTGAAGATGCACTGGGATAAGTGTTTTGTGTCTGCATGAAAATCCTAACTTTAGGTTTTTAACTGTATTGGTGACTAAATTGATGCCATAGTAAAAAGACCTTTCATGAATTGTCTGAAGTTTTCAGTAGCTTTTTTTGTGAGCAAAGCTGGAGCTGTGTTAGAAGTTCCTGGTCAGCTGCCCAGTTCTCCTATCAGCCTTAAATAGCAGAGGCACCACTGTCCAACTTTAACTGCTTAGATTTTTTTTCTAATGGAAAATCGTACTTAGAAGTACAAATAAAGGGGTCTGTTAATTGAAATGCATATATTTTTTTAAACAAACCCTTTCCTTTCCTTGATCATTAGGTATTTTATATTTATTCATGCATCACTTCTTTTAAAAATAAACTAGTATCAGTGTGAGATAAAGTGCTTTTTTTTTTTAATGGTTGTGTTGCAACAGACTCTGTGAGGGTCCCGAGTTGAAAATCCTTTCATCATCTTCTTGACTGCCACTTTTTTCTCTGTTCATGTAAAAATTTGAATTTTGTATTAATGTTCTCTCATTTCTCTTGTGACTATGTCTTTGTGGTAAAAAGGAATCGATTATAAATCTACTTGAACTTTATCTCCTTGTGGAAATGCATAGTATTTTAGGTAAAAAGGTTAGGTATGCAGACTAAAAGCAGCCACTTTTGCCTTCGTAAATTTTTCTACAAAATGCATCCCGTGGGAGTTAGAATCCTGCAAAGACTGGTATACTTAAGAAATAAACTATTAAGGTAATAGATTGTGTTAAACTTGAGTTGAACATGAGTTATAGTATAAAAAGTCTTACTCCACCAAAAAAAAAAAAAGAAAAAGGAATTAATATAGAGACTGAAGGGTAAATTCTGTCCTTCTTAAAAATATGTAATCAAATTAGCATTTTGTGGGATTTACTGGGATGAATTTTCCCATTGGCATATGCAAATGCAAACAGGAAGAACATGGGCCCCAGGCTGCTAATGGCAGACATCTGCCTGGAGGGACAGCTATGTAAAAAAATGCCTGCATCCTTGCCCCCTGAGGACCTGGCATCAGCTGAGGTGGTTCTTGAAGTTATGGGAAGATTTTTAATTATGGAGAAGTTCCTCAGATGGTGAAAATAAGCAATGATCTCTTTTAAAGGGGAAGAAGGATCAGATGGTATTTCTTGAAATCACATCTGATGCAAGGTGGACAAAGTTCAAATGCCAAATATTCCCTATGCAACTGCTTTCAAATATTTTGGCTGTTTTCTCATAGCCATCTCAGTGCATTTGGGACACTTGGAGGACAGAGCTCATGAAGGCACATCTCATCTTCTCAAAGATAGGGCTGAGATGACATCCTCCTCTTCTGAGCAAGAGGAAAAGATCAGAGTAGTGCTGGAGCACTTGGGATCATCTCTGCATCTGTCTTGCTGCTGGGATGGGCCACTCAATGCACCAAGACCAGGCAAGACAAGATGATCTTCCATGGCTCCTGTAGGAAAGTGAGGCCATGGCCATGCTCCTCTGTTTGCTGCCCACTTTCTTCCCTTGCCCTCCACACACAGGGTTGCCCTTCCCTGAACTCAAAGCCAAGACTGCAACCAAGACTTTCAGGTATTTTTGGATGGCTAAAGAAAGATATATAGAGACAGATGACTTACAGTTCCCTCAGGTGGATCAATTTATATCTCTTTATATCTCAAAATTTGGTTTGCAGGTTTTTAATGATTGATGCCTTCAAGAAAATACTAGGGCTTTTTGTTATTTTAGAGAGTGCTTAAAATCAGAATCATTCCTCTCACTAGCTGGTAAGTGGATTAGTTTGGCAAATTAAAGCTTTAGTTAGGATGACAGTAGAAATGAGTATTTGTCCTTAGTCTTGATCAATGACTCTTGTCTCTAATGTTTCTTTTCTAGAAACTGAAATACTATATGCATATTTGATATTGTATTTAGTCTCTCAAGATGGCATTCCAGGTCTGATGTTCAATTAGGGAGTGCAGTTCTGTAATCCTTATTTAATTAGAACTCCCTGTCACAGTCCCTGTGAGTTGCATTTGTAATTGGATTCTCACAAGTGAGAATATGCAGAGGCTACCTCAAAGGGAAGTTGCAATTTGCTGATGTGTGTTCCTTATCTGTAGTTCTTCGAGAATGTTTCCTCTGCATATTCACATTATGGGTCCTGTCCACCTTCTGTTTGTCCTTGGATTTCTGCTGCCCAACAGCTGCCATGCTCAGTAAGAGTAACGTGCAACTCTAAAATCTCAGATGGCTTGGTGTCATCATGAGATGGCCCTTGTACAGTCCTAGTAGTCACTGCTCTTCTAGGAAGTTCCTGTAGGCCACCAGCACTGGAGAACCCAAACCCTCAGGTGTGAATATGCAAGGACAGCACTCTCAAAGAGCAAGCCAATGGTAAGTACCCTTTCTTTGTCTTCCATGATAAACCAGATATTTTAAATGTTATTTTGTAAGTTCCCTTTTGGCAAATTTGCTACACTTTTCCTAGGATAAAAACATACTGAGATTAATTTGGAGCTGTTGCTTTCCTGGCAAAACATGAGAAAGTATCTGTGTTTGCAGATGCTCACTTCAGTTGTAAATTGATTTACAGCTATCAGTGTGTGGGTGTGTACATGTTTGAGCTATAATGCATATTTCTTTCAGACAAAAAGGTACAATTACAGTGCAGTACTATGTATTTTACTATATATTCTTCTAGTTTATTACACTTAGAGTAGATTACGTAGCAGAGTGAGTCACAAACCAAAAAAAGTCTTCTAGCAGTGTGAATAGTGTTAATTCTCAAAACAGATTCTCCAGAAGAAAATCAAAGTTATATTTCTTTTCACTGCTACATTGTTTTCTGAACTTTTCTTTTTTCCAGACATGGAATTCTGCGAGCCTCCCCGTGTGCTGTGCCCTGGCTATCAGACTGATTTAGGAGTTGCAGCTGAGCACAGCTACCCGCTGGAGGCGGGCTCGGATGCGGACACTGAAACCGAAGGCGGCGCGTCCCCGGAGCACGCCCTGCGCCTGTGGATGAGGGGCCTCAAATCCCAGCACAGCTCCTGCCTGTCCAGCCGGGCAAACTCGGCACTGTCCCTCACCGACACTGACCATGAAAGGAAGTCTGATGGGGAGAATGGTAATAGAGATCTACTCAATAGAAGTAGTGATTTGTTCAAAACTTTCTTTTTCTGCTTCTCTTATTTTTCTTTTTTTCCTCTTTTTTATTTTTTCTCCTTTCTTCCTAGCTCTCCCCGTACTGTATATACGATGTGTATTGTATTTATAGTTTAGACAGAAAAGAAGACAAAATATGAAATAGTGATTATGTTAAAAGATTATTTCTCTAGAGAGGAATAACTTCCCCACATCCTTCACTTTTATGTCGTAAGACATTCATCATTTTAATTTGGTGGTCTCTGAATTAGATCCTAAAATAAATCTATATAGGTACATTTATATCACATTTTACAACCAGTTGTTCCTGGGGCTTCTGGAGGCAGCTTTAAGGCTCTTCAGGTGAATCGAGAAAGGCAACATATTCTCTATTTACCTCTAATCTTATGCTACACCTTAGAAGAAGATTTACTTTTATCAGCAGGACAGACTGAACAGGTCTTTGTAGTATCTCAGTTCTGTTTGTCCCTGCATCTAGAGAGTGAGCTTGTGGGTCATATGGGTTTGGTTTTTGTGTATGTGTGTTTTCTAAATATTCGTTCTCATTCAGGATTTTTTTACTCATTTGCTTTTCTTACAATTTGGTATGTCACAGGGAATAATGTGTATTTAATTAAGTAACATGGGGAATTAGTATTTTTTTAATCTCTGCATTAAAATTGATTAAAAGCTACTCTGTTTCCTTACAAAGTATAGTAAGTAAACAAATTCATCATGCTTAAGATCAACAAGCTTAGCTGAGACTTTAATTTCTGTGTTTAATAGCTGCATGTTATGGCAGGTCTAGATGTCTTTAAATATTGACACTTCAGTGTTGACAATGACATATTTTAGTGCCTCTGTAGTCATAAGGTTAATGTAACTGAAAGAGGTTTCAGTTATAAATGGCATTTCTATACTTACATGTTTGAATTTATCAAATATGAAGCTCATAATTATATAATTTCACCTGGCTGTCTGCCAGTGCCAACAATAATGTCCAATATAGGCTCAAAAACATTACATTATCTGCTTGAGGTTAAAAAAGAGATTTTAGTGCACAGCTTCTTTCTAATTAAATATTCCTTTAAGAATTAAGTATTCTGCACTATCACATTTTACTGTGTTGCTGCAATCAGTTGATTTTTAGATGCCACCCCATTTCCACTGTGCAATGGCTGCCTTATTCAGAAGCTTCCTGCTTCTGTAGGATCCATCCTCAGTGAAATGTTTGTTGCATGGGGAGGTTTTGTTTGGGCTTGAGGAAGGGTGTGTGTTTGTTTTTTCCTAAGACATTGGGTTTTAGATGGTGGCTGAAGGAATTTAATCTGGTCTGCCTGGCATTGGTCGGCCCTTAGCTATGAAAGTGGTTGAAAGGGAATGCTACTTGGAAGGAATGTGCAAACTTGTGCCATTTAAACTAAAAAATACACTTTTTTTTTTGGTAAAGTGCTGGGAAGCAGAAGTATTGAAAGCAAATTAAGCATGTAACCAAGTTCTGTATTGCAGTCTGGAGTGCAGTGGTGCAGCTGGGTGTTGAGGATATTTTGCTTAGTCGTACATGTACCACTTAATAAGTAATTTTCTGTGGATGAAAATTACTGCAAGTAGTGCACCTTCATCATCTTGCAAGATGTAGCAAGAAACATGTTGTTAAGAAGGGATACATAATCATTGTGCTTCCCCCACCAAAGAATGGTTTCTTTTTAAACCATTAAAACCATTAAAATCATATGAGGATGATTTTAATCAATTTAAACTGGTGTAGATAGTGGTTTTGCATGAGACTGTAAAATTTCATTTCTTGTAAGCCTTCTAAGAGTTTTTAAATCAGGGATTGATGTCTTTAGAGGTCTCTGGGCAGGGCCAACTAAAAAGGTATCAGTGCTTCCTGTAGTGTTGAGTCATTATAATAATTACAGTCTTGAAAGTTAATGTCTGGATAAATATGAACACCACAGTTCAAGATATGTTTGTTTATATTATCTATTATTTCACAAGTAAGTTCATAGCCAAGATTCCTGATCCAGAGTGCAGTGTGTTTTTCATCTGGGTTGGTACTCAGCAACAAAGCACTCTTAGAATACAGAAGTTCATGAATCTCTAGTTAAATTATGTCATAGATGGCACATCTTCCAGTTTCTGTGCACTCCTGTGTGCCAGGGGCTTTATCAGAGAGCCACAAGTGCTGCATTTATACTTACCATGGAAATATATTTTTTTTTGTGCCAGCCAGTAACTAGTGTAAAAATGGGAGGGTGCATAAGATCTGTTACTGGAAGTACATGAAATACTAATTTCCATGATACTTTCTAATTTCCGTAAAAATATTTAGCAATTCTGGATTTTGAGGGGTTGACCAAATGGTATGTGAATGCAGCTAGTTGGAACTGGAGTAAAATTAATGAGAAAGGTACAGTTGTTGCATGATTTGAGAAAACGTTGTTGTTGTCCATATTTTGAAAGGGTCAGTAGGGTTTCAGGTTTGGGTTTATTTTTTTTCTTCCTCTATGAGCACAATTTTTGCTATAAATGCAGAACAGGTCTTTTCATGGTAATATTGGGACAGTTAATTGTGTGGACTCCAGCAGATGTGCTTTCAAGGCAGTTTTTTGCTTTACATTGATCTGAAGCTAACGTACTTCATAAAATTTTCTTCTTTTTAGCTATTTCTTGACATTCTCCTATTCATTCTAAGCTCTAGCTTGAAGTTCCCTGTCACAGGATATATACTTCTCTGTTTATTTTGGGTAGCCTAATTTGAGGATTTATTTGAGGATTGTTTTCCTTTGTCGACGCACCAACTCTGTCATAATCACTGTTAAAACTCACTCTGGTTGTTTTGGCAGCATTGAACAGCATTGTATGAAACACCAACGTTCCCATTTAGTGTTGTCAAGTTAATGACAACTAATAATAGCCTATTAGTGCACAAACTGCCTTCAGCTTTGCTTGAGGCTGAGCAAAATATATATTGACTGCACGAAATGAATGACCAATTTCTTGGGGATCATTGCTTATCTCTGGTATAGTATAAATAGCTCCATTTAAACATAGTGTTACTCTACAATATGTGAATGTAAATTTCAGACAGCAGCACCACAGAATAACCATATAAAAAATAGTTCCTTTATTCCACTGAAGATTACACTTGCCCTCAGTTCACTGGTACAATGGTATCTGTCACTGCAGCATGTCAGAATATCAAGTTCGGTGCTTTCATCTGCCAGATTACTCAGCTGGCAAATTTATTTATTTAGTTAGTTGTTTATTTTTCTGGAGTATGTGGTTAAAAAAGAGGATAAAAACCCCTGATCTACAGAAAGCGTGATCTCCAGATAGATCCTTAAAATTAAATGGCTTAACACAAATCTGCCTCCCACACTAGGTAGTATACAAAAAGCAGCTCAAAGTCCATTTTGTGTCCATATAACCTTCCTCATTGTTGTTCATTCAGTTATGTTTTCCTTTACAGGATGTCTGTGCAGCTGTGACATGATGAATTTGACCTCAAGTACATTTATGCCATGCCATAATCCATTTTTGAACAATATTTGGCACATCTGCACAGTCATTCACTCTTTCACTTTTACCTGCTACATCTCAGCTAATGTGGAACTTCAGCCATTCCTACAATAACACAGTTTTTAACCTTTTTTATTTTGTCAGATTGCTTTGATGTACTTTGAAGTCTGGTTTGCTTGGCTTATTCCTAACAACTACTTAGATGTCTTCATGCAATTAGTTACTCTTTCTCTACAACACAGTGACAACCAGTAGGAGAGCAGAGGATTCCCAGTGCTGGAGGAGTGTACTGTGAAATGCAGACTTGACTTGGATCCAGATTCCTGCTCAGTTTCTTTGGCTGAATTATTTTATGACAACTGGGTATTAGCTGTAGTTCACAATGACTTCTTTGAGATTTGTAGGCAAGAAATTTGGGGTTTAGTACAGGCTGAAATACCACTGGTCATGCAGTGTAGCATTACAGTGCTTGTGAGATCTGGTCACTTTTTTTAATAACATACTTGTCTTTTTAAAAACAAAGCAAGAGGGAGGAAAACCAGCCGTGGAACAATGCAATATTTCTGGTTTGTCCACATAAATTGTTGGGAAAATTCTTTCTTAACATGAGTGTATGAGATCAGATTCTATTTGAAACAATACTTCTAGTAATAAAACAAACATTTTAAGCAATAGGCTGCAAAGATGGAATAATAATATTAGCCATATATTAATAAGTAGATGTAGTAGAGAATGTAGTATGTTACAGGTCAAAGCTGAGTTTAATGAGCTAGAAACATGTAAGATTATTCCTGTGTAATTCATCTAAGTATTTGTTTTATAGCCTGGGTGCAGTGATCCATTTAACAGAGCTTTTGACTGTCCCTAAATCTCTGAGGATTTTTCATTCACCTTCTGGGCAGGTGGGTGAGTTTTAGAAAAGTCACAGTTCTTTGTACTTCATATTCAGTATCTTAACAGTATCTGTTAAAGGGATAAAGATACTAAATTAGTAAAGAAAATACTGGAATGGCTGATGTATGAGAAGCACAGCTTTGTGAATGCTGTCGTTATGTAGACATGGGGAGGATTTAGCTAAAGACAAGGCTCTGATTTAATTTATGGTGTGTGTCAATAGACCTACTGTGAATTCACACCTGTTTAAATTAGGCTTGAATTTGGTTCTTCATAAAAGTCCTGTGTTTAATGTAAGAAAGTGACAGCATTGCAATTAATGTTGCTGTTATTTACTGTTATTTTGTAAACAAGTCAGGCATTAAGCTGATCTCTGGCTTTCTCATGTCTCCAGGAAATTATTACCAAGAGCTGCATCACAATAACGATACATGCTCTGAGAAGTGGGCATGTGGCTGCCTCTCTATGCAGGATTGTGTTTCTAATAATGATGGCTGAAGTATATCCATTAGCTCTTGTCCTGTCACTCTCTATTTACAGTGGTGCAATTAAGAAATTGAATTACTAATTCTCAAGTAGACCCATGAGGTTAAATATGTGTAAGTAGCCTTGAAAATGTAAAGGTAAATATTGGTCTTTATCCCATTCCCTCTGTGTCATTTAATATTTTTCTCTTTGTTCCTTGTATGCTTTATTTTGCTCTTTTGTTGTTATATGGGTTGCATTCTGTTTGTACACTCCTGTCTGTCAGATCATTTAAGGCACCTAATAGATTAAGGCAACCTCATCAATAAAATGCAAAAGCCCCCATGGTGAAATTCCTTCAACTTCTGTAGTTTACTATAGCTTGTCAGATATTTGATTTATGATACTTAGAGATCTTTCACAGAAAATGGCAGCTTACCTTCACTTAATAAAAGTCCTCTATTGCTTTTGCTGTGGAGTTTTTTTTTATCTTTTAGTGTTTAGATGGTGTTTATGTTGGTTGCTTCTGCTGTTGTTTCAGAAAAGAAGGCTCCTCAGTGTGAAAGGAAGCATGTGAACCCCTGCAGTAACATAGCAATGCCTTCTGGGGAGCATTGGCATATTCACTGACATGGTAACTGCTCTGCTGGAGTTGTTAAGAGTGTAAGATGCTTTTGTTGACCTTAGAGTGGTTCCTTTGGAAATGTTACTGTCTCAAAGGCAGCATGTAAGTTATCCGAATTGCTTCGGATAAGTGTGAGATGCTTCTGTAGGCACTGCAGCATCACCTCAGCTGCAATATCATGCAAGTCTTGAGCTTGTGTCCCCAGTATTTAAGCCATTTATGAAATTGTTTATGTATGGAAATCGAACTAATGACAGTATTGTGGGGAAAATTCTGCCTTTTAAAAGTACCATCTTTATTACTTTCTCTGACTATCAAGGGCATTGCATCTGCATGTCTTTTTTAATCTTTACAATTTTCATGTGGTCTATTAAAATCATTACACAGCATTAAAACATTCCCTTTTGTGTGGTTCTCTTTTGAGCACAGAACACTAATTTAAAGGCAAATATCAATATTAGTATCTTACATTAAAGATAATAAAACGGTGTTTAGAATGTAGCAGAAATACTTTCTGTATTCCAGAATCTAAATGACTTTTGCCTTCAGAATAGTAAAAATTACCAGTGCATTTGCACAAGGTTGTGTAATATTTTTATCCCTGCAGGTTTGGTTTTTTCTTGTGGGAAGGAGGAAAGCTTGAGAAGAGTCAGGTCTGATTTTTATTCCGGAAATCAGTAAATCGGCATTAGAGCTCAGGAAAAAAATCTCTTGGCTTTCCTCCCCTGTGTGATACAGCAGGTATCGTGGATGTGCCTTTAGGAGCCAGCAGCAATATAAATTATCACTTCTTTCATTTAAATCCTTTTTATTTTCTCAGTATTCTGGATATGAATGCAAGGGAAAATTATCTCCAGAAATACTTCAGAGTGTAAAAATATATTGCAGTGATTCTACGGTTTTTGGGACCTCAGTTTATCTAGGTTGCCACAGGGAAGAAAACTGAGATGGGATAGACAGATTGGTGTCTGCTTTCTGAAAGTGTGCTGCAGTACAGAAGGGTGAGGATTGTCTGACATTATTTCACAGTCTTTGTGAGACCAGGCAAACACTGAACAAAATATTTTTTCTCTTGTTGAGCATTTACTGTGAATTCTACAGGGAGACATCTCTGGACAAGTGTGTTGGTGGGAATAGTTCCATTTTAAAATGTCAGCATGTGTTTTATGGTTTTTTATGTTGTTTTATTAAGTTTACAGTGTATTTATTTCTCATCTTTTTTGGTTGAATTTAAAATTTAAATTCTAAAATCTTTACGAGATCAGCAATCGGATTTACAGAAACACCATGTAGTCATATTTTGTATATATGTCCTTTGGAATTATTAAGTTTCATAATTAATTTGAAATACAATCAATTTTCCTTATATGTTTTAAAATGTAGATGTTTATACCAGTGAGACCCAGTTTTTAATCAAAGTTTTGTATGTTTTCGTTAAAGCTGAAAGTTGAATATCTTTAGTGCAAAATAAGGGAAAACTTGTGAACTCTGATCATGGAATATTACAGTTAAGGCTTCTAGATAAATGAGATCAAATTATTCTGATTTGCTTCCTTATACTGTCATCCAGAATGGTTTTAAATACAAAGAGAACTGTAGATTTTATCATCCCCACAGAAAAATGCTTTACAGCTGCCAAATCACAAAGTGGTTGGGATTGGAGGTAGCCTTGAAGATCATCTTGTTCCACCCCCTGCCATGGGCAGGGACACCTTCCACTATCCAGGTTGCTCCAAGTCCTGTCCAACCTGGCCTGAAACACTTACAGGGATGGGACAGCCACAGCTACTCTGTGCCAGGGCCTTACCACCCTTACAGGGAAATAATACTTCCCAAATCTGCTCTAAACCCACAGTCTTCAATTTGAAACCATTCCCACCTGTCCTATCATTCCATGCCATCCATCTGTCTTGTAGCTCTTTTACATTTTGGATGGTGCTCTGAGATCTCCCCAGAGCCTTCTCTTCTCCAGCCCAAGCCTGTCTTCTTAGCTCCAGCTCTCTGAGCATCTTCATGGTCTCCTCCTGATTTTCTCAGACTGTAAAACCATTAGTGAAATAAATAGAAGGGATCTATTAAATGAGTACAGGATGGATACAGAATTGACAATCACTGACAAATTTCATTTTAGCATCTAGCATGGTTTAATCTAAATATTAAATATTATTTCTTCTTGATGTGAGATCTAAGAATTTATTTTTGTCATATGGATGAGAAAGGTTGTTCATTCTTACTTTCCAACATTTTAAATTTTTTGCCCATTTAATTCATTATGTGTTAAATTATCTTACATTTTTAAATTTGTTAGTATTTAATTTCCTGCTGGGCTTGGGAGTAAGATGAAGATCAGCATAAATCTGTACTATTCAGGCTTACCAATATTAGCATATCCATCTTACAAAAGGGAAGTATTAATAGTAGCAAGTGGCTTTCATCTAGAAGAAACACAGTGACCCATGGCTGCAGTCTTCATAGTCTTCTAAAACAAAACTATGAGACTTCAGTCTTCTACATGTATTAGCCTATTTCTAATTTCTGCAATAGAAAATAAGAAGATGCATATGAAATTTGAGTTCATTTTTCAGAATAAAGCAGATTTGAATGCTGCTTGTTTCAGCTTGCTTTTATATAAAGGACTTAAAAAATAAAATTCAGCATTTTCTATATTAGTTTTTGTTATTTAATCTTATCTAGCTCTATACCCTCACTTTTTACTTTGTAACATGAGCATAAGAGAAAATGTGTACAGATAGCTCTTCTAGAGTATGGGTTCAGGAGCACTGAACAATTCCTGCAGCCTGCCTCTTTTCCCTAACAGATGTTTTTGAGTAATATTTTAATTAGATTCGGATATTCTGATAGCTAATTGTATTGCCAGTGTTTTTTTTTTTGTCTGAAATTTCTACCCCAGATGATCTGCAATGTAGATTTTTTTGCCATGTTCCCAGCTCTGACTTTCATCTGAGCAGCACGTGTCAGCTTCTGATCATGAGCTGCTGGTCAGGAGCTGTTCAGGCATCACAGAGGGGCAGCCCTTGGGGCACCACAAACCACTTGTTGTAAAGAAACCACATTCCTTTGCCTTGGGTAATCCAGAGGGGGAGCTGGGCATGGTTTGTTACTCCATGAAACTACATATCCTAAAAGATATCTTTGTGGGAGGAAATACCTGCAATGAGGATGGCTTTGGACATCAGGTTAGGGTTTTTCAGCTCTATTGCTGGAAACCTTTTTAAAAGATCTCAAAAGCAGGTAACAAAGAGACAAAAGTTAAGGGTATTTCTAGACTGAGTATTGTATTAATTATGGTTCATAGCACTCCTTCCTCCTGTGTAATGGAAAGGGTTTTGCTCTCATCTTTCAATGTAGCTTTTAATTTTTTACATCTCTGCCTACAGTTATTTTTTGAGTAAATGTATATTATACATACCAAAGTCACAGTAAGTGTTGTTCAGACTTGTCTGTCCTTCTCATTGCTTTGTTCAGCATCAGTGTCAAGTGGCACTTTAGGTTTGAGAACATCCTATTTGATTAATTTTTCCCCAAATAGTGCTTTTGAGACAACAAACTTTGTTAGTGCCCAATCACACTAAGGTCTTTTAGAGCAAGCATTTTACTGTGGCAGAAGTGGCAGAGTCATAATGCATGCTTGGAATTTATGTTTTTCTGCACAATCTGTTATAAACATACCTCCAGTTACACAATCAGAAAGTATCTGATGTAATTTGCTTGTATTGAATCTTATTTGAATCTCCTTGTATTTTTGAGTTAGAGAGCTGCTTGCAGGCTGTGCACTGTCAGTGGGAGCTGATGAGTGATGCAGGATTTACAGCTCAGCACTAGAGACTTCTCAGTTATTTTCTTTATGACAAAACAACTTGTGAATGCTTGCACCTTTTGATTACTATGGAAAGGTTTAGGTTATGCTGCTGATCTCAGATGGGGGTGGAACTTTTGCTGTAAAGTGATAAAGCTCCTGGTAAAGGGAAAATCTCCAAATTTATTTTTATGTTCTTGTAAATTTTTGTTGAGGCCAAAACATTTCCCAGAATATTACATAATTTCCTTTTATAAGGAAGATGATAGTGATATATTTTTATGAGGAAGCGTGTGTGACTAGAAATGAGACTTCACATTTTGTGTCTTTTTCAAAAATCCTCAGCCCATCTCTCTCCCAGCTGAGAAGTTGTTCCAGTGCTTTTCCATTGCTTTGATAAAGGAAAGCCTTCCCTCCCATTTTGTGTGGTTTGTGGGCAGCATGTGCTGGTGAGCATTTGTGAGGGTGGGCACAGTGCCTGCAAGGGCAAGGGCTGCTCTGCCAAAGCATCAGAACCCAAATGTATTTCTTCTGGGCATCTCTAATTATTCACCATTTAGAAATGCAGTTCTCCCTCTGCAGCAAGGGGCACTGCCCAAATGCTTTTCTGTGATGTGTTCAATGTGTCTACAACTATCTTCTATGTCTTTGCCTGTGGGGAAAAGCATAATTGAATCATTCTTCCTGCGTGGTTGTGTGTTCAGCCAGTACAGTGTTCATTTCGAAATTCTTATTGATGGTTTCATTGATTATTTTTATTTTAGCCTGTAATTCTGTCTCCAATCTATCTTTTAAATTTTTATAGTTCACTATCTATTGTACAGCAAATTCAGCTATGTCTGGTTGTGTTCTTATTTTTTTTTAGAAATATAATCTCCTGAATCCAGATTTCTCAGTAGTAGCTAGTAGCCTACAGTACTTGAAAGCTCCTTTTCCTTTTTTATAACCTATCTCTTTTCCAGTACATTTTCTGATTACTGCACTACAGTTCGATTTTTATTGGATCATTTTAGAGCATAATAATTCATTTCTGATCCCTAACACTTCTTGTTCATGTCTGAAGTACTCCACACTATTTCAGTCACTCATTTTTGTTGACATCTTTTCTCTAAAGGCAGTCTTCTGCGATTTCTCACAAAATATCTTTCTGGCATCACCATTTTAGACTTGTGAGATCCAATTTCTTTTTAATACAAAATCAAATAGAAAGCATTTCTGTACTTCACCAGCCAGTGAATTTTTCGAGTTTTCTTCTAGCTATTTTATGCATTGTGTGGTGGCTAATAATGGCAAAAACAATACTACAGCAGCTGTACATGCAATAAAATAAACACATTTGCAATTGCTTTGCAACTCAAACAGTGCTTATTAATGTTAAATAAAGAGCCATAATAAGTAGAGTCAAAAGCAACTAAGTTTTTGCATGTGTCTGTGTAGAATTATTTGTTCATTCACTGCTTCTATAACAGTTTAGATTGAATTATTAACTGCCTTGTGTTTGGCAAAAAGAAAAAAAACCTGCATGTCCCTTCAGGTTTTGCAGAAAGCTAAGTCAAATCCTGCAGTTTCATTTAAGTTTCTCTTTCAGGCTCAATAAAAGCTCTTCAGATACTGAATTGTGGCAAGAAGCTGCTGGTAAGAGAAATGGCAGTGAGTTGAGTTGCCATTTTTAAATGTTTTCAGATTATTTTCTTTCAAAGCTCCAGATTTGTGCAGTCAAGAAAAAAGTAGTTCCTGTGGGTGGACTCATGTAGGTGGATCCAGGCTCTGGACAGCTTTTAGAGCTCAGGTTATGGGTTCCTGCAGGAGAGATTTAGGAGTCAGAATGGAAACAGACCCTCAGCCAGCTGGGAAACAGGAAGGAAAGTCCTCAAAGTGGAGATGTTTGTTGGTTTAACCAGCTCAGATCATGTTTCAATGCTAATCCTTGGCAGAGGTTTTCTGTATTGTAAAAACCCACCCACAGTCTCCTGCTGTTCTGTCCCTCTTGTTGCTGCCCTTTCAGTATGTGTTGATGGAATTTGAAGTTTTATATGCCCATGGAAGAGAAATACAAACAGCAATTGAGTACTGTTTGGAGTGTAGTTGTCTAGCTCAGGTGTAGAGCATAGCAGCCAAAAAATACATGGCAGAAGCTTTCCAACCTGCTCCTTTCACTCTGTAATGTTCTCTGGTTGCTTGCCTGTGCTAAAGACTCCTGATGTCCTTTGAGAACACCAACATATTTTGATGATGGTGTTAGTAAAGTCCTTGCCTGGTAATATTCTGAAGCTTGAATCCTAAGTGTCAGTGGACTGATAAAGCTGAAAAAACAGCTCAGTCAAGCAAAGAAGTGGAAACCTGGGGTGTCAAATGAATTTTAAAATGCATGTACAATTTTGCAGAGCAGTTATTCGTTGAGAACTAGAGGACTTTCTAATACTCCCGAGACAGAAAGATCTTTTAAAGTGCATGTCAACCTCTTCTAGAATTCAGGCTTGGAGGTGGCAGCATTGCTTATTCTGGCAGGTGGTAAATGCACATCTGCTGCTGTCTCCATACAGCTGCTTCTTGTAGCAGCTCAGAGAGTTTGAGGCCTGGCACTCACTCATAAGTGTGAGTGGTTGTGCTGAAATCTGTCACCACGCAAGTTAAAAAGGTAAGCAGGTAAAAAGTATGGAATTTGTTTATCTCTGTGAATTTGTTGGTGGTGTTTGATTGATTTGCACAGCTAATACATCAAAATTTCAGTTCAAAAAAAGTTGCGAAATTCTTCAGATGACAGAATTTCTTCCTTTGGTTTCATTTATTGATCTATGTACAAATACAAGAAAAGCAAACATCCCAAAAAACAGCTGACTGGGCAGTCAAGCATTTCCACCTTTTCATGTGAATAATAATTGCATTTAGAGGAGTTCTTCAACTGGTTTCTGCCCAGCAGCTTGGTGATGGTAATTTCAAATGTGGGTCTTCTTTGGATGCTTACAGTGAGTCACCAGAACAGGAAGAAGACAGACAGGAACAATTCTCTGCCGAGAGTAAGTCTTCCTTAAAGGCTCACTGTTTCATTTAATTGCTTCTAAAAAAATATTTTCCACATGTGTTTTAGAGCTAGTGATCTGGAAACAGGTGACAAATATTTCTATGTTGGTTTGGGGTTTTGATTTAGTTTGAAAGACAGGTGTTTGTCAGGAAAGGCAGGACTTCTTTTTTTGAATGGAGAATATAAACTTTCCTCTGAATTATTATAATTTTGAAATTAAGGGATTTTAGGCAAAGATAAGAGGACAGAAATAACAATTTTTATTAGTAAGTATAACAAGGCAAATAGAAACAATAACCATGCAATTAATAATAAACAGAATTAGGGACTCTTTGATAGCCCTTTTGGTTGAGACTGGAAAGGAGAGAGGAGAGGTTTTGCTTATAAAAGGTCTGGGACAGCTGATTTTGGTGCTCTTAAAGGATTTTGAAGAGTATTAAGTTGGAATGGCAGGAATGAGTAAAAGGTTTTGGGCTGGTGGTAAGTTCTTACCTATACCTGGTATAGCTAAGAAAGAACAAAAACAAAGAAACTTAACCCCCAACAGCTTTGGTTTTTTTTTTATTGCCTATTTTATATCCTTAAGACTCAGAGAACAGGAAATAACCTTCTGCTCATCTAACCTGGTTGACTATAAATACCTACCAAATTCAGTGGCATTTCTTAACTCCTCATCTTTGAATTACTTTCTTGACTTTTCTCTTGAATGTAGCTTATTCTGCCAACATGAGGGCACCCAGGGGATTAGTTAGAGACATGCTTCTGGGTCACCTCAGTTCTGTGATAAACTGGTAACTGGGACTGAAACTTACAGTCATCCTAAAAGAAAATATCTAAGAAGTAGAAAACCTGGTTTCATTGAGCTGTTATTTCAGAGGCTGAAGCATGACAAACTGTAGTGAAAATACAGAGAAAGCCATAGTGACTCCCATTCTGCTGGGTAGAATTAAAAAAAAAAAAAAAGGTATTTGGAAATACTCTGTGTTCTTTACACCAGATTGCCTCTTCTTTGCAGGGTGTCTAGTATTACTAGAAATGCTTACCTGTGTTCAGTATATGCAATGAAGTTTTATCAGTTAATGAAATAGTAGGAAAAATGCAAAAAAATAAGCCTAATCAAAATACACTGTCATAGAGATAGGACATAAGCAAAGACTTAATTAACTTTATAAATCTTATTAGCTGGCCATTTTCTAATCTCCCAAACAATGCTTCCAGGCAGTGATTTTTATTATTGGCATTAGAAGAAAGCTGGTAGATTCTCATGGAAATCAAGATTTATGTTACTTTACATCATACAGATATGATGAAAAGATGAGCCAGTCCTCTGAAAAGCCCAAATTTTATATATATATAATTTTATATATATATATAATTTTATCTCTTATCTTCCACAGGTTCATTCTAAGCCTCATGTAATATGCATAAAGCTCTTTAATAAAGAATTTTGTTATTAACTGAGGAGAACTTCTTTATCATTCTTATCTGTTTTTCAGGTAGTATCAGGTCAGACTTTCCACAACTGTTTAGTTTCTGCTTTTAATTAATTAAAAAACAGCTTTTATTGTGTTTAGGATAGTTGTTTCTTGTATTTTTAATTTATTGATACCTTTGTTTCCCACACAGTATTTTGTTGCATAGAAGTAGTAGCAGTTGAAACAGGGGAGTGGAACAGACCATTAAAAGGAGTACTTGCTGCCTTTATTGCTGTTGCCTCTGTTTTGAAACATTAATTACCAAATATACTTAAATATAGTATTTTCAATTTTTAAATTATAAAAAATGTAGGTGTTTATTTCAGTATTAAAATCTAGCTGAAATGTGGGGATGATAACATGACCCAGTGTTAGGGGCATAAAAATATTTATGAGAAATTGTCATGAAATGTGTCAGAAATGTGATTCTTATCTGATATTTAAACTGCAGATATTAAAACATCAGCTCTGAAACACAAGTCGATACCAAACATTTCAAAGATCCAGAAGGATATACAGCAAATTGGATGAAATTCAGTGTAGGGGATAGTAACCAAATATAAAATATTTAATAGGAGCTACTTTGGAAAGCAGTAATACTGAAAGGGGCCTCAAGGGCCAGTAAATGAGAAAAATGGAGCCAACAAGTCAAATGCTACTTTGGGCTGTATGTGTACATTTGTCTTGTCAAGGAACTATGAAATATAGGAGCTGTCATTAAGACTTCTCAGATTAGTCACTTCTGAGAGTTTCAACACCAGGGATGTATAAAATCAAAGAATCTCAGAGTAGCACAAAATGCAGTTGTGTCTTTGGGGCTTGTTATTCAAGGAAAGGGGGTTTTTTAAGGCCTAAATATCTAGAGAAAGTCTAAGTTGTTACTCAGATAATTGAAACAAGTATGGGGTGCAGGGAGGGAGGAGTTCTGTAGGTCTCCCACATGCTGGGTGATGTGTCACCAGGAGCACAGTGCAGAATGTGCAGCTGAACTATTTGCTGGCAGACATAGACTCAGCAGTGCTGGTTCAGAACTGTAACTGGCAGTCTGCAGAATTTAAATATGAGACAATTTCTAAACAGTGTAGTCATTCAACATGAGAATAATTTGCCAGGGGACCATTAGTTCCTACTACTTGGAGCTCTTGTGCTGTGAGGGTTAATGTGAGTGTCACTGGTTGAAACTTGTTCTGGCTGTGAAGTTGATCAGACTGGATGGTGCATTGGCTCTTTCTTTGCTTCAGTAAAGCTATGAGGTTTCTACTGACTATTAAATTTTTCCAACTTGTCTGTTTTAGAGTAGTATGAAGCAATAAATGAAGTGGTAGAGGTTTTGTGGCTGCAGTTGTTTAAAACCAGCCAACACATTTGAGTATATACTACAGAGGATGTGACAAGCATGTGATTATTGATTGCTGTTCTTCATCAGTTTGTAGTCAAAGGAAATAACCCAATAGACCTTTCCATCTCTACCTTGTGTGTATTGTCTATAGATGTAGCAGCTGCCCTAAACATTTGGCAGTTGGCCAAAGCCCAGAAATTAACTGTAAAAAATTAATTTTCTATTAGCTAATAAGGACAAAGGCCATTCAATTTCTTGTTTATACAGTAAGCTTATTGAATCTGATTGTACATCTGGGAACAAGCTGGTGGGATTCATTTGTAAATAATAATGCCTACGCATCACAGAAGGACTGTTGCAATAATCATTAAATAAAGGGGATTTTTGGTAGAATACAGGTCAAGATATTTATCTGTGGTAACCCAAACAGACAAAAGTTTATAATAAAGATTTAAGCAAAGAAATTAAAGAAATCTACATCTAATCAAACTGTGCCAAGATTAAATGAGAACCTTCCCTTTATTATCTTACTGCATTGTTGCCCTCCCCTGACAAGGTGTTAATCACAGCTTCTTTGTCTCCTGTGTAGTTTGCACTTCTGTCTCCAGGTGTAGCAAGGTTTGTTTCTTTTAATGTTTTTCTTCTATTCCAGTGTGTTGGCTTTTCTGCCTGAGTTGGAGGCAGTTGGTTTGTAGTCTTTTGATGGGTCCAGGGAGATCTAATCTTTTGATTCCTAGGGCTCTCGATTAAGGGCAGACAATTAATCCAATTTGCATTTTGAGTAGCTGATCTGCAAAGTGTCTGTCAGTGCATCGTATCTCACCTGTAATTATATTTCATCTCTGTTAGAAGAAGGCTTTGCTGAATACTTCCACTGGAAAATTTTGCATTGGGGATGTGGTGTATCACTTGAGCAGTATCTATATGTCTTGCCAAATGCTTGACTTGGAAATTGAATTAAGACCTGAGAAACTATAGGTTGGTCAGTTTGCTTTGATGCTGGGCAAGATCAGGGACCAAATCCTCTTGGAAACTGTGCTAAGACACATGGAGCATAAGGAGGTGATTGGTGCTAGCCAATATCACTTCACTTAGGGCAAATCACGCCTGACAGATTTGGTGGCCCTTTGTGACAGGGTTACAGTGTTGGTGGATAAGGGAAGAACAGACATCATCCACCTGGAACTGTGCAAAGCGTTTGACATTGTCCTTATGGCATCTTTATATCTAAACTGGAGGGACATGGATTTGATAGAAGAACGACTTGAGTGTACGGTTGGACTTGAAGAGTTGTAGTCAACATCTCAAAGCCCAAGCCAGTGAGGAGTGAGTGACATTCCTCAGGTCAGAAACTGAACCAGTGCAGTTTGACATCTTTGTTGTGACATGAACAGTGGGATCAAGGGCACCCTCAGCAGGTTTGCCAGTGACACCAAACTATGGGAATGCTATCCAGAGGGACCTGGATAGGCTGGAGAGGTGAATCTGCACAAACCTCATGAAATTTGACAAGAGTGCCAAGTCCTGCACCTGGTTTGAGGCAATCCTTAACTAAAAATTATTGTGAGGAGAATTCTGCTTGTCTAAACCTTACAGACTGTTTCTTTGGAATAGAACTAACAGTGATTTTCCTATCCATGGGCTGGAATGTGACAATTTTGATACCATTGGAAGAAGTTAAATTGCTTTGATACAAATATAAATCAGGTGCTACCACTGTTCATTGAGAACCAGAGAAATTTGACTTATATTTGAATATAAAATAATATATTGACTTTACTGCAATAGATCAATGTTTTAAAATACATTTGCAAACACATTTGGTCTGTGGAAAAGGCTGCCTTTCTTTTTATTATCTATTTCTGTTGTGTGCTATTCTTTTCTGGAACTGCTGCATCTAGTGAAACAGAGGAATGTACTGAAGACATTTTATTATCTCACACTGTAGCATTACACTTCATGACTGCCCTATCAACACAAAGGCATGGGAAACAATAACCCTTGGCCTTTTTTTTTTTAATCATTCAAGTTTCACAGAGGTGGCAACACATTGTTAAATTATTTTTGTTAGAAGCCTTTAATTTCCCACTGAATGTTTATACTAACTGAGGAATACAGGAACATGAGTTTCCTTTGATCCAGACCTCTTTCCCTTGGCACATTACTATTCAGAATACAGAAGATTACTATTCCAACTTCTTGGGAACATGTTTAATTTCATGGCATAGTGATATACACAATATGCACACATTCTTATTTAATTCCCCTGCTCACTTCTCTATGATCTTTGCCTATGTAAAGAATAAAGGTAGAGATTTCAGTATTTGTTTTAGCAAAATGATGAAGCAAATTCTGTTTCATATAAATGAATTTATCCATCAGGGTTGAAACCTCATTCATAAAACTTATGAATTAGTCAACATGTAAATGGTAGCAATAATTAAATTAATTTAGTTGTGTGTATTTACACATAATGAATGCTTTTACCATGAGCTATTATTAGCACTTATAAGTTAATTTATAATGAGGTAGCATAACTATGTCTGATAATACCAGCAAAGTGCTTGGATTTTAGAACTTCTAGAGCACAAGACCATGTTCTGTTCCTGTTCTGGCAGCTGGCTCAGTGAATGTCAAATCATGCAGCCCTTCCTCAGATAAAACTCTCAGTTCAGACAAATGGTTTTGCCCAAGGAAGAAGCCAAATAAAAATACTGCTGCTTGTTTAAACAAAACAAATTGTGACTGGGCTTTGTCACCAGTGCTGAGCTGGACTTGAGCTGCTCAGATGCCCTGTAATTGCCAGCTCACAGAATGCTGCTGTTGGAGCTTGCTGCAGTCACATTCACTCGCTGTGGTTTTAAAATAAAACCAGACTGACATATAATTTGAACTATTGGCAGTTCTGTGGTGCTCATCACTATGATGCTCATCACTATGCTATTCAAATCTATTCATCTATGCTATTCATCTATGTTTATGTATTTCTCTTTATAATAACCCTGGGAAACAGTGGGGGATATTTACCTCCATTTTATGGGTAGGAATTCACATTAGTATAAATTGAATGAAAAATACCTGATAAATTTGGGCATCTAGTTTGAACTTCTCAACACATGGTTTTTTTTAGGATACTTCAAATATTAGTGTAATATATGACTAAGAATAGCTGTCACTGACTTAAGTTACAAATCTGTGGATTTATTTAAAAAGTGAAATAAGAAGTGTAATCATCATCTGGCATCAGTTGGTTTTGAGTAGTTTCTAATATCTAGGTTCAAATATTACCATTTGAATGAAATATTACCAATACTATTTGAGCTGCTGGCAAATGTTTGACAGCAGTAGGAAGCTGTCTATTTTTTTTCTCTCTCCACTTCTTTTCTTGAAGTTGAGTTCTTTCCTTGGTCTTATCCCAGGCGCTTTCTTTCCAAGCCTGAGCTTTCCCCCAGAGCTTTTTTCTTACTTAATTTATTCCTTACCTAAGTTCTTCCTTATGGACCTTGCATTCAGATTCTAGTCATCACAGCAGTCTTCAAGAGATCTGATCTCACTGTTCCTGCTCAAATTGGTTTTGTGTGTTCCTCCTTTCTCTCCTTTTCTATTTATTCTGTTTTTAATTATTCCTCTTCACTTCTTATTTCTATTTATCTGGTTTCTGTCCAGATGGTTTCATCATATCTTCTCTCTTCTGCAGTAGTTTCAGTCAGCTGTCTGTCTTCTCCATCATACTAAGTGCCTTTAAGCAGAAAGAGGTAAAAAGAGGAAAGAGGAAAACCTCTGGCAGGCTCTCTCCCTAGTGCTGCCCTTGCTGGATGAGTGCAGGGAACAGCAGAGACCTGAGCTCTGTAGCCCTGGGGCTGAAATCTCCTCAGCCTCTCTACAATGTGGTGTGAGCATTTTCTGGTTACCCAGGGGCTTCTGAGGACTTGTGTGCATTCAATTTGGATACAAGACTGATATAGGGGTTAATGCTGCTACAATTTGCAAATCTGTTCCATCAACAGCTGAAGGCCCTGGAGCATTTCAAAGGAGCAGTCTCTGGTGACATGTTTAAAACACATTGTCCCCAGCATCCTCTTCAGAGATGTCTGGGTGAATCTGAATAACTGTCCTGCTTCCCTGAACAGCAGGGAGTAGGGTCCTGGTGTGAGAGGTTCATTACAAATGGTTAAAATTTCAGAAAAAACAACCAAATGCTATATTGCAGTAAGGAATGTGTTAAGATTAGACAAATTGTTAAGTGATAAACAACCTTCCTACAACTTTCCCCTGAAAATAATACTTTCAAAACTAATATTTCTGAAGTTCTGTAGCATTAAGTTATAGTGATCTGCTTCCTACCCTCATTCTCCATAAGATTCAGAGCCTGTTATAGTCTTGCTTTATAAATCCATACACTGGTTAATGTCATTTCTGCACACAGTGAATAATGATTGATTGACAGCATTAAAAATATATGTATACACAGATCTCAGCTCAGTGAAAGATGTGATGTCGCCTGGGGGTTTCTTAATTTACAGGTAATTTAATGGTTGTTTCCCGATTTTCAGCTGTACAGTGTCTATCATGCTATAATTTCAGTTTAAAAAACAGCCAGTGAACAGTCAAATTGCAGTGTTTTACATTAGTGTCTCATTCTTGCAATATTCCAGTAGCCTAAACACATTCACCAAACAGCCACTGTGATTGTATACCAAATAATTCACCTGCTCTGCTGGAGAGTTGAGACAAATCCTTCCCAGTATCACCTGGTTTCTGAATGAAACATTTTCCAGAGTTTATTGAAGAGTTCTGTTTTATTTATGGGTGTGGATGACAAACATCCAGGGAATATGAATAGTTTGTTTGGATTGCTCTCATTTGTACTGATGCATATTTGATGGTCTGAGACATGCAGTATTCCAGGGAACCTGTCCTAACATTGGGGAGAAACAAAAAAATTCCATTCCTGGTGGAGTCAGCTTTATTTAGGAGCACTAACAAGAGTGCTATTGTATAAATAGATGAAAAAATCTGACTTTTAATTTCTGCTGCTAAGATGTTGGATTTTTCTGTAGTTCTGTTGCAGCATGTCTCACCCTAGTTTCTGAAACTGTGATTGAGCCAAATACATTTTTCCATGCAGTGTCATACATAAGTTGCAAGAAATGCTGTACTCTAACCCATGCTTGTCTACACTGGTGTCCTTGAAAAATACGCATTTAATGAATATAAATGTAATTATTCCCAAGGGCACAAGTATTTGTTTATGCTGCTGCTTGTGCTTCCTATAGAAAGCACTATTTTTGTTAATAGTTACTTTAAAGTTAATACTTCCTATTACCTTGAATTATTTATGAAATTAAGCATGTGCTGCCACTTAGTGACCAGATAAATGGAGAAAACTTCCTTAATCTTCAGTTTTATTGGTTATGCTCTTAGTGAAAATCCCACATTCTCTGTGTTTTGTGGTTACTAAAAGCTGAAACAGATATTGTAAGGAGTAAATAATTTTGCCTCTGCAGATTTTGCTATACTTCTAAAGTCTTAGCTGGTGTTCACCTCAGCTGTTCTACAGTGCCTTGGCACATAGCTGTGGTCCAAGTGGTGTAAGAGACCCATTGCCACATTTCTTCCTCTGAAAAGCAAGACTGGAGGAATTTGTTCTCTTCTTGTTTGTTATTTCTCTTCTTCATCTCCATACTTTGAGAAAGGAAATACCTCCTCTTTGTGTTTCTATCTAGGGCTTTTTTCCACCATAAATCTCCTCACTTCCTCTGCCACGCTTTAAGATAGGATAGGTTCTTCTATTTCACACCTACATTTTGTCTGTCTGTGGTTTTAAACTGTTTGCTGATGCTTTTCCTCAAGAGGAATGTAGTTTCTGAACACAGACCAAAGTGTGGGCTCTTACCATCTTTGTGTTCTCTAGAATATGAAACTCAAATGTACTGGTTTCCTTCCATCCTTCACAGCTCTCTGAGCTAACAGGTTTGTGGTGGCTCTTAAATCCTTTCAGTTTATACTTTTCTTCTCTGTTTTTAAGGCTGCTGAAATACTTTATAAGAGAAGTATTGCAAGAAGTGTTCAGTGTGTTGTTTCCTCTAGAGGATCTCCTCCTCAGGAGTCTTCAGATCACTTTCAGGCCTTCCTAGAGGTCATGCATGATGTATTAATAATGCCAGAGAAGGTCACATGAGGCTACTGGCAAGCCTGTCTATACCACCACTATTAGTTTTAGGAATTTATGCCAGTAAAACTAACAGAGGGGAAAAAAAATCCATAAATAGAAGCAGAATCTCTGCAGCCTTCCTCTACTTGAGGATTTTTCCTGCGGCATTAAAGTAAAAGAAACACAGTATTCTAGTCCAGTTCATAAAGGCAGTTTTATAATGTATTATAATCCACTGAGGTTGGAAATTATTGTCTTTTTTAACACTTGTAGGGGACAATGATTGACTGCTTGGCTTGAAGGGCAGACTGGCTTCCAGGTTAAGAGGGAAGAAGATACTGGAATTGAGGAAATCTGATGATTTTCACTAAGAACCACATATTTTGTTTATAAACCAGATTCAAGTATTTTAATATAGTAAAGTTTAATAATTTAAAAACCTAATTTATTAAAGAAGCAAAACTGTTCAACTTAGTGATATATACATCCTTATATTGGCCTTATGTTAATTAAGGAGTAGAAAATTCTTTCTTCATTTGGATACTAATTTTAAATACTACTATTCTAATTTTGAGTATAGAAAAAACATCTATCTTTATGAAGAATCTTTAGAAAATAAGATGTTCTCTGTTTCTAAATTGTGATTTCAGAAATTATGGCAATATCCCACTGAATCTTTTAAATAACCCGGAAATTCTTCAGTTCTGTATCATATGGCTTGAAAGCATTGGTGCAGAAGTGGAGGAGTGGCTCAACTCTGCCTTGGGTGACTTTGGTTAACCCCAAGCAGCACAGCTGTGTGCAGGTGACTGCTCCAGATCAGAAATGTATTTGCAGTGGCATCGTGCACCATGAACTGTGGTCGTGTGTCATGAGAAGGTGACAGAGGAAACAGGGACAGAAGGACCATGTACAATGAAATAGAGATGCACGTTAAAACTGAGAGATGGGGATTAGCCAGAAACAAATTGTGGTGGAAAGAAGAGGGGGGAAATAGAGGGAATTTGTGAAGAACATGTAGCTGTTGGAAGCCAGCCTTAAAAAAGAGTAATGAGGTCCTGAAGATGTTGTGGGAAACAACATATTTTCATGCTGTGCACTTTGAATCCTAGATTAACTATTGAAGTGATTTATTCTTTTTCCTTGGATAAAATATGTAGGAAATGTTTTTATTCCATCCAGCAGTGAATGCAGTCCCATCTAACAACCTGCTTAAGCAGCAGTTTCCCTGAGCTGACACCTGTCTCAGTATCCACACGAGTATTTTAAAAATGCTGCTAAAAAGATATTATTAAATTGGTTCTCAGAGAGCATCTTTCCAAATGGATCACAGGTCAGGACACAAGAATGTCTTGCTGCATTAGAAAGTGCATTAGCTCCATTTTGCTTTAGCACAGTTCTACAGTGAAATGGTTAATAAAGGATCCTGGCATTTAAGTGCTCATAATCAGCCCTCCAGGTTTCCTGTCAGAAACCACAATGGACAATGAGGGTGCCCTGGTTGTCAGAGTCCACCCACGCCCGCCCTGAGCAAAACATGAAGAGCATCAGCTGGACACACCCTGAGGCATCTTTCATGATGTCTGTAAAGTTTATTCTTTCTTTAAGAAATTTGGCAGGAAATATAGTCTATTTCAAACTCAAAGTGCAATGTATTGTATTTGTGGAAGGTAGAAAAGATGGCTAAATCATAACATTATGATTTTCACGCGTTCTTTTGTTTCATGGATTGCAGGAGATTTTTTTCTTCCCCTTCCTGGCTGTTTGCCCAGAATGACAAAAATACGTAGTGAGATGATTAAATAAAAAGAAGTCTTCTTGTTTTAAAATACTTTATCTCTGAAATGATTTCTTCACAAGGACCCCTGTCTTCCCAGCTCGTACTCAAAGCTGGGTTTGACTTTAGTGACTGTAGTGCTGGGAGGAAAGTCTTATGGGATGGGTCCTCCTATTTCCATACGTTTGCATTGGCAGTGGGGTAGTAGAGAAGAGACAGCAGGAAAAGAATGTGCAATGTTCTTTATGGTTCCAATTCAGTCAGCCTGTATTCCACAGTTTATAGCTCAAATTAACTTTCTTCTCTTGCCTTTTTTTTTTTGTAAACTCAGTCTGACTTTGAAAAACTGAATGCATAGATATGTGCCAACTTTCTATGGTTTTGCTTCAATTTTGTTTTTTAAATTCCATTTTGAGTACTGTGGGCATGATTAGAAGTCAGTTCCTATGTATTTGCAGGTTTTGGACTGGAAGCACTGCAGGGGTGGGAAGGGCACTGTTCTTTATGTTACCCTGAAGCTGTTCTTTCCTCACTCTTAAATGCACTTACACTGTAGATCACCCTGACCACCCCCAGCCTGCCATCTCTGTGGTGCTCTGGTGACCCTGTTCTGCTCAAGATCAGAACTGACCTGTACAAAAAATAGTTCTTTTTGCCCTCTTGAATCTCAGTGAAGAAACCCTGAGCTAGTTCACAGTGCAGTTGTACAGGGTAGCCAAGCCAAGTGAAGTAATCAGAGGAGGTCGAGCAGAACTGTAGTTTCTCCAACTTTTCTCTCACACGTTAAATTAATTTAAGGTATCCAGCTTGTCTGCAGGTTTATTAATTGGCATGTGATCAGTGAAGACCTGCTGATGGATAATGAAAAGTTGACAGGGAATTTAAAAAATCCCAGTTGTAACAATATGTGCTTGTAAAGTCACACTTGGAAAGCCCACTAGACTTTGTTTTCAACAAGTTTTGTCTTCCATTTAATTGTTTTGATTAATATCTCAATTTATTTTTATTCTAGCACTACTAATGAAATTATAAACTCTTGCATCACAGGAAAGGCTGACTCTGAATAGATTTTCCAAGTATAATAGGCTGCAAGCTCAATTTTGCAACATTAGGCTTTGTGAGAAATGGATTTGTAAAGGATTCTCAAAGCCTGACTGAAAGCTCACACAGTCTTGTACATCTGTATGCAAACTGAGATAAGGTGTTGGCTTAGAAAGGCCATGGAATAGAGAAAACATTGTTTAGAGAGAGATTGAACTAGAAACGAGTTTCAAATAATGGCCTTGCAAAAAAAATCCAGATATTTGGAGAATTAGAACTTTGAAAGATGCATTGTGGCAAGACCACATAGGGTAAAATAATAGGTGATTGGTGGTGGAAGTATTAGCACCATTGTGTGGCAAAAGCTAACAGGCTGAAAAACATTTATAAGGTATTTTAACCAGGAAATAAGTTGGCTTCTGATAGAAGGGAGTGGAGTTTTGCATCTCTTATGTTCACCCTTCAATGAGACCAATAACAGAATAAAATCTTTAAAGTGCCTCTCAGTTGCCCCATCTCTGTAGAGATGGGATTTTCCAACAAAAGGTGCTTCGATTTTGAGGAACGTGATTCTGCTGACTAGTTGAGGGGTTGGAATGCCCCACAGTTTTTTCTGTTGAGTGTCACTGTGAGGAAGCAGGGCCCTAGGGAATGACAGTTCTTCTGCAAGGAGGGAGCTATTGGAACTGAGATGGAGGCCAGTGCTGTCACCTGCTGCATGACAATGGGGAGGCTTTGGGGAACATGAGCAGGCACAGGATGTCCCAGCACCCCAGAGATGTTTATAAGAGCCTTAAGGCTCTGATCAGGTCAAATTCCTGTAACATTTCAAAACAAGAATTAAAACATTTGCTAATTTGGGTTCAAAAGCAAGTTTCCAAGTGTAGATGACACCTCTGTTTTCACGCTTCGCCTGTGGGATTGTGTTGGACTCAAACTGTACAATGCTTTTATTGTAAATCAGGGCCATACAATGCTGCCTGCATGCTGTGGATTGACTGATGTGTTTGAACAGCCTGCTGAGCCCTCAAAGCCTTCCTCACCTTCAGCTGTAACCAGAGATGCTGAAACCCCAAAAGGGGCCATGGCAGCCCCTAAGAAAGAGCTCTCCCACCTGCTGGTGGTGATGCCACTGGATCTTAGTACTTGGGCTCAGTCAGCAGAGCTGGAGCTTTACCAATTGACATTTGCATCATTTTCTTCTGTGTGTTTGTGCATGCTGATCTTTTAACTCCACAACAATAGACCATACAGGAAAACCTTTCCCATTAGGCTTTGCAGTTCTGTTACTGGGTTGTGAAATCTCATTTTTTACTGCAGCATCTAATCCAAAGCTGTTGTAGAATTGGCTCTTAACAACTTCTTAGATTAATATTTTTTCTAATAGTTCTACTATGGTTCTACTAACTGGAAATATATCTGCACATAAGGCATATTCTTCATATCCTTTGAGTACAACAGAAAATCTGAATGTAGAAGACATTTCCTTATCTCTCCATCTGTGTTCATGAATGTGTGGTTTTCTTTTGCTTTGTTTTATTCCATATAAACTTGTACATTTGGGAAGAGCAGCTTCAGCCTCCAGTTTACCTTCAATAGTAATGAACAGCAAAAAACTTGATTCTTATAAAAAACAGTCTTGAAATCAACTTCCTATTGCTGAGATTGGTGTGATCTCCCCAGCCACACCATCCCCTCAAAATTTATTTTTTGCTGTCGTGTTCCTGTTATAATTGATTGAATTATCCAGAGCTGCTTTATTTAATTTCCTCATACCTGTTTTGTTTTGGGGTTTGGGAAAGAAGATGGAGAGAGGGGTGTATGAAGCATTTCCTCTGTGGTCCCTGGAGCTTGTGGGAGTGAGGAGAGCTGAGACAAGTTCTCCAGATGTGCTTGGAGCCCTGCCAGCTCTTCCCTTGCCTCCACAGGACATGACAGCTCTCAAATGCAAATCATTCTCCTGTAGAAGCCTGAAACTCTCTCTCATCTGCATGTGTCCTATATGATACATAGGTACCTCAGAAGTATTGGGCTATCGCAAAAAAAATCTTATTAATAGCTAGAAAGTTACCTCAAACCTTATTAATGAATATAATTGAAAAAATGCATATTAAATTCAAAAATCAGGTTGAAATGTCAGACAAGGATTTATCATGATATTTACTGATGCAAGCTTTATTTCCTGAATCTCTGAAGTGAGAGAAAGGGTAATTAAAGGTACAAGTGTAAAAACATCAATGACTAATATATCTCAAGAGGGAAATTTGAGGTTTTCAAAATGGAAAAATCTTTCCCCTGTAGTGTGACTTAGATGACAGTATAATAAGTGTACTGGTTGTTTACTGGATAGCTCTTTTTTCTAAATGCTAACCTAATATATTAAAATTTGCATTTACAGAAAGTGGTGGGCTTCCAGATGACAATAAGCAGAGTAAAATCACTATGGTGTTATTATTTGAAGATGGTTTTCTTCAAAATCTGGACTTCCAGAATCATAATCTCCCAAAGAGCCAAAGCAAGAACCTGTGTTTGGGATTTTTATTTTTTAATATTACAAGATATGCATTTATCTATTACCTCCTTTGGTGTAGGATCTTTTTCTTAATTCTGTCAGTTCTTGCAGAGTTGAGGACACATATTTGATTTTTTCAGTTGAGTTGTATTTTCTTTATGATATTAAAAGATTCTGATATAAAGAAGGAAAAGACCATTGTTTTCTTTTCCAAATGTAAATCTACTTTAATTAACATGAATGAGAAAAACTGCCATCAGATTTAAAGAAGAGGAACTGACTTCATCTGTCAAATATCACTTGGGAAAATAAGTAGAGATGCTTCAGGGTATAAAACAACTGCCAGCAAGTTCTGTTGTTTATAGAGAGGAGGGAGATGAAGAGAATTTCTAATAAAGTATTTTCTTCACAGTGAAGGGAAATTATAGGTTCAAACCAGTTCATTCAAAAGTTGCTGCAGTATTAAAATTGTAGTTTTCTGATTGTCAGATTTAAGTCGATGTAAAGACCATTGCAAGTTCTGGTTTCCTTTGGGAAAGAAGCTACATCAGCATTTGTATTTGCTGATCTATGTTACAAATCAATATTTTAGTAACCATAAGTACAATACAATTTTAGCTTTCACCAAAAGAATTCTTCAAAATGAGTTGTGATTTTTAAAATACAGATTAATAAGAGAGCCATAACTTAAATTGACAAAAAGTGAGAAATGAAGTTCGAATACTAAATCTTTACCTAATTGTCCCTATAAATTAATTCTCTCCTATAAAATCTGGTATTGTCAGATGTGACTTACAAAGTCATTTGTTACAGAATGTCAGCCTTAACTGTAATAAATGTTTTGTCATTCTGTTTCACACTCTTGAGTGCTTAAATCACTATTTATTTTCAGATTTATCTTTCTCTATTGATTTTCCACAAACATAACAATTTTTTCTGTGTCAATTAGATATTATATGAAGTATAACCTCTCATCTCACATTAAATCTTTTGCCCCCAAAACTAAAATATAGTGGGGAAAAAACCACACCTTTAGGAATGCCTCTTACATTCTGCTGCAGATTTAGATTTTTCTTCCTGATCTATGATAAAGTTGGTTTTTTTCCTTGGTGAATGGATGGGGCTCTGAATTTCATAAAAATTGCATTTCATATCTTCTGCTGGTGTTTCTAAATACTGTTACTAAAAAGTCAAGCCATGTTTAGAAGTGGGGTTTGTCAACAATTTTAATTATTGCGTGCACAGCAAGGTGTTTACGTGTGTTTAGTATGTGCACTTAGTTGTACACAGTTTGATACTAGACTTGGGCTGAGAAATAGATTTAAGGATGAGAGTTTTCTGCTTCTCACAGCATGAGAAGGGATTTGAATTTTTCACTGTCATCATCTAGTGTTTCTATACTTCTTTCCTCTCCACTTGCTCTAGAAGTGACTGCATGTGTCTGTGTGGACATACCAGGTTCATTATTTTGATTTTTTTCTAGCAAGTGCTCAATAATAGGACAAGTGGCATAAAAGATAGCTGGAGGCAAAAGTAGTATGCAAAGAGATTTTTTTTATTTTTTTCTGAAATTTGTCTCTATGTACATGAACATTCTTTTATTGTGTTCAATGGCAATGGTGTTGAAGTTACTCTCCTGTGTTTAAATTATTGGGAAAATTACTGGTGTAAAGAGTATTTCATGATTCAGTGGAAAGCTTTGATTGGCATGAGCTGGGATGGGTTTGTTGCTTGGGAGAGGAAACAGCTGATTTTTACATCAGTTTACAGCAGGGGAGGAATTACAGAGGGATGCAAGGGCCAGTGGAGGTCTCAGGGGGTGTGCACAGAAGAGATTTTGGCTCATCCTGCTGTAGCCCAGGTGTTTGCTGAGGCACTGTTCTTCTGAGAGCATCATTCCTCTGTCACTTCATTGGAGGGAGATGCAGCTCCACAATTTGACTGAACTCATAAGTGCCCTTGGGAAAACCATGTGTAGGGAATTCAGTGGCCTTTTTCTAGTCAATAGGCTAAATTTCTATAAGCTATTTTTTACTTCAGGAAAACTTAGGTCTTAAAAATTTTCTTTTATTTCATTTTTAATAATATTAAAATGAAATTATATTTTATTATTGTAAAATGTTTTATTATTGTAAAATGTTTTAATTGCATGAGCTGTTTTATTATGTGCAAATTTACTTTCTGGCATATAAATGATCTCTGTATATCTGTAATAGAAATTTGGTGTGGTTTGTTCTTAGCAAACAATGTATTCAATGGACTTAGCTTTTCTGCATTATTTTACTGACAAATATTGTATGGGACAATAGTAATTTCATCTGTAATAATGTTTAGGAACTTTCTAATTAGACCATTAAAATAAACCCAGTGGTTGAGCAATATCTTCTTAAACAATGTTAAATTAGCAACATACAGTTAATTATGTTGTGTTTCTGTTCAAGAGGATATTACTAGGTTTCTGAAACAAAGCAGAACCATGAATTAAGTCTCAAATAAAAATTTCCTGAACATATTTACTACAAAAATCCAGTTAGGAAATCTGAATGGATAGCCTGAAGAGTCAGAAGTCACTAGGTCATGTCTTGAGATTATATTTTGTAGGTTCTATAAAAGGATCCTCCAGGCTGTATTGCAGTGTAATGTTAGATGGAAAAAGGTGGAATCCACTGGACTGGATAAGGCACACAGCAGTGCTTAGGTGTCTGGTTTCAGGTTGAAGGCTGAGAGTTTTGAAATGAATTCTGGAGATGTGCTGGTTAGCAGCAATAATTGAGTGTTTTCAGGAGCAGTACTTGCCTAGCAGTGGTAATTTTGCCAAAATAGCAAGTGTTTAAAAGAGATAACGTGAATTAACTGGGGATGTTTTCAAGAGCAGTTGTACTGGAAATGGCTCAGAGATTAAACAAAAGTAAAGAGGTAAAGTGGTTTTCAGTTGGTCCAGGCAGCTCTGTAGGGAGAATGCTCTTTGGCATTTTGAGCTTCATTATCACAAGTTTTCTGTGGGCACTTACTTTTGTCTGGGCAGCACTGTATGAACTTTTATTATAAGGATAATACAGCAGATCACCCATCCAGCTAGAACAGCTAGAAGGTTTTTTATCCTGTCAACAGGTAACTGAATCTTTTTCTGTTGTTTGTTGGGGTTTTTTGGCTAGTTTGGGGTTTCTTTTGTGGGAGAGTGTCACTTTCTTCTAAATCAAAAGACAAGTTCTTTAATCAAGCTTTGCCTTCTGGTATTATTTTTCTCCGGTATCTGTGTGTTTTGGACTTATTTCACTCTAATTCATTATTAATTCAAAATAAATGTTCAGTAGCTTTGCACATGTTTATTCTTTGTGACTAAATTAGATTGCTTTCACACTGTCCTGATTATTGGTGCCTTATATTTGGCAAACCCAGCTTTTTAAGACTGTATTTTAATTCCTTGTCAATGAGGTGAGAGGAGAACATTGGTAGCCTCTTTCTATATAGCTGAGGCCAGGTGTTGTGCATTAACATTTAAATAGTGCAATTAGGACCAATTATGATTTTAAAAGAAACAATAAAATCTGCTGGAACAGTTTGTCACCCATAGTTTTTTGTGGTTTCCTGGTTTTGCTTCATTTTTTTAGGCATCTGTTCTCACTTTCAGTTAGGGCTTCAAGCTGACATTTGCCTCAGCAGGGTAGATGTGTGAAGAGAAGAGACTGGATGATAATGCAGAAAAGGAACTTGGGTCAGATTGCACTTAATCACTTAATTCTCTATTTTATTATACACCTAAAGGACATAAGGTGTACTGCAAACTACACAGATCCTAGGGAAGCTAGAGTGTTCTCAGCTGCTGTTGAATATGTGTGAACATAAATGCACCATGCAATCAGTGGTAGCTGTGTCGATGGTTTTTGGAAGAAAGGTAAATCTAATCAGCCAGTTTGAGACTTCAAAATGAAAATTTACTAGATTTATTTAGGAACGACACACTTCTTGCTGGGATGTCCTCTCAGTTTGCAATTCCTAGTGCATATACTCTCCTTTACCTTGTAAATTCTGTTACTTGGGTAATACTTACATGTTTTCCTTTGACCCTGAGCATCATTCATGGTTTCTGTCTTTCTGGTTGTATTGCCCACATGTGTTAATAAAATGCTTGCATTTTATGTGTAGCTGTTACTGGTATTGGTTACATACTACTTTCATATTAATTTATTTTTTCATATTAATTATATCCTAATTAGTGGACCTAAAATTTATGTCAGGTACTCTACTTGGACTACATTTCCACAGAAGCCACTGTGCTTCTGCAGTGAACCTGGAGTCCCTCATAGATGTGAGTTCTTGGATAATCCCCTTCCATTGGCAGAGAGCCCTTGCCAAATATTCCTTACCCAGCAATAGCTGGGACTGAGAGTACCATGTCTCAGTTTCCCATTGTGACAGGAAATCTTGCTACTTCTTAAAGTGCATGCTGTTGAGAGCATATTTGAAGTATCTGAAAAAAGAAAAAGTTGGTTCTTAGTCATTCTCTACCTATGAGACAAAATATAGTGAGTTCTAAGTTAAATAATAAATAAATTAATAAATATATAATAATAAAAAATAAATAAAAGAATAAGGTATTTGTGGTGATATTTGCATTTATACATGTTTCTGGCAGGAATGTAATGACAAGTAAAATGTGAATCATTTGTACTGTTTTCTCTTGTCTGACAGCTTCTTAAGTTCTTGTGTTCTCAATGTAATTCAACCTCAGTGCATTTCTGACCAGTTCTTTCATCTCATGATGGTTCTGAGATGCAGATGCCCAAGAAAATCCCTAGTGCTGGAAGATGAGTTCCTTTCTGTTTGTGTAAATTGACACATTGACTTTGAAGAAAAGCTAAGTACATTTAATATTGACATCAGTCTTATATCTGCTTCATCGTGTGATCCCTCACAGAACAGTAATGCAAAAAAATAGTTGAGCAGTACAGGTTTTTTTGTATTAATATTTAATCTCATACCAAAAGCACTTAAAGGAGCTGGGGATATGAGTCTTCTACTAGGAACGGCTTCTTTGTTGCACTGAGCAGTTGCTACCCAAGTAAATGAAACCAAGAAGTTTGTTCAAGTATCATTAAGTTTTAAAAATAGTTCTGCTGGGAAAGCTTTTGTTTCAGTTTCTGTTTTTAAGGGTTGTTTCTTCAGATTCAATCAAAAAGCAACTTCCTTGATGTTAAACACTAAGGTACAAATTAAGGCTAATAAACTGATATTGAGTGAGTCAGAGAAATACTGATAAATGTGAATGCCTCTGAGAGCATTCTGCATCTCTGAGCTGTGGAGGAACTGGACAGCTTTCTAAAGAAAATAATCAAATCAATGAAACATCAATTATTAATGTTTTATAATGCTGGAAAATTGGAAAAGCTGAAAGAAAATCAGTATGCTGCTTCAGTCCCAGAGAACAATGATCACATCCAAGGTTTTGAGCAAGGTTTTGCAAGCTGAACTCTCCCCAGCTTTGAGAGTGTGTTGGGAGGCAGTGCTGACAGGGTGATGTGAGGATTTCAGCTTTTGTTTCAAGTAAAATAGTGTTCCTCAGTCATGGGAAAGCTTGAAATTATTTTCATTGGACCTAAAGGCACTCACAGGGAAATGGATAAAAGGCCTTAAGAAAATCGCATGATTTATACCTATACCTTGGTTTTTGGAGTTTTAGTCATTACTTCTGTACATTCAGTCATGAATACTTTTTGCATCCCTGTGTGGTGCTCAGTGCCTCATTGATTGGATCATTGTAATATTGGATTTGGCCATGCAGTTTGGCAGCAGCTCAGGCCCACCTCTTAGTCCTGTGGTACAGCAGTGAGCTGCCTGCTTTCACTGTGCACTGCTATTGCCAGGAGCTATTGTTTGTGCACAAATCAGCTGCTCATTGATTAATGGTCTTTGCAGGGGTAGGAAAAGTAGGCACTAATGCTTGCAGCATTCACTTCAGTGCTATTCCCCCCCTCCCAAATTACACCTGGGACATGGGTAACTGAAAAGTTCTGTGTATATTGGAATAGGTCTTTCATTGCCCATAAGGGATTGCTGCAAGTTGTGCATCATCTTAATGTGTCAGCAAAACACATTCCTTCCCTCCCCTATCCCAACCAAACCAACTTAATGTCTTTCAATCTCATTTCCTAAAGTTTCAAACTTGGTGGAATATTTCTAAGTTAGAATTTCCACTCTGGAAAGACCATGAGTTCATTCAGAGTGAACTCCTCACAATTTCCTTGGTATTCTGATACTTGAATTCTTAGGTGCTTGTGTTCATTCTGTAGAGAACAGTAGTTTGGCCATTAGCAGGTAAGTCAGGTGCTGCTGCTGACTGCAGGCTGGACAGTTTAGGCATTTTCTTCTAGAGTAGCAATATTGAAATAAATGAAGTAATTCCTATGGATTCAATCTGAGGACCTGTTTTTTCACTCCTACAGTGTGAAAAACTGTTTTTACACTCTTCAGTTCTTACACAGACAGATGGTCTGTCATACAGCTGGAGCAGTGTTTCATTCTGATATCTTAGATCTCCTGAATTTTAAGGAGGTAGTTTTTATGTTTTCAATTGTCTTTTAATAAGTTTCATTGTGCTGCACAGCACAGCAAGTGGGATTAGATGTGGGTGCTTTATATACTAATCTTGGCAGTAATACTTTGCAGCAGTGCTTTAAATGTCTAGGGATGTTATTGATTGGCATTCCATTAGATTTAAATATTGATAAGAAATCGTTCACTTATTTAATGGATAATTTCTGTCACCTTGTTTTGGCTATAGAAAGAACCAATCTATTAACTTCAACCACAATATTTATGGATAAAATCCTTAAGCTTTAAAATTATAAATAATTAGCTGTTGTCACAGCACTAATTATTGTACATACAGTGTCAGCAGAGCTATAATCTATCTGTCCAGTATGTGTTCTACTCAAATTGCATTAATCATAACTTGCTTAAATGTTAGCAAATGACTCTGCGAAGTAGTTGCAATAGCAGCTCTTGCAGCCTAGAAATAATGAAAATGTAAATCACTTCTACGCATCATTGCCATAATATTCTTATGATAGGATATGAAACTGCTGCATCCGCTTTTATACTAATATTTAAGACAGATACTCTTTGTGATGGCAGCATGGTGTAGTTCCTCAGTTTTTTTCCAGCTGTGTAGGGCCATGTCAAATGAATTAATGAATTTAGATTTATTTTTCAATCTAGTCATGAAAGGCAGTACTAGTCAAGCATACTCTAAATTCAGAATAACATTGTAAACTTTTTGAACATGGCACTTCACATTAGTGTGCATGCTTAGAGTAGATTTTATCCTATGAAATTCTGCATGTCAGATAAACTTGTGTTGAGGGTTTTGTGTGAGTATTATCTCCTCCCTTAGTATAAATTGTCATGGTTTACTCGCTTCAGCAAGGATATGCAGTTTTATATTACAATATATTGCTTCAGGACTTAATTTTGCATGCACTTGTTTATATTCTGAAATTTATTTTATTTGTATTTTGCTTTCTTAGTGTTGGAGTCCTTGTTCCTTTGTATATTGGCAATACTAGCTGCAAAATTTTGTGATCAGCTCAAAAGCAAACATGCCCAGAAGCCTGAATGTGGGAAACATAAGCAGCATTTATTGAAGGGACCACCAGCTCAAAGCATCTCTCCTAATTTCTTCCAGTGGGAAAATGCTGTAGAACTATTTTCTTGGCATGCATGTTTCATTTCAGGAGCTTCTGACTGTTGTTGAAGTGATAAACCTGAGCAGCCACACCAGGAGTTGAGTCATGGTACCCGTGGGGCTGAGGCAGGAAGGATGAACCTGAGCTAGTTTGCTTAACTCCTGAACAGTTTTTCTTTTCCAGATGCAATTTGTATGTTAAATTGACAATCTGTGCCATAAATTCCTACCCAGAATTTAGTAAATAAGCAGAAAATTGATAGTCTTCTAAGATTAATTAAATCAGCAACATTTGGGTAAAGTTTTCAAGCTCGTCTAACATGAGCTCAGTGGAACTGAAATTTTTGGAAGCTGTAAATTTCAGTCCTTTTTTGAAGAGTGTCAGTACTTGGAAGGCTGGAGACTTTGTCCCTGAATTTTGTTTATCACAAGGTTATCAGGCATTTGATGGCTATCATCATGCCTGAGAATCTCAGAAGGGGATTTAAAAAGTGTTTTTATAAACAAAATGAATAAAAGTAAGACAGAGTAATAATGAGGAGCTGCATTTGTCAGCTGCTTTCTGAAGTGTGCCATACTTGTTGCTAGGATAATGGAGAAAATTAATACATCCTGTCAGAACTGCATGACAGGAACACTGAAAAGCTCTGAAGTGACTGTACACAGTGGAATAAAGGAAATCCACTTTGATCTACCATTTTTGATGTTTTATAATTGCACTTATTATCAGGTCCTTTACTCTCTTCTTATTTGACACAAGATCCATTATCAGTGACAGCATGAATGTGAACATGGGCTTGATTTGCAAAACTGCTTGGGATGAGGTAATGGAGAAAAAGCTTTTTGTTCCTAACTGTCGAGAAAAGGGGAAAAAAAATCATTTATGTTAGTGCTATCAGCTAATATCTTCTGAGAAATGCTTCCCTTCCAGTATAATATTGTTTTTATGCCATGTTTGAGTAGAGCTTGTTTAATTAGCTCCCTAATGAAATATTATGTAACAAAATGGAAATTTATCATTTGCTTTTATGCCTTTGTTAAGTGACAAACTAGGGCAGGTCACTGTGCCCAGCCTGTACTAGGCACCAGTTTTTGTCATGCTGCATTTGAATAGAACTCATTTAGTATTTTGCTTTTTTTAAAAAAATACCATCTATTGAAGATTTTCAAACATAGGGATAAAGTGCTGTCCTTTTAGCTTTCCATGGTGTCTCTCATCTCTCCTGTGTGAGATGAGAAGTACTGCTTCACAAAGAGGCAGATTACCAGGTATCTTTTATTGGGCTGGAGAGTAGAATTATATTGTTTCTATACCATCAGGAGTATGTGCATACATTCAGAATCCATGCAGTCTTTCTCTTGCAGATGAAAAAAAAGGTAAATTGTTTATACAAATGGACTGAAGTTGTGCACAGTATAGCTTAGTTCCTACTGCAATCAACAAGAAGCCCCTGTTGGCTATATTTAGGCTACATTTTGTTTACTTGGCTTGGCAGGTAAAGAAATAAATGACCAGAATACTGGTGACACGTTGGTTGGGGCAGACGTGCTGCCCCAGGCACCAGCCTGGTGCTGTGCAGAACAGCTCCCTGACTTCAGAGAGCAGTCCCTGACAGAGAAATCTGCCTCCCTGACTTTTGCCTTGCATTTGAGTGTTGCCTATATCTGTATGGTAAAGCTTTAAAATGTAAAATCCCTTTTCTTTGTGTGCTGAAACCCAAACATTTCAGGAAACGTGTCAATGCCAGTGACATTTCCCCAAAGAAAAATCTCTATTTGGAGGAGAAGCTTCTCATCAGAGCAAGAGACTCACACAGGAAAGGCAGTTGTCAAGATACTCACCTGGAAAGTCAGATAATGATAAGCAGGAGGGTTGCAAATGATACTCTCATACCTGGTACACAATTAATCTTCTCCCTTCCTCACTCTCTCTAATCTCTTGTAAGCTACTTCACTGCATATAAATAATCAAAACTGAGCCTCCTAGCTCAGATGAAAGCTGTAAAGATTGGCTTTCTAGATTTATGAGTCGTGTTTCCTTTGCTTTTCCACATTTAAGTGTTCTCTACACTGCCTGGTTGTGCCTGGATGCATTGGAGTCTGGTGAGCCATACTGTCAAGTCTCAGGAAACTTGTCACCCTACATTCACTACTGCAAAGCTTAATAAAACTTAGCACTTCTATAGTGCATTTTTATGTTTAAAGTGTTATAGGAATATTAAATCAAATACTGCTCTCAGCTGAACTGGATCCCCATTCATAGCACAGTTTTGCTTGACAGTAAGAACTTGGGACAGAAAATAAAGGGTTTCATTGCACAGTGGAAGCATCAGCAGAGACTGTGAGAGAGAAGGAATGTGTTACTGTGCCTGTCAAGAGAGTGTACTTGGAAGTTCTCTTGCATTCACCTGGATTACGTGAAAGGAAAATAAGACAGTGTCTCACTCCATTTATGCTTTTCCATTCCTGCTTTTGGGTGGGGAGCATCATTGATTTTAATGATAGGAGCTTGCCACCTATTTTTGGTACATATAAGGACCACTTTTCCTTGTGCTCTCTGTATACTTACAATAGTAACTTCCTGCAGTCCTGCTCTGGAATGTATGGCATTCCAGTTTCAGAATTTTCTTATAACTCAAAAAATCTATTCTGGAAATTTTGCATATTCAGTGATAATGTGGACAATGTTATTTGCTTTAATGGCAACCATTCAGTGATTCTCTTAATAATATAACCTAATAGAGCAGCTTTGTCTTTGACTAGTGCCCATTGGGGGCTTTTATTAGGAGATATGGAGGTCCCTGCTGTTGCTATGGGATTGGAGGGGGTGTTCTGTAGGGAAATAGAGTCATTCTGAAAGCAGGGTGACAAGTTTAGTTTTGTATAGTTAAATCACGATAATTTTAGTGCTGCCTTTACAGCATGTGAAATGAAGCAAATGCTTCACAATGAAGATGAACGCAAACATAGACAATGCTGTCATCCTCAGGGATCATCTGGAAGGGGATGAATCACTAATCAGTAGATGAATAAACTTCCCAAACCATTTTACTTTGTATTAATGTTGGAGCTCAATCAATACTGTGAATGTCAACTACAGTTTCTGTCATTTAGCTTGGTCTCATGAAGTAAACATTTCTGCATTAGCTATGCTGTCACGTGTCTGCAGCAGTGTTTTTAATACAGATGATATAGCAATATAATCATATTTTACTATCAAAAGGCAAAGATAGATACTCACATGAGATGAATTTTAGCTCAGCAGATGTTCTGTCTGCACAGGCTCTTTGGGAGCAGTGCCGGTGCTTTGGGGCTCGCAGAGCGAGTCTGGGTGCTGGCACATGCACTGCAGAACTGAGCTGGTGACAGATCCTTCCCTTCCCTCTCTCCCTGTCTAATCAACAGGACAGAATTAGAGCTTTCGAGATCACTGCAGGCTGTAAACTAGCCTGGAAGTGTCTCTGCAGCCATCTGATGTTCCCTCCTACATTAGGCAAAATTTTCATCTGAATTTGGACTGTGAACTACCATACATCTGGCTCAGATTATGCCTTTATACTCAGCTCTTCTTTTTTTAGCTGGAACGAATTCACTGACATGTTTACTCAAACATTTTTCAGCCATGTATTTTTTTCTGCAGTAAGATATGGTTCATTTTGATAGATATATGGTGTGTTGCTTTTTATTCAATATAAGGTTGTAAAAGACCAAGTGGAGGTGGAGGAGGAAAGCTACATTTCAGCAGCCCTCTCCTTTTTGATGTGTAGGGTTTGGTTTTTTCTTTCCTAATTTCTACTTAACATGAAATTTTTGAAAGTTCAATTTCAGCTGAATGCTGCAACTCAGCTCTAATAGTTACTTTAAAGGATCATTTTGAAATTTTATAAGCTGAAACTGCCTACAGATCTTCATCCATTTTATTCATCCTCTTTGGTAAAAAGTAGCTATTGCACATATTATTCTCAGCTACTTCCTCCACTTCCCTGGTACATTTGCCTTATTTGAATTCAGTCTGGATATTCCATAGAAGCCAGGTGGGTAAAGCACAGTGCAGTGAACAGAGCTAGTCATTCTATCCTAGTTTCCTTGGTTATTCTGTTCCTCAGTTCTATGAGATGAATTTGGCAGAGGGTGTGTTGTTACTTGGTTATTGCATCATTCAGATTGAAGAGCAGGAGTCCCATTTGTACTGCTCACAATAACTGTATGAGGTTATTGCTAAGAGTTGTGTATTTCGAAAGACTGCAAGGAGGCATCAAAATTAGAATTTAAACATTAATTTGAGGATTAGAAGGAGGCTGTTCTGTTCTGGACAGTAAATCGTGTTGAGTTTCAAATTGCTGTTCAAGTGTCAATACCCAGCTCACTCAGAGATCTGTAAATGAACTATTTCTTCTTTAGCTTTTAACTTCTGCTTTACTGGTGGTACATGACTTCAAGGCAGATCCATTCATTTCTTTTCAGCCATCAGAAGGGATTGCCTTAAACTTGTTTCACCAGTTGGCTGAGTAAATCACATGCTCCTCTTATTTTCCCTAAATGTCTTCTGACTAAACTAGCAATGACCTGATCACATAGGAAGAAATTCACCAATGGCTGGAATTGGATGAGATTCTCTGGCTGGACCAGGAGGCAGACAGTGAGTGCAGTTTTGTTCCATGCTATTCTAATAATGTTCTAAAATTAAATCCTTCAAGATGACAAAAATTTAGTTTTTTAAATAAACTGAGGGAATATCAGCCTAACTTTTGTTCTTTCCACTGGGTGGAAATTCAATGGAGACTTTGTGTGTGTGTGTGTGTGTGTGTGTGTGTGTGTGTGTAAAATATGTACATGTATGTCACATACCTACACATATATACCTGGTTTTTATATGTTGGATTTAAATTTATATACACTGAAATTTGTGTGTACACCACCTGCTTATACTATGTGAATGAATAATTTTCTGTATAAAATTCTACACATAAAATATTTGCAAACTTCTCCTCTCAATGACAGTTAGTAGAAACAAGTTTCTAGGTTAAATTTGTTGTTGAAAACAAGCAAAACCCAGTCCAGAGTATTGCTTATTATCCGTTTTAAACTTCTGTCCTAACAGTTTCAGTGATGCACTATGCTTTTCTTGTGAGTATAAATAGTTGTTTACCTGAGTTCATTATGATGTTTCTCTATCATTTACATTTTGCTAGATGACATAATCATCACTAATCTACTTATCTGTTTGTAAAATCCCTTCTGTTTTCACTAATTTTTTTCTGAAAAACGACTGTCAAATTATTCTACAAGATATGTATGTGAGTATTTAACACTACTTGCCTTTTTATTTTCTGTCCATTTTACTTTGTTTTCCATGCTGCTACATTCTTTTGCTAAACCTATACATAGAACAGAAGTTTCATTGAAGTTTCACTGAGCTGTTTGCAGACATACCCAGCCAGGGCCTTTTTCTGAGGACTTGGAGTTAATTTAGCAATCAATTTGAGGTACCTTGCCTTTACCAATGTGAGTTTTCATGTGCTGATGTATGGTCCATTTGCATTTACATTTCTCTGCTGGACTTTCTTATTTTACCAATCAAAGTATGTTGGTGCCAATCTGTATTTTACTGGCTCAGTTCTTCATTCCTTTCTAAATTACAAATATAAGAACCCTGTTCCTGGAACAGAATCCTATCCTGTTGCACGGCTGGTATTTTCTGTTTCTAAACATACTAAAAGTAGATTCGCCCTTTCAAAGTTGGGCTGTTTTCTTCTGTGGTTGCATCTAGCAAAACAAGACAGAATAACATAACTGAAATCAATGGAGTTAATCCCATATCATGCTGTTGTAACTGGGAAAAGAGATGGGCCCTAAATTTATCCCTAAATCTTTCAAATAAAGCCCTCTGCTCAGGTGTTTGGTCACAACAGGTTGTAAGCCATCATCCTGGCAATAAAAGGATTCTGTGAAGCATACAGCTTTTTGTACATAAAAATAAAGCAGCCTTAAAAACCTATTGACTTTCCAATAGGTTAGTATTTCTTAGTAGTTGACTATGGTCTGTAAAAGTGAAGGCTGCAACAGACTAAGCCGAGTTCTTTGGAGTTGCTATAAATGGCTGAAATTTGCCTGAATACTGTGTAACACAGTAAAGTCCAACTTTGACCTTAGAGGTGTAAAATTAATCTGAATCCATAAATATACAGTCTCAGTTCAAAGACGCACCATATCTCAAATTTTGTAGCACAGATGTTCACTGTTGTTATTAAGACAGTGAAAGCCCTTTTTTTTCCCCTGAACTTCATAAGTATAAAAATGTGTGAAATACCAAATTCTTTTCAAAATTCAAATGTTGAGCTGCCTAGAGAAAGTTTACAGCCATGTCAGGTGACCAAAACCATCAGGTGATAAATTCTCTGAGTAGTGTGAGGAGGCACTCGCTGCCTGTGCAGTGCTGGCCGTGCATCGTGAGTCTTTGTTCTGGCTTTATTTTCATGGATATTTCACACTTTCAAAGAGTTTTTTTCTAAAAGCCATTTTTTTCTCTGTTTGAAATTCTGAAATATGTGGGAGTTTGGCATAGGATTCAGAGCTGAACAAAGACTAATAATCTGTTTTCTGTCAAGAACCTGAATTCTTGAGAAGTTAGTGGGCTTGTTTTTCTTTGATTGTAAGTACTGTAAGTTTCCTTTGAGGTATAATTATTTTTATATATTATTACTATCATTATTATTATTGTTATAAAAGCAGCTTCACCTAGTCTGGAAAGTAAACAAAAATAGCTAATAATGAGTTCTGAATAATTTTGGAGTTAGGTTTCAGAATCGTGTGCAAGTACTTACTGTATCAAGCTCTCAGACTTGGAATCACTTAAAGGGAAATTTCTTCTGTAGGAAAAGGTGAGAGAAGTTTTTGGCTTAGCACCATCTCTTGCACTGTTTGACCTCAAAATTTATTTTTTTTTTTTTTTTTGAATAAGTGTTTTGATAAATCTTGGAGTCTTTATTAAGGATGTCTTCTCGATTGATGTTTTCTTTTGTTGAGGTTTCAATTATTTAATTACAGGTCTTGATATGAAACTAATCATGCATGCATCCGTATGAGGCTGGCATACTGAAAGCATAAAATCATTAAACAGTCATTACTATAAACTGACGTCGGCCTGTAATTTTTGCAGTTAACGGGGGAGTTGATGCTTGGTGAACAATCCAATTAAAACTGGCAACAAAAGACTTAAAATGTCAGCCAAATTGCTTTTTAATAGTCAACGCAGCCGTCACAAAACATAAACATTAAAGTCCCCATAGTAGCATAAAGCTTCATGGTGAAACAATTCTAGAAAATGAATAATAATTACAGTATCCTGAGAATTCTCTTAATAGATCTGTGCTCATTAAAATACTTTGTTGGGTAGATTCATATGAAAAAGTATTTTTCCCTTGATACTTCTTTATGCATTTGTTTTGAAGGTTTTATTCAGTATTTTATAGATGTAATTTCTAGTAATATTCAAAAATGTGTGTCTTATTTACAATGAGTTCAAATTACTGTATATAGATAAGCTTTGAGTGAAACACAAAGAAATGTCTTCTGAGGTGAACTGAGGATATGGTCACAAAGAATTTTTGTAGCCTATTGATCCTGTAAAATAATGTAATCTTTGTTAATTTTGGGTTGCTCTAGATCCCTTTTTCTTTAGTTGAGCCAGACTAGCAGGAGAATCTTGCTGAACCTTCCAGGCTGAAGTTAACCAGCTAAATCTGCTTCTGCAGCAGTGGCCTTAGTGCCACTTGATAGATACTCTGCTCAGAACTGCAGATGGTTAAGGGAGTGCAGGGCTCCTAACAACAGACTCCAGTGTGGAGTTAAAAGTGTTAAATAATTCTGTGGAATCAGGCATAATCCCCAGTTTAGTGGAGAGGTTGAAACATATAGATATTTCAGAAAATGCACATGCTTGCTTCTAAGTACCCAAATATGCTTTAAAGAGAGTGATTTTAAAGCTGTGGCCTTGTCTTATATTAATTTTTAGGCATTACATTACCTATTTCTATGTTGTTGTTTTGTCTTTCCCTACAGAAGTTTGGCTGTTCTTTGAAAAATAATGGATTTGCTGTTTACCATCAGTTGCAGATGTTCCATTATCTCTCCTCCCAGCCAGCTCAGAACTATAGGAGAAGTGTCAGCATTCCTAAATAAAATGTTAGCAAACATCAATGCATGTATAGATCTTTTTGTAGAAGTATTTGTTTTATTTGTGCTTTGAGAGGGACAAGAACTTGTAAACTTCCTCCAGGGATAAAAGGCAAGAGTACTCAATCAGCTAATTCTTCACTGAGGTATATCCTTTAACAAATATAGTGTAATTTAGATACCATGTAAAATCATTTGGTGAACAACAAATAGCCTTCTGTTATGCTACCTGACAATTACATGCAGCCTCCTTAAATGGTCCCTTGTAATTCTAAGGGTTAGTGAGAAAAGATTGATGCTAACTATTCTACAGCTAAGGTTCCCATTATTCTTCCTTTTTTAAAAAAAGTTTCCCTTTTTAAAAACAATATTTTGCTCTTTAAATAGGTAATTAAAAGAGAATTTTAAATAAATGTCTATTGAAAAAATGGTTTCTCTTCTAAAGCAAAACTTCAAAAGGATAGTATGTTTTGAAACTGTAATTTGTCTTAACTTTTTTCTAAGAAATTTGTCAGGTAAAGTTTATGAAGTAGAATGTAAGTGAAGGAAACAGTCTCTGGTTTCTTGTGAGATCTCTACCTTGGCCAACAGAAAACTAATGAGGTTGCTGAGAAAAATCTGGTCTACCATAATTTATGTTTTATTTGCAACTTGGTTTGTAGGTCAGACTCCTCCGATGAAAAAATAGGAAAGGACACATGTTACTTGGATTTTGGTTTTTTTAAATGTTGTCAATGATATTTCTTGACCAGTACTAAGCACACATGCTTGCTGCTTGTCAACTTATTGATTGTGGCTAAAATTAAATTCCACTAAAATGAAGTGGAAATCTCTTCTTGGCTGAGGAAGATTAGGTGATCATATTCCTAATTCCTGTAGCAAATGTGAATGTAGGTACAGCCATTCAGGAAGAGACAGATAAAAGCATTACTGGTTTCACCAAAAGCCCTTCATTTTCCTGGTTGATAAGCCTGCTTCTGTATGAAGATTTCTCTCTGATATCCAAAATAACAAGCAGGAAATTATAGGAACAACTGCTATGCTATACTGTCTACAGACAAAGAAGAAATCTGTATAAAACTTAATCTCAGGGAGTATAATAGAATTCATCTCTACAGAGCCAGTACAGGGGATACAGGTTTATCAACAGGTGCCACCCAGTGAATTCTGGTTAAACTTGGTAGGGGAAGGGATGTTTGTCCTGAACAGCCAACTTTGAGCAAGCTGCCTTCTACTTCCCTGCTCCTGTGGAGCACAGCCATAAAGACAGCCCCAGCAGTGCTGTGCTGCCCACTACCAAATTTTCACAAATTTGAGGTTGATGTGCATATAGAACCACAGTTATATTCTATATATGTTTACATATTATGGAGATATTTAACAGCTTTTCTCACCCTTTCACAGGTTATGTTATAACCATAAATATTTTTAATACTTCCTATAATTATGTAACAGTCACTGTAAATATATGTAAAGATGCTCATATTAAGCCTTTTAGTGTAAAGATGAAATCCATAATAAAGCATATGGAATGCAGTTTTATTCAGTAAAAGAGACTTTTTTTTTTCTCTTTAAGCTATAAACATATTCTTCAGAATATTATGAACATAGGCACTAGTCTGTATTTCTCTTGATGTTCCCTAATTAGTATCTTATTAAAAGGTTTGTCTTAAAAATGAAGTAAATAGATGTGGATAAAGTCAAGTCCCAAATGACCCAGAAGATTTTCAAGCTTCTACATCTGTAGATGATATTGATCATAAAAATTGATGTAGAATTTCCAATTATGCTCTGTCAGGAGACATTCTAGATGTCTGGTTTTGACAGGATAATCTTGAGTACAGATAGGTATCCTGAGAAAAGCTTTTATATAGTCAGGTGGAAGAAACTGGATTATGGTTCATCCTTGAAATGAGAAAGTTCAGGTGCTTCCACTTTGAAGTAAACATAGAGTAAGTTTGCAGTGCTGCCAACAAAGCACCAGTTCTATCTCAGTCCAGGTAGCTACAAGACATTCTTGGGATCTTGCCCCCATAATTTCAACGTCCATCAGGGTTGAAGTTTGGGTCCTGATATAACTGGCAGATTTAACCATGACTTAGGGCTTATCATATTATCATATTTCCATAGAGCCACAGAATAGACTATTTTTGCAAAAATATCAGTCAACAAACAGGTGTCTCTCATGGCTGGGCTTTAATTTGAAAAGGATTCAGTACTTTGGTGAACTGGTGGGACTCGTGTCACAGTCCCATCCCAAAGGAGGCAAGTACCAAAAGGGAAGAGTCTTGCCCTCAATTCTGACAGGGCAGCAAGCTCAGAGGCTGCAGGGCTTTATGTTATTTGGGTCTGTAACAGGGCTTGGCCTCAAGCAGTCTCTCTTTCCTGAAAATGCTGCAAAATAACAGGAACACAGATAAAGCAGGTGAGAGGCAGGCAGGGTGGTGACAAAGTGGTTTAATATGTCTGTATTCATGATATTTCCACTGACCTATTGGGCTGAATACACTGTGTATTTCAATATGATTTATAGTTGCTAATTCCATTACCCATAGATCCCTTTCAGAAAGCCCTCACAGCTAATGAATTGAATAACACAAGGGCCAAAACTTGAATATTTATCACTACCAAAAACCATCAATAACTGTGGAAACATTAATTTTTACAGCCATGACTGCTTGCAACCTATTTTACCAATCATAAACTGCTCTTTAATCAAAATCTGTTCACCTCTAAGGTCATCAAAAATTTGCTGCCAGGCTACTTGTAAGTGCCTGTCTTTTGCAAACCTAGATGATAGGCTTACTCTGTAAGCTATAATCTCTTCCACTTTGTTCAGAGTTTTAGAATAGTGATTGTACTATCCCCTGTGAGTTCCCACTGACAGAAGTTACAACTTGTGATATTGACTGAACCCACCACTTTTAAGTACTGGCAGGAATTACACATTCTCTGAAAATATCACCTTTAAGCTGGCTGGAAGCTGTCAATCTTCACTCTGTCCTTTGAATGCTGTGTGATGTTAATTGTACCAGCAGCTGCTTGATCTGCTAAACAAACCACTGGAAGCCTGAGCTGGTTGTTTATGCTGTTCCCTTAGACTCCATCAGAACTGGAGGGCTGCTTTTCTTCTCCCTTCACATTTTGTCCTTGACCTCTCTGATTTAGCCAGCAAGGGGCCTGTCTTGTGTTGGCACAGACTGTAGTGGTTTAAGGGAGTCCTGTCTCAGCTGGATGGGTATTAAAATCTGATGGATGTACCACCTGCAACGAAGGAGAGGGAAGGGAGTGACTAGTAGTTTCATTGCAAATTTTTCATATTAATTGACATAAATGTGAGCATTTCACATAAATGGAATGTTTTTCACATAAATATTATACATAGAGCAAATTAGTATTTAACAGCTTTGTGAAGAAGTACCAAAGAGCAAAGCTGTAATTCAAGCAGTTCAGTAGAATAAAAGCACCTCAGGAACTGTTGCTCTTCATTCCCCTCTGGCAATGTTAATTTTATATGAACACACATCAGCATGTTTATATTGTCAGGTGCTTTTGCATGATAACACTTAAACCTTGCATCTCACCCACAGTACACAGCACTATAACCTGAAACTCGTTTCAGGTTACAAACTACAACACAGAGAGGGACATTTTATAGTGCAATGTTTATGACCAAAATTATTCTACTTCAGCAATCAGGCTCCCAAGTTAAAACACTGAGTGATGGAGTTAATTAAGGAGGAGTAGTGCTGTTGCAGCTCTAATGCTGTACATATATAAGTGCCTGTAAAGTGAGGCAAAGTTTGTCAGGATAGATAATGTTTTCAATGCACCAGCTGATACAGCTGCAGAGACTAAAGAGCTAGCTTTGGGCACAGAAGCCCTTCTTTTGGTTTGAGTATATTAACATTTCTGTCATCAGAAAAAGTAGAAACACTCCCTCATGCACACCCTAGAAAAAAGAGCATATCAGTCTTATTTCAAGAATTATGAAAAGAACTGACAAGTTAAGTATACAGTACAAAGACAACAGATGCCAGAATTTTTTGAGTCTTGAAAGAATATTCATAAATGCATCCTATCCAGAAAGTTGGAAAAAGTGGCCATGTGATAGTTCCCTAGAGAGAAATCACTGCTTTTCCTCCTCTAATGACTTCTAACATCCATTCTTTTGCCTGATAAAATTCTCCATATCTTTCTGCAGCTGAGTCAATAAATAGTTGCCCGCAGAGACCCTTTCAAGATGCTTAAAATTTATTTTTGAAAACACTGAGATTTCTAGTATTTTTCGCACTTTTGTCATGCCACTAATGGAAGTTTTACCAGAAATGGAGCTCAGCAGTGTTGCAATCCTGATGTGCTGTGATAATGGAAAATTACTGGCAAATGCAGAAGTCTCGATGATGAAAAATCCTTATGCTTACTGTTGCTAAGGGTTTTAAGGCATGAATACTTGATATCATATGCAGGTAATAAAGTCTACTTATACTATTTGATTTGTGAACAAGTTGTACAGCATTTGTTTGTTAGAAATTAATCAAAAGTGTAAATTAAAATATGGAAACATCCCAGGCTTATTTTAGTCTACTTAAATAAATATGGCTCCATAAGGAACTTCAGGCAAGTTTGGTGCTATACTACAAGAAACTGTATTAATGAGAATTAAATAAGTATAAAACATTCACTTCTGTAAAGACATGAGTGTTTTAAAGAAAGATCTGCTGGGGATAGTCCCCTCATTCCTTTTTCCTCTGGTATTCAAAATTGGGTAATCATGTTTTTGTAAAGTTTCCTAGGATGAGGTCCAGTATGAGTGTTAATAAAATATAGTTACTGAGTTACAGGACAAGTTTAGCTTTTAATGTAAAAACATTAAGAAAAGGAAGTGCTATCATCATAAGCATCATAATTGCTGCTCCTCTGCAGAATACAGAGACCATACAGAACTTTCCAGTACATAAAGGGGTTATAAGAGCATGAGAGGGGCTTTTTACAGGGGCATGCAGTGATAGGAGGAATGGTTTTAAATTGACAGAGAGCAGACTTACATCAGATATTGGGAAGAAGTTCTTCCCTGTCAGGGTGGTGAGGCACAGGTTGCCCAGAAAAGCTGAGGTTGCCCCATCCCTGAAAGTGGCCAAGGTCAGGCTTGAAGCAACCTGGGAGAGTGGAAGGTGTCCCTGCCTACAACAGGGGGCTTGAAACTAGATGATCTTTAAGGTCCTTTCCAGCCCAAACCATTCTAGAATTCCAAGCATGGTTAAAAAATAATCACAGAGTGGTTTGTAACTGAGCAGTAGTATACCCTCAGAACTTCTAAATAAACTCAATTAAACTCCCTGAACATATGTTGCTATTTCGTTCATTAAATAATGGATTGCCAGCTAATTCACACTCTACTGAGACACATCCAGTAAATGTAAAAAAAAAAAAATCCAAACATATAAAGAAATAATACATTCAGGAACTGAAAAAGTTAAAATATTTCTAAAGCACTACAGGTTAGATGCAAACCTTTTATGATTCATTACATTTTAGTATATTCTCTCTGATATACTTTACCTAATAACAATACAAGCTATTGCAGCCTTGTCAGTAAATGATAAAACAGTTCAATTACCCTTTTATATGTATCAAAAAAGTATAGTAAAGTGTATTTCAGAACTGTAAGGAAAATAGTTCTGCCAAGGCTTGGCTAATTTTCAAAATTAATTTTAAATTATGTGCTAACTAGTTGATTTAGATGTTTATTTCATTTTTGTCAGTCTCTAAAGCAATTTGGCTACATGTTTATGGTTACAAAGGCATTTTAGCCTGACTCCTAAGGAAAATGAGTTTATGTTAATGCTGCTCTTGTCCATCATTCTTACCTGTCCATCTAATTCCCTTTGAACAGAGTGGCAGCACTCAACCACCATTGCAGAGCCAGGGAATGTCCCAAGGTAAATGACTTTCCACTTTCTGAAAAGGAGAAGCCAATTTTAAAAAGCAGAATTTGAATTATTTCATGTCCTGAAAGGAAAATTAGTAGTAGCAGAAATGAGGAGCTGAAGAGGAGCTGTTGAGGTCTGTTCTCTGTAAGATGGAATACCAAGCTCCATTACACAATTGACATGGAGCAGCGTGTGTTCAGTGCTGTTTGTGGGCCTTCCAAAAAAACAAGCCAGAACCAAAGAAGAAAAAACATTCAGGGAAGAAAAATAACTCCTTCCTTCAAATTTCAAAGGAAAGTGAGAAAGTAGAATTCTTACAAGCTAGCAGAATTTCAAGGCAAGATTTTCTTGTTTCCAGCTGCCATCCCTACTGCAGTTTCTCTTGGTGTGAGTGCATGAAGTTTGTGAAGTGCCTCAAAGCAGAAAAGCTAATCAAATTAATATAAAAAACTCACAAAAAAAAAAAAAAAAAAAAAAAAAAAAAAAAACCCAAAAAAAAAAAAAACAAAAAAAAAAAAAAAAAAAAAAAAAAATTAAAAAAAATATTAAAAAAAAAAAAAAAAAACAGGTGGAAAGAAGTTTGAGTAGAGTGTGTAAAGTGAATGGGGAATGTGCAAGTTGGAATAAAGGTTGTCTGGATCTTTTCAGGAAACTTCAGAGTTCTAGATGTGCTCTGCTGAAAGGAGAGGAGTATTTTAAGAAAATTACTTCTCAGGGGAAAGAATTTACTAATTTTCTAAACAGTTGCTTTTGTCTAAAGAGATGAGCTAAATGCAGATGAGAAGGGCAATGATGAAGACCAGGAGAATAATTACTGGCTTGGTTACTCCTCAGGTGGAAATGTGATTTGAAGCAAATTATTCCAAGTGTAAAGTTCGAGCTGAAATAATGTTACATACCTACACTTTTAGATTAATGGAAGTTTCTATCACATCAATGAAGACAATGAAAACAAATAAGTCTGTATTTGCATATCATACATAAATGTTTTAATGTACAAAAATAAAAAAATACAGAGATTATTAGCAGACATTAAAAATAAAAGCAGCAGTTGTTACAGATAACATTTGGTAAGCTAATTCCTATATTAGTCTCGTGTATTTTGGAAGCTTGTTGGGTTTAGACAAATTATCTTGCATAATATTCCCTTTTAGGTATTTAAATGATTTTGCACTAAGTTATTTTACATAGTCTACTGTTTATTTAGAGTCCTGAAGAATCCTAAGTGTGCATATTTAGATTTAATGCTGCTTTATATCCCAAGCAATATTTTTTTGTGTTATAAAAATAATGAGATATAGACTTATTTTCAAGCGAAATAAAAGCAACTTTGCCAAATTAAAAAGTCTGTAAAAACTAATTGGAAACTCAGGCTGATTCTCAGCCTAATGAGTTTGCGGTGCTTCAATGAAATGAGGGTCTGATGAAGAAGACTTTTTAAATCACTAAAATAATCAGGCTCCAATGTGAGGTTTTCTGTAATGCCAGTAGCTAGATGAAAGGGTGACAAGTGTGATAATTAAAAAGGAATCCCCCTAGGAAATCTAATGTGTTGATGTATTGTGCTAAATTGCACTGGGAGATGTAAGGTACCCTACGAGCCAGAGAGACTTTATGGTTCAAAGCAGAACCAGTCTATTGCATGGAACAAACTAAACTCTGTTAGACAATTGTGTATCATTGACAGGATAAGGACAGGATAGATAAAAGGGGAAGAAGGGAACTAAAAGATGTGTTGTCATATAGATTATATAGGTTTTTTCCCAAATACCTAGAGAAGCAGTCACCTTGTCTGCTCAGCATTTATTGCACAGCTCTTGGTGTACCTTGCAGAGTCTAACTGTGTGTCCTGGCAAAAATCAGCAGTTTCTAACAGGACAGTGGCTCAACCATTGAGATGACTTGTCATGCAAATTATAGGTTGCATAATAATCCTGCAAATTTTCTGTAGAGTGGATTTAAGATTGATACCTTAAGTAAGGAAATGTCAATTGATCAAATACATAAGGCTGCTGGACATCAAATATTATGCACAAAAATTGGGTAGCTTTCAATTCTAAAATAGCGGGATACAGGATTTACCTAGATTAATTATTATATGAAAGTGCCTTAGCAGATTATTTTGGAGCCCTGGACTGTTGACTCCAGTGATTTAATTTACTGAGGTCTCCAATTCCCTAATATGCTTAAAAATGCTTTTCTGGTGTATGCAAACGAATAGTACAGTGTAAACCTTAGTGCAACTGTAAGAATGCTGCCTTGATAAAAGATCAGTGAAATTAAAAGGATTATGCCTGAGCCAAATCCATGACAGCTTTGCTTACCACAGCAATGAAAAGCTTCTGTGAAGCACTAAACAACCTTGTTTCTCCAGCTGGGGTAAATTGGGACTGCCACTGAGAAAAAGGTGCTTTTTTCCCTCAAGCCATTCCAGGAAAGGAGGGAATACCATTTCGTCTTTCACCTTGAAGACACATCATATGATAATGTAAAGAAAGTATGTGTTGTAAATAGATGGCAACAGTTCCTTACAGGGAATTTTTGCAGGCTCATCAGAGCTTCACTCCAGCTGGATTTCTGCAAATTTAACTGGACATCTGCTAAGGTAAAAGGGAGAGTGAGGGTGAATACAGAATTGGGATAAAGCTGCATTAGACACTGAGGTAAAGTAGCTGGAGGAGTTTCAGATTAGCAAGTACTCAGATCACTCAATCTAGCACTATATTCTTTACAAAATGTTTGCTATTGTCCATAGCTGTGTATCTGGCTGTACTGAGAATCTTTGGAGACTCTGGAGAAGTAGAGAAAACAAGGTTTTTTTGTTCCTTGAAAGTACCATTGCATCATGTTTGTGTCTTTGTTTCTTTCTGGATTTGGAGGAATATTGAAGCTCAGTGGCTCAGGCTGAGCCACCTTGAGCCATGTAGCAGCATTTGTTAGCACAGGACAGATCCCTGTTCAGCTACAACATCCCTTTGGAGTACTAGGGGGCAGCCTGAGGGTCCCCTAGGCAGTGGCAGCACAGGGAGCAGGGCCTTGGGTACCCAGCACAGGCATCTTTGACTTGGTCTCCTTCTCAGACTGGTCCAGTGGCTGTAAGCTCCCTGCCAGCTCATCTGCCATAAAAACATTTTCTCTGGTTGTCCAGGTTATTAGTACTTCAGAGACCTTTTCTCATATCTCATCTAAAAATGCAGTAACAGAATACAGAAATGTGTTAACATTGTTTTATGGAAAAGGTTTGTTAGGGGGTAGGACTTAGTCATTTTCTCTCTCTAATTGAAGTGCAAGACTAATTTTTACACTATTTCTTTAATATATGTTTTAAATTAGAATTATACCTTGTGAAGTCAGTTAGTATCTGTGCTGCCATTCAGTGTCAATTTATATGTTCTTTACCTTCATCCCCAAATCTGGACAAATTAAGTGAATGCTATACCACCTTCTTTTTTTCTTTTTTTTTTCTTTTTTTTTTTTTTTTTTTTTTTTTTTTTTTTTTTTTGTTTTGATCTTGTTGAATTACAGTGCTGTAGGATGTGTCTGTATCTGTTAGTTTCTGTTTCAACAAATTTTAAATTATTTCAAATATTGCAGCAACATTTACAGGAAACAGGGTGGAGAACATTGTAAAGCACAATGCTTTATTTCCAATAATAATTGTATTGCAGAATCACAGAATGGTTTGGGTTGGAAAGGGCCAGTTTCAACCCCAGGTTGTGGGCATGGATACCTTCCAGTAGACCATGTTTCTCCAAGCCCTGTCCAACCTGGCCTTGAACTCTTCCAGGCATGGGTCAGCCACAGCTTCTCTGGGCAACTTGTTCCAGAATCTCACCGCCCTTACAACAAAGATTTACTTCCTAATATCTCATATAAATCTGTCCTCCTTCAGTTTAAGACTTTCGTCTCTCCTTCGCTTTTTTAATTAAGATGGACATAAACGAACCACTAAGTGCAAAACAACATCTAAAGACAGTCTTGATCCTTCTTGTCCCAGTCTGGGGTTTCTCCTTTGCCCCAAGATCACCCCAGAGGGACACGAAGGTGGTTCAAACCCTGGTTTTTCCTGAAGCAGCTGAAGAGAGATTGCCGGAGACGGTTTTCTCTTTTTCCAAGGATTGTTTATTGTTTAATATCTCAGGGACTTTTTGCCTGGCCAGCAGGGTCTGCTCAGCCTGGCATCCATGGTGGAATTTGCCTGGTGAAGGCAGGGCTTATCTTATATAGTTTGTAATACGTATTACATGTTTTCAAAATTTTCCCAATACAATACAATTTTATTAAATGGTCCAGCCCTGACCCCAACCAATCCAAGAGGCCAACGTGTCACCCAACATGGATGACATGGAGAAGAAGGAGGAAAAGGTGTCCACCCCCCAAATTCTCCATCTTGGCCACATGACCCTTATCATAGACATTCCCAAAAGTCTATTTATCTACGTTCTAACAATCTAATTTACACTTCACTAATTTTGGCAGCTTGTTTCCATTCCCTCTGTGCTGACAACTTCCCCCAGGGGTTTGAATTCAGCACCTGTGACACCAGAGATCTTTGAGACTCTTGCCAGGGGGGTTTTGAGACCCCCAAGGAGGCCAGGGGTACGCCCTGGGCTCCCACACTTCTAAAATAACAATCCTGCTGTTTGGCTGCCTTTTCCAGATATGCCTGGCAGCCCTCACAGCCAGTTCACCTTCCGGCCGCTGCCGCCGCCGCCGCCGCCGCCGCACGCCTGCACGTGCGCGCGGAAGCCGCCGCCCGCCGCCGACTCCCTGCAGAGGAGATCCATGACCACGCGCAGCCAGCCCGGCCCCGCCGCGCCCGCCGCCGGCACGCAGGACTCGGTGCACCTGCACAACAGCTGGGTCTTGAACAGCAACATCCCCCTGGAAACCAGGTACGCACCGGGGCTGTGCCCAGCACATCTCAGGGGTCCAGGGAAAACGTCGCTACATGAAGAGGAGGCCTTTGACACGAGCTGGCAATGGGCACCTACAAGCCTGGATAGCACATGCCAGTGTGTTTTGCTTTGAGGCCATCTCTAGTAGTCACTTGAGGTCTCATTTGCTTGATTCATCTAGATCAGTTATACTCAAAAAAGCACATTATGCAAAGTTTTGGAAGATAGTGATGCCTTAAATGTGTGTAGGTTACAGTGGCATTTTAGGGTTGCCTGCAGTGGGGATTCGTGTTTGTGTGTTTGTCTTGCTCTCCACGTTCTCCCAGGAGCGTTTTGTAACCAGCAAATTGAATTTTGGTTTAATCAGTGTACTTTGACACTGAGTCACACAGGGTCGGGAATGGTTGGGGTTTGAAGGGACCTTTGGAGATCATCTACAGCCTGGAGTCAGGCTTTAGCTTTCCTGTGGATAAGAAAAGACCAGAAATAATAATAAAATAATATTTTTCTCAATACATATTTTAATACTTTATTGCATATATAGCCAAAGAATATAGTTTGATAATCATTTGGCAAAGGAGAAACAATACCAAGACGGATATTGGGCATGGCAAGACATATATCTGGGGGCTGGGGAAGGGAGGGTTCAAATTGAGGATCATTCACAATTTACACCAATAATCTACTCCAAAAAACAATTGAGAGCAAACACATTCTGTATTCAGGCAACTTACTTTCACTACCCAAAGCTCTGCTCAATCTCCTCTGACTTTTTGGCTATAATAAACTTCTTTTTTTTTCAGCTCTACATGATTCGTATTAGCCAATTTGATGGCCTTCAACTACAGCTGTGTTTGCTGACTTGATTTTTAAAACAGGATCTTGATTTTCAGTCTTCTTCCTCTTCATTATCAATAGAGCACCAGGAGGTTTTAACTAGGCTTTCCTTTGGGTTGTGCCATTTTAAAGCACATAAAGGGAAAAGTTTGTGAAAGTTGTGTTTAGTGAAACAGACAAAGTTCTGACATCCACCTAATAGGATCCAGGAAATAGAAGGTATTATGCATGGAGATGTGCGGGGCTTTTTAACACATATGTCCGAGGCCCAGTTATCACAATCACTGAAACCTACATGTTTTTCTTTTATAAAAATTTGTTTTGTTCCAAATATTAATCTTAATAAAGGTCTTTAAATACTTGGCTGCTGGTCATCATAAGTGTCAGTTCTTAGTTCTGCTATTAAGTTGGGATTGAAGAATACACCAATTCATTCCAAAATAAAACTTATTTGTCAAAAAAGGACAAATTTCAAGAAGAATCAAGGAGGATGGAAGATTTTCTGCAAAAGTGAACACAACATTTTAGTTCAGCTGATCCTTCTGGAGCTAGAAGCTTCTGCTTATACAGTCTTTATGAAGATAAATCTCTGCTGTTTCTGGTGTACCAAGCTTATATATCTGTCTGTACTTTCTGCTGCAAGAATGGTGATCTCTGGGTATTCTGTCCTGAGAACTTTTGGTTCTCTTCAGTTAACAGTCAGGTAGATCTTTCTAAGTCCCTCTGCATCCCCATTCACTACATTTCCATCAGACTTAACTGGGGCACAACACTTCACAATTTATGGTTTTTTTTCAAGTTCAGTTTAAATTTTCTAATTCCTTATTAATTTTTGCAAATTTGAAGCTTCTCATAAAGGACAAATACAGAGGTGTGTAGCTATATCTATAATTATATAAAGGGCTATGCAATGAATTAGGAATTCAGATTGGAAAACATTCTTTGTGCTACACATTAGCCATTCACAGACTCTGGGAATTTTCCACATTCTGACCCTTCAGTTGTTTCAGCTGCAAGGTAGGCTAATCCATAAGGAAAATCTGAGAGTCTGTTTGCCAGATATATCTGCAGTTTGTGTGCAGACAAGTGCTACAGCAGGTGGACACTGTAAGAAGAAGCATTTGTGATCATCACTTCCCAGAAGTCTACAGCCTTAGAGAAAATAAAGGGCTTGCAGCTTGTTTTCCTTCCTTTACTGTGGAATGATTCTGGTGCTTTGGCCTAGTATCTGGATTCCCTTACCTTCCTTCTCCATTAATGTTTAGCTGGCCATTAAAAATAATCCTACAAAATAAACATTTCAATTATATGTTTCTCATATTTTTAATAGTACCAAATTTTACCAATATTTTTCAAATTTTTAATAGTACCAAATCTAGCTAATATCTGCATACCTAATATATCTAAGCAGATTTTTTTGTTGTTAGATTTGGAACATTTGCAATCAAAAAGAAGACTTAGACTTAGTAAAATATTCCCTTCTGTAACAACCAGGCAAAAATGAGAATGCACACGTTCAGCTTTTCTTCCAACTGTATCTCCTGTTAATCCATAAACAGAACATATATTGGATATTTTATCTACTGCCATGGAATATTAGAGAATTTTCCGACAGGACAAGATATCCTAGAAGTGATCATGTGACTGTTATACCTGTTCACTCTGGACAGACAGAAACTAAGCAAGTTTATGAGTCTGCTCATAATGATAATGTGTCATATTTATGTAAAAGAAAATTCTCTAGTTGTGAAAATGTTTGCAATACTCAGATTAACATGTACTCTTACATAATTAGGATTTGAAACCCTAGATTAGATGGCAAAGGGCTGCAGTAAATACATATACTGTGGCATATGTTTTTGAAATTTTCTTGTACAGCAAGACATGGTTACATTTTTATAGAAAAGGGCAAATCAGAACTTTTTTTATGCTTCATCTAGAGGTGTTACATGCACAAATCTGCAAAGCAGTTTTGTCAAGACCTAACTTACTAATGCAACTGTTTAATGATGGGACTGACTTGGAAAGATGAAATTACTTGTTCAAGTTCCCACTAGCTTTTGTCAAAGCTAAAATCAGAGTCTGTGTGTTGTTGCCAAGGCCAGTTCCCTAACTCTGGCAGTTATTCTAATTATAAGCAACCCAAATAAAAATAAGAATTAGGAACAGCTTTAATACTCCAGAGGACATGTTATTGAACACCTGCTGCTGAGGGGATTGGAGAATCACTGTACCTGCAGCTCAAACTGGTGACTGACTGCTGCAGCCTTCAGCACTGTAATGTGCCCAGAGATGCAAAGCGGTCTCCATCTAGCATGCACACACAGTTTGGGAAAAATAAATATAGCCATAATTAAAATTACTTATGAACACGCAGTAATTTCATTGTCACACAGAGAAATAATTTTTTAGCGTTGCCAGAAAAAGACTTCAAGGATCTCTCACACCACATAAAAAAATGGGAAACACTGATTCTCTTTTTTAGGATAATGTTATTGGACTCCTACAAAAATTGATTTTTTCCCTCTCTACCAGAATGAAGTACTTGCAACCTATTGCCTATTCCCTTCCTTTCCACTAAAATAATTGTTTTTTCAGTATCCATAGATACTTTGCTCTAATGCTTCAAATCTTGTGATTTGCAGTGTAATACATTGTTATTATCTCTGACAGCCCCATCTGAACATAGCTTACTACTTTTTATGGAGTATGTATTAAACCCTGATAATTCAAAGGAATGTTTTCATTTTCTCCATACCCTTCTAGTTAACTCAGTATTTATTTCCATGTCTTGCTTTCTTAGTTTGTTTTTTTTTTTCTGCTGCTTGCTATTTATTTTCCCACTTCAGTCAAATCACCAAGAAGTAGTAAAATCTGGATATTAAGTTGGGATTTTTACCTGACATTTTTCTTCCTTATTGTCTGTTACAGATTCCTTAAGGATACCATTGGTCACACTTATTTTGAGTTAAATTTTGACATAGATTACCAAAACAGTAGAATTTTTAAGTTTTATGTCTAAATCTCAAAATTCAGCTAATTTTGATTTTATTTCAAATAGAAGTTTTTAGTCCTGTTTTATGCATCTGTATTTAAGATATTTGCTTTTTCCTTCCTTTTAAAAATCAAATTTCTAGTTCCTGTAGCCCATTTAGCAATGTTGGCAGTAAGGTTAATGCTGTGCTGAATGGACTGAAATCTCCCTTCACTGCACTGTCAATGAGCCAAGTCCTGTGGAAAAAGACAGCTTAATTTAAGCAATCTTATCACCATGGTAATAGCTCCTCTAAGGGGACAGTGAGGTACCAGACCATAAATCTGAGATGCAATTATCATTAATTTATATAAAACTTTGAAGTACTAGAATAGGAGGAGTATTGGGGGTTCAAGGCAGTTACTATTTTTGGTTACAACTCAGCAATATTTGAGAGCCCTACAGTTTATGTCTCTAACACTTGAAAACTTTGAGAGTTTTGGAGCTCAAGAAGTATATTTGAATCATCATATAGATGGAATAATTCCTTTCCATGTTATATGGTTATTTAAGGTGTATAGGTATGATTAGCTGTATTTGTTTTCCTGAAAATAACTCGATTATATTTCTGTTTAGTTTAGGGTTCATCTTGACAACAAGCAAGAGATTTATTCTGTACTATGGTTTAGCTTTGCTCTTTTTAAATCAATCTCATAATTATTTTTTCTCTTCAGGAAATACATTGATAGCCTTTCAAAGACACCTGTACATAATGCCCTTCTGTGTAAGTTGGAGTAATTTCAAAAGGAAAAATAATTAAATAAAAGAGCATCTAGAAATTCACAGTTCAGTGTAAGCTCTTGGAAGGCTTGATCTTTTTTCTTGGTCTGTGCATTTGAACATCTTGTGGATCTCCTAAATCTTGCCTCCAGTGCAGAGACTCAGAAGGCACTTTTTTTGTGCCTTGATTTTTTTCCCAGTTCAGGGTTTCCATAGCAAACAGAGCAGCTTTTACAGCTCCCAAGGCAGACAGGTGTTGATGATCATAAGCCACCAAACAGGGAGACACTTTCTACTTGAGCAATTCGGTGGAGCCTACTCCTGAGTTAAATGTCTGGATTTGGGGCTATTCCAAGAATAAATGCAGGGAAGGCTTCCTTTATGATCTTTTCTTCAAATTACATTGGCCAGTATTTGCTATTATGACATTTCTCTTGTATTTTCTCATTTTCTACCTAATTAAACAATAAATCAACATATATAGAGGCTGACCATATTAGAAACAGACACATGGTGAGGGTTTCAAATTCATTCTGAGTCCCATGTTGTTTTCACTGCACAGCAGAAAACATCTGAAAATATTTGTCTTCTGAATTCCAAAAGATAAATTGAAGACTGTCAATATGACCGTGAACTGAAAATAAAAGCTGTAAATATGACCTTAAATTTAATAATGTGGGAATGAAGGTGTCTTTTATGGAAATAAAAATATAAACGTTTGTCAGCTACAATGAAGTACAACTTTCATGGCAGCTGCAATGGCACTTGAGGGTCCTGCTTTTGAGTAGTGTGAGATCCAGTCACTAAGGACAGTAGGGTAATTTAAATTGTTCATACACTCTATTGTATTTTTTCTTTCTGAGAAGCTCTGGTGTGGGCTTCCCTGTAATAGTGGGATAGTATTTTTGTAAGGGCTTTTTATGGCAGCTAAATATAGTAACTTGAACAATCATGCTGCAGATACTCCTTGCTCATTATTTTGAATAATGTGATGGTATATAAAGTTATAACTAAATGTAAAGCTATGTTGTGATTTTATGGCCACCAATAAGCAAGCAGCCTTTTAGCTTTCTCTGAAATAGTGTTTCCATTTACAAAACCAGAAACAGACTGAATCTAAATTTTGAAAGAGAACAATAAATACAGGTTAATACAAACGGTCTGGGCTTTGAGAAGGGGTCAGGGACATGAAAACAATTCTACCTCTTCATTTCCAAAATTATCAGATATGTATGTGTAATGTTACTGCACAGAAATTTTCTATTTTCTGATCAGCTATTTCTAGGAAATCTGGTTTCAAAGACTTAACTGTGTTTATGTAGGTAATCTGATATATCTGTTGTCAAATAAACGTTGTCTTATTTGTTACAGTAGCTGTACAGCTTGGATTAGATCATATGTGAGTGTAGGTGCTTGGAAATAGACTGAAATTCTGGTAACAAAAGTCAGAATATGCATGAATATTAATAGGAGGAAATCAATGCCAAAGAGAACTGAGGGACAGCTACTTCAGTTACTCATTGCTTTCTTTAAGTCATACTTTCAACCATGGAATGTAGGCAACAAAATTACAATATTGGGATTTTTATCCTTCTTGATTCATGGTTTCAAAGTACTCTGCAGATATTATGTACTTTATATGACTTAAGTAAATATTATTGTAACCCCTGTTTTTCATATTTTCCACAAAATAATCTTAAGATTTGTTGATACAAAAAAATAGAGCAAACCATGAGATTATTCCTTCCTTACATCACACATTTCTGTGTGCATTGGTTATTTTACTCAGCTGCTGTTTGAGTTGGAGTACTACAGCAAAGTTCTCAGCCAGAGAAAAGCACTTTTGAAAATTATTGAGTTAATGTACAGATGTCAGAGTAACAAAACCCATACTGGTATATGCAAGAGTGATTTATGTCCTCTGTGTGGTAATTTTAGGTTTGTTTTTTTTAAATTAAAGAGCAAATTAATCCAGAAAACAATTGTATTTTGGACAACAGTTCCATTCTAGAAACTGTTGATTGATTTTGGTACCATTCTATATTTATATAATTATTGTCCCAGATTTCTGCCAGAGACTTGAAAGTTTAGTCACCTGGTTAACAGGCCTAACTTGCCTGCAGCAACAACAAAGTGAGCCAGCATTGCATCACTTGTTCAGAACTGGAGCAAAAAGTGAGGGATACAGATTCCTTCTGCACCCTTTCTCATCCAGGGTCACAGCTCAGCTTTCAGATGCCATGTAAAGAAAACATGAGAGAATAAAGGGAAGCAATTCTTTGTGAATGATTCGTAAAGCAAGTGCAGTTCAATGAGGAAATTTTAACAAAGTGGTTCTATTCCCAAGGACAGTTGGTGGGCGGGTTCAAATTTAATTCAATTATACATGGAAAAACAGAATTATAAAACAAATTAGATAAGTAGTTTTCATGGCAATTTCTGTCTTCCTTCACCTATGACCATCCTTGTTCCCATTGTTCTTGCACACAAAAAGGTAAAACAAAGGCTATAAAATTATAGGTTAGTTCTAACTATAAGTCATATCTTATATTCAGATACTGTTTTCCTGGGTTGGTTTTCAAGATGAGGGGATCAAGTGAGTGTCTTGATTTTTATGTATATAATAGCTGCCTTGGTTTTATACTGTATAGTTTGTTGAGAGACATATGGGAGTTTTATAAAAAAATATATTCTGATTATTATGTAAGTTTAGAAGTGTCCTCTTCTTTCCCCTCCCACTTTGAGTCCAGAATAGAATGGATAGAAAACCAGGAGAGAGCGAATTTCTGCTTCTTACTACTGTCACAGGAAATACTAAATGACTTTAAATGGGCAGGTGCCAGTGTCTTCCTGTCAGTGTTTGCCAAAGTAGATGGGCAACCATAATGGTTAAAATCCCTTTGGCTACCATCTCTGTATGTTTTCTGGCTATGCCAAAAAACAAAATCCTTCTTATATTTCATCTACTATGCCTCTTAAAAATTTCCTTTGCACTTCTGTTGACATCTAAAGGAATTACTTCAATTAGATATCAGTGTAGATATACAATTACATATCTATGCAGCTATAAAATATAGTTGAAATTGAGCAGTCTAAATGGTTGAACTGAAGTTTTCTCAGTTTTTCTATCACATAGCTTTGCAGTAATTTGTAATGCTTTAGGTAACTACTTCTTGAATGTGAAACATACACAGGTATAAATGTATTCCTACTCAGTTTATCCAGGATAAATGCAGACTGATTTTTTGGCCAAGGTATAGCAAGATTTGTGTTTCTAACTTAGCTGTTGGCTCTCTTTCATGTCTGCTGTTGTTCTTCTTTTTTTTTTTTTTCCTTACAAACTCATGGTTTTTAATGGAAATGGAAAGAAAGCATGTTATAGGAACAAATGAAGGTTGGCACAGAGTTAATGCATAGAAAGTTATAGAAGTGATACCAAGCCCTTGACAAAGTTGAGGGGCATTTCTACAGTATCAGGATACAAAAATATTTTCTCAGAATTTAATAAGAGAATTCTTTGTGGGGTTACTCTGGTTTCTGTAATAGAATTATGTTGTTGCCACATGAATTCAGTTGGGATATTGCTTCAAGCTTTTATAAGACTTAAATTGCTGTTCCAGATAAAGAGCCAAAAGTACACAATGAAGTATCCTGATGGAGAGGCATGTAAAGCAATGACTTCTTCTCTAACCTCCTAACTAAGAATTCATCATTTGTTTGACCTGTGTTTTTGGAGTTATCTGCCATTCCTATGAGGTTAAACAAGAGCACTTGGATGAGCCACAGGAAACTGTTTCTCCAGAGACTGAAAGCAGTTCTGCCATCAGCAGGACTAGCAGATCTGATTTCAGGCCTTGTGTCAGCTGAACATCCCAGTCAGCCCCTTCCCTTGCCTTTGCTGGGCATGTCACTGGCAGGTGAGTCACTGCAGAATGTGGCTCCCCTTCCCTCCCTGCTGTGTGCTGGGCAGGAGGCAAAGAGCTCACTGCAGCAAAGGAGCCTCTCTGGGCTTGGGCTGCTTCCCCTGCTGCTGTGGAGGGCTCTGGTCCTGGAAAAATCTTTTTCTTTCATTTAACTTTTCTTGAGAGGATTCAAAGTTTAAAAGTCTTGCATTTGTAGAGATGAGCAGAGGGGTGAACAGCCAAACAGACATTGTGGTTACCTCAAAGAGGGAATGCTTTTGGATATGTGAAGTTATTACTGAGCCTTTAATAGTTATTTATGTATTGGGAGTTATTAGTGTAATAATAATAAATTATTTTTATTTCACAAAAGAATGCCTTACAGACTATGACCTTTATTGCTATTTTTAAGAGAATATTATAATCTTCTTTATGGGTGTTTTTGATGCTTTTGTGAACATTTAGGTTTTCTCCATTTGGAAGGAGTGGTGTTATCAATCACCCTTACAAATTCTCTGATTTTTCTTGTGTTCTCAGTTTACCAAAAAGAGAAAAAAAAACACCACAGGCCTTAGCTTTTCTCTTAGATCAAATATTAAAGCACACATCAGGCTGCAGTCACATCTAAACTTTTGAACTGCAGAGTTTATTATTTTACTCTTTAGAAAGAGAGCCTGATTTTATGGAATTGATAGCAACAGTTTGGCTTGTCCTGACGTCCTTTGGGAACCATGGTGTGCTCAGACAGATGAGGAGTCATCTGAGTTTATGAGAACATGGTCACAGTCTGGCTTTGGAAATTTGTCTTTGTGCCACCAGTGTTTTTCAAATTATATAGAAATGTCTTTGGGTACTCAATATATGCTCCCAAAAATGGAAGTTGTAAACAGTTGGGTTTTTTAAACATTTTCTCAGCATTATTTCACTAGTAGCTCAGTTTCAGTGTACCATTGTTTCAGAATCTCAGTTTTATTACAAATTAGAGCAATTTAATTTCTCCTCTGCATGACTGAAGTCATCTGTCCAAAACAGAGTGAGCTGGATCCAGGTTCTGCATCCTCTTCTCCTAATAGAGAAGGCTTTGCACACTTGCACTTTATCATCAAGCTCCTGTTATAAAGTCCTGTTCAAGAGTATGAATTTTTCCTAGCTATTTATTGCAGCTTGTTAGAGCCCTGATAATAACAATTTTCTGTTCAGTATTTCCTTCCCTTTATCTCTGATACCTTTGAGCTATGCACCATAAAGGACAATCAATACTGCCAGTATCAGACCCTTTTGCTGTAATTTCCAAAAAATTTAAATGAGAAATTATCAAATAAGTAGATTTTTGTCATTATGTCTTGAATTAAAACATGTAAAGGACAACTGACTTTTTATATTTGTTATATTTGTATATATATGTGTGTGTGTATATGTATATATGCATGCATGCTTCTCATATGTATATGCTTTTATCTAATAACATATCTAATTTTATGTGATGATTTTGCTTCTATTTCCCTGAATATCAATAGGAATTTTGCCATGACATTTTTTCCTACTAAAAGCCTAAGTGACTGTGTATCTCATTAACTGCTGACTGAGAAAAAACTTCTCATACTTGCAAAAGCTTTCATGTGTGACAACAAAGCATTGAATCCAAAATAACCAGCTGTGCTCATGGCCTGGTAGGAAGGAAGCAGGTTTATATAGTCCTGTAAACAGTTACATTACATCATTTGAATTTATTATTTTACTGTATATGAGTTTATAATTTTTGAACTAAAATAGAGGTAACATTACAATGTGGGGAGCTATGCTGTCTTTCTAATGTGTGTATCTACAGCTGTGGAAGTGAGTGGGAAGGAAAACTAGAATGTGTTGTCTGATGCACTGCCAGGATGCTGTACCCAGTCAGGGTCAGATGTCCAGTTTTGTCTGAGTGCAGCTCATTTGGGTAATAATCATGGAGCAGAAGCAACTAATACTCAAATTTCATTCTTGTGGTTTATTAATAAGATTCCTGATACACAGGCCATGTAAACTACAGTGCAAGCTGACCTGTATTCTCATTTGCATTCTTTTTTATGTAACTAAAGGGCTCTTTAAAAGATAAAACTGCTCTGTAATACATTTTTATTTTCTATAAGCTGGCATTTTGAAAACTGTAACCTTTCTTTTAAAATCTTATAACAGAAGTACATAATACCATACTCATTACACCATTTCAGCAATTACCATTTCAGGAACATGTATTTACAATATTCCTAAAGCCAAATGTCAGCATATAACAATGTTTCATACTCCTGAGTGTTTGATCCTGTGTACATCCTGCTGTGTATTTGTCAGAGAAATTCTCCCAGCATGGATTGATTGATCCATATATGCATTCAAAAACTTGTCTTGTGCCTTGCCAAAGGTGTAAAGGCACATTTGCCATTGGAAAGATTCTAGACCATGTCACTTGCTTTCTCATCATGAGACAGAGGAACACCAAGATGCTCTAAACTCCTTTGGGTACATGCTGTGGCATGAGTTGTAGAGGTGCACCTCTCAGAAAAGAGGCCACTGAAGAAGCTTGATCCCTTAGATAAAACAAAGGCAAGAAGGACCAAAGAAAGCTGGTTTTTCCAAAAGAATATGTGGTTGGTGTGCCCTGAACTAGCTCTTTTTTTCCACAATTTCTGAGTACATATCCCAGTAAGTTATTGTTTAATGTTAAATAACCTTTTCTAAATTATCTTGGAGGGTCCTTGCTAGTCCTTAAAAACCATCTTTTCTCCTATAAAGAGCCAATATATACTTCTGCACCAGAGCCTCTTCTGCAAGGCACATTTTTGTATCTTATTTTTTGTGCTAATGTAAGTCTTTGCTATTTTTTCTTGAAGGCAATCAGTCCTGCAAAGTATGCTGAAATAGGTCTTCAAATGAATTCTTTCTTAGTGTATTTGAGAATCATTGCAGTTGGCAAAAGCATTTAAAGAAAAACCATTCTCAACATAGCTCAATTAAGAACAGTAAAGAAATTGTGCTCACCTGTATAGTAACTACAGTTCTTCAGAATGGATTATCCTTGTAAATCAGCTGACTAAGTAATCACTTTTTTTCATTTCCTATATTCCATGGTAAAAGAAATAAATGTTCACAGTGACACTGGCTTTAGCATTTTTTGGAGATTCAAGTGAGTAGATCTGCTAGGTGTGGATGGAGGGGATACTGCCAGTAACAGTTCCCATGTCTCTGTCACATCTGTGTAAGGGCACACAGAGATTGCTCATCTTGGAGGATCCCAGTACTCTACTGAGAAACAACCTTCCCTCAGCATTACTTTAAATGTGGGGAAATTAGTTCAGAATTTATTTATGGTGTGTTGTTTCACTAAAACATTGCTGGACATCTTGTGGTGGGGTTAAAATACTTGCAGAGGGTATTCAAATACACATTTTCCTGTCTTTGATATTTTCTGTGGCTGTATGCAATATTTACTATACAGTGCTTATATAGTTCCTTTTGCTTTTTACCTCACAGAATGATTTTACAACATCATTGTTTGTCTTCTCTTTGTAGGCATTTCCTGTTTAAGCATGGATCTGGGTCTTCAGCTATCTTCAGTGCAGCCAGTCAGAATTATCCCTTAACATCCAATACTGTTTACTCTCCACCTCCTAGACCTCTTCCTAGAAGTACCTTTTCCAGACCTGCCTTCACTTTTAACAAACCTTACAGGTGTTGCAACTGGAAATGCACAGCCCTGAGTGCCACTGCCATCACAGTGACCCTGGCACTGTTGCTCGCCTATGTCATTGGTAAGCCCTGATCCTTTCCTCTACTGAATTATTCTTTTACTTCCTCTGCTCTGTCAGCTTGCTTGCTTTACACTAATACAAATCATGTTTTAATAATAATATTTGCCATTGGTGCTTTTTAAATCCTGGCAGACAAAACGCTGGATTGGCCAAAGGTTGAAAATAGAATTCTCATTAACTTTCTAACTCTGTTAACCTTCATGCTGCCTAACAGAGAAATATTATTCAAGATTACATGTTTATACTAGCAGAGGACTCCTACTGATTTTAATTACTGTGATATTTTCTTAAATGTTTGATTTTCATATTATGCCTTATAACATTGTTGCTCTTAAAGAATTATTTGGAAAGACTGGCAATGTTTATTGTGTTTTCCCTTGCTACCCATAGTAAATTTCTTCAGTCTCATCACCATTTCAGTCCTACACAGTTTTCTTCCTAATTGTTATATAATTATCTAGAATGACAACTAGCTCTAAAAATAATTTTATACTATGATGTCTAAGATAAATTTTGTTATCCCTTTATTGAATTTATGTTTAAAAAATGGGTTACATGGTACCTGCTTTGCTATTTTGTTAGCAAAATACACTGGACAGGTTTATCAGAGTAGCTGGAAAGGCTTCCTCAGATTTGGGGCTTGTTTTGGGGTTTTTCTTTGGAGGACAGGTGAACTGGAGATGGCTTGAAGTCAATGTGATTACATACATAGGAGAGCAGTTCTTTGTAATTTCCTACATAACATTTAGCCTGAACTTTAATTACTGCATTGGGTTTTCAATCTGAATTGAAAATATTAAAGAACATTCTGTGTGTAGAATTTAAAAATGTGACTGTGGCTTCTGTAAACATAGGGAAATCTCAATTCATTTTTGCCGTCTTACACACACTGTTAGACTGTTATTTTAGATGGCAGTTCAGAGGTGGCAGGAGCCTGAGTATTCCTGATGCCCTGTAGCTTGAATGGGAATAATTCGTGGTTTGCCTGAAAGAGTGCAGTTCATATTTGGTAAAACTTGACAGAGATACAAGTACAGATACTACCAAACTGATAAACAGCCAGTGATTTTCTATACTCTCTGAATAAATGTATCTACAGCGAAAATTATTAAAATTTCAATAATTTCTTGTTTCCCATAGAAGTTTTCTTCAGTCCCATAGTGACAAAGTTTTGGTTATTGTCAGCAAGATGCTCATTAGGAGGGATTTTTTTCCTAATATCCTCACCTAATGCATATGGGAAAGCAGATTTGAGCATTTCTGGTGCATGATGATTTGAAAGCACCTGAGGATCTTGTAAGCTCCATTAATTGCAGATTTACATAACAGCTGGTGAGCATATGCCCTCAGTTAGGACTGGCTGTATCATTTTTGCAGCCTCATCTGTTTGCTACACATTTTATCCCACCCACACCATTTAGATTTTATCTGGATGTAGCACTGTCTCTTTCATCCCTGTCTTTTTCAGTCTGCCACTGAAATTCCTGTAACTTTCTAGGGATGTACTGGTAGATGTCATCAGCCTGAGAAGGCTGGAAGCACTCCTTGTCACCATGAATTAAAGATCTCTGGGTGACTCTCCTGTAGATGTGTCTGTTTGTCATATCTTGGTAACACAAGGGTGTAGCATGATTTCTTTAGTTAGGCAGAAGCAGGTAAATTTGAGATGTTGTTTGCATTTTATAAATTAATACTATTTGTGTTTTCTATGGAAAGAATATTAATTTTTGAACCAGCAGTTCTAATTCAGAAAAAAAATTTAGGATGCCATTATTTGTTCTTGTTTTCCCCAGAAATCTTTGAATTGCATAAGCTTTCCTGAAGATTCAGGTAATATTAGTTAGCTTATTCCAAGTGAATATTCCTTCTGCCCATCTCTGGTTGGTTAAATATTTAAATAAGTTTATGGTCTCTTCTTATGACTCAGATACCTTAGTTCTTTCCCTTTTGCTAAGTTTGAATCATAGCATATACACTGTTTCCAGAGTTCACTGCCTCTGTAGGGTTGCACATTTGCATGTTTTCATATCAAAAATTTAAATGTGCATGTTACAAGTAGTTGAATATAGAAATTCAGACCATATGTAACACTCTGAAGTTAAAATTCACTCCCCCAAGTGTTTTCTCTTTGCTCATCATGATTCAGGTCCCTCACTCCATCAGGTTTTCTCCAAGTCAGAGGAAGTTGTGTCTGAGCAATCACTACAGACATGAGCCTACATTGTAAAACAAAACTCATTTTAATTTCAGGACCAACCTTAACCTGTGATCAGCTCAGCAGTTGTTACTGAAAAAATAAGGGAGACTTTTAAAAGGCAAAATTGTTTTCATCGTTGTATTTTTTTGGCATAGCCTACATTAACTTACCATGAGCTACAATTTCAGGCCAAATGAGTGTTGATCAAAATTTAACATCAAGCTTTTTCTTCTCATTAATCTAAGAACTCAGATGTTCTTTTCCAAGTATTTTTCACTGCCATTTAATACTTGAGCTACAAGTAAACTTTTAAAAAGACACCAAAATCTCAGCCTCAAGTCAGAACATCTCCAAAGCCTTAGAGACATGAAGCTTATTCCAGATAAAAATTTAACAGTGGTTCTTATATTTGTAATGAGCTGAGACCTGGGCCAGAGTACTCTAAGCTGTGATTTCTTTTCAATCAAAAGGTAAACTAGGCAAATGTTTCTGTTCTTTTATTTTTCAGCTTTTCCCTCTTATCAGGGAGACTCAATAGCGAAGCTTTTACATAAGAACATGTAATTCTTCTGTATTTTCTCTCCTTGGAACTACTACTCAGTTAAAAAAAATACTATTTCTCCATTAATCCTTTTTTGGCCTACAATCACTGTGTTTACTATTTGGCCTTTCTGAAATAAATTTGACTATTATATGGTCAGTCAGGAAGTTATAGAACATTGTTGATGATTGTGTAACAGCAGATTTATTGAAAATATTTAGTTTATCAAGAAAAGCACATATTTTCACTTCAACAGGATAATTTCTGTGAATAGGTTCTAAAGTCATAGTAGTTATTCCAAAAAAACCTTATTTCATAAAGTGCATGTTTAGTCTTCAGAGTGTTGGATATGTAATTGTAAATAGTTTATGGAAAATGTCCTACATACTTTTATTTTTCATTTTCTGTTTTCCTATATGTTGAGAAATGTAAATCATGTAAATCTGGGGCACAGTTGTTGAATTTGCCCCCAGAGTGGGCAGCAAGGCACATGAGCAGTTGGACACACCTCAGGGAGGTGATGTTGGTGCCTCTCACCAATGCATGGGGGGCTGCAGTAGCTCCACCAGCAGTTCCTGGTCTGCCTGAGAGTCTTGACAAAAAATGTAAGAGTAAATTAGGCAAATGCAAGAAATAGAATGGTTTTTTGCAGCACCACATCATTCCCTTTAAGCCCAATACAATGAGTGCTGTGGCTGCTCATTTAGTAGTTATTTTTAGCCCATTAGTGAGTAGGATTTTTCTTCCACAATACTTTACCATTTTATCAGCAGCTGATTTGGACTTGCAAATCATTGGTCCTATTGATCAAAGGTGCTGAACTCCTACTGTTCCTATTGATTTCAGCAGGTGATGCAAATGTTCAGTGCCTCTGAAAATTGCATCTCATGTTCTTGGATTTAACCATCCCTGACTATGAAATGACTATTTTATATACAAATGAATTCTCAAGTATGAATATGAAGTTGTCCCTATCCTTCATGATATTATCACTATTTATGAGTAGGTACTGGAGGTGGGTGTTGGGTCTTAAATTATATTCACATGGAGGGTAAGGAAGTCAAAACCTCTGTGCTGCCTGACACTGTGACCTGTCATTTTTCACTCCGTGTACAAGTGCTGGTTTCAACATTGGGAAAGGCCAGGCCAAATTTTAAGGACATATTTATCTCAGTGCATAGATTTATAACATTGGTTGCATTGATTTAGACAATGTATAACAGTAGCAAAAAAGGAATTATGCAGAGAGGGATCAAGGGGAAAATATACTGCTGTACACTGAATAACATAATCTACAGTAAACAGCACTAGATGTTTCAAGATTATGCAAATGTTGTGATACAGATGAGAAACCCTGAAATGCCATTGAACTTATTGGGAGAACTCTGACTGCAACAGACACATCAGGATCTCTCATCTGGCAATTGTGGCTTCTGCTCTCCTGGATTGTGGGTCCTGTGCTGTCTGCTCTGGGTCTTACTGTTACTGAAGAAACATTTACTGTTGCCCAAGACTAGGTTTTGTTTGTTCCTAAGTATAAAATATGACTCAGTAATGAAAAATGAAACCATCATCCCTCTAGGAGGGGGGTATATTTGTATTTTCAGGTATAAAAATATGTTAGGTATAAAGAGAGGACTACTTGAGAAAGAGGAGAGTGCTGAGAGTTAAGATGGCTATAAGAGATACATGGAAGAAATCCTTATTTCATTAAATGCCCTAGATAATCAAAACAATTTATCACTTTAATATGGATTATTTAAAATACTCTGAAGACTGAATCAAATTTAAAAGTCTCAAATTCTGAAATCGTTTGCAGCAGAATGAAATAGCATTTTATTTGTAAAATGAGCTTACAGAAAATCACCTCTTCTAAAGGTCAGGATCAGAACTTTGGTTCTGGCTCTTGTGTTCATGTATTTTTCTTATTAATTCACCTTTACTGGAACTGACACTGATGCATCTGTGGCTTCACACCACAGTGAAATTCAGTTTTATAAGCAGAACCTGCTAGCAGTTACAGAAACAAATAATTTTCTGGCACTTAGAGCAGGTGCAGAAGGAGTAGTCTGCTGATACACATTCTAGAAGAGCTCTTCTGCTGGGCTTCAGGGGGATGATCTACTGAGATTCTGTAAAACAGCAGAGAAAGCTGAACAGAAGCCTTTAGTGTGGATCAGCAATTTGGAGGGGTTTCACATTTGCAGGAATTTTGTCCTTTGAAGTTGATCTCACAGGTAGTAAGTACTTACTGCACAGGACTTTTTTAATGTCTCCTCTCTGCTGAGTGTCTCTTTTGCACTGCAGCCAAGGCTCTTATTCACATTCTGCCAAACATGTAGCACCGGAGTTGACAAGCTGTGCTTACACAGAAGGTAGATAAGAATAAATTAAATTAGATCATTGGCTTCCTAGCAGATGGCGGGTTAATCCAGTTTACAAAGCAAGTTCTGAAAAAATTGCTTGTATCTTTGTGGGTATTTACTTGAGTACACAGTAGAATTGTGGGGACTGAGGTGGACAGTCTGGAACTGTCAGTTTATTTTGTGTAAATGTAGAATAAAGTAAGTGATCTGGTCAGTTACTTCAGAGGTAAAGACCCAAATTTTTGTTCTGAACATGGCCCTAATTGGTTTCACTTACAGCAGTAACGTGAAGCAAAAACCTGACTCTGAGTAGGGAAAATCCCTTAAGCAGCATAAAGTTACACTCACTTTTCATGTCTTTGCTGAGATAGTCCATGAAAGAAATTTATAGAAAGGTTAGATGATGTCTAATCTTTCCTTTAATATTTCTTTTATGCAAGATACCTGTTTTATACCTAATAATATTTTTTAACCTAAGAAGCATAATAATTTAGCTAAGAAAAGCTTTGTAGTATGACTAGGATCTTCTGTACTGGACAGAGAGAGATCATTTAAAATTCCACTGACAGCTCCACTGTATGGCTTGGGCAGGGTGGCTGAGAAAAAAAATTAGATTCATCATAATCATGTGGCATCCTCCAGTCTCTTCAGATCCACTGACTATTGACTCCTCCAAATTTAGCTTCTTCTATAACATCCATAATGCATGTTAAAAAAGAAAAATCTCTACTTTTATGTTAGAATTTTATCAGAAACTTTGAATTTAAAAGGGCCATCTGATAAAATATAAATGAAATACAGGTATGGTAGTGTTCATCATGTAAGCTGTATCTCTCAACATTATGTAAAGAGTGTCAAATTTTGCCTTCAAATCAATTTTGCCTCCAGGTCACCTCAGTGGAAGCAGTGTACAACACTGGTCTTGGCAACAGGCAACTCATAGATTGCACAGAGCAAAGTAATAATGTAATTATTGGCAGGGGATTATACTGGATGTTCAAGCAAGCCAAAAAAGAATATCTTTTCAGATGAATGCAGTTCCTCCCAGCAGGGAGAATATTGCACTCAGCTGTCAGAGGACAGGTTTGGTTAGGCCAGCTGATGGAAGTTAGGGGCTGATGCTCCTGCTGACTCACCACAGCTCCTCCCAACAAAAGTGTGAATTTTGCAATCTGCCAGCTAACAAGCTGTTTCATCTCCATTTGCCTGCCTCTCCTTGGGTATTGCCTGAAACTGTAGCAGCTCAGCAGTGACTTTATACACCCTACTAGTACCTTGAGTATTTTAGTTGCTGCAAAATACAGGGTATGTGATTGCAGAAGTATTTTGGGATGCCAGATAGGCAGAGCTTTTGCTTCTTATGTAATGTAGGTGTAGTCATCAGACTTCAAAGACTGTTCTGTGTGAACTTGAGCTACATCATATCCTTAGTCCTAATGGTGGTTTCTTACTGTTAGTCAGCCCTCAAAGGTGCTGCAGTCAAGGTCTTCAGAAGGTTGAATCAGAGGAAAGGGCAGAGATGTTCACCAGAAAGTGAATCTCCCTCCTACCAGCCCAATATACTTAGACAGTGATGGTATCATCTATTTGTTCAGTGGAGTAGGATCTTACACCTGGGCATTACACATGGGAAATACAACTGAGGACCTTGCAAATGGATTTATGCTTGGGGAAATGACATTGTGGCTCACACTTGAATTGCATAGCATTTACTGTGCCCCTTTAGTAAAAGCCAGAAATCCACTAGAAAAAAATCAAAGGGAGAACAACTCAAAAGAGAAGTTTTTTAGAGGTTTTTAATTAAATTCAGTACATGGTTACTTATTTCTACAGAGATTTGAGAGATGAAGATTTGGAAGTTTTATGTAATCTTATTTGTTGAAATAACTGTGTATTTAAAACATGCTGTACATATATTGTAGGGAAAAAGCTCCATAGGAATTTTGTATATCCTAGGTAAAAGAAAAGTATCACAGAAAATGAAGAAGTTAGGAAGGTCTCTGTGTCTGCTAAATAAATATCTATCATTCCCTGTAGCTAATTTCTGAAAAATGTATCTCTAAGAATTAATGCCTTCCCTGGTGTTTGTAGTCTGTTTAGTCCCAGAGTGACACCTGGATCTGAAGGTGGTTTCTCAATAGCTATAATTAATGTAATGAAAATTTGAATGATTTTAAGATTGCAAGGTGTCTGTGTTTGTGCAGTGTTAGAAGGCATTCAGATCAGTTCACATAGATTTATTTTCACAGCCCTGTGCTTTGCTGTGCAGCCCCCAGCTGAGCCCATTGTTTAGCACAAGTCTGGTGCCCGTGTCCCCTCCCAGGCTGCGCCATCCGAGGCTGGCAGAGCCTGTCCCCTGGGCCACCCTTGGTGTTTCCCGGGAGGAAGATCACTGTGAAACCTAGATACAGATAGTTTTGCAGCTTGCCAAGCTTTGGCACAAGTTATATAAACAACAGCACTTCCCAGCCTGAAGGAAGACAAAGCCAGTAAAGGACTGGAATTGTTGTGAGTAAATGATACCATGCACAGACTCTGTAATGTGGCAGAGGCACCAAGGAAAAGGTGCAGCACACGTTCAGCCCTGGCTTTGTGATGTACCCTCTGCAGCATGTTCAAATAACAACAACATGAATAATAACAACAATGGCAATAGTGTCAGAAAGCAACTGTATTATATGCAGGATTCAATAACCACTAAAAGCTTACTATTGATGTGGGTTGTTGTGTTGTGCTTCTGGTGATCTGTTTCAAGTGCTTATATAATTATTTGCATTAGTATAAATGAAAAGTGCATTCATTAGCTATCAGTCTCATTGAACTGTGTTCCCTTTTGTTGTTAATAACTCTTTAAATAATAATAATATCCAAGGGCTCAAGCCAGGAGCAAGAGCACTTACTCTAGAGATGTCAAGGCTGCTTTTTGTTGTATGTGGCAGTGATCTATCTTGTGTTAAAAATCTCAAAAAATCTCAGACCTTAACTCTGTGTGATCTGACTGCAAGACGCTTTTCAAAGTATTATCATGGTCCCTTGATGATTTGAAGACCATAGAATATGATGCAATCTAGGCTTGACATCTCACCACTGACACGAAAAAGCTTGAAATTCTAATATCTCTTCTGGGGAGTGGATACGTGCTGCCCAGTCTCAAGAGTCCAGATCTAATGGTGATTCAGTGGTTTCAGATGCAGTAAATTTCTTACAAATACTGTCACCTCACTAATTCAGTAGTAATGCTCTCATTTGCTTGATTTGTACCATGTATCTGTAGTTGGGTGACCCTAGAATGCCCAGATCTGGAATTAATGACTGTAGATTGGCAGCTTTGCATTCTTGTGGTAGTTTTCCCAAGCCCTTGACAGGAATCCATTTCAGGCTTGGGATTTTGTTGAATTTTTATAATTCACCTTTTCAGCATGCAAGGCAGACTTGTTACCAAACACATGGGAAATGGATTCCAAGTTGACTGGTTGTATTGAGATATTTTCCTTGAAGTATGTATAAGTGCAGAATAAAACCATGTACTTTGTTAATGCAAGACACATTCTAGATCACACTTATTTCTCTTGGGAGTCTCTGAGGTTCCTGCACGGTTCAGGAAGAGCAAATATATTGCCTTTTAGGCTCCCACTGTGGGCAGATCCTACTCAGTGCAAATTGCTGCATGTGGCTAAAGAGCTGCTGCTCAGGCTTTGCTCTTCATGTGACAATTTCAGCTCCTCAGTGGGGGTCATCTCAATCCATATTTTAGTGGGTCGTCAGTCTTCCCTGCTGAGTTACTTCAATGCTAAGGCAACCTCTTCCTTGGAATAATTTTCCCTTCTCAGTAAAACCTAAGTAATTGTCTAGACTAGCTGCAGTACTATCATGTTATACTAAAATAAGATCCTCTGTTGCTCTCTTTCTCCAGCCATCCTTCAAGGCCTCAGATCAGAAACAAGGGAAAGCAGAAAACATGAATGGCTCTGCAGGCAAAGTAGAATAGGCAGCCCCTATGTATGGCAATAAAGATAGTTTATAACTCCTTGAAAGGATTATTTAGTAGCTTTCCTTGTACATACATAAATAACTATATTTCTGTTAATTTGTGTTGTAAAATAATTGCATATATTTTAGATGTAGAGCCAGCATTTTATCTGGAGTGCCATGCTAGAGTAAGTCTGGAGTCAATGGTTTTGCTATTGTTTAACCTAAATGAAAGGGTTTCAGTGTACAGTGGGCACAGTCTCACTTCAGATGAGATTGGAAAGGTGAGAAGTTTTAGTTGGTGTCATTGCTTTTGTCAACAAATTCTGAGATCTTTGACAGTCAAAAGCTGAGGGAAAACATTCATAAAGCATTAGAATCTGTCCCACAACATTGAATTTATTCAACTGTTATCCTTCTAATTGCAAGTAATTCCATTAATTGCTGCAGAAATTCATCACCTTGACCTGTCTGAGCTCCAGAAGAAAGTGTGGAAACTAATTAAACATTGAGTTTTAAGGTAAAATGGTAAATTGCTCATTAGCCCCCTTGAAATTCTGATTTATGACTAACAGAATAAAGTAATACTTGACTTTGCAGTAACTGGGTCATAGCATTCTTTTGTAGTCTCACTGAAGGTGCTGTAGTTTAGACATCAATTAATTGGTCTTCATTTTTTTGCAGCAGTACACTTGTTTGGTTTAACCTGGCAACTACAGCCTGTGGAAGGGCAGCTCTATGAAAATGGAGTTAGCAAAGGAAATAAAGGGACAGAATCCACGGATACAACTTACTCGCCAATTGGAGGAAAAGCTTTGGATAAAACAGAAAAGAAAGGTATGTGTAAATGAGAAACCAGACAGAGGGTGAATAGTTAAACATTACAGCTGTTCAAATCCTGTATTTTCTACATTTTGACAGTATTTTGAGTTCAGGTTCTAGCTTCTTTAGCATCATTTTAAAACAGGTAAAAATCCATAACCAGATAGGTTCCTTTCACAGAACTCTCACTGATATTAGCAACCAGCCCATTAGAAAAGGAGGGTTCAGTACTGCAGTGATGAAGTGCTGAAAGTGTTTGTTGCCTTGTTCCCTCTTTTGAGGAGGGCTTGATGCTGTGCCTGTCTTGCAGACCAAAGTCAATCTCAGGCAAAAGGAACCTCATTGTATTGACAGGTCAGAATGTGCAGAAGAGTAGAAATCTTAATGCTTTTCAAACATCCAGTTCTTGAAGGCATAAGCTAAAATGCAGCATCCTGTCACATCCTGGCTGACCCAGTCACAGTGAATCAGCTCCCAGGAATCTACCACAGCTTCACAAAAATGCCTGAGCCAATCTGGCAGCTCCCTGCTGCCAGGGGCACAGCCCTGCCCTGCCCTCCTGCCTCCCTCTGAGGTCACTGTGTCCCTGTGCCCACTGCAGGGGTTTTCTCCTGCACAGCCCAGACACCTCAGCCCTTCACTGTTGCCATGAAAGGGTTAAGGACAACAGCAACAAGACACTCTCTTGTGTGGTGCAGGAAAGAGCAAGAAAAAGCAATTTACTGAAGAAAGCCATTGCCTTAAATAAGGCAGTTTGTGCAAAACAAAATACAGACAAATCTTTGGTCAGAGAAGGAGACACTTCCCTGGCTTTCTCAGGGATCCTGCAGGTGTTTATGTCTGTTATGATTCTTTCTCTTGTGTTTACAGTAAAGAAGGAGTCTCTAGCTTGGGAAAAATCCTAGCTGAGGCTGAGAAAGTTTCATGGCCTGAGAAAGGCCTGGCTAAAATGTGCCTATGCCTTCAGCAGTGTCCACACTTCATGGCAGCAGAAATGGCTTTGTTAAAGAATGTAAATTATCTTCTGCTGAGGAAGTGGCTGAACCAAACCTCTTGAAGTGCCAGAGCTAGGATAGGAAAGGAGTGGGCCATGCACCCAGGGTGTGAAACAGAAAAGGAACTGTCTGAGATGTGCAATTCCTTCCTCTCCTACCTGTCACTTAATATTAGATCACCTGCCCCAGTATTGGTCACATGCTCTGGCCCATGCTTCCCATCAACAATCATGACAACACTTTCTGACCATAAAAAGCAAATGGTCTTCCTTTTTTTATTTTTAATGGTACTCAGGAAAAGTGGATGAATCAGATCAGAGTGAATGGGAGTGAAATATGAAACCTAATCTTACCAGTTGTTAGGAGGAAATTGTACATGCAGCTCTGCGATGATAGACTTCCAGAGGTTTCATATTTTAGAGCAGAGCAGGGATCTGATTTTGTGTGCTCTGTGTAAAATCCATGGCTGAAAATAGGCAACAAAGTAGAACATTGTTGTACCAGTCCCTCTAGGAGGAAGATTGCACATCAATAATCTTGCAAATCAATGTGGCACAACTGGATAGAGATCATATTAGATAAATGAACAATAGAAATATATGTAAGGAGACAGCGATGTTGTTTTCCATTATTTCATCTCTTAGATTAGATTTATAGTTAGTTGGAGAAATTTTTTTATATACTTTTGAACTTCTGTCCTGATGCACCATGGAAAATATCTCAAATAGTTCTCAAACTGCATTAAATCTTTTTGTCAATGTATTGCAGATTTAATAAAAGCTTTTCCAATGCATTTGGCTTCCAAAGAAGGATGTATAGAAAAAAACATCAAAAATATCAAAAATCTTAAAAAATTAGATGGTTGGAAGCAGAGAAAAAAATATGCAAGTCAGTAAAGTCTCAGTGTAGTATGTAAAAATGCAAACCACCTGCCTTGCCCTGGGAATCCGTTTTTAGTGTAGCTACACAACACTAAAGAAAAGAGTCTCTTGATAGCAGAGCCATTTCACTGAGGGCTTATCCAGCAGTTTCAGAGGTCAGTCATGAACAGACATACATTGTTATCTCACTTGTCCCCTTTCACCTTTTGAGGCTAACATGTAGTCCAGAGTTTAAGACAGCAAGGAGTATACACTTGGGAAAACACAAGGAAACTCACATGGAATTAGTGCATGCATAGTCTGACTCTGGCTAGTCTTTGCTCATTTTCTGTCTTCCCATCACTTTTGATATGTATCAGTAATTTTATTCCCAGTCCTCATAACAAATTCTCCATATAGAAGCATCTGGAAGTGATGAAAAGGAGCACTTGGAAACAGGCAACGCCTTTCCCTACAGCAGGATGCCACAGAAAGTTGATGCTTTTCCTGTTAACTTGAAGCCTGTGATGTAATTTCACAGGGATAAATAACTACTGTCAGATACTGTGACCTCACATTTTCCCAACTCAATGCAGAAGCACAGAATGCTTTTTCAGACTTTGAAAGCATATATCTTAAACTAATCTTTTAATGAAAATCAAGTTTATAAATCAGCAAGTCAGATTTCTTCAAGAAGTCACTTTATAATACACTGACCCACAGCTATGAGTTAACATTTTAATATGTAGTAATGTGATTAAAAAGTCAGATATCCCATTGATGCTGGTATTTACCAGGGTAATACAAGGAAATTGATTGTTTCAGGATCAGTAATAATAAGCATATATTGGTATTTTCTTGTGGAGGTAATTGGCACCACACTGTTCAGGATTTTTCTTTCTTTAAGCCAAGAGAAACCTGTGATTAGGAATTTATCTTCTGTTTTAGACTTCTGAGGAAACTGTGCTTCGAAAGCATAGGGGTGAATTAATACCCTAGTTGGCAAGATTAGGAACTGTACAAAGAATTGAATATAGATAATGAAAAGATACTTTGTCATACCAAAAAAAAAAATGTTTCTACAACAAGAGCAGAATTGTATTACAGTGCTGTAATTTTAAAAGCTTATTTTGGACTTTTTCAAGGACGAGCAAAAAAGTACACAAGGATAGTCTGTGAGGAGTGTGTTTCAGGTGCCTTTTTTTGTACCACCAAATGCCCACTTAGTTCAACTAAACACAGAAACAAAGCTAAATTCTTTTTCTGTAGAGAAAGCAGAAAGGCACAGTTAATATGAAATATGCATTTCATCTGTGACTCCTACAACAGCCTTTCCATGCTCTCTGATTGTCTGAAAAAATAGCATTTGGAAGGTAGAGATTCTACAACTGCATCCTCTCAGCAGAGGTGGATAGTGTGTGTGTTTTCCTGTCTGCATTGTGAGCAGCAGCATGCACTTCTTTCCCTGGGGATGAGACACATCTAAGTGCATCTGGGTTTTTTACACTTATGTAAAATATTCCTAAAGAAAAGATATTTTCAGCCAAATGTGAAAAAAACTCCCAAGGTATGTTGCAACACTAATGATATTCAGCATAATTTGATAATATCAATTAGTGAGAATTCACCCAGACTGAAGATGTAACACTTTTTCTTTGCAACAAGGAAATAGATCTTCTCACTCCAAAATATAAGGAGTTACTATATGTTAAAGACCTTGGAGACAGATCAGTAATGCCATTAACTTCAAAAATGATTCTGTATCCTTGACTCTTTACTTAGTGCTCTACTGTCTTGTAATTGAATCATATTAATTACCATGTGTCAATATCATCAAAAAGTACCATAGTGTTTTACTTAATCCAGGGTAATTGCTTGCAAAGAGTCATTAAGATTTAATATCTCTAGAGTATTAGAAATATGGGAGAAGATTTTTAAATTTACATAAACCAAGTAGGATCTTTTATGGGTTGGGGTGGAAAGGGTTCCACTTTCATTGTACAACCAAGTAAGTTTAATTCTCTTTCCAAAACTCAACATTCAAGATATTTTCCATGAAGCAAATTGGGCAGAAGTAGTCTCACCTAGAACATTGTTCACCTAGCAATTTGGAAATATTTATTTCAACTCACAAACTAAGTAAGTGGTGTATTTTTTGAGTACTAGATTACAAGTTTCTGCTCTAAAAATAGATGTATTTACATGGTGAGGTGTTGTAAGTTAGCCCTTCCTTCTTACTGTGCATTTGGTGACACAAAGCAGCTGTAAAGCTGGAAGATCTGGTACCCTGAGAATTTCTCCTGCCTTGAAAATTAAATCTCTATCCATTAAGAATGCTAAGTACTTCCTATACTAGTTAAAGCCTATGTAAGGTCTCACTGAGGGTCTTTGTTTTTAACACACTCAAGCAAAAGCTGGCTCTGGCTTTGCTGCTGCTGTTTTCATTTCCAGGGGTGATTTATAAAATTTCACGTGCATGATGTTGGATTAGATATTTATATGCATTTATTGTAAAAGATGAGTCTACAGTCACTTTGCTCCTGGTTATCTTTTTATTGTGGTTCTGGAATTAAATGTAACATAGATGTTTATGGCTGCTGAATTCAATCTTCTCTTGACTAATTCTCTAATGCCACCCACTATCCTGCTTTTACTCCAGTTCAGAGTATGGAAATGTCAATAGAGTTTTACAAACCTTTCAATTGAATTAGCTCAAATGTTAGGGTTTGTGATTTGCAGCATGTCACAATGCTGACCACAGACAGGCAATAAAGAACATAAAGATGGTGATAGAGGCCAGCAAAGCAACCCAGCTCCAATTTAGCTTGGTGAAGTTTTCCTTATGCATTGCATTTCCCTTTCTGTTTCAGTGCTCTCACACCCATGTGTGAAGTTACATATTGTAGATGTCTGCAAATTTATTGTTTGGCATTATGAAATTATGCCAGTTTTGTCTTCAGAGTGCCTTTCCCTGTCCTCATGCCCCTGTTAGGCTTTCATGAAGAAAAACCAAGGCAGAACAGATGTTTTTTTATTTCTTCAGGATTAGACTAACACTACCATAATAAAACCATTAGGAATGGTGATTAATAGAAATCTGGGCTTTGTACAGAGCCTCTGAACTACCAGGTTTGATGGATTTTCTGTCCTCACTGGAGTCCATTTGTGTAGCTTCTGCACTGTTCCTTCTGCAGCAGTATGAAATATGTGCCAGAGGAAGGATTTCCCACTGTCCTCACTCTGTGTATTCACAGTGGAATGTTTTGTTTGCATAGGTGATGAGCAAAGACTGTGGTTTACAAAGCAGCAGTTCCACCTTTTCATAATTAGTAAAGTGTTACAAGATTTACAGCAAAAATCATGACAAAAATACCCCATGACACCTGTTGTTGGAAATACGTTGTACATGTTTGTTTGTGTTTTCCAACTTGTTAAATAAAAAAATGCAGTTATCAGTGTTAGAAGTTGATTTTTGTACATTCCGATATATCTAAGGCAGATTTATACCTTGTAAACTTGTCTCTCCAGCCATTGTAAATACTCAAGTGACAACTTGTTTGTTTGTGGATATTAGTGTTTCAGAAGGGCCGGGCCATAGACACGGGAGAAGTGGAGATTGGAGCACAGGTTATGCAGACCATCCCACCTGGTTTATTCTGGCGCTTCCAAATTACCATACATCACCCCGTGTACCTGAAATTCAACATTTCACTGGCAAAGGATTCTCTGCTGGGAATTTATGGCAGAAGAAACATCCCACCTACTCACACTCAGGTAATTGGAAATTATCCTGATCTGTCACACTTGTATTTTCAAACAGCAGTGGATGGGAGTATTCACAAGAGGTTTTCAAAGCAGAGAGAGAGAAAGGGACTGGCTGTAACCACAGTCTCATTATCCTTTTCTTTTACTGAGCTCTAGCAATAGCATGCTCTCCCAGAGGAAGGGACAGTGTAATTCCAGACAGGTCAGCAGCTGTGACCTCAGGGATGTGACTGTCTGGGAGGCTGAACAGGTACACTCTGTCCTGCTGCATAGATCCAGCATCTTCTGTGCAAGAGATAAAATTCCAGTTTACTGGAAAATGCTTTAATTTTTTTACTATTCCCTTAAAACAGATTGTGCAGTCAGTATAAAGAGTTGATAGAAAAGAAAAAAAGCTATCTCTGGTTTCTAAGATTGAAATTATTTTTGAATGCTTGCTCCTGGGGATTTTGCAAGAGAAAACATAGCTAAGCAGTCATGCAATATTGCTGGTCACATTAAATTTTTTTGTTTAGACTTAATGTATTTGGCATATGAAGCTGTCATTTCTATGGACAGTAAATTTTTTATCTTTCTTTATAGCAGGATCACACCACAGATTGTGATAAACATACATGAAATCATGGAAAGATTGTTTATAATGTACCACTGGAGATCATCTACTCTAACCTCAAGAATTTTTTACTAGAATTTTGATATTATAAATAAGCACTTTCAGCTGTCACTGACTTTGATTGAAGCTGGATCTTCAATTGAGCTGACAATGAACTTTTCTGAAAAACAGAATGCCTAAAAAAGCCAAGAGAAATACAAGTATTTCTTGAACAGGGATTCATTGAAATCTCTGGTGCTTTGAAGTTCACAGATGTTAAAGTTGTCAGCATCCACCTGTTTAAGTATTAAGAATCTTCCTGTAAAAATATATATACTTATTTGCATTACTAAAATTAAATATAATGAAAAGGTATATTTAGGTTTTGATATCTGATAGTAATATTAAGGGGCAAGGATTTAAAAATCTGGTATAGAACAACAGGTCTTTTAATGTGCTCTTGGCATTTGAGATGAATATCTGCATAGCACAGGCATTACATTTTTGGAATTTTGGAATTATTCCCATTAAAGAGATGTAATTTTTGAAGTAAATGTGCTATATCTAGTGCAGCAAGTCTGATTTTATCCTGCCATAACAAACAGTTATGCCAGATTTGACACCTTATTTCTGACCTATGATAACACTTTTTATATGTAAACTGAAGCTAAATTGACTGGGTTATGCAATTGCTCTCTGCATTGGTGAATACTTAGGCAATTCCTCTAAAGATTTCAACTGTTTATTCATGTTTGAAGGAGACATGCAGAGTAGATTCATGAATATTTGCTAGGTGGTTAATTTTTGCTCATTATTATTTCAGTTTGATTTCGTAAAACTGATGGATGGAAAACAGTTAATTAAACAGGAACCAAAAAACTCAGAGGAGCCTCAGCAAGCTCCCAGGAATCTGATCTTAACTTCACTGCAAGAGACAGGTTTCATTGAGTACATGGATCAAGGAGCTTGGCATATGGCATTCTACAATGATGGGAAAAAAGTAGAGCAAGTGTTTGTACTGACTACAGCTATTGGTAAGAACAATCACAATATAATTGTTATTCTGATTATTGCTTTGCAAGGATGTATTTGATGCTTTCCAGCTCCTCTTAAGTATTCTCTTAAATATGTTTTATTTCAGCTTAGTTTAATTAACCTCAGTGAAGCCAATATCACGTTTAAACCAATATTAGACAATTAGCAACATATATATATTAAAGATGGGTGTTATCAAATTAATTAAGTGTGAAGTTTTCATTTGTTAAGACTTTTATATAATAACTTAAATGCTTGAATGATTTCTGATGTTATCTTTTTTCAAGTAAAAGAGATTATATCTGCCCTCTCTACTTAGGTGGGCCATAAATCCTACAGAAATTATCCAGGCTTTAAGTTCTTATTTCCAGTATTTTAGTCAGTTGAAAGTTAGGAAATCTTTCATGGATTTGTTTGTGAGTGTTGTTTGATGAACGAGTGCTGTTCTTTTATGCAGTTACTGAAATGCACCATTTTGTTTGAAATACAGAGGACAAATACAGGAGGCAGTGTCCTGGTTGCATATGAGACTCCTCCTGCCTTTTTAACACGTATAGGTGGGCAAGTGTTTGCAGGTGTAGGTGTTGTGAGTGAGCAGTCCTCACACATAGGGCTTTTTTGGAGTTTAAATTTAGGTAAAGTGTTGTATTGATGACAGTCTTGGTTTGCTGCAAGACTTTAACCACTATACCCTTTAGTTAACCTGCTCTACCATATGTTTAGCAAGATGTCTTTACTAGTAATGGACGTGCCATCTGCTCTTCAGAATAAGTGGATGCTATTTTTACTTCATGGTAAACACCTTGCAGAGCAGGACAGTATGATTCAAATATCAAGATTCTGAAGGACTTGCATAAAAGAAAAAAAAAAATTAGAAATTGAGATAGAGTTGTAATGACTGCTTCTGGTGTAAAATTTCGTATTTGCTCTGTTGAACTTCTGCAAGAAAATATGCCATTATTCAATTCCATCTGAGAAAATAAGATTCAAGCAATTTATGAAGCACCTCTGCAGATGTTCCACAAAAACCATAAAACCTGGCCATGCTCCAGCCCAGCTCAGTATCCAAATTCCTGATCCCTTATTTATTTTTATTGTTAGACAGCAGGATTCATACAGGAGTGTTTAAATAAAATTTCATTTAATAGCATAACTTCTACTCCTCCCCTTCCCCCCCACCCCCAGCAAAAATGAAATTAATTGCCAGACTTCAGTTCATGTTGCATGTAGTATAAAAGTTGTTGTCCATCCCTTCTGTGGCAAATAAGCAGAAGAGACTATGAAAGAGGGAAGCATATGAGCCACTGTGCAGGCAAGAATCCTTCATCTTTAGAATAGCTGCAAGAAGATACTTTGGGGAAAAAGTCTGTTCATGTTGCTGCAAGAATCTACTGCTGGTGCATTTGAAAATACTGCCAGTTATTGTGTTTTCATAACCTGTGTATCTTCTTCTCCTAGTTTTCTGTGCATCTTAACTTGATTGTTTCTTTGGGGGTTTCCACAAAAAAATAATCAATCCTTGAGGCAATATTCTTGTTCTTATCCGGACTGGTCTAGAGTCATATTTGACATTTCTGAAACAAAGGTATCAGCCAGGACCAGAAACCCTGAGAACAGAGCAAGAGCTTGGAGGCATCTCTGCCAAATGCTCCTGTGAACCAGCCATGCCCCTCATCAGCATCTGTTAGACTGTATTTCAAGATGCTCCATGTTAGTTATGTACAAATTTTATTTCTGACACTTTATTGATTTTCTGATCAGACTTTCCCGAGGAGGGTGAATTGCATGCAAAACATGATATGCTTCAAGTACTTCTATTAACTAAACAAAGGGCAGCCCAAAGTGGACTTTGCATTGAGGGGAAGTAACTTCTCAAACCATTCATTCATTTCAGGTCAATGTAGGGATTATTTGCCATGTTATTCTAGGAAAACTGAGAGAAGGCAGGCAAGCACACACACAGAGCAATAGAAGAGTTGATAGTGAACTGTAATATAAAAAATTAATAACAAGAAGCAGTCCTGTGAAAAAAACATCCTTCCAAAAAAGAGCTGGTTTTTAAACTTCTAAACAGACATCTGTGTACAGGTTGTGGATATCTGATGAACAGATGCATATCAAATTTCTGTTCTTTAGTATAAACTGGTAGCCTGAAAAGAATATATTCAAATAACAATAAGAGTTTTCAAGAGGAACTGGTCCTTATCTAAGTGCCCATAATTAAGATCAAAATACATTTATATCAGTTCTTTTTATTAATTGCAGGATCTGGGATTTCTTTTTTTCCTCAGTTATTTTGTGGGAAAGGTGAAGATTTTCCCATTTTCCTATAGCCAGAGGTACTTCACCACATCTATTAGTGGATGTGGCCACTGGACAGTCCCAGTTTCCTGGTTCCAGAGCCTCTCTGCCATCCAGAACCTGCATGGGCTGCAGAGCCACTCAGTCCCAGAGCTGGTCTGACAGTGACCTACTCCACACAGGACCATCTTAGCTTGAATTTACTTCATATTCATTCCAGAAAATCCATATAAATCAGTGAATCCATTGCATTCCTGTAGGAAATACATGTGTGAATTGGAACCAGCTAATCCATGTAGAGATAGGAGCCTGTCCTCAGATGTGTGAGGTTAAGTGGCTTAATATCCAAAGCTGTGTGATAAAACATGGGCAATTTTAAGATCAGAACTGAAGGTGGGTTTTTTTTTTTTCCTTCAAATCTAGTCCTTAGTTCTTTTTCACATTGAATACAACAAAAGATATTTTTTTTGTTTATCTGATTGTATAGAGGTGGAAATCCTGCCCTTCTCAAAGGGATTCAATTCACATGGTTCAAATGAGCACGATAGAAGGCAATTTACTCTATAAACAGGTTTCAAACAAATTACTTCAGCAAGAAAGAAAGTGTTTAAGGTGAACATTTTTCAGTAAATACTCAGGTTCCTGCAGTGCTTTTAATGGTGGTAAATTTTACATGAACACTTACTTTAAAAGCTTTTTGGTGTAATATAAATGATGCACCTGTTATCTCAGAGCTGTCAAGAAAAAATCTAATAAATATTTGTAAGCTTCTTGAACAGGAATTTTGTTTTATGCTCCCTGTGAATGAAAATGGGCTTTTTACTGCTTCTGCACCTATTTGTATGTTGAGATGTGTCCTGCAGAGTGAGGTGAAGATGCCATTCATTTTGAATTCAACCAATTTATGTTTTTCTTTGTGCACAATTGCCTGAATAAACAGAAATCCTGGATGACTGCTCAACTAATTGTAATGGGAATGGAGAATGTATCTCAGGCCACTGCCACTGCTTCCCAGGATTCCTTGGTCCTGATTGTGCAAAAGGTAATCTTATATTAACTGCCCCACAGTGCATGACAGGGATCATGATTGTAGTCTGTGACTGCTGGGCTTGTGAAGATTCAGTGATTAAAGGAGATTAAATTCCTTTTTCCAGCCAGATGGCAGATACAGTACAAGTGGAAAGTTTTTTTTATGCTGTACTTGGGTTAACACAGATCAACCACTTCTCCCTCCCTGGTTTTCAAATTTGATAGGTTCTGCCATCCACCTTTGCATGCTGTCTGTAATTGTAAAAGACATTTTTAAATAGGTGTGTTAGCATATCATAATGTTTTCTGTTATTTGAAAGTGACAAACAGTTTCACTTTGGAGAAAATGTAAGTAAATCAAATGCTTCTGTGGTCTTAACTTGAATAGGGTGTAGATAAGAAACCTAAAGCAGCTTAGAGACAGTTTTCCATCAGTAAGGCAAAAAAACATGTTAAGTGAGCTTACTTCTGGTTCAGATATTTCTGTCAGTAATATCCATTATACACTGCATGTGATGTCCAGAAGTTGTCATGATTTCCCAATGTCTCCTCAAATGTAGGGTTTATTTTTTTAAGACTCAATTGGCTCAGAAATTGATACGGGATTGTAAAAGCAAGCTTCCACACTTGATGATTTACATACAAATCAGTAATGTCTACAATTTCAGTGCTATTATGTCTTCTCAGAAGAAAAAAGAAAATGGCAGGATCTTGCTTCAGTTCACAGGAAAGGAATATTAATCTTACTGAAATCAGGCATCCCTGCAAATTTTCCACGGAGGCCAATCAAGGAGAGAGTTGGTTTTATTGTCTATGATATCCCATTTCTGGTCAAAATTAAGGTACAAGAGAGAGGCAGACTGAGCAGAAAAGGACATTGTACTACTGCTGCACTGCCTAATTCAAAGATTTCAGTCTGTTACAACCCTTAAACCAAATGAAGAATTGAGGAGCTGGAGTGGAAAAGCAATTTTACAGAATCACAAATGCAATAAATGTTAATCTATGTAAGTATGTAAATACATTAAAAAGGTCAATCTGCCTTCTTCAGATTCCTGTCCAGTGCTGTGCAGTGGAAATGGAGAATATGAGAAAGGTCACTGTGTGTGTCGAAATGGCTGGAAAGGACCAGAGTGTGATGTTCCAGAAGAGCAGTGTATTGATCCAACCTGTTTTGGCCATGGCACCTGTATCATGGGTGTCTGCATCTGTGTCCCAGGATACAAAGGAGAGATTTGTGAGGAAGGTTTGTAAAGTTTCCTTCTCTGCAGTCACGGGGGTTGATTTTTTTGTATTTAATTTCTATCTGTTTTAAGGTAGTTTAAAACTCACAGGGAAGTAGTCAGCTTTCTGTGAAGCAGAACTGTTTTGCTCAAAACTACCTTTACTGTCTCACAGAAAGTAATGGTAAGATTTTAATGTTAAAATTTTCAAAGGTAAAGGTATTCAGGTCTTGCTAATAGTCCAGTGGACTGATCACATGAAGTTCACATTTTTATTTTAAAAGATTAAATTATTTCTTTTCATTTGGCCAAAAGGTAGGGTAAGGCAGTCAGAAGATCATTTAAACAAAACGTGATGTGGTAGTTCTCCAAAGCCATCAGACTATTGTAATCAGCTTTTCCATTTTTCATTCTGTTATATCAAGAGTTTTACAGATTTTTCTGACAATATAAAGCCAAAAGGGCAGTAAACAGGTTAGTTTACCAGAACATACCATTTTTACTGGGTGTCTTTGCACATGGCACTAAATTGGCATCCTTTAAGGCTTGGCTAACAAAAAGTGGGAAATTCTGTGAGAAGAGACTGATGTATTTTTCCTGGTTATGGTACTGATGTGTCTCTGCCTTCATTTATAAACAGAAGTAGTTGTTGTTTCCCTCAGCATGTCTGAGATAGCTCATCAGCTTTGACTTTCTTCCCCTGTGCATAGCCTCAGAAAGCAGAGCTCTTCCTCGTGCTTTCCCTGATTTGATGATTTTTCACTAGTCCCCTTAGCCTGGAGCTACTTGACAGCATACTTTGTGCTTCCTGCTATGGAGATTTTCAGTAATTCTTTTGAGTAGCACACACAGGAGGCTTTTTATGTTGCTTGAATTCTCTAGTCAGAAAAATGTCCAGGATGAATTTGATAGATTTGACATACCTGGAATAGTTTTTAAAGGGAGGATCAAGAGAATGCTTCTGACATAGTCAATTATTGGTAGTTTCAGAGACCAAGAAAACCCAAATGGGAAAAAGCAAGTAATACACAAATTTCCTCAGTGAGGCCATGATGCTGAACAAGCCTGTAGCTGGTGAGAGGCTTACTGCAGTTTTTAGTAGCTTTTTTTCTTGCCATAATGAGATCCTGCAAAATGGTTGGGGAAAAAAACACATAAATGAATTCAGACAGATATTGAAACCAAGAGTGGGAAAACATTAGATTTTTATCATAAGAAACTTATTTAATTTTTTTAAATGTGAAATGATGTAGCAATGCAGAAATAGGGTGGATTAAACAAACATATGTAACCAAGTAGAGTGGGTTTTTATTGTAACAATGTGTCCTTGACATGACTGTTCAGTTTGTATTGTAAAACATAACTTGTGCAGTAGTTAGGGAATTCTGTCAGGAATTAAGATTATTTTATTGTATTTAAGCAAGGTTTAGTCATATAGCAGTGCTGTTAACTGACATAGCATAGATGTACTATCCAGGGAGCACCACTAAATGCATGTGTTCATTATTATGGGGGTCCTTTGAATTTTTCCTGCCAGATTGTCATTCCTAAAATTGAGGACTTCACTCTATTAATTTTAAAATACCAGCAAAATGAAGAGCTGTCTCAGGATGAGAGAAAATTGCTGTGTATTTTTGTCCTATGCTTAGCAAGATGTGCATTGTCCAGAAACACTGATTCCCTCTCTGAGCATTACACTGTGCTGTACACAAGCCTGGAAGGCTGAAAAAGATACAAAATAAATCCTGAAATAAGATGTTGAATTGGTGGCAAAGCAGTTCAAAAGATAAAACTTAACTTCTTTATTTTTAGGTTGAAAGGTCCTATAAACTGGAGGCCATTAATTTCTATGTCTGAAATATTTATTTAGCCTTCCCTTCCTGAAGCAGAAAACATCTCCATTCCCATAGCACAGGACACTGTTTGTTAAGTTTACAGTTTAGTTATTAAAACAGTACTTGTGCTGATACTTGAGAAATACATAGCAGAACTTTCAGAGTCTAACATCAGTCTGAAGCATGATACAGCATTGATTGGCTTCTGGCTAATTGTTTCCCATGCTCACACCCCACAGATCCTTCAGCTCCACAGTTTCCTGCAGCCTCCAGGGAAAGCTGGCTGCTTCCTGCTTAAAACCTGTCTTGTTAAAGCAGTGCTGGAGCTTTGTGAAAGAATATGCTGCTCATACAGCACTAACCAGCTGATTTAAATTCCTCTACAGAGCTCTTGAATTTTTCACTAGGAATAGTTTAATCCAAATTGAGAACAAATTTAGTTCTTTGTTTGCAAATTGTTCATCAGTACATTATGACTTTTATGAAGCTGTTCATTACCTGCAATTGCCCAGCACATATTTTTTATGTGTATGGGAATTATTTTTTTTTTTACAGCAAGCATTGAGTCAAGAGATTCACTACTTAGTCTTAGTGGATAACCCTTTTTTCATAGCAAATTTTCAGCTATAGAGACAGCTCTACAGGAAGGTGAAAAAATAAATCTTCCTTTTCCCAGATGTAAATAAAACACAGTGCACAAATACCCAAATGGAAATACAAAGTACAATTACAGAAGTAACTATTAATTCCTCCAGCTGTTTCCCAGACCTACTATTGAAGCACAGACTTCACTGACTTAATAGATCTGTCCTGGGAAACTGTGTTTTAAAATTAAGACAAAATCCATGACAAGAGATTCATATGTCCTCTAACAGTCTACCTGCTTGCTTTTTTCTTGTTTTTGACTTAACTTTGCACAGATGTTAACAGACTGTTTTTGCCTTGTATTTGTTAAGATCGTTACAGTTGGGTATTTGTACAGAAAATCAAATTGATCTAAATCAGTGATGCATTTCCCTAGTAAATGACTGTAAAGGTGTGAGTTTTGTCTCTGAGCCGTGTATCCCTGCTTTCCAGAGGACTGCCTGGACCCGACGTGCTCCGGCCACGGCGTGTGTGTGCAGGGGGAGTGCCACTGCTCGGCGGGCTGGGGCGGGCTGAGCTGCGAGTCCGCGCTGCCCGTGTGCCAGGAGCAGTGCTCGGGACACGGCGCCTTCCTGCTGGACACGGGGCTCTGCAGCTGCGAGCCCCACTGGACGGGCCCCGACTGCTCCACAGGTATGGTGGACGCTTGCCTCTGTCAGCACCGCCTCTGCTTCCTGCTGGAAAAATTAATGAAATAGTTGCTCTTACTAATAGGAATTCAAAGCACGAGACAGGGATGGAGCGTGAGTACTGTGGCTTGTCAGCAGCTGGCCAAGGATAAGTAGTACATTTTCTCTGTGGCAAGAATTTTTCTGCCTGGTGGTGTGACACTGAGTACAGTAGTCCTGCAAGAGGGCAGATGCTTCCTGGCATGCACTGGAGGTAAGTATGGCTCTCACCTGAGCTGCTGAGCACCTGTCAGGCTCATGCAGTCAGGGAATCCACACGGAGAGAATGGGAAGATGCATTAAAAAAAAATCCAAACACAATGATGAGTAAGAAGGCTCTGTCGAAAAAATCTTTAAGCAAAAAAGACCATCGTTCTCTCATGGTGGGATAAAATTTCTCTTCTTCCTTAAAGGACCATCAAGGTCTGATCTCCCTAAGATTAAGAGCTGAAATGGATTTCCTACGTGCTTTATACATTTATATTTCGTTTTCTTGAAATGAATGCACTCTGCACATTTTGCTCTATAATGGAGCATGTCATTACCAGTGTATGTACTACGACTTTTTCCCCTATAGAGCCCACAGAGCCAGAATCTCAGATGATAAGGTGTTGTCAGCATACTGCAATAAGGAGCACATCCCAGTAGAGAATAGATGCAAGTGACAGATCTGCTGAGTACTGTGGAATACAGCCAGTGGTCCAAGTCACCAATTTTTCTTAGAAATCGTCATTCAGAAGAGCACTTGAAACAGTATATATTTTTGCTCAGATCTTTAAAGTGTGTGCTTGTGATCTTTAAGTAGGGACTTATAAAATGTTCCTCTACATGATGAATTTTTAAGCAACAATATATTGACCTGCTAATAATTTTCAGTGTTTGTGACAAGGACCTTGCATTCATTCTACACTCCAAAATTAACACATGCAATTTTGGTCTGACACTGACAGATATTGCTCCTGCTTTGATAAGAATTGACTTTTTATTGGTTTGCAGCAAAAACTCTTGTCCTGAGAATTTCTGTGTTCCCCAGCAAATTCCAAATACTTTCAAAATTCAAGGATGCATTATATTAAGGGTTTTTTTTATTTTTAAAATAGAAGTTAGTATATCTTGGCAGACTTAAAAAGGGAGAAATACCAAAGGTTCTAGAATGTTTTTGAATTTATTGTTCCAGATACAGTGTGGCCCAACCTGAAGAGGGATGAGCCACCTCTATGATACCTTCCCCTACCTGCCTATCTCTAGCTCTTCAAACAAGATAAACTGTCCTTTTAAAAGTTCACCCTGGGGAAAGACAAGAATCAGTATGGGTGGAAGAAGACAGATAAAGGGTGACCCATGCATATCCTTAAGAATTACCAATGTTTGGAGGTCCAGCCTGAGCTCTGGAATCATTAATGGATTTTTTGAGTCTGGAAAAGACCATGTTGTTTGTGTAATTTGATTTTCTATAGAACATTACCAAAAAAATCACAATCATCCTTTGGTTTTTGCTTGACACTTATAGTTTCTGTTTAGTTTTTTGAAAGTGAAGCTTCACAGAGACTGAGAATTAAGGGTAGTCCACCATTTCCTGGATAAATGGTTTCAATTATGTCTGTCCCTCTCTGCTAAAAAGTGCACCTTCCAGTCCTAGTTTGAATAGGTGCAAAGTCTTGCAATCATGTTTCTTTCTGTGAGGTGAAAGACTGGCAAATTATTTGAAGTCCTTTCCAGTGTCCAGCCTGATCCCTGCTCTGACCTGTGCACTGGCATAACCCAATATCACTGCACCATCCCCCAGATACTCTTTCTATTTCCAAAGTTTTTGCTGGGCAATTGCCACCTCTTGAGGGCCAAAAAATCCTCTTGCAGAACTCCAAAATAGCTGTCAGGATATGTTTTCATTGTGTTTAAATTGGTTCTCAATAAAAGCAGCTCAATATGGCTTGAAAGTTGTTTAGACACTTAGTATTGCTAATCCTATTCTACTTGTGGGATAGAACTTAGGCTGGCTTTTTGTTCAGCTAAAATCCATCCTTTCAATATCCTTAGCTGGATATCTGTTTCAGATATATGTGGCCTCTTTCTACTGTACAATATTGAACTTCCATGAAAAGTCATTTTCCGTTGTTAGCTCAGATTTCAATTTACCTCTCCCAGAGATGACATGGTTTTCATTTAAGCTTTGCCTTGCTGCTTATGAGCACCTTTGTAAAGGCTCTTCCTATCAGCTAACTACAAATATACAGATAATATACCTCTGATTCTTCTGCCTTCTTTAGGCAGCATCAACCGAATTTCACCCTGGAAAGATTCTGGCAGATTTTTAGCTGCACCAGTCACAACAGTATTGTTGTGCCTTTGCTACAGCCATGTGTGATCAGAAGAAGAAATTTTAAAAGTACTTTCTGTCTTTGGTTTATTATATGGACAAGATTAAAGTGTTCTAACTGTTCTGTATGGTTATAGACTGACATGTATTTACCATGAGGGAGATGGATTAGCCTGTTGTGCCAGTTTGCCAGCTGGCCTGAATGCTGAAGGTCAAAAACAAGCTATGGCTTTTACTGCTTCAAAATCACACCAGTGTCAGAAATCTGTAGAGAAGCCATATAGAGTTATTCTGGCAGAGTTCTTTCAAGTGCTGTACCTGAGACATAGCTGTTATAATTCCAGTTGGAAGGATCCCAAGCCTGCAGTCATTATTCAAGTAATACAGTTGATTCTTCCATTCCTACTGACCTGGGCAGGCATTGCTTGGTCCCTGTGGTGCAGTGCATGTTGAAATACTCAGAGATCCAGCATCTTCTTCTACCAGAACTTTATTTCTTTAGTTGTTTTACTTGCTATCCCTTGAAAAGTCATCTGTCCTGCTTTCTGTAGTATTCTTTGGACTGTGCAAGGAATAAGGGGAGTTATGTTCATTTTGCCTGTAGGGAGGCACAGGCATCAGGGAGGGTGAGCTGATCTCAGGCAGAGATCCAGAGACATCTGTGAGAAGAGTTGTGTTTCACCATTTTGATTCTCAAAGTGTTTCCAAGGCAAAAAGAAACAGCACCAGCACTGATACAGTTATGCATTCTCCAAAATATTGTTCCCAACAGTGGCACTAACCATTCAGCAAACAGGTCATCTTCAAGTGTTGAAATGGCTTTAGCTCATTCTAAAAAAAGAAAATGTGATTTCATCTCTTTAATAATTAGCCCGTGAAAAAAACAAATGCTTCTCTGAGATAAAGCACTGAAAATTAAAAATCCATGATAATACTCACAACACAAATTAACATGTTCTGTTTTGGAATTAATTCACTGCTGTCTTGTTTATCACTTTGCCCATTTAATTTTAGTTTTTTCCTAGTTTGGTCATCCTTTGGCAAATCACACCAAAGTCTTCAAAGACACATATTCATTACCAGTTTAGACATCTGACAGCAGATGTGCCCAAGAGAAATGCACAAGAGGCTGAGTTCCATTTCTCATTTGATCTTCCCCTGCCTCTACAAGGTGTGGAGAACAAAAATTTCATGTTCCAAGTCAGATTATATAATATGCTTTGTGAAAACCCCCTGCATTGAAAAAAAGTGATCCTTGGAGTATTTGAGAGTCACAGCATCTTTACACCATGCTGAACCCTGTTATGATAGTATGTAAAAATCCATTATCAGTCAGGTCTTCAGCATACATCTCACTGACCTGTGCAGTAGGGGTGTGATCTACCAATACATGACACAGTCAGTAGTGTGGAAGACTGATATTACACTATTTTAATGTCACCAGGACTTCAGTATAGTCATATTTCTACTTACTGTCTATGGATCTTTGTTGCTTTATTTATAGGCTGTCACCCAAAATGCCTTGATGTTAATGAGTCATCTCCCCTTGAGGCATCTAGGCAATGCTTTTCAGAAAAAGAAAATCAGACTCCTGAGTACTGAGTGCTCCTGTCAGGTAGAAGGGAGGCTCTGGCTAATTGAACGTGCAGCATCAGCTGAACAAAAGAACTCATCTTCTGTTCTCAGATTGACACCTTTAGCATGGAACCTTGAGATTAAGGGAGAGAAGCATCAAGAGAAAAGGGATGACAGAGTTGATCAGGGGGGCAGAGCCTTGTATAAATTAGTGTAACTGCAGTGATACCAGCAGTGCAGTCCCAGTGTGTTTCAGGTGAGAATCCAGCCCTGAGTCACTAATTAATTGCAGCACTGTGCCTAAAATATTATAGACTGAGAAATCTGTGACAGAGCTGATGCCTCTGACATCCTGTCCTGCCTTCATTTCTTTAGACTCTATTCAGAAAAAGTAGGCCAGTTTCTGTCCTCTTACTCCAGGACATTTGTCATAATTCCACTGAATCCATTTATATCACTGAAGCAACCTAATTATGTTTGGGAAAAGAATACTGGCAGTTCTTAGTCACAAAAACATTCATCCTAAAATGATTATATGGAGATGGTATATATTTAGCATATCTATTTTTGGTTAAGCTATCCTAGCAAGATTGGTGGTAATTTTACAAAGGGTAAAAATGAATAAGCAGCCTCTTCCTTCAATATCTTGTGAAGTAAAAAACCTCTTTAAAACTGAAGGGCTTTGAAAAATGCAAAATGTTGTAATTGTTGTAAATTGATATGTGCAGAGTGGAATAATTTAAAAATCATTAAAAGTCTGCATTCTTTACAGTAAGTACTTCAAAAAGAAATTAAGGCATAATACAGTATATTAATATAGTTCAAGACATCTCAAATAGGTTTCAAAATTAAACATCAAAAACTGCAACTTGGAAAAAATAATTAGGTGAACCCATTTCACCGTAATCAGAAACTCTTCAGGTTTAGGGAATTACAATGTATGGCTGTCAGTCATAGGACAAGGATGTTCACTACAAAGAGCTTGCAGTGTTGAAAATAGCCTTGAAATTTCCTCAGGACATGGTGTAATGTGGTGCATTTTCTGTAGACTGCTCAGTTGCATAGTGGTGCTTCCCCTCTGTTCCCTGTTTTAGACAAATATCAAGAACTTTTTGATTATACTAGAAACGTCCTTCACTGTTTTGTTCTTAAGCAATGATGGACTTGCTTAATTTCATCTTACTGTCCTCTTTCTGTAATTTGCCCATTACTGCTCTGCTAATTAAAAGGATGATTGAAGTTCCCCTGCTGTACATTGTCTGACATTGTAGAAAAACTCTTCCCTACTACTGTATATTTCATTGAAAAGAAAAAAACTATGTGTGACTAGTTTGATTTGTATCTCCTGTAGAGTTGCAAGAGTTTGCAAAAATTTATTTGGTGAGCAAGGTCTCTCTTAAAAACATACTAGTTAAAGACTGGAACACTTAAAATGTGTTGCTGCAGAATTTAAAACATGAGAAATTTAAGGCAGTAAAGAAGCACTCCAATAAAAATTAATTATCCTACATGTTTAAATCAGATCACAGGGAACCTGTGTAAAAATACCTGATGTAGTAATGTATTGATTTAAGAAATAGGATAAGTCAAGGATATGAGATATAAAATGAGGAAACACAGGGTGTTTTTCAACTGATTGCTGCTTATTTTGCAGATATGCAAAAAATAATGGCCCTTTCCTTTTCTTTTTCTTCCTGAAAATTAAGATTCTTAATTCTATTGCTGTCTGAACCTCATTCAGCAGTTAATGGAAATATTTCTCATTCCTATGTAAATGCAATTTAATTAAGTCAGCTTCTGTAAATCCTAGTCTAATCCACAGCAAGGTATTGCTTTTTCCACAGGGTCGAATCCACAGATCCAGTTTTGGATGCTTCTATCTCAGCAACTGTTGACTCTCCCAGGAGGGAGATACCCAAATTCTCGGGTGATGACAAAATGACTCTGTTTACTCTCCAGTCTGGGTGGCTGACAGAGCCTTTCCTCTCTGTCTGCATGGCATTGTGCCTCTACAGGGAGTCCATCCTGTCAGGAGTGTCCCCCTCACTGTGCTTTGTGCTAGGCCAGCCCTAGGAGGGTGATGCTCCTTAGGATCCTTGCCAACAATGGTGCAAGGTCCTGCAGATTGCAAAACTAGAGCTCTTAACATAAAGCTGCTGTCATTATCTAGTAGCACAACCTGGTGAGTAAGTGGGATTTTAGTAGCAACTCAGGTGCCAAAATGAATTAAGGACCTTTGAATTAGGTAATGTAAGCAAGGGGTTTAGAGGTGTATATTTGGAGTTAAATGCCTGCATCCCTGTTTTACATCTCAACCTTATCACCTGCACAGGAGTCAATCTACTGAACAGGGATTAAGAGCCATGCTAAAACAAATGACAGGATATAGGATGGAAAGGTCTTCCATGGACAGTCTGCGGTCAAGAAAATGTCAAGATGGAAATTCTGACTATGGAAGGCTTGTACTCCACAACAGCCCTTTGTAAAAGAGGACTCTCAAGTAGAGAAGCTGTGGGAATGTTCTGCTGCTCACAAATTATCCACACCACTCTCTTTTAAAGGAGAGTTTTTGTGTTAGAGTGAGCTTCTGTTTCTTCACAGCTGGAATAGCACAAATGGGAATTGCTAGAGCAAGGGTACAAAAGAGCAGTAGAACAACTAGAGGTTTTGTCCTTCAGTGAATTTTAGAACATCTATTGTAGAAAATGTGCTGCATCAGTCCCTAAAAAGCTGATATTTATATTTTTTGTTGTCATGGTAATAGCTATCATTTCAATATATTTATGCAGCAGTCTGTGAATTTTAACTTCCTCTGAAAATAGTCAATTGCTATTGGTAAAAGTCAAATCCATAAGAACTTCCCTGCATACTACATTTCTTAGCATTTTGGTTGTCTATATTGTTGCAAGGGTAGTATCTGTAGACATGTTAGGATTTCGCTGCTTCTGCCCTCCTTAACAACATTTGCTTTAATGCTTTGGCTCGAGTAATATGCTTTAAAAAATAATATTTTAATGTCAATGGGGCAAAAACTCCTCGTAGCATATTGTAACTACAGTGTACATTTTGGTCACTCTGCAGTCCAGGAAGCCTTGGCTATTTTATTAACAGATTGTTAAAATAGTATCCACCTTGGGGTCCAAAATAATTCTCTGATGGAATGCAGAGGGATTGTGAATGCATGTTATTGTTCACATGGCATATAATTGTTCAGCTCCTACTCTGATCCCCCATATGCTGAATTCAAGAATGCCCTGAAGAAGGGTGGCCAGCCTGGTGGAGCTGGTATCAGGCTCCACAGAAAAATGCAAGTCATGAGCTGCACCTTTGGTTTGGCAGCAGTCAGGCAGAGCAGCAGCTGCCAGCTGCATGCTGCTATTTCTGTTTGTGCTGCTGACACAGAGGAAGTTATGGTTTATTTACTGGGAGCTGCTTTGTGTCTGCACTCACCTGCACGGGCTCGACTGTGAGCACAGGGATGTTTGCTCCCTGCCTGTGATGGACACAGTGCTCGTAGGCAGAGACTGAGTCATGTGGAACTGGTGCTAATTGAGGCCACATGCCTTGGTTTTGTGCAAGAGCTTGTTAGGCCTCACTGCTGAGTTTGTCCAAGGAACTATTTATTTGTGCTAAAATAAGAGAAAGCAAGGCCAGCTTCTTCATCTGCTTTTGCTTTTGCCTGTGAACCTGAGATGCTACTTAGAAGCTGGTAATGACTTTTGATTTCTCACAATAGTTTTTCCTGTAATACACACAGATCAAGGCCTTATTTTAGTTGATTCACTGTTTCATTGAACCATAGAATGATTTGGGTTTCTTCCACAGCAACTTCCCTGCTGTGAGCAGGGACATCTTTTACTAGATCAGGTTGCTCAGAGCCTCATCCAACCTGGTGTTGAACACTTCCAGGGATGAGGCATCCACAGCTTCTCTGGACAGCCTGTGTCTGTGACTCACCACCCTGAGAGTTAAGAATTTCTTCTTGATACCTAATCTAAACCTACCCTCTTTCAATTTAAAGCCATTTCCCCGTGCCCTATCCCTACATGCCCTTGTCCACTGTTCTTCTCCCTCTTCCTTGCTCCCTTCAGGTACTGGGAGTCCACAGTTAGGTCACCCTGAAACTTCTCCAGGCTTAACAGATTTCCATCTGTCCATGTAGACTGGCTTTTCAGTAGAAAAAAATAAGATAAAAATCACATTCTTCTAAAAGCATCCATTCACAGCACGTAGATGTACATTCTGCAAATCATTATCCCCTTTTCTTCTGAGTGCCAGGTCAGTGTCTGATTTGGGCAACAATGGCATCTCTGTCACTTGTGGGCTGCCATTGCTTTTACACAGATGAATCTGAGTAGCTGTTCCTGTAATACAATTGAGAAGTAATGCCAATTCCCAACTTTTCAGCATTTTGAGCTCTTTCAAAATAGGATAAGTAAAATGTATTTTCATTACTGAAGTCAACAAGTACATCCAGCATTCAGGGCACAGACTAGCACAATTTTTATGAGTGGACTCACACCCAAAGGCCATCCTGTAAGCCAGTGAATTTAAGATGGTGCCTACTTGTTGCAAATAATGCTTGAATAAGTCATTACTTCTTTACTGGGTATCACTAATCAAACGTAGTAATTAAATAATTGTGAAAAGCTTTATATTTTGAGCAGAGCCTGAATCAGTGTTAACAATAGTTGTTCTGTGTACTATAGAAGATTTAGTGCTTATATAGACATATCCTGATCCCTTCAGACAATCTGGGGAACTTTTGCTGAAAATAGGTGTCTCAAAATCTTTATTTTCTTTTGATGCTGTATTAGTTCAGGCTGTACCTGTGAGACAGCTATATTGAATGAGCCTAGTGAGCCATCTCTTTGCCTATTTCCCTTTTCCCCACAAAGCCATGGTTGTTCTCCATGTTTCTCATCATTATCACAGGCCTCACACCTCCCTCGATTGTTGTGGTCTGTCACTTGCTCAACAGGTTTCCATTTTTCCTGCACAACTGGATTTTCAGTCCAAGGAACAGTGAATTGCATTTTCCCCTCTGTGAGTGAGCACAAAGGCACTGCTTTCATCTCTCTCATTACAGCTCATGACAGATTGTTCTGGACTGCTTTCATACCAGTCTCCTGATCAAACAAAATATCAAACAGGGTAGACCTTGCACAGCACTTCCTTTTGTGGTTCTTGGGGTGTTGCAGAGGATTTCAGAGCTTGTTAGTCAGAGGATAAGTGTTCAGTGATGACTGACATCTCACTGCTTTGCTACAAGTACAGCTTGAAATGAAACAGTGAAGACAAATTATAAAACAGGACCAAATTTGACAAGGAAACTCCACATTTACTTCGGCAACAATATTTTTAAAATGTCCTGGTCAGATTTCTGTGTACTTCTCCTTGTCCTTGTGTCAGTCTAATCTTCCTTGCTATTAGGCTACACTTCTGCTCATTTATTTTAAATGCTGCCCATACCAGCCTCATCCAACCTGCCAACCTGTATCAGATCTCTAAGAAAGAGACAAGTTCTGCAGCTGAAGTCTCTTGGGTGGCAAGCCCAGCATAGCTGTTTTCTCCTTTACACCAGTGCTATGGCTGGGTAAACAGAGATGTTCCCAGTGCCAAATGAGGAATCTCTTGCAGTGGTATCAATTTTCAGTGCTTTGGCTGCCTGAAATGAAATATCTGTTAGTATGTTTACCATTACCAGTCCAGCTTCTTCAGGCTGTATTGATTAAATTTTTGTACTGTAAAAATACCATTTTGAACCCCAGCAAAATCGATATAGAGTGAGATTTTTTTATATATATAAATTGGATTTGGATCAGGAAGAAAATCTTGCATCAGATGAAAAATAAAGCTGGATGGAAAAAAAGTGTAATAAAAGATCTCAGAAGGAGAAAAAGTTGCTCTGTCATTTCCCCAACCTCTGTTTTATTTTCCCTCTAGACCTCTCTGTCTGTCCACTGATTACATTTCTACACAAATAAATTTTCAAGTAAAGTGAGGCTTCCAGTTTCACAAAGATACTTGTGAATAGATGTAGCATTATCAGAAACTACCTTACAGGGCTTTTTAAAGGCAATTGCATTCATATATTTTGTGATACACAGTAGTGCTAATGGCAACCTTCCTACTAGAGGCCAGAATAGTTATTTATAGAGTACCTAATGCATCAAGAATAAGTTCAATGAGATGATGGTAGGATAATTTCCAGAAAGCAATTAAAACCACCACTGTATGGATAGTGAAACATTCTGAGTAACAAATATAGAGGATACAGCATTTTAGTTCCAGAGGGTTTATTTTATATGTTGTGGCCTGTGGTAAGATGATAAGAAAGGTAGTTAGCTAAGTGCAAGGCAATACACCAGAAAGGTTTTCTACATAGAACTTACAGTAGGAAGGTTTAAAATGAAGTAATGTTTTGGAAATAAAGAAGTTTTGGGGAAATTTTGCCTTTGGTAGATATAGTTGATTGTTGTCCAATAATTGTGTCTAATTTATGCCAACTAATAGTCAGGGCTGTGTGAAGTTTAGGTCCCTCTCATTTATTTTCTGAAGTTACTGGCTAGTCAGTAGTTCTTTTCAGCAACTCTTATCTCTCTAAGGAAGACCCAGCCTCCTGAAGTACCTATTTGCCTCCTGATAGAACAGTTACTGAGATAATACTGAACAAAACATGAAGAGTGCCTGGGCCAGTCCTCTACTGAGATTTCAGCTGTGCTGGTTTTGTTTTGGTTTTTTTTAATGCTAATGAGACCACACAAAAGCTTATTTTCTGGAATCACTAATTCATTTCTATAACACAATCCAGCAATCTACTGAACAGAAAATAGAAACAGGTTATCAGTCATTTAATTTTGCAGGAAAGGGGGTACTTAATATGAATTTAAGTATTAGAAGACATCAAGAAGACACATGAAAAAAATGGTATTTGAGGGGGCTAAGGCATGTCTTTGTTTATGTAATTCATGGAAAACTGTAAATAGTTGGAATGTGTTATGAGCCTCTGTAACATAGTTCAGAGCCAGAAAGGAGGGCAGATGCAATTTAGAGTAGGACTTTTCTCCTTAAGATTTTTCCCAAATAATTCTTCTTTGGCTTAACATAGCTTTATATGCATGCTACAGTCTTGCTTCGTGACAGTGTCAGAAAGGATAAATATCAATAGCTGAATAAATTCAAGCATTCTAGTCTGATAACAGACTGTAATAGAAAAGTGTTTCAGACAAATATTTCAGTTCAGGTGAGATGAATCTCACTCTTTGAATGTTTTGTTGGGATGGGCCATTGTGTCCCAATTTGAGCAAGGACAGTATCTTTGGAAATGACTGTGAAAATTATTTTGGAGAGATAGATGATAAAAAATTCAATGCAGTAGTTTTGTAGAAAGAGTTGCTTTGAAATTATTCACCTAACTGTAGCACATTGTTGTAGTATTGTGAGGTAACCTTTAATATATTTCAGTGTCAGATATTAGCATGTAATGCAGGAAGAGAAGGATAAGGAATGTTGCAGCAAGAGAAATTTAGATTGAGAGAATATTTTTCTGTGAAGATGGTCTGATAGTGGTATGAGTTGCCTGTCATAGTACAGTCCTGTTCTCTGTTGCTGGGAGCTTTTCAAGGATGCTGGGTATGATTTATTTTGAAACAATAATAGATGATCCTGTGAGGTCCTTTGCAGCTCTGTTGTTTATAAATTTATGTTAAAATAGATCAGTCATTTGGTGATGATCTCTCATATTGATTTATTTCTGATTGTACTAAATTTCTTGTTAAGTTCTGTGGCCAGTTCCCATCACATGTTCCTTAGTGGTGTGGAGGCTGGGAAAGAGACAGGCAATGCACTATTGCTGCCTTTCCACACAGAAACTTAATTTCAGTTTTCCAAAAGAAAACATTCACAAAACCTGGCAGCTGACAGAGGACTTCAGCATTCATGTTTTGAAGACATTTGCAAATCCCTTTGATTTCCATCTCAGAAACTGAAGGAATTGAAGAGCAGGTGCCACTGGAAACTGGTACAACCCATGTAGCACTGTTGTGTTCCCCCTAAAAAAAGCTGTTCCTTGCTTGATCATAGATCACAGAATGGTTTGGGTTCTTTAAGATCTATGGGATTTTAAAGATCATCCAGTATCAACTCTCCTGCCATGAGCAGGGACATCTTGCACAAGACCAGGATGTTCCAAGCCCCATCCAGCCTGGCCTTGAACACTTCCCAGGAAGGTTTATTGGCATAGATGTGGTTGACTGAGAATGGAAAAAATTGCACACATAACTAACATATTGTGAAACTGCTGGAAAAGCCAAGATCAGATGCAGTTAACATCCAGATTGCCAAATAAGTTTATGCAAAATCAGGACAATAAGATAAGTTGTACTGTAAAAATAACATCTCTTCTAGTACAGATATGTACAACTTGATGTCTGCATGAAACCTGTACAGTGCACTCCTAGGTAACCTTTGTTAAGGGGCACAAATTTCCATTAGGTTTTACAGGAAAAAAAAAAAAAAAGCTCAAGTGCTTTTGAAACTCCTAAAAGTTTACATTTTTGAACTTTTTTGTGGTGTAAAAAATTATATTAATAAAGTCAGCTGCTGAAAATGAAAGCTAGAACAGAGTTGTCTCCAGGACACAGCAGGAAGGTAATTTAAAAAGCTCAGGAACATTGTTGAAATTATCATGCAAACTTATTAAATGCAATGTATATTTAAATTGGAAAAACTTCTTTATTAGGTCTAGATAGGTGATTTTTTTTGCTGCCTCTAGCAGTTAAGCTTATTGGGTGAAAGTCAGGGTAGATTAATTTCTAATCTTTATGGAAAACCACTTATTAAAAAATGGATAGCAAAATTATTAATATAATACTGAAAGTTTAGACTATCTGTAGACTCACCACTGAACAAAAGTATAATGAGTGTTTTGCAGTGTTTGGCCACTTTTGTTTACATATAGTTATGTATTCTTAGCATGATTTTCTAGGAGTTACTTCTGACACATGTTGAATTAACATTAAAATCTTCCCTTATCATTACAAATTATAAAATATTTAGCTTTAATTTCCCTTTTCATAACACCTAAGTAGGAACTTATTATAAAAACACATTTGAAAGAACTCATTGTTGACTTAGGTAATTAAAATGAAGAGTGTGGAGTGAATTTCTAATGCTTTTTAGATTAGCTCAGGAATTATCTACTATTTGTCTCCTTCACGAGAATATGTACAAATAATGGTTCACAGTTCACATTTGCTTTTTTCCAAGAAATTAATGAGCATTCAGAGTTAAGGACATGTCAGTAAAAATTCTAGACTGAGTTGAACATTTTTTAACTCTCTTCTTCATTAATTGGTGTGAGTCTAAGGACTCAGAATTTTAGATTTGATGCAAACAGTATTTGATGAAAGGCTGAGAGAAGCTGCTGGGGTCAGCTGAGGCCAGCCCCTGGCACTCTGCCAGCACCATGCTCACAGTGACTCTCAACGGCTGGGCTTTTCTCAAAAAGAAAATTAACTTTCCAGGCCTACATTTAGAGAACCTTGTTTGGATTTCAAAGTGTACAGGTACAAAAACTGATGCAGGGCCATGAATTATTGTGGATTTGGGTGTTTTGGTTTCCTGGGAGCCATGAAAAATTGCATGTACTGAGGAGTGGGTCTCAGCCACAGACCAGCCTGCAACCCAGCTTGCTGCACAGTGTCTGCCCAGAGCTCAGGCAGGTGTATATCCCACTAAACTGTGACACAGAGGAGTGGCAGGGAAGAGATGGCTTCATGTAACCCTACAAGCCTAAACACCAACATGGTCAAGGAGCTGAAGGAGTTGTGAGCGTGGCACTGTACATTGTAAGGATGAATGGCAATGAATGGAGCAGCACAAGTAAAGGCTTGTGCTGTAATATCCCTGAATCAACTAATCCAAGCTGTACCTCTTGTCAGCTGCCCCTTGTTACCTTACACAAGTCATCTCTTTGCTCTTGTCCTTTGCAGTCAGACGATGGCACAGCTTGTGACTCCCCAGCAGGACAGTCCTGTCCAGGCTGGGATTTGCATCTCCTCCCTTGTCCTGCCTGCTTTGATCTCTCCTTGGGCTGATTTAGCTCAGCTAGCTGTCAGGTATTAACCTAGAAAAATAAACTGAATAATTATCTGACAGTTCCATGATCTGAATCATCTCACCAGTTCCATGTGCTAAGCACCAGGCAGGGATCACAGAGCCACGAGATGGATGGAGAGGAGGAGGAGGAGGAGGAGGAGGAGTGGAATAGCTGTTTCAATCAGAGAAGACATTTCTGGCTGTCTCAGCTGCTGCACTGACCCACAGCTCAAAGCCCTCCCCCACTGTGCTGGCTCTGCTGCATTTTGTGGTGCTTCTGTGCCCTGTGGGTCAACTGCTTTGGAAGGAGGTAGATGTTCCAGTGAGGTGAACAGTTGCATCATGTCTGACTTGCTGTCTAGCTTCACTTCTATGTGAATTTTTGCCACATCAGCTTTATTTTAAGGTATTTAGCTAGTTAAATTTATTGTATAATTTCCCATTGCTGTTGGTCCCTGAGCACTCACTGCAGCATCTCATTTTGTCCAGTCTCTGGTGGAAACCCTCAATACAAACATAAATGCTAATGTGGCTCCCTGCTACATGGAGGTTTCTGGGCTTGTTTATCTGCAGGAGAAGTTAAAAAATAGTTTTGCATCTAAAAACAGGACAACCTGAACTGATAATCCTTTTTTTGATCTTAGTTGTTTGAATTAGCTATGGATTAAAGCTGCATATTCTACCATGGCATTAACAGGATGACATTAGGCTTGATTTCCCTTGCTTTGTGTGAGAAGTCTGTGGAGAATCTTGGATTTTCTTGGCAAAGGAATACATTATCATGGTAAACAGTGTTTCTGAAGCCTTATGAAATCACCAAAAGAATGTAAGTATGAAGGTTGCCTCAGTGACAACGAAGAGTGAATTGGCTGAGCTGCAGGCCAGCTAAGGTTGCTGAGGAAAGTGCCTGGTCCAAACTAATAACCTCATTTCATTACATCTGGTGCTTACAAAATTTGGTTTGGTTTTCATTAAATAACATTTAGAGTCAATATTTTGGGGAAAAAATAATTTTTTACAAGGAAATGCAAGAACTAAATAAATTCATTTCAAGTATGATCTTATGTTGAAAAATGGAACAAAATAAAAAGAGGCCTTATGAGTGAAGACTCATTAAAGATTAGGAGCTTAAGTTGTGTTTAAAAAATTTATTCCACATGTAGGGAAAACAGTGGAAAACTTTCTAACATTTTTAGGTCTGTTTAATTTTTTTGTTTCAAAAGGGGAGCACGTGCAAAATCTATCCCTGTCATGTTATTCCTTTTGTTTGTTTGGAAGATGAGTTTGTAATGATTAGATTCTCTAAGGTAGACAGATGGGGGATTTGGCCATGCATGCCATGTGTGGGAATGTGTTCAAGGTTTTCCACAGCTGGTTCTTTGGTCTATTTACAGATAGAGAAGTGGCAGGAGCTGCTAGCTGCTGACAAGGTCACAAGCTCTATGCATTGGTTTTTTTCCCCACTTCAGCCATTGCCACTTCTGTATTCCAATGCCTACAATCTTCCCTGAAGTTTTGGAATCAGTTGAACCAAGCCAGTCCCACAGCTGCAAAAATCTGTGTAGTGGAATATCAATCCAGAGGATCAAAAAGAGCATCTGTTCTGCTTATCTCAGTGTATTGTAAACTACACAATATTTCTTAATATCCTCTTAACAATCTTTGCCACTCTAAGTAAAATATCACAAGTAATAATTATAATGAACTAGAGGGAGATCAGGGGAAATCAAACACATTCCTCTAGCAGACTAAATTCTTGAAGTATTTGCTAGATTTAATTCTCAGGAGTAAGCTGATGCCCAAGCTGGAAATGTAGGTTCAAATAAAACCAGTGATCCTCTACCAGTCTGCTGGAGGTAATGTTTTTGTGATTTGGTGGGATCAATTTACTTCCTAAACATAGGAGCAAGTGTTTGGACAGCTTCAGTAGCCATGGAATAAGAAAGCAAGTCCTCCTTTAGTCTCCCCAGGTTTCCAGAGAACAAACAAGTAACAAAACAGAAGAGCCAAGACAAATTATGCAGCAAGAAGAAAGAAATCCTTTCCAGTACCTGCAGGGAGGCAGTCCAAGGCATGAAGCACTAGATTAATATATGATCAGCAGGCAACAGTCAATATTTTCTAAGATTTAATGCCCTAGACTCAGCACAGTTTTTTATTTAAATAGAACAGTCTCTTTTCTTGTCTTACATATTGTTTTTCAGGAATATCATAGAATCATAGTGTCATCAGATAATTATTTTTATCTTGTATTCCAATACGACCCAACTCCCTGTCTGAATAGTAAATTTAATTATTTTTTGTATAGCTAATCTTGACTTCCTGAGGACAGTACTTTGCAGTTGATTTTACTAAATTTTGTGTGATGCTCTTTACTGTACCTTCTGCTTCTGAATTTGAGTTGAACAGTGCTCTTGAAGTTTGTCACTTACCCATCCTTTTGATTGTGCACCATGCTGTCATCCTGGCTACTGACAAAAATCAGGGCTAAGCTCTCACTCAAGACAGAGCCCAGCATGTCTTTGATGTCACTGTGCTGTTCCAGTTCTGTGCTGCTTTTTTCTTTGTGTTAAAATGATTGCAAGATAAGATTTCAATTTAAACTTTAAAAACTTTTCTTGGTATGTAAGTGACAGCATTTGTCACTACAAATGCTTTTAAGGATGTTTATATACAATAGTTCCAAGACCTAAATGATGATTGTTTAAAATCTGTCAAGGGAAAAATCCTGCCACAACTAAATATGTAGCATTGACATTTGAAATCAGAACAGACATGAGTGTTTGACTTCTACTTTAAGTGGTATCAGCTGCTTTCTGAGAGGAAGGAGACATTTCTGTAGCAGGTTAATTGCAGGATAACAAGCAAATCCTGTGTCTTTACAATAATTATTCTAAATAAACTACATGGCACCTTTCTATAGTGAAACCATTCTTTTCACAGAACATCTTTAGTATACATGGAAGTAGAATTGCAGTTAGCATATGGTGATGTATTGAAACAATTCAGGACTTTCATACCACTTCACAATCAGGGCTGTTCCACAGTGCCCAGGTAGAGAAATTCTTCTGAGGGCAGTGAAGGAGGTATTACTCGAAACATCCTTCCTGGTTTCTTATCAGTTGACTCATGAAGGTCAGGAAGAAAAAAAAAAAAATCTGAATACTCAAAAGCCATTTTAGAACAAGGGTGATCTGAATGACATGTAGGTCATGTAATGTTGCACACTGCTGTCAGAGTGAGGTGCTTGCCTCGTCTCTGACTCCCTTTCTGATGGCTCTCTGTAATGGCAAGTGAAGGTCATTTTGTCATCACTACAAACATTTGAATATCTAAAAGACTGGTTTGCTTATATGTACTTTATGTGCCACTCAATCCTATAATTCAGCTCACAATATTTGAGTTTCTAAGAGATTTTAGAATTGAGTCTCAGAAGAGTTAGTCAAAAGTTACTGACTTTTTCACATCATTGTTTGTCTGGTTCAGACCTATTACTCTACCCTCTGCAAAGCCATCATTTGCACTCCCCACCACAAACAAATAAACGATCTGAAAAGTAACTGCTAAAGAAGGAGGCAGCCAGATTTCAAAAGGTCTGTACTTGTAGGTGTAGAAGAAGAGATTACAGGGGATCTCGCCCCTGGTAAGTCACAGTTGTACTGGTTACCAAAGAAGAGGAACAGCCTTAATGGGTCACAGCTGTGTCTCACAAAGATAAGTGTGATAAAAGGGGTGGGGTGGGCCCTGAGGAAGCATCCTGGAGGAAGAGGACCTCGAGGAAGCAGAGGAGCCTTAAGGAAGAAGGAAACAAGGAAGAGAGTTGCTGGTGTAAAAGATCTGCTCTGGGGTCAGAGTCTGCAAACCAATTCTTGCAGTCATGGTCCAGCAGGGAATAGCTGCAGTCAGTCTGCAGCTGGACCCTGCAGAAGGAGCTTGCTGTAGTCAGAGCTGGGATGGTTAAGTTGTAAAGAAGAATAAACCAGGACTTTTTTCATGTTGTTAAATAAGAATCTGTGTCTTGGCTCATTTCTGCCCCTCACAAGAGGTCCGCTGCAACACGTACTAAATGATAAAATCCAATGTTTGATCCAGCTGCCGAGCGCTACTCACACAGAAGTGAATCGGTCTGGGTGCTGTTGCCCACGGTGCGCTTTGTGTTTCCGTGCAGAGCTGTGCGCCCCGGACTGCGGCAGCCACGGCGTGTGCTCGCGGGGGCTGTGCCGCTGCGAGGAGGGCTGGGCGGGCCCCGGCTGCCAGGAGCGGAGCTGCCCGCAGCGCTGCGCCGAGCACGGCCGCTGCCGCGACGGCAAGTGCGAGTGCAGCCCCGGCTGGGAGGGCGACCACTGCACCATCGGTAAGGGGCTCTTGTGCCCAGAAATTAAATGCCTAAAGTCTTCGTCCGGTTATGCGCAGATCGCCGCCGTTCTGACTGAAATCTCTTTGGAAAAGCAGAGACTCGGAGTCCAGACAGGTGTAAAAAAGGTGTCTCTGCGCGCTGTCTGTTCCACGGAATAGATTTCTGTATAGAGGAAAAATTAATTATTTTTTAAAACCCCGCAGAATGGAAAGATAGCTCTGTCCTAACACATCTTTGGAATATGTTCCTATATGAGTTTGGTAGTCAGGAAGGAAAGAAATGTGTGAAAAATACAAGGTGTGAGGAGCCAAAGCTATAATTTGCCTTATGTAATTGTGTTAAATCTCTTGCTTTTCCCTATGAGAATTTACATACTTTACTTACTGCTAAAGGTGTTTTTCCTAGAGCTGACCTCTAACAATATTCCTAATAAAGTAAACCTTTCATGTGTTTTTAGGAGTTACTAGTCTGCTATAAAAACATAACAGTTGTATTTTTAATGAAGTTTGACAGTTTTTTGCCATCTGTTTTTCCCTAAAATGTCCCCAAGTGAGATTATTATCTAATTTTCACATGACCAGCAGAAGGTCTCACATTTGTTTCTTAAAAAAAAAAAATCTAGAATGTATTATCTTTATCTTAAGCATTTTAAGATAATTCATTCCCTAGCTCTAGAATGTGCTAAATCAAGAATTAGGTATGTGATGGAGGAACAGTCTGGTTTTCTGAAGATTGTTTAGAGCAAATCCAGAGATGGCCCAAAATACTCAAAAAGATAAAAAGACCTGCTGTTCACACTGTAGGTAGTGCCAGGTATGGCCCCTGCACACTTGTCATCAAATGGAGAATGATCACAAACACAATGTTCTGGTCACAGCAGCAGGAATAGATCTGCCTGTAGGAAGAGGGAGACGTTTTGTATCTAACCCCCAGGTGTCAAGCCATAAGCAAATGTAATTTCATTTGGTACAGAAGTTTGATCCATCTCAGTTTTGTTCTTTTCTTTTTTAAGCTCACTACTTAGATGCTGTTCAAGGTAAGTTTTTCATATCAACATTACAAAAAAAAAAAATTTAATATATGAAAGTATTGGGAATTGAGAGTTTTCTGTTACTCATTTTGTTTGAGCTTCTATACTGCTAGGTTCCCAAAATAGATGACACATTTATTTATGGAGGAGTATATATAGATATATATGCACACACAGAGAAAGATTTACAGCAGAAAATGTAGTTTTTAATAAGTAATGTGCTCAACTTACTTGCAAAGTTGTAGCAATGTAAGCATGTTTTACAGGACCATCTGATGTGCTGTGTTAGGCAAATCCATTTTGTTTTGTTCTTGTTTACTATCCAAAGCAGCACCAGAGCTGAGGACTTACTAAAAAGATTGTGTTGATACTGCCTCCCATGAGAAGTAAAAAAAAAAAATACTCTTTTGTCATTTATGCTTGAAGTCTCTTTTGGTAGAGAAATATTCATGTTTTCTAAAGGTGTCTGTGCCAGATGCAATCTAGTTCTCTTCAAATCATTTGATACAAGAGTTGAATTTGACATGGCTTTGCCTGGTGCTGTTCATGTGATTCCTGTGCCTTGCTGCAGGTCATGCTCATTCCTGTCAGTGCAAGAACATTCCCCCAGCTGACAGCAGTCCCTCTGCCTGGCCCATGCTGAGCAGTGATGCACAGCTCCTTCCAAAAATGCTGCTCACTGAAATATTAAACTAACCATTAGTTTGGAAAGATCTCAGTGCTTTTTTTTAATGCTTATTTTATTTATTTGAAAATAGATAATAATAATAAAAGCACATAGGCGTTCATTTTATTGCATTTGTAGACTTAGAGGGTAACTATATATAATAGCAAAACATAATCATGTACAAGAAATTAATGAACTCAGCAGGACAGTGATTGAAAGTGGAAAAACATCCACATTACTCAAAAGAGCTCTCACATCCTGTCCTTTTCCCCCAATTCCCTGAAAGAGGCTTTTATAGTATATTTGGTGGTTGCCAAGTTCATGTTGTTTTGGAGTAGCATCTTCCATAACTCGGTGTGAGAATATGATGCCTCCCATCTCCAGTTTTTCTGAGCAAAAGGGTCAGACTGATCCCTCTGCTTGCAGCTGTTTGATAAACTGTGCCACAGGTGAGAAGGAGGGGGATCATGTGTCTCATGTAAAGTTACCAGGAAATGTGCTGCATGTGGGGCTGTGAATCACAGTCTGACAGACCAGACTCTGACTGGCTCCTCTCAAGTTCATTTGGAGTATCTTGGGGCTGTCACACACTGACTCTTCTTTCCTCCTCTCTGATAACACCTATGTTAGGTGCACAGGGGCTTTCAGAACATGTATGTCCATGCTGGCAAAAAGAAAAGAGCCATCTTAGAAGTGATGCCACTCACTCTGTCAAACTTACTGCCAGGCTTTATCCATTGTCCTTTGGCTCCATGTGACATGGTGAGGATCTGACAAATGTCTGAGCTGGCACTGCACTATGCAAGCAGATGGACATGAGTGTACACATCCAAGTGACCATTCCTCTCTCTCTTAGAGGCAAGAACTCTAGATTCAGACTACTGTTGATTCAGAGCTTGCGAGTATGTAATGGATTGGATGCTACAGTCCTTGGTCCAGTTTGGATCTGGAATCAGCACCACCCAAGGGCACGTGTTGGTCCTGTGGGACTCGGCTATGAGGGAAGGAAGTAGAAGAGGAAGGCAATGCTCCCTCAATTGCCTTCTGTGGAAAGAGTGTGTTGTAGCATAAATCAAATTGGCTTTTTCTCAGTCAGATGAGTATTTATGAACAGAATAAAAAGGTCACTTCCACTCCCTGCAACACATAGGATTATATCCACAGATGCCAGTTTGTCATTTAGACAATATTTTTCACATGTATCTTTGATATAAGCCTTGATTATGTGTGTGATGTTATTAGTGAACTACAGTTTATTTTTCAATAGAGAAAGAGATGGATGTGATTTTAGAACTTTATAGCATGAATTTACTCACTTTTTTTCCTGCGCACAAAATATAAAACTAAAAAAATCCTCATTCCTCATGGAGAAACTACTTTTGGGCAAGCAAACAGAAGCACTAAGTTGGGGATTTTTCCATATTGTGGTCATTTGAAGGCAGGAAGTATAGTGCTAGAAGTAGGGATGTTAATGAATAATTGCAACTGCAAAAAAGAGGAAAATATCCCTTCATGAAGGATTTTTTTTTTTTTTTCCTCCTCCCCACTTTCTATTTTAGATGGTTGTCCAGGTCTCTGTTATGGAAATGGGAGGTGCACTCTTGATCAGAATGGGTGGCACTGTGTTTGTCAAGTGGGCTGGAGTGGCTCGGGATGTAACGTTGTCATGGAAATGGTGTGTGCAGATAACCTGGACAATGATGGAGGTATGATACATAATTCATGTGTTTGTTTATCTGTCACATCCTTGACTGCCATTTAAATCCATAGTTTTGGTGTATGCTTTCCTTTTTATCACAAAATGTCAATGTTTGTCTGTTTGCTCAAGACAGTTGTTCCACTGTCTTTATCTGAAGCAGTACAGTGAGGGAACAGACCCTTGTGCTGGATGCTACTGTAGGCAGAAAGTATCTGCAGCTCTACCATACCAGTATTTACTCTTTTTCTCATAAAAAGCAAAACAAAAATGTAATTAGTAATTTCCTGTACCTCCTTTCCAGTCTTCCTTCTAATTCTGTCAGTCTTTCAGAAGAAACAGCCAAGAGCTACCCAAATGAAAAAACCTGTGTCTGTCAAAATGGATCCAGTTAGTCTTCTATTATTATTAATTTAATACATTTGCAAGCATAAAGTGCACATTTGCAGTTGCTTTTAACATAGTCTCTCTCTTAATACTTCTGCTGAGACACAGCAGGGTTCTTAAAATTATCTGAACCTACTTTTGAAGGACCTACTTTTAGTGTAGAAAGTGTGCAGAAGAGATTTTGGAAAGTACCATAAACAGAGCCCTGTACTGAAAATTTTTTGCCCCTTTTTATCAGTTGAACAAGGGCATTTGGCACTAGGTGCTTTCCACTTCAGTCTTCTGTGATTTTGGTTTCATTCTAAAGTTGCTTAAGTTTTAGATTTGCTGGGAAAAACATAGTTCTTTAATATGCTGGTCTCTGCTTCCTTTGCAATAGTTTGTTCTAATACATGAGTTGGAGCACTTTTTTTAAGAAAAAACATCCAGCTCTATTTCAAACTTGCCAGTGGGAGAGAAGCCACAATATTCCTGGCTGGTTGCTCTCAGAGTTAATTATTTTTCCTATCTGTTTTAGGAATAGCCATTTGCTGAGCAGTCAAGGACTATTGCTTTTTTCTCCTTGACCTACTACCAACCTTTACAGTGTGCTTGTCCCATCCACAGATCTGTGCAGCTTTCTCATTCAGAGAGTGGATTCAAGGCCAGGTTGGATGAGGCTTTGAGAAACCTGGTCTGCTGCAAGATATCCCTCTCCATGGCAGGGGGTTGGAACAAGGTGATCTTTAAGGTCCCTTCCAGCCCATATAGTTCTATGATTTTATGAACAGCCCCAAACATGGTTATTTTTTACCTTAGATTGTACACTGAGATGTGTTAAAGTACATTTTATCTTATTGTGTCACACCTAAAGACTGTATCAGTGTCCAGGATGAGATCTTATATGGGATGTAGGGGCAAACCTTGCTATGATGATTTTGTTTTCTTCTAGGTCATTGATAAATTAAGCTTGATGTAGGTCCAAGAACTGAGGTCACCGTGGGACCTCAGCAGAAACATTCTGACTCAGTGATGATTCCTCATTTACAAATATATTTTGAGCCCTTCTGATTTTTGTATCCTGTGGGCTCTAAGACCCTGCTGTCCTTTGGCAAAGGCTTTCTCATTTCTGAACCCTATTCAAAATTGCCTTATTCCTCTCATATCCTTCCTTTTCCACCTTATTTCCAGGAGGTCCAAGAACCCTGTCTCTGCCTACTGTCTGTGCTCTCCAGCACTAGTGTGTGTCCCTGTCACACCAGATCCCACAGCTGGCATCCCTGCCCCCTGTGCTCTGCCATCTGTCACTGCTCTCCCCTGCTGTCCCAGCCATGACTCACCTGCCTGCACTCTTAAATCTGCCCACTAAAACCCTATTTAGCCTGTAATGTATGGAAAGCATTTTCTGATGCACTCTGTGAACTGGCTCTGTATAAACTGCCCTGTACTATGATTTTGGGTGCTTTATATTCTGCAATAACAGTGAGTTATTGGAAGAGTTGGCACTTTTAACTCTAAATCTCCTTGAACTTGTCAGTTTAAGGCAGACACTTCACATCATTTCACTGCAGGTTTTAAAAGCAATTTTCTTTTCCCTTTTTAATGGGAACATAACATGGACTAGGACAGCTCTGTTGACATTAAAATTAGAGATAAGTGCAGAGAGAAATATTTAATTAATCTGACTACAGATGGGCTAAGTGTAATTAAGTTTTCCTCACAATCAATTCATATAAGAAAGTAATTTTTATATCTACATATTATAACCACTTCTCTCTCTTTCTTTATATGTGTATATATAGTTCATAGGACCTGATTTGGCATAAGCATAAATTAGAAAAATTCCCCTGAAGTCATTGATTGGAGTTATACCAGTGTTAGATGAATATGAAATCAGAAGCTGTGTGTTTCAGGGTTTGTATACCAACACAACAGGAAAATCAGGAGTTGGGAAGGTGTGACATTACCTCTTAAATCCTGTTTGCTGGGAGGTTGAGCCTTAGGCTATGAGAATATTATGGTGGCATAGCAAGTTTCCATCTAGCTACACAACTGGAGTAGGTTAACCAGGATGGAAGTTATTAGCATCTTCACCTGCAGCTGAGGTAAGAGCTTGCACTCACCTGAGTTAAAGAAACACAGCTGGCAGGTGGTAACTCCTGAGACCTTAGGATGTGATGATAGTCAGTGACACATAGCCCAAGAAATAATTTAGTGCCCTTGTATAAACCAAATAATGGAATTCTCACCTAGCAAAGGTCTCCCTTCCAGTTGTGTTTGATTTAAACATTTAAGTCTCAGTCCTGTTGTGCTTGGAGTTCATGAGGAGGAGGTCACTACCAAAGAACAAAGCTGTAGTAAAGTTGAGCAATTATAATTTCAAACAAACTCTAATTTTAGGGCTTAGACAAAAGGATAATTTTGTGCAGTTTTAGATTATTTTTTCAGTTAATTTGGTGCTATCAGGGGTAGAAAAACTGATATCTTTATCATTTAAACTTCATTCAGAGAGACAGTACCAAAAAAGAAAACAGGTTAGTGCCAACCATAAGGGTTCAATAATGTCATTAAATTGGCATGAGGAAGCATTTGGTGGTGTTGTTTACTCTGTATTAAGAGCACAAAAGCTTTGGGAGAAGGAAATCTTGAATTCATTTTTTAAGGACTGATATAATCATACAAGGAAAAGCCATAAGCATATGCACAGGCATCCTGGTCCTGCACCCACTGAAGCACCAAGGTCCCTTCAGTGCAGTTACTGCTGGTGGCAAGATAAAACACATGTGGAACTATTCTCGGGGGCAGGGAAAGTACAATTTCTTTTAGAGCCCCATTAGGATTTGCTGCACTTGTTCCCTGGCTGTGCCATAGCTGCCTCTCCCATTCCAGCCCATAACTCTCTGTTAGCTCTTTCCTGCTCGCAGACTTAAGGGCATGTTTACCTGTTCAAATATCACTACAAATATCAGTGAAAAGGTCTTAGCATTATAACAGATGCATGATGGCATGGTTTGCACTTGCCCTCACAGTCTGCTTCTGCAGTCTGTTAGCAGTGTGATGTCCATTAAAAAATGCCAAGGAGTAAAGCAGGTGTCCTTTGCAGTGGGGCCTTTCCCTCACTGTGGCTTTCACTCAGTGTAATTCCCCATTCCTTATTCTCTTCTCTCACTCATTACTGACATAATTTTGGTTTATGACATGGCAATTCAGCTCATCTGAGCAGGTCATTTCTTGTTCTGTTGCTAATTTAGACTCACTAGAAGTTGCAGAAGATCTCCAGAAAGCTCTGCTTTTTGCAGGCAAAGTGCCTGGTTCTTGGAGCAGGAGGCAGAACACATTGCTGAGGGGTGGGGACACAAAGGGCATTCATGGGTCATACCCCACTCAGTTGTAGCCAAGCTACAATTTGCCTGGTTTTTGGACATATATTTACCCAGCTACTGCATAAACAGGTCTTTGTCTCAAGCTGAAAGTTGCAGCCTGTCACTCCCATTAGTTTCTTTGATATAGATCTCTTTTAAATTTGTCTGCATCTCCTTTTATCGTTTTTCTTTCATGAATCAATCTTGCCTGTTTGTTTTTAAGGAAAATGCTGTTTACTACAAGCTTTTGAATTCTTTTCCAAATATGCCTTCAGTCACTTCAGACAGTTATTGTAGCTTTTTCCAAGCACAAGGAAATATGACTCAGCATAGCCTTGGGTTGATAACAGTGCTGCTAAAATATTGATGTATTTCTGACCCGTCCATTGGCACTTTAATAACCTATCCATCACAGAGATATTGAGTCCATATATAAGTAATATGCTATTATTACCCAATATAAATAATACTGATGGGAATGGTTTTCATTGTTGCTGGGCAGCGAGGACTCCCTAGAGATACTTAGTTTCTGAAAACCCTGATATATTTGTATTGTCCCGAGTGTGGAAGGCCAAACACTACTGGTACTCACTGGGTAAAATACTTGTAGCCTTTCTGTAGGTACACTGATGGGTTTCCTTATGTAAACACCTGTGCTCCCAGTTAACAGCCTGCCTTGGTTTGAAGACCCCACCTGGTTTCAAGAGATGGTGATAGAATACATAGTTTTGGTCACATCCTGCATTACAACCCAAGACACAGCCTCACTGTCTGCTGCATGCTATGTATTATGGATAAAATTTGGGCACTTTGAATTAATGCACATGAATAAGCATTAGAGACTCTTGACAGTTGCTGCTGCTTAGTCTCTTCTGAAGTTATTCTTTGATTCTGTTTGCTTAGATTCCTGGCAACACTAATTAGACTGAACAGAGCCTGTGGTGAATAAAGTCAGCACAGGCAATATTTAAGGAAACACTTAAATTCAAGTTTTTACTTTCTGTGAAAATGTTCTGGATGTAGATGTCACAGCTCCATCTCTGGCTTGCACTCACTGGGGTCAGTATAGATGGAGCAGGGGTGCACTGACCTCTTTGGGTTGCTCTGCAGCACTGAAAATGAAAGTCATTGATACTTATAGAATATCCTGAGTTGAACAGTACCCACAAGAATTATCAAAGTGTGACTCCTGATCCTGCAGCCCCAAAAATTGCACTATGTATTTGAGAGTCTTATCCAACTACTTCTTGAGCTTTGTCAGGTTTTGTGCTGTGACAGCTTTCCAGGAGAGCCTGTTCCAGTGCCCAGCCACCCTCTGGGTGAAGAACCTTTTCCTAATATGCTAATATCCTAATTTCCTAAACCTCCCCTGACACAGCTTCATGGTGTTTCCCCAAGTCCTGTCACTGTACACCAGAGAGGAGAGATCAGATGTTGAAGACCACAGTGAGGTCTTCCTCAGTCTCCTCCAGGCTGAGCAAGCCAAGTGACCTCTGATGTTCTCTTAGGGCTTTCCCTAGGGACCTTTCACCCTCTGCATAGCTCTGCTTTGGATGTTTTCTATTAGCTTTATATGTTTCTAATGTCGTGGTGCCCAAAACTAAGCATAACATAATGCTTAGCAATTAGATTTTCGTGTCACAGAGCAAATGCATTAGGATGTGTTTGTGGGCATGTCTGCATACATGTTCATGTGCCATATAAGCACCTGTACCACTTCTTGTAGCATTCTGGGTTTGACATTACCATAAAACTTCAAATCTATTCATTTACATTACCCAGGTAGTTAACTTCAGTGCATGTGTGAAAAAAGATTGAAAGGGTGAGAGCTCTGCTTATTTAATGAGCTTTTAAGCAGAAGAATGGCAATTTTAAGTTTAATTGCTAATTAGTTATGTTTTCCTCACCAGAACTTAGTGGATGGTTTATTAAAATAACTAACATCTGCAACATGGGAGATAGAGTCTGATTGAATTTTTCATTTTCATAGCCAGGTAACAGTGTTTCAGTGGTTTAATATAAAAGAAGTTGCTGTGCAAGTTGTGTGCCTCACTGATGAGGTGGGGAAGCCACCACAGCTGGTGTGAACCACTTTGTTCTTTGTCCCCTTTCCAGTGTCCCCATGCAGTCTTTACTGTCCTGGGGTGCTCCTAGTATCTAGACAATTTATACCCATTGTGAACACAGATCCATTTTCAGAAGCATGAGTTATTGTGGTATTCCCATTTTTGTGTTCAAGAATTGCAAGTACAGCAATGGTAGATACAAGAATAAAGATTCTAGGATTTGAAAAGTAGGAGACAGAGGTGTTCATATTAGGCACCAAAACCATGACTTGTTCAATGTTCTTGCAATTAATGTAGAGCTGACAAAATGCCTTTTTTTGTTTCCAGCTGTTATTTTATTTTAATGAGAAAACAAGTATTCTGCAGCACATGGAAAGCTTAAATACAAAACATACACTATGTACTCACTGTGGAACACTTCCCAAACATAGAAAGTAGAAAGGTGTATATTGCTGGGAAGTAGCCAGTGGAGAGGTAGGTCCATAGCCACAGGTCCACTGCCAGTTTTTCTGGCTGCTGAAGGTGGTCATGCCTGTGGAAGAGAGATTGCTGCCCAATGTGTACATCAGAAAATATGCTGTACCAAGCACAATGTGAGCCTCCTATGACTGCAGCAGAAGCATAGCTGATGAAGTAATTCCAGAATACTTGTGACATCCCTCCCATCATATGGAATAAGAAATATATACATATATAAAAATGTATAAGTAAGAAAATATATTTTGTTTGATGGAAAACTGTGTGATTCCATTGATACACACTCCTGACCCAATGAATATTTAATATCATTCCTTATAGAAGGCTTCCTGAAAAAAATCTATTCCCCAGCAGAGGAAGGGGGAAGTCTTGTCCTAGTTCTGTGATCTCTTGCAATGCAGATAGGAGTGCTGTGACTGAAAACAGAGCAACTTGTTTTGGCATGCTCTGCCTTCTCTTTGAGGTTGTTTAAATTATTGAATAGTACTATGAAGTGCTTTCTATCCTGAATTCGATCTTTGTGAATTCTGTTTTAGCAGTATATTAAACATATTTTAATTTTCTAGTTCACTTTTAAAACAAAAATCCCAGTTCATCATTATCCTTGCATACAAAAGAAGGTACCTGGAGGATGAGAAGCCATAATCTCAGACTCATCAAAATGTAAATCACTTTACTATATAAACTGTAGTGTGCTGTGAATGTACCTGTCTTTCATATTAAATAAAATGGTAATAACAAACCAAAACTATTCATACATCTGTAATACATTTTAGTCTGCACCTATGCTGTGATGCACTTTGGGGTAATTGACAGTAAAAATTTGAGTATACAGGGTCCCCTGCTGTATGAATTACAGTGTTTGCTGTTTGTAGTAGTTTGTTCATACTTCTGACTGTTGTCTCCTGAGATTTAAAAGAAACCCTGCTGATATTCTAAACACAGTGAGCTTTTTAATAGTTGGTTCCTGATTTGAAAATTTAACTAAAATTGTGGCCATTAGTTGAGAAATGATTCATGTATTTGTAGCATTTTCAAGTGAATGAATTTGAAAATATAGTTTATAAACAATATTTATTTGGCATTTTTTTCTGGGTAATTCTCCTGCATTAAAAATCTCATTTCAAGTTGGATTGGCTTCTTGAAAATTTTATCCTCATATGCACTTACTAATATGATTTGCATTATCACAACGTGCCTCTATATGTATTTTGGGATTATGTACCAGCTTGGTTTACCTGGTTCATTTTGATATGTTAAATTACAGCAGTTTTCATTCAAGGTTTTAGATTTGGGTTTTCTTTTTTTTTTCCCTTTTAAATTGTTTAATTTAAAACCAATGTCTTGAATGAGCCTAAAGTGAAACAAAGATTTTATTTTGGTTTAAGAGTTCCCTGTTTGCCCCAAAAAAAAGTGTTTTATTATTTTACTTCATCACAAAATGAGAAAAATATTTTTCAGTTCTATGCAAGTCAGTTTCTCTTCTAAATTTTGGTTCCTTGGAGAAAAGCTGGAAGTTGCATTATTCAGACAATTGTAGTTAATTACACACAGCAGTCTGAGCCAAATACATGGTTTTAAGAGTGCACAGAGAAGCTGGTGCTTCTGTACCTCCTGCCTCATTGCCCATGAAGCATCTTCTCTGAGTCCATGTCTTTTTCATTCTGCGTGGTTCTGAGGGGAAATTGAAACAAATTCCCATCTGTTTAATAATTTTTTTTTTTTTAATGTACCATGAGAGAGAAAGAGAACCCATGAATGGTAGTCTGTTGTCTAGAACACTTCTGCTTTGCATTGATGGTACTTTGGGTAGCAGTTTTTTTCTCTGATGACTTTGTAGCCTTTGTTACCTGTAAGCTGTTCCTGCTGAATCCAGCATATCATATATTTATGGTGCTGTTAGGACACACCAGTCTCAAAATGACTTGTTCAGATGGGTTTCTGGGACTTCCCACCCTTCTGATGGGAAACCCACCTTGTTGTAGTCCTGGAAGGCTGAAGAGGCAGATGAAACCAGGTGCAAGTAATTCAAACCAAAAATAACTCCATTAGCAGAACCTGGAAAAGTTTATAAGGCAGTCATGTTGCTAACAAGTAAGCTGCAAAGAAAAGAGGAAAATTGAGTCTGACTGGAAGGTGCAAAACTGCTTTCCCTTTCCTTGGTTTCTTTTTATGTATGGCCTGAATACGCTGTGTTGGTCACCAGGTATGTAAACTCTTGACCAAAGCAAAAAAAAATCAGGACTCCATTAGAAAAAACAAAATAGTCATGTTGTTTTGGTAGTTATTTCTTTCCTAGGCAGATATTCAGATTCTAATATTTCACTTTTATTTCTTACATAAATGAGAGAATCAGGTCAGCACACTTCCCACATCTAATGGCTTGTTGACAAGGAAAAAATTAATCAGAATTGCTAGTGTGGAATAAATTACTCCAAAATAGCTTCCCTATGGATACTGTTATTCTGAAATAAATGTTCCTTCTTTCTAGTTAGCACATAATCTGCTGGATCAATGTTTGTCATGTTTCTCAGGTGGACAGTGGTGAGTTTGTAGAAATTGGTATCTTTCAGAAAATCCCTTTACTCCTTGAGCAAGGTTTGTCATTGCCATAAGCTTTGCACTGGCAGGGGCCAGCCCTAAATGGCCTGACCACATCAGAGCTGCCTGCAGGTGCCACTACCAGTATAAACCACAGCAAGAGATTTCAATATCTTTATGACACTTTCAAATCTAGTAGAATCCTTTAATGTTTGTACTCCTGGTTGACCTGCTGAAAAACATCTGTAACTTGATGCTTTTCAGTTCACTTATTGATATAGAGAGCTTCATTCCTTGGAGAAAAAATGGATGAAACTTTTTTTTTTTTTCTTGCAGTTCCAAGTATGCTCTTCAAGTTTCAACCCAAAACACTCTTTTTGTTTTTATCAGAACACACTGAAAATTATTCTGGTTCATGTTGTTGTCTTGGTTTGAAAGACAGGTGTCTGCTAGGGAAAAGCAGAGCCTTCCCTTGAAATGGAGAAAGTAACACCCCTCCCTCTGAACTAGTATAATTTTGAAATTAAGGAGCTCTCAGACAAAGATGTGGACATAGGAATAACAGTTCTTACTAGTATAACAAGGCAAACAAAACAACAGCTATGGTATTAATACCAAACAGAACAGGGACTCAGTTTCACTCCTGTGGGCCGCGGGCAGTTTCCCCTTTGGTGCAGTTCCCGTCACAGCCAGCAGGGGCGCTGGGGGCTCCCGGTGGGCAGCGCAGGTGCGGTGATTCCCCCGCGGCTGCAGGGGGCGCTGTGGCGCGGGCTCGGGGAGCACGCGGTGATGGCGGCCGGGCCCAGACGGGAAGGGAGGGAAGAGAGGCTTTGCTTCAGGAACCCCGGGGCAGTGTCGGTCCCGGTGCTCCAACAGGACGCTTGGAAACAGCAAACTGAAATGGCAGGGCGTCCCAGAAGGGAGGTGGGGTCCAGCAGCAGAAGATGCAGCTCCCGGCTGGGTTATGGCGGTGGTAGCAGTGACCCTCCTCCTGTGAAGCCAAGAGCGACTGCCCCCTGCTCTCGTTTTACCTGCTTTTAAATCTGGCAGTCTTCCCTTCTCTCTGAGAGAAGCTCCTAAAAACCAGAGAGGTTCACCCTCCCCATCTCAAGGACCTAGCCATAAGTGCTTCTTAGCATGTCAATGGGAAAAATTCCACAGGCAAAGGGGAAAAGAGAAGAAAAACAACCCCCAGCAGTTGTGAACTCTTCCATGTGCTTCCCATATGCTTTTGTTTGGACTAGAGGCCCCTTACTGGTTTAGATTACTGACTTCCTAGCAGATTTCAGTTGCTTCCTGGGCTTTCCTGAATATTATGTGATTGCTAGAATCAAAGGCAATAAAGTCAACATTGCCCTGTGAAGTTCCTCCACTGCTGGCAAATGCCTGTTGTCTCCAGGATTTGGGGAATGTGGAAAGAACTTAAAGCACTCACTGACCTATAGCCATGCCAGCTCTGCTGGAGCTGAGGGTCCTTGATTATTGTTGCTAGCTATCTTCAGTTGCCTTTGGCTTATTTTCACAAAAACTAGCCTGGTCTATCTGATTTCCCAGCTGCAGAGGATAGATTTGTTAATATTTTTTGCTTAGCCAAGCAATAATCTTTCTCAAGGTCAGGCAAGGATTTTCAGGTGCCAGGAAAGCCAATTTCATTGTATTTGTTCTGTAGAAGGGCTTTTGCTTTCTTTTCAAAGTGAATGTTTTATGCTGCTGTTTACTGAGCATTCACACAGAGCTCTGTTTAGAAAGTGGTAGGGTTGGTTGAGGATTGGTCTTGCACCCATTGAAGTCAGTGACAAAACTCCAGAAGTTCCCCTGCTTTCACAGTTTGCCTGGAGGAGGTGCAGTCTGATAAACTTCAAAGTGTTGGTACCCACAGAACATGGAAAGTCAAAGCATAAAAAGTGAAAATATTTGACGATATAGGATCAACAGTATTTTGACCCTATAACATTCCAAATTTAACACAAGGGAGATCCATACAGTGATATGATGACTCCACATTTATCCTGACCAACCTTGTTAGAAATACAAAGGAGTGTCTTTGTTGAAGGATAAAACACCTTTATCTTGTTTTAAATGTGAGCAACACAGCTGCTAAGTCATAAAATGGATGTTGAAGAAGATTGTTGATATTTTACCATCTCCTATTGAACCTGTTTCTGATTGAGTATGTAATTTAGGCAATTTGGACATCTAAGCTGCTGATAGAAACAATTAAATGCCAATTTTAAGTTTTATTTAGCTGGTTAATTTAGATGCACTTCAGTGCTTCAATTTTCATCATAAGCTTTAGATATTTAAGTAACTTAATTTCACCCACCAATGTTGCTGCAAGTTTGTACATGAAGAAACGTAGAATTCTGAAAAAATCTATTATTTCTTCTATTTTTCACACTTGAAAATGGACAGAGAAAGAATAGCTTTATTTTCATGTTCCAAATTTGCTCTCATGGTGCAAACATCTATAGAGAAGACTCTAACTGTCTGGTCACTGGGATAGAGCCTGAATCAAGGTGTGTATTTGTGTATCAGCTGCAGGGGTGTAGTTAAGATTATGCCCTTTCTGGATCATCCTGGTATTGCAACAATAAATAAAAAGTAAATATCCTAAACCACTTGTAAAACTATTATAGGGCTTAAAACAGAAGTCAGACAACTGTAACAATTATTTTTTTACTACTGCAGTGGGGATACTTAGGGGAGTTAGGTGAATTTCAGACCTCCTTAGTGGGGACTGGTTAGTGAGTGTATGTCCCACCTGGGCTGGCCAGGCAGTGCTGACAGTAAAGGGCTGTCAGAGGGAGCAGCTGCACAGAGTGGATCACACTGCACTGACAATGAAGTGTAGTGACTTTCTTCCTGTTCTGCAGGGGAGAGTTTCCTGCTCTTTCCTATTCACTTAGTTTGTAAGTTCTGCTTTCTCATTAAGTGAGGATTTGGTGTGGTGATACAGTGTTAATGACTGAAACAAATACCCCTCCTGGAGTAAGCATGTGCATTAATGCTTTATTGAATTTGACTGTGTTATAATCAGCGTGCCTTCACATTGATTACATCCCTCCTGTGCTCTCTGGTAATAAATGTGGTGCTTCATTCTCAGAATAGCTCAATTTCCTGAAGTTTCCATTCTTTCCATTTTAGATGGCTTGACAGACTGTGTAGACCCTGACTGTTGTCAGCAAAGCAATTGTTATTCAAGTCCTCTCTGCCAGGGTTCGCCTGATCCCCTTGACCTTATTCAGCACAGCCAACCACCTTTCTCTCAGCATCCTCCAAGGCTCTTTTATGATCGAATCAGATTCCTTATTGGGAAGGAAAGCACTCATGTAATCCCAGGAGATATCTCCTTTGAAAGCAGGTGAGTCTTTTTTTAAATGAAAGACTTTTCTGAATACTGAGAACTGCAATTAAATTATTTAACCAGGAAAAAATGAGGATACCTGGATAGCTGAGAATTCTTCACCAGTGCTTATAAAATACTTAAGAGGATAGCAAACTTTGAAGTCCCAACAGTTAAGGATCTTGGTTATCAGATTGTTGTTACTACCTCTCTGGTTGGTGGAAATGTCCCAGCATTTTACTGCTCTTACTAACAAGATTGAATGTTGTGGAAGGTAAGTTGTCTCATACTTGTAAAATCAGCAGGGGAAGTTCAGCCCTTCAAACTGTACATATGGAATGGCAGGATGCAGAAGGACAAGTAGGACTCACATCTGTCATCAGTCACCTTTCTGCCCAATACAGTTTGATTGGTATTTGCAGTGTAATGAATTTAATATGTGTCATTTACATATAATCTAGACAGATAATTTAAAGACTTCCTTGGTTTTGCTACACCTTGATAAAGCAGTGTGGAGTTTACTATTTGGTGCTACAAGTTATCCTGCAAAGAGTAGAGTTATTGCTGAGTGTTTGTGAGATTGGCTTTGCCCTTTAACAGGAAGGAGCTGGGTGGTAAAAGAAGGCCACTTACTTGCTCAGAAAACCTGGTAACATATTTTCATGAGCATTTGAAATAGAGGGGCACATAAGTTTTTATGCTGAAGTTCACTTGGGAAGTTATAACTTTCATGCTGACAAAGAGATCCACAAATCATCCACATCACCTGACTATTACCCTGTCAACTAGGCCTGTGCATTAGATAAAGCATGTTCCAGTAATAAGCACATAAGAATTTTTTATTTCCACAGTACATAGCAGTTAGATTACAACCTCAAAACAATCCTGCAAACAAATTCAGTGCACTTTTTTCTTCAGCATTAATTTTTAATAAAGTAAATTTGTCAACAGTCATTATTGATCTGAAATAGCTAAACATTTAATCACTATTAATAATGTAACAGGATGTTATAAATATGTAGAACAATAGGCTATGAAGATGAACACCATGAGAAGCACCCACCTGCCACTGCTGAGTCTCTTGGAGTGTTGCACTTATGAAGAGGCCACTGTTCTTGGGGCAGGGTCCTTGGCTGGCTCTGTGAGCAGTTTAAACCAAAAATCACCACTGAAAAATTTTCCTCATCAAAATGCCTCACAGTGAGGAGTTTCCAGAGAGGAGGTGAGAGCTCAAGTTGCCTGTACAGTGTTCTGTGACACTGCAAATGTTAGCAGCCAGATTGCACATAATCCCATCAGCGTGCTTTTATAGATATAAGGAATTGATCTTTTAAAGCTATCATTGATGGGATTTAACTTAGATTTAAAAGCTTTTTCTGAGTATTTCATTTCTTTACCCTGATACCTGCCATGTCTTTGAAGACTGAAGAGCAGCAAAATTCTGTGTAGGAGCAGCACCCCACCCTCACCATGGCTTCTAACTCCTGCCCCAGAGGAGTAGGACTTTGGTGCACTGGTGTGTCACTAACACCCCAGATGCCATTTCCTCCCACTATACACAAATTCATAGTTAGTTTGGTGAGATCATTGGGATTCAGATGAGAATTTTTGGAGTCAGGGCAGTACCTGGAGACTCATGCTGTGCCATGTCTCCTGGGATTTGTCAACAGTAATTTGCAATGTACTGGGCACCCCAAAGCAGTCCTCAGTCCACCCTCTGCTTGATCCTTGAGTCTTCCAGGCTGCTGAAATATTGTTCATCCATAAGCCAAATATTATTAAAAACTGCCAGAATTTTACTTGGATGAGAGAGAAGAGGCAATAGCTAAGCTGTGCTGCCCCTATTCAGAAATCTTCCTCTGACATTGCCAATCTGACTGTCATCTTGTGTCAGTTCTTCTCCTGGGAATTAAGATTACTGAAAAAAATACAGAAAGACAACTGCTGCTACAGTAAAAAACATCAAAAATCTGTGATCCAGCCTGTCTGGTAAAAAAACCAAAGAATGCTTGGGGGGGATTTAATCTCCTTTGGGCTATTACTAAAAAGGGTATGTCTAGGCAGATGATATTAACTCGTGGCTGCCTGCAACAGCACTGATTTTATAGTATTGCTGGTTCAACATGAAATGTCAGAAGGATTGGATGTAATAGTGGAATGCATTTATTTCAGAGCACTGGCATCCATTCCCACTGGTGCTCCAATTTGGAAAAGCCCCATCTGCCTTTTTTTTTTTTTTTTTTTTTTTTTTAATTTCCTTTTACAAGAAATCTCTGAAACTATTAGGAGGATTAAGGAAGAGACATCCATCCAGTGCATTCAGTCTTCTGATTCAAATGACATTGTACAGTCTTTTACTATACCACAGGTCAGTGGAACTCTAGTATGGGTGATGTTTGCATGAATCTCACTGGAGACAAAATTATGTTGATTAGATCTTGGAAAGTTATCAGAAATAGTGAAGATTATCTCTGTCCTTCAGACTGGAAGTGCTTGGTCTCTGCCATATCCTGGAATTTTCCAAATAATCTGAAATACTAAAACTAGTTGTTCTGACAGCTGCTGAAACATTTATCCCTCTGCATTTGCATCTTGGACTTTAGCTTAGGTCTAATATTTAAACATTTTGGCTTATGCAGTACAGTCAGGATGTTGCATGAGCCGTGGCTAAATACTATACCAAAAGTAATGTTGAGGGGCTACATATTTGCAAAACATTTTACTTTTTGCTGGGTTTTTAGAAACTCCCATTTAAACTGACATGCTGAAAGGCAAATTAGAGACATTCTGGATAAATGGAAATGTACTTGCTTGCATCAAGCATGGTTTTAACCTACTGCATGTAGCAGGGTGTAGCAGATTATAATGTTTTTGTCAACTTCTGTTCTCAGGAAGGTTTTTAGCTTGTTTCTTTGCTGAGGTTTTTTTTTTAATGCATGCTGCTGGCAAGCTATTTGACTCACTACAAATTGCCCACAAAAAGGGTCCAGTGTATGGTACTGAATTAATTATCCTTCAAATGTTGCTTACAGCAACATTGTCAGCAGGAAGAAATGAATTTACCTCACTAGCCTTCAGCTTAATTTCTCTCATTGAAGATTTTAATCAGAAATGTAATACAGTAAATGACATTTTCTGGTAATGTGACACTTGCAAATTCACAAGCTGCTTGACAGAGTTCCATATCTGAGCCTGATGCCTCAGCCTGAGGTGCTTATTGGAAACTTGCAAAACAAAAGCAAAAAAATAGCAGGTAAGTAGCAGCAGGGCAAGGCAGAATAATAAAAAATAAAATAAAAAATAAAATGTTTTACAAGTACTAAAAGAATACACCTAAAATTTAAACTTCTGTTCATATTTTAAATGTCAAACAAACTGCCTGACAGCAGAGACCTGAGAAACAGAATAGTGAGTTCCTCAGTTACTCATGGAATGACCCATGAGGCATTGACAGAGGAATCCTACTTCTTTGAGGCCACTTGCAACCCGTGGGAATCTCAGCTTTCTCTCAAAAAGCCAACTGCTCCCTCTGGAGTTGCAGATTTAGTACAGCTTGCCAGGGGACTGGGAACATTTTTAATGCATTTGAAAACACTCAGGCAGCTTATCAGAAGCATGTTCCTGCCCAGCTTCACCAAATTAGAAAAGACATCTTTGCACTTGCTTTCAAGTTAAAGCAACTTGGAAAGCCTTAGGTCTGAGATTATGCAATCATCACAAATAGGTGGCTGTTGGACAGATAGTACAAGTTATCCCCTTTGAGAAAGCAAAGCAGGGCAGTCACAAGAGTGTGGAATAAGTCTTAGAGGCAGAAAGTACAGTGCATTGAGGAGACATCATGATCTTTAGAGGTTTCTTTGCTGGAATGAAGAGAAGCAGTGAGTGGTAGCAAGGCCCCCAGCACATCTGGGAAGAGGATGAATGTTGAAGCAAGGAAGCGTGTAGTGGCAGTTCACTGTGAAGGGACATCACTGCAGGGAACATGCTCTGAAAGCTCTGGTAAGGGAAGGAATTAAGAGAGATGCTCTCTAAGCAGCAGAGCTGCAGGGAACCTGTGTGCCAGCATGCCTGGGGACATGGGGTCTGCTCTGTGAGCTGCCAGGGCACTGGGAAACAAGGGAGAACTGGCTGCAAGCTGGGGCTCTTGGTTACCTCCTGAGCCTTGGAGACTTGTGCTGGTCTTAAAGTAACTGAAAAATATTTTCATAGCTGCAGTAAATGCCAGAATTAAAGCTAATTCTGATCAACTGCTTAGTCAAAGATTTAGTAGGTTCTGGTAATTCAAAAAGAGGCCAGAGAAGAGACTTCAACTTAGGTAATAAAGAGACATTAAATAATGATGGAACACAGAGGCAGGCTTAGGACATTTAAAATCTAAGAGATTACAAAGACAATTCAGTACAGGTAAATGTAGAATAATGAGGTTTATGTGTCTTTATCACATACTGTAAGTATATGTGGCTTCTAAAATACAAATAAAAAAGGAGAATGTTGAAGGCTAGGTCTCTTAGTATTACTTAGGAATAATGGGAAGTGAATGAGTAAAGGAAAGAAAGACCGTGGATGAAATAATAGAGATTTTTGATGAGCTGTTATCATACAAATCTGTGCTTGATAAAATATGAGGACAGAGTAGCATCAGAAGACAGGTCCGTGTGGAATGAACAAACAGGAGTGAGGAATACAGCACTGAATAATGATTACTCCCAGGGTCTCACTCCCACACCAACGTGTGTTATAAATATATGGAGTGCACTAATAAAGGCTCTAGAAAAAAAAAAATGCATGTCTGTTAATGTTAGATATATGGGAAATAATAGAAACAAGTATTTTCTGCTCTAACAAATCAATGAGTAATTGGACCTGGCTGTACTGTTGAGTGAGTCTTGTGAGTCTATTGAGACAAACAGGAACTCAGTTACCTTCAGTGGAGCAGCAGATTTTGGCCCACAAATAGGGCCACAACAAATTTATTTTGTGCAGAAAACAAAACCAGTGAAAAAGCAGAACTCTTGTTTTGCATACTGGCAGCAATGTGGTGTCTTTCATTCCTCTAGGATTTATCAGCATCTTTCCATGGCCTGGGAGAATGAAATTCCTATTAGCAACTGTGGTGAATAGTGTACTTGCAGAGAGGTTAATGTTTCACCAGTTGCTTTTTCTGAAGTCGTAGTCAGACAGGTTTGATGATGATGATATGGTGATAAACCAGTGTCCTATTAGTGGCTTGGGAGAATGGGATCTTAAGAAGCATGTCAAAATTTTCAGAAATTTGTGTTTCCCAGTTTCTGCATATGATTTCATTGGATCATGGTCAATTACTAGGGATATTTTTTAAATACATATGTAGACTCCTAAATAACTCTTGTCTGAGGAGCTGTTTTTTCCTTTAGATCACATATTCACTGTGCAGTGGATGTGTCTGTTGAGGTTTGCCACAAATTTTCACATTGAAAAAGAAACATAACCAATGCCTAAATTTATGCTTGTCATTTATATTGAGTAATTAATGCCAGTTCATTTTATAAGCATCCTATTGGTTTTGACCTTAAATGTCTTAATGTTACCAAAAGGTTTCTGCATACAGTGTTCACTTCATTATCTCAAACCACAGTCCCAGGAAACAGGTACAGTAGTATTGTGAGTTTCCCAGACCTGGGTTGGTTCAGCCTGTGGAGGTGTGTCCATATGATGTAGCTGACAGCCCAGGGCAAAAGTACTGGGAGGAATTTCAGTGGAATATAGCTGTGTAAGCCCTTAGAAAATCCCACCAACCATACAGATATTTTATGTCTTACTCCTCATGCTTAGGAGACCTGTTTCCTTTATGCTTCTTTATTCAGATAGTTAAAAGGCTAAAGCCAAGGCAAAGAGTAATTTCTTCCCCATTTCTGTGATTAAGTTGAAAGCAATGGTCTGAAGGGACAACAGTGGAGGTTCAAATTGGACAATCAGAAGAACTTGCCATGAGTAGAGTATCATACAGAGGCATTGAAATGGGTTACTTGGTAAGCTTATAGAGTTAGACAAGCATCTGTCTGGACTGATGTAGGCATAGTTGATCTAACCCGAGGCAAAGGAATGGACAAGATAAAGTCTTGTATTTCCTTTCAGCTTTCATTTTCTGTGATTCTGTGATCCTGTTAGCCTCTGATTAGATGCTCTTAGTAATGAGTTCACTTTCCTGTCCATTGACTTTGATGTGTTCTGCTGTGCTGCCGTGTTCCAACCTCTTTACTGGAATGTAAGGATAAAGTGGAAAGTGGGTGCAAGCCTGACACAACCCAAAGGGAATTTAGAAGGGTATCACATGCGGTGAGGGATTGAGAAAAATGTATGTTACACTTGATTAGGCACCCCAAGAATTTACCTATATAAATTTATAAAGTTTGAAGCCCGTGTATCTCACTGCTACCTTATCACATTAGGTCAGCTTTTTCTAATAGACAGCAATGCCCTATCCCTAGCAGCACAGAATGAGGTTTCATTCTCTCCTTTTACAAACCATTACTCTAGAGCTGCAGCAAGCTACATCACACTATCAGTGAAACCTTTGCAGTGCCGTTCAGTGGCAGAACAAATAGTACCCTAAAATATGTCAAGAAATGGAAATACGTTCTTACTATACCAACAGTTCATGGGAGAGTCTGTGTGTCATCCTTATAAGAGAATGCTTTTTCAAATCAATCTTTTGGGCTTGTATGACTTCTCTTCTGAAAATCAGTAATCACTCTGGTGGGTATGAGTGGTTCTGTCTGTCTGGGACCAAAGCACAGCCCAGTTTCTGAAATCAATGCCCTTCTCACCCTCCTCATGTTTGTAACATGTTCCCTTCTACTCTTGTTGCAGACGGGCGTGTGTCATCCGAGGCCAGGTTGTGGCAGTTGATGGAACACCTTTGGTTGGAGTGAATGTCAGCTTCCTGCACCACAATGAGTATGGATACACCATCAGTCGGCAGGATGGAAGGTCAGGCTTTCATGTATGATCCTCTGCTGGGTTAGGTTTGTGTAGTTAAGGCCATCTGCCCATTTCTATTCATGTACAAAATTTTCATAGATATCACAGTTCACAATATGGCTTGAGGATGGCGTCTGGCCTTCTGCTGTGGGAACACAGTTGATTGGAACTCTCTGTAGGGAAGGGACCAAAGAAGAAAGAGAATTAAAAATAAACTGAATTGCAACAAAATTACAGTGACATTCAAACTCCTGGAGTCAAAATGTGCTAGGTCTGCTGTAACAGTACCTTATTGACATTGGAATATGTTCACAAGTCAGGTTTTCCAGGACATATCCTGTCCTCCTGCATGTTTTTGTTGTTGTTGTTAAGTGTGAATTGTCCAAGTAGTTTATTGAGGTGTCAAATCCTTTAGTTGATCACCTAAGACACACAAGGAAAAGTTGGAACAGACTCTTTCCAAAGACAAATGGTTAATTACTGGTCCATAACCAGCCCTGGCTACCCCTTCTGTCCCAGCCTTGCAGGTCTGAGCTCATTTCTCAAAGACAGGTGAGGTTTCAATATATTCTATATTGCACTCCAGGGCTGGCTGTCCATTTGCAATAGGGTCATGACTTGCTCCTGAACTTCAATTAAGCTGTTAAGAGTAGTTTAAGACTTCGTCTTCCTTGGCTGGATAGTGAGTTAGAAGAAATCTGAAGCTGTCTTCCAGCAGAGAAAAAGTAGTGCAATTTGTCACTGTTTCCACAATTATTTATTTATTTTGTTTGGCTTTGCCAATTTATAAAAGTGAGGAGCGTGCATATTTATTTCACCTTAGTTTATTGACTTTCAAATTGCACTACTGAAAGTTAGTAATTATCATTTCCTCCTTATGCTAGCCTGAATAAAGTTGTTGCATTAAAATATGCTACCTGTATTTTGCTGTGAATGTAATCGGTGTCATTTGGGAAATGTGATGAGATATGCATAATTAAGTCTGACTTCTTATCACAATTTGTTACCATCAAAAACCTCCATAATAGATGCATTCAGTAATACAGAGAGCGAAGTAGCTATTTACATATTACCTTGTGTTGCCTGTCTGTGGGTGTCAGAAACTCTGGAAATTGAGACTGTACATCATCCCTTCCATGTCCTACTGTTCTGCAGCCCAGATGTGTCAAAGGTTTTTCACAGCAGCTCCCAGAGGATCACCTTCCTTGTGTTCAAGAGCTGACTCAGTTCTCAGTGCAATTAATCGCCATCTTTCCCAAAAATTTCATATCCTGTGCAGGGAGGTCATAAGCTCAGTGTACTCAACTTTTTCCTCCTGCTGCTTTTAGAAAAAGTGAAAGGGTTATGTTAATAGAGCTAAGGGCTAACAGGCTTTAAGCCTTCTTATTCTGCATGCTCTTCCTGCATAGATGATAAATGGCATCCTTTTTTGAGATTGGAATTTCTTTTCATATAAATCAAAGCAACTGGGTCACACCTTTGTTACAGATGGCTTGTTAGTATTGATGCTAGTTGATAAATAGAGGGGAGAGAGGCCAAGGAACAGTGAAATTCTGTGCCTTAGTGTTGATGCATACAGAGAGAAAGCTCACAAAAGTAAAGCTTCTTTGTGGATACCAAGGTGATGCAAGGAGTGTACGCCTGAATGATTTCACACACTAAATTAAGAGCTGTAATACCAAGCATTAGGTTTTTGTTGGTGATGCATTGGAAGATGTGATAATGTGTTGACAAAAACCAAAAAGAAACAAAACAAATTGTTTTTTCTTTTCCAGTTTTGACCTTGTGGCTGTTGGAGGAATCTCTGTCACTCTGGTTTTTGACAGATCTCCTTTCATATCTGAAAAAAGAACACTTTGGTTGCCTTGGAATAGATTTGTCATTGTAGACAAAGTTGTAATGCAAAGAACAGAGTCGGAGACACCATCTTGTGACATCAGTAGTTTTATCAGTCCAAATCCAATTGTACTCCCATCCCCCTTGACAGCATTTGGAGGGTTCTGTCCTGAAAGAGGAACTGTTATTCCAGAACTACAGGTAATTAAAAGACTTTTAGTTTAACAGTTTGTTCTGTTGCAGAACCAAGTTTAGACAATATTCAAAGATAGTGAGCCAATAACTGCTGTAATGTCATTCACTTGGCAGAATGGTACCAATACGAGTCTATTTAGTGCAGTTTAACAGGATTCTGTTGTCTTTATTCCTTCTTGACTTTTTAGTGTTTAAAGGTGCTTTATGTGCTTTATTTCTTACCTTCAAGTAGAAGAAAGTGGGGAATGATAACATGAATTATTATTGATACCCTGATTTGTTGATAATGATGCACAAAACCATTCCTAGTTATAGATGAACAGTACAATGTCCCAAACATCAGTGTGAGATGTGATGCTTTGAACATTCCTAGGGGTGTTTTATCCATTCACAGCTTCATGTTAGCTGCTTGGGTTTTATTGCTGGGTCTTTCTTTCCAAAGTAAAGTCATTTTAGCATGGTCTTTAGGACTCCTTTTTAATTTAAATGTATTTTTTCTTGGCACTGCCTTAAGTGTTTAAAGTAATTTCTAATTAACCTTGTAATTAACTGTTGTTTTACTTGGGACTTAAAAGAGGTTGTGAGAGTCAAACACACAACAAAACACAGCTCAGGTCATATTAATGCCCTAATTTTCAGTATGTTGTTTGAGCAGTTAGATTTTAAAGAATAAGACTTTTTGTGTTCTCTTTTAATTTCACTGAGAAAGCCTGGAAGATACTTTGGAGGGTATCTGTAGCCTCATAAAAGTGATGCTACTTTATTCTACATGTGAAGATCTCTGCTTGAACTGAATTATGTCTAAACACCTTCATGACTATTATCATGCTTCATTCTGTTGATGGTCATAGAATTGCTTCACAGAATGTATTAGGTGAAACTAATGAACATAAATTAAGAATAACTGCTGCATGCCAGTAAGAAAAAACTGGGTCAGAGTGCTCCACATGAGATGTGCCTGTGTCTTCTGTGAAGAACAGGGTACTCAAAGATGCAGTCTACTCAGAAACTGCCATTGGAGGTTCTTAGAGTGTTGAGTTTCATTGTATGGTTCTGGGAATTGAGCAAAATTAACTGAGAATAATAAGAAACAGAGACATATTAGCTTGTATTAATGCATGAATATTTTTTCCCACTTTCCTATTAAAAAATGAAAAGGAATGTCAGATGCATGACAGAGAGGGCAGCTGGGATGTCAGCAGGAAAGAAGGGGAACACTGCAAATCAGGAACAATAAAGGGAGCAGGATTTCCCTGGCAACACTAGGTTTCATATGTTGAAACGACAGGTGCTGGCAGGCCTCCAGCTGAATTGCAGCAATGCTGTGACAGTGATACTGTTGCAGTGTGTAAATAAAATTGGTTGAAACTGAAGTCATCTATTGTTAAATAAGGAAAAATTAAAAACTGGGAAATGTAAACAAAACAGTTTGTCTTTTTCTGAGCATGATGAATTGATCATTGTGACAGATTGATTCATTAGTACAGAAATGCACTAACATCATTAACCTTGTTAAACACATTCTAGTTTTAGGTGGCTTTTGAGTGACTATGGTACATCCTCCAAGAAGCCATTTTTGTCTCTTGCCTGCTCTTCCTCACAGTCTGTTCCAGAACAGCTCTTTTCTCTCAGGAACTCAATCCCTTTTTGTAGCTCCAAGCCCACATGATTCAAAAGGTCACGGCCAAATTTCTTTTTTCCCCTGACAAGCTCACAGCCTTTGCAGTCCTTCAGGCTGCTGAGGGCCCATCTCCATTGCAGTGGGAATTGAAACCAGCCCCCACAATGGGCATATCCAAGCTTGCTTTAATCCAAGTAGTTCAGACAGCAGCACTGGCATCAGGGCCCTGGGATTTGAGTTCACTTGCACTCCCTGGGGACTTACCTGTGAGTGATATGACTCTGATGCTCAGGCTGTTTCATCCTCCCTGCTGTGTGTCCCCAGCTGGCTTGCTAGGGCATGTTCCTTCATACACCATGCACCTTATTGCTGGAACTTGGCCTAACTGCACAGATAGCTTAGCAGGAAGGGTTTTTTTTCTTTCTTAACACTCCTCAGGTTAAAGTTATTGTCTCCAAAGCACAATAGTATCTTAACATCACAAAGTATATGATAGAAGGTGTGTGTATATTTTTTAAAAATTAATTGTATTCCAGTTAAGAGCACTTACTAAATAAACCAAGTGATAGAGACAAAGTAAAGCTGTACAGCTTGTATGTAAGAATATGTGCACAGATGCAGTATTTGCTCCCTGGTATATAAGAGTAAAACATCAGAGGAAGAGACTCTTTATCAAACAGACAGCCTGCCATCCAGTAAGGTGGCCAACAATGTCTGACGTTGGACATTTTGTCATGTGCCTGGCTACTGCCTTGCTGAAATAAACCCAGGTGTTTCAGTGGTGCTGTGTTCACATCATGATTGTGAAACATAAAATAATTAGCTATTCTTACTATTACAATTTTGCATTTTTCTTGGCTATAGATATAATGATGTGTTTTTTTCCCTAAGGTGGTCCAAGAGGAAATTGCAATTCCTTCAAGTTTTGTGAAGCTCAGTTATCTCAGCAGTCGGACACCGGGGTATAAAACTTTGCTGCGCATTATTTTGACACACACAACCATCCCTTCTGGAATGGCAAAAGTCCATCTGATAGTTGCTGTTGAAGGTCGTCTGCTTCAGAAATGGTTTCCTGCTGCAGCCAATTTGGTGTACACATTTTCCTGGAATAAGACAGATATATATGGACAGAAGGTTTCTGGTCTGGCTGAAGCAATGGGTATGTAGAATCACCTTGATCTAAGTAGAAGCACTCACACACATCAAGCAAGGAAAATATGGCAAATAAATGTTGTTGCTGCTTCTACATTCTTTTAAATCAAATGCCTCTTTAGCTAAAGTCACTGAAGTGACTTGTATGATTTCCCAATAACATTTATTTTCTTGTTCTTCCAATGTCATCTTTCTAATTTAATCAATTTGAAAATTCCCTTTTCCCTCGGAGAATGGTTATGTACTAACAGCATTATATTCAGCTGTCTCTGTTTTTGAATGTTACTCTGAATGTGACCTTTGGTGTGTCATTGTTTCTGTCATTTTTTGGCTGTGACATTTAAAATGTCATTTCCGCTTAGGCTTTGCAAAATTCTGACTTTTGGGCATCCTTTCTTACTCCATTTCATGTCCCCAACAGTTAAAAGTAATTGATTTCTTGTTTAAAGATGTTTACCCAAAAATCATCGTGTTTCATGGGCTATGTTCAGCAAGCAGCACAGGCTATTCTGAGAATTGCTAAAGAAGTGCTGTCTGTGCAAACACATTTTATTTCATTAAAATAAATTTCATTTTTTTTATTAATTATTTTTTAAAAGGATTTCTATTTTTTAATTTAATTTGTTGTTATGTTGTTCAATGGATGTTGTACAATAGATGCTTTACCTTAGAAGAAAAGCTTAGTATTGTGAATCAACCCCATTCACTTCTGTAGCAGTTGTTTTTGGTGTCAGGGCAGTTATGACCAGAAGCACTGGCAGATCAGGCTGTAGGGCAGGAGTAGCAGGGACAGCAGAGCCATGCACAAGGAATATGTTCATTCCATATATGAAAATCCTGTTCTGAGGGGCAGACAGGAGCTTCCTTCAGGATCTACTGTGTTGTCCATGCAGGCAGAGTGCCTGCAGAGTGGCCTGTGCAGAGCCAAAAGGTGCCAGGCAGGCTCTGGTGCATGAAAGTGCCACTGTGTGGTCCCAGACAGCTGGTCAGGGAGGTGGCTCTGTGGGGAGGGAATGGGAGAAAGGAGGATTATAGCATTTTCCTTGTATTGCTTCCATGAGAATGATACAAATGGAGATGTCCATGAATGATTGTGAGACCAAAATGTGGAATATGATTACATAATGCAGTATGCAAGGGCAAAGGTCAGACAAAGCTCTTCCCAGAGCAGTTTTCCTGCTGTCTGCTTGGGCACACACAGCACTGGCTGCTGCCTGCAGGGACATTCCCACATTCTGCCCTTCCTGTGGGCCACCATTCATTTGATCATGAAATGAGCCAGATCAGGAACAAAGCTGAAAACTGAAGCAACCAAGGAATAAGTGGTACATTTTTTGTTTCATTGGTTTCCTTATCTTCTATCAAACTAAAGGAACCCCGCCTCCAGCCTTGGGTGCAAGGTCTCCAGAGCTGCTGCATCATCTCTCCTATGACAGTGACACCAAGGTCCTGAGCATCCCAGGTGCAGTGCCCTTCTCAGCCTCTTGAGATACAGGAGGCTCTGTGAGGAGGCAGATCCAGCCTTGTCCCATTGCTGATACCAGTTCCAGTTTGTTCTTGCAGTAAGGGAAGGTGTCATGTGAGTTGTTGGCACATATTTGTGCAAATCCAGAAATAAAATAATAATCCTGCTTGCCCTTTGGTACTCCCATAGGTGATCAGGCAGAACCAGGTGGGTCACAGGTGCCACCTGGGGCTTTCCTCAGCACAGCTGCATGTGCCCTGTGTCCAGAGACTGTCACTCTCTCCTGTTGGAGAGGGAACAGTTGACTGTGCTGCTCCCACTGCATCATTTAAGAGTCCTGTAATGATTGTGAAGTCCAGTTTAAAACATTTTAATTCAAATACATAGCATCTCATGAAATGATAGTGTAGTTAGTTTCCCAAATTAGAAGTAGATGAGCTTCAGTTGTATAAATATGAATAAAGCTTACACAATAGTACTGGATAACAACTTTTAAATTATTTAATTGGCACTTAATTTTTTTCTCTTTCTTCCAACGTTTGGGTTAATTATGCTTATTTCAAAATATGAGCAAAAATCTTGATATTTTAAATGCATAACTAGCATGCTTTGTTGGATTCCAATAAAACTTCATTCAATTTGACACACTGTAGTTACTCAGGGACCTTTATCTGCATCCTTTATATGATTTTTTTGTCAAAATAATTTCTTCTGCCAGTATATTACCAATATTTAATGTGTTCTGTTCAGTTTTCGTTTTAATTAAATTAAATTGGAGCAGGTTGAAGTCCTGGAACTCAGGATTATGACCATCTGCTTTTGGTTTTCTAAATACTATAAACATCTGTATTTTTCTTTGGGGTTATTGACAGCAATCACATAATCAGTTACAGAAAAGAAGACTTTCTGAGCATATTTGTACATGCAAATGGTTCTGTGTAAACTTGTTGGAGAAGTGTTTGCTGGCATGTGTCCAGTCCCCAAGCTCCTCACAAAGAGGTCATTTTCTCAGAGTGACAACTGAGATGACAAATCAGCATTTTTGTTCTGAATAAATGAGCATCATGTGGATGTTGACACACAAAAGCTTGGGGGTAAAGTCTATGTCCCCTTGTAATCTAACACAAGAAAAGGATTTCAGCTAAATCCTCAATAAATGCTTCTATGTAACTCCATACAGACTGATGCAAGTCCCTGCATCCCACAGAGCAGCACTGAGGGGTCTGCAAGGATGAACCCTCTGTAAATGAGCTCCCCAGCAGCCCTATCTGGTGCTGTGGTTGAGTACACTTTGTTCATTGTTCAAAGAAGATGGATGCAGAAAAGTACAAATATGTCAGGGGAGGTTGAAATAGAGGTTACTGTCCTGGTTAATTGTGTCTTTTACTTCTTACCTGTATTTTGGCAAGAGCTCTTAAGCTGTAGGTCTGGCAATGATTATTCTTCTCAATAGTTGTATGAAAAGAATTGGGTTTTGATACAGATGGTCAATAATCTTTTGAAATCCATTTTGAGACTGCAAAGACCAGTACTTGCTGACTCTTAAAGTCTAAAACCCTAGTCACTGAAGCTCACATTCATATAATGAAATCTCAGTCACCTCAAAAAAGTGCTGTAAATTAATTGGATCAGAAAGTAACACCCCACAATGAGAGTAATCTGACAGAGATTTTAATTTCACTTACAAAATTACACTTCTCAAAACCTATGCCTAAAAAAATACCTCTTAAGTGGCACTGTAATCATCCTACTGACTTTACCAGTATTATGCTTTACCTTGATTAATCTGCATGCGAAATGACTGATCAGAAATTTTCATGGAACACCAGGACTTCCAGTTAGATGGATCAGGAGACCCTGCTTTAACACATATCACACAGATATTTATTTTTGGAGCACAGAGCATAGGTGTCTTTCATAAATATGAGTAAATTTATATAGAAACCTGGTTGTAATCACTCAAAGTGAGTGTGTGTCCATATGTCTCTCACTGATGAGAGGGAACAAAAAGACAGCTATGCACAGTAACTGTGGGAGCAGGGAATAGTGAACTTCCAAGAAAGGGAGTGATAACCTCTGAAGAGTGTGTGGCAGCTCAGAAACATCAGCAGTAGGCAGGGAATACTGAGACTTTACAGAGTTATCCCCAGCCCTGGTAAGGATGCCCCAGCAGATCCATGGACCCAGATCCCAGGAACTGGAAATTGTTCTGCTTCCCTTGGCCAGCTCTCAGCATGGTCCCTGCAGCAGCTGATAACTGTGCTCTGGGTCCCAGGGCACTGAGCAAGTCTGAGGGGCTGCATTAAAGGGCACACACAGCTGACCCAGGGTTGAATGTGTTAAGTGCATGACTGGAGGACAGATGTCAATGTGTAGGTGGCAAATGTGAGGTTGCTTCATAAGAAAAATCTGCCCTTTGTCTTCTCTCTGCATTAACACCTAGAAAACAGTGTGCTCAGTTACTGAACCCTTCTGACTCATCCCAGCACAGGATGGGGCTGTTCTGGAAGTTCCATGCCCTTTCTTGGGCTCTCAGCTCAGGGTGCTACCTAGAAGCTTTGCTGGTGTTGGTAGTGAGAGCTCCTTTAATAGAAGAGTTGGACAAAGTGGCTGCTGGACCCTCAAACTGAAACCATGATGTTTGAAACATCCAATATTTGCAGTACTTAAGGAGATGTGATTTTTTACAAGTCAGAGTTTAGCTGCAAAAACAGATTCTTTCTGCTAAAATGGTGAAGCAGTTCTAGAGCTGTTGCTGTAAGGAACAGCTTCAGTTTGCCATAAAACATTTATCTTACAAACACAAATGTTCCATATTAGAGCAGGTCAAAATATTTTCATTGTATACTGTAATGAAATTTAGGTGGTATTAAAACTATTTTTCATTTAAGTAAAATATACCTAAATCTGTTACATAGAAAAAGTGAAAAGAAACTATTAAAAAGGCTTCATTTTTGAAAAAATTGTGTATCTTAGTATTTTTTAAAACAGTTTTATATTGGAAAAGTTGAACTGTTTCAGTATTTCCTAGGTCAAATTATGGAATTTGGTGTTAAAAGATATTCTTCCTTTGTGAATGAGTTTCACTGAAATCTAGTAAAATTGGAGATAAATAATTTTTGGAAAGATTGGTATATTAGAGATATCAAAAATTTTGAAGTTTTGTTTTGTTTTATGGAAGTACTAATGGAAACTAATTTTAATCAATTTGAGTTCCCAAGACCCATCATCCTTACGGAAATTCAAAATTTTTCATCAGGTATTTTGGTAAGCAAAGCATTTTGCAAGCCTGTTAAGATAAATGTTTAATTCTGGAAATGTTCATCTTGTCAATCCATTTCTGCCTAACTGTAATTTTTACAGTCAAGAAACAAATTAAAACCAATTTGTTTTAGCATGGATTCTTTTCTATTTAAGCTGTTATTCAGGTAATTAGCAGAAATGCAATAAAAAAATCAAGTCAGGAGTCGTTGGCTGAGATTTATAATCTTATGAAATCCATAACTGATACCACAGACAATTTTCTGCTTTGAAGCAGTAATAACTATAGCTCTAATAACATAATAATCTCTTAAAACCTTTTTTTCAAAAAATACCATACAACAATAGCAATCAGGCAGAGGAAAATTAGTGGCATCATTACTTGACAATGAATACCAAAACCTGGAATGACAAACTGCCTAGCAATTCACAGAGAAAAAGGTAGACTGAGAGATCTTTAATTATTTGTTTGCAGTGTCGGTGGGATATGAATATGAAACATGTCCTGATTTTATTCTGTGGGAGAAGAGAACAGTAATCCTTCAAGGCTTTGAAATGGATGCTTCAAATCTGGGTGGATGGTCTATAAACAAGCACCATGTATTAAATCCACAAAGTGGTAAGTCCCTCCTTTATTAATTCCCCACGCAGGAGGAGAATATAAATTTTAAAGGAATTAATTGTTCAGATTTTAAGTGTTACACTTCCTAATGTGTAATCCTCTTTGAATGTGCACCCTCATGTATTAAGAGCTGAACTGTAAATGCCATCTGAAAGGATATTTTTAATGTTCTGGCTCCCAGGGTTTAGACATTAATATCATTGACTCTTGCTATGGCTAACACATTGTGGTCGTTCAGTGGGAAAAGGGCAAACTAATTTGGGTTCATTCTCACACAGCTGATATAGAAGTGCCACATTTCAGGTCAGTCTGTAGTGTGTTATACTCTCAGTGAAGTGTCTTCACCCTTAATTCATCCTATGACTGCCACTGGTTTGTAGCAACACAACCCCAGGCAGACAAGCCCTGCTTGGTCCCAGACCAGCACTCCCAAACCCACGCTGCCAGTCCAGTGTGAGCAGCTCTTGTGGCTGCCCAGTCTGTGGAGAAGCACAGTAAGTCACTCCTCAGTACAAGCAATGCAACACATTTCAAAGCATTAGTAACAAAAACTGTTTTGGTGTCATAACATTAACCCTGCAGATATTCTTTGAGCATAAGGCTCAAATATTTTTTCCCATGGCTTTTGTTTTACACCTGGGGAGGTTTCTTCTCCTCCATGAACGTCTTTGATCAGGAACTAATGGGACTAAATTATTAAAACAATATTTGCAGATAAATTATGGTAACTATATATGGTTTTGCCAATAAACAGGTATCTCATTGTCCAGATGAAGAGAAGCTTGAGGTCAGATTTTGACACTTATAAGTCAACAGAATATTGAATTCAGAAAAGGTCTCTCAATTTGCTCTAGCTGAGAGTCAGCCCAATAAAATCTATTTCCATCTGCAAACTTCTGTTGATGAAGATTCACGCACAGATGTATGGCTCTCAGGTTTTACAAGTTCTGTTGCTGAATGCACAGCTACAGTATAAATATTCCAAATACAAAAGGTCAGATTTAGTTTGTAAATTATCTGGATTTCTGTTTTGATTTAAAAGAGTTTGACATTTTAAACAGCAGTCCTTTCATTCCCTGTCTTATTGGTTTGTATAGATTGTCTCTTTTAAATGCCAGCTATTGACATTTAACAAAGAGAAATCTGACCTCAGTCAGCTGAGCCTCCAACTGTGAGTCCCATAGTCTGCTCCTTAGTGGCAATTTACCACTTGCATAGTTTAATTTCAAGATTAAATTGCTGGCACTAACTCCAGTTTATATGGCTATCTGATGACTGCAGTGGTTACTGCTAAAATTCACCCCATAGGCACTAACATGTTCTGAAATTTTGTAAAGTATACAATTGTGATGTGAGCAGGGCTAAGCCATTTCTCTCCTGAGCACAAGGTATATGGTGACAAATTGCTTTCTGTCCCCATCTCAGCTGTGTGGCTGAGAATGCCAGAGGGCATTGATCTGTCAGCCTCAAGCCACCTCCTCTCAAATCACACTGTGCCCACTGTAGGGATGGCAGCTTCTTACACCTGCTCCTCTTCCTCACATGTTCCCCCTCTGCTGGACATGATCAAGGCTGAAGTCAGGGAACGCTCCCAAACATCTTTATCCATCACTTGCAGAGACACAGGAGGGAAGGAGAGGACATAAGCACATCTGACTTGAAATTCCAGGGTCTCTTCTGTTTGCAGTTTGTGTCAGAGCATCTCCAGTGAGGTGACCAAGCCCAGGCTCAGGGATGTGTCAGAGGTTCCTCAGGACTATTGCAGGCTTTGAGCAGCCACACCTGGCTTGTGTACAACAACTAGAAAAGCAGCTAAGGGTAGAAAAACAATTACTATAACAAAGCACTCCTACCAGAGCAGCCTGTAGGTTCATATTAAAGCAACAAAACAAAATAATGAACTGTGATAACCAAAAGGATAAAAATAACAACTGTGCTTCTGGTCTTACCTAGAAACAAGTGAATTCACTTCCACTTCAGATATATAAAATGAGCTTTAAATAAGGACAAGAATATGATTCAGACTAGAATTATGTATTTCAGACTTATCTCCATGCCGCCATGACTGATATGAAAAGCATTGAGTAGCCTTCTTGACTGGGAATATATTAAATTTTTCACTTTTTAATTAAAGCATCTCCTCTGTATGTATGAAGAACTGCTCTTTTTAGAAGGATGAAAGTTTTATGATTTTGAAACACTGCAATTGGATTAACTACAGAAATGTCATTGGAATATAGCATTCTCTACTGCAAATTGCAATTTTACTTCCAAACTAAAACTAGAAACACTTTGCTTGATTTACTAGTCCTGAGGAGCTTATATCTAACTGCAGCCATTAAGCCTGGTTGCCCAGCTGGTCTGCTGCTGTGCACAGCATTCCTGCTCAGGGCTAGCTAGATATTCTTCTCTCCCTCCCCATGAAGGTTGCTCATTTTAGAGAAGCTACAAAATAACTGAGTAACAAGTAACAGATGATTTTACAGACTTGCAGTTTACAGGAATGTGGAGGTACATGCATTGACATGAGGTACATGTATTGACATGCAAAAACCTTAGCAAGTGAAAACTGTCTTCTACTGCCAGATGTAAGGATTTGCAAAAAGAAAGGAAAAGAAAATTATGCCTGATTCCAACAGAATTGATGTGAAAATAATAAATATTGTTCCAATGTGGCTGTCACTGGAAATTCAGTTTTTTTAAGTGTATGCAATTTTGCATCATTCTGGCTGTTAGGTTAACAAAGGATCACATCCTGTTCTCAGCTGTACTCCACTGCTCTTTTCCCACTTTTTTTTCCCTCACCAGTTTGGAGATTTGATCACTTCTAATTTGTGACATGATTAGAGTTTAATGTTTTCTGGTGCAAAGGTTTCTGTCAGTTTGAAGATCATCAGGGCATTTCTCATAATGAAGAAGAAAATAGATACCATGAATATTAGCTCCTACTTTAAGGTCTTTTAAAGACACCTGTATCTCATGAAAACAAATGAATGTGCTATTAACTGTTTTTTCAGGGTGTTATTTGATTTATTTTTTTTTCCTGATGGGCAATGCACTGATTCCATTTTATTTATCTGGGGCAAGGAGTAGTTTTAGAGGGACTTTATGCTTTAAGGTAATTTCAGCCCCAGTGCAACAGAGCATCAACTAAAATTAAAGCAGCAGCTCAAAAGCCTGATATTAAGCACACACTTATATTTATTGGCAGCAAAACATATTCTCCAGAGCCCTAATTATTTACTGGCATTTGTAAGAGGATGTTGAAAGATTACCTTAACATTGTAATTTTAGACAAAGGGCAGCCTCTTCATTTCATAGTATTTTTATCCACTGAGTAAGAGAGAATATTGCCATTTATTTTGCTGGCATATTTCCAGAATGCTTTTTTTAAGCCATCATTTAAACAAATCTATTAATTCTCTCCTCTACTGTTCTTTTTTTTTTTTTTTTTTTAGATATATATATATATATAATTCCCTTCAAAATAGCTGTGGTAACATTCAGTAATTTCCAAGGTGAATTTTGCCATTAGATTTACCTGAAAGTCACAAAAAAAAGTTTAAACAAAAGTTGGTAGAGACAATACACAAATACATTTGCTGTACTTTGGGAAAACTCAGACATATCTCAACATGTACTTCCTGCAGTTTCTAGAATATTCTCATTTCCCAGCATGAGTCCTCCAGAAAGTAAATTCCCTTGTATTTGTTCTTTTAATAATGCCAATTTTCCAGTGAAGTACTGTGCCTTTCAAGGAAAATATGAAATTTTGGACTAGAATCTAAAAGAGTACCTGTCTTCTGTTTGCAGGAGCCAAATTCTTGCAATAACTTGTCATTTCAAAGATACTTCATAAATATATTACCACATTGTTACTTAAACACTATAGCTGTCAGCTTGAGAAAATACATCTTTGTACTAGTTTTAGTATCACCAACCTAGTAATTGGGAAGACTTTGAACAATGTATGCTGCAGAGCAGTGCTAGAATAAGCTGGTTTAGCCCTTATGGCAGAAGGTATGATACTGTTGCTGGGAAGACATTCCCTGATGCCTCACAATTGCTCTTTGGCTTAACTTTGGCACTTGGCACCATTTTCATATACCATGAAGGACCACAGTTGAATTTGAATATTGATTTTGTACTGCCTCTCAGTGCTCTTTTGTGAAAAATGCATAGTGGTCCTGCTATTAATCTCCTTTAATTAAATATTCAAAGGGCCTAAGAAATTCTTCTGCTACCTAATAAAAATTTATGAATAAAATGAATATTAAAGCAGTAATCCCCAAGAAATCAGATAGCACTGCAATTAGCAGTCAATTTGTTAGAGCATTAACCAACCATGAGTTCTCCTCCTGAGGTTGGCTTTAAAATATCCACTAGCCACTGCTGAACAAAATGGTGAAGCTTGGAATGAACAAAATTGGAAAAGATTAGTGAAACCCTGTTACAGTCTTTAAAATATCAGATATTTGTTGCTATTTTGGTAATCTGGTTTTCTAGAGGATTTTGTAATCCAAAACTGCAGAATAGTTTAAATGCCATGCATTTGCTTATTCTGTCTATGTTTTCTTCCCTCCCCTCCCTTTAGGAATCGTACACAAAGGAAATGGGGAAAACATGTTCATTTCCCAGCAGCCTCCAGTCATCTCCACTGTGATGGGCAATGGACACCAGAGGAGTGTCTCTTGCTCCAGCTGCAATGGGCTTGCCCTCAACAGCAAACTCTTTGCTCCAGTTGCACTTGCTTCTGGGCCTGATGGAAGTGTCTACATTGGGGACTTCAATTATGTCAGACGGATCTTTCCCTCTGGGGCTTCAATTGGCATTTTAGAATTAAGGTAAAAAAATAATTGGCTTTCTCTGATCAGTGTGCATAATCCTGGCTGTGATACGCCTGTGAAAACTAGGGTGAGCTTTTATCCCTTGGAACATGATGAAATAGCCACATGTAGTTTCCTTGTGGCCTGGGTGTCATCAGCTATCAAACCAACCTCACAGAAAGCTTATATTTACTTGTAGTCATCAGTTAAATAGGATGTTTTAAGTTTAAGCCTTTAGAACAGCTTTTGCATAATGAATTTGTGCAAATTGCAGAATTAATAAAGCTGATTCTTCTTCCTGTGAGATTTTCCATACATTTTTTCCAAAAGTTAAAACATACCATGATGGATATTTTTGAAGAAAGCTGCATAATTCCACAGCAAACATGCAGAGTATCATGTAAAGTCACAGCACTGGGGCTATACTTACCATGTTTATAATTAATACAGTTACAGTGTTCCTCATGCAGCAGAGGATGTGGCTCAGTTTAAGCAGACAGGAGCAAACCTGGCATCATAGATGTGCCAGAGGCTGAGCCTATGCTGCCCTTAGAGACTCTCCTGTAATTATCACCCCAGATTCTCATTCGCTTTGAGGGACACAAGGAAAGGCAGGAAAGATTTTGGACATTAATACATTAAATTCCTCTTAATTTAACATCCACCTAGCTAACATTGCTGGTGATAATTCAGTGTGCTGATTGTTCAGAATTAACTTGGCAATGTGTGGGCAGTGTAAAGGAAGCAATTTGAGAGAAGGAAATACCAAGTAAGAGAATCAACAGTGTTTTGCTAGTGGGATATGGGTCTGTGAGCAATTAGGCAAAGTTCTGTCAAGGACTAACATTCCTTGTCTTTTTTTTTTTTTCTTTTTAAACTTGAACTGATCTGCCTTTCCAGGAATAGAGACACAAGACACAGGTAAGTAAAATGCAATAAGTGGTATGTGAACCACATTCGAGGAGATAGTCTGAGCAAAGTCATTTTTGAAGTTTGGATATAGAGGAACACTCTGAATTTAATAAATATCAGTGGTAATAAATACAAATGTTAATCAAATTCACCTTTGGTTATAGTACAGAAAGTTTGATTTGTTCCCATTGAAGGAGTAAAATCTTCCTCTAAAAATTACTTTGCTGATCACCAAGAAGAGATGGAGAGGTTCAGACCTGAATGCTGAGAATACATTTCATAGCTGTCATACCCATTTCACATGGTGTTTGACTGATCACAGATACAGCCATCCAAGGAAAAAGGAGTTTTAGCTGCTCAGTCCTTGCTGGTCCAGCTAAAGACAAAGCAAGTGGCTTTCCCCCTTTCCAGCTGGGATTTTAGCATTCTAATTTAGGGATTTCTTTAAAGGAATGAACATTGCACATTCTGCTTCTGTGACAGATGGTCAGGGAATTGGTTCCAACAATCCAGCTGCAGAAGTGATGTTGCATGCTACAAAGAGGCAGCAAGGCACTTGGTCTCCTTAGAAATAAACTTCTTAGCTTTTCAGTACTTAAATGAGATAAATAAACCAGCACTGGTACAATGGCATAGTAGGGAGCAGAGTGTGGACAGAACTGTGTTTGCAGCATGATAGTATTGGTTGGAATTGCTCTCTTTAGCCACAGGACTGCTATTGAATAGTATAAATTATTTACTAGATTATGTCACATCTCATATATTTTACAATTAAAACTTAAAAAGGAAGAATAATTCCTAGTTGTTTTTTAACAGAAGGATGTTTTTCACTTGCTTTAAACGGACCAGTATCTTTGTAAACTAAATTTCTCTATAATTTATTCAAAACCTAAATCAGCTTTTACATTTAGAGGCTTCTTTCGTAGATTGTTTTTTTTAATACCTGTTCACTAGTACTAGTTACTTGAATTGAGCTTCAACCTTAATTATGACAATATTTACATACCCCAGCCCTAATAATTACGGTAATATTGTCACCATTCTGTCCAAGTGAATTTTGTAGAAAATTGGAGGAAATCACTTGCAGTTAATGTAGTCTTTGAGGTGATAGGGGAGTATTCAACAGTCCCTTTGTGTTCTCTTGGGGCTGTAAAGGTCATAGTCAAGGTGGAAATGTATAGAATGCTCAAAGAAACAGCTGGAAGCAGCAGGTAAAAGATGGGATCTGACACTCCAAACAGGAAAAGGCTTCAAAACCAGCTCATCTGCACAACTTTTAGCCTCCAAAAGACTTCTTTTTACAACATTAAAAAAACACAATACTGTGTAAAACGGGAGAGTTTGGCAGCCAGTAAACAGCAAACGCCACTGATCTTATTTTTGACTGTTTACAAACATCTTGTCCCATTTTTTTTCTTGTCATAATGATTTTAATAAGCTGTAGCAAAGCTGTTTAACTGGAAAAAATGGAAACTAAACTTTGAGAAAAATACAGAGATAAACATGGTAGAGAGTAGTACTGAAAAGCTTAATTTTAAATCCTAGTTTTCAAAAGACTAATTTAAATCAACTCTGATTCGTATCTGATTACAATCTTCTACAAAAATAGCAAGTTTTTAAATTGTGTTCCATTTTCTACTAGTACTCTTTAAGCATTTTAGTATGCAAGGCTTTAAGCATAAACATGAAGAGTTTTCTAACAGCTGGTCTATTAAATGTAATGACAAGGATGACAGAAAATGTGTCTACAAGGAGAATATAGAGTGACCCCTGGTTCTCTGCAGTTTCTGCATACTGAACAACATGTTTATTTAAAATCTAGAATTCTCCTTGCAACTTTTTTCATAGAAATATTTTATTTAAAGGTCATCATTTGGCTGGCCAGACACTCCTGACCTCAATCCAGAGAGCAAAAATTAGTCTTGATATTTTCAACAAACAAATTTTATAGTGGTGATGCTTTGGCATTAATTGCTTTTAGCTCATTCTCTTACTCATCTTTCATCATACCACTGCCCTCTCATTCCCTGTGGTTCCTACTTCTGGGTTTCACATCTGTTCCCCAGCTCTGGGAATATCACTGAGCACTGTCAAACCCACCACAATGGAACTGGCCTAGGTGAGAGGAGGAACTCACTTCACAACTTTGTTGTAGCAATCTTAAGTGTTAGCTAATTGTACCAATATTAATAAAACATCTCCTTAAAAAAAAATAATTTAAAAAAAAAGGTGAGTTTCTTTTACAATTTTTTAAATCTCACTGGGCATATAGAACCCAGACATTTGTCAGAAACCTCCTCCCCTTAGAGGAATAGGGTAGTTGTTAAAAATATTGTCTGAGCACCTAAACTCTCAGTCTGTGCCTCTCTCCCACCATTTCATCAACCAACTGTGAGATTTATTATAAAGGATTTCTGTCTGGATTTTTAGTTCAGGCCCCACGCAGGCTCAGCACATAGCATGGTGTACCATGTGCTTAAAAAATTTCTGCAAACTGGAAATTAACTTTGCACTGAAAAAGAAACTAAAAGTCTTACTGGATAATAAGATGCAGCCCAGTTTTCAGATCAGAATTTATGATCCCCACATTTAATTAACATATGTAAATATTTATTAAAATAACATTTTATAATCTCAATAAGGCAGTGACTGTGCATGAATTATGGTGCATTAATTCATGGTGCCTAGTTGCACTGACAGTACTTGGCCTCCTGCCTTGCTCCTGACAATAGAGTCAACGTGAATTAAGGCACCATATTTCACACCTTCACATTTCTTAAGGTTTAGAAACATAAAAATAACCAAGAGTGGGTATTTGTGCCCATCCAGAACAGCCTTGATTCACTTTGCTGCAATCATAGGTTGGTTTTCAGTGCAAAAAATACTAGAAGGTATCAGATATAGAAAAATGATCTTGCTTTTGATAATAATAATTATAACTAAGCTGAAGTCACTCCATTTATCTTCATCCTGAGTGTTTGGTTCTGATGGGCACACCAGCTGCCCCAGTACCAATCTCTGTCCCAGCTCTGACTCACAACTCAGTGGTCAGGCAGGACACTGGTGGTGTTTTGAGCTGCTCTCACTTCTGCCTCTGTCCTCTTCAGATCACTGAGCTGGTGTCTTCAGATAAGGAGAAAAATTGTTATACTGCCACAGAGACATAAAAGGAAAAACAAGTTGACTTTGATGCTTTTCTCTTCTGTTTTAGTACAAGTCCTGCACATAAATATTACTTGGCTGTTGATCCAGTGTCAGAATCCCTTTACTTATCAGATACCAACACCAGAAAAGTCTACAAAGCAAAATCTCTCACTGAAACAAAGGATCTGGCCAAAAATGCAGACGTGGTGGCAGGAACAGGTGATCAGTGCCTTCCCTTTGACCAGAGTCACTGTGGGGATGGTGGAAAGGCATCCGAGGCCTCTCTCAACAGCCCAAGAGGTAAGAAAAGACCAGGTCTGGGGTACTTAGTGTTGGTCATCTGTCATTGCCTTTCATTATTTAAGAACTCAGATGCAACTGCATGCATGGCCATGATTTAACCAACTGTTGAGCCAAATCACTTCATGAGGCTTACTCTCATGTCTGCAGTACAATCAGTCCTTCATGGGCAGCAGGCTCCAGCTTGAGCCCTCTGATTACTCTTCCCTGTATGACAACACTCCTCTTTCATTAGCTTTCAATTGCAAGGTAGCAACATTTAATTACATGTAACTCTTAAGCAAATTATATGGTTTCAAAGTCCATTTTCTAGATTTTATGCATCAGGTGAATACTGTAATGTTGACAGAGCTTACCATACACTGTAAGTCAGGGCTGTTCAAATTAGCTAGCAAAATCGAGTTGATTGGGAGCTCTATTTTGTCCTTTCTTATTAACACACTTTGCAAAAGATGAGCATCTCCCCTGCTGCCCATGAAATAAGCATTTTACTGCAGCCTCCCTTTTAGAGTACATCCAGTATTGTCACAGGCAAAATGCATGTGAAGCCTTGAATCCCCACCAAAGCTACAATTAATCCCCCTGCAGTGTGCATTAGAAGTGTGATAAAGTCTGGATTTGGTGCTGTAAAGCAGCTGATCACCCTCAGCTGCCACTGAAATCCCTGAACAAAGGGTACTCAGCAGCTCCCAGGGCAGAGCTGGGCTGTGCTGTGCTTCTCCCACACCTGCTCACAGCTGGCTCAAAGAAAGGGGTTTCATTGTTTTCCATGAGCTATAAAGGAAGGCTGTACATCAGTAGGAAATTAGAATGTATATCCAGGTGGAAATACCTCTAAGACAAGCAAATAATCCTGGTTTGAGGTTTAGCAAGAGACACATTGTTATTATAGTGACTTTAGCACTTCTTTAATGGTAGAAGGTAAGTGTGAGGTAAGTACAAATAAATTTTAATCTTCGGCCAGCTAATTAATGTCATGAATCACTTCTAAAAATAGTAGAAAACAAAAGGTTTCAGACCCTTTATTGGGAAAGTGTGATTCTGTAAAGTGTTAGATGTTTTATTTCTGATTACAATCAATTATATCCAATTACAATACAATCAGTTGTTCTGTCTTATTTTCTTAGTGGGGAAATAATGTTAATGAAAATGCTGTGATGCACTGCTTACTTTATAGATATTCATACTTACTTCCTTAATAGAAGGTTCTAGTCATAAAGAAATGAGGAATAAAAGGACAAGTCAGGAGTTCTCAGCCAGCCAGCAATTATTAAAAAGAAATTGTCAGCAGGCAATGACACTTTTATTGGCAAAATCAGGCAATGACTCCCAGGTGCTTTAGATTTATTCATGTCCTCTAAATAACATTTGTTTGAAATTATTTTGAAATTAATTTGTTATGTTTTTTATTTTAATCTCGAGGAAGACTGAACTGCCACATGCCCTTTTTGTACAGGGCCTAACAAAATGCAGCATCAGGGTCACCAGCAGTGTGGTCAGTGGAGCATTGTAACAGCCCAGTAGCTACAGCTCCTTGTTTTCCTCTGAACTGTAAGAGGTTGAACAACTGTGGAAACTAGAATAAAGTGTTTGCCTAGTAACCATAGATCTTAATTAAGAAACAGAGATGTCTCCCATACTTGAGTACAGTTTTAAAGATTCTTTTAGGTCACTTACTTTGCTTGTTCTTGAAATACTTGTCAAGTCAGAAGATGGCATGTTTCTATTGAAATAACATTCAAACAGTATAAAGAAAACTATTTTCTCTAGGAAGCAGAAAATTTTCACAAAAACTTCTTAACATTGTTTAAAATGCCTTGGACACAGTGTGGTACAGAATTTGACCACAGAAATAAATTAATTGTTTCTAGTATGAAACTGCTGAGATTTTTACAGTGCAGCAATAGGTCCCAGACGAAGACAGAGTGTTGCCAATTTATTATGAAATCTGATAATATTCATTATTCAATTAATAATTTGCATTTATTTTTTAAGCTGATACAGGAATATTATTAGCTTTTTTGCTTTGCTTGCCTTCTTGGTTTTGTCCTGAGTATTCCTTTTTCCCATTTTAAAGGAAAGAAAAATCTCCCCCTTACTTGACAGAAAGATAGTATGTGAAAAAGGACTCCATTTAGTGGTTGTCTGATCTTGGTCAATTCTATTTTAAAAGTTGGACTTTTAATTTTTTGCTACTAGCTGCTTGTAACTGAATATGGGCTTATCTAGAGGACTCTGTTTATCCATTTGCAAAATTGATAAGAAATACCTACTGTGTAACATTTGTGAAACTTAATCCTGTTTAGTATCATCCTCAAAGCTTAACTGGTGGAAATTCAAATTCTCTGGATGAAAGTTGCTTTGAATAGGACTTTGACTTTTCTGAACTCATACTCATCTTTTTGCTTCCTTCAACATACAGGAAGGTTTGAGGAGAGTCCTAGATTGTTATTTAATTATTTAAGTCTTTCATACGTGTTTATTTCTCATTATCTTTATTTGGCAAGACTGCCTTTGCCTAGTGACCAGGAATTAAGTGCCAGACAGGAAAATATCATGAAGTGACACTAATCAATTCTGATTTCATCTTTCCACAATTCTCATTTTACAGGTGGCAAACACATGTAGCTTTGTTCAGTCTGTTTCCAATTCTCTGTGAAGGACTAGAGATAGGGCTTAGTGAATATTAATCTTGCACTATTGTATGTTGAGCTGACTTTGAAAGATGCTTTTAAACATGCATGGCTGATGTAGTTGAAATTTGGACTTCAATATATTATTTTTACTGCAACTTTCTTTATTTCTGTAGAGATCTCAGACTAATGAGTCATGTAATAGATGACCAAGCACTTAAGCAGAATGTGAAATGATACAAGGTGGGAACATAAAATAAGATCTGTGACAAGCTGAACACATTTATTACACAAGAAGATATTGAAAGTGAAGAAGTAACTACACAAGATATTCATCATTGACTGAATTCCAATCACTCGAACTTTACCAAGTAACAGATTTTAATTTTGGGGTGGGGAATTCTGTTTGGTGGGTTTGTAGATGTTTTTAATAAAAATTATCTATGGTGTATCTAGTCACCAGCACTATCTTTTAAAAATCCTGATTAGTATTTATGATAAGGTACTTGAGGATCATTGTTCTGATTTTAACTAGATTAGTCATCGAGTATTGGAGCAGTAAGGAGCACTAAAATGAGTGGAAATACTTGTGACTTGTACTTAGCCCTGCAAAGCCAATGCTTGAATCAACACCATTAAATACTTACCTACCCTGCCTTTCTGAAATCAGTAGGCTTTAGGCCTATAAATAGATTTGACTTTCTAAGCATAATTGACAGAGGCAGTGAGAGTTTGAGACAATCAAGCTACCACATTTTTGCTGAGCTCCAGTGTCTCCCAGGCAGAAGGGTAAGAAAAGTGTGCAATTAACATCCAATTTCCATTGTGTCTGTGACCAGCATTCACACAGGACAGCTCTGCTGGAAATGCAAGCTGTGTAATTTCTGTGAAAACAGTGGGTCCTGCCAGTGATACCTCCCTAAACATCAGAAGTGATTTACACCTTTTGGAAGCCCCAGGACTAAATCTAAAGATGTAAACATTTAAGGTTCTGAAGTGTCTTCTTTTTGATTCCTGGGTTCAGGTCAGTGTCTAGAGCTAGATGCATGCACTGTCTGTTCAGGACATGTCAGTGCCTCAAGAAACTTGACTGCACACTGAGTATAGAGTATGTGAATTTAGTGCCCTGACCTCACTGCAGATGAAGTGACCTCAAAGAAGGCACCAGGGAAATGGTGAAGGGTAGAGTAAGTTCTAAATCCCATGCACAAAAATACCTTATCCATTGCTGTAGCAAAGAACTTTTTCACTCAGGCCAGTGGCCATGAGATAGAAATGCAGATGAAAGCACAATTTAAAAATCAGTTCTGATGCAGTGTAGTTTTATCTATTTTGCTTGCAATTACTTTACTAAGGAAATACTACGTTTTAAAAATCATGGTTTTGAAGATGTGTTCATCCTAGTAGATTGCATCCTGAAATAATGTTGCTCCTCATTCTCAGCAATACATTCTAAAGTAAATAAAGTTGTAACAGCTGCTCAGACTAAACCTTTACAATTGTGAAATGGCAGTAGCCCATTTAGGACTGCTCCTGTTCAGCTAGAAGATTCCTTTTACTTTCAGTAGGCTGCACAACCAAATTCCTATTATAGCCTTTTGTGACAACAGACATGCTTGCCAAAGGTAATGATTAATGCTATTTTTCCAGCAATCTTTACTATTCTCTAAATTCCTAAGACCTTTTTAACCTTTCTGTGGAGTTTGAAAAGGAAAGTAGAATGGGGTGAGATTTTTCATTAGCAGTATATAAAGTTAGAAAAAGTAATTTGCAGCCTCAAGTCATTGTCATCTATGCATCATAAAATCAGCAAAAAAAAAAAAATCTCATGCCATTTTTGATTCATTTAATTCATTCCTTATTTTTTCTCTTCAGTAGCCTTAGCTACCTATGATTTCCAAAGTATGGGAAACTTGTAAACTTTTTGGATAGCAGGTTTTTTCCTAAATTGCATCCAACATTCATCTGAATTCATAAATCATTCACCTTTCCATTCACCCATGTCAGCAGGATGACCCCAGTCATCATGTCTCAGGCTGGCAGCTGAACATTTTCATTCACAGTCAGTAGTTAAAAATGCTGTTTGCTCCAAGTCTACTGATCTGCCTCTAAAGAGAACAAGACTCAAGTGCAAGTGCTCAAGTCGTGTTCTAACTGACAAAGAACTACTGAATATTTTGCAGCTAGTGCTGAGACAGTAAGGAAGTAAAGATGACAAAGATCACAAGGCAACAGACTGCAAATCACTTTTGAATCATATTTTGAGTGGTGTATTATGGTAACCTATAAATAACTAATTGCATAAAATTACTTTAGTTCCTAGATGGCAGCTTTAATTAAAAGCACCGAAGAAATTTAGAAGTTTAGAAATGGATGGCATGCAATTTGCCCTTTTAGCACCATAAAATGGTAATTAACTAATTTGATTCACTTCTTCCTATTAAAAGTTTTAGGAGAATTGCAAGTTCCTTCTAAATACAGTTGTTCTTCAGCAGAAGGTGACATTCTCTTTTATCCATCCCTCACCTATTGTTGTAGATATTGTTTTAAAAAAATCTTCAGAAGTTTAAATAGAAGCTTTCAATATAGAATGCTCATTTGTAAGTTTTTAGCTGAGCAAGGTGTAAAGTAGAATTTCTAGAAGTTAGCAACATGTAGTTCTAGCTGCTCTTTATTGGCATGTTGGAAAAGGATTTGTTCCCAAGAAAAGCATCTCTTAGAATACAAGTGTGGGATATAGGGTAAAAAAGAAAATGTCAATAGGGAATTTACTGAATTACTTTTAATCTGCATTTTTAGCATTATAAGCTTAACTCCTGAAATGCCAAATTTTCTAGTCTGAATGATCATATGTGTTTTGAATTTACAGCTACCATAACTACACAAAAAACAATCAGTTTGCTTTCTGAGTTCTATTTGCATGTATAATGGTGTATATATGTGCACTAAGGCAGATCTGTCAAGGGAAATAACCCTTTAACTAAATCATTCTGGAGTGCAGATAATAGGAGAGGTTGTAGTCACCTGTGTTTATCATGGGTGTACCCAGCCCCTGTACTAATTATTATTTGTTGAAGGAAATCGTTATAAAAAGGAAAACTTTCTGCATAGTCTTTCTAGTAGTAATAATTAGTGACCACATTTGGAAGCATTACTGGCAGTTAATTTTTAATGTCAGTTTACAGAATTCAAATGGTACTGATTAAAATACCTCTGAATGTTATAAATGCTGTTCCAAAATGTCTGCATGTAAATCCACTGGAGAAAGATCTTCATAAAAACTATTGTTTCACATTAAGGTACAAAATACAGCCCAATGTAGGACATTTACATTGACTAAAATATGACCAAAATCAGTCCTTCAGCACAACTATGTCACTCAGCAAGACTGATACTCAGCTCTGAGTCAAACAACAAGACTAAGTCTTGACACAGAGATTTATTTTGTCTTTAACCAGAAATCAGTTTTTAATGAGAAATCTGTATGTGAGCATGGCACGTCTGGCATTTGTGCAATAAGTCAAAGACATCATTTGGGCATAGAACTTGATGCTACACTTCCTTAGAAAAAGAAAAACAGAATCAGACCGAGAGCCTAATACAAACTATATCTCCTTCTCCTGGGGAAAAAAAAAAATTACCTTTCTTACTAACTCATGGGGTGAGCAGTGCTCCCACTCATACTCAAGTGCAATTCATTAACCTCAGCATGTGCATGTTTCCTCCCCCAGTTCCTTGGTGATTAAAGCACAATTGCTGTGCTGTGTGATTTGATTCTGCATTACACTGTACGTCAGAAAAAGGATTAAAAATAAGCTCTTGGCATACAGATTATATGTAACATCATGTAAGATGTGACAGGAGCATTAATGAATCCAACTCTAATGAATAAATTTGGACAGTTTAGCCTCAAATCAGTATTGTTTTCTAATGGATGCTTTATGTAGAGTATTTGTCAACAAGACTTAAATGCATAAGTGATTTTTTCAAGTAAGTAAAGTCATTGTTTTACTGTAGAGCTGTAAGTCCTGGAAGCAGTAGGTCATTGCAGAACATCTATATACTCACTGGTACTTGAAGAAAAAACTGGCTTATTAGGAAGGACTAGGAATTTAGTGCAAATACTGAAGACATGGGCTTATTTATGCCATTGCATATGTTATATGGCACATGTCCTTCCCTTGCAGAGAGGGTGTTTTTCTGCAATGGCTGGAGAGCAACATGAATGCTAGAAACATTAAAAGATTCTTGGTTTTCTTAAATAGTCAATGTTTGAAATCCATTCAACAACACAGCTGAGTAGCTTTATTTCATTGCAGCATAATTTTTGATTTTTATATAATGGATGGTTTGCAGCCAACACAGCCATCTGTTCTCAGGGAAAATGTGCAAATAGAAGATGCACTTGCCCTAGTGAGAGATGCTGGCCTTGTGTTATCTGTGGTGTGGATCTGCTCCAGCTGAGGAGCAAAGCTTCTCGCTGACCATGCAGCACCTCCCCTGTGCAAAGGCAGGCTCAGACACAGCCCATGTGCTGCCCTTCCCACCCACATCAGCTTCCTCACTGCAGCTTGGGAACCACACTGGAAAGCAAATCAGATCACATCTAATATTGCTGCATGATGCAGTATCAGTGAGATGGAGGTACAAGGGACCATCCCTTCCCAAAACTGGAAAATATGTTACCCCCAACACCAAATCAAGCCTCTTTGCTTCTCAGACTTGCTCCTTACCTCAGCTCACCTTCAGGCTTTTGGGTTTGGACTTCTCAGGAACAGATGACAGCCAAGAGCTTGCCAGTCATTCTGGAGTTTCCAAAGGCACAGCTACTTTCTAATTAAAGACTGAAGATCCTCTGAGGGAGCCAGTACCAAAGAGTCACGATTTATGAGCTCTCAGGCTGGCAGGGAGTCAGGCTTTGAGACTGTCTGCTCCTCCTTTAGCCTTTTTTTAACCTCCTAGTTTTCTCCAGCTGACCCATCCAGCCCCCACCAGATTATTTCAGTTCCCCAGGTGATATCTGTCCTTCAGAACCTTCAGCCATCTCACGTAATGAGGAGATGCAGCCTAGCCCTGTACCTTGGGCACTGAGCAGTCCATGGGCACTCTTTGTCCTGGGTGGAGGAGGTGGCAGGCTGGTGAATGCTCTCCTCTAAGGGCAGTTCACAGACAGATGGATACACTGCATTGGCAATTTAAAGAATTAGTTTCCTCCCAACAACTCCCAACACTGTTCTGATAACCTGAGAGCTGGAATGCAGAAGGGAGTGTTGCACACTAAAGTTAACTGCTGTGGCTTTTGGATTTTTTGTGTGATGATACCCTCAGAACATTGTGATCATACCCTTGGACCTTTGCAAGGTGCCTGAGCATCACCTGTGGTGAATTGGTGCCTCAGAAGCAGTCGTGGGCAGTTTGTCTTGAGAGCCTGCCCTGCAAGAGAAAGCATATTACATTCAGTTATGTATGCAACCAACTCAAACCCCAGGCATTTCCAGCTGCCAGGTAAAGATATGTTTAGGGGCTTGGGGAGACCATGCCTCCTCTTCCCAACCCCATGGGAGATGCATGCTCTGCATCAGGGTTTCCTGGTCCTGCCTCTGTTCCCTAGACTGCTTAGTCTCCCTTTCCTCCAACTGTAATTACTTCTATATATTATTAAAAAAATAATGTAAATATAAGGAGTTGGGGTTGGAAGCTGAGGAAATTTCGTTTGAGGCTACTTTTCTTTTTTAATGGCATGTGGAATTGCTGTGCAGGATCCTAAACTGGCCCACAGATAAGTGTTTTGTAGACTTAGAGTACCTACAGCCTTCAGTAGTGCTAAATGTAGAGGACAAAAATCAAGAACCATATAAGCCACTGTCCAGACCATCTGTTCAGGTCCTCTGCCTTTCATTTCTGTGTAGCAGAACATAAATTCATTATTGAAATAGCTTGGCTGTGCACAGCAGCTGCTATAATTGCAAAGTTATGCAACTTTAATTGGGAAATTATGAAGTAGTTTAAAGCAAGAAATTGAGCAGTTTTGGTGGAAAGGATTTCACAAGTCTAACATGAATAGAAGTACTCTTCTAGTTATATTTTCAGTATTTGAGGGAAATAAGGTCTTACTTATAGTTCAAATTGAATGCAGGAAGAACTGCAAGGGAGTTGTTTGGGGCAGAACAAGGCTGGGCATGAGTTGTGGCATAAGCTGTTGGTGGGACAGAGCAAACCTTCCATTCCTCAGTTGCCCCACTGAAATCCAGAGCTCTGTCACCTTTTCTGTGCAGAGTCCTGGCATTGGAGTTCTATCCCTTCAGTGCAGTGCTGCAGGAGCTGTTGCAGATCCAGGAGTGGGAGAACTGCTCCAGCTCCTGCTTGTGACCACAGCTGTCATGAGCCTGGTTCCAGTCAAAGGACCATCATTTTGGACAGCACTGCACTGTGATACATCCTGCAGCACAGTTGTTCCTTCTGCCTGCTGAGCAGAGCCTGGTCTGCACCATTTGTATGCAGCCCCTATCAGAACAGGTCTCTTTGGCCTTCTGTGGATGCTTCTTCCTTGTTCAGACACTCTCATGATTCAGAGAGTACAGCAATTAAAAAGTTGTCTGTGCATAAGAATGAAGACAGTAAAATGAAAATGAAGAAAAACCAATTGTAAGATACGTTTTTCGAAAAGCTAATATTGCCCACTTCATGATAGACATGAAGTTATTGAAGAACCTTGTTCAATGTATGTAAAATTACATTAAAAGCAAAGCCTGCGCTGTTTTGTTTCATCTTCACATCTTCCCTCCTTCTCTTCAAACTCAAAGCAAATATGATAGATGGGTATGAACTTTCCATGTACAGTTTGTATAAGCCTCAAATAGTAATGGGTGGGGAAAAAAAGTCATACTTTTTAAAATCTGCATATTTTCATAGTCTAAGAAGAAAGGAAACATTTTAAGCTCATATTTTTTAATCAAGATAACACCAGTACTAACACTCTTTTTACCCTTCCCCTTCATCCAGGTATCACTGTAGATAAGCATGGATTTATTTACTTCGTTGATGGTACAATGATACGGAAAATTGATGAGAATGGTGTGATCACAACAATAATAGGTTCAAATGGCCTCACATCAACCCAGCCATTGAGCTGTGACTCTGGGATGGACATCACTCAGGTAGACACCTCGTTTTTATGTGTTGTCACTTTGATATACACTGTAGAGACAGATTGCTTTCTTGTACCAAGATTGTATATCGAATATGCTGGATGAGTCAGATAATTCTGAATGGCACAGTATGGAGTAGTTCTTCCACTCACATGATTATTTTAAGGTATATAAATGTAAAACTACACTTGATTTCTTTTCCCAAGACATGGCCTGTGAATGTATAGAGGGTCTTATGTAAAGATTATAAACTACTTTTTGTAAAGTAGTTGCTTGCTATTCTGAGATAGATCTTCTAAGGAAGTAATCAGAAGTTTAAAGTGCTTTCCTTTAGTCCAGCATTCAGACTGATTTTCTTGAACTATTAAATGAAAAAAATAGATACTCTGCATCTAAATCTGTTCTAAGTGATGAGGGAGTATTAGAGTAAGTAATTACACAACAGCAATATTGTGGTGAAACTATTTCATTTTAATTTCTCAAAATGCTTTTCACTTCCTATGTCAAGAGCAAAAAAATAGGAATAATACAAGAAATAGGAGTAAAAGAATTTATCACATCTCTCGTTTATGCTGAAAAAGAAATATGGATAATCACGGAGAAACATAAATTATACTCTTGACTAGTCAGTGAGCCACACCTAGAGACAGCACAAGGAAGGACTTGGCCTTTGCCAATAAGTAATTGAATTAATCAGCTTCAAAACAGAGGAGAAGCTGTACTTGAAAAAATCTTGAGGCATTCAAGTGACACACTAAGCTATTATGGACTGTGTCAGCTAATAACCAGGATCAAGTTAATTTTTCATTTCACTTTCTCCCTGCCCTTTTCCCCGTCCTTCACAACTGGAGAATCACAGTTAAAATACACTGCATAACAATGGTAAGAGCTTGTTGCTTGTTTCTAAGGAGATTTTGAGTAATTGCAAATGACTGTGGTCTTGCATTCACATACCTGAAGAACGTGGGGTCAATGTTTTGGTTAGTTATTATCAAATTTCACAGGGTCAAATGAAGGGATCAAAGGCTGCTGTTGCAGCAGCACTCAGGGATTTTATTACTAGAATCAGAACAGGAAAAGTGTCTGTGTTCCATTTCACATGTCATCAAATCACAGAATTGTGATGGTTCAAAGGGACCTCTGGAGATCACCCAGTGCAACCCCCCTGCCAAGGCAGGGTCACCTGGGGCAGGTGAACCAGGAATGTTTGCAGGGGGTTTGGATGTCTGCAGAGAGGGAGACTCCACAACCTTGCTGGGCAGCTGTTCAGTGCTCTGCCACATTCAACATCAAGTGCTTCTTCGTGTTGAAGTGAAATTTCTTTTGCTTTAGTGTGTTTCAGTGGACCCCATGTGTTTGCAAATGTGGGGAAGGGAACCTCAGCCTCCTCTTCCCTGTTCTAAGACAGACAGGCCTTTGTATTCTCTCGGGTCCAGTTGATGTGTAATTATTCCATATAAAGTGGAACAGGGTCAACTGGCTTAGTTGTGCTAAACCCAAACTTAAATTAGCCTGGTAATTGTTTTAAGATTATCCAGCTCCTGGCCACCTTGGCTCTTGCTCTTGAGGCCAGGCAGTCCTGCAGGTGCTGAGCAGCAGCTGACAGCCAGCAGCATTCCCACTGCACTGCTGCCCACCAGCTGGCAGGAGCAATGCTTCATGGAAGCCACAGCTGCCTGGAGCACATTTATTTGCTTCTTGGATACATCTAACAACTGCCTGGGGCAGCCATAACCAGATTAGATATCTGTGAGGTCAGGGAAGGGTGCCAGGTGCAGCGTCTGCTCCCTGCCTTCTCCTTCTGGATCTGCACTCTCAGGCTGTGCAAATAATTGCTTTATTTGTCTAATGTAATATGTGCTGTGTATTTGTGTTCAAATTTTTGCTGATTTTGCTCAGTAAGAAAATATCTCACTAAATCTCAAACAGAGAGTTTTTAATAGTTTTCGTTTCCTTTTGAAAAATGCAACTACCCGTTAGCAAATAAGTCTCAGCAGGGGGTCTGGCAAATTTAGAAATAAAATTATTTATTTATTTAATTAAAACTAAATTTTAAAAGTAAACATTTTGGACTGAAATTAAATGTGTTAAATTTGTAAAGTAGATTTAAATAGCTCTAAAATCCCAATTCTTCATAGATTGGCGACTTGCCAGAAACAAATTTCATTTACTTCACCCTACAACATAGTTCCAGTGCCATGGAGGATGGTGTTCTGCAGAATCATAAGTAAGAAAAAAGATATCATAGAGCATTCATCTGGGGTATGGTCTCCCTTTCATAGAAGCAGGAATAAACACTTTTTTTTTTTTTTTTTCCATGAGCACTTTAGGTGTTTCCATGCTGCAGGAAAATATGGCTGCACATTTCTCAAATTTTTTCAATTTTGTCAGTGTTCTGGGAAACTAAGACTTGGTCTTACCCATAAATTGAGATAGTCTTTAATTAAATTGTGAATGCACAACAGTAAATGTTCCCAAAAATATAATAAATTATGGCATATAAACCTGTCCCTAGAAAGTGACAAAGTGACCCATCTCATTTTCGAAGGTGGGAAATACTGTATAAATTTTCGTATATTTTTCACTGGTTAGTGAAGTCACAATATGGACACTCTGCAACATAAAGTCTTTGGAAGCTTTTCTTGTTTGGAGGTTTTGTTTTGAGGAGGTTTAGGTAAACCTCTTTATTGAAATTTTTCACAAAATCCACATCTTTGAGGTATTTTGCATACACAGTAAATCATAGACATGAAATAAACACCAAGAATGCATGTTCTGAAAAGTAACTGTATCAAATTTGCTCAGTCATCTTCTTCTAAAATTGCTGCTGATAACCAGAAAAGCCTATGAAATAATCACATCCACTTGAAGTCAAGCATGTCAATCTGGAATTATATAAATGAAAATAATGGAATGGTATTTTCACTTAGAAACAAGTGTATATCCTTGCAAGACTGCTGAGTTTATTCCAGAATGGCATAAACATAAATGAAAAATTAATTTGGCCGATCTCCACTTAAATTAGTTTTTGGCTAAGTTACAAATGGCATTTAAATCAAGAGAATGTGGATTGCTCACAAATTGTGTATTTAGAGAGACTTATGAAATAGGTTAATAAAATCATTTCTCAAAGCTAAATTTGTTCTGACAGTAAAATCAACAGCTTTCCCAAAATCAGTATTTCTTAATTTACCTAAGTACAGAAATGTACTCTTGGAGTAAATATGTAGAGTAACTGTCCACTGCAAGCACCACCATAAATGATAAGCTTTGGCTTTAAGACATTTGCTTTAATAAATGAGTTGATTGTGGAAGGGTTTCATAATTCGTTCAAACATCAGTTTTCATGGTATTCTCGGTAATCATTATGTATTTGTTATTTACCACCTTCTCCTTCTTAAGCCTAATATTCTGCATAACCAGGGGAGGAAAGGACAGATGGGGCTGAAAAGATTGTATGTTGTGGCAAATAAACGACCAAGCTCTGACTAATTACTTTGATCTAATACTTCACTGAAGGGATTTTAATCTGAATTTAGAAGGAAAGGGACACTCAGTTGAAGTGTTTATATGGTGCACCAGCATTTTCTGTACTGCTTCAGCCTATTCAGAACTTGGATGACTTTTCTTCTCTACAGAGATCATTTCAGTGTTCTTCAATTAGTTAATAGAGAGCAAGCCTAAAGAAAATGGCTCTTAAGAACTATCCATGTGTATATCTGTGTGTATGTGCTCAGCATTCCTTGTTGATGCCAGGACCTCAGCAGACACCTACATGGTCTTGAGCCACAAGTGCCAAGGGAAGGGACTTGGATGGAGAGGGAAAGAAAAGAGATGGGATCATCATTCTGTTTCACTGCCTGATGGCTTTATACCTGGGGCCTAGATTGCTTTTCATCTCACATGTACTCACTCTCTTTGTGTTTGCACATCCCTAGGATACACTGATATTTTTTAGCTTGGTTATTGATAGCAGATGAGAACACGTGTGTGTCTGTCTATCTGTCTGTCTATATTCTTCTCCTCACAGTAAATTAACAGCTTGGGTCAATTTCAAACAAATTGGTAGAGAAACACCCACCTTCACAGAAATTAAATTCCTACATGTTACATAAAAATATTAATCCAGTTGGAGGACAGAAACCTAAAGTGCCCTTTCAAAAGGAAATATTGCAGCATAAGCTTTCTTTTATTAAACTCCAGAGATTCTACTCAGGTTGTAATAAATGCCCCATTCACAGGGAAACTTCATTTCACACTTGGATCTTATTAAACTCCCAAGTCAGTCAGCCATGCAACAGAAGTCCTTAGGAAACCAGACTTCATCAGGTCCAGTGTTCTTGGAAGTTACACTGACGTTGTGGGAGTTTCTGTGTGAAAGTAAAAACACTACAGCTCATCTTGAGTGATACACTTTGCTGTTCTGCTTCCATTGCTACAGTGAAAGCTGAGGAGAGAATTAGCAGATATTTCTACCATCTTGCAATTTCATCCTGTATCTTTCCTCCCATGAGAAATGTGTGGGCTGAATTTCCACTGCTCCAAACCACAAGTCATTTATATCTGTGCGAATGGCTGCAGGTGTTATTTGGGAGCTGTTTAAACCAATCTCGAGCACAGTCACTGCAAATACAGAGACCAAACATTTGCAAGTCAACAGAAAATGAATCCCAAGAGCTTTTTCTTTGCCTGTAACTATGGCCTTGTTCTCGTGCTTATGTCAGTCCCAGTAGGCATGAGTATGTGCCAGAGCAATAGCTCCGACCTGATTGATGGTGTTAATAACTGTCACTGCCGTGTTCCAAAATGAAAGGTCTGGTTTGAAGACTTTTTCTTGACATTTGCACTTCATCAGCCTTTGTTCAGCAGTTCTCCACGTGAGGGAACCATCTATATTGTGTTGCCTCACATAAACTTCAGAGCCACTTCATAATGTTTTTCTCCCTTATAAAAGTGACAGTGTTACTTACGTAGGCAATTTGCTTGCACAGGTCACATTAAAAGGCAGATTTCTAGAACAGGGTTTAAAGGCGACCCATGCATGGCAGGAATGTTGTGTCCTGGACAGCCTGCTTTGAATGATGGAGAAGAGGGGAGAGGGTAATAAGTAATGCTGTTGATGACCTACTTGAAATAGTGAAGTGAGAGGCAGAATGCTGGGAAGCAGGAGTGAAGATGAGCAGAATTGCTTGAAAATATATTATACATCTCAAAAATGCAAACACCGACATTGCTCCCGCACTCAAGTGCTGCAGGCACTCCCCAGCAGCATCTGCACAGGCACAATATGCTTCAGTGGCATTGTGGAAGCCTTTTGAGCAGAACAAAAAGCTCCCAGGACATGGTGACCTCGCTTGAAAGAAGCAATGAGGGTCTGCTCATCAGAGCAAGCACAGCCTGAACAGAACTTTCACTGGGTACATGTGGAGGAAGGGAAGAAAAATGTGAAAGACAAAAATATGATCTGATGACTGGGTGAGAAAAAGTGTAGCAAGATGCCAGCACAAAACCAAATTGATTCTAGGCTGAAATACTTCTAAGCCAGGTTGAGAGTAGAATATTGCAGAGCAACTTCAAGATTACATGGTGCTGACTGATTAATTAATTAATATTGTAGGTCAGAACACACTATTCCTTTAGGTGTTTCTAATGTACGTACCTGACATTAGAAACTGCATTCTTGTAAAAATAGAAAGAAGAAAAGTCACCTTTTGCCAATTTTCTAATTGTGCCATCAGAAAGGGACAACTTTATTTGTAGCAAAGTATTGCAGAACAACTCCTTCTCTTCCTTTCTTTTTAGTCCTCTATCTGTGTCTTTTGATACGTTGTTCTAGCTGTGAGCAATTAATGCAGCATAAATATTTCAAATTGCTGAACAAAAGAACTCAAAGCAGAAATAACATTTTATATATCCTGTTATTTTATTTGTGGTCTTCCCTTACAGAAGACTTCCAGAGCATTTTTCTTCTTAGAAAATAACTTCTTTTTTTTTTTTTTTTCCTGGGTCTTGGTGGATGAAGGACCCCACAAAAGCTGTTATTTTTTTTTCCCCAAAATAATCATCTTGTTCTCTGGTTCTTTTTACTCTACTGCTTAATTTCATATCCTTTCTTCTCTGGCTTTGCTGGAGTACCAGAAAACATAACTAGAGTGGAAGTCGTGGCCCCAGCAAAGTCAGGAACTGTTTTGTCACTGACTTCAGTGGAACTAGGACTTCACCAGGCTTAATTGAAAGGGTAGTGAGGGGTGAGTGTGTAGCAAGGAGTGACTGTACCTCACAAGAAAGTACGTGCTTCTGAGAAATAGACCAGAACAGGTCTTCACTGAGGTGCTTTCAAACCTTTTCACAAATGAGACATCCCTCCAATTAATTAAGTGTTACTCATAGGAGACCATAAGTCTATACAAAATCATTCCAGCTGTAATAGCATATGCAGGAGCAAGCAGCCACTAGCATACATGCTTTGAAGCAAAACCAATTTGAAGGGCATTTTAGAAAAGGATCTTCAGGTATAAGGGCAAATAATCTTTTCCCAGAGGTACAGGATCAGCTAAGTAGCCTCTCTTCAACAGGAGTTGAGAGAAAAGAGACTCATAAGATTAGGACCTCAGGTGAAAAAAAGTCAGAGAGATCATAAATCAAACTTGTAGGTGTATAATGTGATTTTTTTGAATATCAAACAGAAAGCAGGCTGGTTTCATCAGAACTAATTTATATTCCAGTCAAATTATTCTATCAGTGAAGTTAAAATATTAGTCATAGATGCAGGATAGCATCCAATCCACACTGCAATTTCTCCCTTAAAGCCCAAATATTGTTTGTACTGGACACCTACAAAACAGCAATTTATTTCAATTATCTGCCATAAATAATCCCTTATGACTGAGTAAAAGACTGTGTACATTTTAATGAACTCATCCAGCCATTGCATCCTTTCCTTTGATTGTTAGGCTGATGTTAGACACTTGATGGGGAAGTGAAGGAGACCTCTGCTCATGACTTCCTTCTTACTTCCTGCTACACAGAGACAGGTTTTAATTCTTTTTTTTTCGAAATTTGTTTCTAATAAACAACTGCAAGAAGGAAAAATCTTCTGTAAGAATTTTATGGCTGGTGAGAAGGGAGCAGCTCAGTCCTGAGTCCTGGTGCTCTCAGATCCATTCTTCCAACTAGAAGAAATCTCCACACTGACCAAATGCTGCCTGCACATGCACAAAGCCCTTGCACATAACCACCCACCAATTCCAGCTCATCCAAGCTGCCTTACCACCCCCAGACTTTCTCCAGCTCACCCACCACCCGTGGCACACTGCCCAGCTCCACAAACCCCTGACCCTCTCTTAAGCCATCTGGGGAATGGGTTCCCAGATGAAAAGCCTGTCTTATTTTGGGCTCTCCTATCAGTCTTTCATGTGCAACCAACTTCTCTCAATGCTCCACCTTTTATTCCATATGTGCAAGTAGCCTTTGATTATGTCTCTTATGTAAATATGTTTCAGTATGATGGAGTCAAGTGGATCAGTTATTTTTGCAGAGGCCATCTCTACTGTGTTGATTTGCACTGCAGAAAATGTTCAGTTCAGCTTTGCCAGACTGGTGGGAGTCTGCAGAGTGTTGAGATATATCAGTTACTACATCATTCTTTTTTCATCTTTGCAGAGACATAATGGACAAAACATAAGCATGAAGGAGATATTGCTATTGATCTGTTATCTCTGTGTGCACATACCACTGTGGCTGTATATATGCAGGTGTGTGTGGTTTCTCCATAACTGCTCAGCTCCATCCTGGGCTCCAAGCCCCAAGTCAGTCTGCTAAGGAGAGAATGTGGGTGTGGAAAAGAATGTGCAGAGCCAAGCCAAGCAGGCCATGTGCTTCCTTTTGTTGTAATCAAGTGGTTCATCCACTACCAAGGTTTGCCTGTGATTTAAGAAGCAGCTGTTTTGATGGAGGCAATTCCTACTTTAGCCATGTTTTTTAAAATTGTCAGGACAGGAACTGTGTGCATGTTGCTTTCCTCCTCTCACCAAGCAGCCCTTCACGTATTTTTGGGCTAAAGGACCTCCCACAGATGTAACAGGTTTTTTGCATTATGAAATGAATAACAATAATAACTAAGCTCTGTGTGAAGCTGTCTTTACTGCCTCTGTTCCAAACCTTTTGGGTTTCACATATTCTGGTTTTGCCATTTGGAAATGTTGTACAACATTTATTTTTTTTTAAGGGAGGGCCCAGGGATGCAACAACCAAATGGGTTGTCATAAGTCTGGAGTTTGAGTGCAGGGCAGGTTTGGGGGCAGCAGACACCAGAGGTGGTCTGTCCTGCAGAGATGTCACACCCTGCAGAAACAGGAATTCTTGCATTGGCTTGCTCAGAGTAAGTACTGTGGCAGGAGCTACAGCCTGGGCAGTGACAGCTAAAAATGCCTGATTTGGCCTCTCCATGATACCATGTTTGCTGCAGCATCTTTTCTACTACTGGCTGTGCCAAGGGAAAAAATAATGAAAAGACATTGTGTCGGTGGAGGAAAAAAATTGCAAATGTCAAGACAGAAATGGGTTCTACCCATTTGTATTGTGCCACACAGAGGGCTTAAAGCTGTGCATCGTGGGGTTCAGGTCACAGAGACCTGCAAGCAGAATGACAGAGAGCATGGTTTCATACAGTATGTTACTGTGACAGTAACACATTTACAAACAAATTAGTTTAAAATGTCTGAAGGACATTCAGCTTTTACAAACTGGGCCTCATCTCCTGCTGATAGCTTCCTTTGGGATGAGTATGGCATGCAAAATGATACACTGCCTTGGAGAATAAATTTACGAAGTTTAGCAATGTAGGTCACATTTCAGGAAATCATAAATGTCTGAACATCACTCAATAGCCATTCAATCAACTGCTTAAAACAAAATGGGAAACTGAACAGCATGGAGAGAACCAGGGAAAGTCATGACATGATGTAAAACCCTTTAGGTCCTTCATCTATATGTATTTTTTTAATTCCTTTTTTTTTTTTTGGTCATTTCAGAATTAAAATTCTTTGTCCATATCAACAGTGACAATAAAGCCAATGTGATTTTTGCTTATTGCTACAAAGAGCCATAAATCTGTTGGGTGGCTCATGAAAGGTGTGCCAAAAATTTAGGGAATCAGAAGAGTTCAAATGGTTTGTATAAGTAGTCTAGTCCTACGGAGCTAATTTAATTTTTAAAATTTTTTTGTATGCTTTCAGCCAGCCAGAAGGATTTATGGTATTTGCTTCATTTTTTTTTTTTCTGTATTGGTTTGAAGGAATAAGAAAGAGATTTTAAAAGGACATTTCTAGACCTAGTACTTGCTTGGAATTTCTTTAGCTTTCTGGAACTAGAAACTGCTAGAAGGCTGAGATGCAGATATTGAGGACCTTGCTAGAGATGCCAGGGGTCATTCTGAAGGCATCTAGGGCTTTTTGAGGTATGGGGCCTTTCTAAATCTACAACTTATGGAGCAGGGGAATCCATGGCTTCTGGAGCATGGCTAGAGAACCACTGCATCTTTCTCCTGTGAGAGTTTGAAGCCCTTTTAGAGATTTTTCTTAGAGCCTGCCTAGCATTTCTGTGGAGCCCTTTGAGCCTTTCTAGGCCTGAAGCCATTCTTTGCCTTTCTAGATCTAGAACTCAGCTACTGAAAATCAAAATTTATTGATCTGACTAGGAACCTGATGCAAAGCTAATTTTAAAATCTCTTTCAAAATCTCTTTTCTAGAGCCTTTTTGGAAGGCAAGAAAAGAGAATACCTCTCCTTCTACATCCAAGTTAATCCATCACAGACTTGAGATATGTTGTTGAGTCAAGTGGTAGTTATTGAATTTTACTTAAAAAAACCTTAGTCCTAAACATTATCCTTGTAAGCTGTTCTGGCACAGTCTGACAATGCATATCCAAATATGCATCACAGCAGTAACCAAAGCCCTGAACTGACAGAAATTTAAAGCAGAGTGCCTGCTTACAGTCTCAGACTAGAATCAAACATTCTCCAGTGCATTTTCTTGTATTTAATCAAAATAAATGCTCACACAGAAGGGTTGCTGCACAGAGTGCTATTGTTTGTTCTGCAAGATTCAAGGTGCCTAAATTTGTTTCTGTTAGCTGTTTGAAGTCTTACAGCAGTGTGTGTTTGCTTTCCATTCAGCACTACAGCTAGTTTGTTTGCATTCATTTACCTCAGTTGAAAGACCTGTTATGAAAGATTAGTTGCAGAAAATAAACTTGTGGTAACAATTGATCTTGGTGCTAATTTCTGTAAAAGTATGAACTCAAACTACTACTTTTGCTTATTCTGCCTACCATTGTTATAACTATGAGGGAAAAAAATATATAACTGAAAGATAATCATGAAACTTCTTTGTAGCTGTTTTAACTCTCTGCTACAATTTAGTAAAGAATTAGTTCAGTCTTACAATGGAATTTTAAAACCTATTAATACTGAATTGTGTAACATTGCAGAAGTTTGCCATAGAAGATGCCCTGTCATAAGCATGAATTGCAGGATAGCTATCTTTCCATCCTGTTTTCTTTCCCTTGCAGAAGTTATATTTGCAAGTTTAACTCATAAGGGAAAGCTTAAATCACAGAAGTGAATTTGATTTTCTTGTGAAAGCTGTGGAGTTGGCATTTGTTCTGATCCTTGTGGGAATGTGTTTCACAGCCCTGATCTGTCTGAGGAGCAGTGTTGGCTCCCACATCTCAGCTGGAAACCTGGCAGCAGCTTCCCCTAGTCCCACTTTCTGCCCACCCCTGGAGTTAAAGGAGCTCTGCCCTGAGGAGCAGAGCTGTTGTCAGAGGCAGGCAGTTTCCTGGGCACAAATCTTCAGGAAGTTTTAATTTCAAGAATTTAATTTAAATTCCCGTTCTGAGTTTGACTCAGAATTCAGGGAAGAGTCTGAGTATTTGGGTGATACATTCACAGTGGCTGGTGTTGCTGAAAGGCAGGGAGTTTGCCTTTTTCAGTTTTGGAAATTCTATTTATCCTTTCATCCTCTCAGTTTTCAGGCCAGATGCTTTTATGAACCTCAGCAGTTACTGGAAACAAAAGACACAATAATGTGCTAGCTCCAGCCTCTCACTGTTCTCAAACAGCTCTTAATTACTGACTCAATTAAAGCTTTTCCAGATACTCCTTTCACCTTATCTGCATTGGCAGCACACTGGCTTTCTCTATCCAGAATTTCTGATCCCAAAACAGAGAGATGAAGCCAAAACTCAAGATTTATGCAACCCCACTTTTGTACCATCTTGTCTGACAAGCCCCAGGACCTGGAACTGAGAGTTACAAAGTGAGGCAGAATGGAGCCAGTCCTGTTATTAGCTAGATTTCCACCTGGTCCCATTCCCTCCTTTTGGCTGTGCAAATTACCTGCAGCAGCATGTTTGGAGGACATCTGTTCCCACTCCAGCACTGGAGACATGCTTGGGTTAGATTCAAATTCATGGTCTATTTTGAGATATTTTAATTGAAGAGTCTAAGATTCCTCCTCTCACAGGTACCAGTCTGTTCTAAATACTTTATAAATTCCTTCTGGGCATTTATAAAGTGTTTCTTTCTTAGCCTGTGTAAACCATGGGTACCATGTTTAAACAGACTTAAATGGCTTAGCAGTCTAAGTCCTATTGATTTCATAGTCAGTGTGCTTATGTGACACTGGATAATATTCCCTCTATTGTTAAATAAAGACGATTTGAAAACCATCCCCATAGAAATAAACTTTTCCTATCGATTTACTAGACCCCAGATATGGTCTTTGAAGGTGTGAAGGAGTAAAACATAACAAGAAATTATGAAACAAGAAGAGAGCTGTGAAGTGAGAGCACAGCAAGTCTTGTGGCGAGTAAAGCAAAGACAGGCAGTGAAAACTGTGGAAGTGGTGCCTTTCCTTCTTACTCCTGCAACAGGTCCCTCATCAGCTGGAAATAATTGACAGCAAAAGCAGGTTGGCAGGGAGACTGTCTGAGCCAAGATCCTGCAGAAATGGTGGCCTCAGACCTCTGAGCTGCATCTGTAAATGTGCCACAGCTGCTTACCCAGCCCAGGGTAGAAAACAGCAGCCATTAGGCTGTAAAACTAATTTATTTGGGTTTTTCACTGGGGACAAGTGAGTGCAGAGAGCAATATTTGTGAAGGCTAGTGCAGGGACTGCTACAGCTGAATTGTAAAATTCTGGATTTTATACTATGCAGCATCAGAAGCAGGAGACAAAGGGTCCTCCAGCGTGGGATGAGGCTGTAATCCCACTGTAGGGAAGGGTTCCCTAGTGTCAAACCACAGGACCCAAATTGTGTTGCTGTGTACCACTAAGAAAGGAGCAAAGCTGATGAGGGGAGCTGATAGTGTCAGTGTCAACAAAAGGAAGAGTGTGGAGCGAGAGCAGACTGACAGAAAAGGATGAAAAAATATCCATGATTGTCAACACAAAAAAAAAAAGTAGAGAAAAATATCTGTAGTGAGACATCCTGTGAAGAGTTCAGGGAAGCAGAACCAGTCTCCTTCAGCCTTGTAAAGTACCAGCTCACTCCTAATAGCCTGCCTGTGTGAGTCCTTCCTTGGAGTCACTTCTTTCCCAGGAGGAAGGAGAAAGAAGGGTTTATGTAGGAAGAGAGAAAAATGCTATTTAGAAGGACATTGTGGTGAGTAAAAGGGTTTGGCCTGGGAACAACATCTGAAGTGAGTGTAAGGAGGACCCATGAGAAGGGCACGAAGCTGCATCAGGGGAGACCTAGATTGGATATTAGGAAAAGGCTCTTCACCCAGAGGATGGTCAGGCACTAGAACAGCCTGTTCATAGCCTGACAGAGTTCAAGGAGCATTATCCAAATGTCCTCAGGCACATGGTGTGAATTTTGGGGCTGTGCTGTGCAAGATCAGGAGTGGGACTCGATACATGCAGGTCCTTCCCTCTAAGGATATTCTGTGTCTCTTAAGATAAATAAAAGGAGATTTTAAAAAGGAAGTTAGCAGCAAAAGAGAAATACAGTAGAGGCCATGAGCAGATGTGCAAGTGCATATCATAGAGCTGAAGAAAGGCAGAGGTATCATAAACAGAATTGCTTGAAGCTGAGCAGCACAGATAGGAAGTAATCCATCAGTCAGGACTATCAGAAAAATTTTGGCAGGAATTTCATGCTACTACATGAAATTGAATCAAAATAAACAAGCAATACGTGGCAAGAAATCAAAGTAATGGTGAAGCCTTTCTAGCGATTTATGCAGCTTCTTTTAATCCATGATAAATAAGACTTATCCCAGTGAAATTTACCCCCACAACCAAACAGTTAAGCACTTGAAACTGGCATTTGCAACAAGGATAGATTTTTCACTCTTTACTTGTCTTACTTTGATATGAACGGTATCAATTGTTTGATATGATTTGTTTAAAACGGTACCAAAAATGGCTCAGCCATCAAATGTCATGCAAAATGTGCAGAAAGTTTTTTCCATATGTTCAAAACCAAAAGTGAAGCAGTGTTCTTCACAAACTAACCCATGGATGTGTGTACATCTTCAGGCACATATGGCTACGTATATGTGTGGACTCTCCTAGCAGTGCCATTGGGCAAAAAACTCATGCTGTCAATTTAGTTGTCAAGCTTTGCTGTGGGAAAATGGAGTGGGTCTGTGTGACAGAGTTTGCATTAGCAGGGGAGCTGCTTCTGTGAGAAGCCCCCATGTCCAGTGGATCCAGGGTCAGCTGGCACCACGATGGACCCAATGCTGGCCAAGGCATTAGCAGCAGTGCTAACACTCCTGGGACAATGCTTCTAAGAAGGAGAAAAAAGCCTCCTCAAGAGAGAGAAGTGAAAATATGTGAGAGGAGCAGCTCTGCAGACTCTCAGGTCAATGAAGGAGGAGGACATGCTCTAGGTGCTGGAGCAGAAATTCCTTTGCAGCCTGTGTTGCGACCCATAGTGAGATCTCCCGGTGAAAATTCATTTAAATTAAAGTCACCTTAGTGCACTTTGTGTTTTCCAGAGCACTTGACATGAAAAAATGTATTAGAAAGCCAGACTTGTGGGTGTTAGTTTTTCACTTCTCAAATCAGAGATGGATTATTAGATATAGCTGGAGTCTCTATGTGGACAGTTAAATGCTGAATTCCCAGAAAAGCTGGTATGTTAATACTTACATGCAAAAATTCTCATTGCTCAAGGGTTCACTTGTTTTGCCAGTGATTTCTATTGCATATACTCAGTCTCCTGTGAACCAAACCAGAATTGTCACCTGAAAATTTCAGTCTGTGAAGAGTAAACAAACCCTGGCTGGTTGTTTATAATGGGATAATCAGCAATGCCATTTCTTGGTCACTGCTCAAAAAAAAAAAAAATTTAAAAAGCCCCATGGAATATAAGAAAAAATGCTTCTAATTGGCCCAATTTTGAGTTTAAAAAAACATTGATATATGGAAAATGACTTTTCCACATGGACTTGTGAAGCACTGCTTTAAATTTAAAGGTGTATTAACTAATTTCATATTCTAACTCTAACTGAGGTTTTGTCTGGAAAAACTTGGTAGTAGGCACAGTGGTATCAGATGAAAATTGAGGTGCTTCTCTGTAATATGTTTATTGCCTTTGAATGAAGCACAACTGATGGTTTGGTCACAGAATCTGCCAGAGGGCAGCTTGCTTTAACGAGAAGTAAACAACCAGTGACTTTTCAAGGTAAGAGTGAACCTGAGGGTGCAGTTACACTTCAGCTTAAGCTGATTTAGGTGATTCGTTTTTTGCCAGCAAACTGTCCTGCACCTGCTCTCTGCTGGAACACATGAACTGGCCTTGCTGCTGGGGACTGCACTGGGAGAGGGGAGGAAACAGTCCCATCTTACATCAGTTTAAGGTGTCATGAAGGCTAATCCTGACAGGAACAGGGCAGATTTTTTCTAAATCTGTGAAATTCTTGTTCAGATTAGGAATGCTCAGTGATTTGTGGTTTTTGTGTGTTTGATTTTAACTGGGCTATTTCACCTTTTTCCCCCGTCCAATTTCACCAGCACAAGCTTGCAGTATACAGCAGCTGGTTTTTATGCTGCAATCTCCAGACAGGTGTATGCTACCTTTAATTCTTCAGATGTAATTTAACCACAGATACATCCATGACTGCTTTAAACCACAGAAGGGAAGCTGTAGGAATAACCTTCAGTTAGCTTTGCAGAGCAGAGAGCTGGGCAGCAGTTCTGGTGTAGTAACAAAAATCGTTTGGATGTTTCCAACTAAAATTTTATTTATATTTACCTCACTGCATCTAGTTTTACAGATGTGAGCAGTATGAAAGCAAATATGCTTGCAGTTAACAGCTGTTAAGCTTTAGGCACACTGCTTCAAGTGAAATGTGCAGATGCATAAGAGTTTCTTCTATCTCAGTAAACCAAATCAGCCTCAAATAAACCAGAGAAAAAGTTGTTTAGGCCCAAACCAGTCCCTGTTTATCTGCAGGACACCAGACATACCTTCACAGTGGGAGGAATTCACATTATTTGCTGAGCAAAGGCAATGCAGCTGGTCCACAAAAAAATACTAGCTATCAAAACATGGCAGGTACTAGGCAAGGTCATTGTGGTAAAATAGATGGTTTTGTCCCAGATTTTTAATTGTGAATAATCTAGTTACAGTTAGTTAAAGATTGTTTTTACAGCAGTGTCATCTGTGGAGGTTCTTAAAGTTGAAGGTGTGTATTTGCCATTAAAATTAATCCATCTACTTTGGTAGAAACAGCAATTATTATTCTGCATTAAAAGGTGCATTGCAAATATGGTTTTTTCCGAGCTCCCTGGAGAAAGCCACATGGAGGTTTTTCTTTTAAGGGAAGAGTTTTATTTGGTGTCCCTGTGAACTCCCAGCTGAAGCAAGAGCTAACAGTGGTGTGCAAACCAGGCTCAGAGCAGTGGGTGGAACCCAGGCAGCCATACGTGTACAGAAATTAGCACTGTTATGGGAAGAATCTGTTTCCAACTGCTTCACCACATTTAGCATCATTTGGAAGGACTCGACCACCTGGTTCAGAAGAAATCTTGAGCCCAACAGCATTAGTCTTAATGCCAGTAATGATGCTGTCTGATCAAAAGGGCTGGGCACAAGGAGGAATTGGATTGCTCTATGAGCCTTTGTAGTTGTACAGGATGAGACATGGCAGCCACAGTGCCCTCACAGTACCAAAACACCAGTTACCAAAACAACAGTGCACTTCTGGAAATAAGATTATTCAGGAAATACTGCTACTGGAGAAGGGAGAGATTTGGCATCCAGCCTGGTTGCTGAGCTGACCCCAGGCAAGCAGGTGGCTGGTGATGGCCTCACACTCCACCATATGGTATTGCTCAGTGCTGAGCATTGTGTTAGCATCAGCAGTCTCTACATTCATAGGGCTTTTAATTAGCACGGTGGAAAAATGAACAAAACCAGCATCAAAATCAGTAAGTGGAATAGGGAAAGCTTCTGTGACATATAAAGCATATAAAACAGTTACGTTTTAGGCTAATAATTACTGTCTTCTGATGATTGAAATATTCAGACCAGAAAAATTCCGCTCAGATAAAAGCAGCCATCTCTTCGTCAAGGGTAACAAGTAAAGCATCCTGAGACAGACAGAAATATGATCTCTTGCAATCTCAGGGGCTCAGTTGTTTTCTGACCTTTCCAGAGACAAGCTGGAGTCCAAATCTCTGCTGGCCATGAGCTGGGGAGAGGGATGAGCCTGCTCTGTTGTTGTTTCCCAGTTCAGCAATCCTGTGCTGCCTTTCTCAGCAGAAGTAGTTTGAAGCTCTGGCCAGCACATGCTGTAATCAGCAGCCTGTGTACTGGTTGCCTTTCAGGTTGACAAACAGCCCCACTTTTAATTTGCATCATGTTTAATTCCTCCAGATCACAATGCAAAAAGTATCAGATGAGTGAGGTAATTTTTCTGTTATTTTCTCCACCTGGGTTTGAACCTACCTTTGGCTGGCACTCTCACCTGCACAGAGAAGGGCAAAAAGCTGCCCTTAAGTGTGACAAATTTACTTAATCCATGATGGAAATAATGAGTTCACAAAGCAAAGCCATTATAAATAATTAGGCTTGGCAACATTATCATACAAAGTAAGATATATTGATGTATTATTTTGTTAAAAATATCAAGCTTATATTTCTTGTGGCATGTAAGTCTTATTAACATTACTTGCTTAGTAAATAAATAGTGGAAATGTGTCCTATTTTTCTGGTATGTCATTTTCCTTTTGTGCTAACAGGCAATTAAAGTGTTACGACATTGACAACCTCTCACTGTTTTCTACTCTGCCAGCATTGACTGCAACCTTGAAACAATAACATTCAGACCTAGAAAATTTTCTGGCTGATGTTGCATGACATGAAGTGTGTTTTTATTTGCATGACTGCATAGGTATAATAAAGTTTCCACTTTAATGGACTTGTGCAAATACCTCTCAGAGGGTGCTAAATTACTTTTCAAATCAAATTTGGTTCCACACTGGAGTGGGACCTCAGAAAAGAGTATGCTTGTTGAAATTTGTTCCAAACCTAATTAAAGGTACTAGAGAAGCAGCGCTGAGAAAATCTTCCAAGTGTCCTGATGATGTGATCAGAGATGGTTGAATAAAATCGCCATATTGCCTTAATCATTCTTTTTCCCTTTCTTTTCGTGCCTTCCCCTTACTATTTTTCCAGGTGCGGTTAGAGTGGCCGACAGACCTCACAGTGAACCCTCTGGACAATTCACTGTATGTCCTGGACAACAACATCGTGCTGCAGATCTCGGAGAGCAGGCGCGTGCGGATCATTGCGGGGCGCCCCATTCACTGCCAGGTGCCCGGCATCGACCACCTGCTGGTGAGCAAGGTGGCCATCCACTCCACGCTGGAGTCCGCCAGGGCCATCGCCGTGTCCCACGGCGGCGTGCTCTACATCGCAGAGACGGACGAGAGGAAAATCAACCGCATCCAGCAGGTCACCACCAACGGGGAAATCTCCGTCATTGCTGGAGCCCCGTCAGATTGTGACTGCAAGATTGATCCTAATTGTGATTGTTTTTCAGGTGAGGAGATGCTTGGTATTTCCTATCTGTTATCTGTTGAGATTCTCTGATATAGCTGCAGATCATCAAAGTAACAAGGGGAAGGAAAGACAAGCAGTGATTCCATTTCCTTGGAAAGCCCAAAACCTTATTAGCAGATCTTTGTGAATTTGATCCATTGAATTCTGAGATGTGAGTCTTCCATTGCCGCTGGAGGAACTTCAGGATGATCCTAGCTTTTTCTCTTTTGATACAATGATTATGCACTGTTTAGAATTAGTTCCAAGTCTGTCTTGCTCTGGCAGCTGCATTTGCCCTATTGAAGATGGTACCAAGTTGCACCTAAATGCTACTGGAACAGCCAGCCCTGCTCAGCAAGAAGAGTATCAAGGGGTTTCATATCAAGTGCAGAACACCATCTTATGCCTCCTCATCACTCATGTCATGCTGCACCACCAGCAAAATGGTGCAAACATATATTGTGCAGCATTTCTTTTTCTTTGTGTATTTTAAACTGGAGCAGCCAGTGCCAGGCCTGCAGTGCACTGCTGGACATTCTCAGCAGCACAGCCACTCTCCCCTGCATACACCAAAACAAAGTGTTTCTTTTGTTTTGAAAATGTAATGGGACAAAGGGCAGCATTCCCATAGCAGAGGTGCACAGTATGTTGCCATCTTGACATCTCTAAGAACTGCCATGTTCAGCTCCGTAATAATGTCATCATAATTCTTAAGCCTCTCACTTCAAGTAAAAGGTTAATTACTGACAAGAAAACATTAAGTATGTTGAGAACAGAGAGGAAAAAATGCAAATGGTCTTCTGAAGAAGATGGGTTGCTGACTGAGCATTGTAATGACAATCAGAGGCTCCTGTGCATTGCCAAGTGCTACCAGCTTTAGTGGTGGCTGCAGGAAACCAGTGAGGAACAGAATTCTGGACAGGATTCCTTTTGAGGAAAATTACTCTCAGTGCTGAGAGAAAAATGAAAAAAACTGTGGCAAATTTAGTGATTATGTCAGCCTGGTTTGGTGAAAGGCAGGGTCAGCTTGGCAGAAAGATCCACTGATTTTTCCATTTCCAAGGAAGCATAGGTTATGCTCAAACACTCCAGCAATTTCATGTCTCAGTCGGGAGGAGGAGAGCAATACACAAAGTAATGTGGTTATCACTAAGAGTGAAGTGTAATATGCTTTCTTACTAGTTACAGAAAATCCTGCTCATGTAAGCTCATTTTGATAGACACATACAGCCCATGATAATGCAAAAATAATTTTGAAACCTTAAATGACACAAAGTAAATTGTCAAATATTGAAAGGGATTGTTTCTCAAGGCACTTTTTGGCTACTGTTCTGATTCTGTTTTCCAGTAGTGCTGAGTTTTTAGTAAGTATAAACTGATCTTTCTTTCAGTATCATTTTAGCTGAAATACTAGGTTTATTTTTGTTTTGTTTACAACACAATTCTACTTTAACAACATGCCAACAGACATTAAGTAGGGAATGAAATCTCAGATCTTTTCTTTCACAAATCTGCCTTAAAGCTTTCCTGAACAGCAGGGTTTGGGACTCAGCAAAAATGCTGCGAATTAGATAATTTATATTCCTGTTTGTCTTCATTGAGACTAATTTAGAATCGCACCAACCTTAGATAATAGGGATTTAATTAGTTGGAAGAGGATATTGTTTTATTGACCTGTAAATGATACTGAGGAGAAGCAGTGTGTCAAGCTTAGGGGATCAGCTTGAACAAGGACATTAGAGATTGCTAAAATTACCATTTCTCCTCCAGGTGATGGTGGCTATGCCAAAGATGCAAAGCTGAAAGCGCCTTCTTCCCTGGCGGTGTCCCCCAATGACACGCTGTACGTGGCAGACCTGGGCAACGTGCGCATCCGCGCCGTGAGCCGCAACAAGGCTCACCTCAGCCACTCCAACCTGTACGAGATCGCCTCGCCCGCCGACCAGGAGCTCTACCAGTTCACCATCAACGGCACCCACCTGCACACGCTCAACCTCATCACCAGGGACTACATCTACAACTTCTCCTACAGCGGGGAGGGCGATGTGGGCACCATCACCAGCAGCAACGGGAACTCGGTTCACATCCGCAGGGACACCAGCGGGCTGCCCCTGTGGGTCGTGGTGCCAGGGGGCCAGGTCTACTGGCTCACCATAAGCAGCAATGGGGTTCTGAAGAGGGTGTATGCCCAAGGCTACAACCTGGCCCTGATGACATATCCTGGAAACACGGGCCTTTTAGCAACCAAGAGTGATGAAAACGGGTGGACGACTGTCTACGAGTAAGTCCACGACATTAAATGCCTGGTGCAAGGAACCCCATTTTAAACGAGCACTGAAACTTTTTTAGTTCTATCATGTAAAAAGACAACCTGCTACTAACGCTGTGTGAGACAGGAGAAGCAGTGCTGTTGCACAAGCTTTTAAAATGAAGCACTGCTGTTTCTGAGGTGCCTAAGCCTGTCATATGTAAAAGCTCTGTGCACAGTGCCTGTTAAGTACACCAAAATTGCCTGAAATTGTACTTCATTTGCACTTTCTTGTTGTGAATCTGTTTCTCTAAATGAAAATATGAGAGTTTTTTTTTTTTTTTTGTAACTTAAGTGGTACAGGCAAATTGTTATATGAATCAGGAATTTGCAAAATTCCTGAGGAGGGCAAAAAGGGGAAAATTAGCATACTCATCAGAGAAGGTAGTGTTGCAAAGGAAATTGAGAATCTCAGGAATATTCAAAGACAAGAGTGAGCTTGTCTCTATCAGCAGGGGAAGAAGATATATAGTAATAGCAAAAGGATATGTAATTGCAAAAGGCTGTAAATAAGGGGAGTAGGAAAAGCTTCATAAACATGATCATTGACAGAACTTCTAAAAAGCGAGACAAGACAGTTAAAGATGGAATCAGAACATCCCAATCTGGTCCCAGAGAAAGAACAACCCAAGAGAAAGTTCATTTTTGATTTATAAAGAGGTGTGCTGTATCAGGATTTCTTATTATTTATAATTGATTGTCATAATCCCTGTTTGACAATGCAACAAGTGCTGGATGGAAATCATATTCCTAGTTCAGAGTCCTTAAGGAGGATAATAGTACCTGTTTCCTGTGGAGTATAGGAGTTCATGGTCAAAAGCTAAAATGAAAACCATCCAGACTGTGAGATTTGAACAAAAAACACATTGGTAAGAAGTAATTTACTGCCTGAGTCACCTGGAGAGGTAGTTGAGTCCCTGTCATTACAGGTTATTAGAATTATGATTTCTTCAAATGAAAGTAGGATAAAAGCAGAGAAAACATTGCCTAGTATGTGGAGTTTTTTATTCAACAGGATATTTCTTCATCCTGTTCTCTATTATTCTGCCAAGGGCTAAATTAATAGGGTGGGCATAAGTATAAGCCATTAGAGAGGGCCTTTTGTACAATACATAGGAAAACAAAAGCATACAGGATCTTTCTGGTTCAGTTATCATCATCAAACATCCATTGATGGAGATTTAAACTCTGTTGCAACAACACAAAGCTCACTGTTACCCTGGTGCTGTTCAAACACTGATCAGAGTCACCTTTTATAAACAGAACTGACTGTAAATGTATGTATGCTTCTTTTTAATAATTTCAGTGCTGAGAATTAGCCATTTATATCCCTGCTTGATGATGGTGTCATTCCAGGCCACAGGGCAATGACACTTTCAAAGACCCTTTACAGTAGCTCCGAGTCATGTCTATTAAAATGCTGAACAGCAGGGCCCCCTTGTAGCAGGGCCTTGGCTGTTAGAGCATGGGAGAGCAGATTATTTTTAGTCATGTGCCTCTCTGTCCTGACATTCTTACTCTGTCCCACTGACATTGAGCATAAACCATTTCACACAACTATTGCTTGTTCCTCTTTTTAAAGTATGGCTCAAGTGCTGGAAGATCTTTTAAAGGACTTTACCTGCTTGCAAGTGCTTCCCACTCTGTGTAGCACAGATGAAGAAGTACCTGTGCCTTGGGAGGATTTATGTTATATATGTGATTCACACAAAGAAATTTTGCTAAATTAAACAGTTTTACATACTTTCCCAGCTTTAACTACAGGCTGAGTAACACTCTCTTCACCAATGCTTCGAGTTGTCCAGGCTTTGCATGACCACACACTCCTGCCAGCCTACATCAGTCAGGGAAAATTAACAGAATTACAACTTTAAGCATTACAAAAACAGCAACAAAATGAAATCATATCAATTAAATATAATTGTGTCATTACTATTTATGTTCAACCCAATATCTTAAGTCATTTTCATAATGCATTATAAATTCCTCAGTGGCTGAAACACAGAATGTCACCTGATCTGCTCCAGTCAGAGGAGCAGTGGGTTCTAATCACCTCTCTGCTGAATAGTTGTGCTTTCAGGAGACGCTGCTCACCTGCTGCCATGAATAGATCCATGGGCTGTGATGGCCTTAGTTATCTTTTACCCAGATACTGTTTTCCAGGGAGGTCACATTCTGTACTAGCAGCAATTTCAGTTTGAAAATTAAAATTTTTGGAAGGGTTTAGTTTTATATATTAATTGCTTGTGAGCACTTTGAGAATGCAGCATTGGAACTAAGAGCAACTTTCAAATTGGTTGAAATATCTTCTGTGCTTAAGCTAGATTTGAATTCACATCCAAAAGTTCAACCCATGGCACTGTCAAGCTGAAATAGGGATGAGTTTGCTTAACAACACATATCACACATACTTGGGAATATGAGCAAAGATAATGACCTGTTCAGAACATCTACCTATGTGTCAGATTCACTTGCAGAGGGAAATTACTAAGAGGTAGAAAACCACCTACAAAAGTACTTGTCATCCATCTGCTCTAATCTGATGGAATTGAAGTGCTAAAAGAGCTCTTGCATACAATTATAGCTAATGTATAATTTTAAGTCATCTAGATTTCTTTTAATATTGTGTCATTAAAGCTGTAAAAGGGGAGGGGAAGCACTGGCCCTCTATTAAATCAAGGACAAGAAAACACCTGGAAGAAACAACTGTCTGAAAAAATTAATTAGACCGCTTCCCCTTTGAAATTATATAACTCTTAACTGTGCTACACATAGAAATGCAAATGGATTGTGAAGCAATATCCCCATGTGTGCATTTCAAATACTGGTGAGCACTTCCTCATGTGAGTACTGAAATCAATGCAATTATTTGCATGATTAAATGGTCACCGACATGATTAACAGTGGCATAACTGAGCCCCAAATTAACATTAAGAAATATGTCATGATTCCACCTCTATTAGTATGGGTAGGGCATTGCAGGAGCTGAGTCCCAGTGTGCTGTTATTCATCATGTGGAAAGTGACAGAACCTGTCCTCAGAGGGCTGAGTTTCTTGGAGTAATCTGGAAGGAAAAAAACCCTTTAGATGATCATGCTGTGGAATCAATACTGAGACACTCTCCTGCATGTTCTCCTTGATGTCAGTGGGACCATCTACACGGGAGAGAGGCCTCTGGCATGTGCTCAGGTCTCATTACAAGTCAGCACCTATCTGGTCAGCCAGCCAGGAACAGTTTATCCCATTTTCAGCTAGACAGGGAGTTTTGTATCTCAGCAGCAGCACTATCAGCAGCAAAACTGTGAACTCCTTAGTGAAGATGGATCCCATGTCTTGAGCACAAGTATATTGCAATAAACCAGCTGCATTTGCACCTTAAAAATGCAGTTTTGGGGGATTTTCTGTGGTACAGTAGCAAATCCAAATAACCTACCAAGCTGTCATACCTGTTTGATCAAGCAGTAAATGAAATATAACTGCCTGATGTTCGTGGAGTTTTCTAATGATGAAAAGTAGTGATCTGAGTCAATTTTAATCGCTACCTGTGGCACCCAGTCAACTTGCACAGAACTGGCATAAGAGGAGAATATAAATAAGTCACACAATATATATATAAGGGCAGTGAGAGGTGAAAAAGAGAGATTGTTTTAAATTTAACATTTGATTAATTTTAACGTATTTGTCAAAAAAACACAAGATGGTCAGTAGTTCATTCCCTAGTGTTTAATTGGAAAAGAACAGCTGCTCTATTTTTCTTTCTTTATATTGGAGGGAAGACAAAAAAATCAAATTTTTTTTTCACCAGTACTTCTTGTGATATATAGATTTTGTCTGACTAATTAGGGGCAAATAAAGATCCTAAAGAAATTATGCCAATACCTGAAAGGGAAGGACAAAACCGGATCATCTGCTAATGTGAATTGGAAGAGCTTTATTGGTGACAGTGCAGTTCTGCCAGCTGATATACCAGTTTGGTCTGTAAGAGGAGACAGCTAATAAAACATGAAAACTTAATTATGCTTTCATACCTGCACAGTAAGTTTCTGTTTTATGAACATGAGTTGGTTTTGCTCATGCAAATACTCTGCAATATCAGTGAGTTGTCTTAGGTGAATAAAAACATGTCAGCATCAATAAGATTTTTAAGATGTGAAGCATTATTGTGAAACAATATCAAGCACCAAGCAGTGCTCTGCGCTGGTTTCCATGTGAACCATCAGAAAGAAGAAATATGTTGGTAGAACTGAAAAGACCGGTTAGAAACGCTGCTCCAGAGCTCTGGAATTAATTATTGACTTTTTGGTAACATGGCCTGATTCACAATCAAGTACCTTCAGCTAGAAGAATTTCTATAGCACTGATAAAGTTTAGGTGAACTGAAATGTGGTGCTGTAGATGCTAGGTGAGAAGTTCCTGCTGGTTTAAGTAGACCCTTGGAAAATGAAGCGCAAGGGCAAAACCCATGCAAGCAACTTATTTCCTGCAGATTTCAATTTAATTTTTTCACTGCTGTTACGCTTTAGGTCCCCTTTTTACATTCACCACTCATATTATTTGCTTCACATATCTGTGACAAAAGGCAGCTTTTAAGTGTTGCAGAAGGTAAGAGCTGGTTTTATGTATTTAACGGGTAGGAAAATGCTGTTTTAGGGGTGGCTTGGATGCCTGGCTACCGAGTGACCTCCAGTGGCCTTGTTCCTGCATCGCAGCCCAGGGGGGAACCCCCAACAGCCTGAGCAGCACAGAAACCTCTGGCAGAGGCTGAGTCATGTCGGTAGCATCTCATAGTATTCCCAGTTGTATTTGATCCAGCACCACTGAAAAAGACTCCAAGCAGAAATTCAGGCTAGGTACTGAATGCATTTTGAGTGACTAAATGGACCGGTTCTTACCTTTTTACTTACTGCACAGTGTTGACAATGCTTCCTACTTTATTCACTATTTTTTTTTTTTGCTTTTAGGAGTATCTGCATGGCAGTAGTGGTGTGTTTTCATGGCTCTTTAACATCATTTTGCAGGTATGACTCCGATGGCCACCTGACTAATGCAACCTTCCCGACAGGGGAGGTCAGCAGCTTCCACAGCGATGTTGAAAAACTGACACGAGTGGAGCTTGATACTTCAAACAGGGAGAATGTGATCACAGCCACAAACTTCTCAGCTACCTCTACAATATATACTTTAAAACAAGGTAATAAAAACGTTTCTGTTATTTCTTCCCTAATCACTGTGCTTTGAACCCTAGACATTACTGCATTCTTAACTGTTGGCTGAGAAAAAAGATGTTAGAGTTAGTTCATTTGTTTCTTGCTTGCTACAGCTGCAATTCTCCTGGGCTACCAGTTAGAAACAAGCCTCAAGTGAATTCTTTCCTAGAAGAATCCCATGAATAAAATCTAATTATTGACATCTCTGATGTCTCCAGGCTTTACATGCTACTTTCTGCTTCAGCATTTGGAGGACTTTGACTAACCTGTAATACACTGAGCTTTGTTATTCTAAGAAATCCTTCCCAGAAGAATGACAGGTTCCCCTTACACTTTAGCACTGAAATGCCTTGTTTGGCAGAATACTCTGTATTCTTTCTGGGAGTTCTGTGACCTGGTGACAGCACTTGTAGGAAGGGGGAGAACATGGCCCACCTCTGCTAGTGGCTGCCTAGTGGGGATTAGATTTTGACTCAGCCCCTGTAGACACCACAGTATTTCCCTGGTAATATCATATATCTCAAAAAAAAAAAAAAAAAAAAAAAAAGGCTTTCTGCCTGATGGAAGTGCCCCACTGTCCTCCTCTAGATTTTGCAGATTTATCACCAGAGTCCTGGGTTTACATAGTGTAATCGATCTTTTGTCCTGGCTGGGTTTTTTTATCAGTGGGATTGCTCAGGCTTTGACAGAGCAGGTGCTGGGAAATATCTCTCTGATGTCTTTCTAGGTCTGCTATAGAAAACCTTTGTAACTGAGCACATCACAGAACTTTTCTTTCTCTCAAGTTTTGATCTCTAAGAAAAAACTAGAAAGAACTCATCTCACAAAATACCCCTCATTCCTCTTTACTATTATGTGGTAGAGACAGCACTGCATAAATAGAAATAATTACATTGTTTTGTCACCTGTCAGGCTTTGTCCAAGTGACTCTATCTGCTATCTGCATCAGCTGCTGCCTGTTCTGTCTGTCCTTAAATCTGAAACTCTTCATAGTTGGTAAATTATCAAAGTCTATCTCAGGAAAGTACTTGCAACACAACAGGCAGTGCCAGAAATTAACAGCTCTAGTTATTATTGTATGTGTCCTATATGTTCAAATCATTTACATCTTTACATATCTCTGAGAAACTAGCACAAAGCACCCTGTGAACAGCCAGTTAGGTGTGGTATCCTTACATCCAATTATCTTTATTTTCTGGCATACCCTACTATTTTTCTTGCATTCACATCTCAAGAGCTGGACCAGTTACTTCTGTGTGGACTAGCTCTAAAAAAAGGGTGCTTTGGATACTCCCTGGCAGGTGTGAGTTCAGTGAGTTCAGAGAGGGGGAATTGCAGTGCCCAGGCAAGGGAAAGGAGCTCCAACTTCATATACCCTCAGTGGAGACCTGCTGTGGACCCTCCACATATTTCTGGTAGTTTTGGGGAGGAGAGAGAGGCTGTGTTGGGCTACCCCAGCTCGTTTAACAGCCTTCTGTGTCACAGTCCTGAGCCTCTGGAGCTGCTCACTGTGCCACCACTGCTGATCCATTAATTTTTTTGCCAGCAGCCACTTCCCAACTGGTTGTGGCACCAGGCTTCATCCCTGTGGCTGATCATCCCTGTGCCTCAACCCAGGGTCCTGCTGCTAATGGGGAAGAGGATGAGCTTTTTGTACAGTGACACAGGGAAAGGGGACAGAATGGGAGAGTAGCTGTCATCCTAGATACTTGGAAAACAGCTTTCTTGTTTGACCTCAGATACTCCTGCAGTTGTTCAAGCAGTGCATTTTCCTGTTGAGATCTGCAACATGCTAAGATGATCACAATATCAACAGTCGGTAGTCAGCTTTTGGTTTTACATACTTTTCAGCTGAAAGAAAAAATTCTTTATTCCTGCTGCAGGAAACCTTCACAATGGAAATCATCAGGCCAAATGTAATAAAAAGCTCTTTAGACTAAGGAAGGCCTGGAGGTTACAGCCTGCAAAACTCACACTGTAGTTGGTGTTCAGCTTTCTGTAACCTCCCTGGGTTACAAACTGAGCCCTTGTGCCTAACATTTGGTTTATAAATCTGGAGATCCTATCTTCTCTCTGCTCTCTGATTTTTGTTGTTTTTTGACAGATAACACCCAGAACATCTACCGGGTGAGCCCAGATGGGTCTCTGAGAGTCACCTTTGCCAGTGGAATGGAAATCACGCTTAACACGGAGCCTCACATTCTAGCAGGGGTTGTCAGCCCCACCTTAGGGAAGTGCAACATCTCCCTTCCTGGAGAGCATAACTCAAATCTCATTGAATGGAGGCAAAGGAGGGAGCAGACCAAAGGCAATATCTCCACATTTGAGAGAAGGCTAAGGGTAAGGCTTCCTCTTGTGTAAGTGCACTGTTCCCTTTGAAAGCCATTGAACTAAAATCATGTTGAAATGTTATACTTTGTAAGAATGAAAATTTTGTATCAGTGGTGGGCCCCAGCCATGAATTTCAAAACCAAACTCCTCCAACAGTCTCAGAGATGTTTGATCTCTGTTTGATTTTGATTGTAAGATTTGACCTCAAGGCATAATTACTTCTTTTCTTCCTCTTCTTTTTCAACTGAGAACTTAATTATGGCTTTGGAAGAAGCTGTGAGCAAAGGACAGATAGTTACTCTGTCACAGCAGCAAAGTTGGAGCCACATTTTGCCTCTCTCAGATCTATGAACCTTCTTTCTTCTGGGGGAGCTAAGGGATGCCAGCTGCTGCCCAGGGCAGAGGCTCTTGCAGAACACATTTTGGGTCCTGGCTGCTGTCTTTCCTTCAACTCAGAGCAATGGAGAACCTCCCTGTGTATCCAGACAGGCTGTGTATTAATTCTCCCTCTGCCACATGCTCCCAGACCCCCAGCTCTCTCTGGCTGGGTTACACCATGGCTCCAAGAAAGACTTGCTTTAACATTGCATCGTTGGTTTATTTTTACCTGTGACTACAATGACAGATGGTCAACATTTAGCATTTAATTACATAACACCATGGCTCAAAGAGATTGCTACTTTGCTAAACAGGTTTTTATTAAATCAGTTCTGGTTTTCACATGAATACCACTTAAAATGCCTGTACCAATAGTACAACTGGGAATTTGGCCTTAAAAATATTGTGTTATTGGCTACAACCTTTCTGGATAGGAATTATGTCTGAATACCTGTTAGTTCTGAAAATATAGAGATGGTTATTAAAATCTCTGGATTGTCAAAACCACCAAAATCAAAACCATCTCGTTTTGGTTATGAGATACTATAGATTTTTTTATAAGTGTACCATCTGTTTGCTTTTCAACTTCTCAATCAAAAATGGAAGACTTGGAAAATCTTACAGACTGGGTCAGATCATTTACAGTATGTAAAACACCTGTTTGAAAGGGCGTTGTTCAGATTTGACAGTCACAGTTTCTTTTTAGGATCTTTCAAGTGGGCAAAAGCTTCTTTGAGTTCTTCTTGCCCACCTTCTGCCTCCTTCCTCTCTAAATTGGTGTGAGGCCTCATAGCCCTGCCTGGGGAGGTGGCTGAACTTGGCACCATGACAAACATGTTAAGGTGGCAAGATCCAAACTGTGGCTTCATTGGCTCATGTTGCCTACTCAGTTGGAGGCTTTCTGTGTGACTTTGTGCTTAAATAACAGTATGGCACACTTTTCTACAACAATCTTATGTAATACAATTGTAAACAGAAAGGATGTAGTCAGTCACCTATTCTGCTTGCATTGCCAGGGACTGTTGTAGTTGTTCATCACTATTCTGTTTAATACTACTCCTTCATCTTGCAGAGTTTCACCATTAGGCAGTTTGTGTTTTCTGTTGCTGAAATTGATTGCAGTTTCTTTTGCAGTTTCACTTGCTTCTATGTGATCTTGAACACTGCCTTTAAAAAAATTAAAAGGAAATTCACAAATTGGTCAGGATTAAATAAATTCTGGCTGGAGGCATAAGATGTTTGTTGAAATATTGCAATAGTGAAGGTATCCAGCGATCAACTGATTGACCTATCTCTGGAATAGGCTGTTAGTGGACAAAACTACTAATGTATTCCTGCTTCTTCCCCTTCACCTTCATCCAGAGAGAGGATGGAATGTGAAAGACAAGCATAGGAATAATTCTGATATGCTGATGTCTTTTACTCTTTGTCCTTCTGAAAGTATGCACTAGCAACACAGCTCTTGAACATTGCATTTCTTATTTCTGTAAGCTGTGAGTTTTTATAGCTATCCAAGATCAAGAAGACTTACAAATTGTCCCTGCCTGCTCAGAAGGACAAGCCTGTATTGCTGTCCTGACTGTACTGACTCCCTTGGCTATACTGAGCTCTGGGACTCTTGTTCTGAGAGCTGCCAGGCCAAGGCTGGAGGGAACTTGGTGGGATAGCACTGAAAGGAGGATTTTAGAGTGGAAAGGAGGAGAAATGTTAGAATCACAGAATCATTTATATTTGAAAGGACCTCTATGGTAGTCAAGTCCAATTGTATTCTGCACAAAGGAGACACCATGTAAATAGTCACAAGAGAAAAGGACAGATGGACCACTTAGGTTGGTAATACCATGAAGAAGGACTTTGGAGAATAACAGAAATATCTGGATCCTGGAGTTCATCTTTAGCACTGAGATACCTGCATGATATGCTGGTGGAATGGAGAGTCAGTGGAGATGGAAGGAGCTGGAACAGTGCAGCTAAGAATCTACCCAGAGACAGCTCTCTTTTATCTTTCAAGTAATGAAATGGATTTAGGACTTACTGTGGACAGATCCTGGAGTACTGCTGGGAAAAAAAAATAACATCATTGAAAATTATTATGCTGGACAGACCTTCTGAGAACTTTTAGTGAGTTATATTTTGAAAAGAAAGTATTTAAACACTTAATATGCCATGCCTGGCACAATAGGAAATGTGTTAAAAAGCTCACAATGTAGGGCAGAAAGAACTATGCTGAACTTTGAAAATATATGTAAAGAAAAGCTCTGGGGACTGTAGCAGTTCTCAATGGAAATGAACATACTTGCAGGAACCCTCAGTTAAAAAAAAAAAAAAAAAAAAAAAACTGGCACAATGGAAAAGTTTTCTGAGAAAGAAAAAAAAAAGAGCATAGAAATGAGGTATAAAGATGTTACTTAGAAATCAGACCTGATACCATCAGTGAAACAAATGGCTTTGACTGCTAAAAGGTATAAATTAGAAGGCAGGTAGCTGGGGATGAGATAAAGGATGACCTACTTGAAGAGAAGAAAGAGAATAAAGCTTTTCCTTCTTTGCCTGCTCCTAACTTTTTAAATTCTAATAGCAATTAGCAACCATCTTGAAAGCATGTCACTCTATTAGTGTTAATTCCAGTTTTGGAAAGAGGCTGATGTTAGCATATTCTGAAAAATGCTGGAAACACTGGGTTTTAAAAAGTTGGATTTGTGCAGGGTGTGAATTCCCTGCTCTGGAAATAGGACAGAAGTGAGTAAGTTAACTGAAATGCTGGAACAGCCATCTAACCCTATCTCAGGGTCTAAATCAATGTGGGAAACAGAAGTTAACCATGAGTTTCCTTTAAGTGAAGAACTGCTTGCCCCAGCGCTTCCTGGATGTATATAAAACAGTCTGTGGGCATGTATGCATTTTATATTAATAATAAATCTATGTACAATCAGGCATTTTAACATCAATCTTAATCTAGCAAGACTTCTTTTTTATCAATTGAACTGCTACTTTAATTGACTTCTAAAAATGAAGCAAAGACTGCTGTTAAATCTGATGAGCATGATGCATATTAATACACTGATTAGAATGCAGCTCTGCTCCCTCCTGACTTTTGCATAACTTGAGGAACGTGGCATTGGATGCAGTCCAGGTTTTATAACAGAGTGCCTACAAAATTGAAAATTGAATGCTTGGCCAGTCTTACTTATTTTTGTTGTTGTTTGGTTGTTTTTTTTAATAACAACAACAGAAATAACTCACTGGCCTTGGTTCAAAAGTCCTGCAGACACAAGCTTTGACAGCCATGTTCATTATTGCACTTAGCAAATTATCTCCCTTTATTTACCAGTCTTATAGCAAATTCTAAAGATGGGACCGAGTTCTCTGCCAGGGTGTATGAGTTTGCATTGGCTCAAATCAAAACACAGACAAGGAAAAAATGCAATTATCTCATCTGATTACAAATCAAGCAGAGTGGACAGGGTATGCTTGGAAACAAAATCAAAAGAAATGTATGCTTATGTAATATTTACACTGCAAAATTGCTAAAAAGCTAATGGAAGTAGAGCCAACAAATAATATATATCTTTTTCATATATATATATATATCAAATAAATATATCTTTTTCCGCACTTCGAAGTCAGCTGAATTTTCTCCCTATTTTCATTAGCTGGTATTCCAACCTGACATTTCTTTCAGAAACCAGTTTTTCCTGGCTCATGGCAGAGCACAAGTTCCAGCCACTCTCAGGGGGCTCCTTACTGTGGTTTATGTGTCTTGGAGGAGTCGTTTCATGAAGCCACTGGGATTTGTCAATAGCAACATTGAGATGAGTCCTCCTGCCCATTTATGATCCTGTCTTGCCTTGAGAAGGGTGTTAAACTTAACTTTAATATAAGAAAGTAAACAAATGAGACATAAAATGTGCAATGTAAGGGAAGTATTTTAACCTTATTTTAACTCTGTGAGTTTTCAATTACTGCTGCTTTCCACTTCACTGCTAATTCTGCCTCTGTTTGGTTTTCATTCTTATTTGTTGTATAGTCTCTGAAATTCAGATTGCAAGTAATTTGTATTCAAGGCTTTTCTTTCTCCTAACTGCATTTCACAATGATAGTAATAGCAACAAGAACATTAAACATGTACATAGGACATTAATGAATATGACCTCCTGCTTTCAGTTATTTTGCCACCAAGAGGACTTTTATTCAGAAATTTTAAGAAGTTTGCTAAAAAATATGTTATATTAAACTTAAACTATCAGTCTGTATACAAGCAAATGTAGTTGAACTGAGCATCACATTTTACTTGGGTACCTTAACTATCATTAGAGCATAAATTGTAATAGTTACAACAGTCTACAGGGGTATATAGGTATTTTATGGCTATTGTAAATGAACACTATTAAAGTTAGACATGTGTGTATATAAAACTCCAGAAAGGGTAGTTGAAGAAAGAACACCTGCTCCTTCTAGATTCTCAGATTATTTTGTATCTAAAAACAGAAAGAGGAACAAAAAAGAAATGTTCATTCTAATTGCATCTTGAATTTTTAACCAGGTTTCATTAACCATTTACTTCGTGGCTGTGCCTCCAGGTCTCAGAGAGGAGCAAGCACTGAGTCATGTTCTGTGCTTGACACCTGCACTGGCACTGTCTGTGCTGTAAGGAAGTTATTCATGGGAATAGAATGATCAGATAAAATGTGGTAGATTAATGCAACAAGCACATTGAGCATTGATCTGAAAATAGCATGTCAATGAACAATATTTTATGGTTCCCTAAATTATATATCTGATTTAAATTGTGTTTAATAGAGATTTCCCAGTGACTGAATGATCTCAGGAGGCAGATGATGATAGCACTGGATAAATGCATTTTGTCTTCATGAATCTGAGTCAGTTTTGAACTTGATTTCAAATGAGCAGTGGGCTGTGTTCTATCAGACACAGGGAGTTGCTTGTCCCAGATGTGGTGAGGGCTGCAACAAGGAGTATGGCCAGGATTATGGCCAGGCATGGCTGCTGCTGGCCTTCAGGAGTCTGGGAGTGAGGTGTTTTTATGAGGAAGCATGAGGACACTGCTGAGCAGGGTCTGCAGGGGCTGTAAGCACAGCTCTGCCCTTGGCAGAGCCAGGATGTGACCTGAGCTCTGAGGGCTGTCCCAGAGAAGAAGCTGACCTGTCAGTGTTAACAGAGCTCAAGAGAGGATGTGAAACAGTAGATGTTTCTTATTTTGTGGGCTTAACTACGCACCTTTGGCTGGAATCAAGAATTTCATCCACATCAGAAAAAAAAAAAGAAGAAAAGTTCAGGAAAAGGTAAAAGCAGAGGTGAGGGTTTAGCACACAGAAACATCCTGTAATGCCAAATACAATAACAGTGAGTGCAAGGAACAATTTTCTTTTTGGTCCTTCTGTTTCTCATCTGAATTTTTTTCTGTTTTCTTGTCTTCAGTAAGGTCCAACTCACGATGTTAAACCATTGCTCACTTTGATTAGGGCTGAAACAGACATGTCTATGTTGGATGTTCTTAGGATGCATTGTATTCTTACCATACTGTGCCTTTGTGTTCAGACCCACAACAGAAACCTGCTCTCCATTGACTTTGACCATGTAACCAGAACAGGAAAGATTTATGATGATCATCGAAAATTCACTCTTCGAATTATGTATGACCAGACTGGACGCCCCATTTTATGGTCCCCCATCAGCAAGTACAATGAGGTCAATATCACTTATTCACACTCTGGATTAGTCACCTATATCCAAAGAGGAACCTGGACTGAGAAAATGGAGTATGACCCAAGTGGGAACATCGTTTCCAGGACATGGGCAGATGGTAAAATATGGAGTTACACATATCTAGAAAAGGTAAATTATTTTAAAAGTGGGGTTTGTGCCAAGGCAAAAAGAAAATATTTAGGTTTATTGTATTATATTTATTTATCTATTATATTTATTTATTATATTTTGAATTATGTTATAATGCTGCCTCTTGCAAGAGTATTTAAGAGTTCTAAAATGAAGAATGGATAGAATCACATAACTAGATAAAAATGTCTCTGGATATGCTCAGACCTACAGGTCACCTGCTCAAATCTAGCACCATTTAGTTCTGAAGAAAGTTACCAGCTCCTCAGGTTTGTTTAATTGGTAGGTCAAAACAACTTCCACGTCTCAGTCCAAGTTCAAGTGAACAAAGGACACCCTAACTGCTGAAAATCGTGTTGCTACTCTGGATAACAGAAAGATAACAGTCCTGAAATAGAAATTTTTTCTCCCCACAAACACAATTGTTTTAAGCCAAAATTAGGAGCCCATGAGCACAAGCTTACTATTTAATGCTTTATTTTTAACAAGGGATTGATCCCTTGAGGAGAAATCTTACTGCAGTGTTTATGGGGGCCATTTGGGGGGGAATTATTAATATGAAATGAGTCATTGCTCTGCTTTTATGGTGACTTCTCTAAATTCCCTGAATATTGTTAGTCCCATGTATGTCTAGAGGCAAGGGTCACAAAATGTGGAGATAAATACTGTACCAACCAAGGAGGAATATCTTCATCTGTAGTAACATTTTGTTAGGTCTTGTCTTTCAAAACCAGAAAGCCAGTCTGTATTTTTAAAGCTTTCAGAACTGAGTGCGAACTCATATTCAAAGTTTTTTTTTAAATAGCAACACCTTGGACTATCCAATTCACCCTGAGTTAGCAGAACATTTTCTCTGAACCTGTAAATCACAGGAAAAGGCTGTGGGGGTTGGGGGCAGAAGAGGTAACACTGATAGGAAATCCACACAGGAAATCCAGTGACTTTGAAGTTACTTGTATATTAAAGAGTTCCAAATGTGTACTTTTAAGATAAACTGTGCTGTACTTATTTTGAATGTATTTAAACTTGATCCTCAAAAAACTTACACCTAACCCAATGAAAAAAAAAATCAAAACTGGAAAATGCATAAAAATGTGATTCCTCCTTGTCTGCATGCAGTGTAGTTCATGCATGTGTTAACAAGACTTGCAAACTCCAGGAGCTTCAGAAGTTTCTTTCAGATAAATTTGTCAGGGCTTTTTTTGTCTGTATGCTCTTTTGCAAATTACAAGAAAACAGGCATTTTGTACAGTTTTCAAATATTTGGGCAATGTGTCTTTTGGAGGAATCTCAAATTTTTTTTCTTTGGACCTATTGGACTGTAATTTTGGAAAGATGTATGCTTCTTATCTTTCCAAACCACTTTCTCTGTTCTTCATTTATGATGAGCTCATAAATAAAGTCATACAACTTAACACTGTTATTCTAGAATTCTACACAAAAGGCCAAATCCTGATTTTGTGGAAGCAAGTTGCAAAAGCTTACTGGTTCAAGTAGCAGCTTGGGTAATACTGAAACTTGTCATTAAAATTATGGAAAGTCATTCACACCATCTCTAAGCTATTTAATATACTTTTGTGACTGTTTCTTGTGCCAAAACAAGATGAATTCACTGTCAAAATTAGCCACTGAAATATAACTTTGTGGCTCCATTAAAGTCAATAACTCATTGTGTTAATTATATAATGATTGCTAAAGATTGTCTGAAGCCTTGCAAGACCCAGTAATTCCTTATATGAAAAAGAAGCAATTACATAGGTCACTTCTAATTCATAGTTACTTAATTTTTCGTTTTTATCACTAGATGAGTTAATTGTATATCTTCAAAAAATCTCTGCCCCTTACAAAATTAGCTCAAGTAATTAAGGTTTCATAAAGCACTACAGTATTAGCATTGTAAATAATTTTCACTGATGTGATTTGGTTCCTCTTGTTTGGTCACTTTACTCAATTAGTTAATGCTGTTATAAAATCTCCTGAATACTCCCAAGCTCACTTCCAAAATCTGGCAGACAAAACAGATGAGTGTCTGTGTGTGTCTGTTGGGCAGAAATGACATCTAGTGGTGATGCTCAGCATTTGTCTATTCCCAGCAGAGCTTTCAGTAATTGGCCACTGGCTGTTTGTCTTGATGCACCATACGGCATCAATCATTATGTGGTTGACCAGGCTCTGGTTGCTTTAATAAAAGACAGATTTTTGGGTGTTTTATGAGCTATCCTGTGAAATCCTTTAAAACAATTAGAACCCAATTTGTACAGAGTTGAAAAATCTATTGTAATATTATCAGGATGAATAGGGAATTAATTTTCTTTTCTCTTTATGGTATCCTCTAATAGGCTTCAGAGGATACTCAGTCTCTAGCCCTTGTACTGTCTATCATTTTACTATCCTGGACAATAGTGAAAAAGTCACAAAGTGCTGTACAAATAGTACCCAGGGGCACTAAAATTATATAGGGGATGTTTCTGATCTTGTTATTCATACTCTGTCAATGGCAGACAGCTTAAAAACAGGCACGGGAGCAATATATAGGGAGAGGCATCACAACACTGCTAGAAGAGAGTGTTTACTGCCAGTGGTTTACTGCAAACTGGTGACTTTTGACTGAAGGTGGAAACAAAATAAACACGGTGAATATTGGAAATGGTTGGTGGAGCAGCAATAAAGTGATCAGAAAATGCTCAGTGTGAAGGTCTGTCGTCACCAGTTGGCAGAGGGTGACCTGGAGTGGCATATGTTGGTGCTCTCTGGCTGCTATACAGGTGACAGATGTCTTTTGCCAAGGGCAGGAAGAGACACATCTTGGGCAGGCAGGGGGCTGGGGGTGCAGAGAGGATGGCCAAGGCTGAGCCTATCTCTGGCCCTTTGAATGGGCAGTTGGTTTATTTGTCAGAGAAAAGTGGCTCAGGGCCAGTGTTACTTAACACACTGCAGGGCTGATCTTATGGTGGTTTTCCTCCCAGAGAAGATTTTTGAGCTTAGAGGGGAAAAGATTCTATTTTTCTGATTTCTTTCCCCAATACTCAATGACAAAGTAGTCATGCTGTTCTAAGTAAGGCTTTGTTTTGTATGATGTCTCAGTCCTGCAGAAGCCTGACAAATTTGCTTATGTGCCTGGTAGGTTTGAGCTGTGGGCTAAGAGCTGGGCAGTGTCAGTGCTCCAGCACAGCTCAGACAAGACAAGGAATGTGCAGTGATCTGGTCCAGCCAAGCCACTTGCTAGAGCTGGGGGAAAGCTACAGAGCTCCCACATATATTTTCATTCTGTGTTTTCATTATCTTTGTTTCAACAGTGTTCACCAGCCAGCTTTTGCTCTGTGACACTGGGACTTTACATAGTGGATGAGAAGGTGTGCAGAACCCAAACTTTAATTATCAATAGTAAAAGTCTGCTATGCTTGCACATTCATCTGCTAGAGAAGCAAACCAGATTTCACCAACCAGCCAAAATTAACCAGCACAGGGCAAATACTCAGTATATCTGTATAGAAATTATATTCTTTGTAAGAATTAAAAGTAAATAATAGGAGTAGTCACACCAAAGAATCTACAGAGAATTTTCATCCATCTGCAAGCGTGAAGATATTATAAACTCTGGGGCTATGTGTATTTAGAAGAAGATATACTAGGAAAGAACTAGGTCTGTGCTGGAAATAAGCAGAATGCCAATAAAAGTTAAACACCTTGTACATGCACAAAGTTTCCTCTTTCCAGCTCCTCTAGACACATCTGCTGGTGCAGATGTTCTTCCTGTGTGTGAGGAAGAGGTTCCCTCTGTTTTTGCTTCCTGAGAGGATGCCCTAAATATTTCAAAGCAAAATAGCCAGTCGGCATGAGGCTGAAATGCTACTGAGACCCACACCTGCCTTCCAGTTTGGAGGCCCTTACCTCTAGACTTACTATGATTCTCCTCCTGTTGGTACCACCTTGCTGGCCAAGTCTCCTGAAGCTGAAAGCTTCACTTGGAATAGTACAAACGGTGAGGGCAAGCTAGAGGAGTGAGTGGTTGTCTCAGCATTTCCATAGCCAGGCTCTCACCAGCTGAGCCCCGTTGCTGACCGTGCTGCTGTTTGCTTGCAGTCCGTGATGCTCCTGCTGCACAGCCAGCGGCGCTACATCTTCGAGTACGACCAGTCACAGTCGCTGCAGTCGGTGACGATGCCCAGCATGGTGCGGCACGCCCTGCAGACCACGCTCTCCGTGGGCTACTACCGCAACACCTACACCCCTCCGGACAGCGGCGCCGCCTTCGTCCAGGACCTGGCCAGGGACGGGCGGCTGCTGCAGACCCTCTACCCCGGCACGGGCCGCAGGGTCCTGTACAAGTACACCAAGCAGTCCCGCCTCTCCGAGATCCTCTACGACACTACGCAAGTCACCTTCACCTACGAGGAATCTTCTGGAGTTATTAAAACAATACATTTAATGCACGATGGGTTCATCTGTACCATCAGATACAGGCAAACAGGTTGGTGTAACTGTGACTACTTTGCTAAAGTTTTTTTGGCTTCTTAAAATGTGATGCTCGTTCCTCATTCACAACACCCTGATCTAGCACTTACCTGGCATGAAATTCCATTATTTTTATGTCTACGAGTTCTTATATTTTTATGTCTCACTAGAAAAATATGTGTGTGTATCTCTGTGTCTGTGTCCATAGGTGAATATAGCTGTCCCACTTGAAATACGGTTTTCTTTTTATTGCTTAGTATGGAATAGCTCTTAGAATGTTTTTTTGGTTTTATTCCTCTGTGTGGATATTTGCTAAATACTAAATCAAGTTGGTTTATTGTTTGTATTTTCAACTTTCCCTGTTTACACTATAATATAACATAAATTCAAAAGGACTTCTTATATGAGGAAGGAAATCAAAATATGAAATAAATTTAGCTTAGAATTATCTTGTAAGTAAATAGAAGTTATCATTATGAATAAAACAGCATTTATTTAAACAAATATTAATAAAATATAAATTATTTGTAGAGCAAGTATTAATAAAGCTTTATGAGAGAAAAATCTAACATATTCTTAGTTAATGGTATTTTTCGAGATAGCTAAGAAGTAGTAAGGCTAAAGAGCATACCTGAGGTCATGTCCTGTCTGTCCTAGATCTGTAGGGTAAATAAACCAGGGGCATAATTCATTATTTTTCTTGGTTTTCCTCTTTCCCATATTTGTTTTGGACAGGTCCACTTATTGGTCGCCAAATCTTCAGGTTTAGCGAAGAAGGGCTTGTAAATGCCAGATTTGACTACAGCTATAACAACTTCCGTGTCACGAGCATGCAGGCCATGATCAACGAGACGCCCCTTCCCATTGACCTGTACCGCTACGTCGATGTTTCTGGCAGGACGGAGCAATTTGGAAAATTCAGTGTCATTAATTATGATTTAAATCAAGTTATAACCACCACTGTGATGAAGCATACCAAAATCTTCAGTGCCAATGGTCAGGTGATTGAAGTACAGTATGAAATTCTCAAGTCTATTGCTTACTGGATGACCATCCAGTATGATAACATGGGGCGCATGGTGATCTGTGACATACGTGTGGGTGTAGATGCCAACATAACGAGGTATTTTTATGAATATGATGCTGATGGTCAGCTCCAGACTGTGTCTGTGAATGATAAAACCCAGTGGCGCTACAGCTACGACCTTAATGGAAACATCAACTTGCTGAGCCATGGGAACAGCGCGCGCCTCACTCCTCTGAGATACGACCTGAGAGATCGCATTACCAGGCTTGGGGAAATTCAGTATAAAATGGATGAAGATGGTTTTCTCAGGCAAAGAGGCAATGAGATCTTTGAGTACAACTCTAATGGTTTGCTGAACAAAGCATATAACAAAGTGTCTGGCTGGACTGTGCAATACTGTTATGATGGTCTTGGAAGACGAGTTGCGAGCAAATCAAGCCTAGGACAACACTTACAGTTCTTTTATGCTGATCTCTCCAACCCAATAAGAGTTACTCACTTGTACAATCATACTAGCTCAGAAATAACATCCTTATATTATGATCTGCAAGGTCATCTCATTGCAATGGAATTAAGCAGCGGAGAAGAATATTATGTTGCTTGTGATAACACTGGGACACCTCTAGCTGTGTTCAGCAGTCGAGGCCAAGTCATAAAAGAAATTTTGTACACCCCATATGGAGAGATCTACCAGGACACTAATCCAGATTTTGAGGTTATCATTGGTTTTCATGGAGGCCTCTATGATTCTCTTACTAAATTAGTTCATCTGGGTCAGCGGGACTATGACGTCATTGCTGGTCGGTGGACAACACCAAATCACCGTATATGGAAGCACCTGAATGCTGTCCCACAACCCTTTAATCTCTACTCATTTGAAAATAATTACCCAGTTGGCAAAATCCAAGATGTTGCTAAGTATACAACAGGTAAAAGTAGCCTGTCTCTCATAAAAATGTCTTTAACGAAAATAAAGCTTTTTCTTAAATTGTGGTATGGATTCAACATTCTGTAAATCTTTTGCATGCAAGAAGTCTCTAATCTTAAATCTATTGAAGTAATTTCTTTAATAGATTGCATCTTACTGAGCTTGATCTGTTTTCTTTAACATTTATGGTAACCAAGAAAATAATTAATAGCTGCTTCTGTTGCTTTTCTCAGTGCTAAAATTAGGGGAAGAATGGAAGCAGCTTAATTTGAATTTTTTCTATTATAGATAGAAGGAACACTATTGATTGGAGTATAGCTATGCTTTGTAACCAAATAATTTCTTTGCTACAAAAAATGCTGCAGCTAGTGCAGGAAACGTAAATTGATGTCAAGTCATTTCTGCATAGCTGGAATTTCTGCAGATAGCCCTCACTTTTTCTCGGATTTATGAGCCTTTTTGCCAGCATCTTTTTCTTGTTTTGTAGACATTGGAAGTTGGCTAGAGCTGTTTGGTTTTCAGTTGCACAACGTGCTGCCTGGATTTCCAAAACCAGAGATAGAAGCTTTGGGGACAACGTACGAACTTCTGCAGCTTCAAACAAAAACCCAGGAGTGGGATCCTGGAAAGGTTAGCAAACATTCTCTTCAGCTGCTTTTAATAGTAAATTAGGAGTTTTAATAGAAAATATTGGATACCACTGAAGAAACGTGACTATATCTTTCAAAGTAATAGGCAAAGTAAATTGTTTAAGAATACTAGAAACTTTAATGTTATCAATTATGTACTGGCATCAGAGTGGAGGAGGGGTTCAAGGAGAAGCTTTTAGCATCACAGTGAAGAAAATGTGCAGCTATTTATAGAGAAAATATTCAAATTAGAGGCACAGGATAAGCAAAAGGGTAAAAGTATGTGAATATTGAAAAAAAACCCACAGAAAATCTTGCAGAATTAGAAAACTACACCAGAAAATTTTCATCTTTCTTAGCCAAGATACCACAAGCACTGGAAAATCACTGAGGGTGTAAACAGCTTTACAAGTCAGTACCTCTGCATAATTATTGGAGGAAACAGAAATGCTGCTATGGATTTTTAAGGGGTCTGTAAATCTTAGTCTTACTCCAGGGCTTGTTTTCAGTAGCAAAGAGCCAGACAGCACCAATCAGAGTCTGGCAATCAGTGTGACTGCAACTGGACCAGCTACCGATACTCTGAGCAAACATTCACATTTTGCATATGATCATCTGTTAACAAAGAAATATGATTTTGTAAAGATGCCCTTCCTCTATTGTAGTCAGGAAAGAGAAGCATAGAGCATTTGAGAGTTCACATTCACATTCCCAGCATTTAAGATAGTTACCATCTACCTAGTGCAGAAGGCTAGAGCATCAGAGCTCATGCCAGATGTAGGAGTATGTCCATGGAAAACTATCACTGATATATTAAGTTTTTCCAAGGCACAGAAAAGATGTGGTGATAGGTATAATGCTGAAAGACAAAGAGAGGTTTGGAGTGAATTTTCTACTAGCTTCTAAGGGGAACAAGATCTATAGATGATGTACTTGCCTATTGTTTTAGTGTCTCGAGATCTTCACAACCTGCTTCCTCTAAAGAATGGGCTATGAAATTCATTACCATCGTTCTACAGAAGATATAATTAAACACAGAGACTAAGCAGAGTCATGTGAAAGGGCACAGCTTTGAATTGAGGTTTCCCTGAGCTGCTAAGGGCTGAAAAATCAGCCATTACAGTAACAGTTCAACAGGGACGAAGAATAAAAGGAAAAAATACAAAATACAAAAAAAAAAAATGTGGTAAATACGTTTCCATTTATTTCCTAGAAATGAAGGAGTCCAAGATATAGAAAGCATTACCATAAGCTATTAAAAACCCTGTGCATATGCCCAGGTTCTGTAGGTGTGCATGATACTTTCTAAACAAATTGAGGATCCATTCTAAGCAATTAAGAGATAAGTAGGGTGAGCTACTAATGAACTTCAAGGTACCTTGCCTGCAAACTTGATTGATATTTTCTTTTCCAGACTATCCTTGGTATTCAATGTGAGCTACAAAAGCAACTCCGAAACTTTATATCCTTGGATCAACTTCCTATGACACCCAGGTATAGTGATGGCAAGTGTTCTGAAGGAGTGAAGCAACTGAGATTTGCAGCTGCTCCTTCAGTATTTGGAAAAGGCATCAAATTTGCAATAAAGGACGGTATAGTGACAGCTGACATTATCGGGGTGGCTAACGAGGACAGCCGGCGCATTGCTGCCATCCTCAACAACGCTCATTATCTGGAGAACCTGCATTTCACCATTGAGGGCCGGGACACCCATTACTTCATCAAGCTGGGCTCTTTGGAAGAAGATTTGGCTCTGATTGGCAGCACCGGAGGGCGCCGCATCCTGGAGAACGGCGTCAACGTGACGGTGTCGCAGATGACGTCGGTGATCAATGGCAGGACTAGACGCTTCGCCGACATCCAGCTGCAGCACGGCGCGCTCTGCTTCAACGTGCGCTACGGAACCACCGTGGAGGAGGAAAAGAACCACGTCCTGGAGATAGCCAGGCAGCGAGCCGTGGCTCAGGCCTGGACTAAGGAGCAGAGGCGACTGCAGGAGGGGGAAGAAGGAATTCGGGCGTGGACAGATGGAGAGAAACAGCAGCTTTTAAGCACTGGGCGGGTACAAGGCTACGATGGATATTTTGTTTTATCTGTGGAGCAGTATCTCGAACTTTCTGACAGTGCCAATAATATTCACTTCATGAGACAGAGTGAAATAGGCAGAAGGTAACAAAGAAAATCTCTGCCTTTGCGTCACCAAAGACTGCCTGTTTTTAAACGTAAAATGGTTTATTGTATTGGTTTTTCTAGATCAGAACTCTGTATATATAAATATAGAGGAAAAAACATATCCAACTGCCTTTAAATGTGACAGAAGATGGTATTTTAATATCGTTTGTTTAGCTCTTTGAGAGATGACAGTGACAATTTTTAGTTCTTGTGTGGCAGTATTCAAAAATTCCAGAAGCAGAGTCCTGCGAGCCGAGCGCCGACCTGCAGCGCGAGGTGCCCGGGTGACACTGCACAGCCCTGCAGGGGTAGGTGAGCACCACAGGCTCTGCCTTCTCATGAAGAAACACAAGCTTTTTGTTGCTGTTGGTTTAATAATTCGCAAGTTATTTAAATGGTTGCAGAGCCTGATTCTGCAACCCATATTTACTGGGTGTCTTTTATCCCAGTGAGATCTCCCATAAGTTCAAGGGATTGCGTACAGAAACCAGACTGTGTATGGAAACTTTGCAGCTGCTCACCAGCCCCACACATGTTCCTCCCAGTTAAAAGCTAAGGGATTTTCTAACCTGTGAAATCTGACTTGGGTTGGATTCAGTATGTACAAGGATGTCCCATATGATCTTTGCTCGGCCATGGCCGCCCCTCATCCACTCCATGCTGAACATCACATTGTGTTCACTCGTGCATGTCAGGCCTCTCTCCCAGGGTTTTCCTGGCACTGGGATGTACTGCAGTCTGGCAGCACACAGAGCTGCCATCTTGGTGATCAGTCTGCGGTCTGGCCAGGATTCGGCCAGAGATGGGGTGGCTAAAGCAGGCTTAGTGGGCACTGTAGTCTTCAGGAGGCTCTCAACTGGATGTGTGCTCTAGGCTGGGCTTTAACCCAGTGCTTTGGGGACACCCCAGCTGGCAGCCCTCACAGAGCAGTATCAGGCCATGCATCATCAGTCCTGTCTATAGTCACTGAGCCGGGTCTTGTCTTTGCTCAGATGATTTGGAAGGTGCAGTGTTGTTGGGTTTAGGCATCACATTCTTTTAATCTCAAATTAATAATCCTGTTGTAGTACTCATTTTTTCGAGTCTGAAGAAGATTGGTGGGTTGGGAGTTCATGAACCTAAGTGTGGATAGTAAATATGTTGATAAACGTAGAACATGTCGGGGATGACTCTTCACTTTTCAGCTCAATATCTAGAGCACATAGAAAAGCATTATATTGCATGGACAGAAATTTTTTATTTCCCAAGGTAACATGCACTACTGGCACAGTTACTTCATAGCAGAGTAGATGATCCTTCCTCCAACTTGCTATCAGGAGGTGGGTCAGGCACACAGGGAGGGGGGTGGGCAAGCAATTTTCCAGAGGGATCCAGAAGTCTTGTTATAGAGCCTGTGCATCCATAACAGCGAATTTATTGCACATTTCTTTCAGAACAGACATAGTAAATACATTGAAACAATTTCTGCTCGTATTTATGGAAGCCAACAAAGTGCATTCTTTATTTTTCTGGTTTTTCCCCCAGTTTTCTTTTTTCCTTTGTTTTTGGGCAAGTGGAGCAGACTGTACCCAAGTTAGAGATGAGCCTGAATTGGTACCTGCAATCTGAGCCCCTCCTTGGGGTTTGAGCTCAGGTCTCAGCCTCGGCCCATTACCATCTGTTCCCAGATTCCTTTTGCTCCCCTGGGAGCTGTGCAGCTTTGGGGGTGCAGGATGAGGATGAGTGGGAGCCTGGCCCCTGAAAGCCTCCTCTGTCCCCAGCCAGGGGGACCTGTGGACCAAAATACACATTGTGATCAGGCTCATCATTAACTAATGTACAGAACAGGGAGCTGGCAACATCCAGGTTTGACAGCTCAGATTTCTGTAATTTTCCATAAAATCACGGAGAATTTGAATACCTCCACACCAGCCTAAAAATGGACCTTCAAATCCTTGAGCCTCTAATACACTTTTAATCAATGGAAGAATAATTTATGAATTGTATATAGAGAGTGCATTCATAAACGTGATGATGTATTTTATCTCTGATCCAAGATGTCAATATTAGAGTCTATTATATTTTAAGCAATTATACTTTTTTGCAATTCACTAATGAGGATCATTTTCAAACTGCTTTAAATATCCATTATAAACAAATATTTGGAGCTATTAGAGTTACCTTGAACTGTGCATTTCTAGTATGTAATACATATTTAGTTAGCTTGTGCCTTTAGTTTCTTAAAGTTATATTTGTATTATATGCAGGAAATGCACTTTGTATTACCTACAGCTGTGTTTTTAATACTGCCTTGATTACTGTTGTTCTCATGTTATGCCAAAAGGTCAAACAGTTAGATGTGTTACAAGTTTGTCTTTGAAAGTAGATTTGGCATTTTCCCATTTGTTTGGTGCAGTCTAAGGTACATTTTGAACAATATTTCTTATGAGAATACGATTTCATTAAGACTCACATGACATCACACGGCCCAGTTACAAAAGCAAAAAATGCCTTCATCATAACAGTTTCTTAAATTTAGGAAACTAAATATAAATGTTGTGTTGAGATGACACTGCTCAAGAAACAAGTTATTGCTGAAAGAGCAAGCATGGGAGATTGAAGTCATATCATAGCTACACATGGGCCAGTCAGCAGTGATTTGTGAGAGCTACATGAACAAATAGCTTTGGACCATCTTGTTCATGAACAACCTCAGATGGAGGCAGGGAATATTTCAGTCTCCATTTTTTTTCCTGAGTAGTTAGACCACTTTCTCTGTGGGTTTTTTTGTGGGTTTAGTTTTTTTTAATATTTTTTTTCTTTTTTTTTTTTTTTTTTTTTTTTTTTTTTTTTATTTTTTAATTTTGTATTTTGCACTATAACCTAGAGACCCAGCTGAGAAAACAAAAAAATTAGCATGGAAATTTTTACTGCTATTTAGATCAGATAATTTGATGCTAGCATTCTGCACTGCAAACAAGGTTCTGAAAGAGGAAAAACTAAAATAAAATAATTAAAATAAAATATAAAATAAATTAAAATAAGAAGAAAAAAAATCCACTATTGCACACTATCCTGTAGCAAAGTACTTACCATGAGAAATACATGCTATATTTTTTATAACAGTCAAACATATAGTGTGTACAAGTAACATTTCCTTTGCTTTAATATTTATTTATTAATCTAGAACATTTCAAAGTTATAAATATATATATATAGATATCTATGTAGAACATAGCCAAATAAATATTTATGAACTGGTCAATGTGCAACTGTGTGCACACACCTTGGCTCTGGTTTGAGCTCGCTCACATCCCTCAGCTGGCGCTGGCAGAGGTGCCCTGGCCCTGCCCTGGGGTCCCACCCTGCACCCCCTGCCCAGGGAGCCCAGCAGTGCCCAGGGCTGGGCCAGGGCAGCAGCTCCTGAGGGTGCTGCTGGAAGCCAAGGTGCTGTTGCAGAAGGGAAGGTGGTTTAGGCAGAGCCCAGGGTGCAGCTGATCCAACAGGGACACGCAGGTGACACGGCCCAGGCTGCACCAACAGCCCCCAGGGCTTTCCCATCAGCACTGGCTGTTAGTTAACCCTCTCCTTGATACAAAACAGCACTAGCTCAAAAGCACCCTGACTGCCAGAGGAATCACTCCTAGGCAGAAACTGGGAATGGAGTTGGACTCGCTGTGGATTTGTCTGGGCATTTGTCACCTGCCATTATTTGTCTAAGGAAACGTGTTTGACAATTTCCAGTTTTTCCTTAGATCTCGTGGTGGACTTTAGCATTTTAATAAATGTTAGTATATCAGATCGTGTCCTTGACAGTATTTTACTTGTATGAACCATGATAAAACATTAAAATCTTCATACTCTTCTGGCAGAAGTGTCAATAAACAAGAACGAGAAGCATAGCATACGATATATGTCAAAGTAATGTTCCTTTTTAGCTTTCTCATCAACGGTAAAAAATGTTTACAATGTATGCCAAGATCTTCACTTTCTGTCTAACACCAGTTAGAGGTTCTGATCTTACAGAAATTGTGTTATAATGGCCTCAGCCTTGTTGCTAGGAAACAATAGATCCCACTTTTTTTATTCCTGCTCTAACTCCTGTGCTGAATAGTGACTGGATACTGTACAGGTTTATGTTTTATGGCTGCAGTTAAATGGTCTGATGCATTTTGCTCTGGGTTTCAGACCAGAAGCATGCATTTTCTACAAGAACATCCCAGCAACACACTGTAAATATTGAAAGTTAATATATTATGTGTCGATATTTGAAAAAGAAAGTACTTTGACTATTTCATTTTTAAAAAATAAAGGTGCAAACTTATGGCATGTGGTGGTGTCTTTGTTTACATCAGTTTACATCAGTATTTGAGATATTGTCATCATGTCAGTAAAAGGTGCTGCCATAGAGCAAAATGAGGACTTCAGCCAATATTGATTGACTCAAAAGTTGGAGGCAGGATGTTGTTTAGCAAGATTTAATTTTACTTCTGATTCACCAGCATTCATGCTTACAACTCTGCAAGTTTCACTGTAGGTGAAGTCCCAGCCAGTTTCTGTGTAAAAGTTACTGCATTTCATCAAAGCAAATGTGAGAGAGAAAAAATATTCTGTTAAATGCCTTCGTGCTCCTGATAACAGGATGGGTGAAGTCAATGATGCTGGCAGTGTGATAGGAAAGTTAGCAAAGTTTAAATGTCTGCGTGTTCTTTAGAGCTGCCTCAAATAGATGATGATGAATGATTCTATGTTTTCAAAGTATGTGCTCAGGAAAATAAAACATTAAAAGCCCAGTACATGCAGCAGAGAGAAGGAGCACAGAAATGGAGGAGCACAAGGAATGCATAAGGCTAAAGAAAAGGTTACATGGTGAAAAACCATGGAACAGCTGGGCTGGGTAAGAACCAAGCAGGAGGGCTGGGGCTGTGCTGGGTGGATGAGAAGGAAGCTATTCCAAAGGGAGGGTGCTCTAGCAGAAAAGGGAAAAAAAACCAGCCTGAAATATTGTATTGATTGAGAGCTGCAGGAGGGCTGTCACAGCTATAGACAAGGAGCAGGGAAGGGCTTAGTGGAGGCAAAGCTGGAGCTGGGAAAGCATCAGCTGCTGCAGAGCAGCAGCATTGCCTTTGCTGGGGACAGGGGCAGAGCAGGGGGAACAGGGTGAGTGCAAAGCCATTTGCCAGAGCTGGAGCTGTGGCAGCGAGGGGACAGGCCTGGGAGGGCTGGCAGGGGATCAGAGCAGCAGAGGGGCTGAGCCCAGTGGGGCTGCAGTCTGAGGGAGATGTGGGAAGGAAGCAGCAGGCAATATTGAACCACGTGGAAAGTCATACCTGCAAAATGCA